>NC_141822.1:21602640-22882640 GCF_982586985.1 Callionymus lyra | reverse complement strand
ACTCCCATACGTCATGATGCTCTTCACGTCAATGTGTGTGTGTGTGTGTGTGTGTGTGTGTGTGTTCAGCCAGAGGCCGTCAGCGGATCATCCAGGATGAAAGGAGGAAGTGCCACCATGATGGTTCTGGAAACTGTTCTGTCAGCTGCTCATGCCTCCGCCTTCTCTCACACCTGCATCTCACCACAGTAGGAATCAATCACAACTCAACACATATGAAGACAACAAGTGACCCCTGCAGTCACGTCTTGGGCTCCTGAAAGTGCCTCCTCTCTGTGTTGGAAATCAGCCGCCCGGCTCTAACGGCCCCCAGAGATCCAGAAACCCCCCGACAAGCTTTTCACATTACTGTTCATGTGCACATGTGGGAGCGTCTGTGCTCCACATGAAGCTGCAGATCACATGGAGCAGCATGTGCTGCAGTGAGATCGCACGCAGCATCCTGGGTCCACGATACTAGTCTGGAGTATTTATAGAGAAGCAGGAAGGAATGTAACTGACTCAATTAAAACACACGTCATTGCAGGTATACAGATCTGCCTGAAGATGTTTCCTCCTTTTGAAGTAGATCAATTACTTATAATAACCTTCAGTTACTCATGTTCTTTACTAGCTGTAAGAAACGTGTGACTCACATTTCTTATGGTTTATTTTCATCACCCTATGTATGTTTAGTCATTTACTATTGTATTGTTCTGGTCAACATTATGCGGGAGTGAAAGGAAGATTATTTAGTTGATGAAATTAACTTGATTAAAGGTGACACATTTAAAAAAAACAAAAAAAAAAACATAATCTGGATTAGGGATTTTAAGAGATTCCAAAAAAAAGAAAATCCTCATTTATTACGTGTACGGTCCGTTACTGACCTCTAGCGGTCAATACTTTGAACTCTATCTGCCTCACATCCGTTCAAAGAAACGGAAAAGTGTTTCAAATATTGATGTTCTCCTCTGTTGTTCCTCAGCGTCATTCTGCAGCACTTGAGATCACACCAGGAGACTCTTGAGGCGACGTACGGTCACAGCGAGGAAATAACAAGGATGGTGGAGGCAGCAGGAAAGAGGTTAAAGTTCACCCAAAAGCTTTTAGTCATATGTTCATTTAAGAGTGATTAATGTTATGGCTTGAATAATACATTTGCTCTTCAATTGTGTTCTTGTGTTTGTGTGCGTGACACAGTTGGTCGTGTGGGGGGCGTGTGTGTTACCTAGGTTGGGGTTCTCCAGGTGTGCTGGGCCTCATCGATGCCAGCGAGTGTATCCCGACATTTGGAGCAGGTGAGGAGAAAATATTTGATCTTAAACCCTTATATTATATTATCACAGACAAACTGTAGTCATTGCTAGTTTCTAGTTTGCACTGTGCGGCACATTTCACTGCGACCTTTCGTATCGTGTGTAGCTTTTGAGGATATCCGGGGCTTCATCCGTGGAGGATACAGCACGCTTGATAACCAGGAGGGGCCCCTGACCAAACTGGTATGTGACACTTTTAGAAATATGACATTTTAGGTTGAATCAAAGGATTTCTTTCCCAATTGAATATCCGTCTAAAAGCTACAACTCCAGTGGAAATATCAGTATGAATGCCACTAGATCATGGGTGTCAAATTGAATCAAAACCATAACCAAATCCTCTTTTAGCAGTGCACAAAGGGGGCCGAACAAAATGTATTTATACCGATGTCAGGTTAGGAATGTGACTAAAAGCTGTTAACTGAGTCAAGGAATATAAATCAGATATCCAGATTGGTCACAACAATTTTCACTCTTTCAGTTGCATCTTTATACTCCAGCGTAAGTTATTTATTATACAAGACGTTAAAACACAGGAAAACAGAACAGATGATAATAAATAAACTAAATTAAGATTAGTGTTCTTCATGTCTCCTTATCTGATTGAACCTGTCATGTGTCTTTCTGCAACTTCCCCAGACATTCTGAAGCCAGATAAAAACCTACCAGTGCTTTGAAACACAAGCAATCTTCTTCTTCTTCTTCATTTCCTTTCGGCTGCTCCCTTCAGGGGTCCCCACAGCGAATCAACCTCCTCCATCTAACCCGGTTCTCTGTATCCCCCTCTCTCTGACACCATCATGTTCTCTTTCACTACGTCCATAAACCTTCTCTTTGGTCTTCCTCTAGACCTCCTGCCTGGTAGTTCCAACCTTCTACCAACATACTCACTATCCCTCCTCTGTACATGACCAAACCATCTCATTCTGGCCTCTGACCTTTTCTCAAAAACATCTAACATGTTCCTCTGATTGACTCATTCCTGATTCTATCCATCTTCATCTCTCACAAACAGAACCACAACATCTTCATCTCTGCTACCTCCAGCAATGATTAACATAAATACCTGTGTATCAGCAAATTGGATAACTTTGTCTTCCTTTCATTCTTGAAAGATCAATATATCTTAATTTTTTTCTAACACTACCATCAAATACCTTTCTTTTAAATTGATGTTTAGATGTTGACATCAATAATCTATTTTCTCAAGCTTATCTTAAATATCTTTATAGGTCATGATATCAACATAATCTTATTTCATTTTGAGGCAACCATTACCTTGGCCACATAAAATGTCTTCAAAGGCCGACTTTAGCCCCCAAAAATTGAGTTTGACACATGTTATAAGATGCATGTGTGTCTACATATTTATTTTGTGTGGCTGATATTATTTTATGGCATCGAACATTTGTCAGGGTAAGGAATTCTGTATCGGACACAAGGATTTTCTCCATCAAGTCCTGCCGTCCCTGAATGACCAGGACACTGTCATCCTTCTCTACACACAACTGGGTGAGTCAGAAATTATCATACTTTCATAAACTTCAACTTCATTAAATTCTCGTTTTAGATGATATCAACCACGTGGCAAACATGGCAGCCAGCGTGAGGGAGAAGACGACGAACATCCACGCTGTTTTTCATCAAGTTGAAGGAGTCACTGCCTCGTCTCTGCAGGTTAGGATCTATAAAGCATAGGATCCTCCTATGAGAACATTCCCAAACCATTTTCTGAACTCACTTTCCTTTTTAAGGCTGACATCCACAGACTTTGTGCAACTACTGTTGAGTTCACATGGCCGTCAGAGAATCCACGATGTCGAGTTAAGTCAAGCCTTTACGCTTCAAGTTGCAGAACCAGTAGCTCTGTTGAGACATTTGATTAAGAAGTGAAACTGAGTATGGTAGCAATTTATGGGTTGAAAGCTGAAATACCTTGCGATGCCCAGGTCATGGTGGTTTAAAATTATCCAAATTTTAATAGCTCAAAAAAAGTTAAAATTCTGGAATTGATTCTGATCTTCCTTACTAAGTGTGTGATACATATCGTTTAAATTTCACTGCGATTTGACGTACCCATTTGTGTCCCCTTTCCCTTGACCTGGTAGAGTTCACTAAACCTTCATTGAGAGGTCAGTAAGTAAGTAAGTAATTATTATTTGTGACCATGAATATGTCTGAAAGTAAGAACCAGAATTTTAAAATTGATCCTAAAAGAAACTGGCAGCCAGTGAAGAGTTTTAAGGATCGGGGAAATGTGAGTTCTCCTACGAGAGCAGGTCCTTCTTGTTAAGACATGAAAACCAACTGTTGCAATAGTCCAGACGAGAGGACACAAATGTATGGATTATAAGATCCAGATCATGCTGTGACAACATTTTCTTTTAGAGATTTAGAGATTTTTCAGTTGAAGTAAACAGTTTCCAGTCAGTTTTCAGTAGTGCAAATGCTAATTTTCAAAAAAAAAAATGTAGAGCAGTTTGGGAGTTTATAAGACATCAGGCGGAAACACACACACACAAGATCTTTTAACAGCCTTTGAGGCATTTGTAGTTTCGCAAAAATAAAAAATAATGATCTATGCATTTTAAATCTGGTGTTATATTTAGAAAAATGGCCTATAATGAACTTTTGCCTGTTTCTCTTGATCAATCAAGATACTCGTCTCAGTCAGATGATGAGTCATTAAAAAAATAAACAGGCAAAAATAAGAAAAACTGTGTTTTAGAAGAGCTTTTATGTTTGCCTTCATGTCAGATCCATGAAAAAGATCAGTAGAAAATGTTTGGGACCCGTGTTCTAACTAACGGGTTCATCAGCAGTGGGAGCTGTCCACCAAGCTGGTGCTGAACGCTGTCAGCACTGGTGGACACGTCCTGAAGGGGACGACTTACAGAAACCACATGGTCGACGTGCAGGTGACCAACAGCAAACTTTTCCGCAGAGCCACACGTTTGCTGCAGGTACACTAAGATCACATCGGACTTGAAGATTCCAACAAACTTAATCACCTCTCCTGTCAGAGCCTCTCTGGGAAACCTGAGGTGCAGTGTGAGGAGGCGTTACTCAAGTCCATCTACCAAGTGGACCAGCTAACAGTGGACATCACCTCTTCAGATGTGACCACACACACAAGGACCAGCAGAGAGAGAAGAAAGGTACAGATCGGTCACATCCAGAGAGACGAAGATTTCATCCAGTGTCTGTGTGGTCAGGTGGTACCTGTGGCTCTGGTCTGCCTGATGACCGGCTGCTCCGTCTCAGATGCAAAGCTTCACCTGGAGACCAACACAGTTGTGAGGAAGGCAGTGGAGGCAGTGATCGAACACCCACGTGTGGAGCAGAAGATCATTTAAAATAAAAAATGAGACCTGGATTCAATAAGGTTTCCTTGGACAGATCAAATCTATCAGAGGTACATTTGTGTGTAATTGAATTTCTTCGTTTTAACCTTTTTGTCCCCTCAAAACACTGTAAAAGTGTGATATTGTTAAATATAAAGAAGGGGAAACTTTAAAATAATTTATAAACAAATTCCATACAGGTAATCCAAACTGTAACATGTGCAATTTGTACTGTTGTTTTATTTTTTTCATTTCCTGTCAAATTTCGTAATTTTTCTACGCATTTAATGGATGTCAATGGATATTAAATAAAGACACCACAAGATATTACACTTACTATACGACACATTTCTGACACATCTCAAGGACTTTTTTCTGTCATGTAGTGCCTCCATCGATTGTATCACCTAGTTTGACGTTATACAAACTTCCTTTTCATCCCAAACTAATTTAATCCACAGTCTCTTGTCTTGTTAAAGTTAACTTAAAACACAAATCCCAAATGTTCTGACCTCAGCAGAATTCAAGCTTGGACCACACTGAGCACTAGAAGAAGGAATTTTGGTATTTTCTTTCTATATTTACTGAGTCACTTTTAGTAAATATAAAGTACATAATGGGGCCCTAATGGGTATTGAACTATCTAACCCTGATTAATCATTGCCAAAAAAGACATGTATCTCTATTACCAGTATTTTTTAAATCAAATAAAAACCTGATTAAAAGAGCTAAACATTGTTAAGAAGTCTTCAAGCTGCTGTGGTTGTTCAGCTTCTTCCAACTGCTCTACCCACGTCACCGTGAGCTCCGTAAGTCCTCCTGAAGGTGAAGAGGTAGCCGTGTTGGTCGGTGTGATGTAAGTCAGCCTCAATCCACTCTCAGCAACACGAACACTCAAACACTCTTCCCGGATTAGCGTGACGTGCAAGTGAATCTTGGGATTTGAAGCGGAGGAGACAACAAACAACTAGAACTCTAGCAAGAGTTGAGAAACTGCTTTTTTTTTAAACAACAACCTTTAACATATTCAAAGTTTTTGCTGTTTTAGCTCAAGTACCTGAAAATATGAACTGAACAGAATTATAATTCAGACGATGAAGCATGTTTGCCCTGCTTTACAACATGCATGGTGAGTTTTGACTTTCTAAAATAAGAATGGATCTGACCTTAATGTTGCCACTGAACGTCAGAGATATAGATGCACTGGCTGTAACCAGCTGTGACCTTCTGACCTGGAAACTCTCTCACGATAGATACAAGAATGTTTGAATGAGACGCTACATAGGAGCTGAATAGGTTCACTGTTGCTTCTTTCAATCCTGAAGGTTTGTGTATTTAACCGTTTTTATCATGTAAACCGATCAGAACTACACGCCAAGAGTCAATATTTTTGGATCCTGTGCACAGTTGCTTTGTATCTGTTGCATAGAACTGTCAAAATAGAGGCAGCAATCCACAACCTCCCTTTTGTTGATCTAATTCTATGACCATGGAAACAGTCAGGCTTCATTTGTTCACCTCTCACTACAAAAGATTTACCTCAAACATGAGCCTGTTTGTGCTTCTATATGTCACCTTATTATTCTAAATTCCTTTTTTTTAAGCTTTACGTTGATGGAAGGACGTTCTGAGATAAGCTTTAAATCTTGTTTCAAACAAAGAGTTTATTAGATTATGTAGAATAGACAGTTCAACACAGGAATGAATTTCTGTCACTGATATTCAAGAAGAGGTATATGTTTATATGCATGCCCTCCCTGTGACTAAGAGGTGTTACTTCTCACATGACAACAACAACATCAAAGATCAAAACTGTACAAAGTTGGATGGAACATAAGAGCACTAAAAAGTCTGTGGTCAGCATAGCAATGGCTACATGGAAAAGATAAAGTGCTTCAAGTATTTCAGTGTTTGCTCTGGTCCGGATTTAGTTATCGTCGTCTGTGTGTTCAGGAGCACATCTTTGGACTCTACCTGACGACCGACTTCTTCTCAGCTCTCATCATGACGGAGGATCTGAGTCCACATCCAGGGCTTCCAAAGAACCAGGTTGAGACTCCAGCGAGGTCCTGGTGAACTGGTGATGAAGAACCTCCTCTCTTTTTTCGTCCGTGCTTTCATCTGCAGGTTGGACATCATCCTCTGTTTTTTCCTCCTCGTCATCACCGTCTCCCTGTTTGTCCTGCTCCTCCTCATGTGACACCTCTATGCTCGTGTCACGTCTCTTGTCCGGGTCGTCTTCTTCCTCCATCACCTGAAGAGTCAAACAACTCGGAAGGTAAATATAGGATTTTAACATGAATTCAATCCAGCACTGATTGAGCTTCTATCTTCAATCAAAAATACAATTTCATGAGACTGAAATAGTTCAAATTAAATATATAATATATACACTATATATAATAACTTAATAAGAAATTATTTGACTGATGTCATGATAGTTATATACTTAATTATGCAACAAAGAAACTATTTAAAAACAATCTTTTCATTGTTCAAATCAAAGTGCAACAAATCCAATGATGACACAGACAGACAGACAGACAGACAGACAGACAGACAGACAGGCAGACAGACAGACGGACGGACAGGCAGACAGACGGAAAGACGGACATTTGGATAGAGACAGACATACAAATTGAGAGACAAATAGAGAGACAGACAGATAGAGAGACAGAGAGATAGATGGACTTAAATATAGAGAAGAAATACAGATAGAAAGACGGACATACAGTTAAAGAGACCAACAGACAGAAAGACAGACAGATAGTTAGAGACAGACCAACAGACAGACATACAGATAGAGACAGATAAATAGAGACAGACACATAGATGCAGACAGAAAGAGAGAGAGAGGGAAAGACAGATAGATACAGACATACAGATGGAGAGACAGAGATAGAGAGCTGCAGGAAGTCAGGCTGTCATAGAGAAGGAAATGCAGATGAAAGGCAGACATACAGAAAGATAGACAGAAAGTCTTTAAATGAAATAAATCACTCATCATTTTTCCTCTAAAGTCTCAGTTTAAAGTAACAGACAAGAGCTCTGTGTTGTTGCTAAACGAAGCAGATTTACACAATCTGTCTAATTGGATGGCAGGATGATCTGTTCCCACAGGATTAGAATTAGTCTTTAGTCTACATTGGGCCACATTCAGCTCCCGGATAGACACCTAACCTTCGGTCATGTTCAACGACTCGAAATACTGGACACTCAAGAGATCCTTCGTCACAGAAGTGACGCTCATCCAAGTGCATAAACTTGGCTTTATGATTTCTGACTAGATGATGTTTGATTAAAATATCCTCACAAAATATTTCAAAGCCTTTGATTTCTCACAACATTTAAAATTTATCATTTATATGCAGATGTTAAAACATGTTTTTCAATCTTTAATAAATTAACTTTTAGTGGTATAAAATGAAATAAAATTCCAAAGAAACTTTCTTCACGAAACTACCATATATTATTAGCTCCATAAAGTATGAAAACAGATATTTCATTGGACTCTTTCCTTTAAAAAGTAAAAAACATTACTTTTCCACAAACATGATTTACTGTTGCCTCACCTGCTTCTTCTGCTCCTCGGTTTCTCCCTCTTCAGTGTCATCATCATCTTCGTCCTTCACTGAACTACTCTGGTCTCCCTCCACGGCAACTTCCTCTCCAGGTGTTTCATCTTCACACTTCTCACTGTCTTCCGCACTGACGTCCTGCTCCTCACACTCGTTCCCGTCACCGCACACCTTCTCTTCATCCTTTTTGTCTGTCTCTTCTCCTTCATCTTCCTCAGGTATGGTCTCCTCTAAAACAAGATCAGGAACAATATCCTCCTTAGTTTCACTTTCCTGCTCTGCCTTCTCTTCCTTTTCCTCCTCTTCCTCCTCCTCCTCCTCTTCTTCTTCTTCCACCACATCCAGATTCCACCCATCTGCACGTGTACTCATGCTGTCACATGCACTTTCTGGGCTGGGTGATGCAGGCGGAGGAGACGGAGCTGGAGCTGGAGCTTTCTTCAGTTGAAGGATCTTAAGTAGGTCAAACTGCATTTGAACTGGAGCGTCCACTGCCATCGGGTTCGTCTTCAAAGGTTGTGAATCCAGCTTTTTACGCACACAAGCGTCACAGGGACAGTATTCCTCTTCGCTCCTCTGGTCGCTCAGATCTGCAGACGTATCTCCATCACTGAGGGAGTCTGCGGTTTTGACAGACTGGTTCTTCATGACCTGTTGAAAGTAAATGTTAAACAATGCATCAGAATATGAACATTAATAATAAATACCTTCAGAATGCGACGCCTCTTATCCGTCATGGACGGCTCCCTGGACAGATTTCTCTCATCTGGCGGGCGAGGCGACCTTAGAACTTTGCCGGCCCGGCCTTGGATCTTCTTCATTTCCCGGTCGACGCTGTTCTGGACACGGTGTTTCACTTCTTGCTTGAGCTCGGTGATCATTTTATCCAGAATCAAGCTGTCGTCGAGGTCCCATCGAACTTTGAACTCCTCCATGGCTTCAGTGTAGTGGTTCAAAAACTGTTTCTCCAGCTTCCTCAGGAGATGCAACACCCAAACTGGATCGGGATCTTGTGACATTCTTTTGCACAATGGAGGGTGGAGGACAGATCCAGACTCATCTGGTAATTCTGCAGCCTGGTTCACAGGTTCCTCCTTGGTTTCCAGTGACTCTGAGAATGCTCCAGATTCCATTTTATCAACTCTATCAACTTTGCTCTCAGGTAAACATTCTTCCTCTTTGGGAGATGTTTCATTTTCCTTTCCAGACCCGCCTGAGCCACTGCTCATGCCGACGCCAGATGAAGACCTAGGTGGGGACACTTGATCTGTGCTGACGCCTTTAACGTCTGCGTCTCTGGGTTCAGCGAGCCACAAAGACTGAAGGATGGCTATGATGTCCTGGAACTGCGGATTGCAACCTTTCCTCTGATCATAAGCCGGACCTAACGCTGGTTCAGTGAGCTGAAGTTGGGCCAGACAGTCCAGGAGCCCTTTGGCTGATGTGCTCAATCTGCGGCCATAAACAGGCGACACCTACAAACATAAAAGTATCAAAAAGTCAATCATTGAACCAAAGACCTATTTAAGGTGTAATTGTCTTACCTCGGGCATGCTTTGACAGCGACCCAGCGAGGAACTCAGAAGAACTTTCATCACTGCAGCAGAAGTCTGCAAGTTCTTCGGTAAATAGTCACGACTCAAGCGCTTCTCCACTTCGGTAGGCAGCTGTCCTGGGCTTAAACCATTTTTTTGGTCTTCACATTTACCATCTACTTTGGGTTCCTCTTGCTGCCCAAGACCTTCCTCAGTACAAACATTTCTCTCTTCTTCGATCAAGTTATTTTCTTCGTAATTCTCTGATTCGATTACTTGTTCGTTCTCATTCAACTCATCGCCAATTTGGATAATGTTGCCGTCAGTAGGAATGCTACGAAGCCAGTTGCTAACAACTTCACTTGGGGAAGCGTTGGGCAGACACGCTGGGCTAAGGTCTCCATCTGGGGGTTCGTACTTGCTCACTTTTGAGTTATTTTCCTCTACCTCATTCAAATCCCTGGGAGATGGAACTCTTTGATTCGGAGTCTTCCTTCCAGGTGTTTTCACAGATCGAGTGCTGCCGCTATCTTCCTCATGTTTTTCCTTGGCTTGAGGCTTGAGAGAACCGGAGCACTTGGAATGAACTCTATCGTCTTCATTATTTCCATTGACTTTGCTTTTAGCTTCACGCCCTGATTTACAGCTTCGTCGTGACTCTACCTCTCGGTTTTTAGGGTCCACCTTGATTTCTGTTTCAACTGTCTCTTTGGTACTGGACCCCGTTTTCCCGCTGAATCTGCAGGCAGATTTGTGAGACCTGGTGCTTGACGAAGAAACAGCCCTTGAAGGCCTATATGTAACTTTCTCCTTAGATTCTTCTTCTTCTCCAGCTCTGGCTGCTTCACAAGTTGGGATCGTTGGCCGACCATTAACAGATGGGCTTTTACTCTCATTTCTTTTGCACTTTGAAGAAACAGTCGAGCCAACTCTGTCACTTTTTCGAGTTGACGTAACTCTTCTTTGAGACAAAACACTGGACTTGCCACTGTCTGAATCTGGGGTTTCCTTGTCTTCTGGTAAACCCAGAGAGACAGATCCAAACGAGTTTTGACTTGTGGCGCCAGACTCCCTTCTTGATTTTTGGAATGAACCTGCATCACTCTCATTGTCCAGATTATTCTCATCCTTTCCTGGCTCCGTTTCCCTCTCGTTCTTGTCAGGGGCTGAAGAGGATCCACAAGAACACTTGGACTTGCGTGACTTTGTCGAGTGAACTGACAAAACACTGGACACTCTGGAGTCTCCTCCAGCGTTGGCTACCAACTGATGAGGAGTGTTTGAGAATTTAGGTGAACAGATTTTGGGGGATTTGGTGGGTGCAAGCAACTCACCCTGTTTTTCAGACGGATCATTGTGATCCAAATCCTCTTCCTCAGAACCAGCCGCTCCGTTATGGTTTGACTTTTGAGATGCAGCTCGTGATTCATTTGAGCCAGCACTCTTTGTTTCATTTCCGTCCTCGTCAAAGACTGCTGGTGTTGGTATGGTGATGACATTTGAACTTGGCGTTGCTGACCTGACCCTTTTGCTGTTTATAGTTTTAGAATTCACAGACGACTTCGAAGATGATCTACTTTTAACAGACATGGGAGAGACTGCTATTTCTGGATTTTCATTTTGGTCCCTTTTTGACTTCACCGACATGGCACTCTGTGCTCTATCCCCTTGAGTTTGTTCTTTATCTTCAGAAGGAGATGACACTCGTGGTAAACTATAACTATCATTGTTTGATTTGTTGGATCTGACTGATGTGGAAGATTTCCGTCCAGTTTCTCGATCTTCTTCATCTTTTTCACAACCGGATTGTGACTTACGGGAATTATTAGACTTTGCACTGATTGGTCTTTCAACTACTTCTTCATTCTCCGCATCATTATCGGCTCCTTGTGGTTGAGAACTTTCGCTTGCCTCTCGCTCCTCCTCATCCTGACCAGTAACTTTCGAGGCATTGTTGGAGTGGCAGGACTTGACTGAAGATTTCATTGACAAAGGGCTTATGCTCCTTTCTCGTGTTTGGACTTTGCCACTTCTGTTTGACTTCAGAGACTTGTTAGAATTGGCAGATAGGTGTGACTTGGCTGATGTGGCACTTGGACTTCTTCCCTCCTTTTCATCCATCCCACTGGCTTCACAGCGGGACTTCCCAGATGTGCAACTTTGTCTGCCCGAGACTGAAGCTGGACTGGTAGCTTGACATTCTCCAGCATCTGATACCACAGAGGACGGGTCATTCAATGGATTTGTTTTCATGGATTGAACAGAGATTGCAGAAACATCTGAGGCATTATCATTGGCATCGACTTCCCTACCTTTGCACCCCCCACAATTAGAACAAACAGCAGACGTCCCAGAATGCAAGGAGACAACTGAACTCACTTCATCTTTCAAGCTAGCATGTGAATTTGGGCTTTTGTTTTCAGGGGACCTGTTAGAAACTCTACTAACTTCAGGGCACATTTGTTGATCGCAAGCAACCATTTCCATTTGTGACTCAATATGTTGACTACACTGTGAGGCGCTAGGTGGCAAATCCTCCTCCTCATCGTCATCATCCTTTAGCGACTGGAGGATTTGGGAACAAGTGCTCGCTCTGGACCTTCTGCACTCATCGTCCTTTTTGATGACCTCATCCTCAAATGACGCCCTACTAAGATTCCCGTCAACGACCACCACCTCGCTGTGACTACAGTTGCGGCTAACGCTGCTAACCTCTACATGAGTATCTCCATCCTGCTCCAACTCCACTCTGTGCTCCACCTGTTCGGTGACACACATCTCCTCTTGGACCACCTTGCTCTGTCCCGCTCTTCTCTCCGAGTTGGTGAGCTTTGCTCTGCAGCGAACCACTCGTCTGGAGTTGCAGGACGAAGAGGAGCTGGACGAGTGAGTGTGTCTGATGACGGTTCGGCTCGAGGTATGCGGAGGCGGGACAGGATGATGTTTGCGACTGTGAACTGGATTCTCCCACAGGTCATAGTGGCGTTCCGGTCCATGGTAGCAGCAGTGAGTATGGTTCTCTTCATCTGCACCGTCAGGGCCGAAGGAATCAGGATCGGAGCAGCTTCCCGACTGGGTATGCTGTAGGTAACTCGTCTGGTTCTGGCTCAGTGAGCAGTCGCTGTTCAGGGCCGGCGCCTTTTGCATGTGCGTGGACCAATGCAGGGTTTCTTCACCCTGCAGACGAAAACGGACCCTCATCTCCACAGAGAGGCTCCCGTCCTTGTTGATCACGACACGTTTTTCAATGTCATCGTTCATAATACCCGGCCTGGCGCTCAAACTGTTGACGTATGATTTATCAGAGGACAGAGAGAAACGTGCCGAGCGATTCGATGAATCCGAGCGAGGATGGATGATGCTTTTTTTGGTTTCCAGTCCAAAGTTTACTGAAAACAATAAAAGATCTCTTAACAATCGTTCAAATAGCTTGTCTTGGACATGCTTACCGTTTCTCTTACTGTCCGGCCCTTCACTGTACTCGCTGGCCCCAGACTGAGCTCTGTTCGATGGGGACTTCGCTCCATTTCCAGGTGTCCGGGGCCCGAGACCGGGGGACTTGCTGCCCAATCCCGGGAGTTTTTCCTCTGAACTCTTCCTTAGAAAGTTCATCACCGTTGGACTGAACGGCTCTCGACCGACACACACCACAAGACCGGGACACGTCATGAGGCTCTGAACGCTGTCGATCTGGAGAGAAGAGAACAGCAGGCAGGACTTGGATGGATCTTATTAGAGAGCATTTCTTACCTTGCGTCCTTCTGCCGTGTAAAGTTTGCGGACGTGAAACTGCATCAACTCCGACGCTTCATCCATAAACGCCCTCAAACTCCTGGTCAACTTTCTGCTCAGAACCACGGTTCTCCTGGTCCAGGGCTCGGTGTTCTTCAACAGCAAGATGCGCCTCTGTCTATGAGGCGGATGACCAGGAGGGGTGGTGGACACCGAGTCTGGCCGCTGGGACCTGCGGTTGTTATGGTACCAAATATTCTGTCGTTTATTGGCCAACTCCATGTCTATCGGCTTGGCCTGCCTCCGGTCCGAGCACAGATAGCAGCCGCCGTCATGCAGCTGGTCCAAGTGTTTGATCTTGGTGTGTCCATGAGGGGTGGTCACGGTCCGCACCCCGAATGGCAACGGAACCTGTTAAAAGCCAGAGGTGTACAATAAATACACGTTCGATATCATTCCTAATGTACCTTTTAATTCAGGATTTTTAAAAAGGAATAACTTGACACAAACATCTTATTTGAATTGGTCCATTTGGCAATAGGTTTTAGGAGAAGAGCACCATCAAAGCTCAGATGGTCCCACTAACCTTTTGGGAAAGGTCATCAAGCAGAGCATCAAAGCATTTGAAGCTGCGCTTGTGAATGGCCATCTTGACGCCCCCAAACTGGCTGTCACCGCTTTTGTAGAAGGTGATCCGTTTGGCTGGGGTGGCCGATCTCAAACGGTTGACGCGAGGGTGGGAGGGGGCTTGAGGGGGGAGAGGTGATCCATATTTAGAAGATGGCTGGGGGTCCCACATCCCCTCCTGGACTGAATGCATGGTGTGGTGCTAGACTCACCTGGAAAACACAACGATACACAATAACACCCTGATTCCTTCATCTATTCTCACCCATAACACTCAGACATGTGACTCATCAAACCACCAAGTGTGTCACCAAGCCTGCTAGGCTACAGTCGGGTCAGCCTGTGTGCACGGCTAAGCTGCAGGGATAAAAGGTTATGTCCCTAAAAACACATGCTGCAACGTGAGAACACGTGTGTATTTTTAAACTGAGGCCATGTATTAGAGTTTACAGCAAAAATGTACAGATCTCCCCCAAAGCTCCTTGAATACACAGGGTTGATGGAATAACAAACAAAATTGTTTCATACACAATAACTGAACATCATGTTCTGTGTGACATTTTGGCTCCATCATCGAAATGTTATTTTTTTACACCATTTATACTTTTTTTCTTTTTTTTTTTAACATATAGCGTTGATATTCTTAATCCGAAAATTCATAAATAAAAGTTCTAAATTCTATATATTTATTCCTTAGAATTTTAAATCCAATGTAAAAATGTTGGTGTAATAGATAAGCCAGTTTGATGATTTTTGTATAGAATATACAGTAAGTAATAATAATAAGTATAAGTAAAAAAAAACAACAATGTAACCTTTCAATATTAAAACCATTTAATTTAATTATTTAAAAACAAATTTAACCTTTTAATATATGAATTATTCAACTAAATTATTTAAATACACAATTGAATGCTTAAAAGAAACCACAACGACATTTCAATAACAACATTCAAAGTTTCAACTTTTGAAATGTTAAAATCAACCATTAAATAATCGACTTTCCTAATGCAAGCTTGCTAATGCTAACGTAAGGGCGTAGATATTTAGCTAAATACACATCTGTTTAGATAAAAACATCTGGGCTGTCAAGTATCACAAACTGTCCTCATCAATCAGAGTTGAGAACTGTCGTAGAACCGTTAAGCACTACAATAACTGTTCGTTTTTTCCAGGTAATAAGGTCTTAATGACAATTAGCTGCAGAACTTTAATTGGCCTGTGTTACGAGTCTGAGCTCCCCTGCTGAGAGTCAGAGGCTTAATCCAACAGCACTTGAGCTTACAGCGTTCAACTAACAATAGTCTAATCCTTAAACACCACATGTACAGAATACATTTGGATATTCTTCAGATTTAAAAATGATTGCCTCTAAAGCACTCAGCAGGTTTGATAAAAGCAAGAATAAAAAAAGACCGAAGCACTGCTAAACCAAGAAGCATAGATAGTTAGTTGTAATACTACAAACACTAGCCAAAATTTAAAATTAAATGACTTACTTTTTCAGAAATCATGATCCAAGCAGACATCAATGAGCGCTGAAAATCCTTGGGTGCGGTGTATGAGTCTGTGCGTATATATATATCTATCTATATGATGACTACATAAATGTAAACTTTAAGCAGCGACTGACAGCAGAGCTCCGGACTGATCCACTGCCAGAGTAAAATGGCAGCAGGTAATCAGGATGGAGGGAGGAGAAGACAGGAGAAGGAGGGCTAAGGATAGAAAGAAAAGCCGACTTAAGAACATGTGTTGGAGAGATGGGGAAGGGAGGGAGGAAGGGAGGGAGGGAGGTGGTTGCTATAAGATACCAAGACAGCAAAGAGACACCCGACTGTAAACATAGTCATTTTCTCTATAATGTTTGGAGGGAAAGTGGACATGAAAAATACTCCATTAGCAAAATGAGAAGCAGAAGAAGGTCCATGAGCAGAAACTGGCTGAAAAATCCAATTTGTGTTGCAAACTTTGTACCTGTGAAGTATTGTTATATAACTAAAACGAATCAGGTCATTTAAGAATAAACAAAACATCTAAATATTAGTGTTGTTGGAAAATATTGATATGGCAGAATATCGCAATATTCTTTTCGGTATTCGACAGCACTGTATCGATTTTTAATTTTAGAAAAAATAAGACTTTTGCTTGCAAATAATATTCTATTTGTTACCAAAGTTCTTTAATGGTTTAAAGTCAAGAAAAGTGTGTGTAAGATAAAATAACTACATATTTTTTTAATTCAAAATTAACATTCAAATTCTCACAGTTTTAATTTTATTGGTAGCAAAGAAACTTCCTCCTGCCAGACGGCAGCATTCATTACATCCTCTTCAACTAAAGTGACAGTGAAATACTGCAAGACCATGACTGAGGACGAGAGGATACAGCAGCTTTTAATGCTGATGTATGGACATCGTTTTGTTTCAAAACAAATACAATCAGTTAGTACTTTGTCAAGAGTCATGTGGTCTGTTAATTCTGCAATACCAGAGGAAAGTACTAAAAAAGTACTACTAATAGATACTTGTTGCTTCAGTATCGCAATACATGGTATTGTTGCTGTTGCAGTTTCTTGCCATTGCACATCTCTGGTGTATATGAGGACACAAGTTAAAATGAACAAAGAAAGCAACAACATCTACCAAATGTGTAAGAAGACTTTCAATAAACATAAAGTGTACTTAACATTCATAATATAAGTGTTACAGAACACAACTGATGTGTTAATTTAATCTTTCAAGGACATCATCACGTTGTTGAATAGCTCAGACTGACGTCCCTTCCTGCTCTACACAGACGCTTCACAGCTGATGGGATCTCCAGAGGACGTGGCAGACAAGGATGAGTACTTCCTGAGACACTTCCTGACAAGGATGCTGCTGGTGCTGATGAGAATCCCGTGTGGACAAATTAAATGACGGGAAAAGTTCCAAATGAGAAAATAAAATGGCTATAATGAATGTGCAAATATGAGACTTATAAGTTTATAATTGTCGTTTTTTTTTTTAGTTTAAGGCAAAGTTCAAAAGTAACACCCAATTATAATAAATATAATGCATTTAATTGTTCAAATTTAAAATTAATTAGTATATTATTAGCTTCTCGTGTAGCAAATGTTGAACATATTAAAATCCAACACAGAAAACCAATAAAAAACTATTAGTTTCAAATTTAACAGGGTTCAGGTAAGACTTGCTGGCTAAAATAAGATAGAATAAAGCGAAATAACGTGGCGTCAAATGATTACAATCTTTGACAAACAAACTTGAGAACATACAATGAGGACATGTTCAAGTAAATCAAATAATCCCACCCCTATGTTTGTCAGCAGTTATGGGATGTCTCAGTGTGTCGCCCCTCACTTTAGTTTCATAAACATATCCATGCAAAAAATACATCTTACCTCGAGAAGCCTCTGTGAGGAAGTTCAGCACCAGATGCATGTCAATAAATGTAATCATAAATAAGGATTTATCAAGAGCGCGCGTGACCAGGACGTTGTATGCGCGGCGCGTTCACTGAAGGCTCGTAAATCTGAGTGACGTCTGAGAAGTGCGTCACCGTGTTGGAAAACATTTCTTTTATTTTTTCTTATTGGCTTCTACCAAAAAAGTCAAACGTTGTATCCAAATAATATTTTGTAAAATTGTTATTAAACAATATAAATAATAGGTAAAATGT
The DNA here is from genome assembly GCF_982586985.1 of Callionymus lyra. Classification (NCBI taxonomy): domain Eukaryota; kingdom Metazoa; phylum Chordata; class Actinopteri; order Syngnathiformes; family Callionymidae; genus Callionymus; species Callionymus lyra. Next base: position 22,864,842 of record NC_141822.1, on the reverse strand, counting down.
GTTAGTAAATCACACATTGTTTGAAAATATGTGAATATGCTCCAAGATACAGTACATATTACAAATGAAACGCAATGTTAAAGTTTTACAGCGGAAGAAAAACATTAAAGACATCAGTTAAGACATACTAAAACAAAAAAGTATATACATGTTGATTATGTAAGGTTGTAACTAGTATATATTTTATCATTTCACAGATGTGACATTGTAGGTACTGAATTGAAATGTTTAAAAAGGTTACTTACCTGACTGGTCTGCAGTCCAACAACAACATTCCTTCATCTGACCAGAGAGTCACTGCAGCCTTATGGATGTATTCACCGTCCTTTATATAATATATCAAATATGCATTTTATGTTTTCATATTTATATTGTAAGACTAATTGGAGGAATACAATTATAGAAATGCTAAATAGATTGAAGTTGTAAAGCTTTACTTTGGTTCATTTGTACTTGTAAACTTCAAAACTACACACACAGGAAATCTTGAGGAACTCGCTTTATTACCAAATACACTTTAGTAACTTGCATTCAGGTCCAATATTACAGCATAACAAACTTTATCTGAACAGGTTTTTGCTGAACTTATAACATTATTTTCATTTCTAATTAATATTCATCCCCCTCTTCGTCTCCTTCCACAGAATCGATGCCGACCTCTTCATAGTCCTTCTCCAGGGCGGCCATGTCCTCTCTGGCCTCGGAGAACTCTCCCTCCTCCATGCCCTCGCCCACGTACCAGTGGACGAAGGCCCTCTTGGCGTACATGAGGTCGAACTTGTGGTCCAGTCGGGCCCAGGCCTCGGCGATGGCGGTGGTGTTGCTCAGCATGCACACTGCCCTCTGCACCTTGGCCAGGTCTCCTCCTGGGACCACGGTGGGGGGCTGGTAGTTGATGCCCACCTTGAACCCGGTCGGGCACCAGTCCACGAACTGGATGCTGCGCTTGGTTTTGATGGCGCTGATGGCTGTGTTGACATCCTTGGGCACCACGTCGCCGCGGTACAGCATGCAGCACGCCATGTACTTGCCGTGACGGGGGTCGCACTTCACCATCTGGTTGGCGGGTTCGAAGCAGGCGTTGGTGATCTCGGCCACCGACAGCTGCTCGTGATAGGCCTTCTCCGCCGAGATGACGGGGGCGTATGTGGCCAGAGGGAAGTGGATTCGTGGGTAGGGCACCAGGTTGGTCTGGAACTCCGTCAGGTCTACGTTCAGAGCTCCATCGAAGCGCAGGGAGGCGGTGATGGACGACACGATCTGACTGATGAGGCGGTTCAGATTGGTGTACGACGGGCGCTCAATGTCCAGGTTCCTGCGGCAGATGTCGTAGATGGCCTCGTTGTCCACCATGAAGGCGCAGTCGGAGTGCTCCAGGGTGGTGTGGGTGGTCAGGATGGAGTTGTACGGCTCCACCACCGCCGTGGACACCTGAGGCGCCGGGTAGATGGCGAACTCCAGCTTGGACTTCTTGCCGTAGTCGACGGAGAGGCGCTCCATCAGCAGGGAAGTGAACCCAGAGCCGGTTCCTCCTCCAAAGGAGTGGAAGACCAGGAACCCTTGCAGACCCGTGCACTGATCGGACTGGACAGAACGGAAAGATCCTGAATAATTATTCACAAAACATCCATGGCGTCCAATCCCTTACCAGCTTGCGGATTCTGTCGAGCACGGAGTCGATGTGCTCCTTCCCGACGGTGTAGTGACCACGGGCGTAGTTGTTGGCAGCGTCCTCCTTCCCGGAGATCAGCTGCTCCGGGTGGAAAAGCTGACGGTAGGAACCGGTACGAACCTCGTCTGAAAGAACCACGAGAGCCTGTTATTGAAAATAGGGGCTCTCAAACTCAATGGTGGAATAGTGAAGGTCAAAATAAATATAGAGGCAACAGGAAATGATTTACTTTGAACATTATATATTTCCGGATATATGATAGAGTATTTGATAGAAAAAGAGTTTAAAATTGATAGATTAATCTTCTTCAATATCACCAAATACTTTCTGAGAAAACCCCTTTACTTTTTATTAGAGATAAAAAGATTGATATTTAAGAAAGGCGTCTCCATGAAGTCATTTATTGTTTTAACCCTTTTGTTAAATATTTATCATGATTTTAAAAATAAATAAATAATAATAATTAAAAAAAACTCACCAATGACGGTGGGTTCAAGGTCCACGAAGATGGCCCGGGGCACATACTTGCCGGTGCCGGTCTCACTGAAGAAGGTCGTAAAGGAGTCGTCGTAACCTGTGCTGGTCTTATTACTGTCCATGTGTCCGTCCTGCTGGATGCAGTGCTCCAGGCAGTACAGCTCCCAGCAGGTGTTGCCCATCTGGACACCAGCCTGACCAACATGGATGGAGATGCACTCTCTCTGTGGAGAAACGGACACAACTTTTATTCAACTTTAATTTCTATGCAAGTGTTTAAAAAAAACAAAAAACAAACTTAAATGAGAACCATCCATTTGTGAGGACCGGGGGCTACAACTGGCCCTTTGGCTGCATTTATGTGGTCCTATTAAACAGACTTACAATTTAATTTGTTTTTATTTTTATTATTAGATAAACCCAGGAAATATTTAGGAACCAGTTTAATTTTTGGGAGTTTTTCAATTTATCTTCACTCTGGTGGGTGAAAATAAAAATAACTCACATTTACATTAATTTGATGTATAATTTGTCAATAGTTTAGCTAAAATATATAGTGTAAAAACCGTTTAAAATGTTCAGGGGGTTTTTAAGTATAAAAAATAAAAAGACCAAAGTGTGGACAGGGGGCTACAACTGGCCCTTTGGCTGTAATTTTGCTGCCTAACTATAAAACAATGGTACAAATTTAATTTTGTTTATTACTAGATCAACTATTGGCTCCGTTTCATTTTTTCCATTTATCCGTCCTGAGCATTCTGGTCACTGAAAATACAAAAATTCAAATGATACATTTTGAATATATCTAGATGTAGATATACATGTATAGTTAAATATTAAAAGCCCCAATTAGCTTATAATCATTTATTTTCATTTTTAATTTCACATCAAAGGGATGTAATATCTGCCCAACTTCAACTTCTTTCCTAGGCTAATCTTTATCTTTTTTTCTTCAATTTTTTGTCATTTTCTTTCCATAAAACGGGTGAACATTTGAATCTTAGGCATCCGTTATTATCAAACAGTCAAATAGTCTAGATTTAAATTTTTAAGATCCATTTTTCTTTTCCTTTTCTTAGATAATGCAGGCTACATAAAGGTGTTTTTTCCCCCTCTGGCGACAGCTTTAAAGATTATTAAAAACAATTTTCCTTACGTTAGAACGGTTCACAGATAATAATACTTCTCAAGACACCTAATTAATAAGGATTTGATTGACGGCCTTTGACGGTGACATTTGTGGTGTCAAAGTATGTGCAGTTTCAAGGCTGTGCCGCCTCTACACCCTGCAGGAGCATGTCAGGAATTAATCTAAAAGCTGTTGCAGGGTTCAACACAGCGCTGATGACAGAAACATGTTTCGTCTCATCATCGGGGAGGAGACTTTGTCCCGAGGCATCTCGAGCACTGTGGCTGCTTTGAAAAGATCTATTTAGCAACGGCCGGGTCCCGCTCGAGTGTGTGTGTCAACAGAGAGACAGCTGCAGTGGAAACTTGAGTATAAACAACTGCCGCGATAATGTCACCGTGTCTCAGCCAAGGGTTCAGCACCACTTCTATATTCTACTTCTCTTCCGTGAAGTGAGATAATGACCTCTTTATACATGCGTTTCAGCCCATCCCCCCCAAAACCTCACCGCCAACTTTGGGACAATGAGCATGTTGTTTTTCTAGCAAAGTCATACGACATTGTGGTGGTATTTAGAGTATTCTGGTCACTTGATAGGTCTCAAGTCAGGCGATTACACCCCCCACCCCTCCATCACAACATAGTTTAACAAATCTCCAGAGATAAGGAAGAATGTGGCGCCATGACGACGACAATATGAACAGCGTAGAACTATTTTGAGCCGTCTACCCCACTGACCTGCTTCCGTTTTCTTTTATATGCCACCTTCAAATTAATCTTTATAACGGTTTATGGACGTTTCTTTGCTTTCGTACCATTTTTTTTTAGTTCTCTTTTACACTTTCACAACCATTGTTCCCTTCCTCATTTCACAACTTCCCATTGCTCGTTTCCCTTTCTTTAATCTTGCTCAACTTCAATCCATAGTAGCTTTTCTTTAAATTTGTTTTAATTTAATTAATTAATAATAAAATTAATTTTTTAATTTGATCCAAGTCATTTTCAATAATGTGTTTTTATTGATATTGCATGTGACAACACAAAACGCTTGTATTCTTTTGTTTTTAGTGACATTTAAAGCAGTTACTCCAGTTATCTACTTCCTGTTTCTGGTTATGCTTATGTTAACAGTCCTCAACAGACGCGTTTGAAGAGGGAAAACACGACTGAAGCTTCTTGTGTTTGCAGCAGGAAGTTGACTTAAGGCCACACGTCACGCGTTTTCATAAGAACAAGTACAAGTAATGCACAGTCGAGGCTTTGAGCGATGAAACGACAGATTAAGAAGAAGTTAAGAAGCAAAGATTAGTGAAAACAAATATGTTTCTCTGGTTTGGAGATTATTTAAGGAAAAGTCAAATTGTAAGTAGCAAGTAAGTAATATTTATGGTTTTCTAGACCAGGGTCACAAAGCGCTTGAACAATCAAAACAATACCCAATAAAATATAAACTAGCATAACTAGGGTGTGACGTACACAAATGCATGAAAAAATTCAATGTCATGATGCTATAATAAGCGCTACATGCTAAGTGTTAGCAGTGAATGCTACATGCTAGTAAAACTAGCTTTGATGAAGATGCTTTTTAATACTTTTCTCCCATGTCGGTACTTATGGCAACTTTATGTCAAAAGTACACGTTTATCGTACTTTTCTTCTAGATAGTGTAAATAAAAATTATATAAAATTATGAATTAATGCTAGACAGATTAAAAAAAAAAAAAATCATTTTCGCATCTGTGGCGTGTGCGCGTGCGTGTGAACACTCCCTCCCAAATGTTTCAAAATGGCCTGAAACAGAGAATCTTTCACAACATTGCTCGTTTGGGCGGGAAGAAGTCAAAAGTATCTCCATCTGACAGCAACACTCATCCAAGATCCAACAGTTTGAAGGTTTTATTGAGACGTGAACAAACTTCTAAACAATTTACGAGCGTTTCTCATAAACAGATCATTAAAAAAAAGATGTTTATTTAACGCATAAAACAGCGGGCGCTGCCCATCGAGCTTTTTTTGGAAGAACAAACGCAAAATGGAAACACTTCCTCCTGAAGCCACATCAGCATTCCCTTCCAGTCCACCCCCCACCCCCTGAACTGCCTCTCCATATGGAAAGTGTTAACTGGTGCCGGGTCTGCAGAGAAAGTGCGCGAGCGAACTTTTATTTAACATTATTAGAAGACATTTTTCTTCTTCAAACTCGCAGTTGTCACCGCGTCACAGTCCTGCTTGAAAACTTCACCCGGATGTGACTTTTTTTAAAGTCAAAATATCCCCAAAACCATCTCGCATCTAATGGAAAATTCCGTTTTTTTTAAGTAACCGTTTTGTTGAAAACAAACCGCTCCATACTTCAACTAGCGATACAACAAAACTATTAACGTGTTATGATACGGAGTTAACTCACCATAGTTGCTGATTTGTTTGTCTTTTTTAAGTAAATAAAAAGGAAAATGTGGAGAATATTTTTCTCACGGCGCGTCTATAAGGAGAACTCTGTGAGAGGAGGTGACGCTCGAGCGCGACACTCGCTTTTTATACCCGCCATGGAAAAGGAGGCGGAGCCTGGAGGGAGGCAAATTAAAGTTAACTCAAACTATTTCTGCCAGAAAAGTTGGTGAAACAACAGATTGTACGCTGTAAACACGTTGATGGCAGGGATCGAAAATAACACATTTATTCAAAAATGATCGTCCTTCACAGATCGTACCGTTTGTTTTTTACTTTTCTCTGTTAAAAAAGCCATCAAACTGCAGCGACATTTTCCGCCACAAGAGGAAGGCATAACCACATGTAGAAACATGCGCCATACTGTGGCTGGGAAGAGCAACATATATACATATATTTTAACTTTTAAAACAAATGTACAACCTCTTGAATGAAATGTACAACCGCTTGAAACAAAGTTTAAAAAAAACTTGGGGAAAAAAAAAGTTTGACGTCAAGAGGACGTATTTCCTGGGGTAGGCCCGTTAGATGCGTCAGAATATCCTGTCTCGCCCTTTTTCTGTGGTTTGAGCCTGTAATGACGACTTCTACCACTAGATGGAGTCGTCGTGGTGAAGTTACAAAGCTGCTTCTCATACATACAGACAGAACTGAAATATTGGATTAAAAATCAATGTTGTTGTTGTTTTTTTAATTTAATAAGTCAATGATCGTAGGGTAGTTGAATCAATAACTTGTAATTTCCATTTACCACAAAATGTAGATTGAAGCACAATCCGGCATGTCTTTAAACAAACTAATAAACTAAACAAAATTATTTTTTTACACTTATAAATCACTGAGATGAAAACAAGATAACCCAAGTCCTGTGACAACATTTTTAGCTATTGATGCTTAACTAAATTGATCACATTAAGAAAGGACTACAAAACTTTTATACATTTTTCTTATATGATCTGTAATTATTGATCTTTTTTCAACCGTCATGACCGAGTAGAAGTCTTTTGCTATTTTTTTTAATGATGACTACCTTACTCTGTCTGGACGACCTGCTCAGATACTCTGTCATGTGACTAAACTAATTTACAGCAGTGGGTCAGAGAAGTCGATTATATATTAACCAATGAGTTGACTTTTATATTCAAATAACAAGAAAATCGAGAAACTTGTTTTTTTTTAAGTACATGCAGTATTGTGGCAACAGAGCAGCAGAGGTTCCACGACATTGCAGTTTCACTTTTCTGACACTGGGACGAGCCAGAAACAATCACCAAACATATGTATAGTCATGTATAAAAATGTATAGTTTTAAACTTAATATCTTCAATCATTCAAGCTTCAATCATGTATTTATAATTTACATCTGATAAACTACAAGGAAGAGAAAACCCCTCACAGGATCCTAATAAGAGATTTTGTTTAAAGCTCAAGATTTTATTTCTTATCATACAATTGTTAACTTCACCTGTCCATCACTCTTATGAGGAGTAATATGGAGAGCTTTCATCTCACCAGGACCCAGGCTCTGAATGCGAACAGTTTTGGAAAAACCATATAGAATCCCACAGACCCTCAGCTTCTTCCCCACGAATCACTCAGACCCTTCAAACACACCGGTAAGCGTCTCTCAGGAGATGGAGTGATAGCGGGATCATCGAGTACTTTTTCAAGTTTGGTCTTTACCTCCTTCTTTCAGACTTTAGAAAGTTGTCTTTCAATTTTATTACGCGCTATTTGAACAATTAATCCGGACGGATAACATCTTTTTCTCTCCCTCACCAGGCAACAGTCTGGTGTAAATCCTGCCTGGTATATAGTAGTCTCTCATCCAGAAAGTAATGCTTTTAAAATGAACATGAACATTTTATATTGTTTTTACATTTTTTTTGCATCATCAATTTGAAACAGTAATTGAACACTTTTTTTTTCATAAATATTATTAATGTTAAGGGTCATTTAATTAAGGGTACATGTGGAGGAAACAAGAAGGTGAAAAACACGATGATGTGAAGCAAAATCTTATTTAGAAAAAATATATATATATTATTATTATTGTTGCATAAATTGAAGTTTGAAGAAACAAATGAATGTCATTAACGTTTTCCCTTGAAATGGAATTTTCATTAACTGATCACGTATAAGCTAGATGTTTTCTTTTTTTTTGGTCAAATAACACTGCACAATCTCTGTCAAATATTCCAATAAAGAAAGATGAAAAACATGAATGATCTTTCTAGCTTTTATGAGCATTTTTCGATTTGATTCTGCAATGTTTTTTGGTTGTTTCTTGTTCTAGTTAAGAAATATGGAGGCTGAACTTCTCATCTCCAGAATCCCGGTGATATATAGTCACATAGTCAAAGATTTGTGTTGTTATCATCAACACTGAAGATGCTGCACCGACGTCAGTCCTTCCATCCTTCCTTAAGTGCTTGAGATATTTAAACCCCCAAACTTTGGAAGGAGCTCATCTCAACACTAGACAATATAAAACCTTTTTTTTAAATGAATTCAATTAATTGAATGTTTAATTTTATAGTTCTACCTTTCTTCTGTTACAACAAATAGTTAAAAAAAAAGATTCCACTTTTGTTTTGTCTGACATATCTTCGACTCGTTTCTCTACATTTATGAGATGTATGGATGAGATTGGTCATCTGTGGTCATCTGAGAGGAATTACATGTTGAAAGTCAGGGCTGGGCCATAAACCTGCCAGCAGCGGTCTTGGAGCTTGGGGTCTCTGTGCTGCTGGTGATAAGGGTTAAGCTGCACTGAAGCTGGATGGATGCAGAGATCAAAGTCTGTGGTCAGAAAATCCAGCACTTGAGATAACATTTTTGATGCTTTGGAAAATATAACCTGCCTGAAGGCTCTCAGGAGCCCCCGAATAAGCATCTGTGGGGTAAGTTACCCCTCTTGGGTGGCAGAGAAACATTTATTTATTTATTTGTCAACGATTCCTAAACGTATTGTCATCAAAAGATGTTTAATAATAGGCAAATCATTGCTTGATCTACCAAATAATTATCTTCAATATTAAACGATTTTGAGACACTTTTTTAATGTTGAGTAATCTTAACTTGAATTATTTTAGGTCACACCCGGAGACATCCTGGGTCACACTTTAGTCCCAGTCTTATCCCGATGAGGTCAAGATGAAATTAGAAATCAAATAAAAGATCGAATCGACACATAAAACTTCTCCCAGTGTTGCGTGGGTTTACTCCGGGTACTCCGCTTTCCTGCCACAGTCCAAGAAACATACAGTGGTTGATTGAGGAAATTGTCCCTAGGTATGAGTGTGATTGGTTGTGTGTCTTTGTGTGCCCGGTGACAAAGTGGCATCCTGTCCAGGGTGTCCCCTGCCTCTCGCCCGAAGAAACTGGGATTGGCACAAGCCCCCCCAGAACCACCATGAGGGAATAAGCGGCAGAAAATGAATGAATGAATGACTATAGCTGCAGAAATCTGAAACCATTCAAGGCAGACAGGTTTTTTAAAATTGTTACTAAATATATTAGTTTAATTTTGGTTGTGTGTCTCTGGATGTGGGTGTGTGTTTGTGTGTTATATTTATTAAATATGTTTGCTGTAAATGTAATTTGATTAAATTAGTATATGTCCATGTCTCGTTGTGGGGATGGGCTCCTATTTCAAGAACAGGTTTTAAAAATATATTGAGGTCTTGTTCATAAGTGAAGGTAGGAAGCAGCATCTTCAGACATCTTCATCACAAACATACAGAGACACAAACATGAACCTACACACAAACAAACATAAACACACATTGACACAGAAAAACACACAGTCACACAAAACACATATGCAAAAACAAATATTAACACACACACAAACATACACACAAATTCTCACTATTAACATTTATTAAAAGAGTAAAACCAAAACACATTCTTATTTAGACATCGTTTATAATTAACATTCAAAATAAATTCCCGCTTGTTTCAAAATGCAAGATTCATTAAACTAATCTAACTTTACACGACACTTATTCAGTTTGTGTTGCACTTCAGTAACATCTGTTTTCACTTGTTTCATATATTCAGGTCCTGAATTGATGACCTTTCTTTCTGCAACCAGCAGCAGAAGTCCAATTATTTAACGCAGGATCTAAGCAGGACTCTGGAAATGTCACGCTGATGTCGTGTTGCGTCAATATTTCATCTGCCTTCAACAAACCCGTCCCGTAATATACTAATCCCTAACCCTATAGAACTTCTCGAACTAGATAACATATATTCATTTCATGTTCTGTTAAGCTAGATACCTTTTTCAGCATTTCAATAATCCCTGTATCGTTTTGTATCGCACACAGACTAGGAAAAGTTATTTTGATGAACAGTCATAATTCATAATTCCATTTTCTAAAATCATTAATATGAATTTACTTCAATCATCAGTCCTTTGTCCAACAATCCAGTTTCCCTCAAACTTCCATTGAGATCTGTTTCAGACAGAAATAAACATAGGCAAAGGAAACATAAACGTGTGACATGAAATCTGAGGTTAGAATAGAAAAACTATTGACACTGTTTAGTGTTTTAGCTTTTAAATAGTATTTCAATGTCTAAAAAAATGTCATTCATAATCTACACTTGCACTTAGATTGATACCGACAAAAAAAATGAACTTTGGTGATGGAGAATTAAATTAAATATTAAAATAATTGAAAAAGAATCTCAATTATAATCATTTAAATCTCATTTCGGACATTTGAATGGAAGTGTTTCCATAGAATGTGTATTTTTAATTAGTACCTCCGTCAATAGTGCCTGTTTAGTTATATATATACACAGAATATAAATACATTCTACTGAGGCAGTGGTTAAACACATCATAAAAGCAGATAGAAAAGCAAGCTCAGCACAGATAATTTATTTATTAAAACATGGACACTGACAAAACAACATTGCATTTTATATATATTACTGTAATCCACATATAAATAGTATAAAGCTTTTTATTTAACAAGTACCAAAACATCATATGGCATCAGTCAATGTCAACCAAATAAACAATTTAAAGGAGATTAAAAGAGAAAATATGCATAATTCTTGAGCTTGTTTATTACAATGTGTTGATTGGACCATTAGAAACTGTCAATCAACAGTGTAAAACAAGAGTCATGTTTTTTTTTCTCCTCTAAAACGGTAACGTGTCAAGGAATAACTTATCTATAATGGCAGGTGGTGGCACCAAATCCTCCAGCTTCAAATAAAAAATACGCTGCAGACCTTGGATGCACAAGGTGCGAAGTTCAGGCAGCTTCTCCAAAAGTCTGGACAAATGATTGGACCAACATCCGGAGTCTCTGTCGGTGCGAACCCCTCCACCTTTCAAGCATTTAATCACGTCGTTCTGAAGATCCTCCACTTTCTTCGGCTCCTTCAGACCGTGTCGCTCTGCAGGCGATAGAGATGCTGATGAGGACCAGGAAGTTAGAACATGTCTTTTTCTACTGTTTGTTTACTGATGGATAAGACTTCTGTGAAATCACTAAAATCTGTTTAGAAATTGGATCACATATGGGCAACATTTGAACCCTTGACTTTACTTTTGTGGCCCTTATGATGTGAGAGTAGAAGAATGTTTTTGAGAGTGATTTTATTCTGTATTTTTTATGTTATTAACAAATTATGGCCTTGTTTAAGACTTTTTTTCTTGTACTTTTAGTGAATAGTTCTTGCCCCTCAAAATAATTTGAGTAAATATTGAGATTAGATTCATTTTAAAAAGTTATTTTATATCCATTATTAAATTTTTAGGAAAGGTTTATAAATATTTTATTGGAATAGATATGATAATCTTGTTTTCCCTGTTTACTTGTAGTTATTTGTGTTAATTTTTTCTATCATATGTTGGCTCTTGGTTCCTCTCTTTTGACTTGATGGCCCCTCACACCAGAATATAATGTGGCTCCTGTGGAAATGTAATTGCCCACTCCTGAATTAAATGGTAATTTATGGATGTATTCCACTCCCAAATTTTAAAAAGTAAAAAGAGAAAATGCTGTAAAATATATGCAGCAGTCACGGTAAAAAATATCCGATTATTACAGTTTGAACACAAGCGTAGGAGGAATACAAAAGAATAACAAACAAGGGAGTGTAGCGACACACAAGCGTCTCACCGGTGACCAGTGCGAGGGTGCATATGCAGGCGAATGTTGAAACATCCATATTCATTTTCTGCAGGTTGGCTGAAAACTCCACGATGCTGTCGATCCACTCGCCGAAGCCCCGCAGGCACTGGCTCCTGTGCCACACAGATCCATCGCAGAAGATGAGCTTTCCTTCCTCCGGATTGGATCTGAAAGAGTGAGAACGTGATGATCTCGGACAAGAAAAGAAAAGAGCCATCGACCAATGAAACAATATCTACCTGTACGCCAGGCGTAGGACAAAGAGCTCCAGGAACGCTGAGTTGAACAGCAGCTCTTGGTCTTGCCGTGGCAGTAAAGTGAAGCCTGGGATCTTCTGGGCCCAACCTCGGATCACCTCCATCGACCTGGTCAGGAGGTCGTAGAACTGCTTGACGTGCTGAGCGTCGTCTCCAAGAGGGATTTCAGGGCCATCTTTAAACTGCAGATCGGATGATATTAGAGACGGTCATGGAGATTTTTGATACTTGCCAACTTACTTTCGAGAAGTCCAAGCATGAAGGTGTTGGGTTCGAGTCCACATGTGTTCGAACTAGAGCACCTAACAAGTTGCCGACCACGGAAGATGAATCAAGAGAAGCTTTGGGCTTGGAAGGCAGGCGACCTCTGCGACCTTTCAGGTTGTCAGTCCGCACCACTAAAAAAAAAAAGAAAAGATAAAAGATGAAATCGCATGTTTACGTCCGTCAACTTGGAGACGTTGCAAAACCCTCCTCACCTTCTTTGACCATCCCTACTGCGAGACATTTCTGGAAGCGACAGTATTGGCAGCGGTTCCTCCGGCGTTTGTCCACGGGGCAGTTTTTGGCTGCTAGACATACATACTTTGCATTCTTCTGCACCGTCCTCTAGAGAAGAGAGACAAATAAATCACTATTAAAAGAGATTAAAACTGTTCAAAATACAAAACGCCAACTTCCCTGAACTATTCTTTAAAGATTGTTATGGTAAGAACGCTAAATCCTATTTAATTATTTGTAGAAATTAGACTTTAAGAAACATCTTAAGACGTTTTTATTTGTTCAGGCTTTTCCTTGATTTTCTGGAACTCCTGTTGTATTATCAGTTTTATCTTGTATGTACTTTATTAAATATTGTTTTGATTGTTTAAGCGCTTTGTGACCCTGGTCTGGAAAAGCGCTATACAAATACAAATTACTTACTTACTTACATTTATCGCTCCTAAAACAGCATTTTAAGACATATTCTTAAAAACAACAACACTGCTTTTGAATAGTTATTATTTCAGGGGGGCTGGGGGGGGATAGATTCAGTTCGTGTCAATTCGACAAACCTTTGCTATTACTTTCATTAATTTTCAAAGGAGCGTTTAAGCTTTCCAAGGGCGCACTTTTGGTCCTGGGGGGTCATCTAGACAGCGAGGGCAGCCCGGGTAAATACAGGGTCGTGGGCATTCATAATTTGTAGAAAAGCTCCCGGGAATCTCCCGTCAGAGAGTCGAAAGGGGAAGCTTTTTAATTCCTGACACGTTGGCGGCGATTGAAATACAAGACATTTGCCCCCAAAAATCGTCTGTGTCAAGAGATCAGAACGTGCGCGTGAAGCTCGGTCAACAATTTAGGGGGTGACCAGAGGGAATGATCACATCCCAGTCTGACCTCGAAACACGGATGGTTGAGAAGTTGAAACAGCGACTGACTATGAAATGTTTTTAAGAAAAGTCCAAAAACAAGCACCTTAAAGAATCCCTTGCATCCTTCACACGTGCGCACCCCGTAGTGTTGGCACGCGGCGTTATCCCCGCACACTGCGCACAAACCTTCCGCGCCGATCGACGCCCGGCCGAGGGGTGCGGGCGTGAAGTCCATGAAGTGCCGGCTGTGGCTGAGCTGGAGCGGGTGAGAGAACCCCACGCCCGGCTGCTTGCTGCTGAAAATCCCGGAGCCGTCCAGGACCTGGTGCGCGCCGGGTGGTGCGTTCACGGACACGCTGAAGGATCCGTCGAATTTCATGTGGCAGGTGGACAGACTCTGGGGGTTCTGCTGCTTCAGGGACAGCAGGGAGAATCTGGAGAGCGCGTTCTTCGCCAGGTAGTCCTGACGGAAGCTGTAAAAGGGGCCCGTGTCTTCCCAGGGTGGGGTCTGGAAGTTGGACGGCAGGTGCGGGGATGAGGAGCGGTAATAGTAAACGGAACCAGGAGGAGGGGAGAGAAGCTCCTCCGACTGGTGGGTTTGGTGCTGATGCTGCGGGAACCGAGGATGCGCTTCCTCCACTTTTACGCACGGGTGTTCCCCCTGCACCGGCATCTGGAAGAGACACGCGGACTTGACGTCGTATCCGCAGCCGTAGGAGTCCCCCAGGGGCCCGAAAGCGGGACCGGACGAGGAGACGGAAAGTTCACTGTTGGTTAAGTCCATGCTGAATTTGACGAACTCCGCCGTGAGGAGGTCGCAGCTGCGCTCTGCGCCGCCGGAGCTCTGGGAGGCTGGACTGGCCCCTGGAGGAGAGGGGCCACACTGGGTCTGGACGCACGGCATGATCCCTGAAAAGCAACATTTCATCCGTGAATGTATAGCAGCCAATATATATTAAAAAAGTTTGCCAAATAAAAAGTACTGACAGAAACTATACCTAAAAATATTTCTATTTATAAACTTACCAGAATTGTTTCCCAAAACAAGGATCCTGATGAAAAGAGTGATCTACAGAGAGTGCAGCAGAGTGACAGGTAATCCCATGTCCATGTGCAAGAAGGTTTGTTCAAAGTTGTCTCTTCAGTGACTGGAGTGCGACTGCATACTTTCCTCACTCTTTGGCTGCTGGACTGAGTGTCAAGGACACCCCATAATGTGCTTTTGTTTAGGGGGGGGGACTCACCAGCCAAGCGCTATTACGAATCAAAGAGCGAGTGCGCTTCTGCCCGCCCTCTCTTTTATTGCTAGTGAGTGAGTGTGTGTGAGTGTGTGTGCGTGTGTGTGGCGCTGTTGAGTAGTAATACGAGCTTCTGGTATATTTGGAACGACACAGCCACCTTGAAATACATAATAAAAAAAAAACTATTTTTAAAATGACCATCTTATCTTGACTTTTTATTCTACGTTTGCATTTGGTTAATATTGTATTTTTTATATATATTTAAAAATGTGATTATGTGTATTTATTTAACTTTCTCACTTTAGGTCCTTCATAATAATAATAATAATTATTATAATAATTATTATAATAATTATTAGGGATTATTCATCCTCACCGGCACCTGAAACTAAAGAGAAAAACAAAGCAGAACAAGAACAGTTTTTACTTTTCATAGTACGTGAACACATTTGTAGTATGTATAATAATAATGTATGTTTGGAACTCCTGTTAACAATACATTACAAGAAACAGCTTAAGAAACTTTTATTCGTGCAGGCTTTTCCTTTATTTTCTTTCTGAGACTATTATATTTGTCTCTATGTTGTCTTGACCTTTGAAGTATTTATTTTATTGTTTTTTTTATTTTTTATTGTTTAAGCGCTTTGTGACCCTGGTCTAGAAAAGCGCTTTATAAATACTAATTACTTACTATATCACAGTAATTACAAATACACGAAATGCATGGACACTAATAGCTATTTCCCTTTGATTTAGAATTTCAACCACCGCATGTCAAGGTTTTCTTCCCGTGATAAAAGAGTTGCAGGACGACAGCTGGTGGTCCTTCTTCTCTACGTTATTATTATCCTCCAGGATGGTGGGAGAGGATTGTTGCGCAATACCACCTTCCCCTTACGTCAAAAAGTTAAACCCGCCTACTTTCACTTGTGATTGGCCGCAACGGATCACTACGAGCGCTCTGATTGGTTACCTCCCCTGTCGCTGAGACGCCGATGGGCTTCCTGGTTGTAGGTGTCGGAGCCCAGCTTCAGTGTGGATAACAGCAGCCCCTGCAACGCCCTGAGCGACTTGTGTCTTTTTTTTCTCCTCAAAACCCTGGAAACCTGTAAGTGGGAATGTCTGTCGTGTCTCCCGCTTGTACTAACACTTCGTCACCGTCTGTGAGAAAAAAACGAGCAGAAAAAACACCTTCGAGTATCCGCTGTACTGTCACGATGAAACCTCGGTTCGAACTGAAATACATTTATTTAACTGTTCCCTGTCATGAATGTATCTTTTATTTACGTGTTCTTGAGTAATACCAGTCAGTAGTGACACGGGAAGACTAAAGGGTTGTGATACTGTAATCCGAAGATGTCAGTACAACAGCTCAGCGAGGCGTTATATTACCGTAATAACGCTGGAATAAAACCGGTTATTGTTAAAAAAACAAAAACAACAACAAGTAGATAATATTAAATCTCTGTAAAATAAGGCACATTCAGGTTGACATGTGCTTAACTAGGGTCTGCTGACTCATAATGACTGTGGGGGTGAGGTTTGTCATGACCTATAGAGAACCATGATCTGACACATTAGTTAGATTTAAAAAAACTGTTTTATTATACATCAGTACTTCATTTTTATATTTTAGAAATGTAATGCAGACCAAATCTTGAGTGGACAAGCAGGCTGAGCATAAAAAGAAACTCATTCCATAGAGGATTCTCCAAACCACAAGAATGTCACCTTTGTTAACCTTGTTAATTACATGACACACAACAAACCTGTAGTACTGGACAATACAATGTTGTGTGTGGTTAATGGAGAGTACTTCTGTTTTACCACGTATGGTTTAAAAAAAAAAGGAAACTTCGGATTCAAATGCTACGTGAAACAAAACTATACACTTATATAACTTATATCACTTTCCTTGATTTTCTAGAACTCCTATTGTGTTATCAGTTTTATCTTTACCTTTAAAGTATGTACTTTATTGAATATTGTTTTGATTGTTTAAGCGCTTTGTGATCCTGGTCTGGAAAAGTGCTATACAAATAACAATTACTTACTTACTTACACCTAGCTTGTTAACACGTTTTTATTGAGTGGGATAACAGACTGAATATTTAATCAACATCTATTTGATACAGACAAATATTTAATAAAAAAAAAGGCTTATCACGATCAACCAAAATTCAGAAATTTGCTGCCGGATATTAACGGAAAAAAGGAATGAAATATTTTATGTGATAACTGTTGTTACACTATAGTATACGATTGCAATGATGAACATGTTATTAACCCATTTGTTAAACGATCAAATATGCTTTAAAGTTTTAACAGGAGGATGGATACAGCTATTTTCACATTTTCTTCACCGGATGTGTTTACATTTAAAATGATTTATTGTATAAACATAGATGTTTCAATGGCCTCTCTAAATACCTCAGGTCTGCTTAGATGTTTCAACCCTTAGTGCTGAGTCATGGTCTTTAATACATTAATACATATTTTTACGATCAAAGAGCATTAGTTTGGACTGGGACTCACTATATAGTGATATATATGTGTTTCATTTACTGTTTGATTACTACAGGTTCTGCCCCAAAAGTACACAACTCAATCCCACCAGTTAATCTGCTACAATGATAAGGTTTACAACATCTGCTGTAGTTTTGTGAAATGAAATCTGCTTGTCAGTGACAGAAAAGTTAAGTGTTGTGACAGAAGAAAAGCTAATTCTGTTCTTGGACTCCCCCTAAAGGCATACACACCCCTAAGCACTGTCTATAATTGGTCAAACTTGTTACGCAGGTTTATGCTTCAATTTGGACGGTTTCTCATTTGGTCTTCACTCATTCATCATTTGAAAAAAAAAAAGATATTTCCCAGCAGATATTAGAGCATTTGGATGACATCTGATTTGTTTATCTCATTTCAATGCTGGGTGAAACGCTCCAGACTTTAAAACTTGGTCAAAATAAAGGCAGGATTTTTTAACTTCACCAAACAATACATTTTGTTAAAATGTATAGTTTGGCACTTAACAACACTAATTCAAACTTCAGCCATCAAGAAAAATCAATTTCATCGTGTGAATGTTTTTTTTAAGTGTCCATGTTTGTTAAAATAGTGCTTTTCTTCTCAAACTAATATGGGTGTCGAGTCACAAAGTTGCAGGATATACAAACAAACTCTGTACCAAATGTTCGAAAACAACTTCTCGAAAAACGAAAGTTATTTTAAAGTAAAGTTATTTTAATGCCCCAACGTTCCGCCCAAGCCTCATCTGAGCAGTTATGACTTTGGATAATATTTATTATAGGAAGTTAAAACCAGAAAGTTTATCATAATGAAAATGGACAGCAAATCATGAGGAGGATAATCCTTCTAAATTGTTGTTACAGACATGTTGCAGATCATGAGTGTCAAGCACAGTGGGGGTTAAATCCTGGCCGATTCGCAATAAAAGGATTTGTAATTTACAACTTTAATAGTCAAGACAACATTTTTCATTAAATCAAGCACACAACAGTCCCTTTACTGTGTAATAAAAAGGCAAAAGCTAGAGGAAGTCATAAAGAGCTATATACATCTAACACGCCCACTCTGTTCCAACATTCCTGTCGCACCATGTTTCGTCTGACTCGCAGATTTTTAGGATCCTCCCTCCTTAGACGTGCACTCCTGCTTCACATGATCACTTGTCATGTCAACAACATAACGCGTTCTCTGTCGTCTCCTCACTGCCTTCCCCGTGTGTCTCAGGAGCCATGGCGTTCAGGAAGGTTCTGAAGCGGACGGCGCTGGTCGGCGGCGGGGCGGTCGTCACGGCCTTCGGTCTGTCCCAGCTCATAGAGTACAGGAAGACGCAGGTACTTCAACACGTGTTGTTGCTTTCTTGCACGTGATAAAGCGGCATGACGGCATGCGCAGGTTCATTTAAAAGTTTTATCCTGAAGTTTGTCAGGACATGTTGAGTCTAGATATTGGAATGTTCCTCTTTTCAGGTGAATGCTGGGATGGGAGTTTTGGATGTGGATGCTGTTGAGAAAACGTGTATTTATCACTGATGTCTTTTTTGCAGGGTTAAGAGAGACTTTTGTACTGTGTTTTCTGGTGATGAGAAAAAGTATGTGTATATATGTGTGTATAGTGAAACATATTTAGAAAACAAAGACATAATTAAAACATCTGGATCTGCACCTCCTTCTGAAGATTTGCTACTTGTTCTTAAAATACACCTTTAATACATGAATGTTGTACTCAGAAGAACATTTGTTCAGACAGCATCTTCCTGTAGTCCTTACTTGAGGTGTCTAGATGTTTTACTTTTCAAAAAAATTTAAAGCAAATATAACAATATACATATTTTTGTCCAGTAAAAATGTATTTCAGATGTCTGAATATTACAGAATAATGGGCTGTTGATCAAATAAATGCTTCCAAAATGTTGACTTAAAACATCAGCTCTGGTTTTAGTATAATATCATCTTTTATTCCATGTTTTTGGTACGAGGGATTCACACCATTGTAAAAATGCCATTCAAAGACTTCCAAAGATATCGTGCATTCCCGAATCGTCACCTGTGTCAAACTCAATCATGATGGGGCCGAGATCTTGTACTCTAAGTACAAGTTGCAGCCAAATAAAACGTGTATTTACTTAATAGGATATCTAATATTCATTTTATATTCTTTAAGGCTTATTTTTTCTGAATTAGTTCTGGGTTTTTCCCCTTTACCAAACACTCTCATCAAATCAATTTCCTTGTTCCTTATCTTATCTTGAACACTGACTCGGCCTTGAGTTTGACATGTGGTTTTCATGCATTACCACCAACTCTTTTCCTAATTGTTAAGTGGCTTCACACCATTGTGGTTGAACTATCTTACCTAAAGACACAAGGCTGACTGCAGACTATTTTTAAAGCAGAAGGACAGCTGTTTTCGTTGACTTCCGACCTCTGACCTTTAGCGGACCTACATTTGGCACACCACTAGAGCTACATGCCGGGCTTTATGTATCTGTATAACCTAATATGAACTTTGTTTTCTGTCCTGTTGCGATAATGTCTTCTCTTTCCCATCGTCGCCCTCCAAACCAAGCCCGGATTGGTAAGCAAGAAGTTGACCGTGATGAAATATGATTTATTATTTCACAATAGCTGGTAATCATGCATGCCTCTAATCCCTGTAATTGCACTGCTGATGAGATGAATGTCTGCTTGTGGCGCTGGAGCGCTTTAAGGGAGCGGCTGAATGACCATTAGCATGTTTCTGACTTAACATGATTACTGGTGGCCCTTAATTGCGTGACGGTGCTTTGGCTGTACGCACCCTCCGAAAATTGACAATGATTATATCATTGGCTTGTTTGTGCTTGCAGGCCTAAATTACCAATAAAGATTTGCAAGTCAAATGCCGGACCGACTGCGAACCACCTTGATTCAATCATCCTACCTGAATACTTCAATGCAGAGAAATGAATGTTTAATTAAAAGACGCGCAGCATGAATTCTATCATGGCTTTACTAATTATTTCGCTCTACAAATATGGACTGCAATGTAACGAAAGTCTCCTGTAACAACTAAGTTAAATAGTAGTTTATTTTATGTTTTGATGGAAAAAAGGGGAATTTAAATTATAATGTTTTGCTTGCATTTTATAATAAAGAAAAACAAACTGAGCCCTCTGCCAAGCAGCTCACTTCAACCCACACTTATATGAGGAAATACTCATTAACTATAGTCATATACTCATTAACTTCTCAATACTTAATACTCATTTATTGTAATTATTGAATCAATAATGATCAGTGAATGGTGCTGCTAATGCACATTTATTGATGGTTAATATTTTTACTCCAATTGTGTCACACCTAAATGTATAGTTCATCAAATTGAAATGAATGGGTATTTATTTATGATTTGTGTTGTATGTGATTTTTCACCATAATCCAATCAATAACGAATGAAAAAAACCATCAAATAACCTGATTTAAATGTAGACATTAATATAGAAGAAGTCCTAGAATTTAACATTGTAACCATCAAACAGCATTTTTTGAGTTTGGCCGTGTGTTTGCTCAGTGCTTCTGCGTGTCACTCTCAGGTGCATCTGGCTCACATGGCGGCAGAGGCAGAGCTGAAGGTTCCCTTTGCCAACAAGTTTCCTTCCCGACAAGCTCAACTGGACGCGCTTCGAGACACCGACGAGTTTGACGTTCTGGTCATTGGAGGAGGGGCCACTGGTGCAGGATGTGCCTTAGACTCTGTCACACGAAGTAAGTTTACCATCATGTTAAAAATCTCATATGTTATCACATTCTTTTAAAATTATGTTGGTGAAAGTCATTAGAACTGGGAAAAGTGGTCTATTCACACCAAGTATGTGGTCATAATACACCATAATGCTTTTTAATAACAGAAAAATCAGTTATTTGGCAAGAAAGAAGAAGACCACTGTTTTTTTATTATTATTTACCTACTGATGAGCTAATATCATAGCTACTGATGGAGTTGGGCTTCATATTCGGCTTTTTTTGCTTCAATATTTTTAAATAATCGTAGTTTATCAGGAACATATTTTTGAATTATGCTTTGCTGCCACACTCATTATTTACCTGCAAATTTAATGACATGAAGATCCTTTTTTGAACTGTAATTCCTTTTATATTTCTCATAATTGGTCACCGTCAAAGTTTGTTTTAGTGTGAAATACAGCAGATACGATGAAGTGTCTTCTTTGTTCCAGACCTCAAGACTGCACTCGTGGAAAGGAACGACTTCTCTTCAGGAACGAGCAGCCGCAGCACCAAACTCATCCACGGTGGCGTGCGATACCTGCAGAAGGCCATCATGAAATTGGACTATGAACAGGTTTGTTTAGTTTTGTCTAATACTTGTCAGCTTGTCTGGCTGATTTTTCTCATTCCGCTCTTTTTTGAAACTTCAATAAAGTACATGATGGTGAAAGAGGCCCTCCATGAGCGATCCAACCTGCTGGACATCGCGCCGCACGTGTCTTCAGCGCTGCCCATCATGCTTCCTGTTTACAAGTAAGAACCACGGAATTGATTTTCATCTTTGAAACTTGACCATGAAAGATGAATAATAAAACATCATAAAGGATGGCTGAGAATTGAACATCATTATTACTCCAGCAGAATGATTACAGACATTTAACAACTTTTTACAGAAACAGAAACGCCACATAAGTGTGTGACTTATTATTCTATTATAGTTACCTTATATACTACTAATACTATTTACACACTAGCAAAGGACACACAATGTTTTAAATTAGTAATTTGTACATTTTTATTGGGTCAAAGTTCTTTTTATGTGAATTTCATTTTATATTTATTTGTCCGACGCTAATGAATGCACCATAGCCTTGCCTACGCTTTCAAATGCAACACTCTTGCCTATATTTGGTGGAGGTAGTTTTTTTTCTTTATTATTTATTATTAAATTTTAAAAAAACTTTCCAAAAAATAAAAGTAGCTTCAGTCAAAAAAAAAGTTGCTTTAATAAAAACAGTGACATTGACAACAGAGGCTACCGTTTTTACATCATTGTGGGAAAAATAAATTGGCGGAAGGTGTCTTGTTCTGATGAGTCAGCATATCAGGAAAAGGTTATCATTAAGTTATTACCGATTTATATTTTTCAAAGCACCAACATTTTCTATATCTGGTGAAATTCACACGTTTTTGTATGTTTGCACTTGAAAAATACTGACTTTAGAGTGTAAACTGTATTTTTCTTTTTCAAGATGGTGGCAGTTGCCTTATTACTGGGCAGGCATCAAGATGTATGACCTGGTGGCAGGAGCACAGTGCCTGAAGTCCAGTTACGTCCTCAGCAAGACGAAGGCCTTGGAGCTGTTCCCCATGCTTAAGAAGGACAAGCTGGTGGGAGCCATCGTCTACTACGACGGTGAGTTACGCACGTGACACTGTTTGTGGTAACATTGCTCTTTATTTTCTGTAAACACGCCCAAAAGAGCAGCCTTACTCAGATCTGCCCTTTTCTAGCTTCACCTCCTCTTATTTGCCAAAGTCATACAAATTAGATCTGATTCTGACACAATTTATTTTTCAGTTCAGTTTTTTAAAAAGGTCATCTAATGCCACGCATAATTAAAACTGATTTTCTATTAAAATTGCGTCACCTTAATTCTTAAAATCACATTTTTACTATATCACAAGTCCCTCAATATAATGAGAGGATATTTATTTTTCTCAATGCTCCCATGTCATTATTTTTCTAATTTAAAATCATTCTCTCTCATTTGTCATCAAACATTTTACTCCTGTTCTACAACATTTCTCAACTGAAAATGTCAAGGGCAGAAAAATGCAGCGAGGCAGCAACACTGATGGCAGAAGGTTGTGGTCACGATAGAACTCAGATTTAAATCTGGCCCCCTGGCCTTCACATCTTCACTGGTCCTTGAAAAAGTGTGTTGACAGGCCAGTTGGATGTTTTTTTCCCCGTGGCCAAAAGGTTGTACGTTCGGCAGAGGAGCCGACCATATGCAGAATGTCCAGCTGAGTGTGAGGCACGTCGTGCTGCAGGCTGGCTTTCCGTGTCGCCGTCGAAAATATCAACTTCGTATCCGGGGGTGATGTGTCTGTGACTGCAGGCTCCTCTGGCGGCACGATCAGCTTGTTCTGTCCCCATGACAACAACAAGTCCCTGTGTCTTCAGAAATGGCGCCACTTAAGCGAGCGGATTCGGTATTCATTAATTTTGTGACGCAGCGACACATCTTTGAAAAATTAAGTTGATAAAATCGATCAACAATGTTGGTTCTACTTAGATAAGATTTGATTGATTCAGCTTTGGAAGTATTTCAGTGCCAGCAGAATATAAAAGAGTAGAATTTTCAAATGTTTAAAGTTTAAACTTTAATTTTTATTTGATTAATGTTGTTGTTTTTTAAGCTTTGAGTCATTTCATTTGAATGACTGAATTCAATAATTTTTCTATTTAAAAAAATAATTAAATTAAATAAAAGCATTTTCAAACTCAATTTTTTTTTTACATATAGAATTTGTGCAACCAAATCCAACCTTTTAATATGAAAAATATAGAATTTAGTTATTCAAAAAATATAATTATGAAAAACAACATTTCAATAAAAATAAGTCAAAGCTTCAACATTTGAAATGTTAAATTCAACCATTCAATATTTGGATGGCACATATATATTTACATGTCCTGGTTAATAACTCCTCTAATGACTCCTGATTGATTTTGAATGTAGCCTCTAGTTCTACAGTTCATTCCACACGTTATTTACGACTATCTGACCGAAAGGATCTTTCTTCTGTAGCCGCATATATCGTCCCTCCCCCTTCCGCGACCTCCTCCCCCATCATCCGCTCTGAGATGGGGGCTGCGAAGGTGGATGGGTGGGGTGTTCTCTCTCCAATTATGCCGTCTGGAACAATCACGCCCGTGACATTTTGAAATCTGACCTTCTCTCCCTGCGGTGTGGAGCGTTGTCGTCAGTCGGACCGGCTGAGCAGCAGCTATTTCCTCTGCTGTCTTGGTAACTTCTGCTGGTGTCGCCGCCATCCACAACATGATGGCTCTCAGATATGTTTTTTAAAGTGTATTATTTTGCCTAATTGAGAAAAAAAACATTACTTATTTCTTTTCATATAAAGCTTTAAAATACTAACAATGTTTGATGATTAACGAGTATTATTTCAGTATATCAGTGACATTAAAATAGATGGTTTACCATTTTAAATGTTTTAGCTTTTATTTTTTTTAATTTTTTTGTTTTAAGCATTTCATTGTTTTATTGAAAAATGTAATTAAATTATTTTTAAATTGAAGGTAAATTTTTGTTTGTTATCTGAATAATTAAATAAAAAACAAATACATATATATAAACACTGAAAGATTTATTTTTTAAACATAGATTAAGAGCATTATTAACAACTGTTTACCGAAATAAATACAAAAGCATCACAAAAAATATTTTTCTATAATAGTTACATGTAAGACTAGTAATAATGCTGCTTCCATTCCAAAAAAATGTTTTTCTTAATTCAATATCGTTTAATTTTTAGTCTTAGATTCAACATAAAATGTTGGTATAATAGTGCCAACATTTTTAAATGCAATATGTATTTTAATTAGAAAACTATTGAAAAAAATGTAAATACATTTAAATAAAAATAGCTTGTTGTAAATATTTATTCTAATGTGTACTCATTTTATTGAATCTTTTGTTGAAAGAGAATCGTTGACCAATTCAGTCTCTTCTCTGTCCTAAAGGACAACACAACGACGCTCGCATGAACCTCGCCATCGCTCTCAGTGCCGCTCGCTACGGCGCCGCCGTCGCCAACTACACTGAGGTGGTGCATCTGCTGAAAGTCAAAGACCCACAGACTGGAAAGGAGACGGTGAGAGGTGCTCGCTGCAGGGATGTGATCACAGGTGAGACCAAGAGATTGATACATGTAGTTTGTTACTGTACTTCTCCACCATCGTAGTATTGTGATTTGGCTCCGACTGACATGTAAAATAAATATTTTAATATCATAATACGCAAAAACGTATTTGGTTCGTGACTGTTACTAAGTTATTCTTTCTTAGAATCAAATGATCACAAACGTCTTCGTGCTTTTATGTTTTTAATATGTCTTTTTTTAATGTTATCACCAAAAACTACGCATCTTGAACTCGATTTAATTTGACGAAACTCTCAACACTTCACTCTGTCTCGAACACTTTTTCTTCCCTCTCCTACGAGCGCCTGTTCAGTTCCTTTTCCTTTCTGAACCTTTCCTGTGTGGAAACTTCCTGTTTGATAAAAAATGTGATTGTGTTCTGAGCGATAAATAATGTGAAGGGAAAATCATGGTTTTAACTTTATATAACTTGCATGGTTTTTTCTGTCCCTCTATTATCATTAACTTCTTTTGGCGTTAGAAGAAGATTTTAAGTCAAAATTAAATATGTACATTATATCCTAATGGTGTTACTCAACTACATGAAAATCCGTTTGCAGGTCAGGAATTTGACGTGAAGGCCAAATGTGTCATCAACGCGACCGGACCGTTCACAGACTCGGTGAGAAAGATGGACAACCAGAAGACGAACAACATCTGCCAACCCAGTGCTGGAGTCCACATCGTCATCCCGGGATACTACAGGTATTGCTCACGATGCAAGACAGAGAAGGAATATGACTTATTATTTCCCACCATAATGAGGCGAAGAACTTCTCTTCATGAGCGCACAGATGTTTATTCACCTTCTGAAACACTAAATTGGCCAAACATCCTCTGACCTATAGTTCCAGGCGCAGGACGATCTCCTCTGGTTAAGACATAGTGCAGTAATAGAGTGGTTTTGTCCAAGTCAGTGTTTTAAAGTTCAGTGCAGCTTATTGAACCGAACCCGGGGGAGCCGGAGCCCTTTGAACAGCGCCACAAATGCCAACCGTCTAATTCTCCGCCTTCCTTTCTCTCGTCTTCATAGTACCTTTGTCTGCCACCTCGCTGCTCCCTCCTTCCAATGCTCTTTGCACTTCAGCAGGATTTTCATACTTAAATCATCTGTTCTTGCACACAGTTATGTCAATCAATCATATTTATTCCGAGCTTTACCTGCACCTGCATTCATTTACGAATAGAAACTGCATTTATGTTTTTACTAATTTTCTTAAAGCGTTGTTTAAAATACAACGGTATCCTGGCTGAAGAAGTACATTTAAAATACTTTTGACTCAACAATGAATACATGTAAATTGAGAATGCTTCACGACTGAATACAGGAGAACAAAAGAAGAATCCAGTAACATAAACAGACCCGGAATTCAAAGACACAAAATAAACAAAGTCTAAAATCAGACAATGGTAATTTCCGATATGCAGTGAGAGCTGCATCCTGCTAGTAAAACACATCTGCAGCATCAAAGTGATTTGTGCAATTATTTTTCAAAAGACCAACTAATGTCAAACTCTCCTGACTCACTCACACGTTTCAAACGTTTAAGTCTTCCTCTCCAAGATGCAGTAAGTCTCTCATCATGACCATGTTTTGAACTTATTACTTTATAAAGTTCTCCCCCGTCTGAAATCTTGGCGAACGAGAGGTTACCAGAGCGAGTCAATTTTGACGTAATAATGGCTTCACTCCTCCTCCAGCCAGCTGTAGCCACACTCCGCTTTGTTTATACAACGAGTGCCTTGGAGGTGGAGACTTGTATTGATGAGGCAGGTGCTTGACCAATCACAGAAGAGTGGCTGTGGTTATAGTTAACACGATTTAATCTCCAGAAAAACAAAGTGTTTTCAGTGGGCGGGGCTTAAGCACATTTTCTAATGTAAAAATTTCCACGAAAAGAGATTTTTGTACAAACAGACACATACTGATGAGAACAATAGACGTCCAATATCTATTTAAGACACACTTAAATCAACACATTAGTTGCACGTTAAATATATTCATGTGTATTTGAATGTCTGTTCCACAGCCCTGACAACATGGGTTTGCTAGATCCAGCCACTAGCGACGGTCGTGTCATCTTCTTCCTGCCCTGGGAGAAAATGACTATCGCAGGGACAACCGACACCCCGACTAATGTGACAGCCCACCCCATCCCAGGAGAGGAAGATATCAACTTCATCCTGAACGAGGTCCGAAACTACCTCAGCCCTGATGTGGAAGGTACAAAAGCGCTTTTAACTTGAAGTGAAGTGAAAGTGATCCGGTTTCTGAGAGACCTGGTTACACCACAGAGACTCCATTCAGATCATCTGGAGATGATGAGGTGCTGGTTTAACTCACATCATACTCCACATTTCTTCCAGTGCGCCGAGGCGACGTGCTGGCTGCATGGAGCGGTATACGTCCACTGGTGACGGACCCCAACTCGAAAGACACTCAGTCCATCTGCAGGAACCACATCGTCAGCATCAGCGACAGTGGACTGATCACGATCGCTGGTCAGTCAGAGATGCCTCAAGATGGCACGCCTACTTCATTACGATGTTAACTCAGCAGGCCTGTCTTTGTCCAGGTGGAAAGTGGACCACCTACCGATCCATGGCTGAGGAGACTTTGGATGCGGCCGTCAAGGAACACAAGCTCCAGGCGGAGGCCTGCAAGACTGTGGGTCTGAAGTTGGAGGGGGCTAAAGGCTGGACCCCGACGCTGTACATCCGTCTGGTCCAGGACTACGGCCTAGAAAATGAGGTAAATTAGATTAGTTTGTTCGTAACTAATGGCTGAATATATGTTTTGAGCAAATGTGTTAAAGCAGCAATATTTAATATTCAAGCATCAATATGATTTATATTGTTTAGTAAAGTGTGTGTACAGTAAAATAATTCAAATTTCTATCTACCATTAAAATGCAACTATTCTCAGCATTTTTGTGTCACAATTAAACTTTTAGCTGCTAGATTGTACCAGTCAGTCGCACCCAACAGTGTCCAAGAGGAACATCAACAGGTTGGACAGGTTGATCAGGAGGGCTGGCTCTGTGGTTGGCATGAAGCTGGACTCACTGGTGACAGTTGCTGAGACGAGATCTCTGGACAAACTATTTTCCATCATGGATGATGACGGTCATCCTCTGAGCACTGTCATCAGTGAGCAGAGAAGCAGATGGAGTGCACGAATGCTCCTCCCCAGATGCAACACTAATAGACTCAGGGACTCATTAATTCCTGGTGTTTTTTGGTTTAATTCTGAGTTTGGGGACACGAGTGAAGGGAAAATCTGATTCTATTCTATGTTAATCATTGTATCCTTTTATTTATTCTATCTATCTATCAGAACAATGGAATCCTGCAAGATCCCAGCAATGACTGAGGATGAGAGGATACAATCGACTCCATCAGCTTAAAGCGGATGTTTAGAAATATTTTGGTTCACAAACAAATGAAAGCTACAATGACTTTGTCAGGAGTCATGTGGTCTGTTTATTATAGTCAAGAACTCGGACAATACTACAAAAATTAACTTGTTTCTACAGTATTACAATATATCATATCGTTGCCACTGTATCGTGATATGTGTCGTATCTCCAGATTCTTGCCAATACACACCACAAATCATGACTCACAGTAGAACCTTTATAGTAATTTATTTAATGATGCGATAAGGTGTGTTACTTTGTCTGGACGACCATCTTGGAAAGTCTGTGAGTGTCACATGACCAGCAGTGGGTCAGAGAAAGTGTTTTCATATGAAGTACTGACAGGCTTTTTTTTTAACTATCCAGGAAGTTAAAACTAGTAACTGATGCAACAAATGAACATGCAAATGGAAACATTGCAGTTACGATATTCTAACACTATGAACAGAAGTACTATGTTTAAGTTAAATGGATTCAATTACAATAACACATACTACTGGACGAGTCTGGCTGCAGCAGCTCTTGAGAGATTTCTTCGAGTGAGACTTGACTCTCAGCTATTCACAGGAATGGATGCCACAACATTTTAAGCTGTTGTTGCTTCAAGGTGTTTTATTTTAAAGTTACTCAATATTTACTGCATATGAATTAAAAAACCTTTTTGGGTTAATGCTGCACAATGTCAGGAAATCACCCGACAGACTCTTGGCCGCTTCAAACGTGGCTGACATTAAAGCTGGGCTGAAACAAGGCTGACATTTGTGCCACACACAGACCATGTGCTGCGCGAGCCATCAGCAGCATTGAGTAAGAAAAACATCGATTTATATCACCTTCATCCACAATTTTCTGATAATTAGCTTCACTTTTTCAATCAATTCAACAATGTTTTGGAGAAGAAAACTGCACTTACACCTCATTAAAGCTGGGCTGAACCAGCACCGCTTGTTCTGCGGAATATTCCCTAAAAGGTCACTGTTGATATTTGGACAGCGTTTGCCCTTTCAAATGATCGGCAAGACAACGATCTGAATAGCAAATAGCCGCCTCGTGTTTTGCAAACGTATGACACCTCATTGACAAAGTGACGATAACTCTCGTCGTCCAAAGAGATGAAGTCAATCTCACGGACCTGCTTCAACCATCACCGTTCAAACTGTTCGTTAAATCCTCCATTATTTGTTGTTAGTTTCATTGGAAGAAGAAGAATAATTGCGGGATTGTTCACAGGTCGCTCAGCATCTTGCCGCCACCTACGGTTCAAAGGCATTTGACGTGGCCAAGATGGCCCTGGTCACCGGCCAGAGATGGCCCATCGTCGGCAAGAGACTCGTGTCCGAGTTTCCATACATTGAGGCGGAGGTAAAGTGTTGGCTTCTCTTCTGCTGCTCCTCCTCTTCCTCCGTCCGATCCTCTGCTGCTCTCCGTAGGTTCTCTACGCCATCAAGGAGTACGCCTGCACTGCCATCGACATCATTGCTCGACGAACACGTCTGGGCTTCTTGAACGTTCAGGCAGCAGATGAAGCTCTTCCACGCATCATCCAGCTCATGGCCGGAGAGCTGAGCTGGAGCGAGGAGCGCAAGACGGTAACACTTGCAGCACGTCTTATGAATTGTCTTATTACAAAGTTACACTTTTTTTTTTTTACGAATGGACTTTTATGTTTACATTTTTTACTTTAACTTGCTGCTGTGACAACACAAACCTTGCCACTGTGGTGTTGTATCACATGTCATCTTATCTCAGGGTTCCTCCAGATCCTTAAACAGTTAAGTTAAGTTATTCAATGAATATAAAACAAATAAATTTGACACTTAAGTCTTGAATCGAAATTTTTCAAGTCTTAAAAAAGGATTTTATGTTAGTTTCGAATCTTAAAAAAATTGTTGAAATGAATTTACATGAAAATATAATAACTTACAGTTTTACAATCACAATAGTGGAACTAACAATAAAGGGAAGCAGTTGCTGCCAGGACTCTCGCAGCAGATGCACGTCTCGGTTCTACTTCAACACGGTTCAACTCCGTAAAGAGAGCAACGTGGAAGTTGTAAAGTCAAAGAATTGACGGCCCATGAACAATTTCTTCATGGCTGAAAGTGGTTTTGGTCAACGAGTATAAACCATTATGTATTTTGGTCACAACATTTTTTTAAATCATGCTTGCATCTATAATTGGTTATTTTATTCAGATTTTTAAAATTCTGGTCTGATTGTCGAGCTGGTCTTAAATTTCAATTTCATATGGTATTAAAAGAGTCTTCAATTTAATTGACTCAAACTAGTTCCATACAAAGATATTGTAATAATCATATAGACATGTGCTCATGTTTTCTTATCTGTTTAATATATCAATTAATTTGGATTAAGTAGATTATCATGAATTTAGAGATACTAAACAGTGACAGGAAATAAAAAAATATTCCATTATTTTGGTAAAATTTCCCAGACTGAACATTTTTATATAAAAATTGAAATATTTAACATTATTGATGGGTTAATAGAATTAAATATAAAGGTCAGTAGGCGGTGCCTTCAGTTTAAAAATGATGTGAGGAATCAATAGAAATCTGTTAAAATCCATTGATTATAGATCAGTGAGTGACATCTAGTGGACTCTGAAAACAAGGACACAGTTTCATGAAGCTTCTTCGACACGAATCATACGTGTAAAAATCGCACCCATTTCCTCTGCAGCTGAACGACTCACGCATGTTGTCTCACTGGCAAAAAATTTAACCCTGTATTACTGACAGAATGAAACATACAAATAGTGTCACAATTTCATACTTAAGAAATAAATCTTAAAATATCGATATATGAAGAAAACTATTCTGTTACAGTTAGTGTAGTTTTGCATGTTTCTGTACCTCAGAGTCCCTCATGTCCTTTTTTCTCATTGGCTGCGCTCACATCCAGGCGGAGCTGGAGGCAGCGAGGAAGTTCTTGTATCAAGAGATGGGCTACAGGTCTCGTTCTGAACAGCTGACCAAGACGTCCGAGATCAACCTGGACACCCAGGAAGTAGCCAGGTATGTGTTTCCCTCCATACGAGTCACGTGACATGCTTCTTGCTCTAGTGTGTTTGAATACACTGTGCTCGCCAGGTACAAGAAACGTTTCCACAAGTTTGACAAAGACAGGAAGGGATTCATCACCACAGTCGACGTCCAGCAAGTTTTGGACGTGAGTTGAACTCTGCCCTCCTTCTCAACATCACCGTTTCATTGATCCTCTTCTTTCATTTTGCATCTGCGCAGAGCATCAACATCCACATCGATGAGAACTCTCTCCACGAGATCCTTAACGAGGTGGACCTCAACAAGAACGGACAAGTGGAGATCGATGAATTCTTGCAGGTAGGACCACAAGTGTGATGGAAATGTTAAAGGCAGTTGATATTAGATCAATATCCGCTCGAACAAGCTGCTCATTTCAAGTCATGGATACGAGGAGGCTGGAGGTGAAAATTTGGATTCATTAGCTATGAGGTTATTGAACAACTAATGTTTACTAAATCATGAAAGGTTTGTCTCCTCTTCCGTTTGACATTCATAAAGATCTTAGCTTTGAGGTTTTAAACAAATTAAAAGATAATATGAGGAAGTTTATCAGTGCCATTAGAATATTGAATTCAACATTTCAAGTGTTGAAACATGGATTTTTTTATTGAAAGTTATTGGTTTTTTTTTAACATTTAATTATATTTTAGAATTTTCTTATTAAATCATTTTTATATTAAAGATTAATTTGTTTTGTTTGTAATTCAATTAACCCTTTAAACACTGCATATGTGTTTTTTGGAAGAGACAACACAAGGTTTAGAACAATATAATAATAATAATTAATAATTCAATAATACATTTTCTAAAATTCAATATTAAAAAGAACATTTCTGGTAGTACTATAATAACATATTGAATTTAAAAGGCTATGAATAAAAAAGAAAACGTATTGAGAATATATTTTTTTTAATTATTGGAATTGGAATATCAAACTATGTTTAAAAACATTATTAATAAAAAAAAGAAGAAGTTTAAGCTCAACAAAATTAATTCCAACGTTCAATATAAAACATTTTAATCAATTGATAATAATAATAAAACAACAATTTAATTAATTAAAAAACATTAATCTTATTCATAATTAATATTTCATTTATATGTAATTCTATTTGCCAACGCCAAAAATAATCGTGTCTGGTGTTTACAAAACTGGCTTTTCTGATTAAAATAATCAAAAGTTTAAACCTTTGACATAATAAAATCTAAAAATTCAATATTCTGGTGTCACTGATCTACTTCCCTATCGCTGCAGTTATTCTTCTTGCTTCCTACACTGGCTTGAGATGAAAACTATTTTTAATTCAATTTAGAGCAGCTGAACGGTAAAACCCGTCTTCCTCCGACTCAAACGTCTGGAGTGTTCCACGACAGTGGTGAGAGCAGAGAACACACTGCAGTGTTGGGAGATGTTCAGGACCTGCAGGTTGAAACAAATCATGCTAATTGGAACCAGCGACTCCAGTAATGAGCGCTGAAGAGCGCGAGAAGCTCTCGTGTCCATGTGCCGGTAAATTACTTTCACACTTGAGTCCGGATGAGCCGCGGTGGAGGAGCTACATGACAGTCGATGAGCAAGTCTTCATTAGCGCGACATCCGCTTTGCTTAATGACATCACGTGTCGGGAAACCAAGCTGCACCAGGAAGTGTGTTCTTGTTGTCTCCGGAGGGACACGTTCATGAAGAAACTTTTGTTTTTTTTCATTCAAAAATGCATGTTGTGTTTGATTGATATTCTCAATGTCGATGTTTGTGTGTGTCCGTGGTTACGACTGCCCCGCTCTTGGATCTCTTAGGGCCAGCAAACAGGTACTCCACATTCATATGGAACCATGGGAAGTCAGGGACCTCCGAGTCGTGCGGGGGCTTCTCTTAAAGCCCTCTTGTGTTTATGTTGTCTGGGACCAACACTGGAAACAAAAATGTGAAATCTGTTTAAAGCTGCATCAGGAGTCATTGTTGACGTGGAGGAACACAACAACAACAGATTAGTTTCTACTCAAATCTAAGAGACTATGTTGATCAACCAGGTCGACAGTTACACTCATGATCAGTATTAAATAAACCCTTTATTGACAAGATTTGACGACAAAAAAACATTTCAAACACACATTCACATGAAGGGTGATGGTACAAATCGATTGAGTTCTCTGAGAGGGAATGAGAGGAAGTTAGAAGGCTATTATCAAATTATTTAGTTTTAGGAAATGAAATGTTTGAACTTCTACCACACCTAAAAAAAGTAGTGTCGAAGCTTCATGAAGTAGATTTTAGTGGTCAGTGGGTGGCGCTGTCAGTTTGAAAATGATGTTTCAGGCATTGAATGAGTGTTAATTACTGTTTAAAAGATATATTTTATTAAGTAAATACTTAATTTTTTCCGATAAAAACTGATTTTCCAATATTAATACATTTATTCAAGCCTGGAAGTAACTGGTGATTGTGAGGGAAACAACATTCTTTCTTTAACCCACTTGAACGTTGGGATTAACCACTAACAAAGTCATGGTTGAACAAGAAACTGTTAACTGTCCTTCGAAACGGCGAGTGTGTCGTTGAATGAACAACCTCTCCTGATGCAGCTTCAACACACAGATGGTCAGTCGGTGCTGGTTTTACTCTTCCTCCCGTGCATGTGAAGGTGAACTGACATTAACTTTTGGCGTCGACATGCGCTCTCGTCGCCGCTGTCGCCTCTGTGGCTCGAGTCGGGTCCTAACTGAAGCTCTGTGTCGTGCAGCTGATGAGCGCCGTGAAGAAGGGCCAAGTGTCGGACAGCCGCCTGGCCATCCTGATGAAAGCAGCTGAGGAGACTCTGGAGACCAGAGGGCCGGTGACGGTGGATCGCAGCGGGGGCGGAGTCTGAGCCCCACGCCCCCCCCACCCCCACCCCATTGTGGAGTCCATGGACGGTGTCATCGACGCTTTCCAATAAGCGGTGATGACAAACACACACCCAGGTTCCGTGCAGATGATTCCATTTGAATGACAATGTCTCAATCAAGAATGCAGTCGGGGTGAAATTGGCCAAATCAAGCGCACCAAACACGTCTAGTGCCTCGTCTGTTTTCTACCTGTCTTTGATCTTCACACTCCTTTTGTACCTTTTTTTTTTTTAACTGTAGCCACTAGCGTGGTTTCTCACTCCGATGCAGCTGCTTTATGATAGAAGCTAGTTTAAAGTCTGCGACGACACACATCGTGCTTCGGACAATATTTGCCCTGAGATGAACTGATGGGCTGCTGAAGCTTCATGAAGTGTCATTATCCACAAAGACCACTAGATGGCACTCATTAAACAGATATTCCATTGAAACAGATTTTTAAACTGAGGCCGCCACTGCTCCATGAAGCTTCATGAAGCTCCATGAAGTTAGCCACATTCCACCACGTTCACCTATATTATATATGATTTCCTCTAATTTAACAACCTGTAGTAGTATTTGTTTGTAAATTTTAAATTTGCCATCACTTTACTTAAGGTATGGCAGCTTTTTTAAGAACTCTTAAAAACACGCAGCGTAAATGAAAACACACGTTTCTTCGTGGCATTTGTGAATGTTACAAACTCAAGTCAGGTTTTCTAAACTCCACAGAGCCTTTTTAGCGAGAAACTCTAACATGGTTAGCATCGCTAGCATCTCTTCTCCGTCTTCTATTCCATAACCAGCGACTACTGACGTTTACGGCTGTTCTTTTACCCTCTATTTATTCTCTTTAGTCACTTTGAAAGCAAAAACACGAGATTATATTTAGAAGAAAAAAAAGGGATTATTAGTAGAGTTTTATGAAAAAATTAGAATATTTATTTATTGAATGTTTCTGTCCCTGCACGAGTGTCCATCTGTGACCCTGCATGTTTGTGTTTGTGTGGAATATTTAAAGGTGCTTCTCACATGTATGTTTGTAACAGTGTATGACATACAGTATGTGCCTTCATGGAATAACAAAGAGTGGCGTGAAGAACGTGTGAATGATGCTAACACAGGCTGCCACGGATGAGCAATAACGTCAATATTCAATATAATATAACAAAAAAAACACCCAATATATGTGTATAAATGAGTGTGTTGTCCAGTTACTGAGTTGTTTATTTAATGACACAAGTTGTAAGATTAAAAAGATCTATGTTGTGAGAAAAGCTAACGGTTATGCTATAACACTTCCGCTAACTAAGGGCTAATTTATCATCAGTCACTGAATGTCTCTTTCGATTGACATCTTTCTGTCAACATGGCCACTGAAATAAGGGGATTATGGGATGGTTCTTGGTATTATGTCGATCGTACCTCTTTGTTGCCTTCTCAGTGAAATCAGGTGTCGCCTCTTCTCCTCCACCAAACTGTGTGTGTGTGTGTGTGTGTGTGTGTGTGTGTGTGTGTGTGTGTGTGTGTGTGTGTGTGTGTGTGTGTGTGTGTGTCGTCCTCTTCAAACTGCCAACGTCGCCTGTCAAACGTTGCTCATGGGCAGCGCGTCTTTAATCCTCCTCCTGATGTTTGATTGTTTGCCGTGGATGAAATTACAGCTTCATCTGGACTGAATAGAGAATCATATTCCGAGTTCTTTTTTTTACTTCCACAAATACTGTAAAGGAAACAAAGTCATTATCTAATTAAATGTATCTGGTTGCTCGAGAGGCTTTGTGACCATTTTTTTTGTGTCCTGTGTGAACATCCTTCAAGTCGAGTGACACCAGTTTGTAGGTTTTCTTTAATAATATCCACTGGATTTATTTTCATAACCTCATCGATCGACTCTCTGTGAGCGAAGGACTCGTCACCCGCGTGTGTCCGACACGAAAAAACACAACTCCAGCCAGTTCTCGCCGACAGATTCCGGCTGAAAAAAAACAGGCTTTTCTTCCGTAAAGGTCACGGCGTCGTGAGTGACAGCTTCAGGTTCTCACGTTCCAATCAGCGACGTGGTGGCGGGTGTTTCCTGGGAAAAAAAAAAAAAGAACCGACGGTTCGGGGAAGCAATTAAGTGACGGCGTCGCGGGACAGATGTGTGTCGACTCTCTCCTGGGGGCTCGGACGCCGACGCTCGCCGTTAATTGAAGAGGATTTGGGAAGAAGACACAATTAACAGCCTTCGCTGTGGCTCGTGTGTTTATGGAGCTCTAGTGATATGAAAGAAAACTCAGCTGTCATTTACTGATTCTATTTTTTTTACTCCCAAAAACATTTTTATTTTGAGAGTTTCCATCCAACAGGTCTTCACGTGAGTTCATTTTTATATTGGAATGACATGAGGAGTCCCACAAGGATCACTTCTTGGACCATTACAAATGCTTTTCGTCAGACTTGATCAATCGAACATAATCAAGGAAATATTTTAGTAAAATAATGAGATTAATATGAATATTTTAAAGATATTAAATACTTATCTTTAAAGTAAATATAATTTTCTACATCTTCATTCACACCCGATCATTCGTCAAATTTTATATATTTTATTTCCTCGATCAAGACGGATTTAACTTCTCTGGATTGTAACTGCTGCTGCAAATGTTGTAAATCCTTGGTAAACCTGAACAACAGATTTAAGGTTTAGCTCTGGAGCCACAAAGACACCACGGAGATTACTGCCTCCCACCACCATCCCCCCCTCGTCCCATCTGACCCGGACTCGTGTCAAATCTGCTCCTCGCATGCGACCGAAGTCGTGAACTTCCACGAGTGCCGCTGCGTCGGATTAACAAACACAAAGTGGAAACTATCAGACCTGAAGTTGTTTTGGAAGAAGTGTGTTCGAGAGGTTAAATTACTGGAGTTAATCTCCCGTCGATCAGCAACAGATTTAAGAGATGACTCGCGCAGACACAATCAGCACTTATTATATTACATTATTATATTAAATATAACAATTATCTTATGAATCAACTTTATTTTCATTTTATCAATGGTTTTGAAAAACTACCAGCAGATTTACTTCGAGGTCAGTCTTTGCATCATACTCAGACAATTTACTTCCTAACGTTTAAAGTTTAATGTTATAAAATGGTCCTCAATGTTGTATTTTAAGTTACTAGTTTGTTATTTAACGAGAGATGATCAGAATTTGGATTATAATCTTCAAAACAAAACAGGCTAACTAAGATAGCACTGTTAGCGACTAGCTAAGATAGCACTGTTAGCGACGAGCTAAGCTAGCGCTGCTAGCAACTAGTTAAAATAGTACTGTTAGCGACTAGCTAAGATAGCACTGTTGGCGACTAGCTAAGCTAGTGCTCTTATAAACTAGTTAAAATAGCACTGTTAGCGACTAGCTAAGCTTGCGGTGTTAGCAACCAGTTAAAATAGCACTGTTAGCGACTAGCTAAGCAAGCATTGTTAGCAACTAGTTAAAATAGCACTGTTAGCGATTAGCTAAGGTAGGACTGTTAGCGACTAGCTAAGCTAGTGCTGTTATCAACTAGTTAAAATAGCACTGTTAGCACCTAGCTAAGCAAGCACTGTTAGCATCTAGCCAAAATAGCACTGTTAGCAACTAGTTAAAATAGCACTGTTAGCACCTAGCTAAGATAGCGAGTCTAAGTTAAATTACCTTTAAAATAACAACAACTACACTTATGTAGAATAAAACTGTCTTATCTTGCTACCAATGAGAACAAACTATGTGCTTGGGACCATGTAGGTTTAAAAAATGTTTTTTGATGAAATAAACTTCCTCTGTTCCTAAAATGGGAAAAAGTATATTTTCAAAACAAAGATTAACTGCATATTATGTGGGGAATTGATTGTTGATATAAATGATTACATGTGTATGTTTACATTCGTTTATATATGTATTTATATACGGTAAAGGTTGACATTTAAATATGTATTTTTTCATTCATAACACTTCATCTTTTTGACCCTTTCAAATGCATGGTGACCCATAAGAGGTGATGAATGAACTGAACAGACTTCTTTCTTTTCACGCCCACATCACAACTTTACCTGGAGGAACAAGTGGAAATATTTATGACAGGAATTGTTTGGTTGTTTTTAAGGTACATCTGAAGTAAAATGTGTTCAGACTATTGATTCACAATTTTCTCTAAACCAATTTCACTAAAATATATAAAAATATCAATATATAAAACTACAAAAATATAAAAAAAATACAAAAAATAAGGACGTATTTGTCAAACAAGTTCCTCCTGTTCTGACTGGTACCTCGTGAGTGACACTTTGGAGTGAGAGAAACGTTACCATGGTAACAGCTCTATCGCAATTTTTTGGAATTCTCCGACGCAGGACAACACAAAGAAGACTTTTCATTTCCATGTAATTGGATTATTTCTCACACCACATGGTCGGTGAGTCGGTGTGTGAATGAAGAGCCAAACACACACCTCAGTTCAGATGACGTAAAGACCATTTAAAAAGACGGTCACATGGTGAAATATTGACCATGTGACCGTCCATAAGGAAAACTCTTTGTTGAAATCTTTATTACTCACATAATACTCAAGTTTACTCTGCATCACTATATTTTCAACCACTTTTGGCTCAAGAAACTTTGGGATTTCTCTGTGATTCCTAAGTTTGTCCACTAGATGGAACACTTCAGGCTCAATCAGAGATTTCGAGGTGTGGTTCATAACAGCAACAAGGTATTCTAATGACGGAGCACGACTTTCTGCCCAACCTTCTGGCTGCTGTGGGTCCTCTGGTACTCAGCAGTGTGAAGTTGTGATGTTTTGATAAAGCTTCATGAACCAGTGTCTTATTTTTGGAGGTCAGTATGTGGCGCCCTCAGTTTTAATTCAGTTCAGTTTCAGTTTGAATCCTTTTAGGTCTTTGTGTTATTTCCTATGATCTTTTCTTATTATGTTTGCACTTTGTCATATCTTTGCACTTGGCCCTCTCTTGCCCCTGCCTAGACCCGGCCCTGACAACAACTCAGATGTGTTCACTCACTCTTGGCTAACCAGTGGCACCTGTGGATCGATGGTCAACACTAACCTAATAGTCCACAATTAAATCGCACAAAAATATTATTGGTCAGTTATACGGGCACAATTTAGTGGTTGAAAACATATAACATATTATAAAAACATTTCTTTGCTGTTTTTGTTTTAGTGTAACATATTTCCTGCATGTTTACCTATATTATATATATCTATATATATTTAAACCTATTTTATTTTGACATTTGCACAATAGACATTAATATGTGTATTCCATTGATTCTGCTACAAATGGGGATTTCTTTCTTAAAGATGAATGAAGTAAGTATCTGATTTAATCTAAGAATCTATTTGAAATGTTGAATTAAACTGTGTTTACAAGTTCTACGATCCACTTGTTAGAAAATGGTCGAAAATCATGAAGCTAAACACATAATTTGCTTGTTTACTGGAGTCAGACGATCATAGCCAAGCGTTCCTACACACACACACACACACACACACACACACACACACACACACACACACACACACACACACACACACACACACACACACACACAGACACACACACACACACACACACACACACACACACACACACACTTCCTGTGTCTTCTGACTCCAGCGTTTTGCATGCATATTAACCGGTGACCCTCCTCATCGCCCGCTTCCTGTAACGACATCCTTTAAATGTCACGCCGATGGAACGTGGATCCCATTTAATTCTAATGATCTCAGATGAAATCCTGTCAGAGCAGCTCGTCTGGAGAAGACTCCAGAAAGTAGTATCAGTCAGAAAGCACCTGATCGATCGCCTCCTTCATCACCCGCAGAACGATGACAAATCCCCTCCCGGGCGTCGGAGATGTGGAGGGGCCGCGGGCACGCTGTGATATTTCAGTCTATCGTCGCGGGCGACCTGCCCTTTACCGCTGCAGCGCCGAAGATCCCTCTCTCTTCCTGTCTTTTGTTTTCTGACGGAGGAGAGAATTCAAGGAATGACCTGCAGCAACACTCTTTTCTTCAGAAGGTCGAGCAGGCCCGGAAGTGCCGCCCGTGACCTTTGAACTTGTCTTCAGTGTAGCATGAATGCTAATATTCAAGGGAGTGTTTTTTTTCGTTAATTTAATCGTTTCACTGTTTTCACCTTTGCTGTTGAAAAGGGATCTAAATAATTTAAGTCAAAGTTAAAGTGAGGGTTTTAATCTTGCAGTTTGTCTGCTGAAGTAGTTCTGGCGACATCTACCGGCTACATTTAGAAATAAATAACTTTAAACTGATGGAAGTAGAAAAATAAATAAAAATGTTTATGAACACCAAATGGTGAGCATCAGCCTTTTTTTGATGTTTTAAATTAAATAATTATTATTGTTACCATTATTTCTTTTCAATTTTATCATATTTTAACAGGCAATATTCTAGTATTTTATATATATCTGGGCAAAACATTTATACTTACGTCCTACAAGACAGATCGCTGTACTGTATTCTTGTTTTATTTGTAATAAATAAATCGAGCGCGGTGGAAATGTTTTATGAATAACAATTACTTACTTACTTACTTTCTAGCTCAGATTAACTTTTACCGCCATCTAGTGTTTAAAATCTGAACCAGCAGAAATAAAGAGCTAATGTGAGATCTCAAGTTTATTCATTAAAAAAACATTGCACAAAATATTCGATTTGGTACATAGTACCTTCATTTACATTTTAATAAATCCGGTGTTTTTAGGTGTAATGTGTGAACATAAACATTATATTATTTATTTGAAAAATGCCACTTTAACAATGTAATTTCTCCATTTTTATTTTATATTCTCTATTGTCATTGCCCCAAAAAATCCTGAGCAATACAATTTGATTTTGATTCTAATTAAGTAGAAAAGTGACAATATTTGTACGTAAACTTCTAAACTACAAGTGACCTGTAGAACGTTAAAAATGTTAATATCCTCTGCAAAAAATATTCTACCAGATCAATATTTACTTCTTTTCAGTCAGTTTACTGCAGTAAAAAACATGTTAAAAACCAAAAGCAGTCCTATTACTAGACTCAAAAACAATACATTTATATGAAGATAAATATAAAAATAGTCGTTAATAGTATATAATAGTTGTTTCAATACAGAAACGGAATCGTTTTTCGGAATCGATCGATATTTTAGTGACATATTTAGGTGATAAAATGAATTTTAGACAACAAACGGCTATTTAAAAAAAGGCACAAAAGACTGCAGACGTTATGTCATAATATAAATATCATAATAACATTTATAGATTTAAGGAAACGTTTGAAACTAACCGCATAAAGCGCTTCTTCATGTTCCGTTTTCTTCTTCCGCCTCGTTGGATTAACGAGGGCGGAAGTCGCCACCTAGTGGCAGTAAGTAAACATTTTCTAAAATTAAAAAAAGGAAAAAAGAAAAGACATTTAAAAAACGTCACTCTCGATTTCACAGCTTTATTTTTAAAAGCACTACTCTACGTAAAAGTGAGAATGCATCATACAGCGTACAAAATAACATTTCTCTTTGATTAAAGAAAATTGATGCAATTAAAATTGTTTAATTAATGCTGCAGAGACTAAACTGACGTCCTCTGGTTAGTATCCTGCACACACTCTAGTCATAGTTCAAGCATGTAAGAATGCATCAGATCAAATACTTTACATGTAAATCAAGAGTTTATCGCTAACTTTAGCGTGTTTATGTTTGTTAATGGATAATTACTGAGCGAAATGTACGTCTTCATACATGGGTGAAAAAAACCACACTAGGAACACAACACTAGAGTGAAGGAAACACACACACACACACACACACACACACACACACACACACACACACACACACACACACACACACACACACACACACACACACACACACACACACACGCTTAACCTTTACTTTCCTACTATATTTATATTTAACTCTGCAACATATTTACACTATCAACTTTACAAACTTGCTCTGGCATATTGTTTACGTTATATGAAATATAAAGTGTTATTACATATCATACGTATAAGTGCGTCAACAGTGAGTCGTAACAGTGGTAAACACTAGCGGAGCTGAAGCTTCATAAAGCAGCGTCAGTGGTCAGTAGGTGGCGCCCTCCGTTTAAAAATGATTTAATACAGTA
This sequence comes from Callionymus lyra, assembly GCF_982586985.1. NCBI lineage: Eukaryota > Metazoa > Chordata > Actinopteri > Syngnathiformes > Callionymidae > Callionymus > Callionymus lyra. The sequence goes on along the minus strand of NC_141822.1, from coordinate 22,822,107 downwards.
TTTAATAGCAAATGTATAGAGCACAGGGTGCCATCTAGTGGGCACTGAACATAATGGCATGGTGTCATGAAGCTTCACCACTAGTACATCTTTAAAGGAGGAAGAAATGAACATGTTTTTGAAGATGACCTACACAGTGACTGAAGAAGGTCTTGGCTGTCATGCTGGCGATCATGGTGTATTTATCCCACTGGTAAAAAAAAAATGAGAGAGTCTCAGGAGTCGACTTTTTAAGCTTGGCACAATGTTTGTTTAACCACGTTCCCCAGTGTACACGCTTTCCTGCTCCTGGGTATGTTGTCTGGTAAAAACTTTATGGCCATCGTCAGACACGGATGATGCTGATGGAAGACGAGGACCGGTGGAGCTGAGGGAGTGAGAGGAGACACTGTTTAGTTCACAAGAGAAGAAATGGCACTTGTTACTTTCTTCCTAAAAAAAATTATTAAAAAAAACCCCCAAAACTTATCTGTGATTGGATAAATAGTGATGAAAATTAAATTAAATTATATATGATCAATATTTGCACGGTCACGTGTGGTGAAATGTGAATTTATACCATCAATACTACACTGATGGAATGATCATTGATCTGCCTAGTGTGTGTGTGAGAGAGAGTAATCATACCACAAGTCAATTATTTTCCTCAGTTGACTCTCCCAATTAAGCCTTGTCACGCTTTGCTAAAAGGATGTACTGTCCTGACAGTCAGAACTGAGGGTTTACAAGCCTCCAGAGTAAATCAAGTTTTTCACTTCTTTGCACCGCAGCCAAGTTTCCCATACTTTTAATGAAAGTGCTCAAGCCTGAACCTCCTCCAACCAGTTTGTACCAGATACTAGACCATCAACCACAGTCACCAGACATGACTCAACGCTTTTCCTGCAGACTCATGCTGGCAGGAACTCACAGATAAAGACCTTCGTTGTGAGGTTTTTTAACATTTTCAACATTGATTAGATTAGACTAAACTCCCATAATCCTCATGGGTTCCTTATTTCCCTCTTTCACCTTAAATAATCAATCATAATTAAAACAATTTATACATATAAATATATATTTATGTTTCTAATATTCATTTTTATTACTCAAATATGTCTTTTATTGACACTTTTGATCTGTGTATATTTATCTTTATAGTCCAATGACTAGTTTACTGCTTCTGCTTATATATCTATTATTTATTTCACTAATGCTACATTTTATCGTTCTTGTATGTTTTATGATGTCATTCAAGCTATTTTTTCTTCACGTTTTTCTTGCAGTAAATAAATCTCACAATGTATTTGAGCTGAACGTGTGTATGTAGTCCATCGAAGTACAATAAAAACCATGAATATAGTCAGAATATTCCAGATTATTTTCACGCTACTTGCTCGACAGCAACAAGCAGCTGTTTGTTTTATATTTAGACATAGATGCGGCAGCGGTGGTTGCTAGGAGATTCCTGGAGCATCTACAAAGACAGAGCAGTCATGCATTATGGAGCAGCACTGCGGGTCCAAGCAAAGCACTTCTAAAGTTCCTAAACGGAGTTGAGCCTCACCCGGCTGCTGCGCACGGCGCCGTTGACATAGACGGGCGAGCTGGTGGGGGAGGGGTTGTAGTACGGGGCGGCGCGCACCAGTGGCCTCTTGGTCTTCTCCTTTGTGCTGTTGGTGTCGTTGTCCTTGATGATGTCGTACTGGCGGCAGAACAGGGCGATGACGGCTGAAGGACACAAACATGGACTTCTCAGTGACGGAACAGAAACTCTTAACCGAGGTTTACATCCTCCTCTTTAGTCACCGAGTATTGGTGACCATGACATCTGTAAGGAACCGATCGATCAGCGATAACTCATCTTAATCTGGTGGTCTTAAATAAATACAATTTTCTTCAATTATAAAGAGCTAAAAGATGGACAGGCTTTCATTTAGAGTGTGAACTATAACTTTGTCTGACCCTAAAATGACCCCAATATTGTCACTCAATGTCCCTCTGGACTAGATTTAAATGCATCCTGCCATTATTGTTCCGTAGTTTAACATGTATTTTTATTTTAAAGCAAATTGTGTATCAGATAATCAAGTGATTTATACAAATAAAAATAAAAAAACATTATTATTATTATATGTACACATTTTTACACCGCTGTGTCTTTGACTCACTGACTAATTAATTTAAAAACATCTTCACATCTGCTTAATTGTCATAATTAAAATGATGACACAAACATAATCAATGCTGATCTGAGCTCAGGTCGCGGGGGCAGCAGATGAAGCTAAGAGGCCCAAACTTCTCTCTCTGGAACTCTCTTTGAAGTTACATGATCAGTGACTAAAGCTGGATTATCTTTTAAAGAAAGGTGAATAGATAAAGTTAATTGGCTGAAACGGGAAGGAAATAAGGAACGTGGTTCATTTTGAGACATTTCCGGAGGAGCCACCACTGACCTGCCCACAGCAGGAGAACGGTGGTGATGATGAGCAGCTCTCCGGTCTGGAGGTGAGGGGTCATGCCCAGGCCCTCCATCGCCGGCTCGTCTGCACGGAAGCAAATGACCTGAAGCTGTTCATGAGCTGAAGCGGTCGGATGTTTAATGTGAGTCCATTAACCTCACACAGTCCAGCGGTTTCATATCTACATCAGTGAGAGGTCGCTGAGCTGGAACAGATCAACGTTTGACTCCAGAAATAAAAAACGATTGAAGGAAAAATAATGATTAACATTCGTCTTGAATAAAACATTGCTATTGAAAAGTTTGTTTGATATGATTTACATATTGATAAAACAACAATATGAGTATGAAAAAAACAAAAAAATAATTCCATTAAGGGTTGGACCGGTGCAACTGTAATAACGTGTCTTCTCTATTTATCTGATTAAACCATAGAACTTAGAGAGAGGCACTCATTACCTCGACCACTTTACTTATGGTGCCAACAAAACAGTGAACTCCCATGATGACTTTCTACACACTGCTCTATTAAATTACAGCTGATTTGTCGCTACAGCAATACCGTATTTCAATTTAAAGTCTATTTTGCTATTTCGAAAGTTATAGTCAGCTAATTAATTGGCTGGGCGGCAAAGCATTGTGGCAGCTGTTCAGGCCACAGTTACTGAGATGCTTGTTGAGCGTGATGGCACCTGGATGTTGAGTTTGCAAATTCAAATCAACATAAATAAATGTTGTTAATTTCAACAAGTGACGCAGTAAAGAGCATCATTCCAATAAAAGTAACAGCGATCAATCATTACAGAAAATATGGAAAAAATAATAAAGTCAAAATGTTACTTAGTGCTGCTTTAAGGGTCTTTTAATTAAAAGTTATTTTTAGGGATCAGAGGTGGATGTTCATGTGGGCACGTTTGACACTTACGGTGGTCCAGGACTCCGGCCGGGTATTGGTCACTCGTCTCAAGGGTCCTGAAGTGGACAACACGGCTGGGTTGACTGTCCCCGTGCAGCCCCACGGACTGCACCTGAACCCCAGAGGCAGCAGGAAATAAAATAAGGTCTCATTTGTTGAAGACGTCTACTTCTCATTCAGAGGGAAAACCTCTCCATCATGCGTCCCTCCAGTCAAACACACCGTCACACCAAGAGCACTCGTCTGTCGGGAGGTTGTTTGAGGGAGCGGTGAGAGGAGGACGAGGTCAGAGGGAGAACAACATTCACAATTTGTTGACAAGGAGACTCCTTGATTTAATCTTCCTGCGGCCTCACACGGCAGCTAGCTCAGGACGAAACTCCTGTGTAAGGAAAAAGCCCCTTCAGAGGGGATCTGAGGTCAAAGGTCATGGCTGGTAGAGTTGGCAAAGCTCGTGAGCTCTGCCCGCGGACCCTTCAGCAGGACATCAGCATGCTGACGAGAGGATGGAACTCAGTGAAGGACGTAAAGTCCCTCAGAGTCGTGATCATGGAAAAAAGTAACTGATTTAATAAAGATAAGTTAAGTTAAAACTGATAATAATAATATTAAGCTAATGGATACTGTAAGATAAGTACTGTAATCACTTATTAGAAGGTGTGACAATTGAAATCTGTGTGAAGAAAGGTATAAATATAGTTGTAAGATGTGTTTACAGAGCACTTGATTCAAAAATAGAAGATATCAATCCAAGACAAAACAGGATAATCGATGAGTTCACCAATATAATGTTCACAATGGGCTTATAACCTCTTATAATACGCCCAAGCAGGATCACGACACACAGTGCGACTCTAATTGATAACCTTTAAACCAACGTAAATGACATAGCAAGAGGTCTCCTGATAAATGACATAGGTGACCACCTACCAATCTTTGCTATATATAACTGGGAAAACACTGTGAGACACTGAATAAAACACATACATCAGGGTCAGGACTGAAAAAGGATTGAATACTCAAGACTGAAGCAAAACTGGAACAATATTTAAAAAGAGGAACAGATGTGAATAAAGCATTTAATTCCTTTCTGCAAAACACTGTATGACAAATACTGTTGTGTGAAAAAAGGAAACAAATCAGAATAAGGAGGGGAAACCATGGCTTTAAAAACACTGATAAATGCCTGCAGAAAAAAGAACACTCTGTACAGACAGTTCATTAAAACTAGGACGGTCCAGTCAGAAATGAGACACAAAAGGAACAGAGACCAACTAAATAAAATCCTAAATAAATGCAAGAAAGAATACTACAGAAGACTATTAGCAGAAAACATGAATCATACAAAATAATGATGGGATATTCTAAACAAAGTGACCAATAATACTTGCCCAAAACCAAGTTACCCTCCGTAATTCAAATATAACAACATGCAGGAAGAAAACCCAAGAGTCATAACAAATAGATTCAATGAATTCTTTGTTAACATCGGGCCCGAGCTAGCCAAGGTCATTCCGAGCTCACAACTACACTGGGACCACTTTGATAAGGAAGGAGACAGAACTTCAAGCTCAATACTTCTCACAGCAGTGAAGGACACAGAGATTAAACACCTGGTGAACATCAAAAACATCCACTGACTTCAATGATCTGGATATGAAACTGATTCAAAAGGTCTTATCTGGTAACATTGCTCTGCTCACTTACATTAAACTCACTTAAACTCAAACTTTTCTTTACCAAAAAATAACAGCTAACATTCAAACAGTGCCCTCCTGTAGGGAAGTGACATATGTTAATCATCCTATATTGCCATCCTGAAAGTTGCCAAAGTTGTTCCTCTGTTTAAAATAGTAATACACAAGTTCACCAATGACACACCAATCTCAATACTGACAAACATTTCAAACATACTGGATAAGCTATTCAACAATAGGCTGGACGACTTCATCAACAAACACAAATTGCTATATAAAAGCCAGTATAGAAAGAATCACTCGACTGCCATAACACTGAGTCTGTGGAAATCATGACTGACGCCATTGATCAAAAACTTCACTCAATAGGAATTTTCATAGACCTGAAAAAAAGCTTTTGACACCATTAACCATGATATTTTAATAGCTAAACTGGATATAATACTGTAGTACTGTATAGAGGTGTAGGACTTTATTGGGTCAAGAGCTACTTACACAAGAGATCCCAATATGTTAAAATAGATGATAACACATCAACTTGTTTGGACATAGTCTGTGGGGTCCCACAGGGGTCAGTTCTGGAGCCAAAACGGTTTATACTATACATAAATGATATATACAAAGTGTCAAACATTCTGAAATTAATATTATTCGCAGATGATACCAATAATTTATGTTCTGTGAGTGACTTGAACAAACTTGTGGAAACAATCAATCAGTAAATTTTCAAGCTACATGTGTGGTTTAATATCAACAAATTATCATTAAATCTAGGAAAAACTAAGTACAGCTATATGGGGAAAAGACTGTAACAAGTGTGTTAACATTCAAATATATAGAGTGAATATTGAAAGGGTCAGTGAGAATAAAATACTGGGAGTTATTATAGATGACAAGTTGGAAGTCACACATCAGACACTTAAAAAGCAAGTTGGCCAGAAGCGTCTCCCTATTATGGAAGGCACAAAAATTAATAAATGGAAAAGCACTACAGATTGTTGTCTTCCATTTGCCGCCATGACCTCGTTTCCTCTCCTCCAGATTCTTGTGCAGTTACTTTTGAAATTTGCTGGCAATTTCTTCTGTTGTTTTTCAGGTTCCATTTATTTTTCCCTCAGATTTTATTTATGGACCATTGTGGCCAATTGTTTTTTAAATGTTAAATTGACTGTCATCAGGAAATCTTGAGAACCTTGGTCTTCACTTTCCTAGTCCTCATTAAAAATAATTGTTTATTTGTATTTAAAGAGATATACATTTGAATAAAACTCTTGTTTTCTGGAGACCCCGCACTGCCGCAAATCTTTGATATCTGTTTCTCATTTTATTAGGTTAAATGTTTCCTCTTAGACCTTCAGCAGGAGTTGTTATGTTTTGATAATTTTTTCAATATGTATTAAAATGTATCATTTGGCTCAAGGGTACTTTATCCTGGACTCTACCTTCAACCTTATGGTTCGTTTTCAATGTTACAAACCACTCTCAGTCTTCGTCAACAAACAGGTCTTAATGTAAATAGTGTATTTGTGTGTGTGTGTGTGTGTGTGTATGTGTGTGTGTGTGTACGACCTGCACGCTGTATTGTGTGTCCTCGTCCAAGTCCCACAGCACACACCAGCGGCTGGAAGTGTTGACCTCTCGGATGGAGCGCTGCATCAGTCCGTCCTGCCTCTGGAGGAAACACATGTGGGTAAGAACACACACACACACACACACACTTGTACACACACCGTCTGATGAGCACACAGCCCTGTTCAAGTGTCACAATGTGACAGTGGAAGAGTCACTCCAACATGTTTGTGCAGTAATATATATATTTATATCCCGATATCAGAGCTGCTTCAGCTCATCAGGATTCCACTCCAGCGCCTCCTCAGTGCTCCTGTGGGGGGATTAGCTTTGAGGCGGAGGTGTCGGAGCAATACGGAGGAGAACAGATGCGACCGACGGAAAAAACGGAGTGTATTGTCTTACAGTCTATCTATTCTCTAATTACATCAACGCAGAGAAAGTAATTCAACTCGACGGCTTGTTAAATCAGGACGAAGCAATAAGACGAGCGCGGTCATTTGAGACCTGAGAACGCTTGATGTTGTCATAAAGCATCACCCGAGGTGGATTTACTCCAGCTGGTGAAGCTGCTCTGAGAGATGACACGAGTCAATAAATGGGTGTTTGGCAGAGGGATGAAGCATTTCCAGGCCGATCCAGAGACTCAGCAGAGTGGACGGAGAATTCACTCCGATCAGCATGAGGTCAGCCAACGTTATTGTCCCATAACTCTAATTAACCAGGATATACGACATAACTTCAATTAAAAGCTTCTGACTCAGCCCTGATGTTGCCAGATGTTAGAGATTATCTTCTTAAAAGTTGCTCAAAATGGATGAGAAGCTTCAAAACTGGAGCGTCTCCAACACAAGATACATCGAACTCAAATTACAAAGTATGTGTTTATAGCACAGAGTGAAATAATAGTAGTCACGGATCATATTCGTCATAATAAATACAACTTTATGAGTCGCTTATTTAACTAGAATTGTGTTATTGATTTGTCCACAACGTAACCCAGAGTTCAAGGATGTCAGTGAGTGTGGGAGCGAAAAATCGAAAATAAAATAAAAAGAGAAACTGTGGACAAGACCCAAAAGAAACTCAACTTTTTCCATCAACCTCTTTCTATTGATCTTCTTAACCTCACAGCTGATCTCTTGCCTTTTGACAAATGAATACCAGCCAGAGTCGGCTGAAAAAGCATGATACATTTAAAAACTGTGAAGAGTAACTGTGAAAAATTGGTTCAAAAAACAAACTTAAGATCTACACAAAGGTTCAATGTTGAATCTTGAGATCTCAGATTGAGATATTTGAATATTTTGGACATTTTAGAGGCTTATTAAACAAGGGACTTGATGATGTTGCCAGAAATTTAAAAGTATAAGCAGGTTTGTGGCACTTGATGTACAATATTTTTCATTTTTAAATCGAACATGTTTATAATCCAGGGCAGCTTTCGCATTTATTCTGGTTATACTTGGAACCGTTTTTGTGTGGTACGCAGAGCTCAAAAATGTAAAAAAAAATGTGTAACTCAACTTATTTAGAGGGCATACATAAACAACATCAGTTGACCCAAAATGCACAATATGAACATTAAAATTAAGCACAAAACAAAAACCATATGCCATTAAGGGGCACCACACTTAATGCGGAAAATACAGTAGACAGGACTGGAGACAAACGTATAACAACTGTGTGTTACCCCCCTTGTTATATATTCAAGCCGAAATATGAAGATTGAAAAGATTGTTTCTGGCTCCCCTAGTGTCTGACCTGAGGAACTCCACCTCAGCGGAATCATAGCGTGTACCACAAAGACATTTGTTTACAAGTAAAAGGCTCTTAGTTTCTGGTTTTATCTTCCTGTTTACATCAAAAAGTCTCTCAGTATTTCATATAAAACACTGTCACCAAGTTAATTAGTGAAGAACATCATTAAAATAATAGTTTGCTCAAAAATAAAGCCATCATTCCAGAGAAATATGAATAGAAAATCAAACAAACAAAAAATGTATCAATCGTCATTATTTTCTCTCAAGAAATTTTAGATTTAAATTTGCCGACTATTAAATGATTAACTGTTATGAACTCTACAGTCTTGAAATTATTTCACATGACTATGTTTCCTTTCCTGTATAACTTTATGTTGTGATCCTGAAAGTCAATAATTGATGGTAAACTATTAAGGTTATGTTGACTTTATTCATTGTTTAATCGAACATGTTTTTTTGTTCTGCAGCACATGGAGTCACTGCAAGAGGGTGAAACTATTCCTCTGCAGTCTGTCGACTTTCATTATGTTCTGTTGGGAAATACGAGTCAAAATGAGACCAATTATTTAGCTCATGCAGTTCTCAACCTGAGCTGACTTTGTGTGAGTGTGTACAGTGATGTTATATAGTGTGTGTGAAGCAGAGGCTCGAGAGTGGGAAAGACTTCAGACGAATGCTGCGTGTCTTTGTAGGAACGGCTTCTCCTTCACTAACAGCTTGATACCGAAGAGATGCTGAACGTGGAGGAATGTTTGACAGCAGCCAGTCGGGTTTCTCTGAATTATGCTGCAATGTTTGAAAGTGTGTGTTGTTTACTGACATTTCTTATCTCTCGAGAAAAACACTGGAACTTTTGTTGCCATCAATTTGTTTTCCATTCAAACGCTGTTGTCGTAGGAAATGTCGGAATTGAAGTCTTATTTTTCAGTCGGATGTAAGACCTGGAACTAGAGACCGATTTACTTCTTTTTAACGTTTAAACAACCTGGGGCCTCAAGTACAAAGAGTCGCTGATTTTCTACTAAAAACGGTCATACACTCAAATCCAGAAAATGGTGCACGTACACAAAAGTGTTTAGTTCACCATCGACAAATTAACAAATCATGTGACGGTGTATTTATATAAGTGTGTTTTTTCATCTTCAAACATCTTTTCTGAACAGCGTGAAATATTGGATACAAATATTCAGTATAATATAATCAACGTTGTCTTAATGAATACAGATCGTAAGTTTGGTAAATGAGAACATATTTAAAAGTTTGGGAAAATGTAATATCCACTCATATGACTTCAGACACTTGTGATATTGGCAACATCAAAATGGGATTATCTATATAGTCAAAACCTGTTGACTATTATTTTGTAAACTGTTGCTTGTAATCTCAGCTCCCAACGGTTTACAATCTCCATTGATTAACACCTGATTTATCAGGATAGATTGGAAATTGCCCAGTTACTCTGAAATCCAGTTACTTTTCACCCCCCGAGGAATATTTTTTATAGATTTGATTCCTTTTTTGATTCAGATTATTAAAGATTCTCATTAAGGTTTGTGTCAAATCATTTCATGTACCATAGAAATTCAACTTTTATTCAAGTCAATTTTAGTTTCAGCTGGTGTTTTAGAGGATCCTTTTATAACGAAATAAAAATAGAGTGATTGAACTCAATCATAACATTGTCTGATGCTGGCTCATATTAAAACACTTCTTCAAAAGCAGCATATCCGTCACATCAGATCGCACAACACACTACAGAACCTTCTGTCTTTAACATCTTCATTAGACAGTTGGTGATAAGAAAATAAAAAACAACAGACCCCTAAATTAAACTGGATCAGAGCTACATGTTTGTAAGACCTTGCCACAGGTTTGGGTTTCTGTCCACCTTTGATCAAAACCTGATCTAGAATTAATTATTCAATATATTGAGGATTTTCGTTGTGTTTCAATGGAAATTTGAGACAATATTTCCAATTTAAGGTGACTTTTTTAGGGATCATTCTTGAAAAAAAAGTAATAATGTAATAGTGTTAGTCCTCCCTCACTGAAAATTCTTATCAAATTCCTTTTGTTTTAACTCTAACCGGATGTCAATCATTATACAGAGACACCCAGTATCTCTTACTTATCTTAAAGACACTTCATTAGTCACAAAATCAATGTGATCTTTAGTCTCATTTTGAGCCAACCATTTAAAATGACTTGACGGGCTAAATGTGGCCCCCCATCCTTAAGTTTTAGAAAAGACATTTTGTTTAAAAAGTCTTGTTGGATATTGATGTCCAACCCCCACTACTGGACATTTAGTTTGCTCAGCTGTGACAGTTTTGTACCCTAAAGAAGTTTCCAATATCCTGATTGTTGTTTTGTCCGGAAATTATTTTTGAAAAAGTTGTCTGACAGTTGCCTCCAAAAAGAAAAATGTGGCCAGAAAGAAGATGGAGAGACTTCGAGCAGCTAATCAGTCTAAGTGGAAGAACTTACAGCCTGTCTTTAAATTAAACAATGTTGCTGAGCTGCTGGCAGAACCATTTATTTTCAGTTTGGACACCATATTGACAAGAACGATGTTTCATGTCTGCACTCTGCACCAGCTGGTCATCTTACACTGACAGTCACGGCGACATGAAAAATGACGGACTTGAGAAGTAAAGGAAACCTTTTAAGAGACTTTAAACATTCAGTTTTAATCGGCTGCATCCATTCTTAGTTTTGTCTGCCGACACTCACACCCTCATCCGACAGCCCCGCTGCCTCCACCTGCTCTTCAGCAGCGACTATTACCGTCTGAGTGCTCTCAAAGGTTCCTATGACATCGTGCCACTTCTCTATCCTGCGTTCACTTAAAAGACGATGATGTAGTGAGACACGAGGCGACTTTGGCACCGGCCGCCTCCGTATGTTGCACCTGGGAGACGAGTCCAGGCCAAATAATTTCCACTAATGGATGCGACTCCCACTCAGATCATAGTGGAGTCTGTGGTTTGCCAAAGTGTGGGTGGAGGAAGATGATGAAGAAGGAGCTGAGAAAACAGCAAGCTTCTGGGAAACGGGTGACCGTTTTAAAAAGTGACCGTTTTTAAATCATGCATACTGTCGGTTTTGTCAATGTTTTTGTGTTTTTTTTGTCAAGTATTTTCAATACTAAACTATGTTAGACTGTCTTCCTTTGTCATTTCAATCTGGACACCAATGCTGTGTCTCAAATCGCATACTTGCGTACTCAAAGTTAGTTTTAGTGCGTAAGAGCGTCTCAATTCTTAGTATGCGAAATTTAGTGCGCCATGCACACTAAATTGGCGTACTAAAACGCCCACAAAACTGAGTATGGTTCGATGGACACCAACCACCCTAAACGGCTGCCATCTTAATGACGTTTTAAACGGAAGTTACGTCATATATAGATGCATATATTCATATATTTACAGGTGCATTTTCAGCAGCAGTAAGAGGATAACACGTCTTTGGTGCTGATATCAGCTTAAATATCTCGTGAATATTTAGACTCTCATATTATTTCTTTATTTATTTTTCCAAACTTGCAAAACGTGCTGCCAGCAGGTGTCGGCGATAGCGTTCAAACAGCTGGTTGCAACATCGTTAAATAGAAGTAGAAAAAGAAGCTGTCGCGTCATTTTCGGTTAATGTTTAGCGGAAGTGTTTGATTTGAGACATACTATCTGTTGAGAATTTGCGTACTAGTTAGTATGTACACTATCCTGATGCATACTAACTTCTAGTATACTAAGAGAAGTATGCGATTTGAGACACAGCACAACTTAAACAAACCCTGAAGCTGCAACGATGACGCAGGATGAGTGGATGACATCAGTAGTAAAAGAAGTCATATTTCAGTGAGACGCTGTTTCTTCCCTCAGAGCTGCAACTTCCTAGACATTGGCTTCATCATTTATTTGCTTCAGAAAGTACCTCAGCTAAATGAACTGGCCTCCAGCCAGACATAAGAAGATTTTTATCAATGCTTCTGGATGAGACCAGTTGAAATAAAGTTACCATCGATTTAAGATTTAAGTGAAATCCAGACACATTGTAGAGAGAGAGCGACTTCACCTGCTGAGAGATGGCGTATCCGATGACGGTGTCTCCCTGAGGGACGTTCCAGGTCACCATGGCCGAGTGTGCCTTCAGCTGGGTCACGGACACGTTCACTGGGGCTGCTGGCACAGCTTGACAAACACACAATGATAAACACACACATTATCACGAAGTATGACACAGTACTCAATTATGGATGAATAAATAACTAAATGTATACATAAAGAAATGTCTGACTGACTGACCCGCCGGCCTTCTAAATTTGCATACTGACAGCGAAATGTCGAAGATGAAAGGTAGAAAAACTGGGATAAAGCCAAATCTATAAATAATACAAAACTTTTTTTTTTTCATGAATTGAAACAAACATTGCATTGTTTCAAAGCATATATATATATTTAGTGGAATTTTTCTTTTTTTCTTCTGCTGTCTATTTTTTTAGATGAATGAATAAACTCACTGTAAAATGAAACTTGTGAAAAATATAAAATGTCAATTTGAAAGTCTGGTTTTTATGCTGTAAATATTCAGTGTTGAAAAATCCAAAATTCATATTCAAAGTCTGATGGAACAGATTTATTTCCATAAAATACATGAATAAATACTCCTTAATCCCTAAATAATTAAATGTTGCAGAAAAAACATGTTCAAATGTTACACTAAAGTGTGTTATGTTGCATGTGTGAAAAAGGAATGTGAGAATTTAACAGCGATGTTTTTTTAGTTCAGGTACTGGACCTAAAAGGTAAGCAACCTATGACCTGGAGGGTAATAGACACCGAAGCATGTTATTGGGGGAATCTTTGGAGTAAGATAATTAACGACCTGTAAAACTGGGTATAACAGCGACCAAACAGCTCTGTGCCTCAGAAAAGATTCAGACAGAGAAGAGCTCTGTTGTTTCTCACTGTATACAATTAAAATGTGTCTTTATACCAAGATATGAGTTATTTTAAGCTTCTGAGTCTGATCTTTAGCTGCAAAAAATGTATGAATAAACAAACATATATAAACAGAAGTAGCACTGTCCTTCGATAACAATAAAATCAAGTCATTTATTTATTTCGACATTTCTATGTATTTAATTCCCCTTCATCCGTTTATTTCTACATTTAGTAATTTATTTATACATTTATTTATTTATAAAAATGTCATTGATGGTCCTTCATACAGGAGGAGAAGGATTAGAGGATAATAAGCAGAAAGTCATTCTACTGCAGAACAGTCAGATGAAAATGAATCTCTGATCAGCAAAACCATGTCGTTTGCCTAGAGACTGAATAAGACCAAAGTATTTGAATAATAGTTACAAATAAATTCAGTTTCCCAGCAACCACTTTAGCCACAACGGGAACACTGAGTAATAAATAATGAGGCATTACGAATGGATTTTCCATTTTAAAAACAAATGAATGTCCAAACAGATTAGATATTTCGTTTGTCTTTTGAGTTCCAGGCCTATGGTTTTCATATCTGTTACGTATCGATGTGCTTTCAAGGTTGTCTCTCCCTCTTTTGTGACTAAAAGCCAATAAAATGGAGAATAAGACCTTGATTCGCACCATCGAAAAAACAATTAGGATGAATTCTTTCCCTCTTTATCTGGGTCACGCTCCGATGAGTCCAGATAATGATGCGCACGGCGGTAAAATTTCACGAAGCTGTCGCTCGTCTTCAGGTGGTTTACCTCGGATATTAAGTGACAGCAGGAATCGTTCAAACGTGAGATGACGTCAGTCTGCATCTTTTTTATATCTAATTCCACGCCACACTGCTCCAAGCAACATTAAGTCTAGTTAAGCCTTTAAGAGATTTCAACCATTTTAATAAGCACTTTTCCGCCTTTTTGCAAAGGTCAGCTCTATGGCTCACTGGGTGAACCTGACAATCCTAAGTGAGAAATACTTGTCAAATGAAAGATTCTGACAGGAACAAACCAACTGATGATCATTTGATTACAGGAGACTGCTCTGACTTCTGTGTCTGGGTTATTAGAAACATGTTTTCAAGAGAATATTGAGAGAAACTGGCTCAGCAACACTTCCCTACACCCACGGTGTTGGTAAACACGCCACAGCTTCCAGACAAAAAACACAATCCTCCCACGTTGTTGCTCCTGTGATTCCTTCATTCAAACCTCCCACACACGCCGATGTCTCACCGCGCTCGTCCTCACCTGCGAGCTGTCAGTGTGCGTTCCTTGAAATCAAGGTGCACACTGACTGAACCGGACAGGCTTTTCAAAATGGTTAAGTTGAGGTTCTTTTCTCCCTCGTGAGAACTCCACAGCACTTTTGGCAGCGTCTTACATAATGAACTACACTAGCTTGTTAGACAGAGCTTGACATTCTCCGTCACACTCGGCAGACTTTAGCCGGGGACACAATTTGTTTTTGTTGGCAGGATCTTGCAGAAGAGCCTCTAGTCTCATTCTGGATGTTCTTTGTTTACTCGTTCTGTGTTTGTTTGTCTGTCTCTACTAGCGTTGAAATGTTTCCACTGTTAAATGTTGATACTGTTTGTTGTCATGTTTGATGGAACATAATAAGTTGAACCATTGTCCAGAGGATCATTTTCCGCTTTTCCAGGATGTGAGCTGTAGTCCAGAGAATTCCTGAACACCTACCTGAGTCGAATAATTGTTTGCAATAATCTAACAACTTAATTTAATACACAGATCAATGTATAAATCCAGAGATTTGCCTTGAGACTAAACTCTTCCACCATCTGACGCAACGTCCTCATGTTTCCGGAGACACTGATGTTCAACTCAGTGACTCATGCCTCATCCTTCCCTCATCGATCGTCAGACTCCAGCCACAGCCCTGCCAATACATCCATATGTCCAGATGTACATGCAGGTGAGTCATTTTAAATAATTCAGGAGTAAAGCCACGTTCTCATTGGTCAGTCGTGTACAAGCATTGACCGTGAAACTGTGACTTGATCATTGTTCAAATGCTCTAAAGATGAGAGCGACCACATCTCTCCTGAACTGGTTTTAACTGACTTTTTATATTTCAACGACAAGTTGAAATTGTCTATAGTATTTGACAAATTGATTATGTGGTAAATGCTTCTTTCTTTTTTTGTTATATTTGTGTTGTTTCTGGAAAAAAACGTCATTGCTATTGGTGTCAGAATACAAATTATAATTTCTGGGAAGTCGTATGTTTAGTTGGGATTAGTAAAATGATAAAGGTAAAGCTTGTCACCAGCACAGCTCACGCTTAGCGAGGCTCTTATGTCGTGTCTCTAAAACTATAAAATTCTGCCTTGGAGAACTGACAACATAAAATGGTCTACGTGTCAATGGTTGGAGTCAAAAAGGAATCTTTAGCACCAACCTTAACAAAGATGAAAGAGTGGATCTGTCAATTAAAAACAGGATCAATGCATCCTTTAGTTAAACACACATAACTGGATTAGCTAACAGTAGCATACAGACTTAATCCAACTGTCACAGTGCCACAATCTCACAGTCCCATGTGACCTTGAACTTACTCACCTGGCTACTGTTCTTAAACACAAAATCACCAAATATTGACTTAACCATTGTGTCTTGACCCAGACGCTCAAAAAAACAAATGTATTTTAGGCATCCCTTGTGTTGTCTCCCGGTCAAGGTAAACAACCTCCACCACTGCATATGCATTTCTGGAAACCATGGAGGCCGTTGACCTTGACCCAGGGAAAACACAAGGGATACCACAAACACATTTGTATTCGGCCCACCGGTTCATCTTCACCACAAGGTATACATCCAACACATTTCTTTTCAGACTTCCGTGTCACCTTGACCCAGAGACAACACAAGGTATACATCCAACACATTTGTTTTCAGACCTCCGTGTCACCTTGACCCAGAGACAGCACAAGGTATACATCCAACACATTTGTTTTCAGACCTATGAGTCACCTTGACCCAGAGACAACACAAGGTATACATCCAACACATTGGTTTTCAGACCTCCGTGTCACCTTGACCCAGAGACAACACAAGGTATACATCCAACACATTTGTTTTTCGACATCCGTGTCACCTTGACCCAGACACAACACAAGGGATAACTCAAGCACATTTGTTTTCGGGCCACTGGATCATCTTGACAACTCCAGAAACGTTCCATAAATCGTATCACTTTCATCAACAAGGAATAAAGAACACACAACGGCACAAGGATGCACACACAAGCATATGTGCAGCCACACACCCCAAGACAATAGCTGAGAGCCAAGAGTTTGATGGAGTCAGTGAGACGGAGAGAGATAACGAGACTATAACCCACACCAGAAATGGGACAGAGAGGGATGAGCGAGTCTGAGAGAAACAAGATAGAACGAGAGAGCAAACATCTCGAGGAGCGATCTGGAGAATTCTCAATATTTGTGATTTGAGAGAAAAGACGTGTGAAGGGCAAAGTGTGATAGATGGACGGATGGGAGGAGGGAGGGATCAATGATGGAGGGAGTGGGGGGAAGGCAAGAGATGGAGAGATGGGGGGGGGAGAATGAGGATATTGATTAAATGGTGAAATATAGTAGTTCTGCTGAGCACACACACATGTCAACAGGAATGTTTTTGTGAATTAGGATTAAGCTTCTAAGATTTGGACGAGTCATCAGGTTTAATACGATATACTGATTTTGAAAAAATGCAAGGTACCCACTTAATGGTTTATTTTCTCTGCGGGGACTTGACTTAAAGTAGGTCAAAAGGTCTGTAACAATGTCAGAATTTGAATCTATAATCATCCACAATTTGAGTTAAAGGTAACTTGAATTTAATGAACTGATGAACACAAGATCTACAATCTCAAGTGACATGTATTCCCGGATAGTATTTCTCCTTTAGCAAGTACCCCTTCCACTGTTTGTAAGCTGAATAAGATCCTACAACATCAGCTTTACTCTTGTTGAGTCTCCGTTGCTCCTCACCAACACTAATATGTTCAGCATCTATCGAAACATGTGTTCTTCTAATATGATGCTCTGTGAGGTTTAAAGATACTATTTACCGTCAGTACATCTCAATAGAAAAAGCACCAACACTCTACAACCTGACCCTGGTCTGGAAAAGCGCTATATAAATACAAATTACTTACTTACTTACTTACTTACTGTGACAAATATTGACGAAATATTGATGATCAGAAAATGTTGATAACGTAAGAAACACATTTTCATTCAAAGAAAAAAGTCTGAAGAAAGACTCAAAGAATAAGAGGTATTATTCTGTCTTTAACACCAAATAAAGAAGGGTATTTCCGTGACCAAACTAAGTTTAATTCCAAATATTTAACTTCAGATTAACTAAGAATTTTCAATATTGATAAGAAACTTTAAGCCATTTACAGCCAAATAACAAATATTGAATGTTTTGCTTTGATCTTGTTAGTCCTTGTTTTTTATTTCAGAGGCAGGAAAATGTCACTGGGACTAAAGCCGCCGCTCTGTCTTCAACCACCAAATACTCGTGATTGGATGTGATCGCACACAATGAACATGAAATTGGTCGACACTTTACACCACAATTTGAGGCCAGAAATCCTGTCGTCTGTGTTTACCGTTACTTAACATGTCTGTCAGGGCCTCACTTGGCTACACAACAATTAAGAACAACAATAACAGACCACGTCACGACAATAAAAAACAACAATAACAGACCACGTCACGGCGATGTTTACATCGCGGCGTGGAGTATTTTGTGATCTGTGACTCGGCCCAGTGACACTAAATCACATCGGAGTAACAGTTTGCTGATACACTGGGACAGTCTCATCTGGCTAATGGCCCTATGCTGTTCACTTTGATGGATGCGTGTGTGTGAATGTGTGTGTGTGTGCGTGTGTTAATGTGTGTGTGCGTGTGTGTAAATCACAACCTGTGCATGCTGATTTGAGCAATCCAGGAGTCAGAGAACACTAAGATTAGATGAGATACTTTGAATGAAGTTGTAATAACTCACTGAGTCAACAAAACGGATGATCATCTTCTAATGACGAGGCTGGTAATGAAACTTTTGAGATGGATCCAAGAGTCATCAATTAACTGATATGATTCACCATAGACAGCGACTCTTGCCACAACCAGCACTATCCTCCATGGTAGAGTAATATTAAATATGGTTTTAATTGAATCAAAATTGGAAATCTTTTAATTTGCAAATGGGACTTTTTTCCCCCCCTTTGTTTCACTCGGTCACTTATCTGTTCTAGAGTGAATGAAAAAGAAAGACCAGCAAGATGCAACTTTGCCAATCGCTGAATGATTTTCCTCAATTCCAGCTTTGCACTTAAAGCTGGAGCCAGCAAAGGTTGTTTAAATGTCAACGGGTCCCAACAGTCACAGAAACATTAAGTTATTTTCAACTTAAATGCCACATAAATTAAGCTTTTTTGCATCCATTATTTATGAATAATCTTATTATGTTAATCCTGAAAAAAAGACATGTATAAAAACGTTATACACACTTTGCAAATAAAATGTAAATCTCATCAATAATGTAAAACGCGTATTATTCAATCAATGGTCCTGACTGCACTTCTGGAATATGTCGAATAATATTTCTATTTTAGAGGGATCTCTTTAGAAGCCGGAGGATACATATTTATTTTTGAGTGGATTTAAGCTTAAGTAAAGTCATCACAGGTGGCAGATTAAAAATATTTTCAGTTTTAAGACACAATTTACCCCTTAATTGTTGTAATTTAACCCAGTTTATGCCTGTTTGTCAAAAATAAGGAATAGTTGAAAAAACAACAGCAGTTAAATATTAAATAAAGAGGATTGTTTCGATTTCTTCCAAACGGTGTTTATAAAAAGTAATTACACTAAATTCCAGGAGAGAAGATAAATCTGCCACCTGTGATGACTTTACTTTTAGTAAATAAAGGTTGATTAAATATTTATAATTATCATCCGGGGGGGATTTAAAACATCTGTTGAAGATATCGAAACACGGGAAGTTAGAAGCGAAGGTGCCCAGTGGACACATAAAGGAACACTTCATCACCTGAATCAATACTGAGTCCCGTAAACACAAATTAGCTTCTTCTTTGGTGAGCGGCCAAGAGATTTGGCCTGACTGGCCCAACATGCTTTTGCAGCTGGTGTTGAAGCAGACGGACCTTCAGACCGGCCGCTGTTCTGGAGGATTAAAGGGTCTGCGCGGTTCCGACGGTCGGCGGAAGAATCTTAATCCTCTGATAGACTTTTGATGAAGGTTGTGATGGTTTTACTGCAGCCATTCTCCAGAAAAAGAGTAAGAGTAAATAATGCAGAGGGTGCGACTAGAGTCAAGCGGGGCAGCAGTAAGAGGTTAGTGAATGCTGCTGTCGTGGAAGTGAAGCTTATGATGGATCCATTTCACTTTTTGAACTCTTCTCCACATCAATCTGCAATCGCTCTTTATTATAATGAACATATACTGCAGTTTATGTTATTTTCCACGCGTGAAATCAGTTGTCAGAGAGACAAGGTTGTGATGTCTGCAAGAGAGTTAAACATTTTCACATATCAGTCAATATTTATATTCCATATATGCAAAATGCAATGGATTTAATTATATGAAGAGGTTCAGTTTTAGGGGGGAAGGCGACTCCATCGGGTCAAGGGGGCACAAGGAAAATAAAAGACACCCATGAAAGCTCAAATATGTAAGTAAGTAAGTAAGTAAGTAATTTTTATTTGTATAGCGCTTTTCCAGACTAGGGTCACAAAGCGCTTAAACAATCAAAACAATATTCAATAAAGTATTTGTCCAATTTATATGCAATTAATACCACATTTAATATATTCCATATCTCTTTTTGGCATTTATAAAGCCCATGATCCTCCTCGATTTACTATCCTCTCTCTTATTATTATTTATATTATATTTGGTTTTCAATTGTATATTTTATAACTGGTATTTCAACAAGTGCTGTACACAAACAACAGCATATGAAAGATTGTTTTGAGGTTATGTCCTATGTAAGGGACCTTGTGAAAATATCAAGTCTTAATACAACACTATAATAGGAATATATAGTAGTAGCAGTAAGTTATTTAGGACACGAATAACTCTAGCATACGTGTCGCAATTCGAATTAAAACCGAACCATAGTCAACTATATGAACAAGTGTTACATTCCCGCTCGGAACCTTCATGAAAATCTAAAAATAAGATGTTTGTTGAATGAAAGTGACTCACTCGCTCCCACCAGCACGGAGCAGACGAGCAGCAGCAGCAGCAGCGGAGGCAGCAGCCCGGACTCCAGGCGGTGATCCGCGGTCATAACCGTCTCAGTGTCCGCCTGCCCCCGTCCAGGTCCTTCGGCTTCAGCTGCTGCTTCACGACAAGTTGTTCCAGCGACGTTTGAAACTCAGCATGTTTGTCTCCCGGCAGACACTGATCCCTCCTCCGCCGTGTGTCGAGAGCAGCGGCGGAAGCTAACAGGTAGTTCCTCGGTGATGGCTCCTGCTTCTGCAGGGGGCTCTCTGCGCTACAGCTGATGACTGCGGGTCCCCGGTGGGGTTCCAGGAGCGACGACCGTCGATCGACCACCCCGATGTCCTGCCAATGAGAGGAAGAGGGTGAGGGAAATGGAGAGAGAAAGAGAGAAAGAGAGAGAGAGAGACTGTTCAGAGGAAATTTGAAGACTGAGGAAGTGTAGTGATGCACACACACACACACACACACACACACACACACACACACACACGAATCCAGAGACGAGAAGAAAATAATTAACAAATTAATCCTAAGTGAATTTGCTTTCAACCGAAATTAAAAAGTCACGATATTAAACTCGATGTATTGATTTTGTTATATTAAAACTTCTCCATAAACAACAACACAGTATAGAGACTAATATGGAACAAACCATTTCATTACAAACACCAGTCCAGGTGTTCATATGAGATGTTCTAACTGTCATAAACACGTATGTGACAGTAATCTTAGTTGTAAATACTTAAAGGTCAACTAACGTGTTGATTTAAGTGTGTCTTAAATAGATCGTGGACCTCTATTGTACTCATCAGTGTCTGTTTGTACAAAACTGTCTTTTCATTTAAATATTTACATTAGAAAAATGAACTTAATGAAAACTGGAGATGAAATCTTGTTTACTTTAACCACACCCACTCTGCTTTGATTGGTCAATATTTGATGTTTGTCACTGCACGTCATCAATCAGGGAGGTCTCCGCCTACAAGGGACTTATTGTATAAACAAAGTTGAGTGATTACATAGGGCTGCAAGGCGGAGTGAAGTAAATTATTTCGTCATAGTAGGATTTACTCTCGTAACCTCTCGTTTGCCGAGATTTCAGACATTAAGAACTTTATAAAGTAATAAGTTCAAAACATGGTCATGATGAGGGATTTACTGCATCTGGATTAATAATTGATAATTAATTAATTGGAGAGAAAGATTTTAAAATATAAAACATGTGACTGAGTCAGGAGAGTTGGGTTTTTATATTATTTGATCTTTTAAGAGTATATTCTGATTTATCAAAAGGGTTTTCAATTTCAGGAAACAGTTTTTATAGATATATATTTGATTTGCATATTATATAAATATAACAACAACCACATCAATAACATGTTGAGAGTGTAGTTTACCTCTCTCCCCGTCCTGTGGATGAAATTGATGCTCAAGATATACTGCAGGTAACATCAATAAGTTTCACGTAAACAGCTTCCAAGTCCAATAATTTGGATGGACGAAGATTAAACAACATCACCAGAGCCAATAAGCCAATAATCAAGCATCCACAGACTCAAGGTCAAAGCCTGGTCAACACTGGATACTTAATTCTTAAGACTGTTTTTGTTTTACGATGGTTCCAATAGGTTTTGTCTCTTCTTAGTTTTGATAAAAAGAATTTGTGATGAAGAAATCATTTAAACAAACAGGGTTATTAACATTACAATCAGTTCACATGAGCTAAATTTGGAGTTGAAAAAGGCGAATGACGAAAAGAGCACCTGCTTCAACACTGCAAGGACAGTTTCTACAAATCATCCATCACTGGACGAAGTGTTCGATTTTGGCGTCTTAGTCTTGCTGTTATTCACAGCACAGATTGTAAAGTCAGACAGTCTTTGACATTACTCTAGTGCAGCGAGTCCTGGGGCGTCAGAATTGATGGTTTTCGGGATCAAGGAGTGAAAACATAAAGTGAATCTGAAGTGGAGACAGGGCCAAGTTTTATCTAAAAAATAGCGCTATAATAATTTGTCAAATCAAGCAAGAGAACCAGATCTTCTCCAGACAGGTGTTTTAATGCAAAAGTTCACATTAAAGTCCAGATTCATTTTAAGTGTGATTGTCAGCAAACAGGGACTCACAGCGTCAGTCTTGCGAGATGGATAACATTTCCAGATTTAAAAAATGTGGGATTCTTTGAGACTATAGACAAAACATGAAGAGCACTGTAAGGCAAAATGCACATAGAAAATATGAACTTGTTTATTTTTTCTACAATTACTTCTTTTCAAGTGTTTTTCATTTATATAAAAGAGAGTTTGACATCACATGTTTTTTTTACTTGTTAATGAAGAAGAATGACGTTTTTAAAGTAATGAAAAGTTGAGAAGTTACTTTAATAATGTATTGGGCATGTTTCCAAAATAGTCCCTTTGGTGGGAAAGTTCGGAAAAGACTGCCAGCCGAATATAAAAAAAACATGCTGCAGGGTTTACATCCCCCATCTGGTGTGTGACACCTAAGAACCCTGCAGCACACATCTGCTTCTGAGTCGAGTATACCGTGCAAATCTATTTGTGACATTTAAAGGCAAAAGTGAAAAAAATCAAAATATATTGTGAACTTAATTAACTGGATCAAATACCACTATCAATAATAGAAAAATTAACTATTTAGATTCATATTCACGTTTAAATACAGAATAAATAGTTATAATAAAATGATACACTTTTGACGAATGGCCGTTAGAGGGCGCTCATGGTCAACATTAGATGACATGTCCTGTGGCTGAGAAGTCTGAGTCAACGAACTTCAGGACGCATTTTCTTAACCTTGTTTCCTCTATTTTAGAATCAAGTACCCACGAGCAAAAACATCACAAGGCTCAAAGCATCTTCGTGGCCTTGAAAACATTCAAACATTTTAGTGGTTGAATGAATTGAGATAGATCTCAAATGTTCTCTTCATTGCATCTACTTTTGCATTCAGATTCATTTGACATATTGTTAAGGGAAGAGTCAGTATTGTTAGCTGCAGGAAGAAACAGGATGATGTGAGTCAGTCTCAATCACATCCATACACTTCAAGAGGCAGATCAGAGTGTTTGTGTGCTTTGTACCTTGACTTCTTTGATATCCAGGTGCAGAAATGTAGAGGGAAGGTTTGTAGAATGTTTACCTGAGGATTACTTGGTTCCAGTGACTTCAGCAACAGCTACAGCAGTATCTATTAAGTCATCAACTATGATACATACAGTATGTATTTGAACTGTCAAATCACCATCACAACTTCCGACTTTGTTGGCTCTGGTGTATGTGAAAATAACCAGTAACAGATAAAATGTAACCTTTTTGAATAACTCATTTGGCAGTTAAGACAGAATACAGAATAAAAGAATGAAATAAGATAACAAACATGATAAGCAAAAGAAAAACAGAGCACAAAGGCAGCCATTCGTCACTTACATGTTTGTAGTGTGAGTGAACAGGTTTGCATGAGGTTTAATACACAAAAGTATTACAAATAAAACCTTATTTTTAAAACAGTAATATGAAAATGACACATTATAATGAGAAAAATAAGGACAGTGAACCTTTTTGTTGTTCTTGTTCTTTTAAACATGTATAATTTATTTAGGAAAACTAAAAAAATTTGTGAAGGAAATGAGTGAAATAAGTAGAATTTTTGCATGTATTGTTTGAAATAGCATTTCCCCCCAAAAAGTCTATAACAAGTCATTTATGTCATTATACTCCCTTCATCTCCTAAGCTTAAAAGCACAAATAAGAGCCAGTTTAAAAAAAGCCCAGCGCTTTAAGGCTCATTCTCGTGCTTCACAGCTGAGCGCTTTATGGCATCCTCAGTGTCCTCTGAATAAAAATGACAAAAACAACAAAGCATTAACAAATACAAACAACAACCATCATGCACTGTTATTTACATTCCCTGCCCTGAGAGGTTATATTGTAAAATGTGAATTAAAATCACATGTGTGATTTACCTGCAGGGGATCATGAGAATGTTCATAATTGCAGGAGCTAATTTAAGTTGAGTTTTACTTCTAGCTAAAGATGAAAGGCAGCCATGCATATGCTTGTTGAGCAGCTCCACATATGGTGCTGGCGTGTGCTGCAGCCATGTGGAGTGTCAATTTACGTCACGCAGCAGCAGTGCACGTCCATGCTTCGCAACACTGCTGCACAGTTTGCATCAAGGAAATACGTTTCTTAAGAGTGAAGACTTGGCTTCAGTGATCTTCAAATTCTCAAAGTTGAAATTGGTGACTCGGACTTACTTTATTATTTATAGGACATTATAACAAGTGCAAACTTCATTTATTTGTTCAACAAATGGGTTTATTGCAAACAAAAATACATTATAAAATGACATATTTGTAACATCAGGACCTCACTTATTTATTTTTTATTATTGTGTCATTTAAGAAAACACTTTCATTTTGATGGGAAGATGAAGCTTCATGTATGAGAGTCCTGTTTTTCGGTCAGTAGGTGGCGCCCAACATTCTCACCCAATTTTTTCTTTTTTGCTACTGGGACTATGTATCCACTCTGTTTATCTGTCTGTCCATCTGTTAGGAAAATAACTTGAAAATCTCTTAACATATGTGAGGGATTTCTTTTAGGAAATGTTAATAAAAAGTCAAGGAAGAGATTAAACTTTAAATTAAATATGCATTTTGAAATGTTTCAAAGGAATCATTTATTCATTTTTTTAAAGCATGGTTGCTGGTTTACAACTGGGAATACTACAAAGCTAAACTGGTGGTCTAAGAACAAGAGTTCAGTACCTAAATCCAAGTGCCTGGGATCCCAGTTTAAACCTTTTCTTGTATTAATCCGTAAACCAATACAATAGTATGACTATAAATGAGTAACAATGCAGAAAGTTATTAAAAGTCATGTTCTAGGAGAGTATTGGCCTGAATAACACTAACTGTATTGCAAATAGTTTGCAATGAAAATACATTGAGCACACTTCATATCAGGCAATAGTTATTGATCAGTCAGTCAGTGGACATTGAACTTGATTATCTGATTTCCTATGTACTTCCTGAATTACCCTTTTGTCCCGGTTATGAGACACAACTCCAGAGCACTATTTTTTCCAGATTAGCGGCATAATGAGGCCCTGTAAGAATACTTTATATTTGTACGAGCTTGCAAAACATCAGCCCTCGGATTTATAGAAGTACAGATGCATGTGTTCAACGAAAGACATGCAAACACTGACACATCCAGTATATTTAGGCCATGAAGGCTTCAGTCTTTCTGACACCCAGGGGAACTTGTGTCCTTTGTCACAGCAACTGGTTGTGCCACACTGGCAGCTTCAGCTAGGAGGCAGCTTGTGTGTGTCCGGGTGTGTGTGTGTGTGTGTGGTAAGTGAAGTAAGAGACAGAAAGGAGGACGAAAGACAGAGAGCTTCTTCCCTATAGAGGATGTGATCGGAATGTAGATCAGCTCTCAGCCGCTGCTTCATTTACATGAAGCGCTAATGCAACACTGAATTCTTAAATATGTGACAGGTACAATGTTCGTAGACAAAATATATCAGCACTTAAGCTGAAAGGTAGCAATCATTTCTGATCAAGACTTAGAATTGGAAATCATCCAGCCAATTACAGAATGTTTTATAAAGACAAAGTTGCGCCGCAGAGCCAGAAAAGAGACATTCCATTTTATTACTGTACGTAGCTGTAGTTCATTACTTAAGAAATGGTTTGTAATACAACAGCAAGACAGCACTTTTAACAAAAACACATCTTGCCAATGCTCCAAGACACACCTATTTTCTTAATGTCTTCATTACCTTGATGGTTATTATTCTCTATTTCAAGACTAGTAGTCCATCATTTCTCTACTTTACACATCTAAACTATCTTGCCTTTGATCTGTCTTCAAACTTCTCCACATGATGGATACCTCTGATATACTAGTTTTTTATCTTGTACTTTTAGTCACAATCAATGAGTACCAGAGCTTCTTCGACCCAGACTCTTCTTGTCTTGTCTTTGAGTCAGAGCTACAGTTTCTAGACCTTGTCCACACACACAATCCTATAAAGCTTCACTCACCCCCAACACCAATTGTTGTCTTTAGGCATTCCACCCTACCTGCATTCTCCTCCTAAACTCATTTTATCTTAATCCATTCACCCTGCAACTAACCACTTTACACTCATCTATTTTCAGTTCTTCAATTCAATGGTCCTCTTGCGTCTCCCTTCTTTCTAGCTTATACTTCCAAGTGTCTCTTCCACCTCATCCAACTTCTTCTTTTATATCACCAAAAAATACACAATTGTTCATGGAGGCTCCTCTCTAACAACGTGTGTCCATCGCTGTTGCAAAATACTGGTGATTTGAAACACTGATTCACATTTTTTCATCATTAAACTGCGACATAAGCTGATATATTGACAGCTAATGAATACACTAAAAGATAAATAAAAATTAAGTATTGAGTTTATTGTCAACTGTGATCAATCGTCCATTATTTTCATAAGAAAGATTAGTAAATAAATGATGAATGACAACTAAAATATGTGCCCTTATCCCTGGATCCCACGGTAAACTAAACCCGGATTTAAATACTCATGTTTTATGCATAAGACACTGTATGACTTCACTGTACATGCACAGCCTCTGAATCCTCAGTCAATGGCTTTTTCAATCGTCTCCTTCATCAGGCCCTGGAGGTTGTCTCTCGTGCTTCTATTTTATGGACCCTCTAACTTTGCTGATGTCAAAAACTGTCCTTCTGAGGTTTGGTGATGTTTCTTAGTATGTGCGTGTGTGTGTGTGTGTGTGTGTCTCATCTTCAGCCTCTGGCATGGTCAGGTCCAATTTCTATCACGGCACTCTTAGGAAGGCTTGGAAAATGGTTTGCTCCGCCACTGCAATGCACCAATCGCCCGTTCCTTCATCTATCTTTATATTTCTCCTCCATCAATCCAAATCTGAACATCATCAGTCGGCACTGAACTCACTTCCAGATGTGGATTCTTGCAGTTTTCATACCCATAATCCCCTGGCTCCTATCACTGCAGTTCAGCACATGGGTCTCATCAACATCATCCTCCGATTTCACAGTGGCCTGCTTCTTAACATGCCAGATCTCATCGGACAGTATGAGCATAAATCCTGTTGGGATTGTTCCAGGGAGCCCACGTGTTGGTGCGCTGCGTTGATTAAAATAGATCTCCATCATCGTGTATTTATTATGACTCAATACCAGTGTTCTGCCCGATAACAAGGTAAGCGCAAACTGCCCGAGGAGTAACACACAGATGAAGCACCAACACATCAACACTCATTAAAATGGGAGTATTTTTCTATGCATATAATCAAACATTACCGCTTAAAAATAATATTAAATATATTACACATTCAGCAATAGCATGAAATGTCACAGGAATCTTTGAAAAACATACGGTACAGACATTGGTCTATTTTCAAATGAATCAATGAAAATCTGAATAGATTTAAGGTTATAGTCACATTCATGATATGATGGAACTAACACCTTCTGAGCACTTTCCTCTTACCTTCGATATGTATTCTCCCACTCCTACGGTAGTTCTTCCTGTCCATCCAGGGCCTTGTAAACATCTCCCTGAACTCTGATAGACAGCCTTCTTGGTTCAAATTCCATTAATTAGCCTGTCACATTCTTCCTCTTTCTTGATATTAGTCTCATCCTACAGAAATCTTCTGACACCAGCAGATATTCACCGTAGCCATCCTAGCAAAACAGTTTACCAGTTAGTGTTTCTGACCTTGTCAAAATACTTTCACCTACATGGCTGTTGAACTCTGGGAGATGTCCCCCGAGGGTGGCCAGGGGGCGCTTAGGCTAAGAAAGTTGGAGGGAGTAGCTTGTAGCTAGTTAGTAAAGATGAGATGGAAAGGTTTCTGACAGGAAAAAGACCAAAGGAGTCGAACCAAAGTCTCTGCGGTGGAAGATTATGCTGCTGAAAAAAACTGCTGACAGATTCCCATGTAGTGTATGTTCATCATGACTCCTTTGAAGTAAGCTGACTAAACTACATAGCAACAGCTTAGAAGATAACATTATTTGTAAAGAAGCACCACATTTTTTAGGTGATCAAAAGTATTGGAACAGATAACTTAAAGCCAATAAGACTTAATATTTTGTTGCAAATCCTTTGCTTGTAATAACTGCATCAAGTCTGTGATCCATTGACATCCCAAACTTTTGCATTCTTCTTTTGTGATACTTTTCTAGGCTTTCACTGCAGCCTCTTTCAGCTGTTTGTTTTTAGGGGGGTTGCATCATTCAGTCTCCTCTTTAGCAGGTAAAATGCATGGACTATAGGGTTTTAGTCTGGAGATTGGACTTGGCCAGTCTAAAAGATTCCACTTCTTGCCCCTGATGAACTCCTTTCTGTACTTTTGTTAATGAAGTCTTCTGCGAACAGAAGATATTGACATCTTTGCTCTTGAGGTTCTTGGTGATGTCACTAACAGTTGTTTCAGGTTTTTGCAGCTTTCACTATGTTTCTGTCATCAACTGCTGTTGTTTTTCTCTGTCTACCTGTTCGACTTCTGTTACTTAGTACACCAGTGGTTACTTTCTTCTTCAAGACATTCCAAATGGTTGTACTGGCTATAGCCAATGTTTGTCCAATGGCTCTGATTGACTTTCCATCTTCTCTCAGCTTCACAATTGCTTCTTTTTCACCCATAGAGAGCTCTCTGGTTTTCATGTTTGTTATACCTCTTACTATAAATGCAGTCTCCACAGGCAAAACCCAAATCTGAAACTGAGCACTTCAGACATTAAGTGCTATTTATTGTTTGAATTACTAGTGTAATAGGAAACACCTGGGCAACAAAACACACCAGTCAGTCACATGTTCCAGAACTTTTGATCACCTAACAATGTGGTGTTCCTTTCCAAATAATGCTATCTTCTAAGTTGTCTATCACATCCAGATGTAAATACCTGGAAATAAAAGCTGAAATAGTGATCTTGTGTCTCCTATTTGTCTTTTGGTGTCAAACCCACATGTTTCCGGTCCACAGCAAAAATAAAAGAAATTTGCTCCATTGTTCCAATTCTTTTGGAGGGGACTCTACGTAGGATCTACTTCTCCCACCTGCTCCACCCTCATCTTGATTGTTTTCTTCTGAAGTGATTGCCACTTAAGGTAGATCTTAAGGTCTTGTAATAATGGAACACCAAACCAATTTGTGGCCAACCGCAGGATCTGAAAATAACAAAAACAATGATCAGACCACAATCTATTGAAAAGGTTGAGCACATTTAAATGATGGTTCGTCCAACATTTTAATTTCACTCATTTTCTACTCACCCTCATAAGGACTAAGGGTTGGAATTGTTTTCAGACTAATTTGTTCCTCTTTACAGTTATAGACAAAATGTATGTCCATGCTAACGTAGCGGCCGGAGCTTACTTGTCATGGTCTACATTTTCATCCAAAAAGAAAAACTTAAAAACATCCAAATACCACCATGGTCCTCGTCTGTAACGTCACTCTTGTATTGAAGCCTCAATATTTACTTATATAGATTTTTTTTCGAAAAAACATAAACAAATCTGTATGTCTTTTGTTGGTTTTTAGCTTGTTTTTAGAGGAAGCTCCCAGTGTCTCAGCTCTTGCTCCAAGTGTAAGTGTGCATGTGCAATATTTATCTTGATAGCAATCCATCTCCTGCTACAAACAAGAATAAAATATAGACTTTGTTTGGTTTTTAAGAACAATTTCTAATGTTGAGTCTTTATTACAAGATGGACATTACAGACGAGCACAATGGAGGTATGTGGATTTATTCAAGTGTGTCTTTTTGGAGGAAGATGAAGACAAAGACAAGTGAACACCGGTTGCAACATTAGGATGGACATACTGTACATATTTTCCTATAACTACAGAAAGTAACATATACCTCTGAAAATAATCCCAACCTTTAGTTGACATAAGGGGGATAATTCCTGGGGAACTATCACTTTAAAATATGTAGTTTGGGTGTTGGCCAGTTGCATTGCTAAACATGACAAGACATATTTTTGTATTTCTAGAGGGATTTTAGTCAGTATAATAACTGTGATTATTCAAATTGCTGCAGCATGATCCTTTAAATATTTTACTCCAGAATCTGCTATATTATACTGGCTTGTTTTCAGTTCTATCCAAAATATAAAATCTCATTATAACATTCACAACTGTGGCATAAACATGCAGACACAAAGGGAGTTCAGATGATCACACATACCAGAGAAAGACTGAAAGTTCAGCACCCAAACAGCTCTTATGAAAAGCTTTTGCCCAAGAAGCTAACCATCATACTATGAAAGAAACACAAACTACAAAAACATCATTCTAAATTACAACAGTTGTCTAACTTTTTGTTTGTTTCACATTCCCTCCAGCAATAATTATTTTTTCATTTATACCCCGTAGAAGCCAGATGGTAAAACTATAAAGCAGTCTTCCTAGAATTGTGTACGTCATAAATGTATGATAGTGTTTCTTCTGAAAACTTCAAAGACAAAATTCAATCATGTGCATTAGGTTTGACAGAGTATCTTTTTTTGTGCGCCAACAAAAGAGAAGAGCCCAGAGGAATCCGAAACACACAAGTCTATTCATCATCGGTTTTGGCCAGAAGGCAATGTGGACCCATTACTGTCCGCATTGACCACGTCAGCTCACAGGGTCAGGCAATATTTTCCATTAGGAGCATGCCGTTGCTTTGTGTAAAGCTAAAGTTATGGAGGATGCTTTTAGAGCATTCACTTAAGTGAGGTTATTGTCCACAAGACACTCCAGTGCAGAGTTTATGGCAGAATAAACTTTAAACACAAAAGAAGATGGTTTTATAATAAAAAGATAGACACGGAAATTGCCCTGTTCCTTGTCAGATGACATTTACCAATGTTCCATTGCACTTTCTTTTCTCTGGGGATACAACCGTTGGAAGTTCTTGAAATTTACCAGGTTGTTTGGTTTAAAACATTGAACTATCTAAAACTAAATCTTACCGACACCACTTTATTATTACGCATTAGTAGTGAGAGATTTAAGTAGGGTTTTTTTCTGTAGAAAAAGGTCGAAGAATAAGTACCTAAAGGGAATCGAAACTTCAAAGAAATGGTCAGAATCCATGACAACATTGAATTTTTATGAATGGGATTGCAAATGTTCCACATAAATTATAGTTTGCAAAAGTGAAAACATAACAACACTGGTCATCACACATATCCACGACACCAAGACTTTTTTAAATGTAATATTTAGTTGCAGAACTTCCGTTTTTTTATTTTAAAAACAGCCATTACCTTAAACAGGCATAGTACTGAATCATGACTCTTTTTACCCTGTATATTAAAAAATGAACCAGTTACATTTTCATCAACCCTCATAAAACCCCCACAAAAATAAACTACACTTCTGGGCCAGCTTGGTGAGGTTATCTCAGGCCTTTTTTCTGGTCACCACTCCCTGCATTCAGCAATCGGTGACAATTGACTGTCTCACTCTCTCCTTCACGCCCGTCTGCCTTCATTAGGACCCGGGTACCCTGATA
The DNA here is from genome assembly GCF_982586985.1 of Callionymus lyra. Taxonomy (NCBI): domain Eukaryota; kingdom Metazoa; phylum Chordata; class Actinopteri; order Syngnathiformes; family Callionymidae; genus Callionymus; species Callionymus lyra. The sequence continues at coordinate 22,789,872 of NC_141822.1, read as the reverse complement.
GGAGATGTTGCTGCCGATGAGGACAGGCACAAACAGGGCGGGGTGGTAATAGAGGGGTCTGTGGCCCGTTTGGGTTTTGTCACCTTGCTCGAGGCCATAGACTGGGAAAGTTAGAGGGGGGATTGGTGAATTTATGGGGCGACTCCTAACCCCTACAATTGAGCTCGCTGTTCATGTTTAAAAATTTCTGTTGGTCTTAAATTTCAAAGGTGTTTTAGCACCGTCGCTCAAAATGACATTTATTTTAGTGACAGCCTATTTTGCAACCCCCAGCTCCGAACATATGATTCAATTTGTTGCTAATTTAATGCTCTAATTGTAGTTCCTCCCCAGGGCCATTTTATGGTCAGATGGATGAGTAAAAGCATCGTCAGGTTTTTGTCTGGAAGGTAAAACGTAACTCTCTAAACCAAAGCTTCATTTTTATTGGATAGTCACATTAGCTGGGAGCATCTGTGCTCAATGAAAACAATTGAGAGTAAGGTAAAATACATCCTTCATTGTTTGCATTGTTCCTAATCCGGATGCCTGCCCTCCCCTGAACGCAGTGATCTTCTGCTGCTGCCATCCAACCCTAATAATGACAGATTAAAGCTCTGCACAACTGTCCATCTGACATGAGGGCTGGATTATTTGTGCTCGATTGGAAAATCTGGATGGGATGCTGCAAAAGCTCAGTAATGCCGCACGTACACACTAACAGATTGGCACACAAACAGGCTCACACATACACTGGAGCAGATTAAAATGCGGTAAAAGAGGAAAGAGACCATGTCACGGTAGGGCTCCTCTAGTTGAATGTACCCTTTTGTATCTTAAGTCGATAGACTGCATCAACTTTCTGACCAGTGAAGTTAGTTTGCAGCACCTACACCTGTCTCACTGGTGTCATCATCACATATGACGATTATTTCAATTGCGATCAACATAGATGGATGGTTTTTAATTTTGGGGGTGCTCAGCCTTCCGCTGGAAAGGATGAAGAGCCCAGAGGCCACAGTTCTGATTCAGACTACCTCATCCACAGACGTGTCCCTGCAATGCCCTCTTGCCTCACTGGGCATGCCCTCCTTTCCACTATGGCGAATAAAGGGGGGGCGCTGTCTACGTTGGTGGGTGATGGTCTCCCAGATTACGCCTCATCGTACGGCCTATATACACTTGACAACAAACAGTGGTCACCATAACGCAGATGCAAAACTGTGCCCCATTGAGGACGGCTGCCAGTTTTGTTTGATCGATTTCGAGCGACGTCACGTGTTCCTCTCGCCGCTCATGTGACCTGTTGGTACGGACCAATCGTGAGGCGTATTTTGTTGTGGGCAGAGCGAAAGGAAGAAGAAAAAAAAATCATTTTCCCTTTGCGATACTTATTCTTGCAACGCTAAAGGTGGTTGTCGACGATCCTGCGCTAGGTAAAGGTAAAGCCTTTTTTATTACGTTTATATTTGTTGATTTAACAAAGAATGTTTTTTCTTAACAATTTTAACAGAATGCTTTTGTTTGATAAATTATGATATTTTTTAATTGTAATTTCTGTAGATAAGAGAAGAAATACGTGTGAATCAATAAGTTTCTATAGATGTAAGTTAGGGTATGACTATATTTGAAAATGAGGAGCAACCTTTACCGACAAATTGTGATAGTGCACCACTCAACCTATGACATCATCATTACAAATCAAACATTTTACTGAAACCTACATGGCTTTTACTTCGTAAAGTTTATGACAATAGTCTATTTTATGGTGAGTGGATTATTGTCTGTAGTTATTCCATTGTCCACGAGTTAACCATGGATGCAGATTTGTATGGACGCTGTTGTAGCGAACTGCTGGATTAAAATCCGAACTGTCGGAATGATCTCTGATGGTCAACATCGTTATTCCAATTATCGTCACAGTCTTATTAAGCGTTGTTGGTGGCCTTGTTCTTCGCTCGTCATCGACTTAAAATGTCGTAATGCATTATCTCAGAAGCAGCATTTTCAGACGATCAACTTCTTTGTTTGCGTTTTTAGAAAGCAGAATTATTAGACGGTTGGTGGTCTAATCTAGTCAATATCATTACTATTTATATTGCTGGAAATGACCCAATTGTTCGTACAATCGGGGTTCCACACCCGTGTTTGGCCGCTGGGTGAGAGCAATGGAAGCCATGACTTTGTGACAAGCAGTGATCTCACATTACAAATTGTGGCAAATCTAAAATGGCCGACTTAACGCTAGGCTCTTACCGCCGCATTCACAACACAACATGGTGCACTGCAATGCCATTTTACAACGGAATTCCTCCGCCCACACTTGGGCTATTTTAGGTACAGTTAGTACACTGAGGTACTTTTAAAGCCACTCAGTGATAGTTGTGCGTTCTTTTGTCCTTTTTTTTTGTCTCTGTGCTGCTGGGGTTTGGATTATGATGGAGGCTGAGGGATCAGGATGCTGCACTGCTGATGAGGACTGACAGTTCTTCAGAGCACTGCCATAGCGGCGTATAGGAAGGCTGAATGGGTAGATGCCCCTGTTTCATGCTGTGAAGAGGAAGCCGTACCAAGAATGTCTCTTGTAGCAGGATTCTGATAGCAAAGGTCAAAGATTGTAAAATCGCCTGCATTCAAACATAAAGTAAAATATTGATGCCCTGTTAGTGTAGAAGTCAAGGTCTATGATGTTCTGACAAAACATATGGCTCAGTGAGGTCAGACAAGCCAGTCTCCGGCTGCTACTTTTTTGTTTGCTTGAATTGCAGCATAGTAACATCATTTGGTTAGTATCATCATTTGTTGGCTGCATAGTGGGTCAACATTTGTCCCTTGGCTAGCTTCATGAGCAGATGCCAACATCTGGGCTTCAATTTGCCGAAAGAAAAGCATCATCCAGACTTGAGAGAACCCCAATGACCCCCAAGAACAACACACAGTTCTTTAATTAGTTGCCAGCATTGTAAGGAAATGTTATCACGCTTCAACGGATTTGTCAAAGTTTACTAACGCAGCGAGCCGACCTCCATTTTGCTTACCATCAATCGCACGCACACTTTACATTCTCAGTATTGGTGAGAAGTTACCCAACACAAAATCATTATTAGCGTTTAAATATAACTTTTTAATTACACTTTGCTTCCACGGCGCAGAATTGGAACCGCGCAACATTAGCAGAATCAGCTCTGACGTAACGCCATGGTCGATGGTTTATGTGAACACATCATAATAACAAATCTGTGGATTAAGAAGGAACAGATGATGTAGAAGCTTTGGCCGGGATCACAGTGACACTCAATCGTCCATTTAATGATTTCCTTTACAGGATTTTCCGACACTCACAGTCTCGTGGTGACAGTACTGACTTCAAGTTTGAAACCTATGATTGTACGGAAAGATTTCCACTTTGCATACACATTTTATTTTCTTCTTTCTTTATTAAAACAATTTTCTGATCTGATAAAAGAGTCATTTTGCAACCGTCTTTCTTAGATGAACAATGGTATTTAATATAAAACAAAATATAGCAACAGAGATCTCACTTATTATTCTCACACCTGATATTGAATTGGATGTTGACATAAAATAAAAGGAGAAATTTACACTTGACCAGTGAGGGACATCCTTTAATACAATTATTGATTTCATTGATATTTATAGTCGTACTATAATAAGCATGCATGAAGATTAATTCAAGGCCCTTTTAACTGTGTAAACAGATGATCAAAATCTACAAAAATGTATTAAAAAACGATTCGTCGCTAGTAGACAATAACTGCACCATCACATATGAAAGTTTCTTCATGAGAAAATCTTTTTTTTGTGCCGAGTGCTGAGCAGCAGACAAGGCCAGCAAAGAGGTTGAGTAAAGAGAAATAAAGGAAGGGGGGGCTGTGTTTTATGCACTATGTTGTCCAGCCGAGCGTAAAGCGTGATTAATTCAATAGCCGACATAGAGGAGGAGGCTAGCAGCACTGCAACACCGAGCATGACCCACTTTCCCCATCAGATGTCATGAAAAATTCCGTGCGTCTCTCTTAGTATTCATCATTTCTTTCCCAACTTCCTAACAGATAACTTACTAGGCCTAAAAAAGGGAACCTAAATCAAGCGCTCTATTATATAGTATAGTTTGTGACACAACCATTGATTTATTTTAGACAAATTTAAGTGTCTCATGAAATCATACTTAACGAGAGAAATGGCGACACGCCGCAAGGTTTCGGCCTATTGGGGCAAATGATTCAGAGGCCTTGACCCATTTCTATTATGTGTATGTATGTACAAATACTGTCTGGAAGATCTACAATTAACTCTGACCTTGTTCACGTTGGGGGGGTTTGATAACCCAATTCCCCCCAGTTTTAGGACGTGAGTCCCAACAATAAAATGTGTATTCTCTATATATGGTTGAAAAGATTTGTCACTTAAGATGATTATCAGAGAATATATTCCCAGAAGTAGATAGAAACTAAAATTAAATATCCCTCTGGACTTAAACTTGTCTCTTTAAGCACTTCTTAACAAGATGTACAGTCTTGTAGAGGATGAATAAGACAGCATTTATCATCAATCTTAAAGGGTATTTTCTGTCCCACCCGCCCCGTGCACTGGACCTATACCACTGGCTTGGGTCTTAAACCCCAGATTAAGGCTTTTTATGTAATCTGGCTTCCCATGGGAGATTGGAGAGACAGCTGGCAACAGAATCACTGTCCTTATCTCTCGAACCTCTGCTGGCTTTGCACAAGCCTCACCCAGTTTCATAGTCCCAGCCATGAAGATTAGTGCAGCTACGGACGGTCTTTTAAATCATGTGAATATTTACCATTTGTTTAAAAACATGTCACATGTGATAAACAAATCAAACTGCAAGGTGACATAGGTAAACTGGACAGTATCTATAAATGAGTTATAACTTTTTATCATATCATAATGTTTGTTTTTTATTAATCCCACAAAATGTACTTATTTATATAGATAACATAATAATAGTAATAATAATAATAAAATAGATTCAACAAAGATATGCTAACATAACTACTTATATATGCAAACATGTTTGCAATTTTACTGTGTCATTTTTGTCTGTATTATTTTTAAAGACTATTAACATAAGAGTCATCTCCTCAGTATTTATGACCGTTGACCAGCAGGGCGGGAAAAGTATTCTCTGGCTGAAATCTTTGAGATCAGAATGACGCTACGATAAAACTATTATTATGTTTGTTCTCTACTGCAACTAAAAAGTACCTGCAGAAGATTCCATCAGTTAATGAGCTACTCAGAAAGGCCCAGGGATGCAGGAATGATAAATGAGTCGAAGGAAAATATTATTTCATTCCCCAGAGCACTGTCGTCACTGATTGACAGATACTGTCCTTGTTTATCTAGTCAAGGTTAAGTGCTGTAGGTGATTCTTCCCCTGTTGTCTCTCATACATAAAACAATCTGGGTTTTAATCAATAGAAAAAGAAAGTAACTTCACACACAGACAAACCTGAAAATGAAAAACTGGAGCTGGTTTTATACGTACATACATGAGTGTATATTGTATGATATTCTCAACGTGTTTCATTTAAATCTCTTTACTGGCGTGCAGCGCTCTCCTGTGTTCACTGCTTGTAACTGCAATTGTGCGTCAGTCAGCGATTTGAAATGAGCGCAACAAATGAGCGTCTTAAAGATCTCTTTTTTTTAATGAAAATAATTTAGAGTTTAACAAGTAAGGGAGATTGTTTACGCTGTTCAATTACTTGTTTTTATTTATGGACGATAATATGGGCATTAAAAACGAAAAATGTAAAATTTGTTATATACTATTTTGGATATTGGAATTAGATGTGTATGTAATTGAAATACAATTTTGGGAGTATTATCATAGGGTTATAATAAAGAAGTATTGATTTTATTTGGTAGATTTCCAAGATTATTTTTTACAGAATGTTTAACATATTGACCATCTTTTTTTTTGATAGGTGACCTCTTAGCCAACTGCACCCCTTGAACTCTCATCACCCCTCGCACTCCTCTTTCTCACGGCCTGTCCTCCAGATCCAATCCCAACATGGAACCCATAAAGGTCCAATCCGAAGGTGGGCTGAATGTGACCCTCACTATCCGGCTGTTGATGCACGGCAAGGTAGGAAAGCATTAATGGGTTGAAATGTTTTTCTTAAACATTTTATACGAAATTTAATTCACATTATTGTATTATCTTTTTTAACAGGAGGTTGGAAGCATCATTGGAAAGGTAAAAAGCACGAGCACAACAATGTAAAACATGTGGTTAAGTGATAAACACCTTTTTTTCCCCCTCTTTTTTCCATAGAAAGGAGAAACCGTTAAGAAAATGCGTGAAGATGTAAGTAATTTTTGATAAAACATTACATACAGCGTAGATTTATTTAACTTAACTGTGTTGTTTTTAATCACAGAGTGGGGCTCGTATCAACATCTCAGAAGGAAACTGTCCCGAGAGAATAGTGACCATCACTGGGCCGACAGATGCTATTTTCAAGGCCTTCGCCATGATCGCCTACAAGTTTGAGGAGGTATAACATGACGCAACACTCTTCAAACAGCCCCATGCAAACACTATTGCAAAATTCATTAAAATACAAAGCGAGTTTGACAAGATTACACTAGGTTGAAAACCGCTGAGAACACATTTCACACTCCTGTGAAAGTGGGCCAGGACTTCTTTTTGATGCTACATCAGCAGTCTTCCAGCCAGATTAAGCTAAAGTGTCTACAGAGATTAAGTATATTTAGAATTTTTTTTCTCTCTTTCCATTTTCTCAGGACATAATAAACTCCATGAGCAACAGTCCAGCCACCAGTAAACCCCCTGTTACGCTGAGGCTGGTTGTCCCAGCTAGTCAGTGTGGCTCACTCATCGGCAAAGGAGGCTCCAAAATCAAAGAAATGAGAGAGGTATTCTATCAAGACTTTTTACCATGTATATCAACAAATTTACAAAAATGTAAAACATTTAAGTTGCATTAAAACTTAAAAAAGATGTCTGTGCAATGCCCGAGAAATCTACTTGTGAAATACCAAAATGCATGTGTCTAAATCGTCATGGTTGACATCAATAAATGACTCCACATGCTTGTGTTGGCCAGTCCACAGGTGCTCAGGTCCAGGTGGCTGGCGACATGCTTCCCAACTCAACCGAGCGTGCAGTGACCATCTCAGGGGCCCCAGAAGCCATCATCCAGTGTGTCAAGCAGATTTGTGTGGTGATGCTCGAGGTAAAGTCCAGATGACAGAGGGGGCTTCATTGGGCAACAGAAAAAAGGACCAGATACAAATGCGACACGATTTACTGAGCAGTAGAGAAACACACTTGGCAACTGTCCTAAATACAACAACCAGAGCAGCTTGAATATGTAACGGTTTAATGAAGATGTTAACTTCAGGACATTTGGAGCAGATTCAAGAAAAGGTGGACTGTTTTAGCTATTTTTATTAATGTGTAATTCGAATAATATGTAATGTACAGTAGACATGCTTGTAACAAAAAAGTCAAAATGAGATGACTGAGGACCAGATAATACAGTTGACTCCAGCAGCTTTTAAAGCTGATTTTTGGACACATTGTAGTTGAGAAACAAAAGAAGGCAGTTACGAGCTCCTTAAGGGTCATGTGATCCATAAAGTCTGCAACACCAGAGTCAAGTACTCTGACAATACTATGAATATATCCTTGTTCCTACAGTATCATGATACATCACAATATGTCATATTGTTGCTCCTATATTGTGATACGTATTATATCTTGCCAATACACACCCATACTAAAGAATATTAATACTTGATTTTATTGAAATTACACATTAAACCACAATTTTCCCACAAGCTTCATGATTTGTACCCATTTATGTTTAATAAAGAGAACATGGAAGATTTAACATTAACAATAACTTGAACTATCTGCGCAGCCAGTTCTCCAACGGAACTCCATGATGGCACCGGCCATGGATTCTAGGACATTTGTCACATGATTGTAAGTCTCAGAATTCTGACTAGAGGTTTACAGTTAAGTGCAATAGCGTCATCATTATCCAGTTGAAATGTTCCAGGTAATTCCACTGAACCACACCAGGGCTTTTTTTGTCAGCATGTCCACAGTGAAGAGCACTTTGTGTCACAGGTTGTTTTCCCTCAGGCACTGACCCTCTTGATGCAACTTTCTCTCTCTCTCTTCTTGGCTCTAACACTCTCTCCACATCTCACCCCCCTTTTTTTCTTCTACCCCCCACTCTCTCCTCCTTTACTCTCCTCAGTCCCCACCGAAAGGTGCCACAATCCCCTACCGCCCCAAGCCTGCCTCCACCCCTGTCATTTTTTCAGGTGGCCAGGTAAGAGCAGACCCACTGGGGGCGTCCACAGCCAACCTCAGCCTCTTACTGCAGCACCAGCCACTGCCTGTTAGTGTTGCACCAGGTTTTACTCCTTCTCCCCCTCCCCACTTCCCTCACACCCCCAACCCACTCACTCACCCCTTCCTAGACTAGCATGACGACCATCACTCGGTCCTTCATCCATCACGGCCTCATTATAGCAGCTTTAAATGATAAAGAATTTCATGAAACAATTGACGTTAAATGTTGATTTGGAATTATACAGTAACTTATGAAAGACAAGTTACTTTTCCTAACATTAATGAAGTACAGTGCCCTAATACAATAAAATACATCAGGTAAATAGGTCAACTACATATAATGATATGACTTTTGTTAAGAGGTGTCATGAATTACTTAGTAATATTTATAAAAACATAAACACTTTTTTTTTTAATGTAATTATTAGTCAATTACAATCGTGAGTATCAAGCTGACGCAAACAGTCAAATCGTTTTAAAGGTTTAAATGACCCCAGAAATGCATTCATACTAAAAATTTGAATTAAAAACAGCAATATGTTATCAATTATTTTCAATATTGGCCATAAAGAGTCAAATTCTTTGGTCAATAGTCAAGTTTTTTTGTGGGGGTTTATTTAATCAAAACAAAACACTAAACACAGAGCTTCATTGGCACAAAAGTATGACATGGTAGAAATATTTGAAGCAATATTGCAATTGCAATATTTTAATGAATTAAAGGTCGTTTCAGATCATCCGGTTCAATATATCAGCACTCCTGATGTTCCCCACACGTCCTTCCCGTCACTTCCCTGCTGTCTCGTGCTCCCTTATTGATTTGATTCAACTGGATCTGATTGATGTAATCACAACAGAAAGTTAATAATGCATGCTTTTTTTTGTAGTTGTGCTAAATTAATGCTAAAATGTAGAAATGGAGTTGGCTTGTTATACGCTGCGAGCACTGCTGATAATGAGTCACTCTTTTAATGTTCACAGGCTTACACCATCCAAGGACAGTACGCCATCCCTCATCCAGACGTGAGTGCTCATCTCCGGAGGCACATCCGCCCCCTCCCTCTCTAGAGGCCTTTTCCTTACCCTATTATTAATATTAAACGTTAATATTAATACTTTGTTCTTCAAACTTTTCTGACTATTTTTCTCTATTTGCTAATAAAACCTCATGGGGCTTGGCCAGCAGGACTGCAAACGCTGCACCTGTGAGATCTTTATTAATCATTAAACAATCTTGTAGAGTCAAAAAACAACTTTTTTTATTCAAAAAAGGCTTAAATGTCAGCAACTGAAGAGTTGTTAATTAAGTAAAGGACACGGCAAAAAAAACAAAACAGATTTGGGACAATTAACATTTAAGCAATGAAATATTTGATCACCTTTAATCATGATGCAGTGGTTAATATTTCATGTTCATTTTGCCTTGGTATTGTGTTGAGGATATGTTAAAAGTAACATAGAAAACAATATTTATAAATACATTTGTAAATTAAAGGCAAACTCTTTAACTTTTAAAGTGATGTTACAACTGCCGTAAATGTTGTTTTCATCACTCAAATGTGAAAAAAAGTGTGTTAAATCTGTCTCGATTTAAAACTTAAAGTATCCAACAAACCTCCACATCTCAGGCCAAGTCTTCCATGAGTCTTTTTCTGGATCTTTGTCTGTCACCTATTAAGTTGTTACTTTTCCTCAGATCCTTTTTCTGCTCTTCTGACAGACCTGTATGTTTGTGTCTGTGTGTATGCGTGTGTGCGCGGAAGTGTGTTTTCAATGATGACCTCATAGCTCTGCTGTCCTCCTCCTCCCCCCCTCAGCAGTTGAGCAAGCTCCACCAGTTGGCTATGCAGCAAACCCCTTTTACCCCCCTCGGACAGACCACCCCTGCCTTCCCCGGTACGTACCCACCTACACAAGGACCCCTTTTTACCGAAGCTCCTTCTCTCGTTTTTACCTGTAGAGACGAACACACTCTCTTCCTCCTTTTCTTCTCTGATCTCTTCTGCGCTTTCTCTCGACTCTTCTTCTGGTTCTTCTCCTCCTACTGGTGTGCTCAGCCATGACATGGCCTGCTGGTGGTCTGCTCTTGTTGATGTTGAGGTTTCTTTTGGTTTTTCCCTTAGTCACCCTGAAAAGATAGACGATTTTCTAGTTTAGTCATGTATAACTTTGTCAAAACCGTGTTAGTCCTGGTCAACAAGCAGGCCATGGTAAAGCTTAAGAACATATTTTCACTCTGTTTTCATCTCTAAGAATGTGCCAAACTCTATTTTATTTCCTCTTCCTCCTCTTTTTTCCACCTTTCTGTCCTGTCCAGCAGCAGGTCTGGATGCCAGTAACCAGGCCAGTACTCATGAACTCACCATTCCCAATGATGTGAGTACAGTTTTCCATCCAATCCGTAACACACTTGTTAGTCATGTCGAACACAAAAGCAAGCTATAGCTCTAGTGTGGTGCGTCCTAAGTCCTGCTCCCATTTTCTTCCCAGCTAATAGGCTGCATAATCGGACGCCAGGGAACCAAAATCAACGAGATCCGTCAGATGTCTGGGGCCCAGATCAAAATTGCTAATGCCATGGAAGGGTCATCGGAGCGTCAGATCACCATCACAGGGACTCCCGCTAACATCAGCCTGGCACAGTACCTCATTAATGCAAGGTCAGAAACCACTCAGAACATATGAGTCAAAGATGAAGATACAGTATATTTTGGATCATAAGACGCACTATCAACGTGTCTATTTTCATTCATAAGGTACATTTTGTTCTACTGCGCCACTGGTAGCCATAGTGCACTTAGTATTACTCCTGGAGGCTCCTGACTATGAAGCCTTAGTGTTTTGGTGCAGCTTTTAAGATCACCAAAGTCCTATTAAAACATTTTGACGAATTAAGTACAGCCAGAAAGCAAATGTGTTTATGGAATCCCTTGTGTTGTCTCTGGGTCGAGAAGAAATTCATGTTAGAATGTGACCATCGACACATTCAGACGCCTGTGAATGTAGGAGATTCAGCTGGTTTAGTCGTCAAAAAGAGCATGTATATAGGGTTAAAAAACAGAGATCTAATGAGTCAGCAAAAAGAGACAGGTGAGCCGGAATGTTGTCGAACATGTGTTTACGCTGAAACAGAACAGTTAAACAACGGTTGAGGAGAAGAAGTGGGGGTCTTCTCCATCTCTCGGGCCCATCCTTCTACAACATAAACTTGTGAAAATTAGTTTATGAATATGGGAGCATCTTGTGTCAGAGAACCCAGCCTAGAATACCCACTGATTGGGCGAGATTTATGGCGAGATCCATACTATTACATTCTGTCTGTTTTTATCCGGAGTTTGGTCCATGAAAATAATTGCAACAATATAAAAGGTCAGGGACTGATAATCAATAGTGTTTATAACACATACAGTAGGTCAAGCCATCTTTATGCTTTTTTAATACTTTTGCGCTGTAGATCTAAGACCTTATCCACCAAATTCAGAACATATTGAGAGAAAATGAGCAGAAATGTACATATGAGCTGCATTTAAAAACAGCACATTTTCACCACTAACTCCTTGTTCCTGTTCAGGTTCAGAGACGTGGCGGCAATGTGGAACGACCCATCTTCCATGACCACATCTTGAGTTCCCTGACTGGCTCCTCCGTTTGACCCTTACCATTGACTGACCACCGTAGACAACCCTCATAAGCCCTGTGGACTCTGGCTCTTCGAAAGAAAACGGGAAAAAAAAAGCTTCACCCAATCTGGTTTCTAGAATCACAGAGAAGGGTTGGAGCTCATTTTGATTTCAGAAGCCACTTTAACTTAAAGAGTGGAATTAAGAAAAGAAACCGCTTTTCTTTGTTGATTAGGTTTCCTTTTTCTTTTCTTTTTTTTTAGAAAACTGTTAAAGCATGTTGAATGTTTATTAGGGAAAACTTGTTACTTTCTGTCGATGTATCTGTTGCTTTGTTTCTTTCTCTCTGTCAGTGCTGCGTCATAGAAAGTTTAAATATGTAGAAAGTAGAAATACAGCTGCTCAGTGATGCTATCTGCAGAGTGTGGTGGGATGTAGCCAAATTTTTATGATATATAGATAAAATGATATTGGAAAAAAAAAATTGGCCTTTTCTGCCTCCATCCCAATTTCTACCCATGACTCTTGCTGCATCACATGACCCTCTTAAGCCAATGGTATCACTCCTACAGCCTCCCTTCTCATGTTTGCGTCCTATATTTACATTATTGCTTATATTGCATGTGTTCAGTGTTGTGTCGCAGTGTATTTGTGTAAACCTGTTCAGTGTACCTTTATATATCATTAATATATTTGTGCTCCCTCTCTTTACCGAAAAAAACGTTTTCAACGCTTTGACCAACAGCGTCAAGTCCTTCACCCAGCCCAGAGAAACAAAAACTACTCCGATATATATAGCCTCCCTTTTCATTACAAGGTATTATTATATAGATGCATGAATGGAATTAGATAATAATCAGTTGGTAGCACTGACTTAAAAAATGTAATGATTGTTGCTAACTTATGTTTATCGTACTTGTTTTTTTATAAAGACTTTGTGACTTAGCTCATAAGTCAACTACGCGGCGCTCATGCAATAGACTATTCAACACTTTGCTCCGGAACGACTCTGATGTCGGAGGACTTAGTTGGCCCGAGAAGCCAAGTGTTGCATCCAAACCTTTCTGGCTTCTTTTTCTACTGACAGCATTTAGAAAGAGTCCTTAAAGTTGCACTGTATGAGGATATCCATTACAGAACCCTGCTTATTTAAGTGGTAAGAATAGACATAATTCACTGATAAAGAAGTAAAAGATAATTGCAACAGCAATTGAAGGCCTTTAGCAGCTAAAAGCAAGCAATACACTTGGAAAATACATTTATATTTCTTTGAAAATTAGCTTGTTCCAAACGTGTGCTTGTAATTAATGGTCAAACTAACAACTAACCAACATGACAGACATGGTTGCTTAGTTCACTCGCATGCTGTTTTTAGTTTAGTTCAATGATTGTGTGACCAACATTGCTCATAAATGTTGTTCTCCTGATGATCCACTTGAGAAGTTCTAACACTTTGGTTTATTTATCACGTTTATTAGCGCACAAAATAAATAATCTTACAGTGAAGCTTTAATGAATCATTGAGCGAAGATTACAAGGGAAAGAAGCCAAAAAAGATCAACGGCAAAAAAGGCCTAAACGTTTGGAAAATGCCAAATGGAACTCTTTTGGGCCAAGGAATGTTCAGGGGTTCTTCGGGAGGAACCCGCAGGGGCCTGGGCGGACATGACCACTCAAGTCTCTTTTTCACGATTGTTAATTTTTTCATGTTTCGTTCATTGTCATGCTTTAGGTTTGAATGTCTTTTCATTGTCATGACTGTGTCTGCAATTGCATTGTTTTTACTTTAGGACAAGCTGGATGACAATTCCTACATTGCCAGCCAGCACTTATTTATTAATGGAGTGTTCATGCTAATGTTTCTGTTTTTTGCTTATGAAGCTATTTTTTATTTTATTTTTGGTGGGCGTATTTAATTTGAGAGAGGGAGGTGAGAAGGATATTTGCCATAATTTAGTCGATGCTCAATGTATTGGAGATGTTGAGTCATCCGTGTCGATGCATATAAACAGCTGTTGAATGTTATTGTTGAATCACAGTACCTACTGTCCAGCAAAAGCAACATTCCCAATTCATTTATTTTACTGCACCAATTAAGTTAGCATTAAAACATTACAATGAAGAACATTATAAACCACAGTCTTGCGATCATTTCAATGATCGTGCTAACTGCATTTGAGGGACAACAATGAATTTCTCTCTTTTGTTTTTAATCAGACAACAGGAAGAACAGAGGGTTCTGTGTCATGTTTTTCAACACTAACGGTAAAAAAAAATAAGCTATTCGATATGCATTTCATAGCATGTTGCTTCACGCTATCACTCGCTTGTGTTCAGAAATGTAAAACAAGTGAGGTTGCTCAAGTTTTCTCACAATTTAAGTGTGTATTTCTCAAATTCCATTTCACCGAATACAGATTTGGCCTGAGCAAGAGTTGTAGATGATGGCTGAGTGAGTTCAATAACATTAATATATATGTATTATTAAGTGTTTGACATCTGTTTTTAGTTTTTGAGTATACAACTTTAAGACAAACAGCAACTGATGCAATAATATTGTGCAATTATTTATTCATTTATCTCTTTATTAGGGTAGAAACAGAAGCTGTGTTGCTTGAGGGGGAAAAAAATGGGGGTTGGAATTGTTATCCACATTTCATGTGGCAACATGGGGGGAAAAAAAGACACATTTCGTTTTTTCAACTTTCTTTTATGTGTATTTGCAGTTTAAAGGGAGACAAGTGATAGAGGTTTGTTACATTTTGCATTGCATTTATTTGCTCTGTGCAAATCTTTATTAGTTGTGAGTAACTACATAGGCTTACATTTCAAAGTGGTGGTAATTAAAAATAAGAAATAAAGTTTCATTTTTTTCTTTCTGTGACTTGACTTTCTTTGACTTCTTTTTACGATCAACGATTTTACTAATGTTGTATGTAACTGGGTACATTGTGAAACAATACAAAATAAGGAATATGAGAGGACATATCTGCAATAGGGTTTACAATTTGAACATAACAGAAATGATAATATTTAAACTCACCTGACACAAAAACATGTCGTTTGTTGTGGTGAAAGACATTCTTAGACGGTTGTTTTCATCAAAGTTAGCCTGAAACACAATAGAACGTTTAGTTGCCACACTCAATAAATGTTTATCAGGGCTAATATAAACAATTGAAGACGCACTTAAACATGGTTTAAAAGCTCACCGTGGCAACAACAACATTTGGTCAATAATGACATTAAATGTTGATAGCAAAGTTAGCTAGCTTAGCCGCGCATTAATGGAGAATGGCTAAATGTATAGTTAAACACAATTAAACAACTTCATGGCTGGTCTGTGAGGCGATAATTGATCTCGACAAACACACAAAACAACCGCCAGGCTTCTGTCAACACATTATTCAGTCATTTTCGTTCGTTACCTGTTGAATAAAAACAAACAAATGTCATATTTTCTTCACACTTGTTCATTTCTATTTTGGTAGCTTACTCTCCTAGTGCTCCCTCGTGTGGCCAACAGTGATAACTACAATATCATGGCATTTTTTAAACCATTTTTTATGATATATAGATAAAATGATATTGGAAAAAAAAAATTGGCCTTTTCTGCCTCCATCCCAATTTCTACCCATGACTCTTGCTGCATCACATGACCCTCTTAAGCCAATGGTATCACTCCTACAGCCTCCCTTCTCATGTTTGCGTCCTATATTTACATTATTGCTTATATTGCATGTGTTCAGTGTTGTGTCGCAGTGTATTTGTGTAAACCTGTTCAGTGTACCTTTATATATCATTAATATATTTGTGCTCCCTCTCTTTACCGAAAAAAACGTTTTCAACGCTTTGACCAACAGCGTCAAGTCCTTCACCCAGCCCAGAGAAACAAAAACTACTCCGATATATATAGCCTCCCTTTTCATTACAAGGTATTATTATATAGATGCATGAATGGAATTAGATAATAATCAGTTGGTAGCACTGACTTAAAAAATGTAATGATTGTTGCTAACTTATGTTTATCGTACTTGTTTTTTTATAAAGACTTTGTGACTTAGCTCATAAGTCAACTACGCGGCGCTCATGCAATAGACTATTCAACACTTTGCTCCGGAACGACTCTGATGTCGGAGGACTTAGTTGGCCCGAGAAGCCAAGTGTTGCATCCAAACCTTTCTGGCTTCTTTTTCTACTGACAGCATTTAGAAAGAGTCCTTAAAGTTGCACTGTATGAGGATATCCATTACAGAACCCTGCTTATTTAAGTGGTAAGAATAGACATAATTCACTGATAAAGAAGTAAAAGATAATTGCAACAGCAATTGAAGGCCTTTAGCAGCTAAAAGCAAGCAATACACTTGGAAAATACATTTATATTTCTTTGAAAATTAGCTTGTTCCAAACGTGTGCTTGTAATTAATGGTCAAACTAACAACTAACCAACATGACAGACATGGTTGCTTAGTTCACTCGCATGCTGTTTTTAGTTTAGTTCAATGATTGTGTGACCAACATTGCTCATAAATGTTGTTCTCCTGATGATCCACTTGAGAAGTTCTAACACTTTGGTTTATTTATCACGTTTATTAGCGCACAAAATAAATAATCTTACAGTGAAGCTTTAATGAATCATTGAGCGAAGATTACAAGGGAAAGAAGCCAAAAAAGATCAACGGCAAAAAAGGCCTAAACGTTTGGAAAATGCCAAATGGAACTCTTTTGGGCCAAGGAATGTTCAGGGGTTCTTCGGGAGGAACCCGCAGGGGCCTGGGCGGACATGACCACTCAAGTCTCTTTTTCACGATTGTTAATTTTTTCATGTTTCGTTCATTGTCATGCTTTAGGTTTGAATGTCTTTTCATTGTCATGACTGTGTCTGCAATTGCATTGTTTTTACTTTAGGACAAGCTGGATGACAATTCCTACATTGCCAGCCAGCACTTATTTATTAATGGAGTGTTCATGCTAATGTTTCTGTTTTTTGCTTATGAAGCTATTTTTTATTTTATTTTTGGTGGGCGTATTTAATTTGAGAGAGGGAGGTGAGAAGGATATTTGCCATAATTTAGTCGATGCTCAATGTATTGGAGATGTTGAGTCATCCGTGTCGATGCATATAAACAGCTGTTGAATGTTATTGTTGAATCACAGTACCTACTGTCCAGCAAAAGCAACATTCCCAATTCATTTATTTTACTGCACCAATTAAGTTAGCATTAAAACATTACAATGAAGAACATTATAAACCACAGTCTTGCGATCATTTCAATGATCGTGCTAACTGCATTTGAGGGACAACAATGAATTTCTCTCTTTTGTTTTTAATCAGACAACAGGAAGAACAGAGGGTTCTGTGTCATGTTTTTCAACACTAACGGTAAAAAAAAATAAGCTATTCGATATGCATTTCATAGCATGTTGCTTCACGCTATCACTCGCTTGTGTTCAGAAATGTAAAACAAGTGAGGTTGCTCAAGTTTTCTCACAATTTAAGTGTGTATTTCTCAAATTCCATTTCACCGAATACAGATTTGGCCTGAGCAAGAGTTGTAGATGATGGCTGAGTGAGTTCAATAACATTAATATATATGTATTATTAAGTGTTTGACATCTGTTTTTAGTTTTTGAGTATACAACTTTAAGACAAACAGCAACTGATGCAATAATATTGTGCAATTATTTATTCATTTATCTCTTTATTAGGGTAGAAACAGAAGCTGTGTTGCTTGAGGGGGAAAAAAATGGGGGTTGGAATTGTTATCCACATTTCATGTGGCAACATGGGGGGAAAAAAAGACACATTTCGTTTTTTCAACTTTCTTTTATGTGTATTTGCAGTTTAAAGGGAGACAAGTGATAGAGGTTTGTTACATTTTGCATTGCATTTATTTGCTCTGTGCAAATCTTTATTAGTTGTGAGTAACTACATAGGCTTACATTTCAAAGTGGTGGTAATTAAAAATAAGAAATAAAGTTTCATTTTTTTCTTTCTGTGACTTGACTTTCTTTGACTTCTTTTTACGATCAACGATTTTACTAATGTTGTATGTAACTGGGTACATTGTGAAACAATACAAAATAAGGAATATGAGAGGACATATCTGCAATAGGGTTTACAATTTGAACATAACAGAAATGATAATATTTAAACTCACCTGACACAAAAACATGTCGTTTGTTGTGGTGAAAGACATTCTTAGACGGTTGTTTTCATCAAAGTTAGCCTGAAACACAATAGAACGTTTAGTTGCCACACTCAATAAATGTTTATCAGGGCTAATATAAACAATTGAAGACGCACTTAAACATGGTTTAAAAGCTCACCGTGGCAACAACAACATTTGGTCAATAATGACATTAAATGTTGATAGCAAAGTTAGCTAGCTTAGCCGCGCATTAATGGAGAATGGCTAAATGTATAGTTAAACACAATTAAACAACTTCATGGCTGGTCTGTGAGGCGATAATTGATCTCGACAAACACACAAAACAACCGCCAGGCTTCTGTCAACACATTATTCAGTCATTTTCGTTCGTTACCTGTTGAATAAAAACAAACAAATGTCATATTTTCTTCACACTTGTTCATTTCTATTTTGGTAGCTTACTCTCCTAGTGCTCCCTCGTGTGGCCAACAGTGATAACTACAATATCATGGCATTTTTTAAACCACATTTAATGTAAAACAAATATTCATTCTCCGATTATCTATGTATTTGATTAGATTTTTTTGTGTGTGTCCAATAGAATTTGTCCATTTCAATCTGGCCTCTGTCCCTCCACCTCTATACTGGGTAACATACATTTAACTAAATGACAGTCTCAGTCTGACATAAATGTGATTTTTAGAATGCATGTAAACAACAAAAAGTCAATCACATAAGGAATGTTTGAATCTCAAAACTACTTTAAAATATATAATTATTACTTCAGCAATTCAAAGAGAGAAAAAAGGAAAATGGTGGCAACTTTTTCCGGATAGTTCCCTTAATCCCAAAACAACAAATTCAACGATGAGTCTCCTATACATGGAGTAAATGTCGTGAGAATACCTAATTCAGAAGGTAAATAACTCGACACATAATACACATAAAAGTTTTTTGCTTGTTTTGCCTTTTTAATTTTGTTCTATCTGTAGGTTGGTCTGTAAAAATAATGCTGACATTACACTAGCCCGTGGTGCAAAAAAAGGTTGACATATTTTGTTGTGACATTGCCTCCATATTTTAAGACTCTGTGCTAATTCAAGATGAAACTGGGTTCCAAACACACCATGCTCTTCTTCCACTGCTCATTTTGATTCAGCCGCCTCCTGCTGTGAAACAAATACCACAATGTTCGCTCCCGTAAATTATACACTCCAGTCCGTGCGCAGGAAGAGTTAGGATTAGCTGACATCCAGGGGTTAAGGCGAGGAGCAAGCCTTCGCTTTTTAATAGGATTTGGACTCAGGACATATAGATGGAAAGGTATATAGACGGCTCAGGGTTTTCTGGGGGGGGGGGGTCGTTTCCGGGCATATGAAAGATTCTGTTTCTGGTCTTAATCCAAAGCCGGGAAGATCCTTGACTCCTTCTTTCACAATGTGTAGCAGAGGAGCAGCAATCTAAGGGACAACAGAGATGGAAACAGGTTTCATGAAAAATAATTTGTTTTCTGTGCCAAAGGACAGATTTTGATTTTGGGCGAGAGCCAGGAAGCTGTCAAGGAAGTTGACTGAAGCATTAGGTTTGCTGTGTGAGAGACCGCAGACACTAAATCTGTGTCCCCTCCATACAAATATGATTCCTTCTCCGCGAGATGAACGATCACAATCGGACTTCGGGTGGAGGATTAAGGTCAAACAAAAGGCAGGGAAAAGTAGAATGTTGTACTAAATGTTGAAACGACAATAAACAAATGATGAAAGTCCTTAAAAAAATGAGCAGTTTCAAATATTATCTTGAACTTCTTGACCTTCATGGACCTCTATTGTACTCATCAGTATGTGTCTGTTTGTATAAAACTCCCTTTTCATTGAAATATTTACATTAGAAAACATGCTTAAGCCCCACCCACTGAAAACAGAGGAGATCAAATCTTGATTAACATAGCCCCACCCACTCTGCTGTGATTGGTCAAACATCAAGGTTTGTCACCACACATCGTCAATCCAGTACGTCTCCACCTATAAGGTAGTCGTTGTATAAACAAAGCGAGGAGTGATTACAGCCGGCTGGAGGAGAAGGGAAGACCAATATAACGTCATAATGGTGTCAGTTCTCGTAACCTCTTGTTCTCCGAGATTTCAGACGGGGGAGAACTTTATAAAGTAATAAGTTCAAAACATGGTCATGATGAGAGACTTACTGCAGCTTGGAGAGGAAGACATTTTAAACATGTGAAATATAAGGAAGTACAATTTAAATTTGAACCTGAACCTTATTCTGACGATGGCACTCAACAACGAGAAGGTTGCCTGGTTCGCTTCCAGTTACAGGCACATATCTGGTTGTGCTTGAGTAATTTACTTTGGCCCCTATGGTTTTTTTCCCCACAGTCTAAAACCGTAGCTGATTGAGTACTCAAAACAAAACAAATCATGCGTGTCAAAACCAATCAAGCCAAGTAATTGTATGGGGCCCACTGATGGTTGTAGGGTATATTGCAAATTCTGGCCAAAAAAAAAAATTAGAGACAAACCAGAGAAGTCTGTTTGATAATGTTTGGGAAGTGATCAGAACTTTTTATTTTTCAATGGCTCAAAACTCTCGATCTAATCATTCGTCTAGGACGTGACAAATCATTTTTTTGGACATGAATCTTCTTCGCTTTCACATATTTCTTCTAAAGTGTTTTTATTAGGGCCATTAAATTGTTCTTTTCATCAAGTTGAAGTACAAAAAAATACCTGGTCGTTCTCTGTGGAGTGTGGACTTTGGCTCACTTCCATCCTCCGCTCAGGACGACAACCTTCTCTGCGTGATCTTCGTAATGAGAACGCAAAAAAAGAAGGACTTACTATTGCTATAGGTGCTGCGTCCGGTGGGGTTATATCACGGCGGTGACAACATCCAGAGTCCAATTAGCTCCGAACAGTTGAGTGAAAGTCAATGTCAGTTTGATACCTTCTGTGAGAGCTCGCACGGGTCAACGTCCACTGTGGGGCACAACTGTGCTGCTTTAGAGAGACGCCACAAGGTCACATATGACCTGAAACTCATGCATATTCTCCTCAATGTGGGGTTGATCTATAAATATATAGATATACAGCAAGGCTCGGAGTGAGCTTGATTTGGCTCCACTCCATGTCATTGGGAACCTCGGGAAGGACTTTTGAATGTATTTAAGAGGGGTTACCAGGCAGGAGTCGGGCCAACAAGATGACTAAGGCTGTCGGAGTAGGAGTGGTATCCAAGTACCAGAATCTGTAACACAAATCTCGCTCTGTGACAGTCCTGATGTTGTTCTTGCTGTATTACCTTGTGATTTTTTGACATTTAAAAAAACGAGCCGGGCAGACTCTCCGTTGATCAATATAGTCAATAATCCTGCCTTTCAGCATAATTGACCAGGCTGCGCTCTGGCCACCATTTAATCAAACAGATGCTCTTCACAGCTGCAGCCAGGTAGGGTTTTTTTTTTGTTGTTGCTCAGGACTCACCGGTCCAGAAGGAGCCGGTCTTTTATCAGAGGGTGTGACAGAGTCAAGGGATTGACGTTTATGAGGAATGACAGAAAGAACAACCATAAGTCACTGACACCGGCGGGAGAAGAAGACGGCAGACGGTCAATGACAAATATTGGGCCAAGAGGCGCCTCCTGATGAGCTTCAGGGCAGCGAACCAACAACCGTCCGATAATCAACACGGATGCCTATTGCATCAACGCATTAAGGAACTTTTCACTCACTTTTACACTCATTTACTTCTCATCCTCAGGTCGACTAAGGGTTGGTATTATTTTCTGAGTAATCTGATCCTTTTTTTGAGTTTTTAGCAGAAATGTAAGTTCATTTTAACAAAGTTACTGAGAGCCCAGGGACGAACTTCCTCCCAAAAGACACTTTAAAGCATCCATAAACCTCCATACCTCTCGTTTATAATGTAAATCTTGTATCGAAGCCTTCGGCGAGAAGAATTGTCCCGAAGGAGAATTGAATAATTCTATATTTTAGGATTGTTTGTGGCAGATGTTTAAACAGTAGCAAGCTATATAAAGTGGAAGTACTTCCTGTTTATATGGCTTGCTACTGTTTAAATGTCTGGCACAAACAATCTTTAAATATAGAGTTATTTATTTCTAGGAACACTACTGACGATGCGTCCCAAATTTGACTTACCAACTTACTGTCCAATATCCACCGTCAAGTCCACCAGTTTCTTTTTTTTAAAATTTACACCCAATCCTGCGTTTTTTGAATCTTCTCTCTACGGCTTCAATACAAGATGGATGTTACAAAAGGATACACCATCACACTATTTTTTTGTCGTCTTGCACTTTGATTTTTTTATTGCACTTGTTCTTGTTTTTATGAATCTATCGTCTGTGTTGCTGTGAGCTGGAAAAACAATTTCCTGAAGGAGATCTCCAGAGGGATTAATACATTTAATAACGTTCCTTTTTTTTTTAAATCGATCTATCTTATTAATAGGCGGAGTAGATTTTTATCTACAAAAACATTTGACTATATTTCCAGAAATACCCAGATTGCTCACGTTCGGAACGTGCTTTACTGTTAAGCCACTGTCAAACCGCTTTAAACTGCTTGTTTCTATGCGAGTGGATGATCAAACACACCCGCTTTTTGTGCTGCCACGTGCTCCTGGTACTCCCGGTGTTTAAGAGCCATCAGAAAAAGGGGATTTATTCAATTCAAAATTCATATACCCCACGTTTATGCCAAAACAATTTACATAACTTTTTTTTTAATTTACCTGTGGAATAGCACTTACTCATCACATCTGATTTCATCTCTCAAATACAGTGCATACCTCTGTCAAGGAGCGCATTTTAAAGGACACAATCAAGTCAATTAAACCACTTTTATGGTTCAACCATTTAAAAACAATGTGTGTTCTTTGCAAAACGTTTCTAAATGAGTGAGTGACACATCCTTCAAAATCAACGGAAGACTCCAAAAGAAGTCATCCCTCTTAAGTATCCAACTGATTAAACCAAGGTAAGAAAAAAATAGAAATATTGATAGAAACTTGACAATATTTACATTTTAATATAACTATATATTGAGGAACCAATGAAGGTAGAAGAGAAGAAACTTTAATAAAAGACAGTGGGATGTAATTGACGCAGCTGTCAATATCTGAGTTATGTTGCATTGATAGGGATCCCTTGTGACGCCTCTGCTGTGAACACACACACACACACACACACACACACACACACACACACACACATACACATGCTGCTGCTCCTGCTGCAAACCTGCACTGATGGAAGGAGCCGGTGAAAGTGTTGGATCTACAGGAGCTGCTTTTTTTTTTCCTCCCATGTCAGCAACAGTAGGTGATTATTTGGTGATTAAACAGATCCTTCAGCAGCAGAATCTCACTTCAGGGAGAATAAGGTGGATTTAAGGTATGTCATTCTTCATTTCCTTCCATAACAATTGAAATCTGCATTTCTTTGAATCTTAACAACAGATAAAGTCATATATTGAAACATTAGAACATTAAGTCGTAGGTAATTTCCCCTCATAGTTAACATTATCGTATAAATGTCATGCTTGTGTCAATGATTGTCTGATCCAGTAAAAATGTAAATAAAATATTGTTTTGTCTTTCCATTCATTTAATTTAACAAAGCAAAATTTTAGTTTAGATTTAGTCTCTATTAAAGGCTATATAGTTGTGTATTTGTTGTATAATGTTTTAACATTATATCACCAATAAAACTTGTATAGAAGTTTTCTCATACTTCCTCCAGGTATTCCAAAGCTTTATCAAAATGAAATCCTTCTGCTGCATTTAGTTTCTTTCTCTCTACATCAAGATAAGAAAGCTGCTTTCTGCTTATCACTTCTTCTTTGTGCCGCCATCTCTGACTCGCATCTGAGCCTGGGGATAGTTTTGGAGACTCGTCATTAAAAACATCACAAATCGGCAGCAAAGTGGTGAAGAGTTCACACCTTTTTAATGGTTCGTCCCAGTGCGACACGACTCCACTGAAGGGAGACTGGGCGTTGAAGAGCTCTATTATTATGATAATCATGAACTTTACTCACTTCGCTTCCCAGGAGGAAGGAGTCGGGGATTGCAGGGCGATAAAGAAAATTGACTTCAGCGAGACAGTTTTATCGTTTTCTTCGACAGCACACATTGTGAAAACATTAATACAAAAGCAACTTTGGGGTCACCCTTTATACGTAAACAAGAAAAATGAATGACATTTTTGACAATGTGTCTAACTAGACTTTTGTATTAAGAAATAATGAAATAGTATAAGTTTTAGAAACAACATAAATTGATATAAAAATGTTACAGTAAGACAACATCCTAACCAACAGAAAAAAAAGAAAATACTCAACATCACAAAAACAAACTAATATCCAATGATTTGATGATTTTTACTCGAAATATTAAACCAGACAAAAAGAAAAATGAGTAGTTGCACATTAATAATTGTTACTTTTAAAATAAAATAAAATAAAAAAGTAAAATCACTCTTTATTTACCGTGAAACAAAACATTTGTGTTTGTTTATCATTTCCAAAATATTATCTCTTAACAAGAGTACTCTATGAAGTTATGTATAATGTATTACAAACAAATTCACAAGACATTATAAAGCATTTAAAGGTGTTTATAAAGGAAATTATGACACTTTATAATCATGTGTGTCAATTTATAGCAATTACTATAAGACGTGGATTCTATGTATTGTGAATTTAGCGTTTATAATGATTTATATTTCCATGCTAAAGTGTTTGAAAAAGGATCTCAAACTCATTTGTAACAATACTCATTTTGACTAGTTATATAGACTCAACTAGACTCAAACAAGATCTGTAAATTATCTTTCATTTCAGTAATTTAACCATGCAACAAAATGACTAGATCTTTAAGTAAAATGACTCCACTGAATGTTGGTTATCTATTATTCTGTCAATTTCTACATATTTTCAAAATCAAATCAAATTAAATTAAACATTACTTTTGATAACTTTGTGCCGTCACTTTATTCAGAGCCATCATAAAGACATTAAAATTAATAAATTAATCTTATGTAAAGTATTAATATTCCTATTGAATGTGTTTGCCGTGCTTTATACACAAGGATTTCAAAGAAAGTGTTACAGAATACTGTATGTATAACTAGAACAGAAACTCTCTGAGGAAGAATCTAATCAAAAGTGTTGTTTCTTTCATAGATGTTTGTTTGTGCTAATGATTAATACTCACCCGGTGAACGCTTTGTTATTATAGGTTAAAAACAGATTTTTTTTAAAAGGGCTTCAGTCCAGGGCAGAGACTAAATTACACAAAAGGATTAAAATCGAAGAAAAACCAATCCAGCCTTTGTCAGATTTGGAGCGAGAAAAGCTTAAAAACAAATTGAACAGCTTCAGAAGTATAAACTTTTGTAGTAGTATTTTAGTGAGAATCGTTATACATGTGTTTAGTGACCTCTCAGCTCTTAATTGATTCTTGATTCTGACTAAAAAGGAAAATAAACAAGTGTTTTTCTCTGTGTCTCACACAGGTTCAGTGCAGCAGCAGCAGGATCAAGCATGAAACTGCTCAGATATCCGTCTCTCTCTCCAGATGGATAACATCAACAGCACAGTCTTCTGACGTCTCATTTGTCTTGCCTTCAAACCTTTGGACTCTCCTCCGTTAATGCCGGATCAGGTCAGTGGAGCTAAACGATGACTGATGATGTGTTGGTGAATCTTGAAAAGAGCCCGGAGAATGAAACTTTAGCCATTAACGGCGGGACTAATGGAGGCCGACCCGAGGTGCAAGTTTTCCGATAAATCTGCAGTTTCTTTCCGCTCGGTGCGAACTTGTGTGTTTGTTTTCATGATCATGGGGGCGAGCGCTTGCCCCAAGAAATGCCACTGCTCTGACCGGAGCGGCGTGGTGGTTCAGTGCACCTCGCGGAATCTCGAGAAAATTCCGTCCAACTTGCCAGAGGACACGGTCGTTCTCC
Source organism: Callionymus lyra (assembly GCF_982586985.1). Lineage (NCBI taxonomy): Eukaryota > Metazoa > Chordata > Actinopteri > Syngnathiformes > Callionymidae > Callionymus > Callionymus lyra. The sequence continues at coordinate 22,763,727 of NC_141822.1, read as the reverse complement.
TGCTCTCGTCCAATCGGATCAAGCACGTCCCTAAAGAGGTCTTTGCGGGCCTTCGCCGGCTCAGGGAGCTGGACCTGTCTCACAATGACATCGAGAGCGTGGAGGTCGGCGCCTGGGATGGAATCTCCGACGCTTTAAGGACTTTGGATTTGTCCAACAACCAGCTGAGCAGCCTCTCCAAGGACACGTTCACCAAACTCAACGCGAAGGTGCGCTTGTCCAACAACCCGTGGCACTGCGAGTGCTCCCTGCAGGAGGTCCTGCGGGAGCTGCGTCTGGACCCGGAGACGGTCAACCAGGTCAGCTGCTTCACCGCGGTGCAGGAGGAGTACGTGGGCCAACCGGTGATCCAGGTCCTGGACTCCGGGATCAACTTTTGCAACTTCCACCGGAAGACGACGGACGTGGCCATGTTCGTGGCCATGTTCTGCTGGTTCTCCATGGTCACCGCCTACATCATCTACTACATCAAACACAACCAGGAGGACGCCAGGCGCCACATGGAGTACCTCAAGTCTTTACCCAGCATCTCACCCAACGCCAAAGACTACGACACGGCAAGCAGCATCTTCTAGAGCTAGAGTTTGGAGTGTGTTTTCAGTCACGAGGGACATCAGCAGCACAATCACAACTGACAAAACAAAACTAAAAATCCTGTTTATCTTCATTAGGACTAGTTGCTTCTATGGAATTACAGCATATTTTTTTTACTTTAAAAATGGTTACACTTTCTATGAAGGTCGCTTATATAAAACATTATGAGCTCATTTATAAGACACTATAAATAGTTTATCAATTATTTGAAGAACAAAGTTTTGAAGTCAATAGTCATGTATGTCGACTTCTTATAAGATTCATACACTGATATAAATGTTGGACGTTAAAAGCTATAAGTAAAGTAGGAACACTGTCTTGTAATAATACATCAGACCTTCATAGAAAGTGTTACCCAAGTTGAGAGGACTTCAATACGGTGAATTTTGGATGTTTGAAAACAAAATATTTTAAAGAGAATGTTTTATTTTCAGAAGATCAGAAGAAGAAACACCATCCAAAGGCTTCAGAATACAAATCTTGTTTCCCTAATAATCTTGCCATCAAAAGATTCATTTCATGATCTAGAAAAAACAGAGATAACAACAACATTCGGAACTCCTGTCCATGTTACACGCTTTGAAAAATGACAGTATTAAAGGAATTCAAACTACTAAAACTTATCGGTGTCCAGCAGTAGATAAAAGTTAAATGAAAATGCATTTCTCTACTGCAGAAAACAAGGTTTCTGTTCTCTGAACTTCATTTTAGAGACTTTAATTAACTCAGGGTTCAACACATGAAACTGGAAGTCGCTTCTGTGAAATAACATTTTACCGAGGAGTAATCCCAGAGGGGTTAAAGGTCATATTTAAACTACGCTTTTATTAGGTAGCAGTAAAAGGCCAGTGTGCAAAGAAACTTTAAAATATCTTTAAAATGAAGGAAAACTTAGTGGTAAAAAACAAAACAAAAAACTAATTATGGTGAAGTTCAATTTTCTTTAAAATGTCAATCAAGTCTAATGGCTAAACTTGATTTTATTATTTTAGGGGTTTTGTCAAAGGCAAGGTTGATGACCTTCAAAACGGTGTCAACGAGCGGATCATAACTTTCCCTCATTGGAAACAAACTAGATGTTACTTTCAGCTCTATGATCAATTGCTTTAAACAGCTTTTCTATTGTAACCTCACATCGCTTCGTCAACCAATTACTACCTCACAGGCAGCAACATGTCACAGTAATGATTTCGTTTTGTTATTACCATTTTTACCCGGAATGTTTATTAACTTTATTTTAACTTTGGAAGCACTTCTTAACCACGAGGCTCAGTCGGCTGTATCGCCGCAGCCGTTCCTCTCTCCGATTTCTAATGAATAATTCCTTCATTTGACTATTTAAAAACCTCAAATGTTCCGAACGCAGCGCTCATATATCATTAGCTACACCGGGGAAGGAAGCAGAATGTTAATTATGATCCTCTGAACCAAAATAGTTTCAATGTAACGGTTCACTTTTCGTAAATGCTTCATTTGCTTCTCTGATGAATATCCTGGTACAAACATCTGTGTTCGGCTCATTACAAAACTACAATAGTTCTTAAAGTACATCTTACTTTGTCTGTCTGGCAAATGCCTTTAATGTCTTATTAAAAAACACATTTGGTGATCAGTAATTTAGTCATCGTGATGTGTGTGACTCTGAGTAGGAAGTATTTGTAAGAGCAGGAAACCTTAGCTTTGGAACCAAAGAAAGTTTGAATAACGTTTCTGTGTGCTTTAAAATGGATCCTTGAATAAAGAGAAGACCTTGACCAGTCATGCTTATTCAAAATGTGTTCTGGTGTCGTTAATTCTAAAAGTCAATGAGTGTTTTTTTCGCGATACGACACGCTTCTGGGGTGCCTCAAGTTTACTTTTCTCGTTGTATATCTGGGCTAATGAAGCTTCATGAAACAGTGTCATGTTTTTATTTATAAAGTTGGTACCTTTCAGTCTAAAATTGATGGGTGGTTTTAATCAAATATATGTTTAAATGAATAGATTATAGAGCAGAGAATGACATCTAGTGGGGTCTGAAAATAAGGACACTGCTTCATGAGCTTCATCATAACCACTGCCAAACAGATCTTGTTTTCGTTGATTTTACACATCTAACTTAAAATGTTTTTTCACACAACACTGATATTAGGAAAAGACATGAATGCTCCTCCCCAGATGCAACACTAACAGACTGAGGGACTCATTCATTCCTAACGCTATGAGACTGTATTACTCCAAGTTTAGGGGGAGGAGCGAAGTGAAAGGATGATGTTTTCTATACTATGTTAATCCTTGTATCTTTTCTTTGTGTTATTTTCTTTGATCTATGTTCTTTATATTTGCACTTTGTCATCCCTCGCACTTTGTTATTTTTATTGATCTCAAGAAGGATTAATAAAGTGTATCTATCTATTTATCTATATAAGCTGAACCCAAAAGCAGAGAGAAACAACCAAGAAACAGCCAAAAAACAATAATTACACATTAAATAACAAAACATAAATAAAGTCCCACTAAGAAGACTGCAAGAGTCCAAATCTCAGTCCAAAAGTCAACTAAAAGCACAGCGTGAAACAGATGGAGAGGTCCTGGACAAACTTAGAACAAAGAAACAAGTGGAACAAGCAGGAAGTGTCAAAATAAAATCATAAGACGAGACATGAATATAGCTGTAGTTTAGGAAGGTCACGGTGGAGCGGTGTCCATCAGTGTCTGGAAGAAAAACCCATCCATCAAATGGAGCTGTCAGGTAGCGATGGGTTGATGAAGCTTTATGAATCAATCTATCTTTCTAGGTCAGTAGGTGATGCCCTCAGTTTAAAAAATATTTGAGGTTTTGTCTGGATTAAGTAAGTAAGTAAGTAAGTATGTTAGTAAGTAAGTAAGTATGTTAGTAAGTAAGTAAGAAAGCTTCATCTACACATCACTACTCAAGCTGCCTTAAATCCAGATTCAAATTTCCCTGGTTTCTTTTACTCATCAACATGTCGTATTTCGGGTGATGAAATCTTGTTTACCATAACCACGCCCACTCTGCTGTGATTGGTCAAGCATCATGGTTTGTCGTGCACCATTAAGCAGTAAGACTTCACCTCCAAGGGACTCGTTGTATAAACAAATCAGGCGTGATAAAAGCAGGCTGGAGGAGAAGTGAAGCCATTTATATGTCATAATGGCCTCCGCTCTTGTAACCTCTTGTTTGTCAAGATTTAAGACAGTGAGAACTTTATAAATGAATAAGTTCAAAACATGGTCATGATGAGAGACTTACTGCATCTTGGAGAGGAAGACTTCAACATTTGTAACATGAGAATAAGTCAGGAGAGTTGGGTTTTCACAATAGTTGCCCTTTAAGCTCCAGTGTCTTATATGATACACGTTATCAACTCTTACACTCTCAAAGAGTTAAACTCCAAAGTGACTGGAGCTAAATTGCATTATATCTGGTGTGATCAGTCTAATGGAGAGTTCTGTGCTGCAGCTCTCTGTGTGCGTTTTCATTTAATTGCATGAAAATATGCCTCATTTAATCAGATCAGACTCTGAGAGATCCAGTTAAGACACCATTCGTCCTCCAGCAAAGTACGATTTTATCATAATGCTGATGATCACCAATGCTTTTGTCCTCTGCATTGTCAGCCGTCGTATGACAGCGCTGCACAGAGAGAGAGAGAGAGAGAGAGCGAATGCTGCAATGCTAGTCGACATCAACATCATTTCTGGGGGTTAAGAAGTGATCAGGGGTGCTCTGTGACTGTGACTGTGTTGCTCCGCCGTCGCCGAGACGAGTGCTTTCTCAATCTTGGAGGGATTTAAAAAGGAAATGTGAGAGTAATGAGAAAGATTTACAGCTGCTGAGCAGAAAACACATTCACACTTGAACGTAGATCAAAAGTTTTGCTCATGGTTTTTTGGCTCGGTGTGAATGTCACATTTTAAATTAAAAAGTCAACTTTACTCTGTATTCAGCTCGTTTGCAGCCAAATAGTGAGTTTTTTCTACCTCATTAGATGAGAATGGTCTCTGAGGGAACTCATATAGATGACAAACTGTCTTATTATTGCTTCTCATTGGAGATCATCATATTGTATTTATTTACAAACTGAGAGTGGACTTAAAAAGGTAAGAAAAACTTACATACACAATCATGAGTTGATAGCATGGCAGAGGTTATATAGCAAACACTCCCCATAATTCACAAATAGAATCTTAAAAAATAATATTTATCTACAAAGATCCGAGAAATCCGAAAAAAGTTGTGCGCTAACTTCTCCTTAATTATAAGTTCAACAATAGCATGAATAGGCTTATTGTCTTCATCTCTTTTCAAAGAAGATGTCAAACTTAATAGAGCTCTGAAGGTCAAATAGAAAAGAAAGAACATAAACATAACAGCTGACAAAAGTCCTTTGGCCTTCACTTCTCTTCGCCCTAAGCGGCTTCTGTGCCATATTTCAGAATCTGTTGCGAGTGATTGGCCGAAAAGGATGTTAAAGGGATATTAAAATGATATGGCTTTTTCATTTTTTCCTTTAAAATATATTTCACGGCTCGGTATCTTATAAAATTTCCATGGCAATGACAGGTAGTTTTATATATTTATTTCGGAAAATAATAATAGAAATATCTTAATTCAGGGATTGTAAATTATATATTACTAATTATCATGTTTTAATGTTGTAGTGTAGATAGCGAGATTGTAATCAGCTCATTCTTGGAACTCATCAGTTCTATTGTGCTCCGAAGGGCTCCTACAATCCAAAGCATTCAGAGATCAAGAGTGGGAATTTGTTGAGTCCAACGCCATAGGCTGTTCTCTGCGCTTGCTTTCCAGGTAGGGATCATTAGTCGAGAGGAAGAAGTCGGCCTGTATGAGGTGTTGTCCACATTCTGCCCTACAGTAGGATCATTTAGATTTACACTAATGCTTTACATAAAAATCAAAGTCATCTTATGTAATAGTTTGAACCTCGAGCAGAATTTAGAAAGAGGTAGAAGAATCTCGACTTGTAGAATCGCTAAATTGTTAAATAAAATGTTAATAACTTGATTTACATTTTCTCAATCATCAGCAAAGCTAGTGATGAAGCTTCAGGAAACAGCTTACTATTTTATATTTATATTAGATCTGAAGATGGCGCCCTCAGTATTTAACCTACAACCCTTCTTCAGCAGCACAGATCGATGGTCTTTAAAAAAGAAATAATGAAAACAAGTTGAATGATCAAATTAAATATTGATTAGTTCAAATTAAAAACATCATGATCACTGTTTTTAAATAGATCCTAAAGTAAACAACTAACAACAATGACTAAAATGTATACTCCTCTAAGGTCAGTTCTTGGCCCATTAACTTTTTTACAGAAGAAAAGTTCAGGCTTTTTTTCTACATCATACTTTTTTTTTTTTGTGGTTGACTAATTATGAAAAAATATCTTTAATTAAATATCCATGTATTCCCTTTTTAACTAAAAAACAACTAAAAAACATATGTAAAAGACTCAACAGTGTATTAGGAAATATTAAAAAATATTCTTGATAATAATGGTGTCATATGCATGAAGAAAAAACCCACGTCATTGTCAGAAGAAAAAAGCTTAACAATGGTGACCAGTATGACGCAACAAAAGTTGTCTTGTCTCCGGGGAAAGCAGTTGAATTGTTTGTGTTCAATTATAGCCTCTGTGGAACCCTGTACAGACCATAATAACCTTTCCAATCCGGGGCATTTTATCAAGCTGCGGCAGCTCCTCTGTGGGAAACACAGAGTGTAATTCTTTCTTTGCTGTTTAAAAAGCAGCGCTGGTGTGCTTCTGCAGCGGGAGATCTTTAATCCCTGGGTTTATATAAGGACACTTAATCTTGTAGTCCTGTGGATCTCGGGTCAGAGCCTCAACGTTTTTGCAGAATCGCCAAAAATAAAATCTCCTCCGTGGGGTTTCTCTATAGCTGACGGCTGTCGTCACGGATGCATCCTCGAGATTAACCAGAAAGAAAACATGAAACATAAAACATTAACAATTATCTTTGTTTTAAAAACATATTGTTGCATTTTTTTTTCAGGTTTGCCTTTGTATTTGTTAATTTTTTCTTTGTTTTCCAAAATACAACAAAACATTAGATTACAAAGGAAAAGAAAAGTACTGTATGTTCCTGTTTTTTAATTTATTTTTTATTTAATTCAATTAGCTTTTTGACAAATAAGTAATAATACATGTGCAGAAGTTCCTTCAGACTGTATCTTTATAATGAGTATCCAATCAGTGCCACAGAGAATGTGCAGCAGGACAGACAAGGAGATCATCACACTGTCTCTGTGGGAGTTCTTCTCTCAGTGTCAGGACAGATAGTCCAACTGGAACTTGGCTCGGTGAGCAGAGCTGAGTAAGCAAGAGGACACCCGCGGGTGTCTAGAGCCAACAGGACAGTGCTGTGAAATCTCTTCCGACACCTTATTAAGCCGGTCCGTGTTCTGATAACCCTGAGAGATGAGGACAGAGACATGAGCCGATGATGACGACGCCTGTCGCCATTGAAGGGTTTCAGAATTAAAGCCAGTGTGTTGAATAGAACTGGATGAAGATGAAGACGCTTTATAGTTTGAACTTCTGAACTCTTGATATGATGTCACTGTTCCAATTTGACCTGTGCTTTTTGTGTCGCTTTGAATACACTTTATGTAAAAGTAATACAACAACAACAAAAAATACAAGCAAGAAGGTTGCGGGTTTGATTCCAGCTTGAGGCAAAACTTTATGTGTGGACTTCTCTCTGTATTAACGGGAGTTTACTCCGGTTTCCTGAAATCTTAGCGAACGAGAGGTTACGAGAGTGACGTCTATTATGACGCAATAATCGTCTTCACTGACAAACCTCAATGTTTGACCAATCACAGCAGACTGGGCGTGGTTATGGGAAACGAGATTTCATCTCCAAAGAAACCAAGCATTTTCAGTGGGCGGGGCTTAAGCACATTTTCAAATGTAATATTTAGTAGAGTTTTTTTTACAAACAGGCACTTAAATCAACACATCAGTTGCCCTTTAAGAATTATATTAAAAACCATATAAAATCACAAGATAAACCTACAACTGTAGCACAAAATTGTATTTAAAACTTTTTGTTGAAATCCATGTCTGTGAAGTTCAAATCAATTTCACTGAACTAGAAAAGCACTGAAGCATCAAATACCTCTGCCAAGGAGCACATTTCGTATGCGGGTTCCTTGATAGGATTCGTACTCACACCTTTAGGGTGCTCCAGGAGAAACCGTTAGCTCTACTGCAGCTACAAACAAACCAGCGGAGTCTAAACTATAACCTCAAGCAAACATTATATATGTTTAACACTCAATCACAGTCCATCTTAAGATCTTAGTCAGTAGCTTTTAATGAAGCCTTTTTTGGAAGGATTTATTTTGATTAAAAAAGTAAATAGATCTTTATCCTCATCCACAGATACATAAAGGGCACGACAACAGTTTTTTTTTATGACTATAATCACACGGACAAGTTTATAGAACGTTTTTCCACTGAGTCAACTGAATGAATGTCGTGTGATAAATCGTGCTTTATTGTGTCAGAGTTGAATGATTGGACAAACTCCAGCAGCTGAAAGTGACAAGTTAAACAAACGCTGTGACTGACTCGACAGGTCTATGCTTCTCTTTTTTTCATTGTCATACATACGTGCGCTCCACACTTCCTCCTGCGTGATTCATTAGCGTCGTTCATCATCTTCGGTCGTTCACAGAAACATTCCCACAGTATTTAACTGAACTATGAATCATCAGAAAAGTATCCAAAAATATTAAAAACAAGAGCAGCTTCTTCATGACATATAAATATTTAAAATACAATCTATAAAAAAGTTGTTTTTTCCCTTTTCTCTAAATGTCCAGGAGCGAGGGGCGGCTGTGATCCGGGACAGAGTTCTTGATAAAGGTGGTCGAGGTCACGTTGGGGAGACTGCGCCTCCTACTGTCCAGTCTGGGATGTGTGCTGATCTGAGACGAGCGAAGGCTCCTCATTTGGCCCCTGGCCCGGTTCTCATACAGGTCACGAGGGGTCTTCTTGTATCTGAAAAAACAGAAGGTGGAAAATAAAGTATATATAAGTGCGATCTTAATGTCTTATAGACTCACAAACCCCACAAAATTGCGAGGGAGATTAAGAGTTGGACTTTTTAAGGTTTTGAATCTAAATTATTTATTTTCCTGGTTAAATATTTTATTTAAATATTTGTTATATATAAAAACTATTCTTCTTAGGAGGTAGAAAAGGCGGTCCAATATTGATTTAACCATATGTGTTGCATTCTAAATAAGGGAAATCTCCAGAAATTCAGATACTTTTTAGGAGGTTAAAAAAGCGCAAAAGATTGATGATTTCGAATCACAAAATAGCTCTGATTTTAATTAAATTAAACTAATAAAGGGAAACTAATGTCAAAGTGTAATACACCTGACTTAATGACATGTTTTCAAATGTTGAAGAGGTGGGGGACACCCTGGACAGGAGGCTGTTGCAAAGACATACAACCATTCACACACACACTCTATGGACAATTTCCCGAAGTTTCCAATCAATCTCTCTAAGTTTTTGGACTGTGGGAGGAAACCAGAGAGCCTGGAGTAAACCCACTCAACACGGGGAGAACAGACATTCATGTGTATTTTAATGTCCATTTATTTTATTTTTGAATGCTAGGTATTTCAGCTAGTTCTCTTCAAAAATCTGATTTAAAACCACATTACTAATTCTCAATATGAAGGATTGGTTTGGAGAAAAATAAATAATCTTTACGGTGGAGCAAGTTTTTCATTAACATTATTTTTCATATCTAACAAAGTTAAAACAGAAAAAAGAGATCATGTGGTTTCATGACATTGCATTGCACTGTTCTAACACTGGGGGGAGCCGTAAACATATCTGTTCAATTATGCGTCTCATCTTATAGACTTTGCTTACAATCTCAGGAGGAGAGAGGACAGAACCACTGACACGGACGAAGCAGCCATCGCAGCAGAACCCATCCAGGGCTGGAGCACCAGCCCCGCAGGCATGAAGACACCTGCACACAGACAGATGGAGTCTCTGCAGGATCGTGAACCAACCACTGTGAGCTCACCTGCAGCGATGGGGATTCCTACGAGATTATAGACGAGAGCGAAGACAAAGTTGATCCTGATCCGCCGCACGGTCTTCATGGACAGCTCGATGCTGGACACCACATCCAGGAGGTCGTTCTGCGGAGCGACCAGAGCCACACGTGGACGAGATGAAAATCCGACCAATCGTCAAGCCGGTACTCACCCGGATGAGCACGATATCTGCCGCTTCGATGGCGACGTCGGTTCCCGTGCCGATGGCGATGCCGACGTCCGACCTGGCCAGTGCGGGGGAGTCGTTCACGCCGTCGCCGACCATGGCGACCCGTAGACCTTTTTGCTGAAGTTCCTGGACTTTTGCCACCTTGTGTGACGGCAGCACCTCCGCGAACACCTTCTTAATCCCGACCTGACGGGAAATACAGGACGTTTATCTGACGATCATTGTTCTTACGACACACATGTGTCTACTCACCTGTGCGGCTATAGATTTAGCTGTCCGCCTGTTATCTCCTGTGATCATGATGACCTCTATGCCCATGTTATTGAGCGTGTGAACAGCGAGTGACGCCTCTGCCTTCACTGTGTCCGCTATTGCCAGCATTGCACACAGAACACCTGGAATATTCAGACACGTACATGTACAGGAAGGATCACTTTCACGCTTCTGTACTGGCATTTTCCTTTCTTCAAATATTGGTCACTATTGCTGGGGTTATGTTCTGAACCCCCTCTATCAAACAAGTGTGAAAAGTATTGACCTTTTCATTTTACACTTAAATGGATGACAAATTTAAAATACTGGAAAACATAACATTGCATTTGAGGTCCCATCCCTTTCACCAACTCTCTCAGTAACCTGACCTTAACAGATCCGCTAATGCTTTGCCGCCCAGCCAAAAAAAATCACAATTATTTGACATAGAACCTTAGATGTAGAATTGAAATACTGTATTTTAGTAACTGTATGTAACATACATAACACTGTTTGAACCAAGACAAGGACCTTTGCTGTTCCTCAGTGCTGCTTGCGACACAATTTTTAAAAATGCAGTACATTTTAAAAAGAGAGAAAATCAGCAAAACAGCACAAGTTGAACCAGGATATAGCGAGGGATCACTGTATCACTTTACCATCAATAGCAACCAAGATCGCCGTCTGCCCTTTGGTCTCATGGCTGGTCATGGCAGCGTCCAAGTCCGCTCCAATATGGTGGCCATTCCTCCTCAACCACTCTCTGTTCCCGATCAGAACAGCATAAGATGAGATGTCACGGAGAACTAGAACAAGAGAGTGTGTTTTAACAGAAATCAAAGACACCTTTCATGACACACCATCTCTAGACAGGACAGATCCCTGGACTTCTTAGACAAAAACCTTCATGAGTTCATGTAAGAGGACATTATAATGAGATAGATCACACAAGAAATCTCATCAGGTCACTTACATTTTCAAAAACATGTGGTTTAGGGTCAGATCCGGGGTACAACAAATAAAATCTCAAAATAAGCATTGCATTAAGATCTTTGTACTAAAACTATCATTTATACTTGTTTTTAAATAACATTGACATGTATAAACTGGTCTGTTTATATTTTAGACAAAATCACACATGGAAATACAATGAAAACATTTGAACTTGGTCAAAAAGTTCAATATAAAATACTTTTCTTTTTATTAATTAAATTTCAATTAGATTTTGCATACAGAGAAAGTCAAAAGCATTTATTTTATAAATCACTTATTAGTACTGGCCGTGCAAGAATGAGACACCAAAATTAGTGTAGATGAAATACCTGGCGTAACCGGGTATAAAAAATACATTTAAAAAACATATAACCCCCAAAAAACGTAAAGACAGAGGTAAGTTCAGTTGGATTGTTGGTCTTAAAATTGCTGAAATTATTAATTTAATCACTTAATATTTAATATGTATTTAATATGGTATGAATTTATTTGAAATAAGACGTATATTATTAATTTAATTTTCATGGGGCTCTTCTGCCCCCCTATAACCCATGTGTTATCTTAGGTTCAAGGTGACCCGAAGGCCTGAAAGCACATGGCTTTGGGTTGTCTCTGGGTCCAGGTGAACGACCTTCCTGGCCTCCATAAATACATGTGCATTGGCTGAAGTTGTTTACCTTGACCCAGAGACAACACATGGGTTAACCCCCGTTTCCCTTGACCTGTTTAAGTTGCCCTCCCCCCTAAAAGCTCCCCTGAGAGGTCAGTCTACATGATTATTTTCAAGATATTTTGAAGAGCAGCTTGAGTCAGACTCACACAGACACTACTTTATATATATGTATATATACATAGATTAAAAAAAGTTTTTGCGGATGGTCATAATGTTAGGGCAAACTATACATTTCTATAATCCTGTCAGACTTTGAGCTGGAGCACCTTCATCTGGGACGTCTGCATTAGCGACAAGGCTGCTCTCGTCGGTGGTGGCTCCTGGCAGAAGGAAACGTTCTCCGCTGGACGGCTGCAGCAGATGTTCCACGCTTGAAACCCGGCAGCTGATCCCGCAGCCAGGAACCGCCTGGAAGTCCTGGCAGTAGCCGAGCTGCTCCGTGCCGAGCTCCTGTTTTTCAAGGGGAGTCACGATGTCACGCCCGGTTCGTTCTGCAAATCTCCACGTTTGTTCACCTCTTTGCAGTGTTTGGTGACGGCCATGCCCAGCGGGTGTTCACTGCTGGCCTCGGCTGTGCCCACCACTGCCAGGATCTTCCTCAGAGGCAGCCGAGCTATTTCCCACAACACCAGCACACGCGTGACCCGAGGGACGCCGTTTGTTATGGTGCCAGTCTTGTCAAACATCACTACGTTGATCTGGGGAGGAAACAGAGCAACATAAACATTTAGATTAAATTTCACTGATGTTGATGAACAAATAAATGACTCAGCTACTCCAGCTTTGCTTATTCAAGAATGAATAATTATTCTTTTTGTTAAAATAAATGGGATGATAAAGCAAAAAAAACGTGTTGACATTATTCATTTTCTTTTAATGGAAGAAAATGTATACAAAAATCATTTTTAAATTAAAATATTCATACATTTAATTATTGTTACAAATATATATTAAATAATGTATGAACTATCTTTACTAATCAATTACACAATACATAATAATAATTTAAATTATGTTGGTGACTCAGAATGTTCTTCATCATTTACATTTAAAGTAATCGTTTCATGTCATTAAAATGATCTGACATTTGTCCGATAGATTAAACGAAACTGTCTTCCTCAAAGGATTCGGGAACATTTTGGTATTTTTGGCAGCCGGCCCAAGAAGAGCGTGATGAGGATGAAAATGATTTGATCTGAAAGAGAATGACTCGTCATGCAAATCTTAAAGATGAAAATGCTTGAAGTCCACGTGACGACAGCGACTGATAAGTGTGACATTTAAAAACGCTGACTCATCGCGAGCGTGTAGCAATCACAAACGTAGCAGAAGCAAGATTGCCTTGTGAGCCATCTCCAGAGGCTCGCCGCCCTTGATGAGGATGCCGCTCTGAGCGCCGACGCCCGTGCCCACCATCACCGCCGTCGGGGTCGCCAGCCCAAGAGAACAAGGGCAGGCTATGGACAGGACAGTGATGGACGCCTGGAAGGCGAAGCGTACGATGACTTCCGTCTTGGAGATGTTGGGATTATAACTCTGCGAAGAGGAAAATGATATGAATATTAATGAATACAGGTGGAATTGATCTTGACAGAACTCACAGGGAAGTTCTTCTTCACAATGTCAAAATCGATGTAGCCGATGGTCAGCCAGGCCACCAGCGTCAGCACGGACACGATGACGATGAAGGGCACAAAGTAGCCACTGAGTCTGTCTGCAAACTGCTGGATTGGAGCCTTCAGGAGAGGAAATTAAGTTAATGGAAAGAACGAGAAATACTTATGAAAATGCTTCATGATGTTGTTTCATCATTATTTAGAGGGCAGGATTAGTGCCATTGGAGGAAAACAATCTCAGAATTGTCACTTTAATCTAAGAATTGTCACCTTAAATGATCACTTTACCATCAGAAATCTCTCTTTAAAGGATTAATATAATTCCCATTTAGGAGTTCTTACTTCATTATCATACTTCTCACTTTAAAGTTATCCCTTGAATCTTAAAATTCCTCCTTAAAATGATCAGAATTCACACTGTAAAGTTTTCAATTTTATCTTAGAAGTCTCAATTTAAAAGCAACAGTTATCAGTTTAATCTCAGAATTCCCAATTAAAAATTATCAATTTAATCCCAAAATACACAATTAAAATGATCAATTTAATCTCAGAATTCTCAATTAAAAATTAACAGTTTAATCTCAAAATACCCAATTAAAAATTATCAATTTAATATCAGAATTCCCAATTAAAGGTTATCAGTTTAATTGAAAAATCCCATTAAAAATGCCATTTTTAAATTATCTGTTTAATCTCAAACTGCCCATTCAAAATGTATCGCTTTAATCTCAGAATTTACACTTTAAGCAAATAATTCTCTCTTTAAACTCTCAGTATACGCTATGAATTATCGTTTTGATTTCATAATTCCCTCTTTTGAAATTATCCTTTAATCTCAGAATTTTAACTTTAAAGTAAGAATTCTTACTTTAATTTTCAGAATGATCTAAATTGTCATTTAACCACATTTTAATGTAATAATTTTTTTTAGATTTTTCAAGAACTGAAGGCATATCGTAATAACAGGAAGTCATAAACAAATGGACTCCTTCTGCTATTCCTGGATCACACTAGAAAATCCTTAAAGATGTCCTTGATCAGGTTCAGAGAGAAATGTGAGATTTCCACCCATAGCCCTAATCATCTTCCATAATAATTCAAGTGGAAGAAAAACATTTTCTAACAGTTTCAAATTGGTATCAACCTGAACAGGAAATAACTTTTATCTCAAGAGTAAGTTTTGCTGCGGATCCAACACTCTCACCTTGGACGTTTGAGCTTCTTCCACCAGTTTAACGATCTGTGAGAGAGTCGTGTCTGCACCCACGTGAGTCGCCTCCACCAGCAGAGTCCCGTGAGCGTTGATGGAGCCGGCGATGACCAGACTGCCCACCTTCTTACTCACCGGCATCGGTTCTCCTGCGACACACACACACACTTTCAAGACCATATTTAAACAGCGACAGTGATATGATCTCACCAGTGATGAGAGACTCGTCCGCCATGGAGGATCCTTCTATCACTTTACCGTCTACTGGGAACTTCCCGCCCGGCGTTACCTTCACTATGTCGCCCCTCTGGACCAGCTCCACCACCACCTGCTCCTCTCTGGCGTCAAAACAACCAGTTTGAGTGCAAACCTTCTTCTATTTCTCTCACTTCTCACCTGATGATGGAGTGATCTGGACCCAGAGTGACAACGCTGGCGTCGGTCGCTTGCAGTGACATCAGTTTGGCCAAAGCTTCCGAGGTTTTATTCTTCACATCAGAGAAGCAAAAAACAAAAGGAACATTTAAGATTCAATCTTAGAAGAACATTGTGCCGAGTGAGCCAGAGTGAGAGCAGGATTAGTGCCACGTCAGATTATATAGTGTCAATAAATTCTGCAATAATAAACAGAAATGAAAAACACAACACTGTTAAAGTTTTTAAGTATATTTACAAGAGGCCAGGCAACAAAACACAATGAAATGATCCTAAAATATGTCAAATGTATTACATATAATGATGATAAATAACAATACAATATAGTATCATGTGATACTTGATTTATTATGAACCAAAAAAACTTTTAAGGCCACATAGATGTTCTGTTTGTGTGTCAGCTGGTTGATCATTAACTTGGATCACCGGTGAATCCTCGCGCTAACAATTAAACTGTCCAGAGTCTCACAAGTTATAGCAAAAACAAATACAATAAAAAAATAGACTATCATGGGCCTGCTGAGGTCATCGTTTGTCTTCTTCTCAGAACATCTTCTCACTTCATTATCTGACTGTCAGCCTCAGTGTTGTTATTGCTCAGTTGATGTTCTCCTCTTTCTATGAATAGGTCTTCTCAGTAACATTCCTGAGGGAGTGAGACTAACTACTTCAAAAATAACTTTGCAGGACGTCAGATATGCGACATAAACTTCGCTTTACATAACCAAAGGTGAGACAAAATAACTCACTTTAGCATAACTTAGAAACTAATCTGTATTATGAATTATTATTTTTTGTTAACTCTGTTTTTAACTAAAAGAACAAAAATAATATGAAATTAGCCGCCTTTACTCGATACTGTAAATTAATAATGTCACAAATCAACTAATGTGATCAATTAGTTTCACAAACATTCCATACGATTTGATTTGTTACACTCCTTCTAAACTAGGGGGAGCCATAAACAATATTTTCAAACTTGCATATTGCTGCTTTAAAAGGTAAAATCTAAAATTGAAACAATGTTTTTTGTTCACATTCAATCTTTACTATGTTTAAAAAGTTAAATATCACAGGTTAAATATCAGGGGTATCATGAATAACCCGTAAGAAGTAAGAATGTACTCCTAGAAATAGAGAAACCACTAAAAGGTTTGTTATTGCGTTTGGCATTGAAGATGCAATTTGGGTCGTTCTCAATTCAGCATTTTCAACGTGTTGTTCTAAGCATTATTCTAAATGTGCTTATTACTTTTTTTCAAAGAAATATTTAATTTGTTAATGGAATTAAAAATAACCAATTGAGATTTAAATATGTTGCATTTGCCATGAACCTCAACATCATCTTTGAGATGTTGTACATCTTCATTGGAGCACCTCCAGAAATCGCTCTGATTTTAACACAATTCAAACACAAATGATTTCATATACTTCACGCTACCTTTGCTACGTGCTCGAGCCATCGGCCCAGCGCGATGAAAACGAAGAGCATGGGGGGCGTGTCGAAGAAGGTGACCGGGCTCTGCTCTGCTTTCTCCGCCATGGCCACGATCAGCACCACGCAGGAGTAGAGGTAGGCGATGGACGTGGCCAGCACGATCAGCACGTCCATGTTAGCGATGCCGTGTTTCAACGAGCGATAGGCCTGGATGTAGAAGTAACGGCCGCCGAAGATCTGACGACAACAAAAACAGACTGTTTCGAATCAATACGTCTGCTCAAGGGGAACTCCTGAGACACATTAACTGTCCGAGGCTTGACAGCAGAGAGTGTTTATTGACGGAAACATTTTATTTATCGATCTTCTTCCGCTTTCACTACCTGAACTGGGGTGCAGAGGAAGAAGAAGGCGAGATTCAGAATGGAGAGTCCAGGCAGAACGTTCTGCTCAGGTGGCATGGATCCTCCGTGCTGCTGGTGTTGACCGTCCATCACCATCATGTAGACCATCAGACCCATCACTGGGACTCCAAAGACCAGGCTGAGGAGAAAAGAGTTCCTCCATCTAGAACGAGAACACACCAATGTAATATTCTTCATTGACTTTGGCGGGACTCAGTCTGGAAATGATTGACATGTTTGAAGGACACAGACGAGATACTTGCTGTTTAATTTCCTCTGAGTGGTCCAGGTTGTTTTTGAAGCCGGCCTGCGCCAGTTCCGCCTCAAACCCGAGGCTCTACGACCAGAAACGTCAGGTGATGGTGGACGTTTTTTGTCACGGCGCGTCTTACCTGAACCATTTTGATGATATCTCGAGCACCAAGGACATCTGGGTCATACTGAACGTGAGCTTTCTCGGTTGCCAGGGCAACAGAGACTTTCAACACTCCTTTGGTTTTGCTGAGTTTGGACTGGATGTTGTGGACACATGATGCACATGTCATTCCTTTCACCTGCAGATGGTTCCGAGTTAGATTTATCGACCACTTCCTTCGAGTTTATAGAAGCAGATAATCACAGTGAGATCCAGTTTCCCATATGCGTTGTCCTCGAAGAGTTTGGCACCAAAACCCAAATCTTCTATGAGCTGAGTCACGGCCAGAGAATTTAAGATGTCCGGGTCGTATTTCACTTCGGCTTTTCCAGCCATCAGTGAAACCAAAACTGTGATGATTCCTGTCAAACAACGAGTATTACGACGTGTATGAAAGTTAATGTTGCATCACACTATTGAATGGTGGAATTTAACATTTCAATTGTAATAATTTTTATATTGTAAGCTTGAATTTGACTTGTCTTGTATTTTATATAATACAACTTTCTTTATATTTTCAAAATGAGAATTTTTTTTACACATTAAATTCACACTTGTTGAAACTTTGAATGTATCTATGCAAACTTTTAATATGGTTTATAATACAATAATATCTATATTGAAAGGTGTATTTTTAATTATTTAATAAATGTATTCATTTCTACACAGAATTTCATATTATAAATTTCGATAATTCAAAATAGATACATAATTAAACATATTTCTGATTGGCTGTAGCCTATAATACAATTTAAGAGGCTATGAATAAAAAAAAATT
The DNA here is from genome assembly GCF_982586985.1 of Callionymus lyra. Lineage (NCBI taxonomy): Eukaryota > Metazoa > Chordata > Actinopteri > Syngnathiformes > Callionymidae > Callionymus > Callionymus lyra. The sequence continues at coordinate 22,745,605 of NC_141822.1, read as the reverse complement.
GAATTTATAAAAAATTCGAATTATAAGGGTAGAAAGAGGTAAATAAAAAAATAGATTCAACATTTCAATAAACATATCAATATGAAATAAAGAAAAATATATTAGATTATTAAGAAAAACATTTAATAACAAAAAGAAAAATCTAAAGTTTCAACATTAAAAGTGTAAATTAATCTTAATATTAACAATATTAAAGTCTGGAACACTTTCACTTGCAACAGTTGGACTCTTTGGACATTTTCAAATCACAGCTCAAATCCTAACTCTTCAACTGGTTTATTCTAATATTTTAAATGTATTATACTGTGTATTTTCAATGTTTGTATAGTGCTGCTTATATCCTCTGATTTATTATATTCTTTCATACACACACGGTCACGATACATGTCCAAACGTTTCAATCAAACAGACCCAACTTACCCTTTTGTTTCAACAGGCTCCTCTCGATGTTTGCTACACATGATGCACATGTCATTCCTGTCACGTAAATAAAGCACTTCTTTGCATGGCTCGGAGATTTAAGCAGACCGTGGGACGCCCCGTTACTGACGGACGATTGACAGGACTGTTCCGAGGCAGGAGGACCAGAAGATCCGGAGGTGGTTGGTAGAGAATCCTCATTATCCAGGGACACAGTTGAAAATTCTAAAAACGGTGAAAACATATTTGTTTCAATGGAAGACGACGACCACGTAATCGTAAAATAAAACAGAACGTGTGTTTTAATTTGAAAATGTCAACATTTTCTTGTAAAAAAACAAAGATTTCCATCAACTCCGAAGCAGCTGTTAAAACTGAGTCTCATTAAAGTTGTTTGAATTCTTTCACAATTTCACGAAAGGAAAATCAAGGACAAACATGTGGTCTTGAACCTCAGAACCTCTTCAACTGAAGCGGAAATCTGAGACAAGAAAGAAACGTTCTGATAATCTGACGGATGCAATCCCACATCTTGGCAGGCTGCTCCCGTCATTGAGTTGCACAGGAAGGTCGACACAAGAGCTCTTAATGTCACGCTGGAGAGCGCGCACATTCGGTTTCCATGGTAACCGATGTAAAGAATATGTGAGTCGCACTGCAGTGCGTTTTGAATAAGGTTGGTTAGGTTTAGAGACAAGCACACTTACATACACTTATCTAGATGCACATTTTGGTCATGTTACGACATTTTTGAGTTAAGTCAATATCAGTAAAACAAATTTCAACCCTTGTTCTCAGGGTCAAGTTGAAGGCCCAAAAAATCAAGGTGAACAACCTCCCTGGCTTCCATTGATACATATACAGTAGAGGAGATTGTTCTCGGGCCTCCGGGTCACCTTGACCCTGAGAACAGGGGTTAAAATCGTTTTACTTATATTGACAAGGGTTAAGTAGTTTTCAAATATGGAGTCTATAAATGATATTTTAAATATTCTTTTGTTAAATGGTCTTTATTCTTTAACCATCGGACTTGGAGGGCCAAAGAACAAAATTCCACAGCCAAAAATGGCCTGCAGGATGCACATGTATTTGACTGATTGTAAACAAACAGTGACCAAAAGAGTACTAGCAGAGGATGGTTTCGATCCATCGACCTCTGGGTTATGGGCCCAGCACGCTTCCGCTGCGCCACTCTGCTGCAGAACACCCCAGATGGGACTCGAACCCACAATCCCTGGCTTAGGAGGCCAGTGCCTTATCCATTAGGCCACTGGGGCTGCTGGCACAACAGCAGTTGCTGACCAGACACTCCAGAGAACAACACAACTGGCTGTGAACATGATAAAGTCGCTTCAGAAAAATGTCTATTGAACCGATCTGCTGATCAGTTCAGTATCACCAATATATAAATGTATCAAAATCCTATTAAAACATATGAAACAAACTAACTAACTCTTCATATTTCCCATAAGGAGCTCATGACTTTAGAAAAAGCATCTAAATAAATAAATAAATAAACTTAACTTTCATGACTCAAGAATGGCATAGATTAATGGCAAAAAAACAAAAAAACTCAATGTGTTCTTGACCACTATGCTAACACTACGTTACCTCTGCTACTTTCTGGAGTAGAGTATTGTCAAGTACTAATAAGTTCCTTTAAAATACAATACAAATCTTATAATATAATATAATTAAACTTTTCTTACAAAACAAAGAAAACAAAATAAAGTGTATTAAGCTGTGTAAAGAAACACTAAACTAACTTCAAATCACTTTCAAATTTTAATAAACTTCTTCTCCAGCACACAGGATAAAACAGGAAGTGGAAATAAAATCCCTAAAGTTTAGTGGAATTTCTTTATAGAACGATAACAGGAGGAAATTGTCATTTTTAATTTATGGTCTTCCTTAAATACTAAAAATATTTTTCAGATGTCCTTTTAGATTTATTATGATTCCAATGCTGCCAATTTGAATACTCGGGTAAAGCAAAGCATTCTGGGAAATTAAGTATTATTCCCACCATTTTACATGTTACAAGTTACAATACAAATTATTAAATAATCTCATTAAATCAATAAATGATGCTTTTATGCTTAATTGTTGGTGTAAGTAATTTAGTTTCAACACAGTAAACTTGATTATTATTTAACTTGGATATTGTTTTGAATCTAATAGTATTTTTTTTGTATTAAAAACATTGTAATGGTAGAATCAGTCTTTGCTTAGACGACCAATACACACGTGATAAAGACTGTGCGGAGCATAACAAATCGATGAATACTCAGTTTTAAAATACATTTTCATGAGGTGATTAAAGTGATTCAAAAAGGTTTCGCAACATCCTGCAACAATCTTATCACCTGATCTCCTTTTTTTGTTTTTCAAAGTGCAAGTGCAATAAAAGGGTTCAACGTGCACTAAAAGGTTTAGTGAAAAGAACTTACTTTCCAGTGATGCTTCGAAGCCCATGTCTTCGACGGCGGCTCTAAGCTTCTCTGCTTCCGTCACACTGGGGTCAAAGGTGACGGTTCCCTTTCCCTCCTTCAGTGACACCACCACGGACTGCACTCCGGCCATCTCTGACACCCGGCCCTCGATGGACTGCACGCAGGAGTTGCAGGTCATCCCAACGATCCAGATGATCACGGTCTGTGCTTCCTCGGGAACATCATCAGCCGACGGAGGCGACATCAAAGTGGCGACGAATCCCATGTCCGTGATCTTGTCCCTCAGCTCCAGCGGGGTCACGAGGCTCGGCTGGTACACGATCGTAGCCGCAGCCTCTTCTAGCGACACCTGGATTTTGGAGACCCCCAGCAGGGGCCCGAGTTGCTCCAGGATCGTCTGCACACACGACTGACAGCGCATCCCGTCCAACTGGATCCGCACCTCGGACTCGACTGCTCCGCCTAAACTCTGCAGCTCCAAGGCGATGAGTTTGCTTGTGATGGTGGCGCTCTCGTAGTCCACGATGACTAGCCTGTCCTGCAGAGACACGCTGACCCCAAGTACCCCATTCAGCTGGGAAACCCTCTCCATGGTCTGCTGCTCCGAGTTCAGGCCCTGGACTCGGAAGGTTGCTTTAGAGGTCACTGAGAGGTCACTTCGGCTTCCATATTCATAGGCCAAGTTAACAAGTCCCTTTTCTTCAACATCAGCTCCAATCCCCTGAAGAAACAAAACCACTTTATTAAAGATAAAAAATAAAGTAAATCATGACAACATACCAAAGACGGATTGTTTCTCCTCATTATCATCTTGTCATATCAACACAAAACAGCTGTTCTGACATTGTAACAGTGCTGAATTTAACTTTATTTAAAGAATAAATTAACAATTATATTTTCTGTTCTTTATCTGAAAATACTTCCATATTAAACTTCCCAACATCAATCATCTATTAACAGTTGTGCAGCTGATCCTGAAACACGATGAGAAAATGTTTCTTTGCAAGGTTTATGGAAGAAAAACAAAGTCAACTCTCTATGACATGTTGTCAGGTAACACAGCAACAGATCATTAAAGACATGATACTTTCTCATGATTAAGTTAAACAGTCTTCACCTCTTGTAGGAAATGTGTTGATCACAGAAGTATAAATATATGTTCAAACCCCCTTTTTTGAAGGAATGTCTGGAAAATATTTCACGATAATCATGTGTTTGGTTTTTTCTTTCTTTTGCTCTAGATTTTTTTTAAAGAAATAAATCCTCCACTCCATTATACATCTTCTCTCCTTGGCCAGACCAACTCATCACATGACCACCTCTTCACATAAGCCTGCAAATGTGACTCTGCTTAAGGTCAGGGAGCTGGGAGTAGAAGTAGAAGAGGCGATGACAGTTTCTGTGCTTTTTTAGAGTTAGTAAGATTCTGCTGCACATTGGTTTCGTACTCACATGATTCATGACAACTTCAGTCGTTAAAACAACTCTCTGTGTTGTTTTCTTCTTCAAAGTAGCGTTTATATTTATTCTCTCTAAATTTTAATTTAACATCTTATCTCATCCATCCATTAACTTGACTAAATTTGTTTTTTTGCTAAACTAACTGTTCAATGAGAGCCTCGGCTCCATCTGTTTGCAGATTTAAACAATTTTTAACTGATTTGCTAGTATTTTGTCTCTATTTTAACAGTGTTAAAATAGTGGTTAAATGGTGATGTGTGTGTTCTTTACTTTGAGTTTTTTTTAGCTCTTTTTTTCTGCAGACATATATATATTTGATATATATTTTGTTTAGTAATGTGTTGTAGGTATTTCTGTGGTTTCAGTGTGAATTTGGGACATTTTCCCATAATTTTAAACAATATATTTTCTGCTCTTTTTGGCCTTGGTGATGTGCTATTGACTATTTTATTTGACTGATTGTAAACAAACAGTGACCAAAAGAGTACTAGCAGAGCATGGTTTCGATCCATCGACCTCTGGGTTATGGGCCCAGCACGCTTCCGCTGCGCCACTCTGCTGCAGAACACCCCAGATGGGACTCGAACCCACAATCCCTGGCTTAGGAGGCCAGTGCCTTATCCATTAGGCCACTGGGGCTGCTGGCACAACAGCAGTTGCTGACCAGACACTCCAGAGAACAACACAACTGGCTGTGAACATGATAAAACCGGTGCTGTGTCTCAAATCGCATACTTCTCTTAGTATACTAGAAGTTAGTATGCATCAGGATAGTGTACATACTAACTAGTACGCAAATTCTCAACAGATAATACGTCTCAAATCAAACACTGCTGCTACGCACTAACCGGAAATGACGCGACAGCTTCTTCTTCTACTTCTATTTAATGATGGTTGCAACCAGGTTTTTCAGCGCTATCGCCGACACCTGCTGGCAGCACGTTTTGCAAGTTTGAAAAAAGAAATAAAGGAAAAATATGAGAATCTAAATATTTGCGAGATATTTAAGCTGGTATTAGCACTGAAGACAACATCCTTCTACTGCTGCTGAAAATGCTCCTGTAAGTATATGAATATATGCATCTATATATGACATAACTTCTTTTTACAACGTCACTAAGATTGCAGCCGTTTAGGGTGGTTAGTGTCCATCGAACCATACTCAGTTTTGTGGGCGTTTAAGTACGCCAATTTAGTGTGCATGGCGCAAGTATGCGATTTGAGACACAGCACGAGTGACGTTCAAAGAGCAGATTTCAACAGAGGCGGCATAAGCGTTCTGTGAAATGGACTTTTGTTATTTGAATTGGGGTAATTCAGATAACCTTGGATCCACTGACACAGTTAGACAAGAGTCTATGACATGCTCAATAACAAAGTATACAGTTAGTGAGGAAATGTTAGGTGGAATCCAACAATTAAACTTCCCAACATCAATCACCATTTAACAGTTTTGCAGCCGATAGTCAAACACAATGAGAAAATGTTTCTATGGTTTCAAGGTTCGTGGAAGAAAAACAAGACACATCTTGATGACATATTGTCAAGTAACAATGCAACAGATCATTAAATACATGATATTTTCCCATGATTAAGTTTTCACCTCTCATCATTGATATTCCTTTTTATTTATGTACTTTAATACTATTTTCCCCTACCCAAATATAACTTTAATTTCATTATCTGTTTAAAGTATGAGGACAATGGAAGTCTTCAGCATCAGCGAAGAATATTAACGTGTATTATAAAGATCTGTGTGTGTTTAAACAATACTGTACTACATTTCAACTTGTGGTGAGTTGTCCCTATAGCTATGGCAACCCTATAAGGACATATACATCCAAAACATTTTTTTATTTTTATTAAGTAGGTTGAAATTCAATTTACAGATGAAGTAAGCAGAGAAACTAAGTCACTACTTCCATGCATCATAGAGCTCGTTGGTCTGTACTCTGGCTAAGGAAAGTATTGTAATCCCACACATTATTATTTTGTTGTTGCTTTGCTAATGCTTACTATCTAGCAATAAAAAATATACTTTATTAGTTTAAAAAAAGCTGTTTTTCGGGGGGTTTTCCCCGAGTATATGACAGACTTTTAATTAATACCTTATTTCAGCTTTAGTTATTTAAATAAATGTATTTATTCACCAGTCATTATTGTATATTAGCTATATTGCTTAAGCGTCTATTTTAGCATTGCTAACCAGCGGCCATGCAACGACAGTGACATAAAATAATGTAATAGTTTAAAAAAAATAAGTGTAATACATTATTTTAACAGAACACAGTTTGTAAATGCATTACACTTTTATATCGGGGTTCAAAGTAAATCATGGAGGATGAATGAACAGTTTAATGTCCACTATATCATTAATTCCACAGGTGGTTTACTTCATTTAAATCAACTTTTAAACAGAAAAATCGATATTTAGACGTGAAACGGCGTTTTTTTGTTGTTTTTTTTTCAAACAATATCTATAACCCGGTTCACGTACCAGGGCGGCGGGTCCTCGGCCTCCCGGAGGCTCCGTGTGGGGGACCTCGAGGTCCGGGGCGCAGTCACACTCCACCATGCAGATCTGCTCCCCCGCGGGAGCTGAAGACTTGGAGACATTTTGACTTCTTTGCGAGTTCGGCGAAAACATTTCGCGGTGCGACGATCCGTTGCTTTATCGACGGCAGTCAAGTTCTAAAAGGGCAAAAGTCCGCGATGGACCTGCGAACTGCTCCCTCAGGTGATAAGCGCGCGCGCTCTCTCTCTGTTGCGATGAGAAGTTGAAATCAGTCACGTGACTTATGTCCATGATAAAAGGAGGTACTAACCCACTTTCAATGGTGTACAAAAATAACTTTTTATTCCAGTCCACAAAGTCATATACAACAGCTTCATAAGAGTGTTTGACCTCCCCATCGGCAGATGACTGGTCGTTTTAAAAAGCAGGTCTTCTTATCTTTAATATGTGAAACAAATACTCATAAAGAAATCTACAAAAAAATGTTTCAGGACATCAAGTCAGTATCAATCTTCACCGTAATAACATCTACTTGACCCATAAAAAAAATGTTAGTCACTATAATGAATGATGTGGCAGGACACAGATGTATTTACAGGTGGTCAGAATGTTCCATATACCTGAAATATAACTTGATATTGGAATTGTTTTTAAGCTTTGGGGTGCATGTGTGCCAGAGAATGTATTTCAAAGTCAAAGGTTAACAGTAGAATGCAACTGCATAGTAACTAGAAGGCACTCTGAGTGGACAGAAGTATCACTATATTGCTTACATCAATCTTCCTGGACCAAAACATTGTTCAAAAAAACATGTTGTCTAAATGTCTCAAATATCCAAGATCAGGTCTATAGTTAAAAATCCTTCTGACAAACAGAGAATGTTCCACAACCTTTTTTTTTTTTACCCCTTCTACTAACTCAAATGTGACTTTGAAACACGTGAACTAGTCAGAGCTTCATCGCTGTCGATCCCAGCGCCAGATGGAGGCGTCATCACACACGGCGATCAGGATGCTGCTGTCCCGACTGAAGCTGGTCTGACGGATGGCTGATGTGCATTTGGGAAGCGTCAGAGTGGTGCATCTGAGGGGCGACACCAAACACTTGAATTAGTCATCTTTATTTGTAAAACGCCTTTCGGTCAAGAGTAGCATTACGTTTATTTGAAGGTATTAATAGACAACATTAAAAACTAGTCTCTAAGCGCTGTGGGTTTCTTTTGCCCTACATTTACTTTGAAGATATAAACTTTTATAGATACAGTTTATAGAACGTTATTTATCCTTTGGGGACATTTTTCAGGAACTTATGGTTCCAGTCACATAACAGCAGCTGACAGAAGAACAAAGTACAAGCAAAGCGCAAAATAAAATAGCTGAGGACATTCCCCCCCCTCACTCCCTCCTCCAGCCCCGAAACTTTCCTTGCATTTCTTCACATTGAAGTTCAATCACGTACTCGTTGCTGGGGCAATTTCCCCAAATGATAAAATAAGAGGGACTGCATTGTCTTTGCTACTGCGAAGAACTAAAATGGAAGTGACAGACGGTGTCCTCTGTGAATGCCCTGAATAAATACAAGTAGCATTCATTTTTCTCTGCCACAACAGCAGCAAAACAACAACTAGGCAGTTAGTTTGTTTTATTGCCGGTCATCCCATTTTATTTTGGCCATATTCATCAGCCACAGGCGACAACACTCCATGAAACTAATGAACAATGTAACTTGTTTTTCTCCTATTATTCCAAACATTTTGTTCATAGAAAAGTTTTGAAGAATGACGCGTCTCTCCTGACAGCTCTTGTTAATCTAAACACTAGTGTGTGTCAACCTCAAGTCACCCACTCACTTCGCTTTGTGTGGATCCTCCACCTCCAGGTCCCAAACATAAAGTTTCCCCACCTGGTTTCCAAGAGCCAGCATCTGTGAACAAGATCATTATTGAAATGATAACCGACAGTCGTTCAATTGTACTATACCAGAGTTATTATAAAAGGTTTAATCACCTTCTGCCAGAAGTCCATGGAGAAGCGCATGTACCAAATGTCACACTGGGTGTAATCAAAGCGTCCCAGGATGGTCACGTTGGATTCATTTGGTTTGATGCGATCAATGTCGTCCTCCATTTTCCCGGGTTTCCAACACACGATGGCGTTTTCACAAGACTAGAAAAAAAAGAGTGAAGTAATTTGAGGTTTGAATATTTGTCATTTGTCAAATATTACCTTTGACAGAATGAGGTCTCCGAGCCACCTCACACAGTCCACGTAGTTCCTGTGGATGTCTCGTGTGGAGAAGTCTGGGAAGTGAATTTTCTCAGAGACAAAAGGCCTGTAACACAGATGATACAAGAATAGTGCTGAGTCAGCGGAAGCTGTGGGACGTCGGCTTCTCCTACTGTTCTAAAATCAGCTGGCATGCATGTCCACCCACTCAAACCTCGCCTCACACACATACATACATATTGAAGTTCCTATAAGTTCTCACAGTATCCTTTAAAAACTTTTGTGTTACACATCACAAAAACATCAATTCATTATCGGGACATTTACATCATGATTATCAACTACCTGTTGGTCTTGGATGGATTGTATTCATAAGACCCACGGATGGCTTTCTGCATCCTTTCAGAGTTGATTCGCCAAAGTTTTAGAGAGTGGTCCATCCCACATGACATGATCTTTTCTCCAAGGAGATCAAAGTCCTGCAGAAGGATTTAAAAAAAAAAGGAGTTTTTGAGGAAGAGACAGGATAATGGCACAGATAAATCAAGTCTGAGCTTACAGCACTGAGGACTTCATCACGATGACCTTCCACTCCTCCAAATATAGCCACTAGGGTGTCTGTCTGAATGTTCCACAGACGAAGGGCATGATCTGAAGATATTAAAATAAAATTAAAAAAAATTAAAATAACATGGTCAGTAGCAGAAAGTGATGGAAAACCTCTGCTGTATCACATCCACAATTACTGTTGTTGAACCATCTTAACACGTAAATATTTGCTTAGCTAGAGTACATCCTTATCAGCTCTAAACTGTCGCTTCTGCTTTCGAGTGTAAATATTTCTTTCAGAAATTCAAGAGAAAGTTTAAGATTTTGATCTCGGCCATAAATGATTTTCTTGTAAATGTTACAGGAAGCATCGACTTCCTTCTATTCTGTCGTTGTCATGTGAACACAGATTAGCTTGTTGATTTATAAAACAAAATAAATGAAAGAACAACATAAATATTGAAACTATTTTAACAATTAACTTCTGATTACTGCATTATTATATTTACTATAGGAGTCCATGTTGTTTGTTTTTGTATTGCACTTGTATAAGAAGGTTCTATAAAAGGATCAGTACCTTTGCTCACAGAAAGGAGAAGATTTGGATCCCTGGGATGAAACTTTAGCTCATTTATGGCATTTCCATGGCCCACGTAATGCTAAAGGAGAAGAACAAATCAAGTTGAAGAACAAATCACACGATACCTTGGTTATTACAGAAATGGTACCTTGATGCACTGCATTGTGATGTGGTTGATCACCCGAATGATTCCTCTGGAACCAGCAACAGCCAGCAGAGGGTGACTGGTGTTGGTGTCATAAGTCCAGGCACACGTGTAAAAGTTTTCATCAGCCTTGATGCAAAGTTTTAGTCAAGAAAATATACTTTAAATGTCAAATCATATTTAAAATGTACTGTATGTTTCTTTTTCTATGTACAGTGCTGTCTGTGCTACATACATTTTAAGGTAAAAAAAAGAAGAATCTATGAGAAGTGTGTTGTTAGGGGTTTTACGGCCTTAAAACATGTATAATAATTGTAAAAAATAAAGCTGATTACTTCACGGATTGGGTCTATTGTGGGTTATTTCTAGATCGTATCCCTGCGATAAATGAGGGACCACTGTACTCACAACTTCTATAATAACATCAAATGCAAATGTAGGAGAACTTATTTAGAGGATACATCAGCGTCCACGTAAGACTGCAGCAGGCGGACTTCTCCCTGAGAGTGACACTCGTACAGAGTTACCTTGTGAGAAAAAACACAGAATTAGATTTAGATATATAAATACGTTTATAACCTCAAGATACATTTGCATATGTTTTCTAATAGCGGTTGTAACAGAATAAGTGTTCTTATACAAAGAAAAATTTCTATTTCCAGATGCCATGGAATTCAGATCAATTATTTGAGTTATAATAGCGATATATTCCTTTAAGAACATTCAGCAACCAATTGCAAACGATTTAAAAATCACTATTACATTGGCTGAAATTTGGCAGCACTTTGGCTCTCGCTCCTGAATAACCAGCCAATGCAGGATGTAAAACACAGAAATTATGATTCATCAATTACCCTTTTCACGATATTGACTTCCAGTGGAAATCTGTCATTGAGTGATTACGTTAAGTACAAGTATATCATTGTCAATTCAAGCATAGCCCATGCAACTGGATAATTGTTGTTGTGTCATTTTCATGAAAACAAAAACAACGCTAACGTATACACAAACAGGAGCATGTTTTAATACTGCTCATAGTCATTTACCCTGTTACTGCCGACTGTTGCAAACACCAGTGGATCTCCTTCCTTACTGTGCCAGTTAAACTGGACTCCAAACAGTGGCTGGCCATGGTCCTCCTTGAAAATATCAGGCGTACAACATAAGAACACATAAGAACACCGGGGATAACTTTATGTAAGAAAGCTGGATTAACAATGACGTATCTTAAGGGTTCACTCACTCGAAGACTGTTGACACACTTGAAGGAGTATCTGCACTTTTTGTACTTCCACTTCCCCTTGCCCCAGCTTTTCCTGCCGGGAGCGTTGGCGGTGTTGGTGGGTGTGTCTGGTCGCTCAGCATTTGTCCCACTTTCAACGCTCACTGCATCATCCTGGACACAAAAACCAATGACGTGTTGGGTGTGTTTCAAGAGATGCTGCCTGACTGAACACTGTGCTAGAATGTACACACACTTGAAGCGTGTATAACATTGTTGAAGAGGACTCCTTCGGTATTTGGTCGATGTGATGTTAAAACTTCTATTATTATGTAAATGAGTGAAGATGCTGTGTGTTAAATAAAGGACCTCCATTGAACATAGAGGCTAAACCTTTATATCCATTTTATCTTCAATATTTAAGATGCTCATGTAGTCTTGCACATCATTTACAATGGAAACACTAGAATACATTGTATTTACTGACGGAAATGAGAGACTGTTTTGAAAGTCTTATTCTGTGTGAGCTTCTGGCTATTCACTTTAGCTGCTCTGCTACTTTGGCACGATGCTAACGGGCTAGCAGGGAAAGGTTGATGCACAAAAAGCTGCAGGCGGGAAACATAAAAAGTGCTTACATTCTCATCTCCTGATAAATCTGGGTTGCTGTTCTCGTCACTGCTCAGTTTTTGTTTCTTCGCCGGTATTTCTTTTCCCGCTTGAGAAGGGGACTCAGACATGTTCTTATTTTCCCTCATGTTGGCTCCGACTCCGCCTTTTCCGCCAAATTGCCGCCAGTGCTTTTGGGTATTGTAGTTTCAAGTCGACATATACGTAGTCCAATGATCTTAAAACGTCTTCCACTTAGATCGTTAATTATTTATTTATTACTAAAAACACAGCATAACAATAGTAACATTTAAACCAATGATCAACTGATTATATTGAAAGTGGAATAGAAAATGAAAATTGATAGCATTCAGTTTAACAAGAATTAAAAAAACGACTAAAATACATTAAAATGTTTTATTAAAAAACACATTACAGACATTTTATGTAGTTGGTTTCAAAGTCTAATCATTTTTTAAAGATTTGGAATGATGATTCAAAACTACATAATCATGTCTGCACCATCTAAAGATGCTTCGCTCATCTCTTCCTCCTCTTCCTTCTCCTCCTCCTCCTCATCTTTGCTCTCCTCTTCAGCTGCTCTCTTGATGCCCCTCTGCTTAGAAAGAGCAACAGCATAACGGATGCTGTACATGTTGAAGTCACACCTGAAACAGAACACGAGTTAAAATCTCGGAAGACAACATTAGCCGACATGGACACTCACAGTTTGGACAGGTCGTCGTAATGTTTCTGTATACTCTTCTGTAGCGCCTGCAGCGTGGGCATCATGGATCCAGACCTTATCCATCAAATATGTAGGAATAAACGCAGTTAGAAAAACTCTTTATTTGATCAAGGTTAACATTTCCTCACCTATTTTTGAGTTTCTGTCCATTCAGCATGAGCAGGTTTTGAGCCCAGGTCAAGTAGAACTGCAGGTGACCCGACTTCTCCAAGCAAGTCGCCAGAAAGCAGAGCAGCTTCTCAACGTAAATGTCAGGGAGGGAGCCACATACCACAGGAACTACAACACAAAATACAATTTAATTTGGAGCCAACATACGAAACATACTTTTTCTTATTAGCCATGAACAGAAATCATGATTTTCCATTGTCTCTTTTGACATATATTACAGATATATTAGATTGAAATTCATCAATATATATGTCTTTTCTCAATTAATCCAAAACGAAGATCAAAATCTTTTACGCACTTTGCTGATGTGGGACAGTTTCCAACACTTCGAGGGTGAGAGGTTTCTCGTTCAGTCGGAACGCTAGAACAATAGCAGGCGCCCAGTTTTGAAGCTGCAGCTGTTTACGGATGCTGACAGGCGTTACGTCCAGGTCGAGTTCGTATGGATCGAAAACCATTGAACTGTCCAGGGAGTAGATCAGAAGACCCTCTGTGGTGGTGGCTGACCAGCTTCGACCTGACGGATAAAGAGAACGACTGAGATATGTGTGCGTGTGTTTACACTTCATACATTTTGTTCACCTCACTTACCAGTAGGAGAGAAGCGCAGTGAGCTGACCCTGATCTCAGGCTTGAAGTGACGTGAACTCATATCTCCTGTAATGGAAAGGAAAGAAATAAAAAGTAAATATATAATAATATCAAAATATTGAAAAAAGTAAACACATCATTGCATATTTCTTCATTAAATTAAAAAAAAGGTCCATGTCATTCTTTATTTCTCTAAATAATATGAGGGGCTTAGATAGATAGATAGATAGATAGATAGATAGATAGACCATTTCAGATCACACCAAGACCTCTACAAGATACCTCCCTGTGGATGTTTTCCTGGCATGTCGAAGCAGAAAGAGATCAGGGGCTCGTATCCGACTGCCAGTACCTTTGCACAATGTGTACAGACCCAGGACACGTTGGAAAGATAATGTCACTCTGCTGGCTTGTAAACGATTCAATGAAAAGCTAGAGGTGATTTCTGAGGAGAGGACAGTCTGGACCTCTTCCTCTTTGTAGCTGCATCACCTGCTTTAATTGCTTTTATTATTGTCTGGGCCAAAGGTGCCCATTTTACAACCTTGGTTATTATTTTGCATGTACTTTGTGAAATTATTCTCATATAGATGTAAACCCAAAGACTTTGAAACAGGTAAAATTATAAATAAATTATTCTATTAGATTATTTGTATGGCCAGCACTGTACCAAGAGCAAAAACGCTGTCTGTGGACTAATAATACATTTAATTAAAAGTGGAAAATTAATTTTCCGTTTCCTCTGTTCACATTTTTAATGTATTATCATACACTTTCTACGCCAGATTTATTGTGCAAAGTTTAGCACGCTAAATACACGTTTAATAATATATAACTGGATCATCTAAAAATCAAACAGATTTCAACTTTTCTTCATGCAGCCCTGCCACTCACTTGGTATACAATTGAATATTTCCATCAATAAAAATGGCTGATAAATTGGTCATATCAATTAATTAAATAGTTAAGTAACAATATTTAGAACGTTGTACCCTTCCTGACGCCTGGAAGGCTGATGCTGACACCATCTTCATCACCAGCTCCTTCATCCACGAGAGCAAGACTTCCAAACTCTGTCATCTTCCTTCTATCCAGGAACTCCTAAAGATGGCCACATAAAGGAAGTCAAGACATATTCCACCTCACGATGATCAAGTTTCACTTCGAGACGCACCTCCATGGCGTCAAATGACAGGTTACAGGAGATTTCAAACTTCTTGATGAGCATCTGCTCCCTGATGTTGTAGATGCAGACAAATTTGGAAAGACCTCCTGCGAGAATTGACTCCCCATCTGCTGAGTAGCACAGCGATGTGAAGGACCTGTTGACACAGAAGATTCAGGGAACACGTTTACTAACTACTACAGGTACAAAAGTTTCTTTTGCTGCATATTCAACTTCACAGTTTTAAATCTGACAAATGCAGACGCATAAATCTAAAAACCTGAGTTGAAAAAAAGCGTGCAATCATGGCATGAACATTATGTGGATATTGGCAAAACCAAACATTGGTAAATGGTAAACATTTTATTGGATATGAGGATTAAATGCACTGATTTAAAATAATTCAAATTATAATAAAATAATTAAAATATCTTAAAGCATACCTACATGAACAAAATGAAAAAAAGTTGATTACAATGGATTAGAGCTTGAGGGGTTAAAACTAAATTTATGTGAAATTCCATCAATTTTTTCAAGTATCCTTAATTTAAATTTCTTATTATAGGTGATGTTTTTAACGTTAGATCTAAAGGGGCCAAGGTGATGGACCGATATGCTTGATGAAAAACTGTCAACATTTTAAGAGGTCAGAAGGTGGCGCACTTAAATAATGTGAGGTTTCACTAGAATATCAGTTGCATGCCATAGATTATGAGCACAGTAAGGATGTGTACTTTCAACAATCTGGTCACACTATATGTTAAACACACACACACACACATATATATATATATATATATATGGGTTATTAATTCAATAATTTAATTGTAGGAACCTATCATAGCACAGTAAACACACAATGCTGTTTCATGCTTAACATGAGCTTACTAAATTAAAACAGAGGGATCTATAGTTTTATTTCACAAGAGAAGAAATACGTGTGAAATCAAGTGAACATTTGCATATTAATTGAATTATAAAAATAAGAAAATCGATTAAGTTCCATTAAATATGAATACAGAATCATGGAGAAAAATATCGCAATGTTTAAGAGTATGAATATTTCCTTACTCCCCTATAAATGAGTGACAACTAGGGGGGGGCTGTCAAATAAGGATACAGTTTCATGAAGCTTCAAAAAAAAGCAAAGCATCACTAGCCAGCGCTGCCATCTCTACATGTTCACATGAACAATGTCATGGTTCACTTACTTGCCCTTGGCAGACTGCTTTGCTGTGATCTTGTCAGTTTCTTTGCGTCCCGTTGACAAGTCATGGCGCCCTGTCACAGAGTTATTCTGCGTGGCCGTGTTTGGGTTCCAGAAGGTGATTTCACCATTCAAGGTCGCCACCGCCAGCTCTTGACCATCGGGGCGGTAAGTCACACATAGAGCTGAGGAAAACATATATGAGCGTCTTCTTATCTTTTCATAAGAGGATGTGCACTGGCAAGTTAAAGGAAGCTCATTCACCATCTGCAGAGAGAGGAAGAGTCTCTTTGACCTGCCAGCTGTCCTTCATGTCCCACAACTTGATGGTGCGATCCCATGAAGCACTGGCAAGGATGGACTGGACCGGACTGAAACACAGGCTGCTCACTGGACCTTCATGGCCTCCCAGCACCTAAATGACGAATAAGATTTAACTCTGTTTGAAGATAAAACTAAGATGATCTTACCTCCAATAACCGGCCTGTCTGCATTGACCATAGGAAGACCTCGAAAGAGTCCTGGGCGCCAGCGCTTACAAGCTCTCCACTGACATCTACTGCAAGCGATGAGAACTGCGCAGGCCGCGGTGACGTGAATGTCCGAAAGTTTCGGTACCTTTATGAAGACAATCAAAAACATTTACAGCTACCCTTGCCCGAAGTTCAAATAAGTTGCAGCACTTCAATTCACCTGTGCAGGTCGTAAGCTCTGACCGTCCCGTCCAGAGAAGCGCTGACGACAACTAATCCACTGGAGGTGAAGGTGACATTGCTGATGCTGCTCGTGTGTTCTGTGAAGGTGACGAAGCAAAGGCAGCTGCTGGTGTTCCACACTTTCACCTTCAGGCCAAAAACATTTAGAAGAATAATTAACATCTTCAAGATCTCAGGATCTCAGGAGCAGAAAAGCAGATTAAATCTCTTTAGCCATTAGAATCACTTGATTACTTTGCCATCGTCTCCTCCAGTGGCGATGTACTGTCCGTCAGGGGAGTAAGCCAGTGACGCCATGTTGTTGAAGTGACCCTGCTGCTTGAAGACGTACGACTCACTCTGCCACTCCCACACCAACAGCTGACCCATCCCTGCAGCAACATCAGGAAAACAATATATCATCAGCAAAAAATCAAAGCTGGAGTAGTTTGCTGTAACTTTACAATACTTTATAATGCATTTAATTCTTGATTATTATCATTTAGATATTTATTCAATGAATAAATTATGATTAAAAACTATGTATTAACATTTTCTATTTCCTACCTGAACACCCAAAGCTGATCCAGTCACCAGAGCAGTTTATAGCTATAGAGGAAATTCTGCGATCTGAAATACTGAAAAGAGCCGATGGTTGATCATCACATTTGAAACAAGCCATATTAGGTTTGCAGGAATTGACAGCATACAGTGTTTCGAGAAAAAATATTTTACCTGAGCGAGTGAATGAGGTTAAACTCTGGGAGTTCATGCAGGTGGAAGATTCCAGAGGCGAAACCCGTGACTAAGATGTGAGTGGGTTTGTGGTAGGCTACTGCTGTCAGGTTGTTAAAGTCACCTTCTTTGTTAAAGAAGTGTCTGTAGGGAGAGAAAAGAAAAATAGCATCAATATTTGTCTCTGTTTTAATATAGAAAAATGTGGACATTTTACTATCAACTACCAAACAACTTTTCCTCTTACATGTTGCTAATCACTTCAAGGAAATTCACAAAATATCAGTTGAGCGTCAATAGCAACGTTGTCAAACTAAAGCACACAAGGTGCCAAAAAAAACAAAACACAAAAAAACAAGCATCATGAGGTGAAAAAAAAAGTGTATTTTCAAAATGTTCTTAACAGGAAGTATTAGTCTGATATTGCAAGATTATCATTACCTATTTGGATGCTCTTAATGATCTCAGTGTTTTTTCACCAATAAATTCTTTCTGTAGAAATCCGTTTTACTCTGACTGGAAGTATAGCCTAATATTTAGCCTAACTTAGCTTAAAGTCAACCATCTTGCGGCCCACATTGAATGGACTTAGAGAACTGAATACGGCCCTAGGCCTTGAGTTTAACACATATGATTATTGGTTAATAGTAGTAGTAATTTCAGTGCAAGTGCTTCTTAAGTATTCACAGAAACATGAAAGCGGGTTGACTAGTATCTAAATGCCACTAATTTTGCACAACTTGTAAAATAAATTTGGAGAGAAACCCGTCAGGCGCTGACTCCCTTGACAGATACTGGTGTAGCAAAGTAAATTATGGATCAAGCCGTCACAAAATTGAGTCAACATACTTGCTTCCTTGCTTGTATCTGACATTTTTTCTCGTCTCCTTTTCTTTAGGTGGTCCCGATTTACCCCTGATGACATCCCCTTCCTCTCCCTCAACCCGGTCTTCATCCTCCTCGCCTTCATTAGGCATCTTGGGCTTTTCGTTACTCTTCTTCAGGTAAAGACCATCTGGCTCGGTGTCACTTTCCCAGACGCACAGACTCCCGTCCTGACCAACTGTGTATAACTGGTGAGACAGAGTGACAGAGGTCAGAGAATAAAGATATATATATGAATATTCATCATGAGTTTACTTACGTCGAGGCTGTCTTTCTCAAAAAAACATCCCATTACCACATCTTTGTGTCCACCAAAGGAGTAGTAGATGAGATTGGCCCATCGCTCTGCCCCGAAGATCCAAGTTGACATGTCTTTGCTGCCCACAGCAAAACACCTACATTTTCAAAAGATACCTTGAATCAGAACTGGCCTCGAGTTCCATCACAAAAAGGTAACGTTGACTCACTTCGAGTCATCGGTCCAGTCGATGCATGTGGTTTCATCATATGGACCGTAGTAACTTTTATCCAGAACAAAAGCGTTAAATTCTCTTTGTTTTCCAGGAGCATGGTAGAGCAGCGCCACGTTTTCCTTCGTCACAACAAACTTCCTGCAGTGAGCGAAAATATAAATCAGCAACTTTCATTTTTTCTTTAGATTAATAGACATTTTAGACCCTCGGACCTGCCATCGGGTGAGAAACGGATGCTGTTTACAGGTTTGTGGAAGTGGAAGTGATGCAGGATAGCTCGGGTGATGAGACTGACCAGCAGTGCAGCACCATCTACAAATCAGAAGAATGCTCCACATCAACAAAAAAGTTACTTTTTTTTACTTTAAATGATGATGGATTTCTCTTCCTCAGCACCTTCATCTACAAGAATGGCCAAATTCCCATCAGGAGAGAGACCCACACATGTGATATTCTTTGTTGTGGAGATTGGTAATGTTTCCGATGTGTTGCTGTCAAACAAAACATAGTCAGAGTTAGAATTGATTTCCATTTTAAAAACTACACCAGGGCTTACTTTTTTAAGTCAAAGACCGACAGTCTGTTTCCAGCCGGACTGATCACTGCGTTGCCATCTTTCGAAAAGTTTAAATTCCCCTGACGATAGACTGCACCAAGTAGATTGGAAAACTAGACACAAAAATGGAAATCAGGATAACATAGGCAAAAGGATTCTAGAAGGATTATTAAATATATTTTTTTCCAGAAGAAACACAAAGTTTAACTTGCATCACTGTATAGAAGTATTATCCAAATAATGATCGTGGTGTTGACAGGACTAACTGTAAGCCCATGACGGGTAAAATAGAAAACACTCATAATTATATACAGTATATACTTCTCAAAACCATTGAGTATTTGCTGGATGTGAGCAAAAGTTCATTTTAAATAAAGTAAAAATGAACAGAGTCTGGTGTTATTAGCGAACTTACCTTGTAAGCAAACTTCATGTTGACAACGTTTCCGTATATCTAATGCATTTGTTAAGCCAACAACTCTAACAATGTTATTTTTCTTTCCACAAACGCTGGACTAATAACAACATACACGCTTCTACTCCACACGTGTTTGCATTTTGTTGTCACTTGTCAGGTCCGCCGCGGAGCTTCATTTGCAACCGAGCGCCCTCTGTTGGAGAGGAGGATGAAGTCAAGGTAAGTTAGTAAGTAATTTTTATTTATAGAGCGCTTTTCCATACCAGGGTCACAAAGCGCTTAAACAATCAAAACAATACTCAATAAAGTATATATTTTAAAGATCAAGATAAAACTGATAACACAACAGGAGTTCCAGTAAATCAAGGAAAAGCCTGAACAAATAGAAACGTCTTAAGATGTTAGACATTGTATTGATATTAATAAGTAAATACATAATAAATGGATTTTTTTCTGAGATAAATGTATTATATTTATACGTTATTGATATGTAATCTAAATATATCAGAAGATGCGGGAATGGAGATACTCATTTTTATTGAAAACGACACTGAGATAAATATTTATTTTTAAAAGAGCGACAGTTTTGGATGTTGGACAAAAAAATCAAGGTTTTTGTAAAGCCGTATTTCTGTAAAGTTTATTCAATAAAAATAACAACATCGCAAGCAGTTTCAGGATAGACCACCAGATGACGCTGTTTTGCAACAACTGTATTGCTTTGAACGCTTGTACAATAAGTTCAATTTATTTTAATAATCTGTCAATCACACTCATGAACATCATATTTGATTTATGGTTAGTAAACAATCTTGTTCTGTCTGGTCTTTCCACACAATCTGTTTACAGATAAGCAACTTGTAAATAATTCAGGTTTTGACAGCTTTGGTACATCCAGACTTCACGTGTGTTGATGCTTCATGAAACTGATCCTCACATTATCCTGATTAATCATAAGAAGCTTGATGTAAAAAAAAATGGGAATTGATTGAAACTACATTAAGAGAACTATTTTATGTATGTAGGTTTGCCAGTAGAGGTACTCAGATTTAACATCTGTGACAAGACAAACCTGTTACACCTTTTCTTAGTTAATCTAATATAAGAAGACTAATAATTGATATTTAATATCAATAAAAATGATCATTTAAAACAAATCTATTTTATAGTAGTAGTTTTGCAGATAAATAAACCCATTTTAAGTGAAAAATAGAAGGAGAAATGGGTGAAATGTGGGAATGCAAAAAAAAAATCTGCAACCAATTGTAGTACTTTTGCAGATACACTTACACATTTAAAGTGAAAAACAACAAAAAACTAATATGGAAAAATGTGAAAAAAAACAACATAAAAACAAGCTTGATGTAAAAAGAACCTTCATCATCACGAGTCTCCAGCATCACCAGGTCTTATTCAAAGCTACCATTCACCTCAGTGATTTGTGCCAGAGGTCAAAACAAGGCACAGCATGGAGTCGCACATATTTCTGCCCCCCGCTGGAACACTCCACACACCCGTACACCGTCTCTCTCTTCTGGCTTCCCATGCCACACAGCGCACACGGGCCTTTGGCGATGTTGTGCTTGAGCAGGTTGACGCGAGTGTGAGAGCTCTCCCTCAGGTAGGAGGTGGAGATGTCCGTCATGCTGGCCGACTTCTCGTAGTAGTCCGTCACCATGTCGTCCATGAAGGTGTCGGTGTGCGTGAGCTCCTCGAAGGTCCTGTCGTCTGCCGAGAAGAATGACAGATGATGAGGCGGATGGACAGACATTTCACAAAGGCTTTTGATGAACTATATACCGGCTCTGAAGGGATTTCCATAAATGATCCCAGAGAGGAAGCGACGGAGTCGACCCATGGAGAAGTGGCCGATGACGCCTCCCAGTTGCTCTCTGATCTGCTCCTTTTCAAATCCACCCTGAGACTCCGGCGCCACACAAATATCTGAGACCAGATGAAAAGATTTACATTTATTTTTGTATTAAACTTGCACTGTTACAAATATTAACACTTTAAATGATCATTGTACTTAAGATGGCAAATTTAAAAATTTCCATTTTTTCTTTTCAAGAAGTAATAAAAAGCTTTGCTCCTCCAGCCAGTTGTAATAACGTTGCTTTGTTTATACAATGAGTCCCTCAGAGGTGGAGACTTTCGGGATTGATGACAAACCTTGATATTTGACCAATCAAAGCACAGTGGGTGTGGTTATGGTAAACAGGATTTCCTCTTCTATCTTTTCAGTGGGCGGGGCTTAAGCCCTTTTTTTAATGTAAATATTTCAATAAAAAGAGTTTCGTACAGACAGACACATACTGATGATACAATAGAGGTTCAAGATCTATTTAAGACACACTTAATTCAATACATATTTTCTCATGGTTTTGTTACTTCCCTTTTCAGACAAACACGTCTGAGTGTATCAAAGACCAGATGACAAGTGATAGTAGTAATCTGTTGTTCTTCTGGATTCAGGAAGGTTTGAGAGGAAATTGTTATTTACTAGAATGGCTTCTAACAGCCGCTCACATAGTGTTTTAAACAGCAATTTAGTCCAGTTGAAAAAAACACAACTTATCCTCGAAGTGTATCGTTAACATAACAACTGAATAAAATGTCCCACAGCCTTTTGTTTGTGTACCTAGTCTCCCGTCCAGACGTACAAACAGCGGGCAGATGGTGAAGGCGATGGTGGTGTGAGCCGGTATGACAATGGCCTTATCACGACCTTTGGGGTTCCTGCCATCGTCAATCTGAAACTACAGTAAGAGAACTATTTTATATATCGTTGATGAAAAATACAATTGTAGGTTTGCCAGTAGAGGTCCTCAGATTTAACATCTGTGACAAGACAAAACTTGTTACACCTTCTCTTAGTTAATATAATATAAGAAGACTAATAGTTGATATTTAATACCAATACAAATTTAAAACAAATCTATTTTATAGTAGTAGTTTTGCAGATAAATAAACCCATTTAAGTGAAAAATAGAAGGAGAAATGTGGGAAATGCAAAAAAAAAAAAAACTGCAACCAATTGTAGTACTTTTGCAGATACACTTACACATTTAAAGTGAAATACAACAAAAAAAGGTCTGGAAAAATGTAACAAAACATAAAAACTCCAACAAATTATTCAACATAATTATATTTTCATGATTACTAGGAAATGATGATACTTTTCTGATTAAAAGGAAACTGTGTCATTAAATCCTAAAAAGAAAATAACAGAAAAGCAAATTATCTTCCTGAAAAAAAGAATGTAGATTCAAATGGATAAAATTATTTTAATTCATTTTTTTTTATTGATAGAAACTTGATAAGAAAAATGTAGAAGAAAGTTTTTTATTAATTTCATTACTGTAATATTTAACACTATTAAACACTGTTGGAACTTCAGAGCTTTAAACAAGGACTCTGCTTCATGGAGCTTCACCAGCCCATCACGACTCATTGCTCATGTTTTCATTTCAAAGGTCAAAGCATCTTTTTACCCTCATGGTCGTTCCTCTCATCCCTGCATGGACGGTCAGCGAGCACTGGCGTGTGGTCCGGATGCTCTCCACCACCACACAGAGGATGCTGCGTCCGCTCTCTCTGGACTGTCGGACCAGACAATGATCCAGATCCACTTTCCTGTGAGAGACGCACGGTTAGAAAACGACACCATGAACTTCACAAGCTCCAAAAATATTAGCCCCGTCATCATCTTGTGGCAGTGTTAGATGACATCATCACTTATTCAGTTTTACAGGGAACCCCCTCGTCTCCTGTTCTCTCTGTCAGAGTCATACAGCGAACATCAAGGTATCATTTGTCACAGAGAGAGAATCATTTCACATCATTAACACATAATAACACAGTTTAGAAAATAGTTTATAAGATACTTAGTAACAAAGACTTATTTATTTTACTTTATTTTCATGTTTGAATGCTCTAAGTAACATGCAATATAATTAAAAAGAAAGGAAGAAATAATGTATTTAATGAAATTAATTTCGACAATTCTTTTTAAATAAATTATGAATATTTAGAAAATATAAGGAAATGTATTTAAAATGTTGGATTAAAAGATAGAAGGTATCCTATGATCATTTTCTATTAGAAAAAAAACAACCTTTTAAATAAAATAAAGTATTTTAAGGGAACTTACGGAAATAGCATTAGAAAATATTGAAAAAATAAAATAAAATGAATATTTTGTACAAGTAAATATGTATACTTTTTCAGTGACTTGAGAGAGGATACTAAGAGTCCCACTGTGTCCAGTAGTGACTGATAAAACCATCTTTTTTTTGTATATTCCAGCAATCGCATAACCTCCTTGGCAGATGTAATTAAACAGGTAATAATGTTGGTCAGACTGTATGCTAGTTATGAAGCTTCATGAAACTTTGTCCAAATTTGAAAGGTAAGTAGGTGGCGCCGTAAGTTAAAAAAATAATTTGAGGTTTCAATTGATTAGATGCTCAAAGCAATTGATTTTTAGAGCAGAAAGTGACACCTAGTGGCCTCTCTCTGACTCTACACCGACCCTTCACTAAGGGGGGGTTGAACGAAGCACTTTGCCGTACCTGGAGTTAAGCTCCCGAAGCAAGGTGGGAACCTCCAGCTCGTGTTTGGTCACGATGCCGAAGGAGGCTTTGACGGCCACGGAGTCCGAGCCGCTGATGTTGAAGCCCACGTCGTTGATGACATGGTTTCCAAGGCGACCATTCAGGGATACGTCCGATTTATCCTCGTAGTTAAGAAGCTGATACGACGACACTCCTAAATCAATGATGATTAAAAAAATATGAAAGAAATGTATTATAATGTTAATGTATTGTTGTATCGTCTTCCATGGCGATGAATCCACTTCACCTGCCGTGATCTCCTTCTCGCCCACCAGGATGTCCTTCAGAGAGAAGGGGGTCGAGGCATACTTGAGCTTCTTCCAGAACCGTCTCCTTCTCTTCCGGGTCACCAGGCTGAGCGGCTGGTACCGGTCGGCCTCGCTGAGGCTCGGGACGGGGATCAGCCTTCCTGTGTCTCCGACCTGCTTGACAAAGTTCTTGGTGGCAGCAGCGAACATGGCAAACAACGACGTGTAGAAGTTCTGCTGGAGCACCTGTTGCCTGCTGGGTCTTCAATAATGCAGGTGTGTGTAAGCAGAGAGCACTGTGAGTGTTACTTCCTGTCACATGACCAGCTAGGTGGAAAACATAATTGGAGCCAGATCATCGCCACAGTACAGGAACGTTCGGTACATGTTGTTGCTTTTAGTTTCCTTCAAACATTATCTTAGACTAGAGAACAGTTTAATTTAAACTTCTTGCTTGGATGGTCTCCACATCGCAAGTGGTCTTTTATGTGTGTGTGTGTGTGTGTGTGTGTCCTGCTGCTACCGTCCAGTCTCCACAGACAGAAATAGCCAGTCTGTTATTTGACCACCACATGTAAGCATTTTTAGTTTCAGCCACAGAAACTAAAGTAAGTCCTTTTTTTTTATACATCTTTCAGTTCACCCTGTAATTTTTAGTTCCAAAGACATCAAACATTTTCTTTAAATTCAGAGCTCGAAACCAACCATTACACGTATCAAATTCATCATCTAACATGTTAGACAAGTGGACAGAAGTTCATGTTACTTGGATTTGATCAGACTTTTTATCTTTAATTGCCCCCCCAAAAATAAATAATGTTATATGTTACAAGCCTTAGCTTGTATTTGGGGCTCCCATGAAACAATCTCTCATGATGGGATGATAACAGGCTGCTTTAAAAACATAGAAATGTTCTGCATATGTTCTCCTCTCCAAAACTGCCTGCATGAACAACCACAGGACTCAGAGTTATTTTGTATTTCCATTTTTAGTGAAGAGTTCCACCAACTAGGAATGTGCAACATTAAACATGAAATGTTTTAATCTTAAACATAAATAAAATACAATTTAACTCACCAGTAGTTTGTGTTGTCTGTGATTTGACTTTGCGAAACCAACATTATATTTTGATGTCAGCAAAATATTTCCGTTTAGGCTGTAACTGTTAATTTTGGAGAGAAGTTTGAGAATATTTAGCAATTGGATGATGAAGCTTCGTGATGGAGTGTCATGATACTAAAAGGTCAGTAGGTGTCGCCCTCAGTTTTAAAAAAAAAGTTTCAATAGAATAACTGTCCAAGGCAATAGATAAAAATAGCGTAGAATGACAACTAGTGGACTCTGAAGATAAAGACACTGTTTCATGAAGCTTTATCAATCCAACAATAAGAACATAGTTTAGATCAGGAGAGTCAACCTCAATCACACAAGGGGCCAAAATCACAAGTTGTGAGTCTTCGGCTGAACAAAATTTACCCGACAGGAAGTAGGAGTCTGATTTTTTTTATTGTTGTCCTTCGCTAAACATCATTAGTTTTTAATCTTATTGTTGATATCCCTCTTTTCCTTATCTTAACCACTGACATCTTTATAGGTAATCAACATCAACATTGATTTACTTTGATCTCCAGACAACTGTCCGTCCAGTTAAATTACTTGGCGGGCCAGTGTTTGATAGAGGGTTGAAAAAATACTTCAAGCGCTCATAACTATTAAACATTTGTTTCAAATTAATAAAGTACTGCATGTCAATATTAGCAAATATGTAAAGAGAGCACCACTGATACTATTTTTGTTGATTAACTATTTATTTTTATTGTTTTTTCAATTCATTTGTTATACAAATGTATAAAGGGCACTTTTTGAAACATAGTCAAATAAATCTGTGTATCAAAGTGTGTTGTTTATTACAGCAATTTTAAGTTTTTGCAATGAACTCATCACTCTTTTTCACAGTTGTAATAAAAAACAACAACTAAAAATGTCAAATAAATCCATTTCAAAAAGTAAAGCAACGTGAACTTAAACGCATCCAAAATCCAGGTGGCGCCCTAATGAACCCACTTCTGAAAACCCTCAGTTCATCACACCGTGTGAGGAAAGAATACATGTTGAGGCCCTTCACTTTCCTATCCTGTTCACGTGGGTCTCCTGCAGCTCAGAGATTCCCGACTTCTTAATGGACATTCAACATGTCACTTCCTGACCCCAGTTGTTGTTCGAAACTACAACATATCAACACGTCCATGTTCAAACAGGGACATATTCCTGATCATCTCAGGATAACAACGGGAAGACCTTTAGCAGCGTTTCTGTGGAATCTTGAGACAAAACTCCCCGATGTTTGTTTGCTTCTCCTGCAGGTCGTCCCCCCTCGGGGATCACAGATCTGCTCGACTTGGCAGTCGGAACCTGGAAAAGACATCAGAAGAACGAAACATGCAGATTGTAAAGTGCTCATGATGCACAACAAGGATGTGGGTCAGCGTGTTGAGTTCCAGGCGGAGAGGGAAATTAAATTTAATAACATTAAAAGAGCTATTATTGAATAAACACTCGTGAGGAACATGGAATACTGAAGGACCATAAGAGAATGAATGATTCCTGTATAATACAACAATTAAACCTGCAACTTTTTCTCATTTTGTTTTAGGTCCTGGAACATAAATCATCTACCGAGCTCTGGCTGTTCAAACAATCTCTCTCACGAAAGAAGTATCACATCATGACACAGTGAACATTAGCATCATCATCCATAGGGGGGGAGGAAGAACGAGGAAGAGGAGGGAGCAGCAGGGAGTGGAGGAGACAGAAGGAGGGAGGAGGAAGGAGGGAGTTTGCCTCAGTTTCCAGTGATCGCTCCTCCACTCAGGGATATTTGGATTTTCAGTTTGGATGCTGGAGTCGCTCGTCTGACTCTCCAGGCTTGTGTGGTGGCGTGTGAGGCTGCGTGAGTTGCAGCAAACATGGGCCCCTCGTTGTCTTTCGGGATTATTGTGTGGACGGTCATCGCTCTTCACACGGTGACCTGTCAGGAGGAGACAGAGAACGGTGAGCAGAAACTTTTATCATTGATGAAAAATGCAAAGATGATTTACTTTGTATCTGCAAATCTCTCAAATGTTACTTCCTCGCACAATGATAAACACACCCAGTTACAATTTCTGATATTTTTTCCCAAAAAGTTTATGGATAAGTAATAAAATATGTAATTGCACAATAATTGTAACTATAAAAATGTTACGCACATATTTCCACGGTTTTGTCAAAGTTAAGAGGATCTTAATGTTATGTGGACAGTCAGGATAACTGTTGAACACAAATACAAAAATAACTTGCTGAGGAACCTGGTATTTTTATTAGACAAAACCATGAAAAATAAAAAAAACTATGTAGGAGTTTCTTAGAGCTAAAAAAAAGGTCAAAAACGTCCCTCCAGATATTTACAACGCTATAATTTTCTTAATATATGACCTACAGAAGTTTGATATAGTTTAAAACATTCCTTGGAATGGGTCGAATAAAATGAGCCTATTCATGCTAACGGACTAACAACGAAGATGCTAGTGCACGAATAAAATGAGCCTATTCATGCTAACGGACTAACAACGAAGATGCTAGTGCACAGCCGTTTTCAATCATTTTGGCCAAAACTTTAGAGGAATTGTGACTTTAAAAGGCTGCAACTTGCTAAACTTTCAAGCGACTAGAGCTTTGAAAAACAAAAAAACTAAGCTTAGTCCGGTCACAGAGCAGTTCATTGAAGTCATTTTGTGCCCAAGAAGAATTTTGTGAAGCTAACTCAGGTGCCTTTCATATTGTAGAAAAGTCTCCATATCTGTAACAAATCAAAGTTCCTTTATGTTTTACAGTTAAATAAAGCTTGTGCAGCATAAAATAATTACATTTTTTATTAACAATTTACTTGTCACAAATATTTGGTTCACAGTTCGCAGTTTTGTGTTGCAATTAAACTTCTGGTCGCTAGGTGGCAGTAGTCATTACGTCCTCTGCAGCTAAAATAACGATGAGATCGCAACAATGAGCAGGGACGAGAGGATACAGTCAACTACAGCAGCTACTAAAGCACATTTCGTTTTCAAACAAATGAAATCAATAATGACTTCATAAAGATTCATGCGTTGTGTACATTTTGCAACGCAAAAAACTCCAACTATAACTCGTTCCTAAAGTATCGCAATGTATCACAATATATTGTAATGTTACCCCTGTAGCGTGATACGTGTCATATATCCAGATTCTTGACAGAATACACCTCTAGTAAAAAACCTCCACTCACACATTTCAAATGAACCTGCTGTAGCGTACACAGGCTTGTCTTTACAGTGTGTCTTTAACCTCTTATTTAAAACTTTTTAGGAATTGTTCCATCATCTACAAATAAAATAAACAGCAAATTGACCATTAACTCCACATTTAAAGGGAGATTAAGCTCCCTTTAAACGTGCTACAAATCTAAGCCACAGCTATTTTAAACTTAATAAAAAGACAATGTTCCAGCTCACAGAGCTGCTGAAACCACTAAGTGATGACCTGCAGGTTCCCACACAGAAATAGGATTGTGGTTCACTGAGGAGGATTCATTAGAAGGAACAGCAAAGGTGATAATCTGCTCTCATTGGCTAATTTGCCTCTAAAATCTCAAGTACCTCTGAGATAAAGTGGCACTCGGTCAAAAATATGGTGTAGTTTTCTTCTCAGCGCGATGTGGACGCGGAATGAGAGCCTGCTGCGAGCCAGAGCTATAATGATGTGGCCTCCTCCAAGAGACGGACAAAAGCAGGCCACTAATTTTGGTCAGAATTGGGGCCAGAGGCAGACAAGACACACCCAGAGTGAGAGTAGGCTGGAGAGTTTGAAATAAACCTCAATCTGAGCAAAGATCAGTGGAGCAGAGCGGTCTTGGATGATCGACCCCCTTTGTAAAAAAAAAAAAAAAAAAGGACATTTGAGGTTGGATGGATTAATGAAGATGCTGTAAAAATAACTTATTAATAATATATTTATTTCTAGTTCTACTCCTTTTTTTTGTTGACATATTTAAGTATTGGTTTAATTATTGTTGTGTTTTTTTGATTATACAATTTGCTTCCAGGTTGTGAGGGAGGCAACTTGTAGCCTTTCTATGTGGGGTTTGTATGTTCTCCCCGTGTTGCGTGGGTTGATTTGGAACTTGTCTTTAGAGTGTTCGTGTGAATGGTTGTGTGTCTTTGTGTGCCCTGCGACAGACTGGTATAGTGTCCAGAGTGTCCCCCGCCTCTCGCCCTGTGAAGCTGGGATAGGCTCCAGTTCCCCCTGCAACCCCTATGAAGGAACAAAAATGAATACATTTTATTGTGGTTGTTATTATAATTTTATGTATATTGTTTAATCTTTTCCTCAACTTCTGTGACAACTCAAATGTTCCCAATGTGGAAAGAATAACGGTATCTTAGTTATTTGTTACTAATCTCTGACTCAAAAAGAAAAATATTATTGACAAGTAAATATTGTGATATTATAATGAACTTTTAAAGGGTAACCATAATCCTAACCCCAACCCTTACCCTTATGCTAACCCTTAACCTTACCCTAACCCTAACCCTAACCCTAACCCTAACCATTACCATTTAGGTATGAGTGTGTGTGTGAATGGTTGTATGTCTTTGTGTGCCCTGCTACAGACTGGCATAGTGTCCCCCGCCTCTCGCCCTATGAAGCTGGGATAGGCTCCAGTTCTCTCCTAACCCTAACCCTAACTCTTACCGTTACCCTAACCCAAAATATAGACAAATAAGTGGATTAATTTTCTTGTATTTTAAGCACAGCCAAGCAATGTATTTTCAGAAATGCTCAAAGATTTATATTCAAGCAAATTGTGCAGAGTACCATTACCATTTTAGGTATTAGTGTGTTTGCTTGAATATAAATCTTTGAGCATTTCTGAAAATACATTGCTATGGGATTGACTACATGTTTGAATAAACTGCTAACAAGAAAGCAGTTGAACAGCTACTCTGGCTTGGTCAGCCAACATTGCCTTTACTGGTCTCAGTGTTCTGGATGATGTTCGAAACATCAGTAGGTCACATTACATGACATAAATCCTTAAAGATGTATTTAAGATTACCAGGTTTATTTGGAGGCATATCCAAAACATACGTAAGTGGAAGTCAGATTATTTAATTCAAGATTTGAATTCAACTTTAGTATGTTTCTTAAACTCTCTTTTCAAAGTCAGGAAGTTGTTTTAGTTGCATTATGATCAGAGATGCTGCTTGTTTTCAACTTTTGAAGAGCTGATACATTGTCCAAAAATCAAACCTGTGCGGAGCCTGATGAGCAGCTTCAGCAAGAACATTCAAGAAAGAACATTTATACTTCAATATTTGATGTTGTACAGTTGCATTAAACTGCATTAAACTGGAAATGGTTAATGTATTTTAGAAAGACATTAGCGAAACAAAAACCTTCTATTTATTCCCTTCAGCTAATTCCCTCATCAGGGAAGCAGGGAGACTTTCCCAGTTAGTTAAGGTGAGAGGCAGGGGAAACCGTGTGACTGGAGACTCTTAATCCAGGGGTTTCTTCTATTAATTTGAACCTTTCTCTGCCTACTTTTACTTAATAATTATAACATGTAATAAAGATGAATCATTGACTCTTTTTGTGTAGATGTTATTCACAAAATCCTTTTTTTTATATATATATATAAGACCCGATTAATTAGGAGAATGTGACTCTAAGTCAGACAATTTGTGCTCTTAGTAAAATCAAAAACGTTCATATTTCTGAGAAGACATGCATTTGTATTTTGATGAAAAGGAAGATGAAATAAATAATCCATGAAGGGATGTCAGGTGCAAACTTTATATAAACCAGAATTTGAATGGATTATCAAAAACTCAAATCAGTTATAGCTTTGTATTTCTACAAAATCAATTACCACTTTTAACTACTAACACTTGTTGTACTAGCTGGCGTGTGTTCATCTTCTGGTTGTTCCTTCAGAGGTGGCCATTATAAATCATCCTCCTCTCTGGTCACACATCCTCCTCTTCACATCCTAAATTGTCTCCTTAACCCTGATTGGTTGACCAAGTCTTGACCTTCCTCATGATAAAAATTATATTTCTTCTTTTCTTTCCTTCCTAATCTGACTTTCGGTTTTGTTTTTGTCTTTAACACGTGAAAAGTATTTTACCTACGATCATCACTTATATTTTGGTAGACATAAATACTTCATTGGCCAGAAAACGGGTGTGAGGAATGTAACACACATGTTTTATTTTAAATGTACTTTGTGTAGGAGTTTAACAAATACCCTCTCGCTGGTTTATTTCTGCTGTAATTGTGTGTTGGGCCGGACGACTTTTGCTTTAAATAGAAGACCAGAATTTTTGTGACCCAAACTGAAAGCAGAATAAAAAATAAAATTGCTTTAGAGTTTGAGAGATTTATGTCACTTCGGAGTCTTGCAAATCTCGCTAAATGCATTTCAAGATGCACATTTTAAACACATGTGTTTTTTACAAGCAACATTTCCAGGTTAAAGGTTTACGTGACTCAATAACAATAAAAGAAAACTATATCCTAAAGTGTTGAAGCTACCTGCTGAGTCGCGATGAAGGTCAGAAGAAGCCTGGACGATCCTCCGGGTGTGGCCTTTCTTTCTCCCTCCGTACTAAATAAAGACAAAGCCACAAGTTCCAGCAACGTATAATACTTCCAGTGTGGTTTCCCCTGAAATAACTGCAGTGTTTAAAGGCCGGGTTCTCCCGCGGGGAGAGGCTTCACCACATAATTAGTACTTGTGGACGTCCCTGAGCTGCCAGCGTTGAGATGCACCCGTAGAGCGAGGAGCAGGTGTCGCCATGTTTACTTTTGACTCACTTTCTCCTGCTCCAGTTCACATTAACATTTTTGGAACGTGTCAGACGCTGGACGTGTTAAACATGAGGCTGAACTGTGCATGAGTTACTGCTGCTGAAAACAAAAGATCATCATAAATTTCCCTAAAAGAGTTAAAAAGTTTAAAAATATGTATTATGTTATATTCTTTTCTTATAACTTCGCTTCTTATGCTGTTTTGACAATATATTCCTGAGTCAGAGTGCAATTGAAGAGCAACTAATGTGTCTCTTAAATATATGTTGGACTTCTATTTTACTCATCAATCATGTGTCTGTTTGTACAAAACTAACTTTTCATTGAAATATTAACTTAAATGACAAAATGTGCTTAAGCCCCGCCCACTGAAAACACTTTGTTTTATGAGGATGAAATCTTATTGACCATAACCACAGCCACTGTGCTGTGATTGGTCAAACATCATGGTTTGTCACCGCATGTAATCAATCCCAGAAGTCTTCACCTCCAAGCGACTCGTTGTATCAACAAAGTGAGGCATTATTTCAGCTGGCTGGAGGAGGAGTGAAGACATTTGACAGTTACAGCACTAAAAATATGTTATTATATTATATTAAGTATTTTGGTGACACCATGAATTTTCCCTCAGATCAGAGGATTTCTCCCTAAAATAAGAATAATTTAACTCAGTGTTCAATGATTCAAACAGATTTTGAACCAGCATAAACACAACTCTAAAGATAAAACAAATATGAAATTGTGTTTGTATTAATAGACAATATTTTAAAACAATGATTATAAAAAAAAAAGTATTATTTCTTCCAGATTTGAACTCATAGGGAGTGTACTTATAGTATAATGGAGTCATGTTTACAACTTCCTGAAATACATTTACCACCTAAGGAAAAGGTAGTAATTATTGAAAGAAACGAATGAACTTAAGAAACAAAGTTTTTTTTGTTGTTGCAGGCATTAAAAGGCAACTAATGTGTTGATTTAAGTGTCTTAAATAGATCTTGAACCTCTATTGTACTCATCAGTTTGAGTCTGTTTGTAAAAAACTCTCTTTAATTGAAATATTTACATTAGAAAATTTACCTAAGCCAACTGAAAAAAACATACATTACATTTATAAAGTAATAAATTTGAAACATGGTCATGATGAGGGAATTACTTCATCTTGGAGAGGAAGACTTCTACATTTGAAACATGTGAGTCAATCAGGAAAGTTAGGTTTTGATATAAGTTGTTTGTAAACATTATAACTTGTAAAATATGTAAATGATTTTCAGGAAATCTTTAGGGGGATTTTTTAAACTAATTTGTCATGTATGACTTGAATGGCTTATCATCACTGCACCGCTCAGAAGTAGAGATGCTAATGTGGCAACAAAGAGTGTTCTTGTTGTTTGTTAAACATTTATATTAGATCGCTCCACTTATCACTTCAGCTGTGATGAAGGGAACTTCCTTGGCAGAAGTTTGCGCTCTCTGAGTGCTTAGGGTAACACATTCCTTTGACACACAATCTTCTTCTTCACATACAAGCTGTATCTCCAGGCACAACGATCTCAAGCAACTTTGGTTTATTTGAGCAAACATGGCCGCCAGCTGATCAGACCTGCGTCAGCCATGTTAGTCCCTGTTGCGGTCTCACAATAAGAGCTTTTGGGATCTTATCCTGCTCAAAATAAACTTGTGTCCTTAACTCTCTGGTTTCCTCCCACAACGTAATACTCAACTGACTACACAAGGTCTACATCACTGCTGTTCTGTCTTTGTGATAATTATTGTGGTACGGCTATTAATCACAAAGCGCTTTAATTTCAAAAACAATATCCAGTTAAAATATATGCTTTAAAAGGCCAAGACACATAAGACAAACACAGTCCCAGAAAGTCAGGGAAAAGCCTGCACAAATAAAAACGTCTTAAGATGTTTCTTGAAGGAGTCAGTAGATCATCAAACACAGAGGGAGAGGAAGATCGTTCCAAAGCTTAGGAGGAACAGTCCAAAAGGATTTCTCTCTGCTGGATCAGATCACTGATGTAAGGAGGAGCCTGACCATGAATAGATCTGAAAGTAAGAACCCCAATTTTTTAATGGATCCTGAAAGAAACTGGCAGCCAGTGAAGAGTTCTAAGGAAACTTAGAGCAGATAATCCAACCCACAATACTTCTCTGGTTCTCGGGGAAATGTGAGTTCTTCTACTAGAGCAGGTCAGAATTTTGTATTAACTGCAGGAGAGACAGCTCCTTCTTGTTTAGACACGAAAATAAACTGTTACAATAGTCCAAATCAGAAAACACAAGGATAAGGATAAGGCTTGAATAAGGACAAACGCATGGATAAGGATTGAAAGACTTTGTATCTCAGTTCAGATGTTACTCCTCCCATCACTCTCTGTCTCAGTACAGATCTTTTTTGGCTCGTTCTCTAAAGCAGCATCTAGATTCAGTGTGATCATCTAGAAAAAAAGAAAGAAAATAACTCACATTCTTGGTGTGAGTGTGTAATAAGGCAAAGTGCAGCTCTCATTGTGATATAAGTGTCATGAGAGTGAAATGATTATACGCACGTTTACAGCCAGAAACAGTAAAAGTCGACCGCAGTCTAGTCGCGGCGCTGAGCCGATTGACATGACCCAGGAGACACTTGTGATGTGCACTTCTTCAGAAAACTGCAATTTACTTTGAACTCAAGTGTTATTATGTATTTAAGTCGCACACTTACAGAGTCAATGCTAGCCTGTACTTTATTTTTAAATCTTCCATTTGTGTTTTATGTTAAAAAAAAAAGAATTATTCATCTCCGAGTTCTGTGACCTCCTAACACATACATTATTCTGTCACTGCCTAACTGACATGACTTTCAATTTGGTTGACTTGAAGAGAAATTGCAGACCAATACATTTAAAGACTTGGTTTTAAGACTTTCTCATGGTTTTGCTAATCCCACCAAACCTCATAGGATGTAATTAAAGTCTTGAGTGCAACTGTTTTCCCTCATAAACGAATGTTTCAATACAAAGATATTAGATAGTGCAGATTATTTTGGTTTTAATTGGCTATCGAGGAACGTTGACAAATCTTCCAAGAATAAAGTAGAAAAACACAGACCTCTGCCAAACTATTCATTCACACCCACCAAAGCGTCTCACTGTGTATTTTATCAATGTATACATATTTTTTTTCCAGCATTTGTAATATTTCTGCTTAAAATAAAATCAACTGTGCAGCAGGTGGCTGTAGTTGTCTTAAACTGCCTGCACAAAAAACTCCGATCAGATAATAATTTGGAATACCACCAAAATGTTCTCAATCCATTTATGCTCTTGAGCTATTTTGCTAAGAGACGGACAAATTAAAAAAATCACTCAAGTAAATTAAGCCCGTTATTATGTGAGATTTACTGTATATTATATACAATTTAAAGGCTTCATAAGGCACTAAACTACCCTATCCATTATATATAGTAACATATATTGTGGTTCATAAAAATTGAATTTCACAATAATTGAACTTCAATTTCTGATCTTTGTAAAATATTGCCTCCTGCTGGTGAAAAGTCAAAGGTGCACCAATATAAACTTGAAGATGGGCAAAAATAAAGTTTTAAATTCCAATTATTCAATGCATTTTATTATAAAATCTGCATTATGTTTAAAACACCAACAACTTTTTCAAAAGTTGAATGAAAAGATGAAAGCGATAAAAAGGGCAACACTGTATATTACACACAATTAAATGAATACATGTCATGATCTTTAAGTACAATTTGGCTATAGGTCTATATTTGGTAATGACACTAATTATTTCTAGTTTTCTAAAACTTTTAATCTTGAGAATTCAATTTAATCATAAAAATGTGAATAAAGTGTGAAAGATAAAATCAAATATATTGTTTTTTTTTCTTCTATAGTACTATGTGTTTAATTGTTACAAATATTTGATAATTTTCT
Organism: Callionymus lyra; assembly: GCF_982586985.1. NCBI lineage: Eukaryota > Metazoa > Chordata > Actinopteri > Syngnathiformes > Callionymidae > Callionymus > Callionymus lyra. The sequence continues at coordinate 22,709,086 of NC_141822.1, read as the reverse complement.
CTTTATAATGTTGATAAGGTAAAACTTTTCTGTAATTAGACTCCATGTTTTTGATCTGTTTTCCGCGAAATGTATTTTATTTCACCAACTAAATACTGATTAATTTTGTATTTTAATTTCCGGCTATATTAAAGTTAATAAAAACCACAAAAAATAGAGCATTGCATCAAAAATAGCCGGCAGAGTAGGTTTCTAATTACAGACACTCAGTGGTACGGCTAGTAATTTCCAAACGTTTTTCTGCCAAAGATTCCTGTAGCAAAAATATAAAAGACTATGTCAGCCAGGATGAGTTGAACTGCTCAGCATATTTTAAGAGGTCAGTAGGTCTCAGTTTTGTGAAGTCTCTAATTGGTTATAGTGCAAAGAGATCTTGTGGACTCTTAAAATAAAGACACGGTTTCATGAAGCTTCACTACTGAATGGTCCTTTTTGTCCTAGTGACTTATATTATAGTGAGGATGGACATTTCAGTCAGTCTGACGTAAGATACGTTTGTCTGACATAATATCTTTTCTAGATGTTGACGCCACGCTAAAAGGAAACTGCACAGTCGACGGGACGCTCCATCTTCACGATGACGTCTGGAAACCGGAACCTTGCCGAGTGTGCGTTTGTGACAACGGTGTGACGGTGTGTGACCAGGTTCAGTGTGAGTTGGTGTCGAACTGTGAGAAGGTCGTGACGCACGAGGGAGAGTGTTGTCCCGTCTGTGAAACCTTCGCCAGTGCAAGACGACCCACAGGTGAGACCAACAAACTAAACGCCATGAACAATATTTCCCTGATGAACGAGTGGAACAAAACATTCCTTTATTTTCTCTTTCCTTTCATTAGCATACATGGGCTACAGAGTAAGTAAAGCTTCTATTCACCTGAACATGTTATTCAATACATCTTAATATTAATCATTTATTTTGAATTTAAAGGGAGAAAAGGGTGAACCTGGTGACATACCACAGGTAAGCTAAACTAGCAAAGTTTGATTTATGTAAGAGATTTATCAACTCTTTCTGTGTCTTTGTCAGATTGTTGGACTCCCAGGACCTCTCGGACCCTTCGTAAGTGTTATTGTATTTGAACAAGATCAAGATAATATCTAATAGCGAGATATGGTTATGTTGTTTCTTTCTTTCTATTATATTTTTTGTGTATCAGCACAGGTACAAAATAATGTATTGCCACATGATTGATTCTGCTGTACTGTCCTGCTGTTCTTTACTGCGTTTAGCGCGTTATGAAAGTATCTGCAAATAATGTTGTTTTCATTCTTATATCGACACAAACCTTTGATGCATTCACATTGGTATGACGCCAGATTTGTTTCAAAATAATGAAATAATGAAGAAAATATCGAAGCTTTTCTTACTTTACCTTACTTCCATCAAAGAAAACAGTTTAAATAAAAACTAGTATTTAAACAACTTTATTTTTTGCATTGAATATATATATTTTTCTTATTCAAAATTTATATTTTCATTGAAGCAACCTATTTCTGGCATTATCTTTTTTTTTTTTTGATTGAAGCAACTATATTTGGACAAAAGCAACATTTTATAAATGAATAATAACACAAATCTACCTTCATATATTAGGACCACTATTGGATAACTATACAATAATGACGGGTTGATAAAGCTTCATGAAGCAATGTCATATTTTGAGAGGTCAGTAGGTGGCACTCTCACTTTAAATAAGATGTACGTACATTAAAGAGACCCGAGAAAACAAGGCAGCTCTCCCCAAGTGGTAGAAAACTCCTTTTTTAAGAGTTCTCAAATGATTTTGAATCTTGGTTTAGTTAAACACAAACTATAGTTTATAGGATTAAACACATCATTGAAAGGTTTTCAGTTATTTAACCTTCACTCTTTCTGATGAAGGGTCCTCCGGGCGCTCAGGGCAGAACCGGGCACAGAGGATTTAAAGGAAGGCGGGTAAGTAAACAACATATTAACAGTTTACTTTCAGCCTAATCAATGTGAACTTAACCAATATAGTTAGAATCGTTGATTTAAAATCAAAATTCTATTATTTAAGACTTATGTTTAAGTGCATTGTAGATATGCTTTTATAATAATCTGCAATTGTGCAGGGATTCAAAGGCCCTCCAGGCTTTGATGGAGAACCAGGTATTCCAGGAAATCCAGGAGAGCCAGGTCCACCTGGTCAGCCCACACCTGGGGTGAGTAGTAAAGTCGGTTAAATTGTAAAGTTATATTTTTTATACCAATGTTCTTCTTTGCCTGACTTTAGAACCAGCTGGTATCACAGATGGCGCTAGGGTTCAATGAAAAGTCTGCCAATTTGGCTGGGATGGTTTCACAGACAAGGGTAAGTCTAATATAAAGGCAAAAACAAAAAATATTTTACTTATGATTTACAACATTCCCAGGGTGAAGTGGGACCAAGAGGTCCACCTGGCCAGTCGGGACCACCAGTAAGTTTTATCCTGTGGTAAAATGCTAGCTTAACTTGTAGCAGACAAAAATGGCCTTTAAGCAAACACAATATGGTATATTAAGTCTATCTATCCTTCTTGAGGGTCCAAGTGGTATTCAGGGTATTCATGGAGAGGCTGGAGATCCTGGACCACTGGTGAGAAAACGTCTGCTTCTATAAGTTTTCAATGAACTGAAAAAAAACAACTTGTTGTAATTGTATGTTTGTGGTTCAGGGAGAACCAGGTCATCGAGGACCAGATGGGCCAACCGGGAAACCTGGACCAGATGTGAGTACCTAAAAACCTTAACTTGTATAGTCCATTATAAACAAATCCAAACAGTTGGTTCAAGTATGTTCCTTCAGAGTTCTTACCTCTTCACTGAACCAAACTTGTTTGTTTAGGGAGAAGCAGGACCTGCCGGTGCTTCCGGAGAACCAGGATATGCTGGATCAATGGTAACCAATCAGTCCTTTAAATAGTCTACGATCAATTTAAACATTTTCTCGGTCTTATTGGATACATTTAGTCTATTTTTGTGCATCATATATTCTGACTATGACTAAGAAGCTACTTAAAACTCCATCAGGGCGCAAGAGGATTTCCAGGACTACCGGGTCGACCTGGACTTAAAGGACACAAGGTATGTCAGAAGGAACATATTTCACATCTTATTGGTTGTCATTAAAACGCGTTATGTATCAACAGGGTTTGGGAGGACTTGCAGGACCAAAAGGAGAGCCTGGTGCAGTTGGTACTAAGGTATAACAATGTGATAGTGCCCAAAATAATGAAGAACTAAAGAGAGATAGATCTTCATGTCATCTACCAACAAAACACAATACTTAGTCATTTAATCACACATTTTGCTTTCAGGGTTCATCAGGTACTCATGGTTCAATGGGGGCTCCTGGTCCTCAGGTAAGAGGAACCAAACAGAGTTATTTGATAGATTAATAAGACAAGACACTGATCCAGGCTCATTTACTCACAGGGGCCAGCGGGTCAAGCAGGAGAAAGAGGAAGAATGGGTCAAACTGGCCCGGTTGTAAGTACAGAATTCCAATTCCAAGTTTTTATTTTTAAATGACTGTTAAATGATTTATGAATGATTTATTAAAGGGCAAACGCGGTGCATCTGGTCATGCTGGTAAACCAGGACCTCAAGTAAGTGCTTGTATGCTAGTAAGCTAATAGAAGTTGGATAAACATGCAATTTATTTAAATGGCAGGGTCCTCTGGGAATTCCTGGTATTGCTGGTTTTCCTGGGAGCCCAGGAATGAAGGTGACGTCACTTTAATCACATATTAAAAGTGTTGAACGTTAGTAGTAAATGTGGGTTGTGTGTAGGGTGAAGCAGGCCCCACGGGCTCGAGGGGTGGCCCAGGCCAACAGGGACCCAGGGGAGATGTGGGTCATGTTGGGCCAGCAGGTCGCACTGGAAAGCAGGCAAGCATAATCTTTTTTTTTATTTTTGATTAAAATAATTTTTATTGACATTTCATATTTACAGGGAGCTGAAGGACTTGATGGAGGGCCAGGTCCCCGTGGACAATCAGTAAGTGTCCCCAGATTATTGCCGACTTCATGGGGATAGACCTCAATGAATTAATGAATAATGTTATTATTATTCTCAGGGTCTTGGAGGCATCCAGGGTCCATCAGGTCTACTTGGCCCTGCTGGTCCACCAGGCCCTCAGGGAGTGACAGGATCACCTGGTGCCAAAGGACAATTGGTATTTTTAAAAATGTTCTCCCAAATATTAAAATATTAGTGATACACATGCCTGTATAAATGATTAAAAACGTGTTATGCTTGTCTCCGCACAGGGTGATGGTGGAATTCCTGGATTCAAGGGAGAAGGCGGCCACAAAGGAGAAAGAGTGAGTAACATTTCAATGTATGGATCATCGAGGATAGTATTGGTTTTGTTATATAATTAAAACTGTAATCATGTTTCTATTGGGCAGTTCTTTACGTCTTAATTGTACGTGTTTTTAAGGGTGACCATGGTGCTCCAGGTCTGATTGGACCTATGGGGGATGATGGAAAACGTGGACCCCGTGGCGATGCTGGTTCACAAGGCGACCAAGGACCTGCCGGAGAGACAGTGAGCCAATATATAATACTTCTGAAATCATGAGCAAATGAATGAGCAAAAATATAAGTAGAAAAATAAGTTATTTAATCAAGAAAACAAGGCACAGAATGAAAACTGTTCTTCTTTCAGGGTGCCCCTGGAAACAGAGGTTTTCCTGGTTCGGATGGGTTACCCGGTCTGAAAGTGAGTAAAAGCTGCGATTAGCCTCATTGTGATCCTTTCAATTGTTGTGTATAATTAATAATATTTTGTGTATAACTAAATCAGGGTGCTCAGGGTGAAAGAGGAGTACAGGGCTCATCAGGGGCAAAAGGATTAACTGGAGACGTTGGACGTGGAGGTGAAAATGGAATAACTGGAGCTAGGGTGAGACAATAGGGCGTTTATGTTTGGTTCATATATTTGGTGTTGTGTTGGATGCATAAGGCCCAATTCGTGATAAGGGATTTGATGGTTCTTTCTTCCACAGGGTTTGGCAGGGCCTTTAGGTTCTCAGGGAGCAGAAGGAAAACAAGGACCAATGGTATCTAAACATTACTTCACAAAGTCAATCCCACCCACAATAGTTATCATCTAATAAGATTACTGGCCTGGATAGGGTTCTTCTGGAGACGATGGGAAACCTGGACCAGCGGGCACGAATGGAGGGCGAGGAGGAGCAGGACCCATGGGCTTACCTGGACCCAAAGGCTTGGCAGTCAGTATCCATGATATCACACATTGTTGGTAGAGGTCAAATATGTACATAACGGATCACCTTTTAATATACATGTATAGGGAGATGGAGGTAAAATTGGAGAAGCAGGAACCCCTGGAGCATCAGGTCAAAGGGTATGTGGTCTTTACTCAGAAGGAGAAGACCATTTCAATTTTAAAAACATGATGTTTTCTCAACAGGGAGTGAATGGAAAAGACGGAGAGGAAGGCGCCGCTGGTCCACCTGGTCCAGCTGTAAGAATCAACGTCAATACGAACGTCATGTAAACTTCAAAATGGATGACAATCTGCTTTCTTTCTCCAGGGTCTCGCTGGAAAGAGAGGAGAGCAAGGACCACAGGGGGTGCATGGTTTCCAGGTTTGTGTGGACACATTAAAAAAAAGTGTATTTGCAATTTGAGGAAAGACACTTGATAAAACATATTTTTTATTGGTTGTGCATTTTAGGGTTTGCCTGGAACTCCTGGTCCTCCAGGTGAATCTGGAAAACCTGGTATTGAGGTGAGCTTATCACTACACTGACAACCAGAGTCTAGAGTAGGTAAGAAGAGAAATGACGGGTAATTGACAAGACAAAACAGATATTTATCCATCAGGTCCATACAGTGGATTTTCTTGAAAAATATCCCTGTTTGGTTGAATTATTTGGCTTAATTGTTTTTTTTATCTACCCTTTTAATCGACATAATTTAAAATTCAATAAAGATTCTCATTAATAGGATTCATAAGAAGTTCATTCATGCATGACCTTAGAATATTAGCAGCTGAGAGTCATGAATATACTTTATAATTCTTCTCGTTTCATACAGGGTCTTGCAGGAGAAGGGGGAGACGCTGGTTCAACAGGTCCAAGGGTAAGTCCTGGCACACCTTTGAACCCAATGTGCTAGTTTTGTTTTGAGGTTAAAATGTGTCTTTAATTGTCTGGCTGGTATAGGGAGAGAGAGGTCCTCCAGGTGAAAGAGGTGAAGTTGGGTCAAACGGGCTTCAAGGACCGAAAGGTAGTCCAGGTGGACCAGGACCAGATGGACAAAAGGTATAATTACAGTAAAATCACATATTATTGTTTTAGCTTACTATGTTATTGTGCATTTAAGGGTGGCACAGGGTCTAAGGGCACTACTGGAGAGGGAGGTGGACCGGGTCTGATGGGGATGCCCGGAGAAAGAGGAATCCAAGGGGTTCCAGGTCCAAAGGGAGATGCCGTAAGTTCATCAAACTTCACAATATCATGGTGTTGCAGAGACACTGATAAGGAATGTGGGTTCATAGGGTTCTTCAGGAGAAGCAGGAATGGAAGGGAACGCAGGAGCTGATGGTGCACGGGTTAGTTTCAGCAGATGAATTGACAGATCATTGAAAAACAAAATTAGGAAATGGTATTTGAACTCAATCTGTTTTTTTTTTTTTATCACTTTAGGGTATTGCTGGTGGTGTTGGTCCTGCTGGCTCTGTGGGACCCAACGGGGAGAAAGTGAGCCTTTGTTGTTTCATTTACACAAATATTTTATTTCAATAATAACATACTTCACTGAATGTGTTTCACGTCACAAAAAACTCTAAATTACCCCTCCATGCATTGACCAATTGTTCCCTAACACAGGGTGATTCTGGACCTGCAGGACCTACTGGCCGCCGGGGGACGAGAGGAGTCCCTGTGAGTAAATTGAACAGAATTAAATATATTTATACCTTAGTGTTAACATGGTTAGTTTTTAACCTGTATGTACTGTATATGCTTGACAGGGATCCACTGGACAATCTGGATCAACTGGCCCGGTCGGGTTCCCTGGGACTGCTGTAAGTCTACAAATTCCCCAACGTAAGTGATGAAGAGTAAAGTCAATAATTGCAACTTGCCTTTTCCTTATTAGGGATCTGAGGGCCAGCCTGGGTCCAAAGGGGATATAGGGGAAACAGGAATGAAGGGAGAAGCAGGAGCACCTGGACCACAGGGAATCGCTGGAATAACTGGTACACAGGTATTTAAACATGAACATTAAGAAACCCTATTTGAAATCACTTGTAAAAGATTCAAATGAGAACAAAATGAAATGTCTTGCTGGTATTTATACATTTCCATGAGTTATTTGCTTTTTTTTTTAGGGGCCAGTTGGTGTTACTGGACTGAAAGGAGCAAGAGGGACTCAGGGTCCAACAGTGAGTTTAACAAACACATAACAGAGCCTTTCCCATTCAGTTTCCTTCAAAAAAGGGAACACTTTTATCAGATTTATTGTGGGGGGACCAATTATAATGTTGCACCAAATTGTAATATGGTTATGGGACCAACTATATGTGGACTATATGTAATTCATGTCCACATGGCCATTTCAAGTTGTCTTAGACTGGCAGTTTTGGGGTTGTGATACTTCTGTCGGCTTGTCATCAAATTAGTTTTAACTAAACTATCAACAATAACTTAACTTACTCCCCAGGGATCGGCTGGTTTCCCTGGATTACCTGGAGGAGTTGGACCTGCTGGAGCTACTGTAAGTTTTGAACTAGAGACTGATTTAGAGAAAAATATCCTTCAGGCTATTTCATCTTAAAATCTTGTTTAAGGGGTCTGTTGGTGCTGAGGGAACCATGGGCGCTCCAGGAAAGGCAGGAACTCCTGGCATCAGAGGGGAGAATGGAAAAGAAGGGCGGCAAGGAGAACGTGGTGCTCGAGGTGAAGCCGGCACCCCAGGAGAGAAAGGTGACTCAGGAGAGGACGGTCCAGCTGTAAGTTAAATTTAAAAAACATTAGATTGTGTTACTTGTGCAATAATGAGCTACCATCATCTTCACTCAGGGTCCAGATGGACCTCCGGGACCTGCCGGCACTTCTGGACAGCGTGGTGTCGTAGGAACACCAGGCCTCAGAGGAGAGAGTGGCTTGGCTGGACCATCTGGACCTCCCGTAAGTGTGTCACACATGTAATAAAAAAAAGAAGCGAAAACAAGCACACAAACAGTAGCAAACCTATGCTACAAGCTATAAGATATTTAAGAAAAATGGGATGTGTGGATGTGAGTCAGTATTTAAACTCTAATTTTCAGACTTTAAAGGCCCAATCTGTATGTTTTAAAAAGGTTGTTTCTGTGTTGTTATAATGTGACTGAAATGTGATAAATTCTCCTTTTCACCATTGCAGCTTTTCTGCCTGTACATTTTATTTATAAAACAAGAGAAAGATTAATAGCTTAAGGGGCAGAAATAAGAATAACTGCTTTTCTCTCTGCTCTCTTTTCAATCTTTCCAATTTTGCATAATTTAGTTTAGGAATATTGAGTATATGCATTTCAAACTTTCTAAAATATGTTGATTTATACAAGAAGGACATTATTTAATGTTATTCTGACACCTGTGAAGTTCAGAGAAAAAATGTAATCTTTTCTCCAGGGTCCACCAGGAAAAGCCGGAACTCCAGGAACCCAGGGAGGACCTGGAACTGGAGGTGGCGTCGGTTTGCCTGGAGCCAAGGGACCAAGAGGAGATCCTGGGCCTGAGGTTGGTATTATCGTTCTTCAAGCTAATATAAAATCATATTTCATTAGATTTTTTAAAAATCAAATTACAACATTAGACAAAATGTGTTTTCTATGGTGATACATTCTATACAAAATATGAGAGTCTAACGTATAAACATTATTTCAGTTTTCAGTAATTGGGTTCCATCTCATTATTTAGGGAGTTTCTGGTGCAGATGGACCTCCTGGAAAGGACGGCCTTGTCGGAGAAAGGGTGAGTATAAAACACGTCACATATATAGAGCTGGGTAATTTTTTATACGGGTTCTGATACCTATATCTTCATTTTGCAATCGGTATCTGAACAATATTTGTTTTCTTTCTCAAGATCAATTATTTTTACCATTTCACATAGTATATCTTGAGGTAAACTTTTGGGCCTTGGTGCATTTTCACTCCAAGCTCTTTTGTCAAAGGAAATCTGTGCAAAAGAACACTTGCTAACAAGTGACAAATGAATCTGATGTTCACCTTCCTTGTTACTTATCAGTCCACACATGATCTAGCATTGATACTGAAAATTGGCAACAAAAGACAAAGCATCCTTCAATACCTGGTACAACCGTAGGATTCGGGTCGGGGCCATAAAATAACCTTCCTTCGACACGCAGCCCTACTCATTGATAAGATAAAACTGCATGTGCTGAAATCTCTGGTGTTGTTGGTCTAGGGCGACAGAGGTGAGCTTGGCGTTGAGGGCATGGCTGGTACTGCTGGTTCTCCTGGGGAAGAAGGTTCTGTGGGCGTGACAGGAGGTCCTGGAAAGCAAGGCAAACATGTAGGTACCCAATAAGAGGTTTAAGGATAATAATGATTCTGTAAAAAAACAATCTGGTGACCTTTATTGTTACGGTCTTCAGGGCACTAAAGGCTCCCCGGGCCCTACTGGACAACCTGGAATACGAGGAAAAGTGGTAAAACTATCTCAACTGACACGTTCATCCCTTTATTAATCAAATGATTTATTGTATCAGTTCATCAAGTAGTTATTTTGTATTGTGTGGCATCTTTTTGTAGGGCCCTCAAGGACCAGAGGGAGAAAAAGGTGCCAATGGAGATCAAGGGGAACAAGGCCAGAAGGGCCACAGAGGTTTCACCGGACTTCATGGTTTGCCTGGAAACACTGTAAGAACGACATTTAAAAGCAGTCGACAAACAAGGAAGACATGCGTCACATGTTGTCTGTTCTAGGGAGCTGCAGGCGAGGCAGGATCCCGAGGTATTGTTGGACCTGCTGGACCAAGAGTTAGTATCCTTTCAACCATATCTTTGTTTTTTATTTGGGTAGTTATTTACATAAATGTTTTTCCTTTTCAAAGGGTCCTCCAGGAGTATCAGGCCCACCTGGAAAAGAGGGAAATCCTGGTCACCCCGGAGCACAAGGGGCTCCCGGAAGTAGAGGAAGCAGTGGAGACCTAGGCGAACAGGTGAGATCAATATGGTGTTCCTTGAGGATTTTCAAAAATTTTGAAGTTTCACTACAGTGCTTTTTTCTTCACATCTATTGAATGCGCTGTGTGTGTTTCGAACTCTAGTGCCACATGCTTTTTGATTGAGCAATCAAATATTCAAATGCTAAAAAAGGTACTAAAATAATTGTGAGGGTCATTATTATTTAAAATATTCTTATATTTTTATAAACTATTTTCTTTTCTTGTATAATAATAATATTTTTTTAAATATTAAATTAAATTAAATTAAATTAAATTAAATTAAATTAAATTAAATTATATCGTGTTTACCATCCAACTTTGAGGTGTATGTGTAACATATTTGGATTGGCAATACATCCCTAGAATGGAGGGATGTGTCTGTTTTCTCAGATTTTTAACCACTTTGTTTGAATATTTTGTACTTTTTTTTCAGGGACCTCTAGGAGACCCTGGTCCTCCAGGGCCACCTGGTCCCCCTGGACCCCCTTCTGCCCGAGGTGACAATCTCTTTATGGCTCTAGCTGATTATGAGAATGTGGGCCTTCCAGAGGGCGAGGAGTTCATGAAGGGAGAGCTCTCAGCAGATCTTCCACAGCCTCCAGAGTTCAACGGAGATGAGGCCCAACCTAACAAGATCCCAGACACAGGAGTCCAGGCCTCGCTAAAGACACTTCGGGGTAACTTTCAAAACCTCCGCAGTCCTGACGGCAGCAAAATGAATCCTGCAAAAACATGCCAGGACATCAAGCAGTGCTACCCGGGCAAGAGGAGTGGTGAGTGTTTTCTTTTTTTATTAATAGCGACGATGGTGATATAGATTTATTTGGCAATAATTAAAGATACAATCTGTTATGATCAGGTGACTACTGGATTGATCCAAACCAGGGGAGCCCAAAAGACGCCATCAGGGTTTTCTGCAACATGGACCTTGGAGAGACATGTATATCTGCAAACCCCAACAGCATTCCTCGCAAATCCTGGTGGACCAAGTCAAGTCCTAGTGCCAACAAGCCAGTGTGGTTTGTAGCTGATATGAACGGAGGAGCTAAGGTCAGTTTAATTTCTATATGATTTAAACATCTGTACATTGCAATGCATCAGTCATATGACTTACTCATATTTGTAACTAGGGCTTAAAGATTTGGGAAAATTATCAAATTAATTTATTTATTTTACCAACATTGCGATTAACCAAGTCAAAGAAAATTAAGAGTAAAAAAACAAAAAAGCTACATTTTCGCTACATATTTTCGTAAACATATTTTTGCACTCTTTAATCAAGCTAAATAAACAACAAGAAATGCAAAAATGAGTAAGACGAATATCCATGAAATGGACTATGTCTCTATGTCTCCTGCTTTTCAGGGTTCTTCACCTCCTTTTGGCGGGTTGAAACCATCATTTGAATGTGTATACAGAACCCCCAACTTTGAAAAAAAAATCCTATTATATCACGTTGTCGATTTAAATTAATCCGCTCTACATCTTTAACACACATCAATAAGCTAATGGGATCAAAAGATGACTGGGTAACATATTGTTGAGAGTAATACCATCATTAACACGAACGTTCATCTACTTTGATTCTGATTTAGCCACATAAAATAAATCAGCGTACCGGATTTGACCTTGAGTTTGAAACATTGGTTTTAGAGAAAAGGATCTACAGCAGAGACAGGCCAGGAGTCAAACCAGTTAATCCTCTTCAAAAAAAAATTGATTATAATACAAGGAGTATTTGGGTCTGGACTGATCTCATGAACATCACATTGACTTCCGAGAGTTCCCAGTAAGTCAATAACATTTGTTAAAAATCTTTTCAGTTCCGCTACGGTAATACCGAGGAGCAGGCGAGCGCAGCCGCAGTCCAAATGAAGCTGCTGCAGCTTTTGTCCAACGAGTCGCACCAGAACATCACCTACCACTGCAGAAACAGTGTGGCCTACAAAGACGGGAAGAGCAGCAACTTAAAGAAAGCCATGATCCTGCGAGGCGCCAACGGTCAGGAGCTGAGAGCTCAAGGAAACAACCGTTTGAAGTACACAGTGATCGAGGATGGCTGCGCGGTGAGTGACGAAAACCTTAAAAAAAAGTCACAAGTACAACCACTTAATACACTGTTTTATCTCCAGCAGAAGTCAAAGGATCAGTGGAGCAAGACGGTGATTGAGTACAGGACGCAGAAGTCTACCAGGCTGCCCATCGTGGATCTGGCACCCATTGACGTCGGGAAAGCGGATCAGGAGTTTGGTCTGGATATCGGGCCGGTGTGCTTCTCATAATTCACCAGCAGGAGATGGACTTTGATAAGAAACTAAAAGATGTTGTGGGTGGTGCCAAATTCTCGCTCCTTGGCCAGGACATTGTCATAATTTATTCATCTTTATACATCTATAATGGAAGTGCAAAGAGATGGTTCCTGATGAATACCTATGGTGCTAAAGTGAAGTCTTTATCAGGCATTTATAGCATCGACGTGTGTATAATAAATACAAATATTTGTTTTATAGTACATCTTCAGAAGAGGCTCTTTCGCAAGAATCAAATAGCATTTCATTTTTAACCCTAAATTATTATAAAGTTAGTCGTACTTGATAACATTTCATATGTAAATTCAACATTTGACTGTAAATTGAAATATGTGTGTGTTTTTGTTGGATGTGTGAAATAAATTTCTCTCTAGATTCCCTGTGCTAATCCTATCAACGACTAATCTACACGTTTGTTTGTTGGACGCATGTCTACGAGAGTTTCCACTAGAGGGCGACAAAGATTTATCAACAATATTGGCTCCAACACGCTTCTTAAGAACGAAGAAGTGAAAACAATTATGCAACAAAATCTTAAATAATTAATTTTTCTAATATATCTGAAAATATATTTCTAGTTACGATATATAGAAAGAATAAACTATAGTACTATACTGGCAATGAGCAGTCTTTTTAATCATTCTACCTTGAATCTAATAATGCCGTTCCTTTACCGCATTATTTCACTTTAATAATTCAGACACATTGGCTTTTTAAACATTAAGGATTATTATTATGTTCCATTCCTCGTGTGAGTGTTGTGAGAAAAAAAAAAAAAGTGTGAGGACTGGAGTGTGAGGGGAGAAAGAAGGCGTCGTCGTAGGAAGACCAGAGCCAAAGTTCAACCAGCACATGTTTCTGGGTCAACCTTTTTTCTGTGTGCACGTTGAAAGACTAAACACTCTCCTCACTTCCTGTCGCCCGGGCTTTGGACACATCTGTCCAGAGCCAGCAGAATTTTTAGCCACAGATGCTATTTTCATTCTTTCGGAAAAAGACAATCACCAGGTGTTAAAATAATTGTTTTGGTTCAACGTTGAACTCGTCACAGACGAACAGACGAAGCCATCGTCTAATATCAGACGGAGAAATTTCAAGAATCAAACGGAGTTTCTTGAAAGAGTTTGGCCAGTTGTTGTACTGACACATCCTCACCAAGGCAGCAGGAGCCTTCGACCCTGGGAAGACTTGGCAGCGACGCCCAGATCCTGACCAGGGTGTCTCTTGTTCTCAGAGGAGCCTCGATGAGCTTTCCCAGCTACTCCTTTTCCTTCCTGTGCCCCCCTCCAACCACACCTCAGCTCAACCTTTGCATAAACACTTCAAGCACCGTCGGAAAAGAACGGATCGTTTTGCCCATCACGCGAGAATAAACACTAAGATCTTATCACAGATTCACCCGAAGACCGAATTAATGCCCTTTTTGACAATCAACCAGTGTCAGGACCATTCATTCAACATCAACTCTTCAAAGAATATTTAACATTTATTGAATATTTTCATTTTCCTTGGGCTGAGAAATGCCGTTTTGATATCCCACCATTTTCCCAGATTCTGGGAGGAGCCGTCGCCTGGTGGCAGTCGGCCGAACAATGGCAGGAAACTGAGAGAAGAGTGAGGGAGTTCCTGTTGGCAGGACGATGCAGGAGAAGACCACGACAACATTCATCTGCACACCAGTAGGGACTGAGCTCCTTAACAATGCACGCTTTGGGATGAAAAGAAAAGTTTAGCCGACAAAGACAGTGATAATATCCTACAAACTTCCTTATCTAAAAACCCATATCTGATTTTCAATCATATACATGGTCGGGGTGTCGAGTCAATCCCAGCTGTGTTGGGAGAGAGGATGAGGGACACCCTGAAAAGGTCTCCAGCTTGTTGTTCTTATGCGATAAATATGCAGGTCTTTTATTCATGTGTCGTTTGACATCTTTGCAACCAGATATCCAGAGCATAGTGAAGCTAATGTTGTCCATTGGGATTCAATTAAATTGTTTCCAAAAACATCAGCGACTGCACAAAGAGGAAGTGCCTGGTACAGGCCACACCTATGATCATAACTGTTATAAATGTCCAGTCCCTCTGTGGCACCCATGGACCTTTTATAACCAGCTTACTGGTGATGTTAAAAGGCTCTTATTCTGAAAAGAAAAAGATGATTTTCTAAAACTTGATAAAATAAAGGGTAAAAATCCTGCAGCACTTTTAGTTGCAGGCCATACTACTTTCATATTTACAAAACTGTCTTTAACAGTGAGTATTTAGTTCCCAACACATTCATTTCCTTCAACCACGGTTTTACTGTTATTGGAAGTCTCTGTATAATATTTGCCATCAATAATATTTGTTCCTTAACTTACCTTAAATACTTACATTTTTATAGGCTACCATATACACATGAACATTTATCTACTTTGATTTTGAGAAAACCATCCAGCGGGCCACAAGAAATGACCTGCCTGGCCAGATTTGGCCCCTGAGCCTTGAGGGGTTTTTTTTAAAGAAGGAGGACAAAAACAGAGATCAACTTGCAATTAATAAAATGAATAGCAAGTTTGCAGGGCAGACCCAAAAGCTAAGAAAAAAATCTGCTCTCAAAAAACTAAAATCTAAACTATGATATCAGAATGACTTCACTTACGTTACAACTGGAACCGATTTGCAATCACTGACCACAAACTGGGGCTTAAATGAACAAAGCAATTAACAAAGATAGGCAAAAGAGACAAGTCATATGACAGGTCATGTGATTGATCATGTGGCAGGAATATAACGCTCAGATAGGCAGATCACCAGACATTCAATAAGGTAAAGGTTCAGCAGGGGCACCAGAACAAAGAGTCCTACCATCAACCCTGACAGAAATATCAAAATAAAACCCATGTTTCCTGTTAAAGACAGTTTGATAAATGTATATTTTGGTCGGCCCACGACATTGATTTGAAGATTTTGGGACTGTATAATTGAGTTTGACCCCCCGCAAAGTACGGATGCTCGGCCAAAACAAGATCTCCACTATTTGTAAACCTCCATTCATACCAGCATGATTTATAGAGAAGCTAATGTCATGGCTCGTATTTCATTGAGGACCTAATGTGCTCATCATTATCTGGTCCATCTGGGCCAGAGTTTAGAGGCAGGACTCAAAGTGTTTGCCAAAAGCCACAGAATAGTCTTGTTGCTGGAAAATGACTTACAATAATACTGATCCTGTTTGTGATGGTTGCTGATGAAACCTTTATCAGGGAAAAAGTGACATCAAGCGATTTTTTTTTTCTCTTCTCCACAATCAGATTTTTCCTGCTACACCCTCTGGAAGCTCTTTGGAAATGAACCTGGCACATGATGAGTTCATCCCAAGACCTGCAACACGAGCCAGCGTGTGACGATGAGCCGCTCAGATGAATCATGCGCGGCGACAAAATGTTCTGAGAAGACGATGAGGAGTGAACTTCCTGCCATCCCGCCCAGACCAGGGTCGCATCCATCGAAGCCGGGCCACATTTCTCACCCCAACGCTCCGTGCCGTACGCCCTCCACACCCTCCAGTGCTGCCAAGAACTCATTCTATTGTTCTCAAGAGTAAGACATCCCTCATGTGCAATTAGTGGGACCACGCCACCGCAGATGTGTGTGTGTGTGTGTGTGTGTGTGTGTGTGATGTTTATTATTCTAACAGTGAATCAGTTCTGAAGTGAAGGAGCATGATTTAGAGATTAGCTCCTTTGACTGAACTTATCACGTAGTGTTGCTGCTCTATTATCTGGAGATTAAACAAGAGGAAATACTATTCCTCTCGAAAAAATATTATTTGACTGGTAAAAAAACAACAACTATGGTACACAAATATAAATATGCATTTGTATGTTTGTTTAATTTACTGAAATCTTCATGAATCACTGTCTGTGATTTTATATCAATTTGGAAAAATACTTTAAGGTGATCAGAGTATTTAAAACAAAAAAATGCAATCTGTCATAGTAAATATTTGATTTTGGATTATTCATTCTTTAAAAAAAAAACAACAACAGCTAAATTGTGTGTCTTCAACTTGCTCACTTCACAGAATATTTATTTCGTCACTTCACCTGGTCCAGGTTCTGACAAGAAATGTTTCTCAACTTGGTTTGCCTGAAAATGTGCCAGAAAACCAAACAAAACCAACAGTTATTTGTTTGTGAATCTGTTCCACTAACCAGAGACTGTACTGTAGAGCAGGGATATCTGGCTCAATAATACCCAAAAAAGATATAGTCAAGTGAGTAGCGTGCAGAACAAAATTTATTTTATCCAAACTGTCCGTAACAGTTAATATTAGTCTTTAAGACTCAATACATCTGAATTATTTCTGTGTTTGTCCTCCTTTATCGAAGCAAATCAATATCCTTCAACTTCCTTTTTATGTTATTAGAAGTCTCTGTATAATTGTTGACACCAATGATCTAATTTTTTTATCTTATATTAAACACTGGCAAATTTGTAGCTCAAGACATGAACTGTAATTATGGAAATAAAGAGGAAGAGGAGGCTTTGGCAACCCTCAATTTTTCTTTCTACATTTTGAAAATTTGAATCTTTGGTTAAAAAGCAAACATATAATTCCTTATATTGATCTTAGGACGTTTAACGGAAAGAATGCATTAAATTAAACAAGAAGGAGCTGTCTTCCCTGCAGTTAATACAAAAGTCTGCAGCAAGAATTCTGACCTGCTCTAGTAGAAGAACTCACATTTCTCCGATCCTTAAAACTCTTCACTGGCTGCCAGTTTCTTTCCCTGCATCCATTCACTGCAACAACTCAGGTTCACAGGCCCAAGGTCAGATAAAGCCTTTCACACGCTGAGAAAGATTAAACAATCCCAGATTCCCAGCAAGTCTGTGGGAACCTGTTTGAGAACTCACACTGACAGACACAACAGGCCAGCAAGTCTCTGGGAACAGATTCTCTCTAGAAGACAACAAACTTTGGTGAATTTCCACGACGGCCACGTGCGGTGGCCATCTTAGAAGACAAGTGTTTACAGTTACTGACCAATCCTACATGTACAAATGACTAGACGCGTTAACCCTTACATCACTGATCTGATCCAGCCTTACACCCCAGCTTAGGCTCTGAGGTCTGTGGATCAGAATCTACTGATGGTTCCTGAACACACTTCCGGACAAGAGGAGAGAAATCCTTTGAGACTGTTGCTCGATCTTCCTCTCTTTCTGTGTTTGATGATCTACTGACTCCTTCAAGAAACATCTTAAGACGTTTTTATTTGTTCAGGCTTTTCCCTGATTTTCTGGGACTCCTGTGTTTGTCTTATGTGTCTTGACCTCTTAAAGGATGTATTTTAGCTGTTTATTGTTTTTAATTGTTTAAGCACCAGGCACTTTACAAATAACCATTACTTTACTCTACTTTACTTACTAATTAAAGTAAATGTATGTAGATTATTTCACAAAAAAGGCAAACTTTTTTTTTTTAATATAAAGTGTTTGTATGTAATCCTTTTCTCCACTGCAAGCATCATCGCACAATAACTTAAACTTGTAAAGCAAAGATTTAAATTGAATCATTCAAAATTAAGAATTAGAAAACCCTCTTGGTTGCTTTCATTTCCACTTGAGTCCGACTGAAACTTCCTCCACGAGGATGCAGAGTTGTAACTCATGGCCCAAGAGAATCGCAGAATTCGGGAAATACCTTGATTTCCAGTGGAAGCACGTGGAAGTCGAGGCAGTAAACAAGTGTTGGTCGTGAAACAGAGGAAGTGTTTGCTGCCCAGAAACAGGCACAGACGGATCAGGAGTTCAATGGAAGTCTATTCTTGGAAACAGGAAGTCAGTAATACATCTACTGTTGATTTTCACCCCTGCTAAAATGGTGATGGAAATCAGTTTTTAGCAAATATGTTTTTACTGTGTGTTGCTTTTATAATATTTCTGTTTGCCATTAGTTTTCTTTTAGTCATTTAGTCATAAGAATTGAAACCGAAAGAAAAGTCCATTGAAAATAAGTATTTCAATCATTTTATATTCCCGAAATATCTGTCCTTATAAAAGGGAAACATCTATTTTCTTCCAATGTACAATTAAAATCAAAAAACATACATAGTCCTGTATTTCTACCTTTTGATATCTGTCAAACTAAAATCTTGTTAAGAAGAATACTTTAATCAATAACGATTAGCATTTAGCAAACATTAGCTTCTAAGCTACTGTAGCTATTTAGCTTAAGTGTTGAGGTCCAGTGTTACAAACTAGAAGTTGAGTTCTTCCCAATTGCAGTCAGGTATAGGTGAGGAGCCAATAAAAAACAACCTGTCAGTTATATAGTAAATAAAAATAAAATATATTTCCAGTCCTTGATTTAAGAAACTATTGTTTTTCCAATATGCAACTCAAGCTAATTCTAGGTCATATAAGTAATTGTAAATTTCTCTTAAGGTAGGTCTGCATTAAAGATAACATTTAATAATAAAAATACATTTAGTTAGTTATAATTCTATTTAAGCAGGATTTTTTTTGCTGCTGTTGAATACATCAAAAATGTATATATTTAAAGTCACATGTCTAATACAGAGTAGGTTGTCTAAACAAAGAAATCTGATGGGACAACTCCTATTAATTGTAAATACAAGTGAGTGTTGCAAACATTCTCATCCCTTTGTTCTTTTATATGCCTCATAAATCAAAAAGGAAAACAAGAAACTCTTAAGTGATTCTGCAGCTTCTTTGTTTTGAAATTGATAAATTACCCATTGAGTCTTTATATGGACTTTTCCTTTGGGATTTCCTCATTGTACCTGTTCACATATACGTTTTTGGACGAGGAACAGACAGCAACACACCCTGCTTTGTCTGCGAAACAATAATCGTCACAGTAAGAAATATTTTCGAAGGTCATTCAGGAAAATCCCTCCCATACTTAAAGATGGTCACATGCAAGGAAGGATATCAAGATTTACGACTTCACTAGAATCATCTGTGAATAAACAAGAACAGACGGTTTTCTTTTCTAACTATTTACAGCTTTAATATCATAAAACAGACTAACTGACATGTTTTAAGATGATGTATCTTACAAAAACTTTCTTATAAAATGACAATCCACATGGAAATAAGCAATATTTGACATGTCTAGAGCAATAGGAAGATTCAGTTCACACATTCCACAGTTCTTTGACACATTTTAAGATAAAACTACAAGTGAGACACACTTTGGAAGACTGAAGGCTGAATCCAGCAGCACTTCATTTGATAAAATCTGTTCAAAATGTAACAAGAACCTCGAGGTCACTTAGATGTAGCCATTTTTTGGGTGACTTTATATTTGGTTTCTGGTTTTATTTGGCCATCAAAAAATATTCAGGTTTCTCTGATTACCTTCTTGTCATCCAGCCATCCTTCTTTTTTTGTGACATAATGGTCACATTTCTAGGTTCTGTTAGAAAACCTTTGAAGTTACTTACAACTAGGGGATATAATCAAAGACGTTAAGTGAACCTGTGGTCATAATGTTGTGGCTAATTGGGATATATATCCATATTTACACGCAAGCAAAAAACATATACAGTATATACAAATGCACACATTAACGTGTTTAAAACATATTTTGACTCAACCAGTTGTCCAGCATTTTGGAATAGTCACACAGTAACGAACATGTTTCCAGCATAGCTTTGCATTTCCACCATGTTTCAAAGTCACACATAACTAAGGCGTAACGGAGCTATATGTTCGTTGTTGTAACATAATTGAAGCACACAAAATAGTTCAATCAATCCTCATTCAATCCCCTTCAAATCGTCTAAGGTCAGCAACCTGTGTGGATTCACTGACAGAGACAGATTTTATAAATAAAAAATGTCTTCACAAAGAGGGCATGTCCCGTAGAGATGATGTTCCCACCGTGATGACGTTATGTTATACGGACCAACCTTCAAGTTGTGTCAGAAAAGAAGCAAAATAAATGGCATGACCAGAAAGACGAAGAGAAAAGAAGTGCATCAAAAGAATACATGAGCAAAAGAACTGTTTTCTCTACAAAATCCAATACTGATTTGATAATTCACCCAAAATTCAAACTTCGCTCATTTTCTACTCACCCTCATGTTGACTAAGGTTTGGGATGAATTTCAGAGTAGTCCATTTGTTATTATTATTGGAAAAAAAATGAAGTCCATTTTCATGTAGCGAGTGGAGGTAATCTTAATCTTTGCTAGTAATATTTACCCGGAGTACTACACTGTTTATGTAGCATGTGAGCCTTTAAGATTTTGCTTTGAACAATCTTAAAGTATAGACTTGTTAAAATGATTGATTGAATTTTGGGTGAATTTACACTAGTTATGTATTCCTCTAGTTTACAGGATTATTGCTTGAGTAATCTTGACGGAAACAAGCGTCTTGACTTGTCAAGAGTCACAGGTTAATGTTCCTTCTGATAAAATATGTCTTTATCAAATAATAAAACACATTCCATACAGTAAAAATGTATTCAACAGAAATTATAAAGTTTTTCTTTTTTTACCCTGTGGCGTCTCTTAAAAAGATGTCACGTATATCCATAACTAGTGTGTTAAAACACATATATATATATTGAAAGAAATACCAATAAAAGCTTTGGTAATAAGATTAAAAATAAGTGGTGTTTCAGAACGTTTTTGGTGATCCTTAGTTCCTGGTTGGAGAAACCATGTTGATCCTCCTTAAGGCGTGTTTGGGTTAAAAAGGAAAGCCATCCATTTTACTCCCATGTTTTTGTCTCTCCTGAATGTCAAAAGTACTTCTCAAGTCACACTTAGACAAAGGGACTGTCTGATCGGAATATGTCGGAGTAGCTCTTTCCGTTCATGTGCTCGGTGTGGCTCTCGATGCTGTAGCAACGATGCACCTCCGTGAGCGACGACGCCACGTAAGAAGCAGAGCGGAAAAAGTCTGCGTTGGCGAACGTGCCGGCGAACTGCATCCGCTGTTGGTTCCAGTGTCTCCTCAGAACACTCTGTACCTGAATAAATGAAAAAAAATTATAATAAACTGAAGACATTTTTGGTTTTAATTGATCTAGGACTTAATTTCACGATAAAATGTGGTTTTAGCTTCCGTTGATTCACTTACCTCACCATTGAAGAAGCAATATATTGTCGAGACTAAGAGACCCTGCAAGGAGATGAAAACAAAGAAAAAAAATATGTTTAACATAAAGATCTACCATCTTGAATCTACAACATCTGACCTGGAAGTGCATGAGGATCTCCATGATGTACAGGTTGATTTCAAAGGCCCAGTGTTCCTGGGGTTTGTAGGGCAGCAGGACGAACTGGATGCCCAGGAGCGGGATGAGGATGAGCGTGGCCCTCACGGCCCTCATGTAGAGACTAGACTCGGCCTGGTGGGTCACTCTCAGCTTGGTGATGAGGACACGCACGATGTTCAAGAGGAAGAACAGGTTAACCTGCAATCAACATGCTTGTGAGGATAAGTTTAGCTTAAGACATGTGTGAAGCCATTTTAGCAATGCATTCTGGGGAAGTTATAGCTCCACTTAGTGTCTTAAAACAACGTTGAAATATATATGACTCATTAACAATATTTAATTGGAATAATTTGGTTGTATTAAAAGTAACCATATTATTAAACCATAAGGGCTTTTGGCTCAGGTGAAGCTTTTTTAAACGCGTGTCTTACTCACTCAGTTACAAACGTATTCTGAAGATACATGTCTTAACAAAATACAATGTAATCACTGGCTTTGCTTCCTTTTAATCTAAAAAATCTACGGAGATACATTCTTCATACCTTTTTCCTGTCAATTATGAAAGAATAT
Source organism: Callionymus lyra (assembly GCF_982586985.1). Classification (NCBI taxonomy): domain Eukaryota; kingdom Metazoa; phylum Chordata; class Actinopteri; order Syngnathiformes; family Callionymidae; genus Callionymus; species Callionymus lyra. The sequence continues at coordinate 22,686,746 of NC_141822.1, read as the reverse complement.
AAATAATGGATAAACAAAAATAAAAAAAAGAGCTTATTTTCAGTTAAGTTAACCCATTTTTCATAATGATGTTTCTCGCAATAAAATGTGAATAATGCCTCAATATTGATTAAAAAGAAAAAGAGAAGAAGCGTAATGTTTAATTTTCTCAGTTGTAAATTTAACTGGGCGGCAAAGCATCATAGGATGCTGTTCAGATTGATCGTAAGTCACCCCTATTGAGAGTTTTGTTGAGATAGACAGAGCCTCTCAAGAAAAGTTGTATCTGAAGTTGCAACAATCGAAATTACAGAGCACAATGAAAATTATCTATAAAATGTTCTATGACATAATTCCTGGTTCAAATCTGAGCAAGAACCAGGGTGAATACAATCCGCATGACAGTATTTTGGCGGCCCTCATCATGCCTGAGTAAAACTTAAGAACCAAATGTAAGAAACTGTAAAGCCAACAGATTGAAATTGATCATTTAAAACAATTTATTTTTACAGATCTCATCCATCTATATTGGTTCTCTAGGATGTTAAGATCAATAAACTCAGATCTATTAGTTATACCTCGAATCTCCAAATGTAGATATGGAGCCAGGGCCTTCAGTTTCCAAGCCCCTCTGCTGTGGAACCAACTACAGGCTTCAGACACCCTCTCTATGTTTAAGAGTAATCTTAAAATGTAACTTTTTAATAATGCCTATAGTTAGGACTGACTCAGGCTCTGCCTGAACCAGATTTTTTTTGTTCTGCTGCTATAGGTTTGACAGGATCCTTTCCAAACCCAACCTATACAACAATACCCTGGCAAGCTAAAAACAAACACAGGATGTCAAAAAGTGCCACAGATCAGTACCACAACAGTGTTATTGGTAACACGTTCTTTTTTCAGTATGGGTGGATGGGCCATACCTTCAATAGCATTTATATCATCTTTAGAAATTAAATCACCATTATTATGACCTCCCCTTATAGTCTAGAGAAATATAGAATTATAAATGTTACTTACTACCAGGGCCGCACAGATGGGCCCGTGGATGATGTACAACAACGACGTGTCCGAGCTGATCCAGCATCTGGAAGAGAATTCCCATATTTCATTGACTCACTCAAACTGAAATAGATGCACTCAAAGAAGTGTTTTAACTGCTTACATGTCGTTGTAGTAGCATTGGCGAGCTATTGAATGCAGCACTGCTGGGATGAGAGGAAAACCTGGACCGTAATTGAAGAATGAGTTAAAAGCAGCAACAAGACGAGGATAACGAAGACGTAAATGAATAATAATTGAAGTCGCTCACCCCACCCGAGCAGGTAATACCAGATCAGATGCTGCTTCTCAGCGAACACGGCCACGACGATCAGCGTGTGAAGGTAGATTCCCTCACAGAGCATCCAGAAGTAGTTGCAGCCGAACAAGTACAGATGGATGAAGGCCAGAAGTTTACAGCTCCCCTGTAAACCAGGTGAAGACAGGTGTCACGAGAGGGCCGTCTGACGCGTGATGTCATCAAACGTGGACGTACAGAGTCACTATACATGTGTCCTTGATTCTTCGCCACCGTCGACAACAAGACCACAGTGATGACAGAGTTCAACACAAACGACAGAAAGAGGTTTTTGTGGAGCGTGATCCTCTGGCAGCTCAGACTCCTGTGGAACACAACAAAGATGGAGCAGTTAAGACGACCGACGTTTCAATGAAATCGTCTTTTGTTTAGCTAGTCTGGCTCATTATTGTGGTTTGTATAAACTCACTTAAAATGAAAAAAGATAGCAAGTGAGATGAGCAGTGACACCAGCGAGAGTCCTTGACCGATCATGACCAGGTAGAAGTGAGTCATGGCCACCTGCGAGACAAGTGTGTTAAGTCGTTCCATCAGATGTCAGATGTTCCTCGTGTGTGTGTGGATTACTGTGCCATGATGGGTGGTGTTGACTCGGCAGTTGTTGAAGTCGGTCCACGTGCGGTTGCTCTCTGGGTGGCGCCCCCACTCTCCCGTCTCGGTGCAGACCTTTGACGCCACCTCTGTCGACAGAAATAAACTTTATGTCAACACTTATAAAATTATCTGTCTACGTGTTTCAGCTTATATTGAAACGACTTCATGTGCTTTGCTTATGAAATTCCTGTTTTTGTTGCATGTGTTGGATTTTCAGGTTCAGAAAATCCTATTTTGTCTGTAAGATATCTTTTATATTTCCATTTTAGATTTTAGATTTTTTTGGGGAAAATGTATTGGTCCCTCTTTTCTAAGGAAACATATTTGTTACAATGTATTCTTTATTTATTTTTCTATATATTTCATGCTCCTAAAATGTTAAGTTTATTTGTATGACAGTAGATCAGTGCAGTCAGAACACTGAAAGATTGCATTCAACCTGTTGAAACTTTTTAAAGCATTTAATTGGCTTTTTTTTAATAACTGAATTTAATTATTTCTTTATTTAAAAGTTGAATTTGTTTCATTAAATAATTAAATTGAATAATCTGTATATGAACAGGTTGAATGCGTTGCTTTTTAATAATAATTTAAAAAAAAGAAGTATATATACAAAATGAATGAATTTCTTTTACACATTAAGTTTGATATTCTAATTACAATAGTTCAAAAATACATTTAGTAATTTCAATATTTTTTCAATTAAAACCCTTTTACGTTTAATATAAAATATTTGCACTGTTATATCAATCATTTTGAAAATATTCATTTTTTTAATTAACTTAGAATTCAATGTTTCATGATACAAATGATTGAATTCAATCACTCAAAAAAAAAAAAAAAACTAAGAAAGTGTAAATAAATACATTAAGGGTTTACACATTTCAAATACTTTATTCAACTATTCAATATTCTGATGGCAGACTTATTAAATCGATTTATTTTAAAACATGTTTTTTTATGCATCATTTTAAACCATTCTTTATTTAAAATTTAAAATATATATAACTCTTTGGATACATAATATATAATTGTGATGTTTTCTACATTTCATATTCATTACAATTGCCTCATTTTTCTTGAATGACATGTTAATTGTCTTCCTATTAGTCAATATAACTTTTCCCTCAACTTGTTATGTTTGCTTTGTTTTGTTGTGTAGTGTAGTTATTACTGTGTTGTATGGAATAAACTGAATTAATAAAAAAAACATCTTCCTTTATTTTTATTACAGTTTTTGTTATTAATCTTAATCTTACACTTCATAGTCAACTTCATTGTACCTTTGCGGTCAAAATCGTGGAAATAGTCGGGGCAGCTCTGCTCTGCAGTGACTCCGGCCTCAGTTTCATCCCAGCACAGCCAGCCGTCCCACGTGGTGTTACACACAAGTCCTGCGAGAACACCGTCTTAGTTCCTAGCACTCATGATGACCGGCTCGGCTCTCCTCACCTGATGTTCCTGTCTTGTGGTGAGACTCCTTCAGTATCTGTTGGAAACAATGGTACTGGGCCTTGGCGATCTGGAGCCTGGAAGCCTCGACCTCACCCTGGTGAGTCTGATGCTCCTGGTTCTCATCATCAGGACTCGAAGCCAAAAGAAGCTAAAACAGGATCTTCATGTTATTAAAAAATACACTTTAAAAAAAATGGATTTGGTTTTGAAGAAATACATGTGGGTTCAGGAAGGTTCATAGCATTTTCATTTTTTTGGCATCAAAGCCGTGTACAAAGCATAAGCAATAATATAGACAGAGAGCAATAATACAATTCTATAAGAAATTAAAAACATAAAAAACCACTGGATAAGACCCTTAAATTCTGGATATTAAATAATGAGAAGAAATAAGATTATAACCGTAACCCTAACCCTTATCTGAACACCAACCCTAACCCTAACCTTAACCCTAACCCTTACCCTTATGCTAAACCTTACCCTAACCCTAACCCTAACCCTAACCCTAACCCTAACCCTAACCCTAACCCTAACTATAGCCCTAATCATTACCCTAACCCTAACCCTATCCCTAACCCTAACCCTAACCCTAACCCTAACCCTAACCCTAACCCTAACCCTAACCCTAACCCTAACCCTAACCCTAACCCTAATCTGAACACCATCCCCAACCCTAAACCTCAACCTAACCCTAATCTTTCAATATTTATTTTAGGCCCTGGTCTCTCTCACCCTTCTTTTATTCTTGGGGACCTTAAGGAGCAGCTGGTCAGCTGACCTGAGGGGCAGAGAAAAGCTCTGCCAGATAGAGCGGGTTAAGACCATTAAGATCTTAAAACCAAACAAACAACTTTTAAAATAATTTCCCCCAAACAATTTCTAACAGCTAGTGGAGGTTAAAAGGGAGTTAAATGCTGATGGTTCTTGTTCGCAAGCAAAGCAGTCTGATCCAGAGTCTCTATTCGCTATATACGCTTGATGTGTATTTGATGGTGTTTGACGATTAAAGGTTGTTCAACAATGTTCACAATCACACTCTTTAAAATGTAACTGTGCGAGATTAGTTAGAGTTTAAAAGTATTCAGGGCTCAGTGTTTGATAGAGAGTTTCAGCAAAATAAGAAAAGGTGTTTTTAGTCTGAAATGTTACATAATCAGATTATTTTGGTAATTTAAGAGGTAGTGGATTCAAGACTCTTCCTAAAGTGACACATATTACACCAATTTTACTTCCTTTTAAAATGATAAAAAACATATATACAGTTCTTTCACGACAGTTCTGCAATAAACAAGTGAATAAACATATACATATACATACACAATACAGAGAAATTAGGACCGTTCAAACATTTGAATAGTTTTACCACATATAACAGCACACTTGCTGCTGTGATTACTAAACAGATATCTTTATATAACAGAAATATACCAGAAAACTTTGGTTTGTATACTTTTTGAATCAATATTTGACCGTACCTTGTTGACGGAGAATGTCACCAGGATCAACATGAGGATCTTCAGGTCCATCATTTGCTCTCAGTCTGTAAGTAATCTTTAAAAAAAGCGATAAAAAAATTCCAGTTTAAATGCAAATCTTCATCTAGAAAAGTAAACGTAGAGAGCCAAAAAACAGCCAATATCGAAGCAAGCGATCGCTTTAACTGTAGAAATATTACTCAACTATATTCACATAAATTGATGATAATATGTGATAATAATAATAAAAAAATAGTACCTGACATAACTTTAATGTTTTTTTTTGTCGTTGACAAGCTTCAAAGTGTTTAAACTCCACGGAGAATAGAAATATATAATTAAATAATGTTACATGCAAATCCAAATATTATGCTTGATCTTATGACATACTGTGTTAGTATCAGTACACTTGTTTATATAAACTCATAGAGCAATTGATTTTTTTTTCTTATGCAAGTTTTAATCTGAATTAAATATGTTTTCTTTTCACATCCCCTGACCTTTGACCCGACTAGCAGTCGTATGAACACGACTGACTGTATATCCATGCTCTTGTTTTTATTTTATTTTCTTAATTTGTAATGGAAGAGTTGACCGTTTTGGACACTCGGGTACAGATCTGACCCTTTGCTTCCTCCGCTTCCTGTCATTTCCTTCCTGCTTGCTTATTATGCACGTTGAGAGAGGTTCGCTGCGATGCAGGGCAAGAAAGAGTTAAACAAAATAACATGTTATAGTTTAATTTAAAGGTTTGTGGCATTAATAGAGCAGGACAAACCTGTAGCTAGTACAATAATATATATAGTTATTCTTAGAGAGTATTTATTAAAACTATTTTAAATGTTAAATTTAGGATATTTATATATATTATAAATGAAAACATTGTACATATCAAATTAACCTACTTGATCTCTCAAGTTGAGCTTCACAGGAATATGTTGTCTCTGACAAATAGATGATAATATATTAAAATAAATATATCTTTGCTGATTCCTCGACATGAACAATACTTGGAAACGACATACCTTACTTGAAGAATCAAAAACAACAAACAATCCTGTGATGAAATCCTTGTACTATCCTCCACTGGTAATCCGTATAATTGTCCAGGCCGGTGCAATATAGTTGTTTGCGTGTTCTTCAAAGTCAGAACCAACACTGAGCTGATAAGACACTTGTGGGCTGAGCATGACATCATAGCTTGTGAGAGGACATCCCTAAAGTTTTTTTTCACATTGGATGAGCGATTCAGGATACACATTATGCAATACTAAATAAATTCATAATACATTTAAATACAAACCTTTATTTGAACATATTAAAAACTCAATTTTAATTTACAAATCATTCCTTTATTAGTCTTACATTACCTTGAAATCAGCTTTTTTAAGTTTAATAAAAGTAACATATATAATGCTTGGGAAAACCTTGATAATCAAATACAAAAGAGTAATACATAATAAATGAAACACAAAAATATTAATGATAAAAACATACAGCTGTGATTGGAGATGACAACAACAGTGCCCTCTGCTGGTTAGTAAGTGTGTAATTTCTTGGGTTTGTGAAATGTTTGTACTTTTAGAACATGCAACACACAAGATTACGATTAATTGCAAGATATATTTTAAAAACGAGAAGATAAATACAAGAATGCCCCATGAAAAAAGCCTATGACGCAATAAAAAACCTTATAAACATAATAATAAATTGGGTTTAGGAATTTAACTAATACAATTTAGATCGATCATTTAAAAAGTGCAATAGTAATCATAAAAACATACAATCATAAATTAAAAAGTTAGATATAACGTGTAACAGGTTAATAGAATTCACCTCAGATGAGCTACACTAGCACTTAAAGGGTTATTCAATCAGTCAAAGAATCAAAAGAAATTGTCTCAAGAAAGCTTTATTAGATAAGTTCACAAACAAAGGCAGGACTAATAACACTAGCATTATTACAGAGGGAAACGTAGAAGGTGCTCACTTGCAAAAGAAATGAAATTTCATTGGGTTATAAAAGACAGGACACAGGAAAGCACGCTATCAAACACATGGAAATCAGTACAAATACATTCAGCGAGATGAGTAGGCAGGACGTGTGTGTTTCAAGATTATTCCACACTAAGCTGCTACCTGAAGCCAAGATAGTAACAAGAGTTTAAAACAAGCCTACTGAATTGTTTAAGTGCTCTACTTGTTGCTACATTTAAAATGACTGAAAATATTGTTTTTCTTAGAAAATCAGAAAGTCTTGGCCAAAGATTAAAACCACCCGTCGAGACTTCTACCTCATTTTTATACAATCTGTTAACACAACTAAGGTTTTTTTTTTTAGTATAGAAGGTTAATCTATAAGAAAACAAATAATAGAAAGACTTTTACGTTGTGAATGTTAGAACTTAAGATGAGTTCACCCAGAAGAAGTTGGTTAACGCTATTCAAAAAACAGGCATCAACCTTTTTAAGGACAAAAAGTTTGAGATTCCACATCTGATGGCAGTTCAAGTGACGGGCACGATCATTACACTCTTTTATGGATGCAAAAGTGAGTGAGAGTTATTCCTGTGCACACGTTTATGGAGTTGATCAAACCTTGCAACCACCTTGCTTTTATTATATTAGATGACGTACTTTTTTTAAATCCATATTTGTGAAGAAACATTATTTTCCAAACAAACGTTCTTTTTAAAAGCTTTACCAAACAATCTATAATGCTTGGGTGGTCTAAGACTTTCGAATAAGACTGTTATGAAACATTTAGAAACTGGATGAAAAAAAATTACTCGTTCAAACGTTGAGTAATTTTTAAAAGATGATTCCACACCAAAAAGGAAAACAGCACTAGATACAGTCATATAAATCCACAGCTGAAGTATATACATAACAACATGGCTGCCATTACAAAGAGTGATACTTAATGCAAGGATATGAAGGAAGACTAAATGTGGCAAAATTGCTGCTCCAACGCTCAATTTATTTAACATTTTTATATTGCTGATCAGGGTTGTGCGGTTTATGTTCAATGATTATTTACACTCCAATCTGTTCAATTGTTGTGTGCTTGTTTTGAGTTAGAATAACGGCTGGTATTTGTGTAACTTTATATTAATATATATCCATACTTAAGTTTTACACCAGTTTGAGCTTCTCTGTGCTGAGGCAACAATGGCGCTATGAGCTAATGTAAACATTAGCAAACCTGCTAAGATAACGCTAACTAGCTAGAATACTGTAAAACTCGGCTAATTTACTCTAGTTTCAAACCGTTCAAAATGGTAGTTGAACTCTAACCTTAAACAATGATATTGACTTTACTTTCTAATGCATTTAGTGTCAATGCCTACTTCCTGATACTTTTCTTTCACATTTTTAGAGTAAAGAAGTGGGTTTTGTGTTCTTGAAGATAAAAGACAGAATGTTGTATATGATATTATTAAATGTAATTGTACAAATCATGGGTCTTATGACGTAAGGGAAAATACCTAGCTTGGCAAAAAGTACCGTCTTTCACACATTTTAACATTCATTTTCATGCATTCTTAAATAAATATAGACTTCAAATCTAAAGTGTCAATAAGAAAACAAATGTTTTGGTATGAAGGAAAGAATAAATGTTATAGTTGGTTATTAAACTCTGTGAGCAGCAGACATTGCTAATTTCTTCAGCGGTGTTTAAACAGTAACAAAACCAATGGTGTAGTCGTGACATATTCACACACACACTAATAAACATTCATTTTCATGCATTCTACTGACTTAAAACCATGAGTCTCAGGTGATAAAAAGTGGCAGCTTACTTTCACCTTCTTTCTCCAAAAATACATCAGTGTCCATCTTTGGAGAGTTGAAGTAAAATATTTAGGAAAGTTTATTTAATGACGAAGGAGTGAATAGGAGCGAATGTGAAAGCTTCGGGATGTTTGGATATTCTGACAGGCATTTATGGTGAGGATAAGTGCACTACGCACGTTCGCCAGCACTTTTTCTTTGACAAATGTGCCGCTTTTAATCAGAGCAAATGATCTCAGGCAGAAAAAGAAGGCAATGCTAGCACCAGGGAAGATGGAACATCAAGTTCACATCCAGCTGGTGACTCGGGAGTGTGTAGGAAAGTGGTGCACGGAGCTAATGCGTGTCGTTATCCAGCAAGCTAAATATTCTTTGGCAAAGTTGTACGAACACACCACTCAATACCAACAATGCCGACGTGAGCAAGAGTGGAAAGGAGTTGAGCGACGGGATGGAAACAGCTGTAGGAGGATGACGTGGATTCAAGTCAAGCATTCATGAAAATGCTACTTTCAGTTTTAGCTTCTCTTACTCAGATGTCGCCCATCTCGCACATGCTTGGCACTCCTTTTTTCACTTTTGCCCTTTTCCCTCACCTTCCTGAGTCGCCTCGGCGGAGGCGTCCCCCTCGACTCACTGTCCTCTTGAGCGCTGGAGGTATCCATTCCATCCCGCTCCTCAGGAATGTTGGGGATCGCTCCGCTGCTTCCATCTAAAATGTTCCTGAGGGAGAAGTCTTCTGGGGTGCACGTTGCAGTGTTGCCACTCTCACTACTGCTTAAATCCGGGTCTTCGTTGTACCTTCCTCCTCTGCCGTGAAAGGGAAGGGAAGAGGCCCTGATGGACGGTCGATCTCGCTCTTGCTCTCTGATGCTGTGCAAAGGCTCGTTCATGTCCACGCCGGAGTCCAGGCTGGTGTCGTTGCTGCTGTGTGGACGATGGCGACCCTGGAGCTCGATGATGGAGTGGCGGACCTGGGCGGCGGGTTTGCCATCGAGTGACACGAACCAGGCCCTGGCGTGAGACTTGCCTCTTGTCAACTCGAGCAGGGTACGCTCTGAGATTCCCTGCAACTCACTTGGTCCTCCATGTCCACCGCTGAAGCGCTCCATCCCAGCAGCTTCGTTCAGAGTCCCCGGTACCGAAACAGATGACTCTAGGAGATTGTTGTAGCGCCCCCATAGGTTGGGACCTGGACCCTGCGGAGGAGTCTCCAGAGGTTGTGGGTCGTCTTGACTGTTGGTCTGTGGACTGTTTCCATCTTGAGAGTGATGGTGCTTGGGCAGTGTCTGGGTGTAGGTGTCTTTGCTCCCGGGCTCAGAATCGTACTCACCACCATTACGGGGGAAAGTGTTGGATTTGCAGCCGGACATCTGCTGCTCCTGAGAAGCGAAAAGGTCAGAGGCCTGGATTATGGCCACTGGCTGGTTACAGATGTGAACCAGCTTATCCTGAAAGAAGTTAGTCTCGGAATTCAGGTTGACGCTGTTCTGTTCCGACTTTTCCCGAATCCTGGCCACCTCTTCGCTGTTGATGTAGTGGGACTGTTGGCCTTTCATGCGCTCTGAGGACAGGTTCTCGTACAGAGGAGCCGACGGACGGCCGCTCGGGTCCTCCACGTAGATGTTGAAGTTTGCCTTGTGCCTCGGTGTCGATAGGGTTTCACACTGGATGCTGCAGGAGGCCAGGCTATTTTCTCCGTGATGAAAAAGCAGAACCTCCTCCATATGTGTGGAGGTGGTCTGGTCTTTTTTCAACACGGTGAGTTTAGAGAATCTGGCTTTCCTTCTCCTCGGCTCACGATGAGAACGTCTACAGTGCCATAAAACAACACATCAGTCGTGAAGGTTTGCACAAACTTCCCTGATTCTCTTACCGGCAGTGACACAGCATCAGGCAGAAAAACCCGATGACTACGACCAGAGTTGCGCCCAGTAACCCCACCAGGAGATACGTTTGATAGGACATGAAGTGGAAGAAGTCCCCATATCCTTGATCTGAAAATGAAAAATACAAGATGATTAAAAACAAAAAAATCCCGATTTGTCAAACGAATATAATCACCATTTGATGAGGGGAGTGGCGCAGCAATCCAGTTGCCGAGATGAGAGGCAGTGTAGGTCCAAACCAACTCTTCCCGAACTCTGGTCACGATTCCCAAGCCCTGATTCTCCCACGCACCTTCACAAGAAAGACAAAAAAACCCACTTTTTTTCATGGCTTTGGGGAAATGTACATGATCTGATGCTTATTGCACTTGCTACCATCAAAAGTACATAGAAGTTTTCTACGGATACTGATGATGTGTTTGGTGAAACTACCTCCTAAAGTGGTTTGATGCATGTGACGGCTGGTACACCCGAGCAGTGATGCAGTTTATTTATAATATCTATATATTTAAGATTATGAAAGACAACGCCAAAACTAGCTTTTTGTTATCAGCTGAGTTTTCAGGAAGGGCTTTATTTAGTCTAGGGAAAAAAAGGTATACTCTTTACTATGTGAGCCACGACAGTAGAATTGGGAACTGTTCTAACACCATGTAAGATTGTATATATTGCCATTTTAAGGGTTAGTGTTTACGTGGAAGAGGGAAAGCATTCTCTGAGAACCACATTTCTTACCAGTTTTCAGGTTGAATGCCCAGGCTGGAATGGTGTCAGAGGCCTGGAGATGAGAGTTGTGACCCAGAGGGATGCTGACTTGGATCGGGCCGCGGACTTCGAGCTCCTCTCCACCGGAGTAGAGCAGGACACTGATGGCTACCACGGGTTTCAGCTCGACGCTTGCAAGAACTACACACATAGAAACAAAGCACACAAAATAAGTTGACGGTTCATAAAATGCAAGTGTTGATATTAAGGCTCACCGGATTTGTTGAGGATGACCCCAGGGGTGCAGTTGACGCAGTCCCTTGCTAGCTGGTACTGAGGAACTGTCAAGTACGCAGTGACTGATGAGATGTTGCTATTATCAGAGTTTGTCAGCAGATTCTTGGGGAATTTCACCATAGGCTGAGATGAACTGTCTAGAGGTAACAAGGCGTTGAGGATTAGGTTGCAGGTAACGGCTGATCCGTTAATGTCAAAAAGGAATCACAATACTTACCAGGCAGCTTGGCAGTGATAAGGACAGAATCTTCAAACAGCCAGATGTTTCCCTGACTTTGAGGAAGCAGCAGAATCGTCACGCTGGAGAAGACTGTGGAGAAAGTTAATATCTAATGATTTATCATTGATTTAACAAGGAGTTTCAAGTCTGCAAGTTTAACTATATACAGAATGTATTTAAACAAGAAAAATAATAATCTTCAAGCAGGTGATTGATAAGTTTTACTTTTATTTAGTTTTTATTTTGCATTATAACTTCCCGTTTCTCCATTCTTATCCCATGAGCTTGACTAATGGCTCACCGATTGAACCCATCATCCATCAACACCAGCACTATTTCAACCACACAGGATTTCCTGTGTTGAAAATTGACTGTTCGTTATCTTTTAATGCCCCAGTGCTTTAGTCCATAAGTTATATTAAATATTTCCTAGCTAGTGTTTCTGTTCAATTTTCAGATTCGCTGTCCGTGTTTATTTCCTAGTTTGTGGACATTTACTAGGAGATAATAACCTCGATATTTGACTCAGTCTTATTCAATTGTAGGAAACGAAGTAAATAAGTAAGTAATGATTATTTCTAGAATGCCTTTCTAGACCAGGGTCACAAAGCGCTTTACCAATCACAAACAATACAAAGTTAAAATGTATCCTTTAAAGATCAAGACACATAAGACAAACACAGGAGTCCCAGAAAATCAGTGAAAAGTCTGCACAAATAAGAAGGTCTTAAGATGTTTCTTGAAGGAGTCAGTAGATCCATCAAACACAGAGGGAGAAGAAGATTGTTCCAAAGCTTAGGAGCAACAGTCTGGAAGGATTTCTCTCCTCTTGTCCGGTGTGTTCAGGAGCCATCAGTAGATTCGGATCCACAAACCTCAGAGCCTGAGCTGGGGTGTAAGGCTGGATCAGATCACTAATGTAAGGAGGAGTATGACCATGAATAGATATGTAAGTAAGAACTAGAATTGTAAAATTGATCCGGAAAGAAACCGGCAGCCAGTGAAGAGTTTTAAGGATTAGGGAAATGTGAGTTCTTCTACTAGAGCAGGTCAGAATTCTTGCTGCAGAGTTTTGTATTAACTGCAGGCGAGACATCTCCTTCTTGTTTAAACACGAATATAAACTGTTACAATAGTCTAAACGAGAAGACACAAATGCATGGTTCATGGCAAGCTCCAGATCGTGTTGTAAAATAATTTTCCTAAATTTAGAGATTTTTCTCAGTTGAAGGAAACAGTTTTTGGTCAGTTTTCTGCAGTGTTGCACTAGAGACATGTCTCTGTCAAATACAACACCCAAGTTTCTCCCAAGGAACTACAACCCTGGAACCTTATCATCAGGAGCAACAACCAGAGTTTCAGTTTGGTCCACATTTAGCTGCAAAGTGTTTTCATTCAGCCATTGTTTGATTTCTAGCCAACAATTGACTAAGCTGCATTAGAGCTGGATGTCATCACAAAACATTTGGTAGTAACATCAGGAAATCTCTGAATGATTTTACCCAGGGGAATCAAGTACTGCAAAAATAATAAAGGACCTAGACGGACTCCACACAACAGATCTGCCGATTCAGACCTCATTTGATTGGCAGATAAACTAAAACTGCGCCCAGAAAGGTAAGATGAGAACCACTGTAACACAGACCCAGACAGTCCCACTTCATCCCTCAGTCTTCTCAGCAGGATCTGGTGATCAACTGTGTCAAAGGCTGAGGACAGATCCAAGAGAACCACAACAGTGTATTGACCCAAATCAGCCGACATCATGATATCACTGTGTCCATAGAGTGATGTTTGCGGAAGCTGGACTGAAACTTCTCATGGATGCCGCTCTGGTCCATGAAGAATGACAGGCAAGTTTAAATGCATTGGGAAAACCCCTGTGGGAAGGGAGAGGTTTTAACAAAGAGCCTACAAGGGTAGGACGTCTGACGATCAAGAGGAGGGTTTCATCTTGTTCACCAGTGCTGAAATATCAGCCAGCGTTACAAAGTTGAAGGAGGACCACTATGTGGAGACAGGCTCAGTGACAGCAGGGGTTCCACACAGAAGTGGAGAGATTTTCTCTTTGATCAATTTCATTATGTCAGTGAAAAATCTCAACAAAGCATTGCTGTCAGCTTCACAGAAGACAGGGGTGGTTGGAGCAGCAGGACACGAAAGAGAATTTATCGTGTCAAACAGCACTTTGGTTTTTTTTTCATTTGTTGTAACCAGTTTCCGAATGTAATCAGATTGTTTGTTTTTTCTACTTCATTATCCGCTTGTGTCTCACCTGTACATGGAGTTGTCCCTTTTCAGTCTGTGAGAGTTAAATGACAATTTTAATTTAATATTTAATATTTTTCTAACACTCACAAATGCTATCCCCAAAATGTAGGGTTAGCTTGCCTGGCTTCTAAAAATAAGGGTTTTGTTCAGAAGAAACTGTTTTGTCCCATTGACCATCATTGTCCGGACGGCACATTTTTCAGAACTAAATATATTTAAAGTGTAATAATAATAATAAACATAACTGCAGTTTTCAACAAGTAAATATCTTAACTATTTTTAGCTAGGAAAGCACAGGTCATTGCAGTTTGATTTTGTAGTCATTATTTGAGGTAGAAAGGTGACTAGCCTTCTCCAGGCTAGTTTGGTTCTGTTTCAGTCTGTCCAGGCTCAAAAAATGTGAAATATGTACCTGTCTGTGGTGTGAAATAAAGATGTTTCCTAACCTACCCCAACACTGCTGTTTTTTTGTTCTGAATTTGCAACTCTATTTTAAGAACTCTCAGTTTAACCAGCAGGTGGCAGTCTCGAGCGTGTATCTTTTTAGGGCTCACTACCAGAACAAAGGGGAGGAGTCTAAGAAGCTCTCATCTCTCACACATGCTTTTTTCTCTTATTAACCCTTCCATGTCTGGGTGTTGTCGCAGAAAAACCTGCTCAGTCTGAGTCAGAGGATGCCAGTGAGCAACACAGACAATAAATCCCAGAGAGCGCCCCCTTTGTAAAACATTGGTGTCGCTCACATCCCCCCACCGCCTCCCTGTGTTTGAACCAGGACAAAGACACACAAGCCAGAATCCAAACGCTGCTGTAGAAAAGAGTCTTTAGAAGTGCAGTGAACAGATTCACTCCAACGTACAGCCAGAACATGAACCGCTTCATACAGACTCAACAGCATCTCAGACGCTTCATTAATCTATAATGACCATGAATAATGCAGCTGCAAGTTGGAGAAACACAGTCGCTGTAAATGGGCACTTACACATATTGTCTACTTAGAGGAAATCCTCATTTATTTTCTCCCCAAATTAAGTGTTTTAAATGTCTTTCCACCAGCCGTCTGAAAGCTTTAACGCTCTAATTTGGTTTGCTCTTGACTGTCCAATCAATATGTGGAGGTGAGATGTAGGTCGACTGTGAGGCCCCCAGATTCAGTTTCAATCTGCATCAATTGACCTCTGGTGTGGGGGCGACCATGGGTGAGACGTATGGCAATTCGGTTTGATTGCACCTGAACCTGTTCATTTGTAGCTTTAGAAAAACTTACAAAGATTTCAACAATCTGAAGATAATTCATTATTTAACCAAGAATTGGGATCGTAAAGGTTTTTTAAAGAATATATTTAGATTTATTTTTAATAATGAGTAGAATATATGAATTGAGTTCGTAGTCCGACTACTCACTTGGTCTCTTGGTGGTGCTCCAAGGAAGCGGGCTGGGTACGTAGCCCTCCATCTGGCCCACCAGGGTCAGACTCAGCCCGGGGCTGTACAAGACCCACAGAAGAACTTCACCCCCCGCGCCGGTCTGTGCCGTGGTCATCACTGTGTGATTGACGCACAGACGAACTGTGGCTCCTGGTAGGAGTTGACGGGTCACCCGATCCCTCACCAGGACCTTGAGGGAAAATCCAGATTCTGCCGGAACACAAAACAACCTCATGAGTAGGCAGAGATATAGCATAGCATAGATATAGTACATTATTATAATATATAAATAAGCTTAATATGATAGCTCCAAAACTCGTTCTCACCAATAAACCATGAAGAATCTTCAAATAATATGTGGATCCAGATGGTGATTTGAAACACCACCTAAATGTAATCTGTCTTTGGTTCCAACATTACGATTGCCTGGCAATAGTATTGAAATAAATGTTGCCGTCTGGACAAATAATAACAACAATATTGTTTGTTTCGTTGCATCAAGTCTCCCCTTGTACTCAGTTAGTATTCAAGACACCACAGCCTCCCAGTACGAGCCTCACAGCGCCAGCTTATTCCCTCAGTGACCTTCTCCCACCATGAAAAAGTGATGAGGCCAGCACAGCTGACTCGGCATGAGAAGGAAGTAGGGATGAAAATAGGACAACTCTCCAGTTCCGGTTTATTAAAAAACACACACACACACACAAACAACACACACAGTATCACACCCCTTTGTTATTAAGTTAAAAGTAACACAACACAGAGTGAAGAGCACAACAACAAAGCAATCACATGGTCTTATTTGACATAATTTAAGAATAAATAGTAAATATATAGTTTATACTGTATATTATTCTCCTTTAATGGTGTAAGTGCGACTTTTATTCCTGGTCTGCGTGTCGCTGTTTACATTTTAATTATGTTTCAGAAATTGTGTAAACAAATATAGGTGAAATGATGTCATCAAGACAAAACAAACAACAACCAGCATCCTTTTTCTTCCAAATCCCAGCTGCCTCATCCGACCATGACTCAGTCAATGCTGCTAATTTACATTTTTGGGGGAACAATGAGCGAGTCAGCGAAGGCTCACCTGCTGTGGCGGCGGCTGAGCTCGGGGGTCGCCCGGGAGTGGTGGGCCAGGCGCTGGATGCATCTCGCGGCGTGGTGCTGAAGCCATTGTCCCCGGGCGCGGAGGGAAGGAGGCCCCCGGCGGCCACATGCCCGGCTCTCACCGCCTCATCCAGGCAGCAGATCAGCAGCAGGGTCGGCAGGAGGAGCAGCAGCGGCGGCGGCGGCGGGGGGCGTTGAGCAGCGGGCATGGCGGGAGGGGGAGCAGGCTCTCAGACATAACGAACCGAAAGCAGCGGGTGATCTTGGAAGAGGGGAAACTACGACGTCCAAAATTGACTTCTCATCGAGGCCTCGTCCCTCTTCTCGGTGGTTTTCTGAGCTCGGGAGGAAGAGGAGGGAAAACCCAGGGGACGCAAGATGCGCTGGTGCTGAGGCTGGGCGTGTGTGGGCGAAGATCCTCTATTGCAGTATGAACGCTCACTCTGGGCCGAACACAAGGGGCGCTGGAGATGTCGCAGGGAAATCCTCAGAAACGACACAACAGAAAAATAAATGCCAAAATGTATTCATTAAATTAATTGTTTGCAGTTTTAAAATTAAAACCCTATAAAAATGTTGTTGTTTTTTGTCTGAAATCTATTCCGATTTTTAATATAAAAAAGATGGTTTTAATCCAAATAATCGCTTTTTAAAACCGTAACAATCTATAGCCCACTTATAAAGTCATTGTTTTTCAAATATAAATCTTCGTTATAAACAGATATTAAACAAAACTATGAATAGCACCGCTATTACACAAGATGGAAAAATTTTCGACAGAGTGATACATCTTACTTATTGTTTTTCTTTGCGCGACGCCGTTACTTGACTGGTCATCTCTGTTGTTAAACTGAAACCCTGGTTCGCTCATGGTCACAAAGAAACGTGCACATTTGCACGTTATGGATCATTTTTATTTAAATACAACTCGTAACTACGATGCTTAGAGTAGACAACATGTCTAATATAAAAACAACCTTTATTCGACTTTTAAAATAACCCATATTCCGTGTTAAAACTAGAATTATTATGTCATGGAATATGTAAAATCTGGTTATATCCTACTCTGAGTATTAATATGATGATTGTTTATTGAAAATAAAATATTATTAATGATATTAAGACAAAGCAAGCCACAAAAGTACTGCAACCATCCACTAGATGGCAACATTATTGCAAGAGCCGCAAGACCTCGTTCCCCCTTTGACGAGTTCTGCATGTATGTTTGGACTAAAGGGCAAGAGTACAATCAATAGCAAAATTGAGAGAAACGACTAATTATTTAATTTAATTATCAATTTGATAATGTTGATGACATGTCATGAACAGCATCACCAACAGCAGCTTCTATAAAACTGTTTTACACCAACAACATATGTTTTTCATTCTTACTAGAAGACTTTATTGGAGTTTAATCACTTCAATGCCTTACGCAGGCATTCTAGACATGCGTGTATACCATAGCCCCCCTGAATGATGCAGCTTATTGTTTACACCTGTGATTCTTATACGCAAAAACAAGTTTATTTACAACATTATAGAAGCGATGTGTTCCACAATTACACGCCTCCATGTGGAGTAGGTGTTACACTGATGATTTTTATTATTGTTTCCAGAATGTGTTTGTGGCTCGCAACACAATTCTAGTGCTTCAGCAACAAAATTAAAATGTATATTGCAGACTTTATGAAGTGGACTTGAGAATCCACAAGAATTTACAGAGTGACCGTCCCCTCGGCAGTTGAGATCGCAACCCCCTGGTCTACATTGAGTATTTGAACTAACTTTCTATTCACACAATGTTTTTTGTATGAAGAGAAATCTTGTCAAAGTTAAAACTTAGCATAAACAATCTTATTCTCCCACTCTGGAATATTTTTCTATAATCATCAAACTGGACATACTGGACATAAACAAATATAAAACAAAATGTATTTTACTTACATAAATATAATACTATATTTTGGACAGAATCATCACTCAAAAGAAACAAAATATGTGGATAATGGTAAAAAAAAATTACAATAAAAATAAATGTATTTTTCCCTCAATCTCAGTAAAATATACCATGATGAAAAAGTGATGAAAACATTGTAAGTTAAAGTGAATACAATTGATAAAATGAAGAGGTTTAAACGAACTGAACTCTATGTGAGGCTGATGTAGATGAGACACTCATTACTACGCTTGTTCAAAAGTAACACATTGTACGTCTTGTACAACAGTAAGAGGAAAACAGATCCCAGTGATTTTGTCATTAAAGAGGGAATGTTGTTCCAAACAAGGCAGATTGAGAACAGGTGCATCCGTTAGATGACACTGCTGATGAATAACATCAATACTGTAACAACAAGCGTCGCTCTCACTTCCAACTACATTTAATAAAGCTTAGAGAAAATAAACTACAGTGAGTCGCACAACATTTGAACTGTTACGCCTACATATTCAGGACGAACATGTTAGTCTGAGTGAGAAAAGATCTCGCCACAAATTGTTTCCAGTAGTTGTTGAGCAGGCACAGAAGCCTTCTTCTTCTGTCTGAGGAATCCGACCCTGCAGCCATTTTTAAACACACAGGTGGAAACCCTTTACTGACGTGTTCTCACCTCTGTTAGGGATTAATCTGAGAGGATGATGGAAAAAACATTTCGTTGGGAACCCCAGCTGTAGTGTTACCTGGTAGCTGCCAAACAAAATTATTTTATGGAGGAGACTATTAAAACCACCGCAACATATCTCTCGCATTAAAGAAAGGGGTCTCTGGTTTCCAAGCCTACGGATAGGAGAAAGCATGACTTGTCGGAAACTCTGAGGAAATCCTCTTCAGGTTGATGGTTGGTTCTCTGAGCTGCTGGGTCTCCCTGCTGTGATAACAAGCTCTTTTTTTTCCTTGACAGCTGAGCTACATTTACGAAACCATTCACACTGATCCTCGAATTATACGATGTTTCCATCTTTGCAAGGACTTCCTGATATAATCTTTAAATCTCAGTATCTCAGGGATTAACCAAATAAAGTTCTATATTATTCAGTCAAGTCCAAAAGTTTAGACAAACCTAATGGCCTCACTTAAAGTTGTGACCATTTTCAGGCCTGGCTGACCTTTGTTTCCCCAAGAAATGATGGTCGCTCGTTTCTTTCACTCATTGGTTCTTGTCATAATATTGTCCGATAAGGCTGTCGGCTGTGCACTCGCATCATTAAAACTACTATGGAATCCCCGACATCTGTTTCCCATTCTTTGAGTACGCACTCGTGTGCGTGTGAGTTTCCCTCTCAGCTTGTGTTCCGGTGGAATCACGGTTATTGGTGTGAGGTCTTTCACTCCTAAATAGGTATTTCCACATTGCATCCGGGCACTTGTTCGTGGAGGGAAGCCCCAGTTAGCCGTGTGTTCGGCTCGTAAAATAGGTGGTGGTGTCGTACCCTGTTGTGAGAATGCAGAGGGGATGGGAATATCGGTCTGAGATAGATGGATACCTTGAGTTTTATATTTAGTTTTATGTAAGAGTAGGGGTTCCCAAACTTCACAATGCCAAGGCCCCCCAAAACTACTTTTATTCCCCTTTTTTAATACTAATTATTTTCTCACTCCGGGCACTAATGTATGGATGTTTAGGCATACTTCATGTTTGCTGCCTCATAGTTCTTGTATTTCAAATGTCAATGCAATGTTAGCTTCTTTGGCGGCGGAATCTCTAGCTCCGTTTGTTGGGTAATCAATGCCTATTTTTCCTGTTAATAATCTGTCCATTTCCTGCTTACTATCTAGCTACAAGCTACTGATTTGTCACTAGCGCTAAAGCTATCGTTAGCATATTTACCGTGTTCTGCAAAATTACAAACAAATGACATTTGTATTTAATAAAATCCGCACATTTATGCTCTTTGTTGTCGCAATTTTTAATCGTTTCTGGGTAAATCCATCATACCCCTTAAGTGTGCCTCCGACCTCAATAGTTTTCAAGGGCTACCTGACCCTTTGTCTTACCCCTTCCCCTTCATCCAAAGGGGAATTGGGACACCACTCTGTCTCACGAGATGGGCGCAAAGGGTCCTTTGGTAACTGTCATGTCCTTTCATTTATGTTCCCTTTACGTCTTACTACCTCGGCTTATTGTGAAGTCTTGATCCTTGTCTTGTTTACTTCCTTTCGTGCTCCTGATCTTATTGCCCTGATTCGTGTCTTTGTCTCTGATCCTTGTTTCTCTTGATTGTTGTGTGTTCAAAACCCTCCTTTGTCTGTCAATCTCTGTCGTGACGTCAAACTTCTATGGTTCCAGTTTTGCTCCATGTTAGCACATGTTCAGTTCAGTTCACTTCGTTGGCCAATGTTTTGTGCCTTTTGTCAGTGTCTTGTGTCTGCTCTTCTTGTTAGCCTTTTTGTTAATAAATTAGTTTGTTCATCATTCCGGTTTCCTGCCTCTTCATTTGTGTTTCCTGCCCCCAGTCCTGAGAGTAACGGAAACAAACAGCCAGGTTGAATCCGAATCATGACATATTTTGTGATTAAGTACAATTGCAAACTCGGAATCTGAAGTTTCAGATAGTTTGCGTGTGCTATATTCAGAGCAAATGATTAATAATATTTATTTTACATCACAAACATATTTCCAGTTTTGTAAACACAACATAGGACTTTCTTTTTGTTGTGACAGTACAGAATATAAGTATGAAATAAGATAACACACAAAATAAGGAATAGAAAAACAGAAACAAGCATCAATAAATGACTTTTTTTCCCTTCCCTCCCATTATCTTAGCGCCCCCTATCGCCCCTTTGTGGTCTCTCTCTCTGCACATTATGATCTGATCAACTGAGCAGATATTGCAGGTTAAAAGGGTATTCTTATAAAAAAAGATGTGGAAATCCAAGTGTTGACATTAGACTTCAGAAGGAGCAAGTGAAGTTGACATGTTGAAATACGTAATGGGAAACCAGTGGCAATTCGTCCAACCAGTGGTCTACTGGCCGGTATCAAACCAACATTAATTTGTCGCAGCATGAACCAAATACTACTCGCTCTGTCGTGTGAGAACACACCTCTCCTGACTCATGTTTCTAATGTTGAAATCTTCTTCTCCAAGATGCAGTAAGTCCAACATGACAATGGGCTTTTAACACATTAGTTTCCCTTCATTTTAGGCTGTGCCCCCCTTCGTGAACAGGACTGTAAGTATTCGCCTATCTGACCTTACAAGCCAAGTCAGAGTTCAACTTACAGTGTTTGTAGTTCAGACGTGTCGGGTTTGCGTTGCTGAGCTTGTTTCAAAGCATTAATTATTGTTGGGAAAATTAAGGATAGTAAAGGTTTTTTAGTTAGTTTAAAAGATTCAGGTTTGTCAAGAAATAATTAATTAAATCAATTAAACTGTTATAGTAAAATGAATTTTAATAAAGATATGATTAAATAAAATAAAACATGAATTAAGCAAAATAAAGTATTGAAATTCATACTTTACAAAAGTTTGATGCCATTATTTTCATGGTAAATAAATAGGAAATACAAATGTCGACCTCTATAATCAGTAATAGTCAGTACCAGTACCTTGAATCAGAACACAAATAAACATATATTGTTTAAGTGAATATGAAACATATTTGTCTAAAACACACACTTCTAGAGTTGAATGTCTGTCATTGAACTTTTTTGTTCATTCACGTGTCACCTCTTAAGTTATAAGTCATACATATCTTAGTGAAATCACAGTTTTCTTTTACATTTGACGTGTTTAATGGAGTCAGGGATGACAGGGGTCCCTGCATCCAGAGGCTCCTCCCTTCTCTATAAAAGTCAGCGTCGAGCAGAACTTCCCTCACAGTCCTGCATCCTCACCAGGACAGAAGATGTCTCACCTGCTCCTGCCTCTCTGGATTATCTTCCTCCTGAGCCTCGGTGAGGTCTCCGGGAAACGAGATGACCCCGCCGAGGACGAGCCCTGGTCGGATGACGTCCCGAGGGCGCGATGCTCGTCCCGGTGCTTGAGTTTACACATCGTGACCGCGCAGCGCGTGACCGCGCACTCCACTTTACCCCAGGTAAAGCACTTCACCTACACTCGAGTCACTGCTAAAAAACATTGAGAATGTCTAGTATCTGAAGATATATATATATTGGTAGATACATTTTTTGTTTTTCTCATCACTTCATTGAGGTCAGAGTTCATCATTTAGTGGTAGATCATAAGCAGTATTTTAATTGAACAACTGCATTATTTGATCAAAGTATCCAAAATATCATTTACAACCCCAGATTATTATTCATGTGACGCGACAATTATTCGAGAACATGTATTTATCAGCACATGAACTGAATTAAACTCTCCTATGATCATACTTTGAAATCTCATTTGAATAACTTGTCCTTGATTTGGTCTGCCTTGGCTTGTTATTTTAATGATGAGGCTCCTCTGAGCTCGTTTCCACAAGGACTCCTGGCTTTCTCTGCTGCTGCGGGCTTGTTGCAGACATCCATCCAATTACAACAATGATAACATCATCCAATGATTCCATAAAAAATGAGTCGTCGGGGGAGACGTTCAATGACAGCTGACCTATCGTGGCCTGGTTTCATGCGGCAAAGCGAAACAGAGTCAGACAAAAGTCAGTCAACATATCCAATGACGAATCAAAGAAGACAGTTTTTTACGCTCTGTTTGTTTATTGACCCCGTGTTTGTAACGGCCGCATGATTTTGAAGGCTTAGGGACGGTCAAACTTGACCCCAAAAAACGATATGCTAGTTGTAATGTATTTCAATTTTTTTTTCAAAGTTATTTATTAAGGTGCAGAAAATCATTTTAATGAAAACTTGTTTGGTGGCTGGTAGTTACTATTTTTAATCCTATCAGGAAGACAATAAAAAGGCCTATTCAGTTGAGTCTTCCTCATATTTCAGAGTTACTCAGTGAGCCTACACTTTTGTTATTTCTCTAAAAGCCTGAGGCCAACTGTAGACATGCATTACTGAAAAACTCATTTGTTTCTCTGCGGACAAACAACAGTATACCTTCCAGCTCTGAGCCATGTACAGCATGAAAAAGAAAGAAATAAACTCACTGTTAATGTCATTACTCAGTTTGATACATTTGTGTTTACCTACTTTTTTGTGTTTCTTCTCCATCCATTCTTCCAGAATAATGGATCCCTGGGCTGGTGCCATCATCATAAACAGTGTGCGAAGGTAAGTAAACACACCTGCAACCATCCGAGAAAAGACACACACACACACACACACAAAGGATGTAATGAAAGCAATAACTGCAGCATTCATTAGATCCCTGGAGATGATTTGTTCGTACTAAAGGATCGTTCCCGATGATATCATCAACCATGTGCAACTGTTACACAACTTAAGCAAACATCTAAACGTGCTTTATTTTTATGTCCTCGCCGAGAGTGTGATCTAAGGCAGTGGGTGCCTATGAACGGCAGGTTTATTCAGTGATGGCTTGAAGTTTAAAAATGATGACAGGTTTCAAAAGAACATCTTTTTCAAAGCAATTTAATATAGATCAGAGAGTGGAATCCAGTGGACAGTGAAAAATAAAGACAGTGCTATATGAAGCTACAACATATTCATAATTATGTGTCGTAAAATTGATATATATATGTATTTTTTATTAGTTAAAGCAGCAATTCGTAAGATTCAAGTTTCTGGCTCCCCTGTGTGTAAGAAAAGCTTGTTGCAATGTTGTTACTCCATCATTGCACAGTTGAAATAAATCACTTGTATATTGTTTTTCAAAACTAGATACAGTTTCTCTCAGCACTGTATATCAAAACACTGTCTCAGAGCAGTTTGATGGTCATGTGACACTCACAGACTCTATGGATGTCACCCAGAAAAAGTAAAAGTAAAATAACTGTTAAAAAAAATGTTATAGACTTCTACTGTATATGTAATAAATGTTCAACCAACCATTGCATAGTAAATAAAACTAATAAATAAGTATAAATGTTTGGTGTCTTTGAAGAGCATTACTTACTTACTATAATAAATTACCTTTTATGAGTTGACCTAAGTGTGATGAAGCAGTTTTCTTTTTTCTTTTTTTTAAACCACTAGAGGGCACTCTTTAGCCTTTATTTTAATTGAGTGCGCCACCTAGTGACCTAAAATAAAATAGGACGATGCTTCATGAGGCTTTGTCAGTCCATCAGAATCAGTATTTACTGATAAAAACAAAGGTTTATTTTGAGAGAGGATGAAAAAGGATGAAAAACATCCTCTTTACTGCCTTTGTTGACACCTGCTGCCATCTCTTCTCGCCTCAGCCATCTTCAACTCTTGTTCTGTCATCAGGCTCTGGAACCAGGGTGCCAATGATTGGGCTCCAAAATCTAAACTTGCACTCATTTAGTCAGTTTTCTTGGAAAATATTTAGAAAAAAGGAATGAACACAGTTGCCCAGGAATGCCACTATATACTTTACAACTAAGAGTCAAAGTTTCTGTTTGTATGATGTTCTAAAAAGCTGATATTCATACAGGAGCTGAAATATTGAATGAAAACATCCATGTTTATTATGTACGGAACATTAACACGCTGTAATAAATCAGCTGTTAAACATTTATAGACCGATTTGTGTGTGTGTACATGCATGCATCTGTGAACAGTATGATGGATGCTAGTACACCGCGCTGGTTATTACCTATTTTTCACTTCCATCATTCATCACTAACCAGCAGTCGGTTTCCCGGCATCCTATACATCTCGTGTGTTTTCCAGTCATTCATCAACCGATCGAAGCTACAATCTCACTTCATCAAGTTCGCGCTGTTACAACATCATTTTCAAATAATGAGTCTGCCCCCACTTAGCCGGCTCTGTCTAAATATCCAACCCCTCCCAAATGGAGTATTGTGTTCTTCAGAAGTGATGGCGGTGTTAACAAGAGTGAGCAGCCTCTCACTTTGGTCGGCGTGCTCTCCTGATGGAAGCTGATCGTGGCGACGCGATAACACTCTTGACAAATCCTTTACTGCCGTCTGAGAACCTTTTAAAGGATGTTTAGTTTTTATAATGAACTGTGACAGTGAAGCGAGCTACACAATACATCATTGTGTCCGACATCATAGAAGAATCTCTTTAATCATAAACTTAAATTCATGCTGTGGTATCGTTTCATTTAGTCTAGAGAAGAAATTATAGTGACATCTAGTGGTAGTTTCTAGTCGAAGCAAAGTTAATAAACAATCTTCCTGTTGTCAAAACCAGTTAATAGTATTAATACAATTTGCCAAATATTTATATTTACAGATGGTACAGCTACATTTTAAATAAATTGTGTTTCATTCATCTTACAAAGAAGATTGTTGTAAAACACAACACACAACGCAAAAACATTTTGTGTATTGTTAACTGGAATCAAAATTAAATTAAAAAATAACTTAAAAAAAACATGGTAATGTATCTAAGAATTTATATTGAATGTTCACAGCGTTAAATTGAATCAAGGGGCCAAATATAGTCCAAAATCACATAGTGATGGGAGTAGGCTGCGATGCAGCACATTAGCTTACCATCAGGAGCGATAAAGGTTAAGTGTTTTGCTAAATGACTCAACCAAACAATTATATATAGATCTTGGATTTAACCCGCAACTGTCTAACATCTTAGATATGCTTGTACTTGCGGTCAGGTTACATTTTGAGTCCAAATTAGTTCAGTCTCGTTTAAGTACCTTTTTGTTTTTGTTTCTTTTTTTGTTTCTCTGGCCGTAGTAACAAAACAAAATAGATGCAATGCCGAAAAATATTCCCGTTTAAAAATGAACGACTTAATATAATGTTAATGGATGTAATGTACATAAAAGTAAAGTTTCACACACATAGTAGTTCTTGCAGAAAGTTCAGGGAAATACTTTCCATTCTGAATTGTGTGGCATGAACCATTTCCTTCATTTAATGGTCTGAGGGAAGTGGAATCAAGCGAACGCTGGGTCTCACTGGGTATGGAATTGTCAATCTGGATTAGCAGAGACGTCGAGCGTGGAGACCACAGTGTGGAGATGAGAAACGACAGCTCTGGCACAGAGATTTTAGACACGCCTGAAAGATCAGTTGAGCTACAAAACACTTGATGACCTCGAGCACTACGAGGACACTTGGTGTTTGGAGATCATGGCTAAAGTGGGAGGAAAGTGTTTTTTTGTAAACGTGGGACTGCAGTAAAATAAGGACAAAATATAGAGGTGGAAAGAATGGTACATTTTGTAGATTGAATTCAGTAAAACTCCTTTAAATAACAAACCTATAAATTCTATACCATATTTGAAATAAATAAATGTATTTAAATGCATGTAACTATGGCAGCTCAGAAGAGTAATCGCAGCAACAGGCTCCTCTCCATGCACTGCAGAACAGAGGCTTTAAGCAACCTTTGTTCCTTCGGCCATAAGGTGACACAACAGGACTCTCTCTCAGGCTTGGCATGAACGTTTTACTTTTTGTTGGCAACTTTTGAATTATTTCTTTATGTCTTTTTATATGTTATGTATGTATTTATTCTATTATTTGGAGCATTGTATTCATTTATTTATTTGATTGTTTTTACATGTATTTACTTACGGATGTTTGTTTGGATGGATGTGTTATTGCTGCTGGACAAAATGATTTCTCCTCCAGGGGATCAATAAAGTATCCATCCATGCATCTGTCCATCCATCCATACATCCATCTATCTATCAGTCCATTATACTGTAAATACTGTAATAAACATATTAATACTTGGTATGATAAAATTAATGAGACACGTCATAGTTGTTCTTTTTGGAGGTAATCTATGTCTTTTATAATGCGAAATGTCTTAAATTATGTTTTAAAATAACGTATATATGTCAATAGATTATTGTCAATAGGAAATGTTGTCATTTCCTGTAACACTACAGATCATTTTGAGACTTGCATGCCTGTTAAAAGCACGTGATTTAAGAATAATTAATATCATACTTTCAAGCTAGTCATATTTTTAAGCTCTGGAAAGTAATATGTCAGTAAAAAGCAGAAATGTATGTTTATGTATTTAATAAATAGTTAAATAGGGTAAGAATTGATTTGAAGGACTTAAGTAAACAAAACATATTGCTTTTGAAAATTAAATTATTATTTTGGGCTGCATTGGGTATAGATATACTTACGAAACATACATTCTATGAGGATACCCTATTAAGAATGGCATCCTTTTATTTCCCCAGAAACGGAGGTCGTTGTATAACATATTACATGTCAAAAGAAAACGTTGTCCTTGTGTAACTCTCTCCTCCCCACTGTTTGTGAGTACAGCATGAAATTAGCTCCTGTTCTCCGTGGACGCCTCTGCTCGCGGTGCACGTTTATGAAAGGAGAATCGCTGCTGTGACAAAAATAATAATGAGAAAATATATAATCAGGAGGTTCTGATGTTTCTCTTCAATGGCTGGAATCTACATCAGAAGCTATGAACATAACTATGTTCTAAGGTTATATTTAGTTTCAAAAATACTAACATTAAGATATTATGGATAATTTTACATTTGGATTACATTTTTAAATAGAGTTTTAACCATTAATTGGTTGATAAACGTGAAAGCTTTCCTACATTTTTACAACTTTTAAGTTTATATTTGTCTCTTGTCTTTCAGTGCCTGGAACCGTGTATCTCATCCTTGCCCAAGAAGAAGAGAAACAACTGCAAGAAATTTTGTGAGGTATACAATCTTTGCGTCATCTGCTGATCCATCTTAAGAGACCTTACGATGAACTCACCACTCTCTGGCGACCTCTAGCGTGCGTTTCCGAAGCAGCCCTGGGAGTGTGTGACCAGCTGCGAGTTCCTGCAGTCGGTGTCGTCGGTGAAGCAGGGCGGCTGTCCTTCCCCGGAGGACGCCAGCGGGTTCGCGGCCGCTTGCGTGGAGAGCTGCGACCGAGACCAAGAATGTCCGAAGCAGAAGAAATGCTGCTCCAACGGCTGCGGACACACTTGTCAGTCTGCGAAAGATCTGTACAGAGGTAACCAGAGAGTGTGTGTCCCAAACTTTCTCACATGTTTCACATGTCGTTTGTTCGTAGTACCTCACACTTTCACTACCACACCCCTATAAGAAAAGCGTGAGAAGCAAAAACACTTTTACAGTCTAAAAAATAGTTTAAATAGTTTTTAAGAATACTAAAGTGGTGCCGGTACGACCACCACTGGGTTCTCTTATCGTGGAAAAGAAGCTGATCTACCCTGAGTCACTGCAAAATGACTGAGCTCCTTAAATCACCTATAACGGAGAGTCCAGACACCGACAGATAAAACTTGTTTCCACTGCTTGTATCTGAAATCTTGTATTTTTTAGTCGCTACTCAAAGTTGGCAAACATATGTGAGAGTAGGATCATAGATCGACAGCTAAATGAAGAACATTGTCTTTTGGCTCAGCTTTTTTTTTTTCAGCATGACAAACAATACAGCAACCTCATGACCACGGATGCTGCAGTGATCTATCCCTTAGTCACTAATTTATTCGTAAAATTAAATGCAGCTATTTTACGATTTCAATATGAAAAATAATAATAATGAAAAATACTACCAAAAATATATAAATATATTTAAATATATTTTGCATCTGACTGAAGGTCACCAAAACAAACCTTCGGAAATATATGAATATTTATATATATTTAACATACCAATAATCACATTCAAATAACTCTGGGTCTGAATTTACATTTACTTTCACAATAGCACATTTAGAAATGTATTTTATCAGTTTTGAGCCATGTGATCAATCTTATCAAGGGCTATTTATGGTCTTGGGGTGCGATGGTGGGTCTTTTGTTGAGTGTGTTCCATCTTGTCTTCTAAAATATGAATTCAAGAACACGTATCGACATTAGAATTAAACATAATGAACATTAGCGCCACTATTAGGGCAAGATGTCCATGTGCAAGTGAACCTAGCGTGATGCGTTCATGTGCAGGCGTGCCTCTGAAGCCGAGGAAGGAGCTGACTTTTGAGGAGCCTTCCATTGGAAACCTGCTGGTTCGCTGGGCTTCGCGGTTTAACATCTCGGCAGATCCGGTCGTTTTCGTCCTGCAGAGAAGATGGAACTTCGGCATCCAGCCCAGCGAGGACACGGCCACCAGCTGGGAGGTCGTCACGGAGGTGAGTTTTATGTTTCTGTGTAACAGTTACTCCAAAAACTTAATGCAGTATTTATTACTTTGCATTCATTTCAATGTCATGTGTTACACTATGTTATGTGTTAAATTATTATGTTGATGTGTTAAACTACTTTTATTTGACTTTTGCATTATTTCCACAAAATATAGTTTTTTAATAGAGCAATATGAACTTAATTTATAGTTTCACGGCATAATATAATTCATACAGAAATGCTATAACTTTTGACATATACAGTAACACATAGAATCAATAGATCTACAGCCTATTAGTTTTGTTTATTGCAACATTCATTCTGACGTGAATGAGAGGAAAGGTGTGAATGTGAATAGACAGGATGAGCAAGAGCGGGAAAAAAAAGATAATTTACAAAAACTCTTTTTATATTTCCTTTTTTTTTGAATGGCAGATAGTACTTCATCAAAATTAATCATATATTAGTCCCTAGTTTCAGGAAAATGGAAACGGATTAAACTGAGATTACAAAAAAAGATTTAATAAGACAGAAATGAACATAAAGTATTTTAATTTAAATTAAAGTCACTTTAAACCACTTACAAGCTTTTGCTAAAACTTACTTCCTTCTTCAGACCCAATGAAGTGAAACCTCGTGAAGCACTTAATGATGTTTATTCTTGAATTATAACACATGCACTGACTTTGTTAGAATGTATTCTGAGAAATGTCCTTAATCTAACAAGGAAGTATATTTTTGCAAAGCCTTTTTTTCCAATTTAGCTACTCTTGAGTGGTTAATTTAAATTAAACTTAAATCATTAAAATAACAATGTTGTTTTTTTAGAGTAATATTTTACTATATAAGCATTTATTTAGTGATGCCCAACGCCACTGCCTTATAGTAAAAAGTAATAAATAACTTTAATTTAAGTGATTTATTTAAGTTATTTATTTTTCTTTTATCCGGATCCAGACGACCGAGCATGAAGCCAAGATGTCGGACTTCCGAGCGGGCCGCTGGTACCAGTTCAGGGTGGCCGCGGTGAATACACACGGCACACGAGGATTCACCACGCCCAGTCGACACGTTCATTCCAGAAGAGGTTCGTGTTTTTTAACTCATCTTCACCTCGTGTCTCGATCGCTCTCAGCATTCTTCTTCATGTTTGAACCGCAGACCCATCCCCTCCGCCGGCCCCCACGCAACTCAGAGTGGCCAACCTGACCTTTGGCCCCGGAAGGTCAGTGCAGGCTACGCTGCAGTGGAAGACGCCCGCTGACCTCGACGTTCCCGTCCACCACTACAAGTTCACCTGGATGTGGACAGGACCCCTGACATCTTCTTCTTCTCTGACGAAGAGGAGGAAGACGGTCAGAGAGGTATGAGCCTCACAGCAGCAGAATAAAAACACAACTTTATTATTAATGTTTATATATTTATGTTGGTGTGTGTACAGTGCCAGGTGGTGCTGGACAGCATGCGCGCGAACAGGAGCTACACGGTTGAAGTACAGGCTGTTTCCTACTGGGGAGGAACTCAGCTGAAGGGCCCTCGAGCAACACTCCAGTTCAGCACGCTGCACACAGTGTCGCCCGGTATGTCGTCACTATTGCACTCAGTTCTGTCTGGAGTTATGAGGTCGAATCTGTTTTTGTTCTCCAGCAACAAACATGAAACCTGCCGTGTCTACGGGTGATATCGTGGACGTGGGAACGCCGTTCTACCAGGACGGTCAGCTCCGGGTTCACGTGTACTGGCAGAGAAGCAAAGGTATTGTTTCTGGAGATGAATCGGCAGCTTGAAGAGGATTTAATCATCAACATACATGATCATTTAAAGCATATTTATTGTGCTTTATAAGGATTGATCAGAAATCTAAACCCATAAGTACTAGATGTGTTGATGTGAAGATTGAAAATTGATTTATCAGAAATGTATTTTTGTAGATCCATCGGTCGAGTTCTACAAGATCCAATGGGGGCCAGAGTTCTGCACACACAACCTGACCCGCCCCACAGAGACCACCATGACACAGGTACGACACATGTACACAATATGAGAGATTTTTTACATAAATATGAGCATTTGAAGTAGAATAAAAGGTTCTCTCAGGCTCTCATTGTATCGTATTTTGTGACGTGATTCTACCTGTAATATGCCAAAACGAACCAGAGGGGGAGCTATTTGTATTCTTACAATATAGGTATCTTTACAAACATCTCATCAATGACTAAAATAACAACAACACAGTGAATATATATTGTTTGTCAAGCAAAAAAACACGTAAAAAAAGGGAAATTATTTGGGTTTGAAGAAAAACTTTTTTCTGATGCAAACTAATGTATTTATTTATTTATAATACATTTGCTTTTATGTCGTTATTAAATAGAATTTTGTCATTTTAAAATACAGATTCACATGTATTACCCATGAGGGTACAGGACAATGCTGCTACAGAGTTTAAATATATTAAAAAAAAAAAGTTGATTCACAGACTTTTAGGGCCCAACTAATGATATAATACCAATAATTCACAAATGATATTCTCTCTTGAATATGATCAACATAAAACCAATGGATGGAAACTGAAAAATAATAGTTTATAATAGATAAAAGTTAACTTATGAATTACAAGATTAAAAATGTACATTGTCACAAAACCAACCGAAAAAAACCCCTGAAAAGCCTCAAAGAGCGGAGACTTCTTTAGCTTTCATAAGAGCTGATCTTTTTTTTTTCCTATTGTAACTGTCTTTGTTTCTATCTACATATTCTCTGGTCGTTAAGAAAACAACTAACTAGTGTGACAATAGCATCATGTTTGTTTTCTCTCAGGAGAGCTTCATCAGTCTGGAGTCCCTGCTCTTCTCTTGTAAGTACAAGGTTCGTCTCCAGCCCATCAGCAAGAAGAACCATCCTCTCCCTGAGAGCGTCACGTTCTACACGCCCGCCTGTGCCGCCGTCCAGGCCAAGAGTCCCAATCCGATCAAGTGTCTGGAAGACGCAGGTACGTCGCCGATGCTTAAGGATCAGCTTGAAGTGGTGTGGTCTCCTCACGCCTCCTGTTTCAGAGCCCGTCGTGAAAGTTCTCCCGAGGGCTGAAAACCTGACGGCCTTCTTCAACCTTCACTCCGGTAACGTGACGGCCATCTTTAAATGGAGCACGGCTTCGCTTCAGCAGATCATGGGTCATCAGGTGACCTGGGCAGAGATCACATCTACCGCTCGCCTGAGTGACGACCAACTGCCTCAAGTTCTCATTTCACAGACTCAGATTCTACCTCCGGTTCGTAACAGTTGTTCTAAACATCCTCAGAACCCTCTTGAACTTCTTCAACTGTCTTCGTCCTGCAGGACATTGACCACGTGGTTGTGCCAGGTCTGCACTCTGACAGTCTGTACCGGCTGGAGGTCCAGACCATCACGCCCGAAGGTGAAGGTCCAATCAGTAGCAGAATCTTCCAGACCCCGGGATACCAGAACACCCCGAGACACCGTGAGTAAACACATGCAGACAAATGTTGTTGATCAATCACAGGTAACAAATATGTACAAGGAGATGATAATAATGAAGACTTAAAACAACATCATACCACATCAACATCAGACAGACAGACAGACAGACAGAGAGACTTTATTAATCTAGTTCACAGCAGATGATAGAAGGTACAGCAAGCTTCATAGAACCACAACAGGAACAAAGTGCAATGAGATCACAAAGTGCAATGACATAACAAAGTGCGAAGAGATAACAAAGTGCAAATAAAGATAACAAAGTGCAAAGTGATAACAAAGTGCAAATAAAGATAACAAAGTGCAAAAAAGATAACAAAGTGCAAAAAAGATAACAAAGCACAAAGTGAAAACAAAGTGCAAAGAGATAACAAAGTGCAAATAAAGATAAAGTGTAAAGAGATAAAAAAGTTCACAAAAGACAACAAAGCATAAAGAGATAGCAACGTGCAAATTAAGATAAGAAAGTGCAAAGAGATTATAAAGTGCAAATGAAAAGAACAAAGTCAAATGAAAAGAACACATGGCAAATAAAGATAACAAATTCCAAAGAGATAACAAAGTGCAAATGAAAAGATCAAATATCAAAGGAAACAACACAAAGACCTTAAAAGATACAAACAACAAGTACAAATAACAAACATAGTAATGACAAAGGATTATATAAAACAAAATAACTCTGAAGAGAGAGAGGAAGAAAGTAAATTCAGGTGGATTATATGAATTATAAGATAAATCATCCTTATTTATTTATTTATGTATAACATACAGTATATATTTAACATGTATTACATACAGTATATATTTAACAAGTATTACATATGGTATATATTTCGTAAGATTGTGACGTATTGGAGTTTTCATGGGGGTCTTCTGTCCCCTTTTTTCTTTTCCCTTGACCTTGTTAAGTCGTCCTCCCCCATAAAACCTGTCAGTATTTCACGTGATCATTTTCAAGACATTCTGTCCAGTAGTTTGTGAGAAAATTGATATCGGGGAGACACACACGTGCACACAAACAAAGACACACTGGCATTATGGGATTTTCTGTTACACAAATCCACACAAACATACTTATGCAGACAACACACACATATATAGGATTGTCTGTCACACATACACACAGATGCACACACACATTACATTATGTATTAGAAAGAAAGTCTTTGAAAAGAAAAACATCATAATAAACACACATGAACAAAACTGTAGCTTTTTTAAAAGTGTTTCTGTAACTAACCAAGTGCATGATCTCTCTTCCAATCAGGAGCCAAGGTTAGAAATCATCAACAAAAAGTCATACAGAGGCACTGATCTCAGACCAGTCTTCAGAGTGTTGTGACTCCTCATCAAACAGCCACACATGGAGACAACATCAAGCAGCTTTATCTCCAACAACATTCCTCAACAAAAACGAGTTTATTGTCATGTGTTGATATTCCTGAGCTGTTGATAGTGTCTGATCAATTGTATATATTGAAATCACTGCCAATAACATTATGTCGACGTCAAATATAAATGTCACGTTTAAGCAAAGGGACGACAATCATCATCGCACTGAATAGTAGAGTTAGCACCTCGCCCTGTGTTTCCCTGGTCAAAAGTAATGTGTCGATGAAGCAGTGTCCACTAGATGTCACTCTCTGATCTGTTATCTGCTCTACTGAAACCTCACATTATTTTTAAACTGAGGGCGCCACCTACTGACCTGTAGAGTACATGACACTGCTTCATGAAGCTTCATCAGCGATTCATTTACTTAGTACTTGTCTAGACAATAAGTCCAAAATATGAACCCATGTTCCCACTTTCTCCTATTTGTTTGACCCGTAAACATGTTTCCTTGAACATATTGCGTGACATTTCTGAAGCATTTATGATTGTATCATATTACCATTGATCATTTCCTCTTACATTTCTTAAACCGAGGACAACACTTTAGTTGCTGTACTTTTAGCGTCATTGTCAGTTTATCATCCGATTTACGGCACTCATAATTGTAGTCATATATATGATTTATTTAAATATATTACTATATAATACAACCCCCCCCCTCTCACTCCCCTCCCTGACACACACAAACATTATTTAAACTAAAAACGCATATAGTATCATAATGTGGCTCAGATTGAGAAGCAGTTACATAAGACTGACACACGGTGGCAGCAGAGGTTTTCCAAACAACTGCAAACCAGCGCCTTTAAACAGAAAGATGAGGGCGCCAACTACACACAAATGAAGAAAAAAAAATTGAAGCCAGACCGATTATTATTAAGAGACGTGTTTAGGATGTAATACAAATCTGTCTCTTGAAAACGAGTGCTGCTATTACAGTTTGGGCTAACACAGAGGTGGACGATTACATTTCCTCAGGGGCCACAATTTAACTGAGTGATGTATTGTTGTTACAGTGCTTTGTGACCCTGGTCTGTGAAAGGCCCTGTACAAATAACAGATAAAAAAAATATGTCAATAGAATATTTATAAACCATTTGTTGAATATATAAAATAACTTTTTTTTTTTAAATATTCACTCACACTGAAAACGAAAAGGAATAAATAAATACAATTATAAAAACAGAATAAAATTGTAAACAATTTCTACTGGGATCATTTTTCCTTCGACATTATGAGAGCGGCAGACATACATTCTACCAAAAACAATTATTTAACAATTACATCACTTGAAGAATGCCACATAAATACAAGCAAAGGTTTGTGTGATATTGATCTACTGTTCACATCATATTGCATGTTCTTAATAAAGAGGTTGTTGTTAAAAACATTCCTTCAACTTTTATTTATTGATGATCTGAGGCGACTTTTGCCGAAGAAATGTCTTCTTGGGTGTGTTTATGTTTTTACACTCTGTTGTTATGTAAATATTGTTTGTATTTATTGACTGTGGTTGTGTATGTACTGTGGTGTGTATCCTGACCATGCTCCTGGACAAATAAAGAGTTGTTCAATCCTTGATTTCTGACCATCTGGAATGTTTCTTTCATTAATCTAGATTTGTATTTATAATGTACCCTAAAAGCAACGTATCCTGTGTTAAGCAATACATGGGCCATAAAGCAACACTTAATGTTAATATTTTCTTAGTCGATAGCTACACTTTAAATGTAAAGGATAGAATCCAGTCTCTGGACCTGAATCCAATGCAACATTTGTCAAGGCAGTTCAGATTCTGTGTTGCTCGGCGACAGCCCTCAAACATCACAGCTTTTGAAAAGGTCTGCATGGAATAATGGTCCAAAAACACCAGCTAGAGTGTGTGCGAGCCTACAGGAAACGTTTGAATTGTGTCAACACTAAACAGAGTTACATTACACAGTATTGAGGTGAACTTTTATTATTGAGCAAATACTTGTTTTCTGTCCAGCGTGTACCCTGCCTCTCGCCCTATGATACTGGGATAGGCTCCAGTATCCCCATGCCCCCGGGATAAAGTGGTGGAAAATGAATGAATGAATATATGAATAAACGCTCTTTCCATAATTTTCTTCCATTCTGTCTCTCACTGTACTTTTTTTTTGACCCACTGAATACATTGTATATAGAGTCTGTATATAGCTATAGCGACAATAGCAACAGGACAAAGGAACATGACAAATCTGAAAAATACCAGGGGCTGAGGTCTGTGAGGGAAGAGTATAAAGAGTTGATCAAAACACTACATCTAAAACTATTCATTTACAAACAATTTAGTAGCGCCACATGCTTCCTCCCAAGTCGTATCCAAACAGTTTATTTTCATCAGTTTGTATCAGAAATCTTCTTTTTTTTCACTTTGTTTATTTTTACTGGAGATGTGTATGAGGGAACCAAAAACAAAATAGCTCTGAGTTTTTGAGGTGTTGCCAGAGGGAGTCAGCCTCCGTCTACTTTGATAATTCTCTCATAGTGATCTTCAGCAACCGTGAAGCCCATTAGTGGCCGTCTTATATTTTGATCTACATTTAAAACATTCTTGTTCCAACAAAGAAAGCTGAGCCCGGAATATATATAAATGCCAAGTCCTTCATGTTAAGAAAATGTTTTAATCTGTCATCATGTCATACAAAAACTCACACTTTAACGCACATTTATAATAAATATGAATTATCACATCTTGGCAATGGTGATTATAACCATACAAAAAAGCAACAGTTGGTTAAATATCACTAAAAAAGGGGAATTATAGATGAATTAAAAAACACGATGACATATAATAGCATGTTTATAAAGGTAATTTATTGTGTCAATTTTATTTTCTATCTAAATGTTTTACCAGATAAACATTTACATCATAAAAACCATCAAATGACGGAATAATTACAGTGTTGTAAACAGGTTTTGGAAATCGCGCCCTCTTGTGTCCATCTCGAGAAAAAGTGTTTATGTTTAAATGTTAAATCTGAAGACACAGATCCCTTTCCCTCTTCTGCCTGTAATACCAGCAGACAACATGTTATTATCCTAAAGTTACAGGTGTTTAAGTTTACATCTGTTACTGAATAAGTGTATTTTGTGTGTGTTGTTTTGTGTGTTAGTGAACGGAATGACTTGATGGAGCTTCATGAAGTCATTCAGAGTCCAGTGGCATTGCATTGAAACCTATGAGCAAACATGTTTTTTAAACTGAGTGAGTCACCTACTGACCCGTACAAAAAAGATACTGCTCTATAATCTTTATGAGTCGATGGCTGCTGCTCGGTCCATATTGACTTTGCTCTACACTTGGCGACCTGCAGTAAATGTGAAGTTGCAGTTACTTACACAGAACATGCTTTGACTCGGAGACACAACTTTGCAATTCAAACAATGTCTTTCGGTTGATTTAGTTTCACTCTCATGCACATTGCTCTTGTCAGCGGGATCAGGAGTCGGCAAAGTTAAAGCTCATCCAAAGGGAATTCTTAAAACATCTATAGCACCATTTTGTCTTTGATGTTTTCGCTTTGACATTGTTTAACCTGAATTTTCAAGATTATGAAAAATATACCAAGTCCATCCGGCATCCAATTCACACGAAGACCTGGATTCAGTTTTCCGCGTCTGAGATACATAATTGTTAGGAGAATTCCACAACAAATATCTTTATAAAGACACTTTGTCTTACATAGTTATTTGATTTTAGATGGTGACTTGCAAAGGAAATCCAAAATAAACTCATGCTTAATCTAGATAATTTCTTTCAGTTTGATGCAGAAGCGTCAAACAGTCAGCTTTAATTGTAGGGTTTTGTTATTCATATCATCCATCCTAAACAAAAATAATTGGCAGAGTACGAACAAAGGAATGAATAACTTGGTGACAAAAAAAAAAGAGATTTGTGTTCCCAGTTGGGGGCACGTAGAGAGCATCTTTAAATAATTAGTTTCATACTCTCAGAATTTGGCAACGAGGAAAAAATAAAAAAACACAAACAACAAAAAATATTTCCTTCAATCATCCAGTTTCTTCTCTTAAGTGTTGACGGAAGAAAACAATAATAATTCAGATTTCTCGAAGGGAAAGTGAAGACCCATTACTCAATTTGATATTAAACCCATTTGACCTTCATCTCCACTGCTTAATAAAATGAACATGAGTGGGTCGCAACAATAAAATGCCCATCATAAGTCATAATTATGAATAATTCAGAATGATGCTGCGTCAAAAGAGTGATGAAAATGTAGCTTGATTTTCATCTCTGACCTCTCGGGAGGGCAAGAGATTTTTCCTTTCTGATGTCCACTCGTGTGATGCAAAATAAAATGTATCTGCTTAATATCACTTCTCTTCTTTTTTGGGGGGCTTTTATTTAGTTTATTTATTTAGTTTTATTTAAATGTTTGCCTCAACAGTGTCAGCCTTGTCATGTCATGTCTCGCACATCCAGCTGTGCCCTTTAATTACGGACCACAAAAGCACTGGAGATAGCCTGTATGGTCCTCTATTCCTGGAGTGAATCGATGCAAATCAGCATCTTAATGTGTGTGAAAAGGTTATCTGCCTGCTCGCAACCAACACTCTTTGGGGAAATGATATGCAGCAAGCAAACAGACACACTTTGCCAACATGAATATGACTTGGAACTAGTTTTGACGAAGATCATGCAGATTCAATAATAATAATAAACCAGTATTAAAAACCTCCAGAGAAACTTTTTTTATTAAAATAATATTTTTTTTGAATTAAAAGAACAATTTCAAATAAATGTATATAATGTTGTTGAAGGAACTGCAACAGGTGAATATTTGCCAATCATTTTTGATGGACAATATCTTTATTTATTCATTTTTAAATTGTCAAATTGAATATTCTTTTGAGTTCTTCCGGTAAAACAGATTAAACTCACAGTGTATAAAGTTACATTTTTAACTTTCCCAATTCTGATGTTTTGTAGATAAAAACGATAATCTTTGACACAAAAAATGGAACAATCTAAAAGTAATTTAACGTAATCGAAAATCTTATTTTAGCAACTATATATTTTCTGTGGATTATTTTGAAAGGTTTCATTAACCGGAAACTGCTAATGAAAATACTATCGTGAGCCGGAATTCGCCCCAAATTAACACTGGTGGGGAAACAAACGAGCAGAAAAAATAGTAATAAAATGCATTCAAGTCACAAAATAAACAAAAAGTGTAATTCTTAAGTGAGCAATCTTGACTTAATGTCACGCCATTGTTTTAATGTTACTCCCCCTAACATTCTTAATTTTGCTTTCTTACAGAAATATTTGGAGTAAAACCTTTTTGAGCGTGACTTGCCGCCGCCGCCAAGCAAACTAGGATCGCGGGGAAAGGTGAGAAATACCTGTTGCTGACATTTAACTGCACTTTTTATTAGCTTCAGTTTGATCTCAATTGTTAAGTTACTATAGAGTGTGACCTTAACTTTGCCATTACTCGAATATTTAGTTGAAATCGTACAAAAAAAGCGACTTAAAGTAAGTAAGTAAGTAAGTACTTTTTATTTGTATAGCGCTTTTCCAGACCAGGGTCACAAAGCGCTTAAACAATCAAAACAATACTCAATAAAGTATATACTTTAAAGGTCAAGATAATACTGAGAACAACACAGGAGTTCCAGAAAATCAAGGAAAAGCCTGAACAAATAAATAACGTTGAATAAAGTAAAAAAAATGTAAGCCAATGAAGAAATACCAGCTGGAATAAAACAGCAAATATTTGAGATGTGTTTTGTTCTTGTTCCAGACATGCCTTGAGAAAGATGTGGCTGCTGTGTTTTCTTCAGCTCTTACTGGGGATGAACTTTGTCTCTGTGACTCAGAGCAACAAACCCAACGTCGTCCTGATCATGGTGGACGACATGGGGATTGGAGACCTGGGCTGCTATGGTAACACAACACTGAGGTAAAAATTCAATAAAACCATAAAAGTGGGTCAGACTCAAACAGGAAGTGCACTATATAAAAATACAATAATTCATAATGCTCACATTCTGTGCTGTGATAAAGCAAATATATAGTTATTTTATCAATGTGTGATATATACATGTTTTTTCTCGACAGGACACCCAATATTGACCAGTTGGCACAAGAGGGCGTCAAGCTAACGCATCACATCGCTGCCGCGAGCCTGTGCACCCCGAGTCGGGCGGCGTTCCTCACTGGACGCTACCCTGTACGATCAGGCGTGTTGAAATCCTTGTATGATCGTGATTGTTTTTTTTTTTTTTGTACTCTAACCTGTCTTTTTTTCCGATCTCAGGTGTCGCCAGCCATAGCATGACTGGTGTCTTCATCTTCGCCGCGGCGTCCGGAGGACTTCCGAGTGAGGAAGTGACCTTTGCCAACATTGCTAAGCGGCAAGGCTACGAGACGGCCTTAATAGGTACGCTGCATGTGTCCGGACTCATCGAACCACATGACTAATATGATCTATGTCGCTGCCAAACATGCAAGAAAGGAAAATGCTTTGAGGCAGTGATGGGTTTAGCGCAGTGGGCCAAAGGGTGAGGCCCCTAGGGGGCGCCAGAGAGCTTGCAGGGAAGGCACAATATGAAAAAATAAACCTGAAAAAAGTGTTACGAGTGCTGTGTCTCAAATCGCATACTAACTGATGCATACTAATCGCGGTTAGTATGCATCAGGATAGTGTACTACTAACTAGTACGCAAATTCTCGACAGTAAATCAAGGAAAACAAATCAGAATCAATGTTTATTTCCAGTAGTGTTTCATCGAAAAAGACGTGTTTTTCTCACAAAAGACGAAAAAATCATTTGGGGAAAGAAATGAAAAATATTTTATGTTGGCTTATTTCCATTATGAAGAGGATCGTGTGCAAAGCTGGCCATGGTGCACAGTGAAGATAAAAGTGTTGGACTTTAATCTTTTAATTAGTCTTATTTATTAGAAATGAGAATTTGCAAGAGAAGGCATTTCATATGTATGGTTTGTTGAACTGCGGGCTCTGTTTAAAATATATTGTAAAATACACAGATGTTAATATATACCTTTAAATAAATGGTTAAAAAACCCCATACACAAACATGTTTTTTCCAAGTTGTTTGAAAAACAAATAAATATATTTAAATGTCTTAAAAACATACACATATTATTCTTAATCAATGTGATAAAATGTGAATAAACAAAAAAATATGTTTAAAATATACATTAAATGTAATTAAATAAACAAAGAGGTAAAAAAACACTTACATACATACACAAATAGTAAGTAATAAGTACGTTTTATTTGTAAAGTGCCTTTTTTACGCACTTTACAACAAAACAATACACAGTTAAAAAATATATACTTTAAAAGACCAAGACAAGACATTGACAAACCTAGCAGCCCCAAGATAATTAAGAAAAAGCCTGCACAAATAAATAGGTATTGAGATGTACAAATGTATATATATTTTTTCGAATATTAAAACATGTATACTTTACTTGTAAAATGTAATGTCAAACATAGATAAAGGAACTCTAAGAAGTTTTCTGCAAATTCTGCAAGTCCCTCATCATGACCATGTTTTGAAATGATTACTTTATAAAGTTCTCCCCCGTCTGAAATCTTGGCGAACAAGAGGTTACAAGAGCTGAATTAATATGATCTTTACTCCTCCTCTAGCCTGCTTTTATAATGCTTGCTTGGTTTATACAACAAGTCCCTAGAGGTAGAGACTACTGGGATTGATGACATTCGGTGACAAACCTCCACGTTCGACCAATAACAGCAGAGTGGGCGACGTTATGGTAAAATAGATTTAATTTCCAGAAAAAAAGTGTTTTCAGTGGGCGGGGCTTAAGATCATTTTCTAATGTAAATATTTCAATGAAAAGAGAGTTTTGTACAAACAGACACTGATGATACAATAGAGACCAACATCTATTTAAGACACACTTAAATTAACACTTGACTTGCCCTTTATAATAATAATAATAATAATAATAATAATAATAATAATAATCTCTATTTATATAGCGCCTTTCTAGACCAGAATGGCTGTGTCATCAACGATGATCGTTGTGAATCCATCAAAGCTGATCCTGGCTGACTCCACATTTATGTCCGCAGGTAAATGGCACCTCGGACTCAACTGTAACTCCAGCACTGATCACTGCCACCACCCGAGCGCTCACGGATTCAAGTACTTCTTTGGCATCCCTCTGACTAATCTGCGCGACTGCAGTCCGAACCACGGCTCCGTCTTCATGATCCATAAATTCTTACCGTACCGAACTCTGGCCGTCATCCTCGCGACCTCGGCGGCACTGCACCTCACCGGCCTCGTCCGCCCCCGGAGGAAGCTCCTCCTGGGCCTCCTGACTCTGCTGCTCTCGCTCGTGGCTGCAGTATTAGGATTCATCCGACTCATCCCGCACCTGAACTGTGTGCTGATGAAGGACCACGACATCGTGGCACAGCCTTATAATCCGGAGAACCTGACCCAGGCGATGACGCGCGACGCCGTGGCTTTCATGGAGAGGTGAAGAAGTAACTTCACATCATTCCCTCCAGGATAATAAAATAATGTTTTTTTTTTTTTTTAGGAACACCGAGAGGCCATTTCTATTGTTCTTCTCTTTCCTGCAGGTCCACACCGCCATGTTTGCCTCGGCAGCCTTCAGAGGAACGAGCCAGCACGGCATCTACGGAGCTGCAGTCCATGAGGTGGACTGGAGTGTCGGTCAGTGGAAAATGTATTCAAACTTCATGTCCCGCACTCTTACAAGATGACAGGTAGTCATTTGTGAACCAGTTATTTCATCTCTTTAACTCTAATACTCTTAACACTTATTCAATACTAGTTTAACCATGACTGTACTTGATCACCAGCATTATGAGTCGACATTGCGATACCATGCTGGTAAAAAATAAGAGATATTGATTATATCTGGAGAAAAGGGATAAGTATTCAGTCAATTAGAGCTGCATAAATAATTTTAGTCCTGATCAGGATTTTGGCTTCTATGATTCAACAACTCTAATCAGCCACTATTATTACAGTGCAAAGACACACTTATTGGTTTGCCTGAAACTTACACTGCCTAGAATAACAAGAGTCAAGGTGCGAAAGTTGCAACCTCAACCCACTCAGGTCTGAAAATAATTCTTAAATCAGGAAAAAAAACATCAGAAGAACGAAGGCAACAGTGTGAGTGAACTTTTTATAGCATATTTACATGGTGGGTATTTATCAATGTTATCCTCTTATTTAATGTACTGAGTTTCTACAAATGTGTGCTCTGCCTCATAAAAGCTGTCGCCGTTAGTTAGGGAGGTAACCCATAGCAACAGCCTGTAGAGGGCAGAGCAAGCATGAAGTAGAACTGTTGTTTAAATTGACAAAATACAATGTAATAGTGTCTTCAAAGGTCGGATTTTGAATCAAATTGAAACAAATCGATTCAGAACCTTATGAATTGAAATGGAATCGATTTAGGAA
Organism: Callionymus lyra; assembly: GCF_982586985.1. Lineage (NCBI taxonomy): Eukaryota > Metazoa > Chordata > Actinopteri > Syngnathiformes > Callionymidae > Callionymus > Callionymus lyra. Next base: position 22,642,653 of record NC_141822.1, on the reverse strand, counting down.
ACTGGCCATAATACCAGCCCAATTTGTAATTATTAGTTTAGCCACAATCATGCAGCTCTAATGGACATTTTAAGACTTGGACTTAAACATTTCTGCACTTGCATGCTTTGAAACTCCTGCTCTGATTCTTACGCAGGTCAAATCATGCAGACTCTGAGTCGACTGAAACTTGCGGAGAACACTCTGGTCTACCTGACGTCGGACCAGGGCGCTCATTTGGAAGAGATTTCTGCCAGCGGTGAAGTCCACAGAGGGTGGAATGGGATATATAAAGGTCCAACAGTCTCTTGAAGTAAAAGTAAAGTTTAGAAATTGGAGGCAGACAACAAGACTCTTTTTACAAACAGGTGGCAAGTCCACAAACTGGGAGGGAGGGATCCGTGTCCCGGGAATTCTACGTTGGCCCGGAATGATCCCGAGTGGCAAGGAAGTGGATGAGCCCACCAGCAACATGGACATATTTCCAACTGTGGTGCACCTGACTGGAGCTTCAGTCCCCGACGACAGGTAAGATGTCGCTCAACTAAAAATATAAAAGGGACATTCAAAGGAAACAGAAATTTTGGAAGGATAAAATGCTGCTTGTAAAACGGTAATATGGGAGTCCATTGACAATCATGTAAGTTCCACAGAGGGTTGTTTATAGAAAGAACATAGTAGATCCTGACTTTCTTTCATGTGCTCGGCAGAGAGATCGACGGTCGGGACATGATGGACTTGCTACAGGGTAGAGCAGAACATTCTGAGCATGAATTTCTGTTCCACTACTGCAACGCCTTTCTCAACGCTGTCCGCTGGAGGCCTCGGAACAGTGAGTCTTCATCCAACACGCATTGATCAAAGTTCGGAAGCTATTTAGGGTCACATGCAGAAACGAAAGTTGGAAATATACCGTCTTTTTAATTGCAATATTAAAAAAAGAAATTCAATATTTTAATGTAAAAAAATCTGCACTCAATCATTCAATAGTAACAAATGAAACGTATGAAGTTGAAACATTTAAAATGTGAAATTTAAGCATTCAATATACTGATATACTTCCAAACTAAAGCACCATCAAATCACATTATTTGTATCTCTTCAGGTAGTTCAGTGTGGAAAGCGTTTTACTTCACGCCAAACTTTTACCCGGAGAACGAAACGTCCTGCACCAACACGCACGTCTGCTTCTGCACGCCGCACTACGTCACCTACCACAGTCCGCCGCTGCTCTTCGACCTCTCCCGAGACCCTTCGGAGAAGAGCCCGCTGACCCCCGACACCGAGCCAAACTTCCACTCCGTCCTGGCGGCGATGCAGGCGGCGGCGGAGAGACACCTGCGCTCGGTGAAGCCGGTGGAGAGTCAGCTGTCCGTGAAGAAGGTGGTGTGGAGGCCGTGGCTGCAGCCGTGCTGCTCCACCTTCAGCCAGCTGTGCCGCTGTCAGCCACAGACGGACGCTTAGATAGATAAAAAATAAATAAATAAAATCAGGTTTGATTCACTGGGTTGTTACGACAATTGAAAAAGATAATAATTTACAAATATTTAAAACTAATTTATGCTTTTTCCTTCTGGGCTTTTGTGCAGACGTGTTCTGGAACACGACCCACATTAAGATTTCAAATGCTAAAAAAAGGTATTGAAATGGATCAAATAAGTGAAGCACATTCATGTGATTTGTTGGCTTAATGGTCTGTGACACCATGTCCATAAATATTCAGAATAAAATGATCTTATATTAAACTTTGTCAAAGAACACAGAACGACTGTCTCAGTAATGAAATTGTATTTTGTGGCGAACAAAACAGTAATTCTTCTTTCTAAGGACGTCTTTGTTGAAAATCATCACTGATCCTTTAATAATACTAATAATAAATGAGTGGCCAATCAGAGAGCTGTGTTCTCCGAGTGCTTTTTGAGTGATGACTTGAAAAGCAGTGGATTATTCCTGCTGTGTGATTTTAGTTTTTTGTTTTAGTAAAAATGTCACAGTTTTCTTTATTTTACTTTATTATGAACCAAGAGGAGTCATCCAGTGAAGTAAAAAGTCTCATCGTTGGAACGTGAACTTGGAACTGTGAATCGCTCCGACATCCAATAATATTCCCCTCCAGTGCTGCGAGCTGATGGAGAATTAAATGGCTTGAAAAACGGTGTTCACTGGACGCGTGTTCTTCAGACGCGGTACTGAGCGAGTGATCTTATAAACCTGGGGAAAAGGTTCAGGGACACATTTTGATCCAGACACCGAGTGAGTCGCTTCCCTTCAGTCGTCCATTTGATGCCCCGAAGTCAAACCGTCCGTTAACAAGAATCCATCGAGAGTCATGTGACCGTCAGCTCAGCCACGACTCTCTCCTGAGGAATCTCAGTGTGTCATCGAAGCCTTCGCGACACAGGGACTGCATGCCTTTGTTGTTCGGAGGGAACAGAGCCTGGTTCAGGCGTTTGATGTTTTCCGTGGAGAGCTGGAGGAACACAGCAGGGAAAACACTAAGTGAAGTCCAAAGACGCCAGAGCAACACCAAACCACAGATATCAAACACAACTAAACTTCCTCTAATATAGTTATGAAGCTCCTTTTCTCTTCTTTTGTCTTTCATGAAGACAACGTTCAGGTTATTATAACAATTATTTAATTATGTTTTATATAATTATAATTTAGGGGGCACGGTGGCACTGTCACAGCAAAAAGGTTTCTGGTTCAATTCCAGGCCGAGGCAACCTTTCTGCGTGGAGTTTGTATGTTCTCCACGTGTTGCGTGGGTTTACTCCGGGCACTCCGGTTTCCTCCCACAGTCCAAAAACATACAGAGGTGGATTGAGAACTTTGGGAAAATTGTCTGAGAGTGTGTGTGTGAATGGTTGTCTGTCTTTGTGCCCTGTGACAGACTGGCATCCTATCCAGGGTGTCCCCTGCCTCTCGCCCCATGTTACTGGGATAGTCTCCAGTCTCCCCGCGACCCGAGGATGAAGCGGAAGACAGTGAATAATTATAATTTATTTTGGATGTTAGGCTAATTTGATATATATTATATATATATATTATATAAATGTGTATATAGATGAATACAGACATTTTCATTTTGGAAAATGTTAAAAATTTTGTTTGCAATTTTGATAAAATGAATATTTTTGTATGTGGGTGGTCACCTTATTACAGAATATATACATATATAAAGTAGGAGGAGAACCCTTAAAAAAACAAGTCGAATTATGAAGAAATTCATATCATATTTAATAAAGGATTTCAATATTTTCATCTTCTTTTGACAATTGTAAGACCCATAATGCACCTGAACTTTTTGGGGTTATTTGCTTTTAAAATGTACATATCATTCTTTATCGTTTATATTAGCACACATTCAGTGTATCTATATAGTTGTCATTTCTATAGTAATTTATTTTTTTAATTAAAAAAATCTTTATTTTTTCTATAATAATATATACTTTTAAAATACTTTTTCTATGTACCTGACTTACCCTGGGCAATCTTGGCTATTTCAGCTTTTAATTTGATATAATAGTTATTTATATATTTTTTTTTATTTTTAACATGGCGATAAGTTTATTTTGATGGGTACTACAATTTAATTAAAAGGTAAGTTAAACCTATAAAATGTAACACATTAAATTAGAAAGGAAATAAAAGTACAAACACTATATTCAGCATTAAAAATAAAGTATTTTGTCCGTAGAGAGTAGAGTTGAATTCTTTTGAGGTTCCCTGCACCAATTTATCTTTTTGGGCGCCTCCTGGTTCTAGATGTTTCATCTAACGTGACCTCATTAGGATTTAAATTCAGATAATTAAAAAAAAAAGTCTCCAACAATCGCTCAAGACTTCAAGGCTGTTGAAACTGTAAACTTGTTGATAAAAGTATGATTTTAATGTGTTTACTTATCCCAAGGCCTCCACCGACGCAGAGTAACATCAGTGGGGTTTTAGTCAACAACATTTCTTAGTCTTGGCAATGATTTGGACTCACGTCTTGTACGCTGCTGTGCCGCGTCTGAGGCTGACTGCAAATGAGACGTTTTTATTTTTGGGACAATTACGCTCGTCGTGCCGCAGATGAACAATGTGACTCGAGTCTGTGACTCGAGTCTGTGCCGGTGAGAGCTCACGTCTCTGTGCTCTCAATGACAATCTTACTGTTAGAATCAGGAAGATAGACTGAGCTGTCAAAACAGTGATTAGATCGAACCAGGTAGTTTCCACTGCTTCTCAACTGGACGTGATTTATCGCGGGAGGCTGTTAAACGCGTCGCACTCCAGCACTCGCGCTGATTTGCATCAGAAACAGAATAATTCATGACCGGCAACATTTTTTAAGTTGCAGATCCTGCACAGCTTTGTGCGGTTATTTGCTGCCTTTTAACAAGCTGCTCTCTGTTACACGCCTTCCTTTCTTTCCACCGACTACCACACGATTGATAAAACATTAGATGAACCTTTGTAAAATGACTTTTTGACACCTTTTACAGTTTTACTTTTCTACTCAAACTGTGAACTGCAGCATACTTGTCATGATGCTTACTCATCGGTATGTTGTTTATTGTCACACAGATGACTGTTTCTGTTTAAGCTAAGATTAAACTGCAGGTGACAGTTTTAGACAAACCTAAAAACAGACATGACAGTCGAATACACAAAACATTTGCATGTATATTTGCATATATAGAAAACCAAAAACCTATGTAAGATGATTAAATCCAGCCTTTTATCAATCACTAGCTACAATATCTGACTTTGCTTGGGTGATTGTGTCCAAGAGGAGTGTCAACAGGTTGGACAGGTTGATCAGAAGGGCTGGAAGAAACTTTGTTCTTGTTCTTATTTTTATTTGTATTAATTATCGTCGGTATTGCTGTGTATTGCTATTTGGAAAAATATCTATCTATCTATCTATCTATCTATCTATCTATCTATCTATCTATCTATCTATCTATCTATCTATCTACAGAAAATGAAATTACTTAAATAGATTATTAAAAAATTACCTTAAAGACTGAAACTAGAAGGAAGATTAATTCAAGGGGATTATGGTCAATATAATCGAATTATATATTGGACATGTTTTAATTTTCACAGGGTCTTCTGCCTCCGCGATTGCCCATTTTTCTCTTGACCTCTAGTTGACCTCCCCGCTAAAACCTAGTAGTCTACATCAGGAGGCCCCTAACTTTATTGCACCACAGACCAGTATTATTTCGGCATTATTTTCACGGACCGAATTCAGATAAAAAACGTTAAAAATACATCAAATAGAATTTGTGTTTTACTCATTTTCACTAGTGTACAGCTTCTTTTTTTTTTAATTTCCTTGACTTAAAAAGAGGCTAAAATACCTTATGTCAAAACAAAACATATTTAAGACAGTAATAATCAATAATACAAATTGTTATTCTTTCTATGCGACCCGGTAACAAATGCCTCACAGACCAGTGCCCATCGTTTTAAAGACATTTTGTCGAGCAGTCTTTAAGAGTATATATAGTGTATATCAGGGACGTGCAGTCAGGGGAGGTAGTTGAGGCAGTGCCTCACCTCTCAATGCGCAATCCATCATAAACTGCATTGATACATACAATTGAACAGGTGTGTGGACTTTAGATAAAATCAAGACCAGAAATGGTTTTCATTTCAATGGTAATAAAAAAGAGATAAGACTAAGAAAAATAAAATAGAATATTAAAAAAACAACTACATCTTGGCCATAAATAAAATAAAAAAAAAATTGTTTTTATCACGCTTATATTGACCCGTTTAATACTCAATATTTATCTTTTCGCCATAATAACATTGTTCCGGTTTGCGTAGATCTAGCCAATCACTTAGGGCCTGACGCAATATTAACCAATCAGAAGCAACAAAAGGCGGGTCTATCTATCACTACAGCACCACTTGTCTGTGCCAGAGCATATCACTCTTGAGACAAACTTTACGGTAAATTCCCTTGGAAACTATTAATTAAATCATATATTTTTTTAACTTCATATGCGTGTGTGAAGAATGCTGATGAGATATGAAATAACCAGTAGCCAATTGAATAAGTTTCCCTTTTGGGTTAATATACTTTATAATCTGACACTAAAGGAGTCAGTGCCTCACCAACCATGAACCTCACCGCACGTCACTGGTGTACATACATGTTTAATCCATTAAATTAAGTATTTGCTGATCCAGGCAGATACCCTTTAAATAATTTTAATAATAAAATAAATAAAAATATTGTTTTTAAACTAAGTTTAAAGACGGTGGCTCCACTTGATAATTCCTATGTTATATTAGCAAATTAAAGTGAAAATTGTAATGTTTGATTGAAACTTTGGCCAAACATAAAATAAAATGTCCTTTCACAAATACAAAAGTGAAGTGAAACCCACCATAATATTCATGTTGGCAAGCCTCAGTTGTCTGTTAGAGCGCCCCCTGTGGATGGGACACACGTCTTGCTGACCGGCAAAAGGCGACACAGTGATGGTTCGCCCCTCAGGCAGGACGGGCAGACTGTCCGTGAAACCTCCATCGATCCATTTCTAAAACAGAAAGTCACATGAACGCGAGTGAGGACGGACAAACGAACAAACCCACCTGTCCACGGAACTCCACAGCCTCCAGTCCAGCATAGACGGGCACAAAACTGCTCGCCAATAACGCCTGCATGAGGAGAAAACAAGAATTGAAATCTTGTTTCTTTTTTTTCTTCCCCCTCGGAGAGAAGGAAACGAGTTTCGGACACAATCTAATATGAGCAGCGCCTCTGATTGAATGTCTTGCTCGGCACATAAAAGAGATAGCAAATTTAACTTTTGTGCCACCGCTAATAAACTAAATGAACATCCATCACAGTAATGGGACCGGGCCTGCCAGCGAGTTCAGCCAGTCAACTGGAGCCGCCACACAAAATATATGACACGTGTCTGTGCCGTCAGCCATCAATCACGCCCGCTCTCTCCGTTTGGCGGAGGATGACCCGACGCGCAGGTGCTGAGTGGATACTGTCACCTGGAACTGAGCTTGTAGTGAAGCTTTTATAGTGACTGTTTTTTTTTGTACTACACAATATTATCTCTTTTAAACCAACAATTTTAGGCCCTAAAATGTTTAATATCTTTCAATTCAGACCTTCTGAGAGAGCAAAAGAATGTAGGTACGGGTAGAATATAACAACAAAAAAACATACACGATGATCTTGATTTTTAATTAAGCTACGCTAAATAATTAAAAATGAGTTGTCCTATATTTTTGTTACACACTGTACATGAAAAATAAAAAAAAAATCAATCAGGAAATTCCAAATACTTTAAGTTTTGGGGGAAAAAATTGCGGCTAATATGGATTAACTTTTACAAACCGTATGTTAAAAAGAAGTTTGTGTTAAATTATTGAGCTTCTTAAAATATGTCATAATTACTTTTTTCAAGAAAATAATTGAGCTCTTTAAAATCTCGAAAATCTTTATTATAAATTAAAATATAAGTGGACCCGTGACGATTATAATTTTCATCATGTTGCGTGGGTTTACTCCGGGCACTCCGGTTTCCTCCCACAGTCCAAAAACATACAGAGGTTGATTGGGAACTTTGGTAAAAAATGTCCGTAGGTATGAGTGTGTGTGAAAGGTTGTCTGTCTTTGTGTGCCCTGCGACAGACTGGCGTCCTGTCCAGGGTGTCCCCTTCCTCTCGCCCTATGTTACTGGGATAGGCTCCAGTCTCCCCGCGACAAAACGATAGACAATGAATAAATGAATGAATGAATCATAAAATACTGTAAGAAGTGCATTGTTAATTGTCTACCAAAGAGCTTTACAAGAACATAATGATTCATATGTCAGTGATGCATCGACACTGATGCTGCATTGATGCCACATTACAGCGGAACAAACGTTTCTCAGAGCAAGTTCTTATTGGCAGGTTTGTGGAAGCTTCATAATGGAGTGTGAAAAAGGTTTTGTGAAGAAGAGCGAGCAGTGCGGAGCAGCATGAAAACATATTTTTGTCAACGCTGCTCAAAGATCGCTGGGGAATAAGTCGGCAATATGATGCCGTGTTAAGTTCCGTACCTTGACGAGCTCCTCTCTGGACGTGAACTTGGACACGAGGAGATTCTTGCTGCTCCTGGAGTGTGTGAGGGACACATGGAGGCGGTCAGTGGCCAGACAATGTGCATCAGCGGGAAGAATCTCCTCAATCCCGTCCCTGTAAAACACATTATTCATTCCCTAAGTCATTTAATCAGAGGACGGAACACTTTGAAAAAATATTTTATTCTCTAATAATAACAAAAATATTAAGTTCAATCAAATCTAGATTTTGATATAATTTTATAATTATTTTTTAAATTGTCACTGTAAATATTGGTTTCATTCGGAACATGAAGTAGAATTTAAACTATTATTTTAATGATGATTTTCGCCAGGTCACTCTTTCTAAATGAAACCAGAGAAGCTCGAAACAACTTTTAAAGGATTTAATTTTCTTGTTCTTTTTCGAAGCTTGGTTTCGTTATCAATGATTTCCAAAACAATACAAAACATACTTTTATGAAATTCAAGATGACAAATAACCTTTTTTCAAATGTAACTTTTATTCTGTCCATATACATGCAACTGACTGTATGATACCTTGGCTGGCTGATTTATTGTATTTTAAAAGGGACAAAATGTTGAATCAATCATTATAAAACCTGTATTTTAAAACCCAAACTAATATGAAAGCATGTACTGACATCACAAGACATGTTGTCCTTTTAAACATTTTCACTGGATTCCAATCTCATTTGTAAAATAAACTAAACAAACTAAGTGGATGTAATTTCCCTTCCTATACACAAATATTTATTGTTTAATTGTGTTTTTCAGATTCAAGTTCTTCGTAATAACTGGAGCATCCTGTGTTTAAACAGTGAACCTGTTTGAGAGGATATATATATATATATACTGTATACACACATATACAGTATATATACGCACACACACACACACAGTGTTGACTCTATATATCATGTTTAAAATCTTAAAGTGCATTTGTCTAGAGGTGAAATTCCCCGACGTCCACGACAAGAGCTCAACACAAGCGATGAAAGCGACTGAAGTGTGTCTTCGTAATAATTACCGTAGCTTCTGCATGAAGTTGAATCCCGGCGTGACAGCACCAAATCTTTGCTCTCTCACGCTGTCAGCAAATTTAAATGTGAATTCCTTACAGTGCTGCAAGAAAAGAAAAAACCACTAAAAAACTTTCTTTGTCATATATTCAAACTAGACTTCTCTTTAAATAGACACATTTGATTTTTGTTTCAACATCTTAAGCCACTTTAATCAGTTTTGTTAAGATACACTTATCATCATTTCCCCTCATGATCTACATCACTTTGACACAAACTTGGCGTTTTACTGAAGAACCTCTAGAACCCCCCACAGGGCCCCTGAAGGCTGCCCTACTTTTCAAACTCTCAATCTGAGCAGGAATACACTTTTCTACCTGCACTTTGTCAGGAGCCGTGATCATGACTGCAGCCACCAGAGCTCCGGCTGAGGCCCCGGCACACGCCTGGAGGGACCCCAGCATCTTGGGACCGTGACGGAGGAAAGCTTCCACGGCTCCCAGGTGGTAGATTCCCAAAAACCCGGACGCAGCGAAGGACAGGTTGAGCACTGGCATCTTCTGATCTGGAGCAAACACATAAAAACAAGCATAACAAATATTTTCATGTTTTTAATTTTTTTTTTTAATTTGAATGAATTAAAATAAAGATTCGTTACAATGTATCGAATAATATGTATTTATCAATATTTGTTTCGTGATAAAACGTGATTGTGAGGCGTTTTTGAATAATAATAATAATTATTATTATCATAATGAATCTCCCGCAGCGTTTTCAAAAACCGGATATACGTCACAAACAAGCCAGAAGTACTTACCGTTTAGCTCAAAAAGCTAACATTGACGATCCAGCCTCGCATTTATCTACAAATAAACAACGGGAGTTTGTGAAGGGAACTAACAACGCGAACATATGAATTCGCCCCAGTAAGTATGCAATGTTTCAATTATATTCACAGTTAATAAAACTAGCGACAGACACGAACAGCAATGACACAAAAGCGCAGGTGGGGCAAAATCAGTGTAGTATTTCCGTTAATAAGTTTCAAAATAAAACAGAAAAAAATAAAAATAAAACGCACGGTACTATACTTCTTTCGTTTGGATCTGTTAATTTAACTTTGTAAGTGCACACAATTTAATTTGAACTTTCTATTTACAATTTCAAAAAGTTAGTGACCCAGAACCAAAATACAAAGAGCTTTACTTTTGGAAGCTAAAATAGGAAAATGTACATCATCAGACTTGTTGTTTCTAATGTATTTGCTGCTCAGTGTTTTTAAAAGACAAAAAAAATGTGTATTATTTTAATTTTTTACTCACTTCATGTATCACTATAAAAATCAAGAAGTCACAAAATAAACCCTTGAGCTGCAGCAGTTTCAATACAAGCGCTTCATTCATGGTTTCCCACCTTAAGTAGAGTCTGGGGTGTGCAGTTGTTCCTCCTGCTATCACTCCAGTCAGCGTTTATTTCCCTTGGACCCTCAGCCGTCAGAACTCTAAGCTCAGCCGCCTTTCCTGATACGTCAGCAGGAAACTTCTGAGCCCGTATGTGTTGTGAATGAATGTAAAAGTCGGTTACATGACGCAAGTATGGAGGGCTGCTTCACTCCAGGTGCTGCTCCAACCAAAGAACAATTGGCTTTTTTTTTTTTTTAGGAAAAAAACGAGAGATGCCATTGACCGCATTAATTCTTGAAAATCCAGATCCTTCTGGTAACATGTTGAGTTGTAACAATGTCACAAAGAGTCCCTGTGGCTTGTATGTAGTCACTTTGTTTGGTCTTTTTTTTTACAGAAGCGATAAAAAGATTTTACAGTGTCGTTCTGACGTTCTAACTTTCTCTTCTTGTGCCTTGTATAAGGGATAAGTGAAAATAAAAAATAATTTGGCCCCAAAGATAAAGTGGATTTTGGGCCGTGGACTTTAAAAACATCAGATTCCTAATATCCAACTTGTTCATATCGCTGTATAAAAATGTTTCAAGATATAAACTCTTTATTATTTATTTTGGAAAACATATCGTTTAAATTAATAGTTTCAGTTTTTTTGAGACTTTGGCCAACATTTATTTGTGTTCACATATCAGTTTTATCTTGCCCTTTAAAGTATATACTTTATTGAATATTGTTTTGATTGTTTAAGCGCTTTGTGACCCTGGTCTGGAAAAGCGCTATACAAATAAAAATTACTTCCTTACTTACTTACATGAGGCCCCAGATATAAACCAGATAAGTATTTCACCTTTTCAGAGACAACGATTTTTTTGTCCATTTAAATGTGTTGTAATGAAAAGAGGTTTAATTTTCCCTTTTTTTTTTTTAAACCAAAGCAAATCAGATTTTCAACATTTGGGTCACATGTCTTTGTGTTTGGCGTAAATCAAAGAGAAATCTAAATGGGAGCAGGGCGACAGGGAAGGAGCGTGAGCGGTTGATGAAGGGGAAAGGAAAAGACAAAAAGAGGCAAAAGACCAAAAGTGACAGATAAGAGGGAGGTGGCGGCGGATCGCTGCAAGTCCATTAGCACAATCACATCAAACCAACCAGTCTTGCTTCTGCACCTGGATGACGATTACTCGCCGCGGACGATTCATCGTTGCTCACCCTCCAAATGGAGGCCTTTCACACTTGAATCCTGTGAGACTCATTAGAGAGTAGAGATCTACCTCGTCACACAAACACACAACAACCTCTGATCGAGGACATGGAGAGTCCAGATGTTTTTACATGCATAGGCTGGAGACGGGGAAAAAAGAAAAGATCAGTAACTTGAATGAGCATCAGCCTGACGTCTCGGGAAATGTCTAAAATCAAACAGTGTCTCCTTGCGAGAATGGAGGGCATGCTATTTTAGAAGGGAAGAATTGGATATCCTTCAGGAGGAGGCTGGAGGAGAAAAAGTAATCGTGATTCTTACAACGGATGCTTCAGGCAGCCGAGAGAGGACGAGGGCCAGAAAAAAACCTGTATCAAATTTAGGTCGCAATCGAAACTCAATCGCAAGAAAGCGATTGGACAAGTTGCCCGAATGAAAAAAACGGAGCAAAAGTTTCAGGGTCTTGGAGGAATTGGACAAGCTCACATTCAACAACAAGGCTGGCAGTGTCCTGTGATCTGTACCTCCACTTTGGATTGTTACTTCAAATAAGTGAAATGCTTCCCTCAGATTGTTTGTCAGAGCCTGCACGTCTTTTATGACCACGTATGTGGACGATGTCCTATGTTGCATAATGCATGATTAAAACTGAACAATTCACATCTGCTGTAGGTTGACTCCAGAATATTGAATACTATACCAGTAGTATGTCTTTGAATCCTAATTTGTTTGCATTTAGGTCGTCTAAGATGTTTCCCACGTAGTAGGAGTTTCAGGAATTCTGGAGCTTTATATTTTCTGCTAATATTAAGTATGATTGCGAGTGGCTGACATCACTTTATGAATGTGCGTTTGAATATTAAATTAATTATAGATCAGTTATTCTATGTTAGTCTTTGTATCCTCTGTCTTTGTTTTTTTTCTTTGATCTATATTCTTTATCTTTATCTCTAGACATAGATTGTATCATCTTGTTCTTTCTCTTTATTTCTCTTTGTTCTTGTTCTTATTTTATTTTTATTTATTTTTTATGAAAAATTGCTGTATTTGCTGTGGCTAATTGGAAAAAAACAAACAATTTCAATAAAGTTCTACCTAACCTAACCTAACCTTAAAATATCACAATTTCGGAAACAAACGTTATAGATTTATAGACTTAATGTCAGATAAATGACGAAATCAAAAACTTATTTTTAAATGGCTTTAAGGGATGTTTCATTATTTAATAAAACACATTGAGAAAGCTACATTTAAAATTCAAAAGACGACACTCTGAGTTCAGACTCCAAAGTCCATGAGTTGAGCTAAGTTTCCTGAGGGCTGCACTACGAGAGCACTGGAACACAGAGCTGGAAGAGAAGAGAGTTATTGTTGTCTGCATCGCTGGAGTTCATCTCCATAAACAATAAAACGCTATCGGGCTAAATCTGTGGATAGTACTCAAAATGAAAGTTCAGCATGTATTGCATGATAATATGCAATGACGACAACCATCAAAGAAGGTGTTTTCAGCTCCTGTTACTTCACTTATAATAATAATAATAAATTATATTTTTAACAACACTTTTAAAATGTGGTTATTATTTTAGACAGAACCCAGAAAACAAAAATAAATAAATATAAAACAAAATGTTTTGTTTTCATATGTATGTATATCAAAGTTCTCTTAAGACTGACAAAATGATAGTTTATCAAAACTAAAAGTCTGCTCTTTCGCCGGCACTTTGCGCATCTTACCAGGTTCTCCACATCCATCCATCCTTGATGTTTCCTTGTGCACTTCATTATTCCCACATCCAGATAATGCTTTTTTTTTTATAAGGGAGATTGTATACGTAGTCATGTGGATCTAAGGATAGAGCTCGGTGATGTACTTCACTTAAAATGAGCGCACTTCTCTTTTACTTAATGGTTTCCAGCTCTTTGTTGTTCAGGAGAAGATTAAGGAGGACAATGAACGGAATGATGTTCAATCACATTGTGAAAGATGTGGCAGAGATAGTGGTCTATTTATCAGCTGCTAAAAGGAGACACAAAGAGCGAACATGTTCTCAATTAAAACCCTAACCTTTTCTTTAACTGAACGAGCAACCAATGACAAGGTCGTGACTCACGCACATTTTTAAAATGTTGAAGTCTTCCTCTCCAAGATGCAGTAATTCCTTCATCATGACCATGTTTTGAAGTTATTACTATACAAAGTTCTCCCCCGTCTGAAATGTCGGTGAATGAGAGGTTACGTTAAGTCCATTATGATGTAATAATGGTCTTCTTTTCTCCTCCAGCCAGCTTCTATCATGCTCGCTTTGTTTATACAACGAGTCTCTTGGAGGTAGAGACTACTGGGACGATGAAATTACGTGAAAAACCGCAACGTTTGACCTATCATAGCAGAGTGGGTGTGGTTATGGTAAACACTGCATTGCTGGCGTGTTTTCCTGTGTGTGTGTGTCTGTGCTAATCCAAGTTAATTACCTTGTACAATCACACAAGTCAAATTGTATACATTGCAATATATTGATGAATGTATATCGTTTTTATCACAGCAGATGCACTTAAATATGACAGAGAAGACCAGTGTTTGCACTTTTTTTTACTCTTACACTGTAGTTTGTGTGATTTATTATTGACTTATGTATATTAATATTTACATCACTCATTTTAGCATGTTTATGCAGGTGTTTTCAAGTATTTGCAGTGAATATTTACAAGGCTTCAAGTTATACATTTGTTTACAATAAATAAAATTGGATTAGGTAAGAAATGCATGAAAAAAGAAAAAAAAAAGAAAAATCGCAATTATATTGTTTTCAATTATCTTTCAGCCATATTTACCGCTAGGCTTCTTTGAAACCGTAGTTCTTACTGGTGTAAGACTTGATATTATTCTCTTCCTGTTGAAGTGAAGATGAAAACAACTATAAAGTTGTGATAAAGCTGCAGCAGGTACATTGTTGTTGTAAGCATCAGTAGCATTGTCTAGTACCAAACAGGATGCTGAACACAGTTAGATGTTATACTAAATTAGTAAAGAAATGTCTTGCCTGTCAACAATAACATTTTATTTTAAGCAATTTCTGTCCTGTTAGTTGACTCACCCCTCACGTGCCTCATGATAGGAACTCTAGTCTAAAGCAGACTGCCTGAGACTAATGGCTTGGATAAGGAAGGAGTGGATGTATTTTCTGTTTTCTTTTTGTATTCATTTACTTATTTACATTTTAGGGGAAAACTTGTTTATTTTTACTTTGGCTTTGGACCTCAATACATTAATTAGTCAAGCAGTGAAGTGAATAAATATGTTCTGCGAAATCATTCTGGCCCTTAAATTGAAAAATATTATTATTTTACTTTGGTACAAGCTAAGAGCTTTGACATGGACTTGATAAGTCAAGTCAGCATGTGACTCTTTCACCTCCCTGTCACATTAAAGACTTCTTCTACTCAAAGAAATTCCATTAAAAAGCTTGCTCTGATTCAAGAATGTTCCATTTTTGAACAACAATCCCGAAAAACATCAAATAGATGCAGTCATGAATTATTACGACTCCCTAGTCCTTGAAGTTTGTTACCACTCTGTGTCCTCACTCAGTGGATTTTTCAGGCTGATTAAATATTTATCTTTTTGCTCCAAAAATAAAGCTAAAATCCATCTTGGAATTGGGAAGAACAGACAGCGGAGTTTGGTATCATTATTAGCCATGAAACGCATTCTCGTCTTGCCTTTGTTCCCTATGATGTTACACCAACTTCACTTGATACCGAGAGCTCTGGATCGATACCATTTCTCGGATTCATGGCAGCTTCATGTGAAGGAGGCTGGAGAGGAGACGCAACAGCGGGAAGACAAAGAAAAGATTCATTTAAGTTGTTTCTTTTCACCAATTATCAATTAGTCAACTGCTGCTTCTAGTGAAGTAAATGTTTGTTGTGACAACCTCAACCCCTTCTCATCTATTCTATCTATCTATCTATCTATATATCTATCTATCTATCTATCTATCTATCTATCTATCTATCTATCTATCTATCTATCTATCTATCTATCTATCTGTCTGTCTGTCTGTCCGTCCGTCCGTCCGTCCGTCCGTCCGTCCGTCCGTCCGTCCGTCCGTCCGTCCGTCCGTCCGTCCGTCCGTCCGTCCGTCCGTCCGTCCGTCCGTCCGTCCGTCCGTCCGTCCGTCCGTCCGTCCGTCCGTCCGTCCGTCCGTCCGTCCGTCCGTCCGTCCGTCCGTCCGTCCGTCCGTCCGTCCGTCCGTCCGTCCGTCCGTCCGTCCGTCCGTCCGTCCGTCCGTCCGTCCGTCCGTCCGTCCGTCCGTCCGTCCGTCCGTCCGTCCGTCCGTCCGTCCATCTATCTTATCTTATCTATCTCTTTTTATCTTGTGATTGAAAACCTAAAATCTATTGTCAGGTAAAACCTGTAGACATCCTTCCTTCCTAATCTGCTGCTGCCACATCCCGCGGTTGTTTCATTTTCACTGGGGACTTTGTTTTTTTTTTCGTGTCCTCGTCGCAGCATTTACACATGCCAACAAGGCATGCGTGTCTGCTGCAGGGCAAGCAAGTCTCTAAAGAGACATACGCCATGTCCTGACTAATTTGAACAACACACAAACTGATTATAAACAGGACGCTGGCAGGCATTTGCTATTTTCAATTTCAATGCTCGCCCACGGTGCGAGCACTCGCGCGACTCCCTCCACGGCACCGTGTGTGAAGAATGATCAATAACACGAGACGTATTAGCCGTCCCTCTGTTTTGTTTAGGCCCGTGGTCAAAGTGGGATGTTTCTCTCGACAATTCCATTGATCACAGGCGGCCGGGAAACGGCGAGCGGGTAGGCAGGAATAATTAGCTGCAGCCGGTGTTAGATCTGGCCTTAAATACAAAGAGAATATCAGACGCGTTGTAATGCGCAACCGCACGAGTTTAGAGGGAAGATCACACGTCAAGTAAACACTTTCTCTCCATCATCATTCATGCTCTCCGACGACTATTGACTGAAGATTTTTCTAGATATTTTCACTCCTGACGTCACATTACTACGTCAGTATAACATAAAAAAACCCCACAAGATTCCTCCGCACAATGATAGAGTTATATATTAAAAATACAATACTCTATTAGGGCTATTATAGGATATTCAATATTGCACATAGGCCTTACAATTGCTGAAAGGAGTTATTGAATATGTGTTATATATGGTTTGAATTGGATTTTAATATTTGATAAAAAAAAAAACGTTATGGTCTTCTTCCCCTCTTTTCTCTTAATATTGCATCGAATGCTTGTATCATCAGTGAAGGAAAACCATCAAGTCGTGGTTCAGTTTGATTGGCTCTGTGTGATTAACTAACTGCAGCTTCTGTTTACAATATTTATTGTGAATCAAACGGATGCGAAGCGACTTTCATCCATAAATGTAGGGAAACTTGTGATTCATCAGAGTTTGTCACACTCTGATGAAAACGCTCTTCTTTCTAAACACTGTGGTCAAGGCAGACCGAGACAAACGAGTCCTCTTTGCATCTGTGGATCTTCAGGGAAATATGTTGGCGGACCGATTGTGTCAAACTACAGCCCCGTGGTCCGTTTTCATTAAAAACCCATGCGAGGGCACCAATGATTGCAGGTGAGAATGAGCTTCAAGTCATTTTCAAGACACAGCTTTTACACATGTAGGGGGACGATTTGGTCTTCATCTTTAGGGTCACATTTAACAATTGTCTTGTGAGTTTGGATGAGTTAATCAACTGAAAATGTTCATTATGAACCACATTTTCGTGAATTAAACTAATTTGATACTATACTGTTTTTAACTTTTTATATTGAAAGTATTATTTGTTATTCCAAAAACATGAGTTCTGCTAGTAGTGCACTTTGGTCCTGTAACTTTCTTGCAATAACGAAGGCACAGGGTCTTTGGGTGACATCCTGGTAATGATCCTTGCAGGTCCAATAACAGTGACCAACACAATGTATGTACTGTTTTTGCCTTATGGGTTGGTTAGCTTAAACTGATCAATTAACCTTTTCTTTAATATGGTTAAAAGAAGGTGCAGTGGTTCTAGAAGATAGAAATTATACCTGGATTCACAATTTAAAAAATGATATTCAATACTCACAGGCCATTTGTGTGCCAAAGATAGTACCGCTTTGTATGGACAAGAACCTGGCGATACGATACATATCATGTTACAGGGGCGATAATACGATCTATTGCGATACTGTAGGAAAAAGGATATATTTGTAGTATTGTCGAGTATTTTGACTCAATTTATTGACCTTGTTGACGAAGTTGTAACTGCTACTCATTTGTTTTGTAACCAAAAATTAGGTTTTAAAGCTACTGTAGTCGAATGTATCCTCTCGTCCACAGTCATCGCCAAACTATCGCCGGGTTTCTATGTTCATTTAGCTATGTAGGACCTAATGACTGCTGCCATCAAGCAGTCGGAAGATAAATAGCAGCTGAAAATGACAATGTAATGTATATTTGTGTATGTTAATTTAAAAAAAAATGTGGAAAATAATAATATTTCTAGTAGATAGTTTCTATCCCCTTAACTTTCCACCTTTAGCCCTTTAATTGGTCGCTAACAGCAATTAGCATGATAGCTGTTTACAAAGATTTTTTTTTTTAATTTTCAGACTAATTCAGACGACACATCTTTTTGCAAATGGATGTCACCCTTAATAAACAGCCAACCCTCTAAAAGAAACACTTTAGAAACTTTTTGAGTGAGTGTTATGTTTGTGTCTTTCAGAGAATATGCCTGTAATTATTGATTTCAGCAACTCATTTATTTGCAGCAATTAGCGGAACGGAGGCAGGACAAAGACATGTTCCGATGAAAAGGTAATGACGTTTTTGGTCGATCACCGTCTCTCTCTGCTGTTGTTAATATCGTTAAAAAAAAAAGAACCTCTTGGCCTGGCATCGAAAAATCATTTTTATTAATCCTGTTTGTAAACATTTCTCTTCCTAGTTTTTCAAATGTGCCAAAAATGAGTGGTAACAAAATTTGCTTCAAACGTGTTTAAAGCACATTACATTAATATGGATTTTTATACACTGAACATAGTTTTTTTTGCCGGTCAAGCTACTTTATATAATGTTTTGAAGGTCATGTAAATAATGCGTACTTGAAACCAGTCAGTGGTGTGTAAAAAGGTTGGGGACCCCTGCTGTAGCACATTAAAGCTCCTATCCTTGCTGAAGTTGACCTCTACAAGTTTACCTTTAAAGAAAAACTCTGCACTGAGGATGCTTTTACCATGATTTCAACTGAAATCAAACCATTTTCAACTGAAATCAAACAATTTTTGACTATAATCTCACCGTTTTTAACTATAATCAAACCATTTTAAACTGTAATCAAACCATTTTCAACTATAATCAAACCATTTTCAACTGAAATCAAACAATTTTTAACTATAATCTCACCGTTTTTAACTATAATCAAACCATTTTAAACTGTAATCAAACCATTTTCAACTATAATCAAACCATTTTCAACTGAAATCAAACAATTTTTAACTATAATCTCACCGTTTTTCACCATAATCAAACCATTTTAAACTGTAATCAAACCATTTTCAACTGAAATCAAACCATTTTCAACTATAATCAAACCATTTTCAACTGAAATCAAACAATTTTTAACTATAATCAAACCGTTTTTAACTATAATCAAACCATTTTAAACTATAATCAAACCATTTTAAACTGTAATCAAACTATTTTCAACTGAAATCAAACCATTTTCAACTGTAATCAAACTATTTTCAACTGAAATCAAACTATTTTCAGCTATATATATATACCAAGGTGATGGTCGGCCACCTGAAAAAAAAACATTAACTATGTAAGTCCCTCTTTCAGCCATATGCACGGAACCATTGGAAAAACAATATACAGTACATGCCACACTTATGTGTGGCGCTGTAACACACTTGCAACAAACAAAGAAAAACATTGTTTAGGTCTATTTTCATGCATTTGAAGCAAATCCCCGGTCAAAAATGGAGAAAATTGACAAAAATAGATTTGATATTTATTCATAAGGTTGTGAGTTGATTCAGTTTCCAAATCTATTCTTTGATAATAAAATGGCTTAACTGTATTTTCTTATTTTTTCATCTCATTTTAAACAACAGTCCTACTTTATGCATGCTCTGCCCTCTACAGGCTGTCTCTACAGGTAACTATAGAAAACAAATCCGACAATCAACAGAGATTCATATGTCAAGAGTTTCTCGGGTAAATTTAAGAAATGAGAAAATGTATGACTGGATCTCCTCCTCACAACATCCAACAATACAATATAATCTTCACTTATCAATCGCTGAATGAGTTTATCAGGAATCAACCCCCCTTATTTCCTCCTCATCCAAGCGACATCTGATGGAAGTATTTTTAGCTGGAAGGTCGTCACTTATGTCTGACATTGGCGTGTCAAAGCCGAATTATCTCTCTGGCTCACAAAGCAAAACTCAAATGGCCTTTTCTCACATCTTTTCCCAGGCCTGCGGGATGTGACCTGGAAAGGTTGCAGCGATAGTAAAGCTGCAGCTCAGATATTCGTTTAGCATGATTTCTTTATTTACTTTGTTAGATGGTTTTTGGACCAAAAACCACCTCAGCAGAAAAAGTGAATGTCGATGGTATCTGAGGCTGAAAAAAAAAGGACGCGAGTTAAAAAAAAATCTCACAGGGGATAAAAAACTAAATTGTGAGTGTGTGAGTGATTGTGTGTCTCTAAGTGTGCTGCGACCTGATCAGGTTGTACCCCGTCTCTCAACCGAAATATCTTGGATGGGCTCAATTATAGAATATTCAACTATAATCAAATGGAAATCAACTGTATTTAAACAATTGTATTCATAGAACTTTTAACCTCTAATCAAACTGTATTCAACTGAAATCAAACCATTTTCAACTGAAATCAAACCATTTTCAACTGAAATCAAACCATTGTCAACTGAAATCAAACCATTTTCAACTCTAATCAAACTATTATAAAACCATTTTCAACTGAAATCGAACCATTTTCAACTGTCATTAAACCTTTTTCAACTATTATAAAACCATTTTCAACTGAAATCGAACCATTTTCAACTGTCATTAAACCTTTTTCAACTATTATAAAACCATTTTCAACTGAAATCAAACCATTTTCAAATGAAATCAAACCCACTGTCAACTGAAATCAAACCATTTTCAACTATAATCAAACCATTTTCAACTATAATCAAACCATTTTCAACTGTAATCAAACTATTATCAAACCATTTCAACTGTAATTAAACCTTTTTCAACTATTATAAAACAATTTTCAACTGAAATCAAACCCATTGTCAACTGAAATCAAACCATTTTCAACTGTATTTAAACCTTTTTCAACTATTACAAAACCATTTTCAACTGAAATCAAATCATTTTCAACTGAAATCAGACCCATTTCAACTGAAATCAAATCATTTTCAACTATAATCAAACCATTTTTAACTGTAATCAAACCGTTTTCAACTGAAATCAAACCATTTTCAACTGAAATCAAACTATTATCAAACCATTTTCAACTGTAATTAAACCTTTTTCAACTATTATAAAACCATTTTCAACTGAAATCAAACCCACTGTCAACTGAAATCAAACCATTTTCAACTCTAATCAAACCATTTTCAACTCTAATCAAACTATTATCAAACCATTTTCAACTGTAATTAAACCTTTTTCAACTATTATAAAACAATTTTCAACTGAAATCAAACCCATTGTCAACTGAAATCAAACCATTTTCAACTGTAATTAAACCTTTTTCAACTATTACAAAACCATTTTCAACTGAAATCAAATCATTTTCAACTAAATCAGACCCATTTCAACTGAACTCAAATCATTTTCAACTATAGTCAAACCATTTTCAACTAAAATCAAACCCTTTTCAACTATAATCAAACCATTTTTAACTGTAATCAAACCGTTTTCAACTGTAATCAAACCGTTTTCAACTGAAATCAAACCGTTTTCAACTATAATCAAACCATTTTCAACTGAAATCAAACTATTTTCCACTGAAATCAAACCATTTTCAACTGAAATCAAACCATATTCAACTAAAATCTAACTATTTTCCACAGAAATCAAACCATTTTCAACTGAAATCAAACCATATTCAACTAAAATCAAACAATTTTCAACTATAATCAAACCATTTTCAACTGAAATCAACCAATTTTCAACTATAATCAAACCATTTTTAACTGTAATCAAACCCATTGTCAACTGAAATCAAACCGTTTTCAACTGAAATCAGACCCATTTCAACTGAACTCAAATAATTTTCAACTATAGTCAAACCATTTTCAACTGAAATTAAACCATTTTCAACTATAATCAAACCATTTTTAACTGTAATCAAACCGTTTTCAACTGAAATCAAACCGTTTTCAACTGAATTCAAACTATTTTCCACTGAAATCAAACCATTTTCAACTGAAATCAAACCATATTCAACTATAATCAAACCGTTTTCAACTGAAATCAAACCGTTTTCAACTGAAATCAAACCATTTTTAGCTGTAATCAAACCGTTTTCAACTGTATTCAAACCTTTTTCAACTGAAATCAAACCGTTTTCAACTGTAATCGAACAATTTTCAACTATAATCAAACCATTTTCAACTAAAATCAAACCGTTTTCAACTATAATCAAACTATTTTCAACTGATATCAAACTGTTTTCAACTGAAATCAAACCATTTTTTACTTTAATCAAACCCTTTTCAACTGAAATCAAACCATTTTCAACTAAAATCAAACCGTTTTCAACTATAATCAAACTATTTTCAACTGATATCAAACTATTATCAAACCATTTCAACTGTAATTAAACCTTTTTCAACTATTATAAAACAATTTTCAACTGAAATCAAATCATTTTCAACTGAAATCAGACCCATTTCAACTGAAATCAAATCATTTTCAACTATAATCAAACCATTGTCAACTGAAATCAAACCATTTTCAACTGTAATTAAACCTTTTTCAACTATTACAAAACCATTTTCAACTGAAATCAAATCATTTTCAACTGAAATCAGACCCATTTCAACTGAAATCAAATCATTTTCAACTATAATCAAACCATTTTTAACTGTAATCAAACCGTTTTCAACTGAAATCAAACCATTTTCAACTGAAATCAAACTATTATCAAACCATTTTCAACTGTAATTAAACCTTTTTCAACTATTATAAAACCATTTTCAACTGAAATCAAACCATTTTCAACTGTCATTAAACCTTTTTCAACTATTATAAAATCATTTTCAACTGAAATCAAACCCACTGTCAACTGAAATCAAACCATTTTCAACTCTAATCAAACCATTTTCAACTCTAATCAAACTATTATCAAACCATTTTCAACTGTAATTAAACCTTTTTCAACTATTATAAAACAATTTTCAACTGAAATCAAACCCATTGTCAACTGAAATCAAACCATTTTCAACTGTAATTAAACCTTTTTCAACTATTACAAAACCCTTTTCAACTGAAATCAAATCATTTTCAACTGAAATCAGACCCATTTCAACTGAACTCAAATCATTTTCAACTATAGTCAAACCATTTTCAACTGAAATCAAACCCTTTTCAACTATAATCAAACCATTTTTAACTGTAATCAAACCGTTTTCAACTGTAATCAAACCGTTTTCAACTGAAATCAAACCGTTTTCAACTGTAATCAAACAATTTCCAACTATAATCAACCATTTTCAACTGAAATCAAACTATTTTCCACTGAAATCAAACCATTTTCAACTGAAATCAAACCATATTCAACTAAAATCTAACTATTTTCCACTGAAATCAAACCATTTTCAACTGAAATCAAACCATATTCAACTAAAATCAAACAATTTTCAACTATAATCAAACCATTTTCAACTGATATCAACCAATTTTCAACTATAATCAAACCATTTTTAACTGTAATCAAACCCATTGTCAACTGAAATCAAACCGTTTTCAACTGAAATCAGACCCATTTCAACTGAACTCAAATAATTTTCAACTATAGTCAAACCATTTTCAACTGAAATTAAACCATTTTCAACTATAATCAAACCATTTTTAACTGTAATCAAACCATTTTCAACTGAAATCAAACCGTTTTCAACTGAATTCAAATTATTTTCCACTGAAATCAAACCATTTTCAACTGAAATCAAACCATATTCAACTATAATCAAACCGTTTTCAACTGAAATCAAACCGTTTTCAACTGAAATCAAACCATTTTTAGCTGTAATCAAACCTTTTTCAACTGTATTCAAACCTTTTTCAACTGAAATCAAACCGTTTTCAACTGTAATCGAACAATTTTCAACTATAATCAAACCATTTTCAACTAAAATCAAACCGTTTTCAACTATAATCAAACTATTTTCAACTGATATCAAACTGTTTTCAACTGAAATCAAACAATTTTTTACTTTAATCAAACCATTTTCAACTGAAATCAAACCATTTTCAACTAAAATCAAACCGTTTTCAACTATAATCAAACTATTTTCAACTGATATCAAACTGTTTTCAACTGAAATCAAACAATTTTTTACTTTAATCAAACCATTTTCAACTATAATCAAACCATTTTCAACTAAAATCAAACCGTTTTCAACTATAATCAAACTATTTTCAACTGATATCAAACTGTTTTCAACTGAAATCAAACAATTTTTTACTTTAATCAAACCATTTTCAACTGAAATCAAACCATTTTCAACTAAAATCAAACCGTTTTCAACTATAATCAAACTATTTTCAACTGATATCAAACTATTATCAAACCATTTCAACTGTAATTAAACCTTTTTCAACTATTATAAAACAATTTTCAACTGAAATCAAACCCATTGTCAACTGAAATCAAACCATTTTCAACTGTAATTAAACCTTTTTCAACTATTACAAAACCATTTTCAACTGAAATCAAATCATTTTCAACTGAAATCAGACCCATTTCAACTGAAATCAAATCATTTTCAACTATAATCAAACCATTTTTAACTGTAATCAAACCGTTTTCAACTGAAATCAAACCATTTTCAACTGAAATCAAACTATTATCAAACCATTTTCAACTGTAATTAAACCTTTTTCAACTATTATAAAACCATTTTCAACTGAAATCAAACCATTTTCAACTGTCATTAAACCTTTTTCAACTATTATAAAATCATTTTCAACTGAAATCAAACCCACTGTCAACTGAAATCAAACCATTTTCAACTCTAATCAAACCATTTTCAACTCTAATCAAACTATTATCAAACCATTTTCAACTGTAATTAAACCTTTTTCAACTATTATAAAACAATTTTCAACTGAAATCAAACCCATTGTCAACTGAAATCAAACCATTTTCAACTGTAATTAAACCTTTTTCAACTATTACAAAACCATTTTCAACTGAAATCAAATCATTTTCAACTGAAATCAGACCCATTTCAACTGAACTCAAATCATTTTCAACTATAGTCAAACCATTTTCAACTGAAATCAAACCCTTTTCAACTATAATCAAACCATTTTTAACTGTAATCAAACCGTTTTCAACTGTAATCAAACCGTTTTCAACTGAAATCAAACCGTTTTCAACTGTAATCAAACAATTTCCAACTATAATCAAACCATTTTCAACTGAAATCAAACTATTTTCCACTGAAATCAAACCATTTTCAACTGAATTCAAACCATATTCAACTAAAATCTAACTATTTTCCACTGAAATCAAACCATTTTCAACTGAAATCAAACCATATTCAACTAAAATCAAACAATTTTCAACTATAATCAAACCATTTTCAACTGAAATCAACCAATTTTCAACTATAATCAAACCATTTTTAACTGTAATCAAACCCATTGTCAACTGAAATCAAACCGTTTTCAACTGAAATCAGACCCATTTCAACTGAACTCAAATAATTTTCAACTATAGTCAAACCATTTTCAACTGAAATTAAACCATTTTCAACTATAATCAAACCATTTTTAACTGTAATCAAACCGTTTTCAACTGAAATCAAACCGTTTTCAACTGAATTCAAATTATTTTCCACTGAAATCAAACCATTTTCAACTGAAATCAAACCATATTCAACTATAATCAAACCGTTTTCAACTGAAATCAAACCGTTTTCAACTGAAATCAAACCATTTTTAGCTGTAATCAAACCTTTTTCAACTGTATTCAAACCTTTTTCAACTGAAATCAAACCGTTTTCAACTGTAATCGAACAATTTTCAACTATAATCAAACCATTTTCAACTAAAATCAAACCGTTTTCAACTATAATCAAACTATTTTCAACTGATATCAAACTGTTTTCAACTGAAATCAAACAATTTTTTACTTTAATCAAACCATTTTCAACTGAAATCAAACCATTTTCAACTAAAATCAAACCGTTTTCAACTATAATCAAACTATTTTCAACTGATATCAAACTGTTTTCAACTGAAATCAAACAATTCTTTACTTGAATCAAACCATTTTCAACTGAAATCAAACCATTTTCAACTGTAATAAAAAAAGTTGTTTTTTATATAAGCATCAGAGAAAATCACAATTATTATATGTGCCCGTTTAATTAAACTTTTCTATCTCCATTTACTAAATATTTAACTTCCTTTCAAATGTATGTCATTATGTTTATTTGTTTTATTTTCTTTATGTCTTGCAGGAAGATAGAGGTTTGAAGATAAAACACGGTTTAAATTAAAATACGTCTGTGATAACTCAAAAGTGTGCAACGATCAAACACTTTTCATTCAGTTCCCCAACTTTTCCATCTATTCAACTCTTCTTGAGGACTTCTCGTTGTGACTCGCGCTCAAACTAAGGCACAGGGAAATCGATGAGAGCTCAGCAAGGTTGTGTCGGTTATTTTCTTACAGACATGTACCTCATAAAATTTAGGAGAGCAGTATTTCTCCCGCTTCTTAATTTGTCGCACCTTAAAACTTTACCTTGCAGCCACCGCGTGTATTTTATGTACGTGTTTGATTAAAGTGGCTGATGAAGTGTGTCCTCTGGGACCACAAACACCTTGAGCCCGAGACCGTGCAGAACCCTGTGCGGTCTAATGGGGGAGCAGTTGGTCTGCAGCTGCTCGGTCCTCGGATCTGCTTGTTATTCACTCGCTCTCCAGCAGAATCCAAAGAACCTTGTTCTGAAATAGATGTGCTTTAGTCCTGTCTGCCGCTGTAATACAATCACCTACCTAAGAGATGTTGCCCGCACATTTCTCAGCCGACGTTAAAACATCTTTGTGTTCCAAGAGAGATTCTATATTTTTCCTGTCAGACTTCCCGAACAGGCCTTTTTCGACAAGGAGTTACGGATTCAAAAAAAAAAAGGGCAGAAGAGACGGCGTCCTTAACCAGCCGGTTATGTCACATCTGGAGCAGGAGAGCCTGGGGAAGGTTATCAGAGCGTCTCGGCTGCTGCATCCAGCGCGCACACGGTCATCCATCTTTATTTTGGGTGATCCAGCCTACATACTGATCAGGAAAAGTTATTGCCGTAGGGATTATACAGCAACGTGATCCATTATTCATGACTCAGCAAAAGTAATAAACTTCTACCCGGGGTAAAGCAACCGCTGCCTCTTCTTTTTTTTGGGGGGGGGGGTGTTTATGTTCCCAGAGGTCTCCATTATGAGTTATGAACTATAATGTTCTGTAAAGGTGTGAAGCTGCACACGGCGAGGAAGTGTGAACTGCAGCAGTTTGCGCTGAAGGAGCGTGGAGGGGTCGGAAATCAGTCGAGGCGAGGCGTACGACTCGCCAGCGCCGGAGTGCCTATTTGTGGTGCAGTGTGGTGTGAAACAAGCTTTTTACACCTTCGTCTCCATTTTGGAAGAATCATGGCCGAGTGCGGGAGGGAGGCAGGAACACAGTGCATGTGTCGGAGCGGTGAACAGAAATCTATACTGTACTGATGATGTTCACATCCAGTTGTTTCTCTGGTACCCTTCAGGACTGCTCTTCTTCTTCTTCTTGTAGGCTTCGCAAACTGCCCTGGTGAGGATTCTTCACAAAGGTCCGGTTGTTTCATATCCTTGCTGAGCACCCTGTGGATCATTTTTGAATTGTTTCAAATCAACCAAAATATATTAAAGGTTTCAAGTTATAACAGAGTTATCTCAATACTCTTTACAGTTTGAATAACACTTAATGAGGGAAGAGATTAAAAAAAAGGTCCCAGTGAATCACATTGAGCAAAAGTATTGAGTCTTCAAATCTTCCCTTTTAACAGGCAGAAACCTTCATCAGAACCAGACTCGGTGTGAAAGGTCTTCTGTCTTCTGGGAATGGAGTGATAGTGGGATGAGAGAGAGAGAGAGAAAAGGAGTTTACAATGTAAAGAAGGGAAAGCAGGCTCCAGAATGATTGTGACTATCTCTATCTTCTGTTGTTTTTTTTTGGTAGGTGAGAATGACTCACTTTAAAGGGCAACTATTGTGAAAACATCACTCTCCTGACTCACTTCCATGTTTCAAGTGTTGAAGTCAGCCAGATGTAATCATGCACGCTTTGTTTACACAACAAATCCTTGTGAAGTGGAAACTATCTGGATTGATGACGCGCAGTGACAAACCACGTTAAAACAGATAATAATTCAAATGTTGGGGGAAAAAAAACACCCTTAAATTGAAATGAGTATTCAAGACCTTAACTGCATTTAAACCTTTAAATACCTTTTTCTTTTTTTTTTAAATAACATAAAAGTCTGTTTTTTGGCAGCATGTCTATGTGAGTTCAAGAATTTTTGCAGGCAGCCTCAAGTGGACACCAAATGAACTGCAGCGTTTTTCAATTCCTTGTGGCTTTTACCTTTTAAAACACACTGGTGCACACAGTGGAATAGGTAAATCATGAAAAGAACATGAATTATCTGTGATTAAAGTTAACATTGATAATGATTCAAACTTAGAAAAATTAGTATTAGTATTTTTTACAAACACCCACAGAGCACACGACCCCCTGAGTGACTCTTTTGAAAACAATGAAACATTTGAATACAATCATTGAGGGTAACTCTTGATTGTTATCTTCACACACACCTCGACATGAAAATATTTTTTTCAAGTAAAGTAGCAAAATGTTTTCAACTTTGGACGACGTGTGCTCAACTGTGGTGTTTATTTATTTATTTTTTAGATAAATGTGTGAAACCATTGCAGCAGTGTTGACTAAACCTTTGGAATTTACTTTCTGTTTAAAGTTTTTTCTCAATTCAAACAATCAGATCTAAATGAAGACATGGCATGGCATTAAGGGAATATTCTGAATTGAATTTTAATAAATCGTTTTCACAATCTTACGATATGCTTAGCTCCCGATACGATATATTTTGATACACTTTCATAATTTTTGATTTTAGGAGATACTGAATTTAAGTTACTCGTTGTGTGACAGTTTCACTCTGTTTTGGTGGAATGAATTTAAACTGTGAGGCCAAGATTTGTTCAAATATCAGCTTTAAAAGAAGCTGGAGCAGGATGTATAATATCCTCTCATCCTCAGTCATCGCTGGGATATCTCAGGATTTCATTGTTCCTTTAGCTGCGCAGGACATAAGGACTGCTGCCACCTAGCGGCCGGAAGTTTAATTGCAACACCAACATGAACAAATGTTAATTTTTGCATGCTAATTGTAAAAAATGAAATAATAAAACAAAAGATTTTATATTACCACACTATTGAGAAATAAACAATAGAAACACTATACCGTAAATAAATAATATGATTTAAAAGCTTTCCAAAATGTTTTGATTATTATTATATAAAAAAAAAACGATACAGTAACATGAAAAAAAAAGTTGATTATATATCAGTTTATCTATTTCTTTTTTCTAATTGTGTATTAATGTTAATATAGCTTTAGATTTCTTCATAAAAAAATCTAGTTTTGTTAAATTGTGTTGCATTTTCAACGTGTTAATCCCTCAACAATAGTCAGACAATGTTTAAAGATCCGGCCCAGAGTCCATACAGCACACGCTGCACTTAAAAACTGATGACAAAAGCCTTCATAAAAAACGAGTTGTTAAATGACATGTTCTCATCTTCAGATAAATCATTTTATTTAATCTGATAATTGCCTCAACATATTGTCAATTATCCAGCAGCTGCAGACGTTGAAGGAATTTTCTCTCCACATTAAGGATTGTTAATCTGTTCAAGACTTTTTTCTTTTTTTTTTTTTTTATAAAGGAGACTCGAGGAACAATTTGCATTAGCAGCGGCTGGAAGAAAGTGTGGGTGGAAACGAGTTGCACCGCCAGCAGTTCTCATACTTTAACTGTTGACTGCACAGAAATGCAGCTCAGGTTCTAAGAGACACACATGTGTTTTTTTCCTGGAAGGATTAGCATGTCTGATGTACACTTTCATGACGTCCTCCATCTTTTCCCTTTGGTGAAAAGCTCATGTGTGAAGACGAGTCAGGAGTGTCTCCTAAACAAGATAAATCCTCAAACTATCTGTATCTGTGTTTTATCTGCAGACATGAGATTCTCCTGTCAGCGTAGAATGGTTTATATCCGGGGGCTGGAGCTTCTTTTTTTTATACAACACATTGCAGGACTGTCAAAATTAAAGGAACATTTAGTGCAGGAAAATTCCTCCATATATAATGTGGAATATAGGCTGGTTTCTCTACGGCAAGATGGTTCCATATACAGTAGAGCTTACGTTGTCTTGTTTTTGTCATAATTCTGTTCTTTTTTGAGTAAACTTGAAACTGTACATTTAATTTACGTTAAATGTGTGCGTTGTTCAATACAGAATCCTACAGAAGTAATCTGAATATGAATTTATAATACAATTGATATTTGAAATGGTAAAATAATTATAATAACAATTGAGTTTGTGTAGCGTTATGACCTTACACATACAATCTTCATCAACTGATTAATGTGGAAAAGTTCTTTTTTTGTTAAGAGGCAGAAATCCTCTCTCTACCAACTTCCAGGTTCACACCAAAGTCCCGGGTTGACGTCATCAGCCTGGACTTTTGACAGTTTTTTCAAAAGACACAACGGAGCATGAAAAAGTGTGATTTGATTTCTTTCACTCTTCTGGGAATTTTGGTTTATTCTTGTTTTTATGCAGCGATTCTTTGGGTCATCACCAGAGAGACAGCGTATAACAGCTGTTCATCTTTGAACGCTGAGACTTTTATGTCCATCCACAACTTAAAAAGCTCCAATTCCCTCATCACAATGAAAGAGTTGAGATCAAATTAGACTTCCTGATGAGTTGTATTCGCTGCACGTACGTTACCCGTATTGATGGGAAAAAATGTTTCCAAATAGCCAAACAGCTTTGGTTTAGACTTGTCAAACCACAACATAACTGATTTATTCTCGTTTTTAACATTGATTCACTTCATATATCAGCATCTGTTGCAGTCGACCTTGTTCATGTCATCATTGAATAATGAATATCATTAATCATAGAAATAATATTCATGTCTAAAGCGCAGAAATGAACGTTTAACGGTAGTCGAGACTTATTGAGTTTGGAGACTGTATTCATGTTTCCATATAACAAAGGCCAACAGGTTTCTGATAGAAAATGACTGATCTAATGTGTGAGTCACATTTACTCCCTCGCTTGAGCTGGAAATGGAATTTAGGGGGAACTCCGATAAGCCATCAGGAGAAAAACAGTAACTTTTTATGCTTCATTGAAGACCAGCTCTTTTCCTGACCTTGGTTCGAAGTATAAAGATGCGACTGAAGCACTTCTTGCTTCAGTGAGAAATCGAACGACTATACGAGTACTTCCTGTCTCCTTGTGCAAGTAAATTGTGACTTTGAACCCATTGTAAACTCTCTGATATACAGTATGTTCTTTGAGTTTCGGGATGATGACAGTTTCTTAACCGGACTGTATCTCATATTGCTTTCAGCTGTGCCAACTAATTCTTAGGAAGTAACAGTTATATTATATATATATATATATATATATATATATTTTAAGATATTATTCCCATGGGTGCTTAAAGTCAGAAGACCCAATAGCGGAACAAAAAGCTCCAAAAAGTGACTCACTTTAAATCCTAAAACCAAACAGCAGGAATCAGGGGCACAACTGGAGACGGAACTCACACAGATACAATAAAAAGGAAAAGAAATGTGCGTAAATAAGAGAGAGAAACAGTTCCCGTAAAATCCAGGAATCCGAGTATTAAAGAGTGATCAGAGTCAGAGCCTAATAGACCTGATCAACTAGTGATCTCTTCCTGCTTTGTAGCGCATTAACCCTCGAGTTATGTCAAGGTCAAGGCGACCCGGAGGCCTGGAAACAAATGCGTTTGAGGTATGCCTTGTGTTGTCTCTGGGTCAAACACAAGGGGTCAAACATAAGGGATACCACAAACACATTTGTTTTCTGAGATGACACAAGGGGGTGGGGGGGCGCGTCAAATCATCTTAGCCGTGCACACCAGAAAACAAACAGGAAGGAGATTTACAATATAAAATGCAATATACAGGAAACATGACAATTGGATTTCAACCTTCAGATTCTATTACCTTGACAAAGTTCTATTGATTCTTACTTTGGGAGTCAAGACTGCTTTCTTTGTTTTTTTTCGAGACAATTCAAAGTTATTACCATCCTTGCCAAGTTGTGGGAGTCATATACAATATTAATTATTTTCAATAAGGCACCATGGCTTTATGGTCTATTGTTATTGTAGCATATTTGTGTATCAAGTTAAGTTTCTAGAACAACTCCGTCTATGCCAAGACCTTTGTGTTCTGGTTAAACCAGAGGCTTATATTATACCTACCGATAGCAAATATAAGAGCAAATACAGTACATGCTTGTGTATCTGTGTGTATATGTGTGTGTTTTCTTTTACCTGTGTGCTTGATCTTAATGTCTTAGAGACTCACAAACTGGTGGAAGATTTGCTTGACAAAAAATTCAAATGGGTCCAATTGAAATGACGAAGTGAATGAATTTCAAATGTATGTTCTACTATCCTGTCAGTCATTTGTTTTTTAATTTCTATTCAAGTAATCTTTCCCCCTTTCTTCAGACCCTCGCTAAAACCAACATATAGATGAATCCCCATGAATGACTGACCTCGGCGGTTTTCTTCGCCTCCTTCTTATTCCATCCATTAACCTATGTTAACACATTCTGGCTGACTGATCGAGGAGGTCACAGTGGTCCGCGTACACTTTCAACTTTGAGCTTCATAATGACACACTAAGTATCACGGTCACAGATTTAATCACCCGTAGGTCACAATTATGGATGAGCCGGGGCTTTCCGTCTGAGCCGGAGTGTTAATGACGATGCCTAATTCTTTCATTAACGTAGCGTTTGGTGCTGGATGCAGAAATATTATTGAGTCTAGGACGAGTTAATCAGTCCATGTGAATCTATAATTGATCTTTTTTCTTTCAGGGAGAAACATGTTCTGCATTTTGAATGTATTACTTTTGTTTCTGATATATTACTTTAACAACATTGATTATGACCGTTTAAGAATGATCTTTGTCATGGCCTCATTAAAATACATGGATGCAAACTTTGAAAACAATCCATGCATTTTTAGAAACTTCCCCCCCAAATCCTTAAACCTGATAACACACTGAGAAAAACTCTCATAGGCTCAAGAGCTCCCCATAAAAAAGAGTTGTTCTCTTGTTTATCTGTTAACTTGAAAAATCTATTTGTGTTTGCCTGAGGTTTGTTGTGGGGATTTCAGACTCTGTTAGTCTAAAGTTGTGGAGATCTTTGTTAGTGACACATTTTCTAGACTGAGGGCCATTTAGCTTTTTGATTGTCTCGTTGTTTGATTGTGAGTATGATTTTGTGTCATCAGTGTGTCATCGATGTATTACTAGTGTATCGTCAGTGTATCACTAGTGTATCACTAATGTATCGTCAGTGTGTCATCAGTGTTTCATCAGTGTATTATAATTGTATCATTAGTGTGTCATCAGTGTATTACTAGTGTATCGTCAGTGTTTCATCAGTGTATTATCAGTGTTTCATCAGTGTCTTACTAGTATATTGTCATTGTTTCATCAATGTATTACAGTGTTTCATCAAAGTATTATTATTGTATCACTAGTTTGTCATCATTGTATAGTTAGTGTTTCATCAGTGTATTACCAGTGTTTCATCAGTGTAGTACTACTGTATTGTCATTGTTTCATCAATGCATTACAGTGTTTCATCAAAGTATTATTATTATATCATTAGTGTGTCATCAGTGTATCACTAGTGTATCGTCAGTGTTTCATCTGTGTATTGTCAGTGTATTATCAGTGTTTCGTCAGTGTATTATCATTGTATCATTAGTGTGTCATCAGTGTATTACTAGTGTATCGTCAGTTTTTCATCAGTGTATAGTCAGTGTATTATCAGTGTTTCATCAATGTATTACAGTGTTTCATCAAAGTAGTATTATTGTATCACTAGCATGTCATCATTGTATAGTTAGTGTATCGTCAGTGTTTAATCTGTCTATTGTCAGTGTATTATCAGTGTTTCATCAGTGTATTACTAGTGTATTGTCATTGTTTCATCAATGTATTACAGTGTTTCATCAAAGTATTAATATTGTAACACTAATGTGTCATCAATGTGTCACTAGTGTATCGACAGTGTTTCATCAATGTATTATCAAATCATCACTACTAGTGTATCACTACTGTGTCATCAGTGTGTCATCATTGTATTGTAATTATATTGTTAGTGTATCGTCAGTGTTTCATCAATGTATTATCAGTGTTTCATCAGTGTATCAACAACGCTCATCAATGTATTATTAGTTTATCACTAGTGTAATGTCAGTGTTTCATCAGTGTATTGTCAGTTTTTCTTTAGTGTATGAACAATGCTCATCAATGTATTATTAGTGTATCACTAGTGTGTCATTATTGTATCGTCATTATGTCGTTAGTGTATCGTCAGTGTTACATCAAGATGTCCTCAATGTATTATCAGTTTGTTATATACAATATAGATGTATGAAAGTGAAAGTAAAACAAACTAAATTTTATTTAAAGCTTGGTATTATTTTCAGAGTACCCTGTTCCTTTTAATAGTAGTAGCCAAAATTGTATTTCTATTTCAAAGAAGCGACTGGAGTTCAGTTGTCTTCGTCTTAATTTTCGTCCATTAAAAATATCCAAATACCTTAATGGTGCTCGTCTGTAACCTTTCTCTTGTATTAAAGCCTCAAAATAAGAAATTGTTCAGAAAAAAATGAGTGAAATTAGAATTTTGGGTGAACTTTCACGTTAATATAGAGAATACTGATGGGCAGTGAATACCTGTTGGATCCTTTTAAAACTGTAGTAGCACGAGCGCCTGAGAGGGAGCCCAGAGGTTGCCTGCTAGACTTTAACCCAACCCTTGGTACTTGTATACATTAAGCTGTAAGAAGACATTCATCCCGCTGTCATATCGAGGTTGTGACGCTCACACTTCTGGGTAGCACCACAGAAAGAGTTTGCACTGGAGAACAGCCCCGCTGTTGTTGTCCGCTTCAGGCCCTGGATCCCCCGTGTATCGCGCAAAAAGCCGACTTGGTGAAAAGTGACGATGAGAAATGGCTCAATGGCGTGGACAGAAGGCCTTCGGGCGCTTCTTCATATTGGAAACGAGAGCCGAGCCACAGATCCCACAGATTTGGGCTTCATTTAGCCAGTGCCCCCAACAAGGCTGAGTGCAAAGCCTTCTGGTTTCATCTGCGACGTCAGGACTCATGATGCACCATGTTTCCTTTCTTGGCTGACCAGAGCTGACGTGCTGCCAACAACAGAGAGGGTGACAGTTGCTTATAGCCGCGGGTTCCTCTTCGGACACCAACTTCTTAAATATTTAGTTGCCGAGTTTAACATTAGTAGTTAGTAACCTATTAAGATGATGGTGATTTTGAATAGTATTCAAAATGTAAATTGTATTGCCCTCTTTAGAAATGAAAATAAGAATTCCTTTTTTAATGCATATTTCAGTTTTTTTTATAATTGTTTTTTTTATGTTGAAAGTGTGACCATAGAGTTGAAAACTCTTCATCAACAATAACATTGATGGAGTCTATGGTTCATTACTTACAAGTTATAAAACAACAATAACGTTAAATTAAATATATTTAGGTTATAAGTTATTAAAACCACATTCATTTAAATGAGCCCACGTAATGATGATTAACATCGTAGATTATCACATGACATGGATAAAATCAATAATTACTAACATTAATACAAAATGATGACATAAATATACCGTGAAGTATTTTTTTTTTAAAACTGTTTGACCTCTGTTGAAAATTACAGCTGATACAAAATCAAGTGATTGAGAAGTTGGTGTCAAAACAACAAAAGTACATTTAGAGAACAAAATAAAATAAAAAACAATAGAAAAGATAAATGACAACTTATTGATCCTCTCTATCCCTCGCCCTACACACCCACTTCTGCATGAGCCTAGTTCTGCTTAAAGTTTCTACCTGTTAAAAGAAATGTTCTCACTCAACACAACTATATTTAAAGAGCACTTTAAAACAAAAGCGGTGGACGCATAGTGCTATACATGAACATATAAATATCTCACACAATTATCACACCAGGTCTCACGCTGTGTTAAAAGCCATGGAATAACAGTTGGTTTTAAGACGAGTTTTAAAAATGGACGGTTAGGGGGCTTTGCTGATTAGTGTAGTATTTGTCAACAATGCTTTGTGTAATAGAGACCTTAAAAACAGAAAATAAAACAAAGAGCAGAAAAACAAACGCTACGAGTGACCGTCAACGTGGGTCGACCAACTCCTCTCATACCAAGAGTTTACGGTGTAAGAAAGAGGTAGTTTGTGCCAGATAATATAAAAAGCCATCGTCAATGAAACGCAGATTGTAGGATTCACCATGGCAACAGGTAAGAAACTAAGCTCATACACTTCCTGAGTGTAGATAAAACATTTTCCAACACAGATGCAGGAAGTGATGATCGTTATGAAAATGACTGGCAGTGTAAGTAGTCAGTGCGAGTGTTCATCAGAAAAAACACACGCACCGATTCACCAGTACCTACAGAACATATAAATACATTTAAATTATAATATGCGTATATAGTTTCTAAAGCGAGGAAACTTGGGATTTTTGGGAAGATATTTCACCTCTATAAAGCACTGTACAAATATAAATTACTTACTTACTTACTTATCCAAGTGGCTACTTCAGTTCCTCGAGTATTCACGGAAACTACTCTGACTCCATCAATTCACCTCGCCTTGGGGTTGAAATAATACTTAAAAAACAGACCATTTAGAAGTTCAACTGCACATATACCATAACTTGTTAATAATAACAGTTTTGTAGACTTTCTCCCCTCTTTT
The DNA here is from genome assembly GCF_982586985.1 of Callionymus lyra. Taxonomy (NCBI): domain Eukaryota; kingdom Metazoa; phylum Chordata; class Actinopteri; order Syngnathiformes; family Callionymidae; genus Callionymus; species Callionymus lyra. The sequence goes on along the minus strand of NC_141822.1, from coordinate 22,605,497 downwards.
CTACCTTTTATTTGTCCTTTTATGGGAATTTGTTGCATTTATTTTGTAGTCATTTTTTAAAACAATATAAAATAAATGTATATGCAATTAAATATTACACCATTTATTTTATTGCGTAATAGTAGCTCTTGAATCATTTATTCAAAATCGTAAAATATTGAAATAAAATAAGCATTTATTTTCTTATGTATTTAATTCTTAAATACATTTAAAAATGTTACTACAAAACTATATACAATCAAATTAAGACTAATGCACATTTAAGAGCGCACTTGTATTTATTCATTTTCTTTTCAAGTGTCCCCATCATAATACATACGTTTTTTTTGTCTTTTCCTTCTATTGGCTCAACAGCCCTTTATAACAGTCACAGTGGAAACTAATTGTTCCATCCCTGCTCCACACAGTTACATAGCGTCTCTTTGAAAACCTTTAGAATAATCAAGTTGTGACCGAATTTGAATCTAAAAGAAATATGTATTTATTTTAATAAACATTCTATTCTAAAATCCTAACTTAATTTTCATTCTAACTATTTTCCCCATGAATAAAAGATGTCTTTCATAAAATGACCGGCTTTTTAATCCAAGGCATTAGCATATCGTCTCAACCTCAGCTCGCTGCCGCTTCGGAGATCGACGGAGTCGGAGCTGACATTGTCTTTGATGGTGCCTGCTGTCTAATTCCTCTTGAGACAGCTCGAGGTTAAACACTGAAAATGAAAAATGAGGACAGATTCTCCCCTCCTAAAGTCAGATACCCAAGCAAGTCTCCTCTTATCGCAGATCCATGCTAAATATTTCTACGGGGTTTTCAAGGAAACCGTTGCAGCCTGCGGTCGTACTTCTCACTGTGTGTTTCTATCAGGGACTCTTTCATGTAAATGAAAGCTGCTCAGAATAATTGTTCACCCCGCTATCAGTGTTATACACTTCATATCTGCAAATAGGGATATTCTTCAGCGGGAAATCTTTTCTCCGGTTCAGGGATAGGATTAGTTTGGAACGTTTGCACTATTTCTGTATTAACTTTTATGATCATTAAGAATATAAATTACATGAATGTTTTGGTAAATGTGAAGCTTTCTTTATTCATCTTAAAACATTGTTTTAATCACAACAGTAATTTTACTTCCATCAAGTACTTGATCTAAAATCTTGATATTGGAGGATCATCCACACTTATATATGGTTTTGGAAGAGTGGATCCTTAAAGATGCCAATGCTGTTTCTTAAGGATTACTGGATGACTTTGTATTGATCGTCATGTTTTCCTATATGACACAAAATGGCTGAACAATTCTTAGACTGCATCCTCATCAATGGCCATGACTGAGCTAACCGAGCAATAACACTTTTCATCTGGACTGGGGAGGACATTTAGGACACATTGTTCAACGCCTGATTACCTTACTTCTTACAAGGTTGTCCTGTTAGCTAAACCTGCGATCTGAAGTGTTTTAAGAATGATTTTGTACCGATAACATATTTCAGGGATAAGGCTGACAATCCTGATTATTAAAGGTGTTCAACATTTACAATCAAAATCCTACACAATAGCCAGGAAAGCCGACCTCTACCGAAGTCAGTAGTGACAAAGAATTCAACGTAGCTAATCCAGAAGCGAGTTAACTGAGCAATAACAAAGCAGTTTTATTTTCCAACAACTCACCTGTAGTAGAACTATCAGACTTAAAGTCCAAAGGTAGGAAAGAGGAGTTAAAGAAGCCATCTCGTAAAAGTTTAAAAAGCTCTCTCTGACCTGGAGAGACGGGCGAAGACACCACCTTTCATCTTTGTACGGTGCTTTCTTGAAAACCCTCGAAACCCCTCGCTGTGAATAGAATAACTTCCTATTTGTTGTTGGTCAGTGTGCCGTTCAAGTCTGGATTCATCCTCAACATCCATTGATCCTTTGATACTTACCTCATGGGGAATCCATGTCATGCAGTAAGTCCTTCTTTACCACCTGACACCACTCAGTACTCACTACTGTAGTTCACCACACCTGGTGAGAGTGCCTTCGCATACACACACTTTTTAATCACTGGCATTTTCAGTTTGTATTACGTTTCTTTGAACAAAATGACCTGGAGAATTGAGCCCTCTCACAAACTATGAGCTGAATCTTTGTGTGACACGAGACCACCAACTCCATCCAAGGCACAAGTCCAGCCTCATGTCATCTTGCATTTTCCTCCAGGCCAAGCTTAATATTGCCAGCACACGGAAACAAACATACAAAAACAAACATGTCCAACAAGTCTCCGAATTCAAATCTTTATTTAACATTGGAAAAAACAGACTATCGTACAGACGTGGTATACGCCTGACAAAGGTCCCCAAGCCTTCCTCTCACAAACACACAATTTAACCCCAAGAATATAGTACTGATGGAGTCCAACAATGGAAACACTTGAAATATCGTTTTTATTTTTTGAAAAAATGCCCCTGGATGGTTTTTTTTGTTTGTTTTCTTTACACCTTTTTGATTCCTTAAGCACAGACACCACTGGTAAGCTTAGGCATCAACTAAAACCTTAAATAATAACAATCAAAAATGTGCAACATAAACCATGAGGAAACCAACTAATAACTTAGATTTCACCTGAACACGACTTGACTCATGGCAAAGGTAAAGCCCTGGCAATATAAGTTAGGCACGTAGTTAAGGCCCACAATGCACATGAACACCAAAAACCAGGCAGTGAACAGAATCTTAAAATACATAACTGGAACAACAATAAACTTAACACATCTGCCAGTGGTGTCTTACAATCCAACCTAAAGTTTGCATTCATTCAGACGAGTATGAAGGGCTCAAAAATGTGTCAATCACTTGACTGTTTACATCGGGACACCAGTGAGGTCTCGAGTGACCTCACTGGTGTCAAGACTCAGCCAAAGTCATACAAAAAAACACTTAGAATAGTTGGGATTCACAAAAAAATGGAGGCTACATAGAAATCCTATTGTGGACTGATACACTCTGAATGTGGAACTCAAAGTTCTGGTACGAAAATACTAAAGGACTGTCAATTGTGGTAGAACTTCTGTGTGCACTGGCAGAAGCACAAACACTTTAAGAGGGCGAACACTAACCCACACAAAAGGTACTCCAATCATTCCAGTCCAAACTGGCCTCCATGTGAGAGAACTACTTCTATCACAGAAGAACAAAAAAAAAATCCAGAAAAAGTTAAAAGCGAAAGTTGATGCGCCCCATTTTTGAAATCCAACTCTGATAGTGCAAAAAAACATGGCAGTCACTCACAAGTTAGCTGAACCAGAAGTTGAGGGAAGATCTCCGGTGTTTGAGTAATAAGGGTTGTGACATTTAGCACCTGGCGGGGACGGAGTCAAGTAAGAGCTCCTCCAGCAAAGTGGTCGACAGATTGAAGAAGTGGACAGCCTGAGAGCCAGAAAGAGGGTTCTCCGAGGTGAAGATGCAATTTATTTCCCCACATGACCAAAGCAATTCACTGTGAAAATGCCGCAGGATGTCAGAGACGCGTCCAATAGTGCCATGAATTGTAAATACTGTAAGTGAGAGCAGGATGAAAAAGAAAAACCTCTCACCTCCACTGAACGCTGCATTATTCAACAACACACTCCGGGCGAGTTTGACTCTAAACAACCGAGGCGTCCTGGATGATGAAAAGTTAAGTATTTTATCTAAGGTTGAAGAAACATAAGACTTAACAAATTGTATCACAAACTGAGATGACTAAAAGTAAATTAACTGCAAAGGATTTTTAAACTCGATAAGTTGTTAACTGTTAACTTTGAATCAGAAGTTATGATTTAAACCGAAATCACATTATGCAAAGTGGAGATAAAAACTAAATAGTTAATGGAAAATAGTTATTTTTTAAATTGCTGTCCCAGTCATTATACGAGAAATTAATAAATATTGTTTTCAGTATTCAGGCTGAAGTGAAATGGATGACTGGGCACATTTGATAATTTGACTTAAACACTAAAAAAGTGTTCCAGATCAAATGCTTAAAGAGAGAACAATTACTCTTCTCTCTTCACATTGGGATAAGTTCTTCTTCATCTGGCCCCCATTCAGGCAGTAGTGGTACTGCTGTGTATTTTGGTATCAACCTGATACAAAGTAAACACAATACCAGGTCAGAATGGACAATAAATATACTTTAAAAAAACCTAACTATAAAAAACGAACGTTATTGGCCACGAAGAAATGAAGCTCGGTTCCATCATGAGGATTGTCTGTGCTCACTATTACAGGAAGATCAACATTAATCGCCGATCCTTCTTTTCTCATCCACTCTTTCTGCTTCTCACTAAAAAACAGCTGATCGAGAGCACTCCAGCTTTCCTCCTTATCCGATCACATAATCACAGCTCCTCTTGCAAAACCAATCATTGCGGAGCTGTCAAGTTGAAATCTGTCTCCTCTGCTGTCAGTTCGTCTTGCAGGCTCCTAACACAAGCCTCCTCCTCCAACACACACCCACAGTCCTCGCGTTTTCCAGTTCTCAAGCTAGTCGTCTTGATAGCGCCACCCTCCACTGGACTCTCCTACCTTTCCTACCTACTTTATTCTTCTCTCATCATCACGCTCTCGCCATCTCTTCCCTCCCAAGTACTTTAATAAAAAAATAACTTGATAAACAATTGACAAACAAAAAACTCATTGTGTCCATTTTCTTAATTCTAAATATATTTTGTGAGAGCAAATAAAAATGTAAAATAGTAGTGGCATTACCTAGCTTTACGCCCTAGTTTAACTGAGCAAATTATTTACTTTACTAGATACTTTGGTTCAAAAATCGATTTCACCAGCTTGGTAACTTTACTATTTATATTTTAGATGGATCCGTCCACCACTAGTATGCAGAGTTAGAGGGACGTAGGAGTGTTAAATAACAAGCATTTTATAGAAGACACATTAGAACGTATCGCTCATGTTATACCATCTAATCTAGGTCAGATCTTCTCTGAAGTGTTCGCCCTGCAACAGGGGAAAATCAGGGTCAGTGAAAGCGAACCTGCTCTCAAAGAAGATACTTTTATGGAGCATGTTTCCCTGGTAACTGACGCACTTTCCCCTTTTTCAAACGGCTAGCATAAATGCTTGTAGAATTTTTTTTCGTCTTCTCTGAAGTGTAAGCCATGTGTTCCAGCACCTGGGGAGAAAAGTGTGCATGTGTGTAACTGATCTTTTAGAAATGCGTAATAAAGCAGAAAATACACAATTTGACAGAACCAGAGGTCGCTTGTTATCCCGAGGCCAAGTGGAGACAAAATAAATTGTAATTGTGCAACCTAGCAGCAAACAAAACCCTTGTTTTTCTCCTTTATGTGAGCCGATATATTTTTTGCTGAATGTAACTAAGCATTTTTACCTTTGGTTGACAACACGTAATAATTCAAGTACTGACTAATGGACAGTTTCACTGAGTGAATATTTTGGAGATGCATTTAGTAGTTGACCACAAACAATGTAGGTGATGAAACTCTTATGATAATTATTCAACTAAAACAGAAAGCAGACTTATTTATGAATTAAACTCCCAGTTAATCAATTTATGTATCTGCAGTAGTATTTTTATTTTTAGTTTGTATTGGCGTAATTTAACCAACAGGAACCGAACTGTTCTTGCCATCCTTTGTCTACTTCCATTAGGCTCTTTGTGTCTCGGGGTGACCTTTGCGATGAGTCAGATGAGGCCAGTGCTGTCCATTGTAATAGCAGCATCAGAAACAGTGAAGAAAGCTTTCATGACACCATTAAAGCATGTTTTTTCATCATAAATACACATAGTTTCTCCGGCTGATATTAGACTGGTTTTTATTATTTCCACCTCAATGACACAACTACACTCTTTATATGAGAAGCGTTTTGTTGGCACTGTTGTAGATAGTCCATTTCTTTCCAACAAATATTTATGCTAATAAAATGTAATCAATGCCAAAATATGCATTTGCATCCATTTCCTCTTGAGTGTTTTCTCATCTTACCTTCCCCCCAGGAAAAGGTTGTTGCTGGTGTTGGTTTGTTTTTTTGTTAATAAAACAGTGTAATTAAAATGTAGTATAAAAGGCTAATCTTATTTCATTTTTTTTTTAGTTTCAAGGTTTTGTCTTTTACTTGTAAAAAACAAACCAAATGAACCAAAAAACAAAACAAACAACAACTTAAGAATATAATATAGCTCAAAGAACTGAATCAAATCAACTTTTATTCCTATTTTTTTTTCTGTTGCTTTTGTTTTCGGCAGAAATGTATGTCAGTCGCTAACTTTTCTTTGTCCAAAAAGACACAATTAAAAACATCCAAATACCTCAGTGTTGCTCATCTGTAGGGTCCCTCTTAACAACTCGACATCAGTAACTGCTTGGAATAAAAGTCTTCATTTTAATGTTGATCGTAACAAAACCTAGATGATGCTACACAGACTAGAAACACTGTAAATGCTTTTTTTACTTTAACTTTTGGCAAATAACTCTGGGCCAATACTGCTTAGCGCCCTTAAAGACTCCAGCTGACCTCAAGTAAAGCAAAGCACATGCTATAGAAATATATATATTATATAATCACATATGAATCGCTTGAATATGAAACATAAGTCGAGATATTCATTGAAATATCTGCCAAATCACTGTATTCCCGCAACATTAGTTAAAAGTCATGGTTCTTCTCTTTGCTAACAAATGTTTGGATAACAAAGATTATTTTTTGTATTATGTTCCATGTTTTTCTTGCTTGCATTAATGCAGACAGTTATAACAGGGGTCCTGTTGCCCCTCTATCACTTGACTGTTTAAAAATGGGACACCAGTGAGTCATGCATATGTTTTTATGGTTCTTCATATTTAAGTCAGTTATAATTTCTTAATAAAAAAAATGTTGGGGCCTTACAATATCTATATTTGCATGTATTTTGGGTCAGTTTTGGCACGTTTTTATTCTGAAGCACCATTAGTTACTCAGGCAACTGTTTTGTTACCGTGGCTCTGCAGACGTCCTCCGTGATTTTAGCATCGATGACTCACACTAAAATGACTTCATATTGTTCATAATGATTCATTTTCGGCTAATGCAGGAACCCCTGGATTGTTCAAAATGATTGCTGTGGTGCTCCATGCGTTAACAGCACCACTTGTGTAACTTGTGCTACTGGCAAAGTGCTCCATGCATTCCAATTTCTCCAGAATGCATTAAAATTGTTCTCTCCATCTCCCACGGTGACAGCGGAAATTATACATTTTTATGAGGAGATCACAGAGGAAACGGCGGCGAGCACACACGCCGGTATTACGCCGCAATGAATTTTCACACCAATCCAGATTAAAAGTTAATGGGGGGCTGAAGATGGAAATTGATTCATTTGCCTGCAGTCCAACACCACCCAAACCCCTCCGCCCCCCGCCCTCTCGTCGGGCAATTCTTCCTCTCATATGTGTGAATCATGGTAGACGGTACCCTCCAGGGCTTCTTTGACCCTCGAAGCCCGACAGTTCTAATCAGAGATGATTCCCTTCATCGTCCCACTTGTAGCTGTGCAGTAGAACAGCCGCAGCACAGTGTTGTTAATTCACTCTCAGAGCATTTGCAAGGGACAAACAGAATCAGTTTTAAATTTGCTTACCTAACAGGGCGAGTGGCCTTGTGCCATGGATGATTCCACAGTTCTGGAAACACTTGCCTGCTTGAGTTTTTGTAGAAAAAGAATGCGGTGCTTGACCCTCCTGGCCAGTGATCCAGTGTCCTCACTGATATGACCCCCAAGAACAATCTTGTTGATATTCAGTTTTCACAACTCCCCTTTACCGGCCCAACAATCAATCATCGATTCCACAGGTTCCTGGAACAAAACTACAATTGGCACTGTTTATCTTCCACCTAATCACAACAAGGATATTATTGTGGATTTTCTCCTCCTTTCGCATCTGCCCTCTCTCTTCCAATTTTGTTATACTCTGATTTTAGCGTACAGATACACCAAAGGAGTCAAACACTACTGATTTATTTTCTTGCCTGGACACCCATGGTTTACGTTCTAAAGGACATATAATCGCTTTTGTTTTCTGCTCTGGTGTTATGCCTTTTAACTGCTCATGAAAAAATCCTACTATTTCTGAAAATGTCTGTATAACATTCAACATTCAATATATACTGTATCTGACCATCTGCAAAACTAAACCTACATGCAACATTAAGGACAGTGATCTGACAGCTCTCTACCTACCTAGCTACCTACCTACCTACCTACCTAGCTACCTACCTACTGTACTTACCGTACTACCTACCTACCTACCTACCTACCTACCTACCTAGCTACCTACCTACTGTACTTACCGTACTTACCTACCTACCTACCTACCTACCTACTGTACTTACCTGCCTACCTGCCTAGCTACCTATCTACCTACCTACCTAGCTACCTTCCTACTGTACTTACCGTACTACCGTACTACCTACCGTACTACCTACCGTACTACCTACCGTTCTACCTACCGTACTACCGTACTACCTACCGTACTACCTAGCTAGCTACCTACCTAAGTACCTACCTACCTAACTACCTACCTACCTACTGTACTTACCATACTACCTTCTGTACTACCTGTACTACCGTACTACCGTACTACCATACTACCATACTACCATACTACCGTACTACCGTACTACCGTACTACTGTACTTACCATACTACCGTACTACCTACCACACTATCTAAATACTCTCCCATACAATACTTCTTACATTTCCCTTTTACGGCGTTCCCAGTAAAACATAATTTCAAGTACAAATCCTCCTCCTGACCTCAAAAACCCTCCATAAACTTTCTCCACCATACATGACTGAACTCTTCCACATAAACACCATGCCGGAATCTTTGCCCGTCATCCTCCATCAGCTGCACTATCCCTCCTGCTCAAATGGCCACCATAGGGACCAAAGCCTCTGTATGTTATGAAAAGTAAATAAAGAAATAAACATGTTGTTTGACACCGGACTTTACTCAAGAGTGTAGAGGTAAAAACAGACTCAATGCCAGCACAAGGGCTTTAAAATAAGAAAGTCCTGTCCGGATTTAAGAGAGCGAGTGTTTACGTGATTATTTTTAAACTTGAATTTTATTCCAGAAAATGCCCTACTATGTTTTGTGGGGGTTTTGTTTTATTTTCAATCATAATTAAGCTCGCCGTATGAATATTTAAAATCTGACACTATTCAGTAATTTTTATGCAGTTGGGTCGTCTCTATGGACAGTTGATCTGCAAAGCTACTTAATCCTTTGCTGTGAAGGGCTAGCTCAGACTTTTCAAAGCTAAAGTCCCGGTTGTTACTCAGGCTGCATAATGTAAACCTCCTTTTCAAAAAAAAGATGCATTACCACAATATGTATAGCAGATATGTAACCATTTTAAATCAACATTTTTCTATCAGAACACTATAGTATATGTTGGCGTGCGCAATCAACCTCTGGAGATGGGAGGAAACCAGAGTGCCCAGAGCTAGCATCAGCAAGCAAAGTATCATTTAAGATATTTTCATTTATATTTTATATAAATGGAGAAATCACTCAGCGAGCACAGAACTCTTTAGTGAAAACAATAGTATTGTCTTTGATAAAACTTTAGCAATAGAATAACACACAAGCGACTCATTTCGTTTTCAAACGGAGGGCGCCACCTACTGAACTCTTCAATACACCACCCTTCTTTATAAAGCTTCAAGAGCACATCAAGTATTTTCATTTCTTTTATCTCTTTAAAAGTGAGTCACAACCCAAACCGGCGTTTTTTTTTTGTTTTTTTTCACCCACTGAAGGTCTGAGCAAAAAAAACAAAAAACAACAACACTACGATGACAAGTGAGCAACACATGAAAAATTCAACAAGGATCCATAATCAAGTGACCGCAATACAAAAAAGGCCGAGAACTGCAAGTATTTCAGAGTCAAACATTGAAACAGAAACCACAGAACAAAGATAGAAGACAACACTAAGATATAGGGGTGACCCAGAAAAGGGTGCTCATCCCAATCTGGGAAGACGCCCAGGGAATTATTCAAACATGAGGTAGTAATCAACAACATGAAAAAAAAACACAATCAACAGTGTAGCTGGACAACAGTGGGTAATCTAACACAAAAAATGTGTAATTTTATTATACATTTAAGGTGTAGAATACCTAAATGAAAGGGCTCTGTGTTTTATTTTTTTGTTTCTAAATGAAAAAAAATCCTCCCATTATCCCCACCTAATGCTTAAGTATGATTTAAAAAATGTTAACACAGTTGAAGCAGGTTCCATGTATTATCGCGAGCACTGAGAGGTCATAGCAGTGATGAATGCGATTTTTTTTAGTTTTTACACAAAGGAGAAGTGTTCTTGCTCCTGGGTGTCATGGCAACGTGACATGGCAATGTAGAAATCCAAGAACAAAGATGAAAGTTATTAAACCTGTACCTGCTTCACCTTGTTGGGAGGATCATTTAAAATAGTTTATGCATTTCTCAAGTCAAGGAAAAGTTTAAGGAAATATTACGAAACATTATTAAAATATAAAAAATGGTGGTTGTACTTATGGCGATCTCAACAATGACATTCTGAAGGAACCATTGTGCCCCCCCCTCGATCAATGACTTTTAAATCATACCGTTTGCTCATCTCCATCTGGTGCTCTGCTGCAACTTAATGAATGTTCTCAAACAAGGTATAAAACTTGTCTTCTCATACACACATGCACACACACACACGTACAGAAGCATGGAGTTTTTAGGACAATGGAGAACACTATACTGTAGTGAGGACAAATGTTTGACTGATGTCTATTTCTTCTAGTGCTACGTGATCCACCCTCAAAGTTGTTGCAATCGACCGGTCAATGTAATGAGCACCTCTGCTGGACTGCTATTTTGGAGGATCTCTGCAGGGATCTGGAGGCAGCCATGAAATCTACAATGTCAAATGGACCAATACTTATAGTATACTTCCTAACAGTAACTGTATCCCTTAACTCACTGCGGCGTTAACTAGGGATTGGTTGATGAGGTTTAATGAAACATCAGCTGATCGGATCACAGTATGCTCAGTGGGTGGCGCTCTCAGTTTCTATTGTACTCATCAGTATGTGTCTGTTTGTACAAATCTATTTTCATTGAAATAAGCCCTGCCCACTGAAAACACCTGGGTTTTCTGGAGATGAAATCATGTTCACCATAACCACACCCACTCTGCTGTGATTGGTCAAACGTCAAGGTTTGTTACTGTGCGTCATCAAGTCTGGAAGTCTCCACCTCCGAGGCATTCGTTGTATAAACAAAGCTGGCGTGATTACAAGTGGCTGGAGGAGGAGTGAAGCTATTATTATCTCATAATGGACTTGTGGCTCCCGTAACCTCTCGTTCGCTGAGATTTCAGAGGGGGGAGAACCTTATATAGTAATAAGTTCAAAACATGGTCATGATGAAGGACTTACTGCATCTTGGGGAGGAAGAATTCAACACTTGAAACATGTGATCAGGAGAGTTGGGTAGCTTTTATTCTTTTATTTCCGCATCTTCAATACAGCTCATTGCACAAAATTAATTCACCAACTGGGATTTTAGCAAAATTGCCCTCAAATATAATAATTTGTTCAACCTTGAATTAAAGTGAAGAAGAAAATGAGACATCTTTTTTTTATTCACTCTAATACAGAAATCACTACATTAAATAAAGATTTAAGTATAAGATACTAGCATGAAAGAGTCTTACATTCATCCATTTATATATTTAGAACTAATGTTACATTTATAAATGAATCCAGTACTTACTACTTAATAAGGGCTTCTTTTTCAAATTAAACAAATGAAGGAATTAGAATATTATATTTAGGTACTGCTTTTTGGCAAGTGAACAGAGAGATGTATGACTCAGCAGTCTTACACAGTGTAGAGGCTTTTACATCATTTCATTCTCAAGAAATCACTTAATGGCTATATTTGAGTTAATCAGGGGGAAGTAAATTAGTAATTCTTCCAATATCTTTTCTCGAACGTATTCTTATTTCCATCGGTTACCGGAAAACAACTCTCTTTCTGATCTTTCTGCCTCTTTTAATCTGACTTCTCAAGGTCCTTCCCTCCTTTCCAATAAAATTCTACGCGCGCAAGAAGACGGGAACAATTAATCACGCTGATAAACGACGCCCTGATGAGAATCTGACTTTGAAATTTCTAATTACTGGATTGTAAATATGCGCAAAAAGAGCAACAAGTGTCATCTGCTGCTCCCCACGATGGCTAATGAGGCATTTGTACATCGCTGTCCTCGGTTAGCTGAGGGACTCACAAAAAACCACACCAGTCCCTCGCCCACACTCCCACAAATAGACTGTATCCTTTCTGATCAGGGGAACTCGGCGAGGGAATAGTCGGCCCAGAATGTTCTCTTTGTCTGCCACTGTGTGACGGGATTGACAAACACTTTGTTTCCCCAAGATTGAATTCCTCCAGAAACAAACAACTCACAAACTGCCAGCATAGTCCCAACTCTGATGTGGGGGCATCGTTTGCCGAAAAGTTTACTAAGTTAGATAGGAAGCAGAAAGTAATCTAAAAAGCTAATGAAGAAGAGAGAAAACCACAAGAATTAGTTTGCACAGACATTTTTGTTAAGCTTAAGACGCTGTTGGCATTAGAAGCAGAACTTTTTTTTATACGAACTTAATTATAAAAATAATATATGCTTATCCAATGTTAGTTAAAAGAAAAACCTGTGCTTACCATTAAAGGGCAACTAATGTGTTAATTTGTAAAAGTGTCTCTTAAATAGATACTGGACTTCTATAGTACTTATCAGTATGTGTCTGTTTGTACAAAACTGTCTTTCATTGAAATATTTAAATGAGAAAATGTGCTTAAGCCCCTCCCACTGAAAACAATTATGCTGTGTCTCAAATCGCATACTTCTCTTAGTACACTGGCAGCTGGTATGCATCAGGATAGTGTACGAACTAACTTGTACGCAAATTCTCTACGGATAGTATGTCTCAAATCAAACACTGCCGCTACACACTATCCGGAAATGACGCGATAGCTTCTTCTTCTACTACTATTTAACGATGATTGCAATATATATATATATATATATATATATATATATATATATATATATATATATATATATATATATATACGTATATATATATTACATAACATCCGTTTACAACGTCAACGTCATTAAGATGGCGACCGTTTAGGGTAGAAAGTGACCATCAATCCATACTCAGTTTTGTGGATGATATAGTAGGCCAATTTAGTGTGCATGGCGCAATACATTTCGCATACTAAGAATTGAGATGCACTTATGCACTAAAAATACTAAGCTTATGTACACAAATGTGCGATTTGAGACACAGCTTTTGTTTTCTGGAGATTCTCCATAGCCACCATAAAGCACTGAGTTCTGTCACCGTGTGACATTAATCCTGGAAGTTTCCACCTCCAACAGATCCATTGTATAAACAAAGCAGGGCGTGATTACAGCCGGCTGGAGGAGGAGTGACGCCCTGGGATTATTTGATCTTCTGTGACATTTCAAAAGCTTCATTTTTGCAATTAAAAAGAGTGGCGCTTCGGGCAAGAAAGTCTGTTGCTCTTTACTGGAAAGTACGAACAAATTTAAACTTGTGGAAAATAGAGATATTTAATTGAATTGGCCTGGAAAAGGTGACATTTATGGCAAAGTGAAAACAGAAAGACTTTGCCCAACTTTGGGAACCATGATATGATGGCTGTGACATGAAACCTTATCTAATGATTTACACAGAAGGAGCTCAAGGGAAAATTTAAGAAAAGTAAGTAAGTAATTTATTATTTTTAAAGTGCATTCTCAGACCAGGGTCGCAAAGCTCTTGAACAATCAAAAATGATACACATTTAAAATACATGCTTTAAAAAGTCAAGACAACATAGAGACAAACTTAGCAACCCTATGAAATGTATGTTTCTTGAAGGAGTAAGTAAGTAAGTAAGTAAGTAATTTTTATTTATACAGCGCTTTTCCAGACCAGGGTCACAAAGCGCTTAAACAATCAAAACAATATTCAATAAAGTATATACTTTAAAGGGCAAGATAAAACTGATAGCACAACAGGAGTTCCAGAAAATCAAGGAAAAGCCTGAACAAATAAAAACGTCTTAAGACATTTCTTGAAAGAGTCAGTAGATCCATCAAGCACAAAGAGAGAGGAAGATCATTCCAAAGCTTAGGAGCAACAGCCTGGAAGGATTTCTCTCCTCTGGTCCTGAACCGTGTTCAGGAACCATCAGTAGATTCTGATCCACAGACCTAAGAGCCCAAGCTGGGGTGTAAAGCTGGATCAGATCACTGATGTAAGGAGGAGCCTGACCATGAATAGATCTGAAAGTAAGAACCAGAATTTTAAAATTGATCCTGAAAGAAACTGGCAGCCAGTGAAGAGTTTCAAGGATTGGAGAAATATGAGTTCTCCTACTAGAGCGGGTCAACATTCTCGCTGCAGAGCTTTGTATTAAGTAAGTTAACTGCAGGAGAGACAGCTCCTTCTTGTTTAGACACGAAAATAAACTGTCACAATAGTCCAAATGAGAAGACACAAACGCATGGATTAGACTGTAATGTCCAGATCGTGTTGTGACTACATTTTTCTGAGTTGAGTAGGGCCTTGACTTGCTTGCTTAATTTTGTTTTTGTTTTGTTTTTCTTGGAAATTGCACCAGAATCTTACAAAAAGGATAGTTACGTTTGTACATGAGTGTATGATTGTATATATATTTTTTTGTGTGCAATATATTGAATTGAAAAATACAATAATACAATAATACAGAAAATGAACATTTAATTTTTAAAGTGGTGTATTTTATATTTTCTGATCGAATAATACAAACAGAAAATGTAATACAATCGACCCAAGGGTTCTTGGACATGTTTGCCTCTAAGACATGAAAATATTTTCCTTAATCGTGTTAAAAACACTGTCCAATAATTTAAAGGAATGGTGACCTTTAAACCCAATCCAACTTCCCTGCTATCCTCTAAGACATAAGGAAATTTGGAAGGTTTAGGGGTAACTGGGTGGACGGTTGACCTTCAGTGCAAAATGCTGTTTAAAGTTTGAAGTTTACCTACCCTACTTTTATGATAGGTTTTATAGATATATCATTAATTAATTTAAGTCATATCTTAACTTAAAATAGTCAAGTTTGTTTTTCCCACAACTGTGTAAATAGTACTAAAATATAGAAACATTATGGTGATAAATATTTAACAACGCTTGTTTTTCAAAGAGAACATTGTCTGTGGATTTTTTGTGTCGAGGAAGCCACAAGATTGGAGGGAATGAATGATTATATAGAATAACTATGTATTGTATCTCTGGTCTAACAAGCACTTGTTTACTGATTTGCTCTCGCACCGCACATCCTCACTCACTGTCGAACATCACTGGACGCCTCCTTCGTTTTCTTCCTCTGTTTTGAATTTTGTGACGGGATGAAGCGTGTCCTGCTTCGATATGAATATTTTATTGGACTTCTCAGGGGTCACTGCACATCATCTACGACAGCCACATAAATCAAGAGGCGTATGAAGCCGGACGATGTTTCTGAGGAGCAGCGGTGTATTAATGTGTGAAATCTGTGACCCTTTTTTGTTGCCGCTCACGCAAACACACAAAAGGAGTTGCATTAAAATGAGTCTCATTCATCACCATGAGTGTGTGTTTCCATCAGCTCGATATAAATAACCGCTGCAAGCGTGAGCATGCACAGAAACATGTTGTGTACCCGCAGACAGAGTGTTTAATGTTTATTTCCCAAACAAACGACTGTTCTACTGTTATTTGTCTTTTTTTTTTTTGCAAAACAGCTGTGATGACATTTTAATAGCAGTACATCATTGAGTCTGCCAACTTTCCCCCGTTTGGCTGATTTCATATTATAGGAGGAAACTAGAGTTGCAAGTAAAAGTTTAAATGCTATCATGCTTGCTTTGAAAGGCAGGACTAGTTTCTGACCGGGGTTTGCAGGTAATGAAACTGTTCTATCTGTGGTTTGCATTAAAAGGTTTGATAACAAAGACTTCTCCTCCCCTCCACAACAATAAACTGTAGAAATATAATTGTTGTTGCTTTTGTTTATTGGTTATTTAAATCTCTTCTGCATCAGTTTACAGTATGTCGTTATATTTATATATTTTTTTTACACTTCTGTCTAGTCATACCATGTACAATCTTAACATTTTTATGTTTATAATCAAACTATTTTTAACTGTAATCAAACCATTTTCAATTGAATTCAAACCATTTTCAACTAAAATCAAACCATTTTCAACTATAATCAAACCATTTTCAACTATAATCAAACTGTTTTTAACTGCAATCAAACCATTTTCAATTGAATTCAAACCATTTTGAACTGTAATCTAACTGTTTTTAACTGTAATCAAACCATATTCAACTATAATCAAACCATTTTCAACTGAAATCCAATCATTTTTAACTTTAATCAAACCATTTTCAACTGTAATCCAACTAATTTAAACTAGAATACATTTATTTACAACTGAAATCGAACTATTTTCAACTGAATTCAAGCAATTTTTTAACTGAAATTAAAAAATGTTCAACTGTAATTAAACATTTTCAACTGTAATCAAACAATATTATCCGTATTCAAACAAATATCAAGTGTATTTAAACACTTTAGAACTGTAATCGACATTGTACAAAAATCTATCAACTCAAATGGACCCCAAATAATAAAGGACAAAAGAAAAATAATGTCAATGTAATTTGTATAAATCTCTGTATGTATGCAATAGTAGAAAACTTTATTATTTACCTCAGTGGGGTGTTTCTATAGTGAAAGTGCAACCGTGACTTTTACGTAAAGTCTTAATATACGACATAAGCTAGGGACAAAAAAAAGAGATGAACCAGCAACTGCATCTGAAAAGAAGAAAACTGAAGAAAGAAAATATCTCATGGCCCTCATTTTCCAAGTTTGTATGAATACAAACTCTTGTTTTATTGTATTTATAGTGTTGCAAAAAATAGATTTAAATTGCTTTCTTGTCAACAGTGCACTTACAAGTGACAGTGCAACAGCAAACCTGTCAGACATGCTCTCAAAAGCAGCCTTGCTAAACATTTATCTCATCCAGAAGCAGAAGGTTTGGTGACTGACCTGAGGAGCTCCAACACAAACTAACCAGAGAGATGATTTGGATGAAATGGTGAAAAAATCACAAAGAAGTTGAAGCAGCTCCAGCACTTCTTAATTAAGATTGAGAAGATCGTTTCCAAAACTCATAAATGTGACTTGAAAATCATCCAACTGCAAAGATGAGTTTCCGAGGCTTCACACAACACTGAGCATTCACAAGCTGGAGATAACTGGATATGTATTTGTTCAGTTCTAACTGTGATGGATGGATCTGAGCCGAAACAAACTATTTATTCCTGTATTTAGAATGATGGGATTAAGTGTTTCTGTTTGTCTAGATGTGTTTAGTGGGCAGCATGAAACTAATGTTTGCTGTGGTCTTTGTGTTAATGAAGCTCCATGAAGCTTTTTATAGACACTACTAGATGTTACCATCTGCTCTGGAAACAAGAGATAGCTTGCTCAAAAGCAATTCTATTGAAACCTTGAATCATGTTTAAACTGAGGGCGCCACCTACTGACCTTTTTAAAGAAAATTTGACACTGCTTCACGAAGCTTCATCGGCACACTGGCACAGACTGACTTGAAAGGTGTTCAACACATCTCCTCTCTTTATTTATTACAGATATTATAAAATCAATGACATGAATGATAATAATAAAAACAGATTTTGTCAGGATACGTTAGGATACATGTATTAGACGTGTTTGCATATTTAATAATTGGATAAAGTACACAAAACTCGGATCTGCTGAAAAACCAAACAAAAATAATATGTTGTTGATTCGGGCATATTGTGGCTTAACAAGCACGTAGATAAATAAAAATAAGAAGTCATTTTTTGGGTTGGATACAGAATTCTGAAAGCATCCTGTCAGTCAGTGCTGTGTGTGGGACTGCCTCCGTCACAGCAGGGCTGCCAAAATTTCAGAAAATGACAAGAGTGAGATTTGAGTGTCATGACACAGTCAGTGAAAGGAATGTTATAAGACTGATGTCCCTACGTGCAGGCCTCCCATAGCGTCATATCCCTGTCATCTTCGTCAAAGTCTAATGACAAAGATGGTTCAAAAAATTATTATTGAATTTGTAAATAATTCATTGAGTTGTTATGGGATTTTTTGTGATAATTATTTATTTATAGAATCATAAATCATCATCTTGACAATGACATCTGTAATTAAATGTTTTAATTATCAATGTCACTAAAATTCTTCATTCAAATTTCATGAAATGTTATTATTTAGCATCTAAAACTTGCTACATTTATTATCTGAGACCTGTTAACTTGGTTGAAATCTAAATCCAAATTCATTTTAAACTATCACTAGAAAGTTTAGTGAGAACTCTCTGGATTAAAGTGCAGCTCATGACAGGAGAAAACCGAACTATAGATAGCTTGACCGCAGTATGATGTCAAAGAATATGTAGAGTTATAATTCAACAACTATTTCATTAATTTATTAAAATGACATTAAAAGAGACGAACCGATGGACGTATTGAGTTTACAAAGCAGATGAAGCTTTTTTGCACAGGTCAAGGTCCATTGGCACAGTCCTGAACAATCGGTCAGCTCTCAGTAGAAGGCCCGCGTTGCTAGGAAACTGTGATTAAAATGACTTAAAGTTAATGTTAAAGTGTAAATTGTTGGCTACATCATCTGGCTCTTCACGAGTCCTAGGCTGTTTCCCAAATCGTGCACTTCTCTAAGTTCACCGATTTACAGTACACGTGAAGACAGTGCACATACTTGTGAAGTGCACAAAATTTGACATGAAGTACTGTCTAAAATCAAACACTGTCGCTACAAACAGGAAATGACTCAACAGCTTCTTCTTTAACACTGAACGTAACCAGCTGTTAGAACCTTATCGCCGACACTTGACAGCACTTTTCTCCAATTGAAACAAGTTATTAAGTTGTGTTTTATTTTGCTATTACTATAATGTTGTGTTGTTTTATGGTAAAATCTGTTTTCTCAAGACATTTACGCCGGTATCTGCTCCGAAGACAAGACGTACTTTCCGTTTAGCGTCATTTACGTCACTAAGATGGCGGCCGTTTAGGATGGAAGGTGTCCATCGATCCACACTCAACTTGAGGGTGCCAATTGAGTGCTAGCTGCTCACTACATTTTCGCACACTGCGCATTGGGACACACTTGTGCATTAAAAAATATTAACTGTAAGTGCAGAAGTGCGCAATTTGGGACAAACCCATAGTGTCCTAGTGTTCCCGCGTGTCTTTGGTCTCCTCCATGAATATCCTACCAGTGGGACATTCCCAGGACACTTAAGTAGCGCTGCGTCAAGAAGACAACCTAATACGATGCCTACTTCCCATGGGCTCACCAGCCGTGGGAGGGACCAGAGGGGTCAGGGGTGAGTGGTGAGTGGTGTCTGAAGGGACCTTGGTTTAGGACAACAAGATATACAGAAAGAATCAAGTTATGGCTATTTGTTCAATATTCACAGTATAAATGGTGTTTTTTTCCTGGTCAAGTTAGTAGTGATGGGCGAGTGAAGCTCCATGAAGCGTTACCCTTCTTTATAGAGTCCACTAGATGTCACTATCTGCTCTATTCTATTGCTTCCCAGATAGCAAATAACATTGATCTGATGTCAGATTTGGTTAGTTTTAGTTTGTGTTTAAGTAGACAATGTTTATTTAATGTCGATTTAATGTAACCATTTCACGGTTAAAAATCTGCTGTTGATTGACCACATGACAACTAGATGATGGTGTAGTGGACATTTGTGGCTGGAATTTGGACAGACCTGTAGTGCCAGTTGAGACAGAGCTAGGTATCAACGTATGCGATGCATAGATAATTCACTGTGAGAATTGGTTAAAATCTAACGTTGTTTCTTTGTTGATCATTCAATGTATTTTTGCTGTATGTGGTTTAAACAGATATTCTATTGAAACCTCATGTCTTTTCTTTAACTGAGGGCGCCACCTACTGACAAAAAATAGGACACTGTTTCATGAAGCTTCATCAACACTTCATAAAAAAAAATAAACATAATTTTCTGTTAAAGGGAATATAACGTGACTTTGAAACAACTAACTAACAAATGTCCCACACAGTTCATGCTTTATTTTCATTGCACTTAACTCTCCTGCCGAGGGAACAATGACACTCTGCAGGAACAAGGCTTTACTTGACTCCCTCCGGTAAACAGTATTGATCGTTGCTGCTGAATTAGCATTTCATATCAGCTGTTCTCATTTAAAATGGTGATTGCCGATATCGCAGCGGGGACAAATGGCCGGCGTGGGAATTGCAGCGGCCGATAGTGATCAGTCTGTGAAAGTTAACGAGCTTATCATGGCAGTGTAAACAGCGTCATGTGTTGATTGCTTTAGGGCCCCTTCCTCCTGTGGCGGTGTCATGGTTGGTAATGAAAGGATAAACTGGAGGGGAATAACAAATGAGCGAAGTGCTTAGACGACTGTCACGCTGTAAGTATTATCAACGGGGGACTACAACTCCAAACACAGTGTTCATTTGTCCACTTGTAATTCATTAACGGGATATTCATTAACGGATAATGTGGCAAAAGTGTGTCGTGGAAACGCCAGTTCCGACTACTGTAGCTTTGTTAGGGAAGTAGTTGGAGTGGAAAAAA
This sequence comes from Callionymus lyra, assembly GCF_982586985.1. Classification (NCBI taxonomy): domain Eukaryota; kingdom Metazoa; phylum Chordata; class Actinopteri; order Syngnathiformes; family Callionymidae; genus Callionymus; species Callionymus lyra. The sequence goes on along the minus strand of NC_141822.1, from coordinate 22,584,690 downwards.
ACTTGGGTAAAGGTATATCAATAAAAGAAGACGTTATCCCAGTTTGTTTTACATTGAATTATTTACTACAGCTTTTCTCCAAGGACCATTTTGAAATCCAAGTCTAGTAAAAAGGAAAATAGAATCTCTTCCTTGAGCTCACTCACAAGTCACATGAGAAATTGTTTACCATCTTTCTGTTAAAGTGTAACTTATGTGTTTCATAAATTGATCTTGGACCTTTATTGTACTCATCAGTATGTGTGTGTTTGTAAAAAACTATCTTTTAATATTTATCTTTATACCCCACCCACTGAAAAAACTTGGTTTATCTGAAGATTAAATCTTGTTTACCATAACCACACCCACCGCACTGCGTAATAGCAAATAATATATATATAATCATTTGTAAAATGTATTTTAATTACTTGTGAATAATAACTTTAGAATGTGAATCAGGATTTGAAAAAGGAAAACAATGCAAATGTTTGTGTTTTTATTAGAGTAAACTCCATTATTTGAAAAACAAATAAATAAAATAAAATATCCAATATAAAACTAGGAATTGTTTATTTTAGTCGAGTTCATTTCTAATGTTCAGTTCCATTTAAAACCTTTAATATTAATAATATTAATTAATTTATATCGTGTACGTTTCCGTTTCCAGTATTGTCGTACTTTTTCATCTACAGTTTAATTTCATAATTTTTTATTGACATCCAACATGTATTGAAAACTCCCTACTTATGAATCTTTCTTTGCACAAGTTGTTCTTTGTGTGACAGGCAGACCAGATTAGTTAGAAGTGACCCATCAACCACATGTTCTTCTTATGGACATGCCAGGGAATCATTGAAAACGAAGATGGCACAATCTGTATAAATACATTGTCTAAAAAATGTTTTTAAGAAATGTCGAAGCATCACATAATTACATTTGGTTCTTCGGTCCTTGAACGGCAACAGCATCGTCTGGGTTGTTCTATTTAAATGAAATAAACAGTATTAATGTTTCACCCAGTAGCTGCTAAGTTCACTTCTCTCTTATGAAGTTCTCACAAATAGAGAAAAGTTAAAATGAGCTAACATTAACCGTTCCCAGACCTGAAAACCTTTTCCTCATCAGCTCACCCAGGATACAAGTTTCTTTTATTCCCTTCCACTCGAACAATCTGATATCACACAGCTGACAATTATTTAGCAAAAATGCGGTGATGCTTGTTCACATAACTCCCTCTGATCAGACATACACGTGACCAGGAAAAATATTTGCAAAACTGTATTTAAACACACTTGTTTTTGAAGGTCTTTCTTTTCTTAGTGCACGCTGTAAGAATAGGGATTCCAAATAGTTCAACCACCTTCAGAGTGGTGACGTCAGACACATTCTATCCTTTTGTCATTTGAGACCTTCAGGATCTCTGACAAATGCAGCCTTAGAGAGTCCATTCACCTTCATATATCGTGACGATTATTCTGTGTACTTCAGAGTGGCCGGATGTCACCCACACAACAGTGACACTTTAAACAACAAGAGGCACGAGAAAGGAGGCAAAGAAACCATGAAGAAAGGTGCTTAAAAGATCGTTTGGAAAAACATTTTGAGCATGAGGACGTCTAACGTTTCTAACTACTCTTACTCCTTATGTGATCTGTTAAAAAGATTGAAATTTACATTTAAACGTCCACACTTTTTCGTGCATGTATTTCTCCCCCAATTTCGGTAGCTTTTATATACTTTAAATATTGGTTGCATATTAAATTGTATTTTTCCTTTAATGTTATTCTTTTACTGTGTTTTCACAAGTAATACTACTTCTACTACTAATAACATTATTAACAATAACAAGATTCTGTAATACTTGCTATTAAGTTATATTGTGTTATTAAAACATTTACAATAAATGCATTTTTAATTACGTATAGCAACCCATAACAAGTGGAGGTTAATTCATAATAAATCCATTGATATTATGATTTATATTGCTACAGTATATGATCAATTTAAGAGCTTTGAGTGCTTACACTGTATTTTGTTACAATTAAAACACCTCTTTAGAATGACTTGAAATGAAAAATATATATTTGTAAGAATATTGCTATAACATTGTGTTCAAACGTGTTGTAAGTTGCCCCATAAACTGTTATAACTTCTGCTACAAACCCTTATAATTGCACCTTTATGTCTTAGGAATGTGCGCTAGATCGTAATAAAACTTTTATGCAACATTCGTTTTGTCTGATAAATGTCCTTGTTTTTTGAGGTCCCAAAACGTTGGATTGACTACATTACCCAGTGTGCTCCGCGGCTCACCTGTGTTAAACGAAGACACATTTTATTTTCATTAATAAATACGTGAATTTGATCAATTTAATACATTAATAGTGTTTAAATGATAATTAAGTTTAAATATGTTGTTTTTTCAAGTCTTGATGATTTTCCATGATTTTAGTCCTCTTTCTTGCGTCATCAACGCGGAAGTGCTTGACAGCATGTCGGCGAGCAGCGGCACATACGAACCTGTGAGCCATGTCATCTTTGACATGGATGGACTCTTGTTAGGTACTTATGGACACCTTCTTCCTTTTCAAAACTTCTTTAAAAACACTCGAATCCACTTCGAGCGTTAGATACTAACGTTTGACATCGAGTGTCGAACTCCACTGGAATTGTCTCTCAAAACAACTGTATAGTGTTTATTAAAAAGCCGAACTTGACGTAAATCACACATGTAGAGAATTTACAATATTTCGGTACAAAACACGGGATTTAGGGATGTTTATATTTACACAAAATTCAGTGCAACTGAATGTCATCGCAGCAGAAAGATTTCAGTTTTATTCTTCATTTCACTGGATTTGAAAGTCTCTTTTGTGCATAAATGTATGCAGAATTAAAGTATGTTTGCAAGATGTAGTTTTTAAATACGTTAAATCCCGTAATTCTTTATTATTCATCCCACTAATGTTTACTTTGGCAATTTGATTTGACCTACACAGAATATTGTTTAAAGGGATTTATAATAGGTGATTGTAAAATTAACAGATTTATAGGATTTATCTGGTAAAGAAGATTTCACTGATATAAGTATAATCTTCCTGTGATAAATATGAATAAAGTCATAGATCATTCAAACAGGCGGAAATTCACTCATTTCTGGTTCGACCTCCATAATACTAAGTCAGTACTCAATATTTTAGTTACTCTTTTGTTAAATCAAATCTTTAAAATGCCATAACTTGCTTATGTTTACCCCATTTAAAAAAAACGTAAGGTGTTGTTCTCGGTGTTATCTTGACCTTTTAAGTATGTATTTTATTGGGTATTATTTTAATTGTTTAAGTGCTTTGTGACCCTGGTCTGGAAAAGCGCTCTACAAATATAAATTACTGACTTACGTACTTATGTTATAATCGTAAAATTAAAATAAAAAATAAAATAAAAAAAAGAATTAATAGCCCAGATTGAACAAACACACCATAAGTTGTTGAAATATACAGTAATGGAAACATAAAGCGCACTTGAATACTGTGTTTTTCAAATTCATCAAATTAGCAGAAGTGAAATTGCAGTAAACATGGCTGGTAAAAGCGACCCGAAAAAACAATTTGCAAATCGATCAATTTCAAATGTATTTGGCAGACTTAAAGATAAATGTATAACTTGTATTTTTTATAGGGATTCCAAATAATATTTTACTTGCCTAAGTGTTTTGACGAGACTTGGAAAATGTTGTCAGAGATTTGTGGCGCATGTAGTTGGTCAATCAGGACATTTCGATGTTCTTGATAAACAGGTACGTGTGTTCTACGTCATCAGTATTGTTGTATAGTGGTGATGAAAACAACTCAAACGCAGGTGAACAGGGAATACAGTGCTGTGACAGCTTTTCGGGTTGTATGATCAAATGTGAAACCGCGCTGATTGACTGCCCATATCCAGGAAGCAGCAAAAGCACACATATATCTATTTATAAAAGCTCATTCCTCTTTGTAATCATCAATGTTTATTTAATCCATTTATTTTATCCTTTTTGTTTGATTTCAGATACAGAGCGACTGTACACAGTTTCCTTCCAGCAAATATGCGACAGGTTTGGAAAGCGGTACACATGGGAGGTCAAGTCCTTAGTCATGGGGAAAAAGGCACTGGAGGCTTCCAAAATGATCGCAGATCTTCTGGCGCTTCCTCTAACACCGGAGGAACTTCTTGCTGAAAGCAGAAAAATTCAAGAGGACTTATTTCCTACTGCCAAGTTAATGCCAGGTGAGTGGATTTATTTACTCTGTGTGATATAGGTGTGTTAACGTTTACAATTTTCTTTTTCAAACTTCCATGTAATCAGTTAAATGCATTTGTGCTAAACCACCATTAGAGGGGTTTTTCTCCTTTCAAACACCTTTTAATCCCATCACAGCAAAGCCCTTCCAGTAGTTATCGGACACAAATGATTTATTCTTGCAGACCCACTTCAAATAGGTACTCGATTTTAGCCAACCTAACAGAGAAATTACATATCTTTATTTTTCGGATTATAATGTGCCCTTAAAATTCTTCACTTTTCTCAAAAAGAAGCATGTAATACACACCGCTCAATATAGCCACACTATATTAATTTTGTAATTTTAATTTTAAAACCTGTATAATTGAAATAAACACTTGTGTATGAATACAATGGCACTTGTCGTTTCTTTCTTTTAACAATTTTCATAGAACACATCGTCACTGTCAATAAAGTTTAGAGACTTTATCACTGTCTTGCGTCCCACATCACATGACCAAAACACAAACAACAGCAGCTCAGCATCCCTTGCAGGTATTGTATATTGGTGAGAAATTAACACCGAAGAGGAGGAGAAAAAAAAAATACACTTACACGGTTATTGATTCTAAACGGTTATGAATTATTATCCCTCCGACTGTTTACATGTGTAGAGATTGACAACCCTTATCTAACATGCATGTGCCTGCTATTTGCTTTGATCTTAAGGTGTCTTCTCTCACACGATCTGCTCATTCCTTGTTGATTATTTGTCATCTGGATGTAAAATATCTGTATTCAAAGGTGTGGAGCGACTTATCCACCACCTGAAAAAACATGGCATACCCATCGCTGTGGCGACCAGTTCAGCAGGGGAAACTTACGCCATGAAGACAACCAACCATCAAGACTTCTTCGCCTTGTTCGACCACATCGTTATAGGAGATGATCCTGAGGTAAAGAATGCCAAACCACAACCCGACTCCTTCCTGGTGTGTGCCAGCAGATTCAAGCCTCCAGCCTCTCCAAAGAGTGTAAGTACTGAAATTTAAACATGATTTATTTAAAGGTGGATCTATATGCATTTACCTTTTCTAGTGTTTAGATTTAGTCAAATTCTTAGCTAAGCTAACTCTGTACACCTAGTCCAGTTGTTTTCACTTGATCACATATATCTGTTTGTTTGTGTAAAAAGGAAATGTACTAATCTGTTCTTTAGCTAACTTTTTAAATGTACAATATGTAGTATTTTGAATTATAAATATCGTTTTCATTGTTTCTGTAATGATGGGTTTAACTTATTCCATAATTCACAAGTTTTTATTGTCGTTATACAGCATGTACAATTTTAAGACTCCAGCCGTAAAATTAAACACAAGACTAGGGCTGAATGATTTTTGAAAATAATATAATTTTGTGTCCTTTTTTCATGCATTTTTCCCTAATCCAATTAAATAATTCACTTTACTGTAAATTGTATTTATTTGTGATTGTTAAGATAAAGTTATAAATGCATTTTTAAGATAAAGGCAAATTAAGCATACACTGAAATAAACGGAGGTTTATTTAATTACTATAATTAAAGTTGTAAATAAACATCATTTATAACTTAAAGCCTTTTTAATATTCAATGCAAATATTGCAATACTTTTAGTCCAGCACTCGGGACTGTCTCTGGGACTGGTGGTGGGTGTTTTTATGTTCCCATAGTGTAAATGCATTAAATTGGAATTAACGAAACAAATCATTTATGATATATTGTAGCAGCTACACTTTTCTGAAAACAAAGAAGCTAGAATATTCCTTTTAAAACTTTTGGATTAGAACTTTAAGGAAAAGTACCCATATGTATCTTTGTCTTTAGAAAAGTACTTCTGGTATATAGACAAATGGATGCTTAGGTGACAGTCTTGAAAATCTACAGCAACAATTATGTTTATAAAAATGAACAATAGATGTCAGGGAACAATATCTGAAAGCAAAGGTTTTCAAGTTAACAAAAAAATGTATACAAATAAGGCACATCAGTATAGTTAACATGACTTTAAAAAACACACTTGGCAAGCTGAATTCTAGAGTCCAACCCCCCTGAGCAGGGATGCCAATATGACTTTTATGGTCCCATTTGTAGGGGCTGTATTTAAGCACTTTTTCTTGTATTTTTAACTCCTCTCGTCTCCGCATAATAGACGGTAAAGTCCTTCCCAAGATATTGTTTATGTTGACAGACGCTAGGGTGTGACGTCAGCAAAAACGTAGAGCTACAGTGCCTAGATCGGCTCAACAGATCGGCACTTTTTCTCGGATACCTGATCTAACTTTGAGAGGCCAGATTGGGCTCATACCCTATATCTGGTTGTGTGCTGATTTGAGACTGTGGCCACATCTCCAGATTCCGAATAGAATAGGCCAGATTGTGCTCATAGAAACTACGAGAGTCCTGAAAGTCCTTCACCACAGATACACGGAGTTGAAGCTTCCGCTTTTCTGTTTTTGTTGTAGCCTTTTCAGAAAGTGTTTTTCAAGACATTGTCATAACCTTGCTTTGTGAAAGTTGTTGTGGCTTCGTTCCTAAAACCCAGAAAGCAGTTTGGTTTCATACTATCATGGTTGAAATTCCAATTTGATCCATCCAAGAACCTATTTATATTTAAAGCATTTTTTCGCAGGGTGTGCTGCATTATAAAGTTGCTTATGTAGACAAATGGAGAATTATTATGCTGTCTTTGGCCAGTAAATAGCGACCCCAAACATTAAGTGTATTAAAATAGAAGTGGTAGGATTTGAGTACTCATGCTGTCAGCTGGTGTGCCACCATGTCTGGGAGCTGAATTGACCATTGTTTGGTGATATTGCATTCCTCTTGAAGGAACAGACTTTAAAGACTCCTTGGAAGACGTGTTTTATCGTTACTCATCAATTGGATATAATAAAAAAACGAACAAGTCTTTCAAGAGAACGGTGGTGGATCTGGAAATAAAAAGCAGATCATAGTGTTGCCGGACAAAACATTGCAAAGATCAATTGATTTAACCTCAGAATACATTTGAATTTTAAGCAAACGTATCAACCATATTTGCTTTTGTTTTTCCCCTGCCATTGGCTTTTTCTTCCTCTCTGGAGTTTCATTGTGTGAAAAGGTCTGACGTCAGTTCGATTCAGCTGAAAATAGCTGCCAAATATCTCTTTAGAAGAAACAGATACAGGTTGTTTGCAGCCTGACCTACTTTCATCAATCCTCAACCGCATGTTTAAAACCCTTGTAAAGAACAAACTTTATTTTCCACTTATTCATTTTTGCCAATTAAATAACAGCACATTCATTTCATGCTTGTCTAAAGTATAGTTTTGCTATTAAATATGGATGTATGCTTTCAACCATTTCTTCTACTTCAAACATCTTTTCAGCAATAGGTCTGTCTATGACTCAGAGCCCCTGATTTTGTTCTTAATCTGGAGCCAGCTGACGTTAGAGCTGCCATTTTTCTTGATGAGATATGAAACTGCGGCTCAGAGGGGGAATCGACAGAGTGTTCAGTGGAATAACGAATGATGATGCGTCAATCTGTGGCTCCCACTCTGTGACAGAGCAGAGGAGGAGGTGGAGGAGGAGGAGGGAGAGATGGAACACAGACAGACTCTAAAGCTAAGAGGTGGAGAGGCAGATAAGTAGAAGCTGGTAATGAAACATCCCGGTTTCACCCACTCCGCTGTCATTTAGCTGCTTATTATTGATAACAATACAATACCTTGTTGCACAATTGTTGGCAGTGTTTAGTCTTCAAGGTTCTTGGGATCATTTCTAAACCTAGGAATTCACATGGACAATTATTTTACATAACAAAGTCCTGCATTTTAAAAATAGGTTTACCAACTGGGCCAACTGTAGATAAACTAAAGATCTCCCACAGGCTTTCCTACCTCTAATTAACAGCTTCCTAACGCATCTCGAAGCAGGGATGCCGGGTAACACAGTGGGTGTTTGGATTTTGTGATGCAGTGTGTTCATTCGATTACACGAAAGTAGACCGACACTGTATAACTCATATGAATCACAATTTATTTATGTTTCAGTTCAACAGGATTTCAGTACACGCATAATTTTTGATGACAAACGTAGTTGGATCAGAGTAGTTTTAGTAAACATTTTCTGGTTTAATTGAGTCGACATTTTATTTTATCATCCTGTTTCTTGAGTCCAGTTAAAAAGTTCTGGTACTGGTTTTTAATTGGCCACCATTGTTATGCAAAAGATATCCGATGTCGTGGATCAGAGAGCGATACTTTTTCTTTGGGACACACACGTACGTCTTAGAGGTAACTTGAGTGATGTACTGTTCGTGTGTGAGTGCATACGTGTATGTTACTACATTTTATTTTATGTATTAAATACTTAATCTTTCTCAAATAATTGTCGTATAAAAACGAAGGATGTCAAATGATTGCATACGTGTTATTTATTCCTTACAGGTATTATAGTGGTTACATTTTTTTTGTTATTACCGTTTATTGGATTTCTTATCACCAACTGTTTTTGTTTGCAAGTTACCTTTTTGTGTTGGTATAATTGTTCTTAAGTTGTCAGCCTTCAAATGGGATCATTATCCTTGTAAAAGAATATTGTTTCCACAATGAATGCACAAGTATACTTAATATATTGGATATACTGAAGGTAAGGTAAGGTAAGGTAAGGTAAAACTTTATTGATCCCTCAGGAGGTCTCCTTTGGGAAATTGTTTTTTACCAATAGCCAGCAATTTTTCATAAACAATAAAAAATAATACATAAAAAATAAAATAAGAAGAACATAAAGAGGAAGAACAAGATGACACAATCTAAGTCTAAAGACAAAGACAAAGGACATAGGTCAAGGAAAGAAAAACAACAAAGACAAAGATACAGAGACTAACATGGAACAGAACATCCAGATACTTTCACTCCACTCCTGCCCCCGAACTCAGAATTGTACAATTTAATAGCCCGAGGGATGAATGAGTCCCTGAGTCTATTTGTTTTGCACCTGGGTAGGAGCATTCGTGCACTCATTCTGCTTCTCTGCTCACTGATGACAGTGTTCAGAGGATGACTGTCATCATCCATGATGGACAGTAGTTTGTTCAATGATATCCTCTCAGCAACTGTCACCAGTGAGTCCAGCTTCATTCCAACCACAGAACCAGCCCTCCTGATCAACCTGTCCAACCTGTTGACACTCCTCTTGGACACATTTCCACCCCAACACAGACTGAAGTGGACATTGATTGGTCTTTTAAAGCATATAATACTTATTAATATTATATAACTCATAGATTTCTATATAGACCTGATGTTAACTTTCTAAGAGAATATGTTCATTTTCGAATTATTTAGACGAGCTACACGAAAACAAACAAACCAGAATCTCATTCTAGTCAATGATAGCATTCTTAAATATATAAGCTGGAGCTGCCGCAGTTTTGTGTTGCACCTATGAGCAACGCTTCGTTTTGGCTAACCACAAGTGAAAAGATCGCTCCACATGCTCCTCTGCACACATTATTCACCAATCAAAAGTAACACCGGTGACGAGACGGTATTTTTTTTTTCTCCCTTTCTGCAGTTCTGTTCAGCGGCTTGAATAAGATAAATGAAACATGAAAGGGAGCAAGTTCATGTTTCCACTGCGAACAGTGAAGAAGAGTGTTCTCCCCCTGCCATTAATCATACATGGCATTACACCTGGGGAGGTTTTGTATTCCAGATATTCAAATCGGGGCACAATTATAACGTGAAATATTCCATCTGAATATTAAATTGGTCCATTACTGATCAGTGCACATTCCACGCTGATGCTCGCTCAATGCACACTAGCCCAGAGGTGCCAAGGCAGTGGACTGAGTTAAGAAGGCAACATCAATATTACCGTGATCAGAGCTTCTTTCTAAATGTCTGCTTAGTCCAGCTCTTTTTTTTCTTCTCTCCACGCTCCCCTAGTGAGCCTTAGAATTGAGTAAGATTGTATTTACATTTACAGAAATTACTAATTAAAATGGACTATATTAGGCTCATCTCGCTACACTCAATTAGATATAGATGGTATTTATTTTATTCTTTATGTTGGTTAAAAAGACATGCATGCTCTCTATATACCACTAGTAATCATATTATAAAAACACATTTTTCTGAGATCAAATTTTGTTTACCCAAACCAGACCCACTCTGCTGTGATTGGGAAAGCAACAAGGTTTGCCACCACGCGTCATCGATCCAGGAAGTCTCCACCTCCAAGGGACTCATTGTATAAACAAAGCGGGGCGTCATTAAAGCTGGCTGGAGGAGTAGTGAAGTTCATTATTACGTCATAATGGACTCTCCCCTTGTAACCTCTCATTCGCCGAGATTTCAGACGGGGGGGGGCTTTATTAAGTAATAACTTAAAATGGTCATGATGAAGGACTTACTGCATCTTGGAGAGGAAGAATTCAAAATTTGAAATATGTCAGTAAGTCAGGAGAGTTTTCCAATTTTCTATTCAAACCTAGTTACTTCCAGCTGTTGCTGAGAGTGAAACGGAGGCTGTGACGGATGTGCAATGATTCATTCATTGTTATACAAGGCCGATGAAAATGAACTTGAATGAACTTAAGATGTTTGCTTAGGATGATGAGACTACTCTCCTGTACGGGTTCAAATGCTCAGGACACACATCTTATACCTTTTATAAAATATTCAACACACTAAGCTTTTTGGAATAAACTCAGACAAAATATTTCTGTGCAGTGAATGGGTTTAAGTGCAGTGATGGTCGAGTTGATTTCAAACCACTTAGCCCACACTTTGCTGCTTTCAGCAGGAGTCTTATCAAGTCTAGCGTATGCTTGCCTTCACTTGCGTATGCATCCATATGCACAGCTCTTTCCCTTACTCTGGATGCTTTATCACAGTCCACAAATGTGTGGGTAAGCTGGCTGTGGGGCCTACTTTGGAAAAAGCAATAGGACGCCTGGGTAGCTAAGAGATTTGTAGACTTGTTTTGACTTGAAGCTTTTTTTTGTCCTTTATATATGTTGAAAATAATGTCGGTCCTGTGCATTGTTATAACTGCAGTGGGCTCACTAATATTGTAGCATTGCAAATTTGTTGTGCAGTAAATGTTTCACCATGCATTGTTTGCTATTAATATGTCATTATGCTAGATTTTCTATTTTTGTGTATGTTGTAATAAGTGTGTAACTATGTTTTATATTTATATATATATACAACATCCATTACCCATATTCGACACAAAATAAAAGCTCCATATGTCAAGATTGAATTGTATTTTAAGTTAAAACTGATGTCATGTCTGACTATTAGAACTGAATAGACAACAAATACAACTTCTTTTTATTTATTCATCTACGCTTAACTGAAATGAGCATGTTCAGTTTGATTCATGCTCATTGCTTTAGCTGTTATCATTTTCATTTTCATTACAGCTGACAAATTGTGCATTCAACAAAAACATTATGAAATTTAGTACTTGCACTTTAACCATATTTTCTTATTAGATGTATGAAAAGAAAATATTTTACCAGTGAAATTACTCTTGACAAAACAACTTGATGTTTGCCGTTTATAAATATATAGAAAATGTTTTATGGATACATTATGATCGTGTTTTCATGGTTTTAACACCAGTTTCCAGTTAAAATAAGGTCTTAAAATGTGTTTTAACTTCTATCTATGTTGATTATTATTGAGTGACTTTTTTCATGAATTGTTGTTTTTCTTTTTGTGGGTAACTTGTTTATTTCATAGTATTAAAGAATTCATGTTTTGTAATTTAACAATGAAAGCCACTTATAGGCAACCATACAATGAGGCAGTTCTGGTGGCAACAAGTAAAATAAGTACTCTGAACAAAGTTGAACAGCCTGGCCTACAATAAATCAATTAAAGTGATTTCAGAAGTTCACTTTCCCTTGGTAGTATTAGATATCAGCTAAGTGTAGTGCAACATGCCTGGCACATGATAGTCAATTGGTTTTGTTCATGTAGCCAAGCTGGTACTTCAGTTGTACCAGAGATCAAGGGCCATATGATTTGTCAAGCATTAGATCACGGTGATAAATATGTGTTTGGAGTTTTTTAGACATTTATTACATATCTGTCAAACCATTTATAACATGTCCTCTGTGTTAATGGGATGTATACCTTCTTTAGAGCCCGGCCTTGGGCGAGAGAAAGTCTTCACCTCGATTGAGGTCATACTGTATGTGAGAGACCTTTGATGGCAACTATGCTAAAACATACTCCATTGTGAGAGTCCGTCCATCACACCGGCTTTATTTCTGCTCTCCAGAACTGAGAAGATGAAATGTTACACATTTCACGCCCCCGAAGCCCCAGGCGCCCGCATCATTTAGAAAATGTGGCTTACAATCTGTCAGTGCCACTTACTCACTCACTACCACACACGAGATGTGCGCATGCGCGATGATCTTTCTTTTCCTGTTCGACTCCGAGTAGAGTAATGTGCTGGGAGTCAATCAGGGAGATAAGGTTTTATTGGATATGTTTTAACCGGAGTTGAAATGAGTAGAAAATGGGCATATATGAATCATTTTATTTCAATTATACTGGGTCAAAATTCAATGTCTAAAGACATTCGCACTTGTGTCTACTGTTGTGAGAACTTAAGTTTCATGTTTATGTCCCTGTTATCAAACGCATGCACACTGCCTTCTTGTTGCGGTGTTAATGGCTGGATTTGTGTAAAAAAAACATGTCCACACTCGAGCTTGAGGCGAGTTCCTGTTGTTGGTGTTGCATGGTAAATGAGTCAGTCAATCTGCCACACTTCACTCGGGGCCAAAATTAGTTGGTATTCTAATGCTGTGTGGAACAGAAGGACATTCTCTGGCACTTGTTAGTAATGACAAATTACCAACAACGAATTGGAGTTGATACCTGAAGCCTGTTTGTGACATGACACGATATACTGTGCAGTTGCCTATAGCAACTTCTATTCGCTCTCTTTTTATGGAGGCAATTAATATGAAATACCCTGAATAAAACGCAATCTTTCTATGCTTGAAAACAAAAGCTTTGCTCTTGACAATCATTCACCTCAGTCCTCTTAAATATGTTGGCTTGCTGGCTGAACAAAAGATGTATGTAACATCCAGCGGCGTCATCCTTCTTCCCTGTGTTCTGCTCCGACACGGGTATACTGTGAGTCCAGATTCAGTTGCTCTGATGAATCTTGCATGTGTGTGGCTGTTGGCCGGAGGACAAGTTGTAAATTTTCCATGCCACCTTTTTTTTTCTTTAAAAGAGGGACCTGTGGGCACTGCAGTTCTTCATAGTTTTTTCCTCAGAGACATAAATGCTGCACAATTCTCAACAATTCGCATCCATACCTTCCAAGAACGGCAACAACTACATATCAGCTTCATGTTTATTTGAAAGTAGGGATTCACCAAAAAATCCCCATAACAAGATATTATGAGGAAGGAAGTAAAAACTGTAGCCAGCTCACCTGGAAACGGGTAACTTGTCTGCGGTGTGGAAGTGTTTCGATACAGCTTAGTAAAAATGATCGTGAACTAATTTTCTATTTTTGGTTTTAGCCAAAAATTGCATCCCTTTAAAAGTTCTGCAGAAATTTGTTTAGCTAGTTTACAGAACTGATGGACGTTCATAAAGAAATGCCAAATTTGCAGTTTTTCAGCTCATTTAGAGAGGCATGAGATTTGTTTTAAGAACTCCGGCATCTGGCTCTCACAATAATTTACAAACGTTTTATTTTAAAAATGGGAATACATTGTACCCACTGTACACGTCTGTGGCTCGCTCTAAATGTAAAGCTTTGATTAAGTACAGTTGTAGCACAACTAATCTGACAGGGATCTGTAACTACACTTGCACTGTATCATGTACCTATGTGAATGTGGTGTTTAGGGTTATCAAAAGTATCGAAACTCCAACAAGTATTTAAACTACAATGTTGCGCATGGGTACGATACTCATTTTCAAAAGTATCAACACCACCCAAACAATTATTTTTGCACTACCTCAGTGGACCAAAGGCGATTGAATGTCGGAGATTTAATCCCATGCAAATGTACAACATCTGTGATTAGTAATGTAATAATTCCGCCGCAAATGACCTACTGTATTTCGCCTCAAACAGGCGTTGGGTGATGATACTAGTCCAGTGCGAATCTGCATCCCGGTGTTTGTTTGTTTATTATTGCTCTGCGTAAATCCGCTCCCACACCCTATTGTTGTGCGCCATAGATTTGAAAATGTGTTGGTATCGTGCCTGCTCCATACAGATATTAAATTTAGTGGCTTGTCTCGACTCGAGTGCCTACTTTTGTAATGTGTTTACATTATTAGTACAACGGGCGCAGCCATCTTGTAACTGCAGTAGAAGCGGATGTGACGACATATCCGGTAATGTCAGTAAAACCGACGATTTTACAGACGTCGCTTATCCTGTGCGAATATACTTATAATACCACAGAGCTGGGGTGTAATTTACAAATCCACAGGTAAAACTAATCTTCTAATTTTCTTCTAAACTTCTTTTAAGTATAACATTTTTATTTAGACATGAGCTCACTATTACACTGTTTACAGGTGTTGAGTCCAGACCTTTATTTTCTTCTGGGAAAAATTTCACAGTATTTTGAGTATTTTATTATAGCATCACCGTGGATGATTGAACACCTTTATTTCCGGCTCATATCCAGTGTTTGAAGAGAGTGAGAGTTCTACTCCATGAGCCTGTTCAAAATGAAACCAATTGTTCCAGAAAATGTATTTTCTTTTAATTCAAAGTCTTGAGTTGCCCTTGAATGCCCTACACTTAACTGCTCCAGGAGGGTTCAATGGGATTTTAAAGGCCTCCTAAATTATCAGGATAGAGTCCCTTTAATACAGAATGGATACAGCTAAAAAGGTTGAATAAACTTTTACCTAAACCTTCTCTTATACAATGCGCTTTCTCAAGTCTGTCTAGAAAAGTGTAGGTAAGTGATCATACATGTTTGGTACTCATAGCACTGCTAAATATTGTGTTTGTCATTTATCTTGAAGAAGAACGTACTGGTGACAAACCTCATAGGATTTCAAGGTTGCAGTCTTTCTTGAAAGCAGTCCAGCTGCAACATGATGATTCGGTGAGGAATTGCCGTCCATTGGCAGTTTATGTACTTAGCTCCCGTGTCTTATCTCAGTTCATGCACAGGCAATGTTGTCGTCCTTGCTGCTATAAAGAAGAGATTTGTCTCATCACTCCTACTTCTATCGGCAATTCACCCCGGCTAACAATCCACGTTCAGCTGCTATGCATCTGTGCCTATTTTCATCTGTTTCAATGAGGCACATTGGAAGCAGATTAAAGGGTCATTCCGCTAGCTCATTGGGTAATTACCAGTTATAATTGTTCCCAATCAAGGGAATTAGCAAGCGCTCTCCATTGTACACGAGTGTTTCCGCCTTCATTGTTAAACATCCTCCAGTTTCCAGCTTAGTGACATCACAAAAGTCAATTAAGGTTTAAAGAGATTGGAGAAAGGAGCCTTTGTTCCACCTAAGCATCGAGACAAACAAGTGACTCTAGGCTTTCCCGGAAACCCGGCTGTCGGCGACCGCTGGCTGTAGTACTGTTGGCTCATTTCACTGCCGCTTCCTTTGTCAATCTGAAATAGTTTTTTTTTTTTTTTTTGTTACCTGAATGAATGGGAAACATCCACCCTGATCTTTTCATCTTGTGTGTAATTAAAAATAATGCTCTCTTTCCCAAGACTAGATGGTAACTCTTAAAAAAAACATTGAAGTGTGACTTTGTTTCATTTAATTTAAGTTTTTTAGACGGGTAATATAGCTTTGGTCAAGTTGGGTTTATTTACATTTAACATCTCGTCCTCTCCGACATTAAAGGCTTTCTCTTTTTTATTATTTGAAAGTATTTTAATTTTGGTACCGTGTATAGTTGTAAACATTTTTACAAGTACTTTCAAGATTTACATTTTTAAAACTGTGGTCAATATAACGCCTGCCAGGAAAGTTTGGACTCTGGTTATATTTTTTAAATTAAAACATGTTGCTGATGTGTTATCTAGCAACTATAAACCACAATCTTGAGATCAACTGAAAATGTGCTATATCCATTAACAACACTGTGTGTTTGTGTATTGTCCCCTGTTCTTACCAGGTTTAATTTCCAAAATAATTTTATTGAAATAATAATTATTGAAGATTTTTCATAAATCTCTGAAATGCACACAATTCATAGTTATTATAATCACAATGGAAATACTTTTTGAGCACAAGTTAAAAACGGCTTACAAGATTTCTCTCTTTTTTAAGTGACTTTTATTCATATGAAACTAAAGCATACATATTTCCCTGTAATATTCTTTTACTGTATTAACATTCATTTAAAAAACACAAAACGGTGCAGCTTTTAAAATCATCTTTAACAATACTGCCGTAATGTCATGTCATAAAAATGTGCCAAAAGGTCTCTACACACTTCTATTAACAACCTGAGAAGGCCTCACTGATACGAATCCTTTATGATCATGGACCAAAGTCGAGGGTTGTTCCAGGTGTCATTAGGAGAGAGGTTTCAAATGACCACATTTCTTCGGATAGCTTTTCCTACCATTGCCAAAAACGGCTGCCAAAACCTTTGAGGGATTCTCCTTCTTTAATTCCTCACCGAGGTCACAACATGACCAAAGAACATTGTGCAGACTTGAGAGGATGAAATCCCCAAATCCATTATTTTATAACTCAACGTCAACATTAAAGTACTTTCCATATTGGATGGTCACTTTTTTAGCTGTCAGCGTGCCCTTCTTCCTGTGCGACACGCCGCTGATAGAATTATTGGATACTGAAAAGTGATTAACCTTCCACTGAAGGTTCAGCCATGTTAATTTACTGCAGATGTTGCAACGTCCTTGCTGATATTGTTTGCATAGATCACTTTTTCAAATAGCAATTAGCCTCAGAGTGTTGCAGGATTACACTTTCATTTCATTCCATCGTACAAATGACGGCGGTTTTCAAAGACATTTCAAAGTAAAGTCGCTCTGGGAGTCAATGTCTGGTGGTTCATGAATTTGTAGGAACATTTTGTGGTGCAATTGGAAATGATCATTGTTTGTTATTGTTATGGTTAAAGCAGACATATCCAAAATCTGTCACAGGGGCCATTTGCGGCCGTTTAGCTGACTTAATTTGGCCGGCGCTCACCAATGGTTGTAAATATTAAAAAAAAATATATATATATATATCAGAATATCATGATAAAATTCTCTAATTTCCCCATAGAGGGAGCAATTAAGAAGTATTTTACATATTATCTTTTCAAATGAAAACACATTGAGTCCATGTTGAGGTTTTTAAATTTTGTGTTGAACTGGAGGAAGATTTAGACACCTTATAATTTAAGAACTCTTGTATAGTGTGTCACTTTACGCATTAGTGAACGCTTGTTTTTACTTCATCAAATGTGTCAACACGCATCTGTATAAAGCGTGGAAGATTTTGAAAACATAAAAGCAGAGGTATTTTGGAGCGATGTGGTTTTAAAGGTATCCCTCAGTTTTAAAATTATATATGGTTTTAATAGCTGGCAAAGCAAAAATATTTTACTGCAGATAGCGCCACCTGGCGAATTTTTAAAGAAAGGACCCTGCATCCTGAAGCTTTATCAACACAACATTAATATTATTGCAGTATTCTTTGCATGTATTCTTGTTTCTTATCAGATTCAGAAACCCAATTACTCAAATTTCTATTCACAGTCTTGTAAAATTGAACCAGAAGACAGATTGTTGTGCATTTGAAAAAGGAAAAAAATTGCAAACTTTAACTGAGGTTGAAGACTGTAGGAGTCAGAGTTGAACCCACAATGAGCTGAAGGCTAGTAAAGTTTACTCGTTAAAATGTATTGGATTTCAATAAACATGTTTTTTTGTTGATTTTGATGACGTGAAGCTTCTGTTTAGAAGATTTTAAAATCTTTACGGAAAGATTGAGGTTGACCTGCAGGTGGCGCTGTTAAGCTGCAAACCTTAGCATGCATTAGCTAGGCCAGCAGCCAAAAGGGAATACATGATCATCACATTGAGGGGAAACAAAGGAAGCACTGCTCCTGTTTCCCATTTGCCACTGTTTGTTTTCGCTCGCGGCTCTGCTGCAGCTGGCCCACTGAAATCCTGTTGATCTAATAGGCTTATGGGATAATATCATTTGGTTTTCTCTCTCTCGTCCTTGCGCAGTGTCTGGTGTTTGAGGATGCACCCAACGGTGTCAAGGCGGCGCTGGCTGCAGGAATGCAGGTGGCCATGATTCCCGATGACGACCTTGACCCAGAACTCACCCAGGAGGCGACGCTCCGGCTCCGAAGCATGGAGGAGTTTGTGCCGCAGCTCTTCGGCCTGCCGGCTTTTGATTGAGGAAGCATCGGAAAGTTGACGTCAAAGTGTTCTGCGTGATTGTCGAGCAGGTGACAGTAACTCGTACAGCCATTAAAAACTTTTTTCTTGATGTTTTAACATCCCTTTGATCATGACCATCTTTTATCAAGATCAACAACAGAAAATGTTTCGGAAATAAAATTAATCTTCAGTTTTTGCACTATATTTTTTAAACAGTCACTTCCTTCTCTACAGAGAGCAAGACACTGTCATTTCTAAACGACATTACAGATATATTTTGATATAAACAACCATGAAAACCTTTCCTTTTGAACAGAAAGATGAAAGAAATTATAGTAATATATTTAACTAGCAAATCACTGGGACAGCTCATCTAACAACCATATAACAATTCTGTATGACCGATAAAACCTTTTGCCACTGTACTCATGTAGTTGTTTAATTTTTTTGTGATTCTTTTGATTTGATCTGTTGAACCGAAAGCAGATAAATGCTGACAATGGCGGCGCTGAATACATGTTGAGCCTTGAGGTTCAAAGTACCGCTCTGGAACATTTCTGCACACTGAACGAGTCACGGGTAGATTCTCTGCTCCATAATGGCACCGTTTCTGAAATAATTAGAAACCAGTCAGGTGCAGTTTATTAGGGCTACATTTTCTTCTTCCCTTAAAAATAATTCCCGGAGTCATTTCAGCTGAACGCACTTTGAGCCAAAAAAGTAAAAATTGTAGAGAGCGCCACCTATGGACTCTGAAATGAATGACAATGCTTCATGAAGCTTCATCAGCACAAACACTAATATTTGGGGAAAAAAAACAAACAAATTCTGTTTTTTCCATTCTTTAAACTCTGTAACTATTTCTCCGATAGAAGTCTGGCACTGATATCAGTTAAAACCAAAAAAAATAACCATACCTCCTTTAACTTTCTGTTCAGGTTTAACTCTTGGCCTTCGTGTGTCTTGATTAAACATGAGGTTTAAGTCTAAAATGAAGTTCAGGGTTGTGTGTCTGAGCGTCAAGCGAGAGAAGTTGTTGGAGATAACCACTTAAGCCAAAGTGTTGTCGACTGTGGTGACACAGAGGAGAGACTGATGGCTTCCCATCATCCTTTCATCTCCAGTCGTAGCTCGCCCGCACTAACCGCTTCTCTCAAGTCCGACCGAGGCTTTAACCGAAGGGTCGGGGAACAGAAGCCGGCGCGGCCCCCTCAGGCAGTCGAAATGGGATTTCACTGCCCTTCATCCACTTCCCCTTTCATCCTGAAGGAGGTAATCTCCTCCACTTCCTCCTCCACACTCCCGTTCGCACACATCCTCCGTGGTTTAACATGTCAATTATCCTCTCCGGCAAAATTACTTCTAACTTTGTCTCAAACAAAAGGCTTCTGGGAAATGAGGCGAGTGGAACTGTATATTTGCTCGGCAAATGTATAAATGTCTCGGTATCAAACGAAGAAGCTCATTGCTTACATCCATAAGTGTGCTCTTTTACGACACGCATTCATTTTGATTCACTTCTCCTTCCCTTTCATTTCACTTTTAATTAAGCCCTGGCCCCTTTCCAGTTTCATCCCATATGTTTAGAACGTATAAATCACTTTGCGAGGAATAAATGTGTCCTCTGTTTTAAATTGATTCAACAGTTCCATTTATTTTTTTTATCATTATGTTCATTCATTATAATTTCCTTAATTAAAGTCTCACGTTGGAATAAAAAAAAAAAGGGGCTTGACTGACCACAGACAATAAAGTTTTAAAGTCAATTTATTTCCATAAATTATCCACTTATCAATCCTGCAGGACTTCTCTCAAGGCTGTTGACAATGATGACGTTTTTTTGAAAAGCTGTCAATCATTACGTCATCTCTAAAGGATGGGTTTTTTCGTCTTTCTTTCATCTTTATGACTCATCCGCTATTTCTTATACACAAAAAAAGGACCATTTGTCTGCAGCAATTGTTCACATGCTTGAAAAAATACAAAACTACTTGTCCTGGGGGAGACACCAGAAAGTAGATTTAGATCAGACCTGAGCAAAGTATGATCATGTATAAATGGTTCTAACGCATTAACAAATGTATTTTGTATTTATTATTAATTTACATTTTCACATAACACTTCCCTCCTTTGTGTGTGTAATTTTTTGTGTATATATTAATGCCTCAAAACATTTAATTTAAGTTAATTAAAGGAATGTTTTGAAAAAAACTCATCTATACAAGAATGAAATTGCAGCTTATTTATCTTAATAAATGTCATGGCCTAATGACGCATGTCCTTTTTTTTAGGGATTTATTCATCTCACTTTTTGCTTGACGGCCCCTAACAACATTCACAGAATTGAATGTGGCCCTTGAAGAATTTTAATTGCCCACCCCTGTTTTAGATAGTTACTCATTTTATTATACTCCTACTCATATATATGATCTTGAACTCCTGCTAGGGACTGGTTAAACAAAACCGTGGACACAAGTGGGGAAAAATGAATTTTAAGAAGAGTCAAAGTAAAGAAGATTCTCCTTCACGTTAAAAGAGGTACGTTGAGGTAGGCAGGCACCACATTAGGATTCCTGTAGAGGAAATACATTCCTGTTCAACTGGGAGGAGGCCATGGGGCAAACCCATGACCTTTTTGGAGAGGCGATGTCTAACCCCTCTCCTTGGTATTTCCCCGAAAAAAAGCCAGTGGAAGTCTCCAGGGAGAGGAAGTTCTGTGCCCTTTTTGTTCCGGCTGCCCTTTACTTTGGATAAACGATGGATGGAAATGTTATTTAACAATTACGACATGGAGACTTAAAATAAGCAACAAGTCTTGCTTTTTCTTTTGTTTCCATCCTTCACCGATTCCCTCTCTGTTTTTCTTTTTAAACAAGTGCATCGTATTAAAAACAATACAAATTGTATGTACTGTATGTATTTTCCAGACATTAATTGATATCTAATTTACTGCCTTTAATTTATGTTTCACATTAAAAAAGGGAAAAAACTTAGTGAAAGTAATTACTCTTTTCACACCAAATAACATGTCAACGCTAAACAAAATAAGGTCAAGATGTTGGTTACGTGATAATATCTACCGGTGATTAAATTTCCTGTGGGGTCAGATTGAAATAAAAATAAAGATGAGCAAAATCAAACCTTTAGTTCTCAAAAGGTGTGTTGAATTCATATTCTTCTAATGCGAAAAAAAAGGACATTAATCCATGGATGTTTCTGTCCACAAAAGATCTTAATAATTGATACCAAGGTCTACGGTGCTATAGTAGCCGAGAAGCCGCGGGCGAGTCTAGACTCATTTGATTTCTTGTTGTCTGCGTTTCTGCTGCGCCGACGAGTCGGGCTGTAAAATAACGGCATGTCGTGCCAGACAGAGGTCGGCCCTTTTGTTTCTCTACTTAAATAATTCAATATTAAGCTTTGACACGCCGTTAAAGACAAACTGTAGTTTTTTTTTTTTACAAAGCATGTTCAACAGCGCTATCAATCACGTGTGCCGAGGTCATAACTCATTGACAGAGGGCTTTTCCAAGTCCACTCAATCTTTTTCCGGCTGCTTGTAGCACAGATGTTAGCTCTCACGTCACTCTCTTCCAACCGTGTGAAAATGTAAATACGCTGCAATCATCGAGGTAATCGGTCATTGAAGTCCTGCGTTGACACATTACAGATGGAGGAGTTGACAGTTTTTCATGTGTGATTAATTGATTGAAGAGAAAAAAGAAAAACAGTGGTTAGATTTAGTAACGAAACTTCATGAAGAAGCGTCATATTTTGACAGAGGTCAATAGGTGGAGCCCTCGGTTTAAAATAGCTGTTAAAAGCAATATACTACACAGCGAAGAGCGACACCTAGAGGGCTCTGAGATGAAATAAGTAAGTTAATTATATTTGTAGAGCGCTTTTCCAGACCAGGGTCACAAAGCGCTTAAACAATCAAAACAAAAATCAATAAAATATACTTAAAAGATCAAGATAACACAGAGAACAACACAGGAGTCTCAGAAAATCACTGATATAAGGAGGAGTCTGACCATGAATAGATCTGAAAGTAAGAACCAGAATTTAAAAGTTGATCCTGAAAGAAACTGGCAGCCAGTGAACAGATTCAAGGATCGGAGAAATGTGAGTTCTTCTACTAGATAAGGTCAGAATTCTCGCTGCACATTTTTTTAATTAACTGCAATACTGTTCATGACGTTTCATCAACGCAGTCACTAGTTAGCTTGTCTAGCTCACGGTAATAAGGTTGCTGGTTGCTGCTTTCAGCAACCTGCATTATTTCTTTGTGGAGTTTATATGTTTTCCATGGCTCTGGGTTACTCTGGTTTCCTATACATACATAGGTAAACTGTAGTGATGGGCTGATGAAGATTCATGAAGCAGTGTCATTTTTATTTAAGAGTCCACTAGATGTCACTCTCTGGTTTATAACCCATTGAAGAATTCATTGAAGATGTAGTGTATTGAAACCTCACATCATTATTTAACTGATGGCGCCACCTGCTGACCTCTAAAATAAATGTAACTGCTTCATGAAGCTTCATTACCCCATGTTTGTTATTAACACGACATAATTCCAGATCTATAAATTGTCCACAGGTGTGAGGGTTGTTTGTCTCTAGTCAGCAGCTTTGATTCCCACGACAAACCTTCAATTGAAATACAAACAGGATGCTTGTTCCCACATCTACGTGCTCTCACCATCACATTACAAATTAAACAATTAAAGCAGTTCCCATCACTCCTAGGAGTTATATAAACAATGTTTCTTCTGGTCCCTGCCTCTCGCCCTAAACAGCTAGGATAGACCCCTGATGGCCACAATAAGTGTATGTAAAAGTCAATATCTGCTTTAGACTAAATTGGCTTTTTACTCCGTAAATGATATTTCAATCTCATAGATCGTTTTAAGCTGTGCTATTACCTCATAAATATAATTACCAATTTTTATTATTTATTTTTTTGAAGTGTGTATCAGCTGTATTTGTTAGAGTCTCATTACCATGAATAAGTACTACTTCTGCGTCCTGAGCTAAAATGAATTTTAACCTCTCTTTCCACTTCATTGCTCGGTGAAAGAAACACACTAAATAATCCGTCACAAGGTCTAAGCCATGATTCTCCGTGTTGAGAATGCATCACTACGAACTGGCCCCCAGGCAAGCAATTAAAGGTGACTATTTCAGTGGTAAATCAACAGGAAACATGATGAGTAAAAAAGCTTGTCGCTAACTTGCCTCATGTTTAAAGAGAGACTTTCTTTTCTTTCTTTTTTTTTTTCCATCCCTGCGGGCCTCAATCACGTCACGTTGGATTTCATATCCACATTTGCTCCTGTCAAGCAACTCCTCATCAGACAAACTATAATAAAAAGACAGAGGTCACAGGGGAGAGATGTCACATGAGTGACCCAATTTTCAACATTAATGCTTTCTCTTCTAAGTGCAACACAAAGAAGCCGGAATTTCAACCTCAAACAAACAAATCACATAGAAATGTAAAGAGCGTTTTTTTTTTAATCTCTAGGAGGCTTTTTGGTAAAACTGTCATTGATATGTTCTCAAAACCCATTTACAGCACCATCTGCAGCTTCAAACCTTCATCCATTACTACATTCTCAAATGACAAGTCAAATAAATATTGAGAGCTGATCCTGGGTGAAGTTTTGATTTCCGCCGGTCACAGGGTTGCACACCTCGACGCGAACCAGGAGGGATTTTATGGTGATGAAGATACGGCGAGCTTCTGAGTCTGTGAACAGTTTGTGTGAGGAGATAAGATGCAGACAGTGTGTTGGCTGCTCGTGCTAGGAGCGCTGCTGCTTCCTCAGTGATGCAAATAGAGCTCATGTTTTATTCAGCGTTTAGTGATGAGAGAACACGTTTGATAACCGGAGCAGGTGATAGCAAGGATGCAGCCGAGGAGCAGATGTGTGCAGGTAAACAGATGTTTTAATGAACAATTAAACAGGTAAATATTTCATTCATTTGCCGTTTCAGGGGGTCGTCACTAATGAGTCATAAAGTTTCTCGGAGAAACTTGAATGGAATTTAAAATAGGAATAATTATATGGTAACATTTTCACACTTTTGTGTACATTTGCGTACTTTGTTCTCCAATTATAATTTGAATTAAAAATGTGTGAGGATTACGTTTTGTTTCGAAACAACAACAAAAACAATGGCAAGGCTGTTAAAAGAGAATTCAAGATCAAAAGATTTTAACAGTGAAACACAGAATAGATGATCAAAGTGGGAAAAGTCGACAACATGTAAATTACACAATTTAGTTTTTTTTAGTATTTAAAAAAAAAGCCTGAGGGTAAAGGAGCTAAATCACACTGTTTGATAGGTTGACGCCCAGTCACATGGCCTTGTGTACTACTAGAGCTATACAGGAAGAAATGATTATAGCATTTTTACTTTTTATTCATTTCTTGTTAATTTTAACGTCTGGTACTGGCAATAGGTTATTTTGTTTTCCTCACTACAACTGTTATTTTAGGCATTTCATGTTTACTTTTCTATCTGTTGGCCACATAGAGGACTTACCACTCCATTAATGATCGCTGTGTGAAGATCAATTACCAAAAACGTTTTCCACTAACACAGTGCTTGAGATTGTCTATAATACAAGCATCCTGTCGTTCCCAAACCTGCTGAGAGCAGTTGTGATACAAGAAAATTATTTAAAAAAAAAAGATAATTAACTCATGGTTCACTATTCGATTACTGATCGATGGTTGGATGAGAAATGTTTAAATTAATAAATATATGGATATATGGTTTAGTGGTTGGATTAATGTTTTGGTGCATGAATAGATGGATGGATGGTTTTAATGGGGGATGGCTGGATTGCTGGGTACTTTGTGGACAATTGGGTGTATGGATGGATAGATGGATGGGGTTGGTTTGGTGGATGAGTGGTGGATGGATGGTTGGATTGTTCTGTGAATGGATGAATAGATGGTTTGAATGAGGGATGGATGGTTCAATGGGTGTTTTTTATGGATGGTTAGATGGATGGATGGTTTTAAGGAGGGCTTGAGGGATGGATTGGAGGAAAGATGCCCAGATGGATTAATGGGATGAGGGATGGTTGAATTGGTTTGATGGATGAATGGAAGGGTGGTTGGTCGATGGATGGTTGAAAGGAGGGCTTGATGGATGGATGGATTGGAGTAAAGATACCCAGATGGATTAATGGGATGAGGGATGGTTGGATTGGTTTGGTGGATGAATGGATGGGTGGTTGGTCGATGGATGGTTGAAAGGAGGGCTTGATGGATAGATGGATTGATAGATGGTTTGGAGGATGAATGAATGGATGTATATATATTTTAGTTGGTGATGGTTTTGTGGATGGATGAATAGATGGTTGGGATGAGGGATGGATGGTTCGATGGGTGGTTTTTGTGGAGAGTTGGTCGTATGGATGGTTAGGTGGATGGATGGTTTTAAGGAGGGCTTGATGGATGGATGGATTGGAGGACAGATACCCAGATGGATTAATGGGATGAGGGATGGTTGGATTGGTTTGGTGGATGAATGGATGGGTGGTTGGTCGATGGATGGTTGAAAGGAGGGCTTGATGGATAGATGGATTGATAGATGGTTTGGAGGATGAATGAATGGATGTATTTTTGTTGGTGATGGTTTTGTGGATGGATAAATAGATGGTTTGGATGATGGATGGATGAATGGTTGGTTTAGTGCCGTGATTTTCAACCAGTGTGCCGTGAGAGATCATCAGGTGTGCTGCGGGAAATTACAATGAATGGTCTATTTTCGAACTTCATTCATATATAAACTATAAGGCGCATCTGTCCCTTTAAGAAATGGAACCACAGCACTCTCGCTGCTGCAGCTGCGCGTCAAGTGAGAAGTTTTTGAGACGGGAAAATGCAAATGCGGAACATGGCCCTGGACACAGATGAAGGCCCTAATATGAGTGGTGGACAAAAGATAAAAGGACGGTGAAATCGAAGCAATACAGCGAAAGCTATCTTTCATTTGGATTCACTTTCACCGGGGATGCAACGGCACCGACTCCGCTGTGCTTGGTGTGTGGTGAGAAGCTGTCCAATAGCACCATGGTGCCAAGCAAGCTTTAAACGCCATCTCCAAATGAAACACCCTTCTGTTCAAAACAAGCCGACGGATTATTTTGCACGCTTACGGACAAACAATGAGAAACATGAACATTTTTGGAGAAAAAACACAAAGGTAAACAAGCTACCTTGTCGCTGATCTCGTAGCTAAATCAAAAAAGTCCCACTTTGTGAAGACGCGACCTTTGAAATGTCGCTAATTTGCGTCTTTGTGTGAGGAAATTGGAGCGGAACATAAAGTCTTATTGCTCCTCACGGAGGTCCGGTGGCTGTCGCGCGGCAAAGTGCTGACCCAGAGCTCCGATTACTCAAAGAAGCTTGCAAGTGATGAGTGGTGTGCAAAGCTGGCATACCTGGCTGATATATTCCATCATGTGAATGAACTTAACCCACGGATGCAAGGCCGAAATGAAAAACCTGCTTACAATCACTGATAAAATGAACGGATTCTGTTTAAAGTTGCAGCTCTGGCAACAACATGTGGCAGCCTTGAGATGTTCCCACTCACCGTGGAGCTGCATGATGGCAACACTGCTGCAATGTGCGAGGTGATTGGCACACATTTGAAAACTCTTGAGGAGAAGTTGTCATTTTATTTCCATTCAGCCTTCACAGAATGCCTTGACTGGGTTAGGGACCCATACAGCTCAGCATCCGTCGCTGGAAAGAACATGACTTTAAAGAAGAGGAACTCATTGAACTCAAACAAGATCGTAGTTTCAAGCTAAAATTTGAAATGCCAGGATATCCATTCTGTGTTCATCGAAACAGGCCCGGGTTTCACACTAAGTGTATAAATACATTAAAAAACATATTAACTATATGCATTACTGTGTTCGAAGTGTCATTTTGTGTCATTTTGGTTGGTGGTGTGCCCAAGGATTTTGTAAATGTAAAAAATGTGCCGCGGCTCAAAAAAAGGTTGAAAATCACGGGTTTAGTGGACCAATGCCAGGATGCATAAATGGATTTATTGGCTGTTTTGATGGATGGTTTGGTGGTTCGATGGTAGACAGATGGATAAACGGAAGTTAATTTTCATTCATGTCTTTTTTAACATAGACAACAGAAACAGTTAAAAGATAATAAGGAGATAAAAAAACATGTATATATTATGAATATTAAATATCTGTGATGCCGTGACATTGTGTCAAAATTCATTAAGTGAATTTTAACTTTACCAGATGGTAACGAAGAGGAGCTGAAGAATAATGCACAAGAAGATATTTATTAATAAATGTTTTCTTAAACACATAGAGGTTCTCTTGTGTATTTTGATGTGTTTGTACCAGCAGTGATGAGAAGAACATTTTCTTATTTGTACTTTACATCTTGCTCTGGTTTTGGGACACACTGGTATAAGAACTGAAAAAATAATTGAAAGTTAAATTGAGTTATTTCTTTGGATCAGCAGGTCACAATGAACAAATCACACTACATTTTTGAAAAACTGAACAGAGGTGATGTTTTGTTGTTGTCTCTCCTTTTTTTTTAAAGTTTTTTTTAGTTTTTGTCTTCAAAGTAGGGGGTTTTTAAAATTCTCAATAAATCAGAGGAACTCCAGAGAATTCAGACTTCAAAAGAAAACCCATGTGGCAGGAAAAACAAAGAGAATTTCAAATGACATTTATTTGTTGTGTTGTTCCTACATGGTTAGATCATATCGTGTGAGTCATCTTCAGCTAGTAGTAGACGGAGAAAAGAAAAAAGATGGTCCCAAAGATAATCTGCTATTTATTAGGTATTGACATATTTTGACCCAATTTGACCATAAATATGAACGATAAACACACCATATACTTTTGAGTATTCTCACTTTTTCTTCTTTAAACGCTTCATCTTCACTGTCTCTCTCCCTCCTACAAAACATCCTTTGAGGTCTCATCGATTTGCGATGTAGTTCAAAGGCTGAAGTGAGGAGTTTGTCCAAGGATCTGCTGCCTGCTCTGCCCAGTCAGGATCCACTTTAATTCAATTCCCTCCTGCATTATTAGTACTCATTAAAGATGAGGCCAAGTTTTACCGGGGCATGAAAATCCCTCCTGTGCAGACAGTCTTTACATTCAACCGTCTTAATGAACGTGTAGTCAAGTTCTCCTCAGATCAAGACACACTGCAAAGTTGGTAGACCGAGTCAAGACCAAGGGTACTTCTGAGTACATTCTACTTAAGACAAAAGCTGTTCCTGAAACCAAAGGTTAGGGCTGTTAAGATAAGGGGAGATAGCTTTTAAGTGGAGTTAGGGAGTTTCCTGAGCAGAGAACAAAGTACGCATTGAGAGTTTGAACAAGAAGCAAAACTCTGTTGCTTGATTTTCCTTTACTGTTCAGTGGTTTGTGGTGGATTTGAAAGCCAACCGAAACTGCTTCTAATAGGCCAGACGACAATCCGAGACATTGATTAAAGCTGAGCTATTTACCCTTGTTAAGATCAGATTGAATTAAAAGGTTGAAAGTGTAAATATTTACCAGCATTGCAATCAACACAAGCAAGTCAATATTAATGTGAATACTGTGCAAGTTAGCTCAAGTTTTCACACATTTTATACGATGGATTTAAAGTTTAGTATTTATTTCACAGATATTTTACCACTCATTTATGGGAAAATAAAGTCTTCATCAAAATAGTTATTATTTTGAGGGTTCATCCATTGCCCATTATCACCACAAATATAAATCTAGCTTTTAGCATTGACCAACCAAAAGCTCTTGAAAAGATGAGTCATACCCTGTTTATTCCTTGTTATGAGTTATCTGAGAACGCTTTGGAATCATTCCTAAGCTAAAAATCTTTGGGAATGTTTTTGGTTATATTAGGAACTCTAAGAATCAAGACCGAGACCCAAAGAACAGTATAGAATACAGTTATATTACACTAGTAAGTAAGTAAGTAAGTTTTGTTTGTAAAGCGCCTTTTTCAGACCAGGGCCATAAACAGTTTAAAATTCATGCTTGATATAGAGAAAAACAAAACAGCCCCAAGAAAAATCTTGCAAAAAAAAGGTTTTAAGATGTTTCTTGAATGAGTCAGTAGTTTATTACATTTTGTTTATTCCACTATATTTAAAGTGTATACCTTTTATTTTATTGAATTTCCATTATCAGTGTTCAAGATATGGAACTAAATGACTTACTTTGCTTCTGTAAACATCTTCAATTGTTCATGTATTTCTTTGCCATGTTTATTCGTGGGGTTTTAGTAACGTATAGTTTCTCAACATGTTTGAATAGTATATACATTTGTATATACATTTTTAATAGATTGAATATTTGTTTGAATTTTTTGTTTTTCAATGGTTTGCAAATGTGAAAATTATTTTTGTAAAATATGAAATGAGCCAGTCCAGGACTTCCCAGCCACCGTAATAATAATCTTCGTATAGTTTTAATCACCTGATAAAAGCTAATTCATTGCAAAATGTCATCATTGTTCTTGTTGACTTGTTTTCACACATAATCAAACACAATGGGTCTCATTCATGAAGCGTGAGCAGAACGAACGAGTGTGTAAAACTTGAACAGCAGGAAATTTACTGGATTTTGGCAATCATTAATATTTTAGTAGCTACGCTCTTGTGCTGGATACTCAGAAAATCGACACCTGAGCATGGGCAGTTTGTCACTATTAAAAATGCACATTTTATTTCATGTTGCAGTTGCATATGTAAACAATACACGGATGATGTTTAAAAACATGCTTTGAACATAAACAAATTAAATTACTTTTAGTTAAATCAGTTGACAATTAGGAGGTTTAAAATCCAGATTATGTTCATCGTTGTGATTGTCTACTTAAATCGACTCAATAGATTACACAAGCTATCTGCATGATTAATGTTTATTTAAAAACAATATTAAAACATACGAATAGAGGCTAAAAATAAAATAACAAAATATGTAGACAATGGTCACATATATGTCCTGACAGAGATGTTTCCTCAATAATAAAAGCAAAGTTGTCATGTCTTGTCTCATGATTTTATTTTGAAACTTCTTTTGCATATCCTTTCTGTTTCCTGAGCGCCACGGCGCCTGTTGCTCTCACAGCAGCTGCAGATCATTTTAGTTTAAAGCCACTTCTACTGCAGCAACAGGCGTCAGATTATAATTCTCAATCCCTGGTATATACAGTATGTTCTCTATCCTCTCTCTGTGGTTTTTTTTCTTCCCTAGTTCCTAGTGTGTTTGTCCTCCTTGTGCCTGAGTGTACCTTTTGTCATTTTATCTTTTATCTTTTTTTAATCACTAGCGATGGGTCGATGACTGTATCGATACTGTGTTACTGAATACTGACACCTGCTGGACCTTAAAAATTCTGTTGTTCTCGTCAGCAAATGATATTTTAGGCTTTGATTTTCAATTCAATATACTTTATTGCTCACCATGGTGACAAATTCAACATGCGGTGCAGTGGAAAAACAGGAGACAATCACCGAGGCAGCTACTCCCGTGAAAAACTCGTCTTGCACTTGAATCACATGAGGGAAGGTGGGTCTGGGTGGTGGAGAAAAAAACCCTGGCATCTCTGCTCTGTTCCTGAAGGGGAAGCCGTGCAGGGAAACAAAGAAAACACACCTTAAACACAACCACAAACACAGACCGAGACAAAACAACTTGAGTTGTAGGAGCACGTGTCCATGAACGTCCTCGTCATTGACCCAGTCTCTGCCTGGTGGTACTCGGCCTTGGGAGCTGGTCCAGAGAGGATTTCAGAGTCAATTGTCGAGCTTTGCGATACACCAGATATCCACCAGCTCCAAAAAGTATAAATCCAGTTATCATAAATCCAAACATGTAAATGTCTTCCACTTGAGTCACAGGAGGTCACTCCTCCTGTGACTCAAGTGTTTCTTTTGTGCATTTATTTTTCAGTTTCACATTAAATAGTTTCACCTTGGATATTTCCTGTTAGAGGTTAGATTAACAGACCGCGGTAAAGTCAAGTTGACATTGAATATTCGCTGCAGAACCAGCCGACCCTTCATCCAATACATGACCTAAGTTAGAACTTCGAAAGGCCTCTTTATCTACAGCGGTTCGATTAGGTGCGTCAACAGTTTGACTGGATCATCTTCACCTCCTTATAGGGTCATTTATTGATTAAGATTTACACTAATGAATCTATACCACGAGCTGCTCTTACCTTAAGATTCATCAAATTCTCACAAGTTTATGATCTGAGACCAAATCTGCACAGGGGTTTTACTCTCACTATTATGAGTGAGACCGAATTATCTTAAGAACATTAGACATATTTCTGGTGACTCTGGAGTGAACACTAGAAATATATGATGATGTTTTCATGGTCGCTACATTATCCTTTAATCTGTGGAAGCATTAGTCACCTGGTTATATATTTCCCCCTCTCTCTGTCGCCACATTCCAAGTGCGCTTCAATTCCAATTATCCAAAGATAGATTGTTTCTACCTCTCTTCAATAATTCACCCGTGGCATTGATTCCTGTTTCATTTTTAATCACATCCATATCTGTCGTGACTTCGCAGTGTTGCTCGAACATGCAAATAGGAATCTCTCCACGCCTGAGCTGACACTCACAGTGATGTCACGCTCCTGTGCACGGCGTGCACTGAGAGAGCGTCAGTCGTGACCCAACGCCTCACAGTAAAAGAGGAGGTAAAAGGATCCCATGAATACTGAGCAAGCGTGTAGAAGAGCCGACGAGATAAGAATCCTCAGACTCTGTTAACACCTTCACTGAAGCTAGTAAAGTGTCGTATATGACTGCTCCATCCCCGCACTGGGCTTTATGATGTCACTAAAATAAAATGGATTATAAAAAGTTACACTTTTTTTTGGAGTAATCTGTGCGGTAAATGGTGGCTGGCTTCTATATTTCCTGCTTGGCTGTTGACGTGCCGGGAGAGCTGGCCGGTCCCTGATTTCATGACTTATGGATGTTGCATCATTCAGAGGTGCTAAGAGAAAAAAAATAAAAAAATCATTCAACTGCAACTTGATGAAATTCACAAAGGGACAGCTGACTACACCAGGAACAACCTTGCCAGTTGTGCAGTCAAGCACGAGAGCCCGGACACAGGAGCCGGAGAATACATTAAATATCCAATAAGTATTTATAAAACAACAACCACCTTTCATTTCCTGGATGTTATCACAGAATGATTTAGTTTTTTATTGAATAGCAAAAAACAGGAAAACTGTATCAAACTGTTTTTTGCTTTAATACACATTTGGAAATGAATCATTTTCATTTTGTAATAACTCTATTTTTATGGGATTGTGACCCATTTATTTTGAAAGGAAAAATAAGGTCACACATTCCTGATGATAAGGTTCCAGGGTTGAGTCAGTACTTGGGTGACTTAGGTCAGTCTGTCAAACTGAGCCTGAGAAACCTGGGTGTTGTATTTGATAAAGACATGTCTCTTGTTCGACACTGCAGAAAACTGACCAGAAACTGTTTCCTTCAACTTAGAAAAATCTCCAAACTTAGGAAAATGTTGTCGGAACATGATCTGGAGCTTGTTATCCATGCGTTTGTTTCTTCTCGTCTGGACTATTGCAACAGTTTGTTTTCATGTCTTAACAAGAAGGAGCTGTCTCGCCTGCAGTTGATTCAGAACTCTGCAGCGAGAATTCTAACCCGCTCAAGTAGAAGAACTCACATCTCTCTGATCCTTAAAACTCTTCACTGGCTTCCAGTTTCTTTCAGGATCAACTTTAAAATTCTGGTTCTTACTTTCAGAGCTATTCATTGTCAGGCTCCTCCTTACATCACTGATCTGATCCAACCTTACACCCCAGCTCGGGCTCTGAGGTCTGTGGATCAGAATCTACTTATGGTTCCTCGCATACGGCTCAGGACCAGAGGAAAGAAATCTTTTCAGGCTGTTGCTCCTAAGCTTTGGAACAATCTTCCTCTCTCTTTGCGCTTGATGGAGTCTACTGACTCCTTTAAGAAACATCTTAAGACGTTTCTATTTGTTCAGGCTTTTCCTTGAATTTCTCGAACTCCTGTGTTGTTCTCAGTATTATCTTGATCTTTAAAGTATATACTTTTTTGAGTATTGTTTTGATTGTTAAAGCGCTTTGTGACCCGGGTCTGGAAAAGCGCTATATAAATAAATATTACTTACTTACATTTACTTTTGCTTTTTTAAATTCCTGTTTTATGTCTTGTATTGACTTAATAAATAATATTAATAATTAAAAGCATTTCACCGCAATTTTAAGGGAATAGATACAGATATGAAAATGTATCAATGACATTAACCTCGAATATAAATTGTTACCTGAGCCACGTATTGAAATATGAATGAACATACCACGATCCGACAAAAAAAAAAAAAAAAATTACATAAGATACACAGACCTTGAATGTCATCGTCGCTGTCGTTGCCTGGTGACATGACGGCATCAATGTTGCAAGAATCAATATTGATTTCAAGATTGAAGCTTTTATTTCTAAATATAAAACACTCAGATAGTTATTCAATATATTATGTAATTTTTTTTTTTACTTTACATTTAAAACTTTTGATTAAAACCTTCAAAATCCACTATTATCTGGTTTCAGTACCTCCTTTCAAATCAATACGCTTAGATGTTCCTGAGGAGATTACACGGTTTATGTTGTATTTTAACTTTTTTTTTTTTAATATTTCATGTTTCCTAAGTACATTTTGGTGCCATCAAGATAGATTTTTTTTCATTCAAATACTATATGGTTTGAGTTTTTCCCTTTTTTTTTATTGTGGCTGAAACTTTGAATAAATGATGGTATTACAGTTTTTGAAATTCAAAAAATAGTTTACCTCAAGTTAATGGTCTTTTTCTTGCCGGCGCCGTTCAGCCGCCTGGGTGCTCAGCAAAGGTCTGGTCCTAGAATCAATCAGGGGGCGCGTTTATCATCTGCATAGTGGCACATTTTGAGTGACATTCGTGTATTGACGTCCAGATCTGTTCTTTTGTTAGCAGCATCCATAAAGTAAGCATCGATTTTAGATCATGGGTCGATCAATTCTTTGTTCGTGTCAGGACTATATAAAGCAGAGGTCCCAGACATGCACTCACGGGGCCATTTGGGGTTTGTTATGTGTTCTTCAGCCCTTCAATAAAGGAGGGCAGACAATGTCAGACGGGAAAAGAAAGCTTTGACTACGTCGCCGGCTATATCACCTATTTATTTCATTCCATGAACAATTGACACAAAGAAACGAGTCCAGATTCACAGTGAAAACCGCAGAAAATGTTAACATTTAAAGGTTCTTAGGTCAAATTTACCTTGCTCACATTCTACAATGTGTAGGAATTCGCTTCGGCTTAATGTCAGAAAATCCCAAAAGGAAACTTTACCTCTAAAGTCTTCTTGGCTGTTGTTACTTGCAACGGCAGTCGGCGCATAATAGGCTTTTCAAAGAAGAACAGAAGAGTTAAAGACACAGACTGTGTTCCCAAACGTAGTCGTGCGAAAGGTCGAAGGAAGTTTGAAAGAGGCGGATTGTTTGAAGGATTGTGTTTGTCATAACAATAGCGATCATAGATTTCTGTGCTTGAAGAGAAGCAAAATATTTAATTTCCTGAACTATCCCTGGAGGAGGGTTTTGACAACACATGCCAAACAGTGCCAGTAAAGTTTCCAATGTGACAAATAAAAACACACTATAAAAAGCTGTGGAATCTCCAGGGCGTCGCTGAGAGCCAGAACAGTGTTTAAGTCTTAACGTTTGGTAGCTAAACTTTTTCCTCAGCCATGTCCCAGCTGGCTGAAGTAAAACTGGGCTACAGAAAAGAGAGGAGAAAACTCTTTTTGTCTCTCTCA
The DNA here is from genome assembly GCF_982586985.1 of Callionymus lyra. Classification (NCBI taxonomy): domain Eukaryota; kingdom Metazoa; phylum Chordata; class Actinopteri; order Syngnathiformes; family Callionymidae; genus Callionymus; species Callionymus lyra. Next base: position 22,549,111 of record NC_141822.1, on the reverse strand, counting down.
AAGGAATCGCTTCAGTTCCAATTCCAATGGGAAATCTTTCAAGAATAATAATTAAACCTATTTTAAAAAGGAATTTGAGCTGAAAATAAAAAAGGGATTTGGCTACGTGCGAGCTGTGCAAGACGTTTAAATATTCATGGAAGCTGTTAATAATTGACTCGGAATCAGCACTGATCAATGTTTTTGGTATTTGATGAAAGTGGGAATGTATTAGTGTGGGGTTAATTAGCGTCTGGTTCAAAACCCGGCTCCGTGATGGTATGGATGAAGATATTTTCTGCATTGTATCAATCGTTGTTTTGTTCCGCCGGCTCGCTGTTTCAGAGGTCTCGCTATATCAATTAGTCAAAGGTGATTTAAAATTCATGAGTAAAGGCGGGAAACATCCGTCAGCCTGCCCAAAGTTCTGGGCTCGGGCGAAGCGGACTCGTTCGAATGCATCGCAGGTTCACTCGCCCGTGACACCTCGAGCATCTTGTAAAGAGAATAAGTGAGTAGCCGCATGTGGATGTGGAACGAGCGCAGCCGAAATGATCGTCAACCTTCAAACACATGACGGTTTATGCATTTGTCTCCAGCGCTTTGCTTGATTTCATCCCGGGTCTATCCCGTCCCGGCTTCTTAATTGAAACCACTCTGGGTTAGATCAAGGCTTTACATTAATTCCTCCAGACAGAAGCTCTTATCAAAATGCAGCAGGCTTACTCTGGTAAATAAAGGTTTGGCAGGGGAAGGGTGGAAGATATAGCCTGCAATAGCCGAGCTGTGGACGCCTCTAAAAAATATAACTTTGCAACTTTGCCCATTACGGTCGTGGCCAGAGAGAAATCAGTCAAAACGTGGATGAGCAAATGTCATTTATGAAATACAGCAGAATGTCCTGTTATTAACATGTCTACTGCTAGTGGACGGACAGTCTGTTCTACAGAAAAATGGTAAGCCCAGACATCATTTAGTCTCCTGTTGAGGATTTAAGTGGTAAACACTTTTAGTCAGGTCAACCGTGGGAGGAGAGTGTGAAGTTTAGCGGCTGTCATTCTTCAGACAAGAGAACATTAAGTCTCAATGTAGCAGTACAAGGGGTTGCAGGTTGTACTAGTGAGAGATAGAGGTGTGACCAGGGAACGCCACCCTGGGAGTTGCACCCAGGGAATTTAAATGAAAGTCATGTAGGCAGGACACATGGCTCAATGACAAGGATACAAACATTTCATTATGTCAAAAGTTATTAATAAAATCACATTAAGAAGATAAAGGCTCTAGGGAAAGAAAGACAGCGACTCGTTTGTGATACGCAATTTGGTCGATTTTCCTGCCATCCATTGATTCAGTTTCTGCACAGATTCCACAAAGAAGTTCTTCAGTTCTCCAAAGAAGGCACTTCGAAAAACATGTCTGGGAAACACCCGTATCATAGCTGTTGTTCTTAAGTGAACTCATATTCTACTCACCCTCATGTCGACTTAGAGTTTGAATTATATTCAGAGTTAAAGGCAACAATATATATCCACTTCCAGGAAGTACTCCGGGTGAATATCGCGAGGGCTTTCAGTGTAGAAAGTAGACCGCTCTGTTTCACATGTTATTCTTCAAACAACGGGTATGTCACATTGGTTTTCAGTCAAAGAAAGAGTGAATTCCAGGTGAACTATCACCTTAAAAAAAATTGAAATGCAGTCAATGTAAATCAAGACATTAACAATGAAAATACAAAACAATTACTTATTCCAAAATTGAACAGAATCAATAATAATCTTAAATCAGATATAGTACTAATACGAAACGGACAACATTAGCATGACACGCTCATTACTACATGCATACCTTTGCATCCTAGACTTACCACACATGAACTAAGCTACAATACAGGCAATGTCAGTAGACCTACTGACATATTGAGCACATCAATATCGAGGCCAGAAGGCAGGAGAGCCTTGAAACTAGGAAGTGTGTAAGCAAGGCTTCCTTTTATCAACCCCTCCCCAATTCACAACTTAGCCAACATTGGTCATGCCAGGGTCTGGGTGGACCACTCCCTTGCATTGAAAAGGCCTTATTTAATAATGCCACATGTGTCATCTTTTCATTGAAATGTGCTTAAGCCCGGCCCACTGAAAAATCTTTATATCACTCTGCTACGATTGGTCAAGCATTGGGGTGGTCAACACACGTTATAAATCGGACTAGTTGTACGAGGGACTTACTTGAGAGGAAGCCTTCAAAATTTGAAACCTGTGCATAAGCCAGGAGAGTTGGGTTTTGACATTAGTTGTCCTATAAGAAAGAAATTGATTCAACTTCAAATGGATGCACTCATAAAAGTAGAAATAGACAAAAAAACAACAACTGAAAACAGGGTTTGCAATAGATTCTCAACCTTTGACGGCAAAGTGCTTCTAACTTGAGTGGAAATAATGGCTTAGACGAGAGTACAACAAAATACTATACTTCACATGGAGTTCTAAATTTCAGGCCAAACAAACATTGGAACACCAAACGGATCTACACTCTAAACAGAAGAAACAGTGAAAATTCACAAAAAGCTAAAAATACTTGACGCTTATAGTTAAAGCTATTCTAGACATAAATACAACATATTCTATTAATCGTTAGATTTGTTCTCATTTCAAAGTCATACTGAAAAAACCAACACATTTACCAATGAAACTATCGATCAAGATGTCTATAGTCAGAAATGGAACATCTCTCTCCGCATATCATCTTCTCAGATCCTGCTTGAGTATAATCCTCATTCATACTGCATCTCCATTTCTGCAACATCTCATGTTTCATTGATGGACAGATTAAAGTTTCAGGTCTACATTTGGCCCTTGGTAACAATGGGATTTTTATCGAGAGAGTCGAGAGACTTTTCAGAGTGTGAACTGCCAAATGAGACCGAAGACCTCGGAGAGAAGAGAGGTGAAGCTTCGACTTCATCTATGGGGAGATTTTGACACCAAGCCATGGTAAGACTTGGATCATCTGATGTTGTACAATAACTATGTTTTTACCTCACGTCAGATGTTTTCAATCTACATTATCTTTGTGCCTTTTCCCACATAAACACATTATAGTTTGATAAATACTCGAGTAGGGCTGGATATCAAGGCCAGTTTCCTAAATCGATTTCATCATGTTGATCATAAGGTTTGGATAATATTAATTTCAATATGATTCAGAATATGCTCTTGAACATTTTACTGTATTACAATGTACTTTCTTTTTTTCTCCATAACTTTATCGACAGTTCTACTTCCTGTGCCCCATGTCTACGTGTTCTCAGGCTTTCTCTACTGACTTCTATATCCCATGTTTACATTGTATTATGACTCAGTTCCAGCATCTGAACGAGCAATTTGAAGCCTTCATTTTGACTACTGAGTTTAAGCGTTATTTTAAAGTCTTTTATCCCGATGGACCTCAAAGAATCAGCTGGTTCATTGATTCTTTCAGTTTCATTTTAACCAGGAGAGACTTCACCAGAGTTTGATAAATGAGAGTTAGAGATGTGAGAATTTTCTATTCCCCCCTGATGTGGTCTTGACGCTGGTGGTGGTAAGTTTTTAGCATCTTGGTCGTAGTAGTTTAATCATAATGGAGTTATCTAGAGTGATTTATGGTCACATATACCAAGAGCTACAGTGGCGAATGAAAATAAAAACCTAGATCAGAACCAGACTGTGTGTAAACGAGCAGGTCTTCCTTATTAAACCCTTTCTTTTCTTTCATTCTTAAATTAGTTTTGTCATCTTGACAGCTTGTTGTCGAAAGCTAACGTTTTGGTACATTTTTGTTATATCAGTTATAAATGGATTGAATCGATATACAGTATGTACCCAGCATTACTTATGAGTCCCTCACTGGGAAGCCCGAATATCGGCTCCCGATCCTCCTTCCTTGACGTGGTGTGAGGGCCCGGATGTACTTCTTTCCCTGTCCTGGGGCAGGTGCAACGTTCCTACTCTGTAACCTTGAATGAAGGGGGTAGATACGCCGAAAACCTTTTTTCATGCGTGGAACTGAGGACTGAGGTATTACTGACGCCTCATATGACGAGTGGAAATGAAAGCCGAGAGGAAGGGAGTCTTTGGCATCACCCAGACCACAAATTAGAACCGGAGCTTACTTATGAGTACTGGTAAATTGCCTGGGGTGATTTATGTGGGAATCCCGACATCTTTATTATTCAAGCAAACTTGGAAGCTTGATAACTTGGTTAGCCAGGTTTTCACTTTAACTGCTAAAACAAAGTCAAAGAGGAATGTTTCAAACATTAATCTTGTCTGAAGATATTTGAAAATTCTTCTTATACTTCTATATTAAGAAAATGAGACTAGGTGGAAGGAACAGACCTTCATATATATATATTTTTTTCATATAGAAAAAACCAAACCGTCATTTCTTGTGCCTTGGTATGATTTTCCTCACGATGTAAATTAAAGCCGACGTCTAGGATTGTAAAGGCAGTTGAGTAGGTTTGACTATTTGGCTTCCGACGTTGTGCCGGGTTGAGGCCCTCTAGGGTACGACGCAGCCCTCTTCTCTTGACACGGTTGTCTAGAAGAACATAGGCGTTTAAAGAGCATGTTTAAATAAAGCTGCCGCCCTTGAGCAATTCCAAAGCTGAACTCTATGCCGGCAGAATTTTCATATCATGGTGCTAATGTCTGAGTGGGTGGATTTCAACCATTTCAACCTGCTGTCTAGACAGAAACTGAGAATGCAGTCTTTACAAACACTTATATCCGCCGCATGTTAAACACCATTTCATCAGTTTTAATGCTGTACATTCGGCACGAGGGTGTCAAAACTGTGAGTGGTGATAATTTATTCAGCAGTCGTGTGCCTCTGGGATTTCCACGGCCTTTACATTTACTTCCCACAAACATTAGCAGGATCAGTATAACAAGGATATGCATAACTACTTACTGGTTTATATGCTTCTCACTCTGACACAGAGCCAGTATCCTGTCGCATAACCTCAGCGGCAGCAACAGCCTTTAAACATACTGACGGTAATGCCCGCTGACAGAACAACACTAAATTGGTGTGGAGTGTCTGTCTCTGCTGCGCAGTTTCCTGTCTTCTTGTGCTGAACGGTGAAGTGAGCAAATTAGACCTTTGTGTTTGTCCCACATTGTGGATGTTGAGTCTTTCATAACTTCAATTATATGAAATAAAATAAAAAACTGTGTGATTAAAATCAGTTAATTTGTAGTTTGTATATGTTACAAATTGAATAGATCTAAAAAAAAAACCTCAGTTACCGATGTTAATGACACAAAGTAAAAATAACATTTACCTGTTAACCATATGAGTTGACCTCAGCGATGCTTTTTTAAATAGACGTTGGACCTCTATTATATTATTATTATAGGCTTTTCCTTGATTTTCTGGAACTCTGGTTGTGTTATCAGTTTTATCTTGATCTTTAAAATATATACTTTATTGAATATTGTTTTGATTGTTTAAGCGCTTTGTGACCCTGGTCTGGAAAAGTGCTATACAAATAAAAATTACTTACTTACTTACTTACTCTATTGTATCATGAGTATGTGTCTGTTTGTACAAAACTCTCTTTCCATTGAAATATTTACATTAAAAAATGTGCTTAAGCCCCGCCCACTGAAAAATCAAGCTACAATCTCTGCTGTGATTGGTCAAGCATCGACGTTTGTCGCCGCGGCATCATCGATCCAGGCAGTCTCCACCTCCAAGGGACTCGATATATAAACAAAGCTGACGTGATTACAGCTGGAGTGAACACAGTGTTACGTCATAATGGACTCCGCTTTCGTAACCTCTTGTTTGCCGAGATTTCGGGCAGGGAAGAACTTCATAAAGTAATAACTTCAAAACATGGTCATGATGAGGGACTTACTGCATCTTGGAGAGGAAGACTTCAACATTTGAAATGTGTGAGTGAGTCAGTGGAGTTTGGAGTTTCACATTAGTTGCCCTTTAATCTGTCCAAGGTACGCCCAGAAACACTCAATCTAATGTCAGTCCAGCTTCAAAATGTCCGGTTTACAAAGACTTTTAGCCATAAATTAGAAAGAAAAGCGTGAATCTAATCAGTGAAATTTGATTTCTTTATCCCTTTATCTCTGATTTTGAAAAATGTAATTGAACATTTGGCTACAGTTGAAAATTGTTTATTATTATTATTGACAAATAATTGACGATCTTTTTAGTTTTGAGTCAAGCTCTACACATATTTTATCTTATTTTTTTTTAAGGTGCAATAGACGCCTTTTTCAGTAATTTAGTGCTTAAAGAAAGTAGCTTTAATAAATAAAAAGTATTCTCAGTGTTATAAAAAAAAAGACAGTTTGTGTTGAGAATGCAGAGCAACACTCAACATAAATATTGGAAAACATCCTATTTAATTATGTTGTCATCACAGCAAATACTATTTATATTGTTATTTCTCACGCACTGTTGACTCAACTCTTTGTCACCGCTTTCGACTGTCCACAGAGCCTTTCCACTGCAGTAAATACTTCAAATAACTTCTAAATGAATATTTACCAGCTCACTCTGCTTTAAAGTGTTTGTTTTTTCCTGAACACTTTTCTACTCCTGTGGTTTCATTTCTCTTGTTTTATTGGATACGTGACTTAATTATAGAAGTGCTGAGTGACCAATGATTGTGTATTCCCAGTGGTTCAATCTGTACGCTGAAAGCCATCTGTTATCTAAATCTGATGCGCTTTTCCCCCCAGTAGGCTTCTCCATCACACACACACACATTCATTCATGGGTTTCATTATGTCACACCGTGCATTTTTGTCCCACTTATGCTGTGTTTACACCAAAACACTGCAAATATTTGAGATACTTTGATTGCAAAATAAATACTTAAGCTCAAGGGATGAAGATAAATGAGTGAAAATGCTATGTCACCATGTGCTTGACGCACCGTTTTCCTTCAATTTTAAAGTTAAATGTTAGCTATTTGGTATATTTGATCCATTAAAGTAGATGTTTTTTTCTGTCAAGAAAAGACCAACTATTTAAATATCAAACCTCTCTCACTCGTGATCTGCTGGTCTATAAAACACTTTCTACACCAAGCGCTTACAGATGTGACTTAAACCCAGTAACAGTGAGTTTTGTCCATTTGATTTTGTACAAAATTGTCTTTTTGGATAACAATCTCTGTTTCACAGAAATCCGGTTGAATGGTGATTTGCATGTTTTTACTGCTCAATCCCATGGGATAGAATATGACTTTCCATAGAAAACCCAGGTCAAAATTTTCTTCTCGGATCCGACTTAAGTTGGTCTGTTTTCATTTCTGAATTTTGTTCAATATTGAATCGGGCTTCTAGTGTGAAAGCACCAGTAATAGAACATCATTATTCCAGAAACCAATTTTAGTATTTAATTTGCAGTCAGACCTCAGGCCATAGTGATAGCAAATTGCAGAGCTTAAACTATATTATCGTATTTACCAACCACTCTTATTATTATAATTGTATCACTGCTTGCGTGGGAGAGGATCGCGGTAGTGAAGATGTTTTCATGCCGAAGAAGTGAACAGCTTACCTTGACCTTGAAGGATAATTACTCATGCAAGTTTGTGTTAGGTGGCGACCTTTGGCGTTGAGATAATTAACAGCTTGTGACAACTATGTAACAGGGACATAAATACTCTGGGCTCCGGAAAGGACAAAAGACAGACGTGTAAACACAATGTTCTTCTCTCTCACTTGCAAGTAAAACTTCTAATTTTTAAAAGTAAAATCTTTGAGCCAGATTCCTAACCTGACACAAAGAAATTCCAAATTCCTGGTTTTGATGAAAATATTAAGCACCTTCAAAAATAGGTGTCCTGACCTATTTTTGAAGGTAAACTTTGTATTTTTGTCATCTGCTACATACTTTTTTATTATCATTTTGTTATCATTTAGCATCAAATCGAAAACACCTTGTTACTCCGTACACAGTCCTTTGTACATGTATTATTTTGTTAATCAAATAATTAATTTGGCAAGATAAAAAATAAAAGATTGGTTTCCATTCAGTACATTTTTACCCCCCGGGTAGTTTTCTAATCTTTTCATAAAGAGCATGTATGAGATGTGGAAACGTCATTTCAGTCTATAATTCAATGGTCATTTAAACAGATTTACTTTAATAGAATTATTATCCTGCATGTTTTTCCCTTTTTTTTTAAAAACGTAAATCCAGTCACATTTAAAGAAAGTAATCCAACACTAAGATGTCATTGGCGTAACTGCTCATCAACTTTTCTGTTTTGTCTCCTGCTCTCTAGAATCTATTCAACACAAAATAAAAGGATTTACCTGCATGTTTCCCATGATTCATGGTAACCAATGGCAGCATGTGGAACACCTGTCTACTTATCCTATGTAACCCAGCAGCTTCCTTCTCTCCCTGACATGCTGATCATTTGTATCTGCTCTTCACGTTGTTTATCACCTGTCACGTTGATGAAACCTCACATAGTGTCACAGAGAGCCTCCAGCACATCTATTTTAAAAACGATGAAGTTGTCTTCAGGGGAGAGCAGCTCAGGGTGTATGCAGCAGATAGTGCTCCAGTCGGTGCCGAGCTTTTCTCTGTGAAGGGGGATTGAATTAGACAAGCGCCACGGTGGAGAGAACTGGATTTGGAGGGGCTTTACACGTGTAGAACAATGTTGCAATAGCCTTTAACAGCAAGTAGCTGAACGCCATGTGGAGAGGATGCCTGCTGGCCTAATGAATTGTAATTTAAGGAGCACCTCCGTCTAGTCACACTGTAATTGAATTGAACGTATTAAGGTGTTCTCCGTCTCTGAGCTCCGTTAGAGCCTGTCTTCGCTTGCCAAATGGCTTTACTCTCAGAGTTCTGACCAACATCGAATCTATTGCAATTAAACCAACGTGTGTTACTTTCCAAAAATGTGGCAAAGCTGCCCATTTCAAAGTCCAATCTCCTGACTAACGCATGTATGCCACTTTTAGGATGATATCTCTTACAATAGCTCTTTTTAACTCTTCATATTACTTTTTTGTCACCTAGATAGCGGCTTGTGGTTCAATGTATGTGTCGCTTGTGAGTAAAGTTGTTTAAAATGTCAACTGTTTGCTCATGTTTACTTTCACTGGGACTGTAAGGAGAAATATAGTATAGAGAGAACGTCCCTAGGGCAGTATGGAGTGTCCACTTACACCTTCTTTCGCTTTAAATTGAAGTGATGCACAAAATACAGCGACTCCTTTTTAAGAAGGGAGGCAAGGAGGGAGACTAGTTAGCTAGCCATTTATAAAAAAAATGAAAAGGAACAGCCTTTCAGGATTCACAATACAGGGAGACCAAATAGCAAGGTGAACATTTAAGCAAGTGACAATATAATTTAGATAAAAAACAAATAAACAATAAAAAGCGTAGCAACTAATGCAAAACACATCGGCAATGTCCTCACTGTCTTTTTCTTAACAACATATACTATAAGTAGCACATAGAGTCATATCTCTCAACATGAAGTCCAGTAAACACAAATTTGGAAATTCCAGAAAGGCTGGCAGCAAGATGCACAATCCTCTGAGGACGAAACTTAGTGAATAAAAGTCAAACCCAAAAATAGAGTAATAAAAGAAATCTGACAAAATAACTGCAAAAAAGGGAAAAGTCTAAATATCACTGGTGGTTTTGCAAACAGGAAGGGTGGGAAGTGACAGGAATTACCATGTGGGACTGGATTACGAGCCGACGCTGTGATACAGAAAGTCTGGCGTTTGAATAGGGCCGATTGTTTAATAGCCATGCGTCTCCAATACACCCTGTCAGTAACCACCCATGTCAACTGACGACAGAATAGTAAGCGAAGGAAAAAGCAGGAAGTACCGACAAAGTAAAACAAATCGGGAGGAGATTGTGACACAATCATTGTCAATTCCCCACCATCTTCTCCAATATGTGCGCCCGTTTTTGTCGTTGCCTCAACTCAGTTCTTGCTGCCATATTCAATGTCTATGACAATGTATCAATGCAAAGTTAAAAAGCAGTCTTCAATCCTAAAACTGCTTAAAAATATAAATTGCTTACTTGGCGCATTCTTCTGCATCACTTCCGTGCTGCCTACTACCACCTGTATGCTGATAACCCGTAAAAATCCATCCAAGTATCATCATAATGTCAGATGCAGAGTTTTAAGAACTTGAAAGAAATACAGTGATTTTTTTTTACATAAACAATGGTGTTTAGAAATGAAGTAATCATTTTATGAATGAACTATTATGTGTATTTAGCATGATATTAAATGGTTATCCAGAAATAACAAACAAAAATTTAGACTCATGCAATTTGCTGTCATGGTAGCATCTAAAAAGAGGTCTAACAAACATCAACCTCATTTTATTTCTGGCCAACAGCATTGTGTTTGATTGACAAGGTCAAGCATCTAAACTGTCAAACACTCTAGTACGGTGGTGACATAAGCCGTTTCTCTTTTGGAAGACCAGAACTTTTGCTTTGTACTTTTTCTACAGTTGGGAAGGTCAAAGAAGTGAACAGAACGAAGCAAAATAAACATTTATTTATTGATTTATTGCTTTTATGTTGTTGTTTATAAGCAACCTCTTGGAGTTGCAACAAAACTGCATTTACATAACCACTGATTTTCATTTTCTGTTTCACTCCGAAGGGTTGATGGGATGTAAATCTCCCGGAGATTCAAACAACAGCAGATCTCTATAATCTGCAGATGCATAAGTACACGTTTTCAACGTTGAATAAGCATTGGTATGCCGAGGCACATAAGGGGAAGAGAAGTACAAGATGAAAATGCGTGAAAAAACAGGTTTGAGTCACTTGATGCTAAAAAAAACTTGGTAAACTTGGTAAAAGATACCTATGATTTACAGAAACTCTGGGTAAATATACTCAGACAAGTCTCTGAAGTGAATGTGAGTAGAAAAGCTTTGTGTATGAGTAAACAGCGTCAGTACAGTTTTCGTTCAATGAAATGTACATTTACAAAACAACTATTAGAAATGTATTCAATAGATCCTGTTTTTTGTTTCGAAAAATCTAACCGATCTAATGACCTGTTTCTTGAGGTATATGATTGGAAACTTTGTAAGAGTTCATACTTTAATGACTTTCAACTTAAGAACAAGCCATGGTTAAGACCACTAAGAGAAATTGAAACTTTCTTACTGGTCTTTTCGAAACCTTATCTTGTTTATGCTGAAATGTCCTACATGTTAGTGATGCATTTTATACAACAATATTTCCTGGTCACACAACATTTTAAGTGCATTTGTCACAAATGTGCACTAATGTGAGTCACTGATTTTTTTTTTTTTATTTGAAAAGGATTTATCCTTGATGATTTCATAACATCTTTGTTATCAGACATAGTCAGTTATGGAAGCTGTTGATTTAAATGCATTATGTCAGTTATGAGCAAATAACCCACAATCTTGTGTCAAGGTGAACCGGATTCAACACAAGGTTTTATATTCCTGCCCTTTATTTATACTTTTCCATTTCACTGAACATGGAAAAAAAGCCTTTATGTTTACAACGCTGGTGATTAAAGATTCAGATTCTTACATTTTATTGTATTACTGACTATGTCTGTGCCATGTGATCAATTTGACAATTGTTGGTCAATATTGCATTTTACCGGAAATCATCTGTGTTGTGCATTATCTTGTTATCTTGTAATCTAGCTATCTACAATTCCTGTCTCCAGGAAAGTCTTACTTAAAAATAAATAAAAAATATATATTTCAAACCCAAATACACCCCTTAAAAAAAACCTCTAAACAAAACTGAAAGCACTTAAATATTCATATGGGTCATCCATCTCCATATATTTATCCCATACAATTATCCCCAAGCTGTCCTTGACCCCCCTCTGAAGCCCTTACTGAAAGGTCAGCAGTCTACATGCTGATTTTCAATACATTTTGTCGAGCGGTTTAACAAGTCTATAACAAATTAAAATCAGTCAGACACACACTTTTTTTGTATGAACTCAATAGCATTAATTTCTTAAAGATTTAGCCTCCAAACTATTCCTACCAAAGTTAACTCGAAGACCCCAGCAAATAAAATGACACGGGACCGACGAGCCAACCTTCTGAAAGGACTTATAGCGCTGGATGAGTTAAGGCAGCTCGAGTGGATGAACTGAGGGTAGGGGGAGATGAATGTTTGGGGGTCGGTGATGAGTGGAACCGAGCAGCAATCTCGGGCGGGAATGGCGAAGTGCGAGGAGAGTGGATGAACAGCTGGGGTCGATAAGACTGCGGAGCAGACGAGCTGATGGATGACGGCTACGTAGACGGAGTAAGTGATGAAGATGAGTAATCAGCCGCCTGAGAGGTGACCACGCCCACTCGGAGTACAGAGAGAGATGTTTCACCATTTCACTTTCCCGCCCTGGCTATGACCCCAAAATTGATCCTGGCGAGTCATCTTGAAAGATATTGCGCCGTTTCTAAATTGCACCCGTAAGGGCTGAGACGAACAGCTGGCACTTTGGCAGGAGTCATTTGTGGGCACGGAACAAGTTGGGATTTCGAAACACAAAACTACTAACGGAGACAGAGATTAACTCGAGGGTGAAGTCGGTTTTCAGTCACCATCATTAAAATCTTCTAAAGTCTCCCTGTTGAAAGCGGCTGCCTCCAGATCGGTGGCGTGCCGTGAGCTTCACGTGGTGAGGCACTGACTCCTTTAGAGAGTTTCAAAATATATGGACCCAAAGCTCATTCAATTGACTAATGGTCATTTCCTAACATTTTTCACACAGACACACATAAGGTATGTATTAAAAGTATATAGAGATTTTTAAAAACAAAAAAGTTAGCAATTACAGCGCCGAAGTAAGTGAGGAAGTAATGGTTATTTGTAAAGCGCTTTAACAATCAAAAACAATATATAGCTAGAATACATGCTTTAAAAGGACAACATAGAGACAAGGACAGTCCTACAAAATTAGGAAAAACCTGCAGAAATGAAAACGTCTTAAGATGTTTCTTTAAGGAGTCAGTAGATCCATCAAACACAGAGGGAGAGGAAGATCGTTCCAAAGCTTAGGAGCAACAGTCTGGAAGGATTTCTCTCCTCTGGTCCTGAACCGTGTTCAGGAACCATCAGTAGATTCTGATCCACAGACCTCAGAGCCCGAGCTGGGGTGTAAGGCTGGATCAGATCAGTGATGTAAGGAGGAGCCTGACCATGAATAGCTCTGAAAGTAAGAACCAGAATTTTTAAATTGATCCTGAAAGAAAATGGCAGTTAATGCGGAGTTTGCATTGGGGAAATGTGAGTTCTTCTACTAGAGCAGGTCAAAATTCTCGCTGCAGAGCTCTGTAGTAACTTCAGGCGAGACAGCTCCTTCTGGTTTAGGCACGAAAATAAACTGTTACAATAGTCAAAATATGTGATGCATAAATGAGAATATTGTAGTAAGCTGTCAGCAGGAAGAATAATCTTTAAGTAAACAGTGTTACTCAAGTGTTTTTATTGAGAAGCAGGAATGACTCAAAATACTGCAGTATCAAAGTGGGACACACTGAAAACAGCCCCACATTTACTTAGGGTGCCAACAACATGACAACGAAAAGCTCATGATGTGCAACATTGTTTGTCTCAGTGTAGGGCTCGACTCTTGCTACAGAATAGAGTTGTTTACCAAAATACGTATTTAATCAGACTGGGTGTAAAAAGAGAACGTTATCTTCTGCCCTGTAGTTTCAAAGCAAACCTTTTAGCGTCGCCATTGGTCTCTCGTTGTTAATCACTTCCCCTTTTGACTCAAGGTCCATTTTTGAGAAGTATTTAGGCTTAGACGGATAATCCTCTTGTATTTTTGCCGTCCTACGCAACACAAAAATAAAAGGCTCGCCGCAGTGCACTCGACTCTGGAGTTGTCCTTGGCTGTGTACCAAATTGCGTACTTCTACACTTACACTTAGTATTTTGAGTGCACAAGTCTTCCTAATTAATAGTGTGCGAAAATAAAGTGTGCAATGAGCACTAAATTGGCACACTCAAATGGACAGAAAATTGAGTCTGCGATGAACACTTTCCACACGCAACGACGATATAAGTGACGTATATGACGCTAAACCAAAGCTACGTCACTTTCGACTCGTCTTCGGAGCAGATACCACGTAAATGTCTAAAGAAAACACTAATTTAACAAAACAAAACAACAACAATAATTAGACGATGAAACACAACTTAATAACTTGTTTCAATTGGCGAAAAGTGCTGTCAAGTGGCAATCAGCGTTAAAAACTAGTAGAAGAAGAAGCTGTCGAGTCATTTCAGGTAAGTGTATAGCGACAGTGTTTGATTTGAGACAGTACTATCTGTATAATGTTTGCACACTGGCCAAGTACATGCACTATCTTAATGTGTACTATTAACCAGTGTACTCGGAGAAGTGCGCGATTTTGGACACAGCTCGCAACAGCAGCAGCAAGATTGTGTTGGCTCATGGGCGCCCCCTTTGGTGTGGAGTACAATCTGCCTAAACCTGTTCCTTTTTACTGATGTTTTTTTCTCCCAAAAGCAATAGAACATGTCACTTAAACATTACATTTAAATGGTTATAGAGATGGAAAGAAAAAAACCCCAAAAACCTGCAAACAATTAATTGCTGACATGCAGAGATATAACAACAGGGACGCACCAATTAAATCCATCACTCCGTTTAGTGTTGGAATTAAAAAGTGAGACTCGGCTCATCTCTGCCTCATGTTTCACCCCTCTATCTGAACAGGATATATGCAAATTAACTTCGAAATATAATGTTGTAAAGTTTTAACCAACATTTTTTTTTCCTTTTTGCGAAATATCCAGTCTCCTTATTCCCATTTTAAAACATTTCAAACTAACTTATTTCACAGGGCCAAGGGATCAGCGTTGCTGCCGAGTCAGAGCGAGCTGTGTTTTCCTGAGGGCATTGCCGGAGACTTACAACTAAGAACAAGCCTCTGATCGACGTTCCAGAGCAGAATGTGGTAATCGAGCCGCGAGTCTTATCCAGTGTAGCGTGAACCCAGAGAGGGGGATACTGTACTGTGACATTCACTTGTGCACCGAACATTGTAGATCCAGTGAACTCATGTTTACTCATGGATCCAACTGTTACGATGAGTGAAGTGCGAATCAAGTGTTGCTGTCTCACTTGGATTAGAAAAATAGCCGAAGCAATGCCATCTCTTTTTTTTAAGTCGCAATAATATATAGAAATATGACAAATTTATCAATTATCGACCACTTTATGAATTGCTAGTGTATTGCTTAACTTAAAATGATGTTAGAATGTATAGTTCTTTACAGTCCCTAGTGTTTTAGAAATAAAGATAATTTATTTTCATAACAAAATATGTAATGTGTTTCAACTCCTGAGTGAAAAACATTACATGTATCAACAACACGTTTAAATGCTTACATGGCTATCAAAGTTTAAAAAAAATCAATAACTGTGTAAACATTGTTTTTTTTTTCTCTCTTCCTCTGCGTTAATCTCTCACCAATATATACATCCCTGCAAGTTACACACTGTTGACCAATGTGTGTGTTTTGGTCATGTGATTTAAGACTCACAAGCCTTTATGAACAAGGCAAGTATAAAGATTATAATCAGACATAACTGTTTATTGTACTTATACAGGGTTCAAAATGATCATAAATACTTAATAAACATAGTACCATATTAGAAGTCGGTTTGAGGTAAGCAAGAACAACAAGAAATCATTCATGTGATGCCCTTTTTGCTTTTGAGAAAATGATAGGATTTTAAGTGTGGTCCAAAAATAATGGTAAATATAATTCTGCAATTTATCCGTTATGTTGGCCATGATCTAGAACCTATTTAAAGTGGGTGTACGAGAAAATAATGTTTGTCAACTGCTTGAAGGGATTAGGTTGGAGATATTTGAATTGAGATAGAACTCTCTGGTGATTATGAAGCGCAACTGCGGTAGAAAGATGGATTAGGCGCCGCAGAGTGGCTGCCTTGGTGCTTGGTTCTGTTTTTCTACTGCTTGTTATTTCATTTCTTTATTCTGTACAGGCACTTAAAAAAACAAACATGTTGTGTTTAATAAAAGTTTTTCATTCTAATTCTCAATACCGGAGAGCATAATTCTGTTGAAAGCTTCGGTTATTCAAGCAAACAAACTTTTAAAATGTTAAAATATAATTACTTACTTCTCAGAGGAGGATTGAGGAGACAATCGGGTTAAGGTCGAGGGAAATCAAGAAGGGAGAAGACCAACAAAATTAAAATTTGTCCACTTTTGACTCTCTTCTCTCCTACCTCTCTGTTTGCATTATGCGGTTTTCAAATGTATATTTTATACCATGTGTTTTGGCCAGAATTAGAAATGATTGATCTTCAAACTAATATCTATGATTGTTGTGATATGATGACGTTTATTCTGATCACACATTTTCACTCTTTCACTATGTCAGGAAGCATTTTATAGTTTATGCACTTTTTGTTTTCTTTTCCCAAACAGATGGTGAAAGTTTGTCTAATTCTGTCAGTAGGCTTACTGTTTACTAGAAGAGTGACCTCGAAGATACAATATTAATATGGCATTTATTATAAGAGTATTTATAATTGTTATAAAGCACTGGTTTTCCTCGGCTTGACTGCTGTGAAATGAATGGTTTTGTCACATTTCTCCATCAAGGGTGAAAGGAAAGGATTGTGCAACTGAGTCATAGCAATGGAGGTTATATGTTATCCTTGAGAAACGGATGTTTTCGAGTGTTTATCTGGCTGTTTTTTGTGTGCTCTGAAAAAAGCTGGCAACTCTTCACCATAAAGAATTCGTCCCCTGCCTCTTGCCCTAGGCAGCTGGGATAGACTCCAGACTTCATTTTTTTTTTACTCCTTAATGCCATGAGGGGTGAGTCGTGGAAATTGAATAAACAGAAAATGTGATGAAAATCCAGTCCTCGCTCTGTTTGGCACCTGAGAGAAGACAATGTTGGTTTATATCCAAACAAAACCTGATTTAATTTTACTTACTTTTGGTCGCCAACGTTCCCTCAAAGGTTGAGAAATCATGTCATGTCAAGCCTTGCTCAGTTTGTTATTGTAATATTGTTATCTCCGGATACGTATTTAAAGATCTAGAGTCACACTTTGAACAAGTCACTATAAACCCATATCCTTCTTCTTTTATCTCAATAAGTAATATACCTTTTATCTCATCTTTTTTGAGCATCCAGCTTTATTTGTTTGTGGTATAACTTTTGTATTCTTAAATAATTTTCTTTATTTTAACAACAGTTGCTTGCAAGATGTGTTTATTGATTTCCCTGTTGACAGGCTGGAGATGGGATGGGAAGGAAACGTTATTATAATAATGTTTATTTTCTTCATTCGTTTTTTGATAATAGTCAGCATGCTTTGATTGTGTATGGAGAAGCATTTTTGATGTATATCATACATGTCTGTTACGAATGTCTTTTGTCTGAAACTAACAATATAATGGAATCTAAAGTTCCAGTTTTTAACTACTGCTGCTACATTTATATTTTCTGTCACATTACACTGCAAGCTTCACATTTTCTGGCAAATTCCGGATAATGATCATGCGTTTCATCTCGCTGAAGCTATTCCTCATCTTGTATTTGGTTGGGTTTTTAACCATCTTGGCCTTGTCGGCTGTAGCATTAGCTTTCATGAAGGCACGTCCAAAGCTGTTGACTGAACCGGACATGTTTCGGTTCACTCGGTCATGTGTGTACGCCCCCAACCCCGCCCCCCCCTCCCCTCAGACCATTATACCGATAGATGAACCATAACTTAAGTCAATTCCATTTATTGTCATCCAGATGACGGGTGGAGTGTAAAATCAATTCCAGGGTTAAATTATCGGACGCTGATCATGTGATGCTAATTGGCTCTCGGTCGGATCGCGCCGGTCGGATCGCGCTGAAGGCTGGGAAACGAGCGAAGGACCGGGATGACCGCAGCTGCGCGTCAGCCCTTATCCACACTCTATTTATCTCATTTGCAAGAGGAGCGGTTCCGCTTTGATGCTGCTTCTGAGAACTCGGAGCGCTGATTGTGACCCCAGCAGGGAACTCTGGTCTCTTGAACTGTGCTCACGGCGGCTGATGAGCTCGCAGCAGGGGCCGGACATGCTCAGTGAAGCACTTTGGCCGCAGCACTCACAGTGTAATTCTACTCTGCCCATATGGCTGGACCGTCCTGCCTTATGGAGAGGTCAAAAATCATGTTTGTGTTTTAGCACAACATTACAGGAGGAGCGGCTTCGTGTGGGCCGGAGAGAGACCTGCGGAGTCACGTGGCGAGATGTAGGTTTGTCAACATGGAAATGAACAAACCTGTCTGGAATCTCGAGAGGTTACAAAAGCGAGGTCCATTATGATAATGTGATAATGGAGTCACTCCTCCACCAGCCAGCTGTAATCATGCCCCGATTTGTTTATACAACGAGTCCCTTGGAGGTGGAGACGTCCGGGATTGATTTTCTGATCCAAATATTTTAACTATGAGTTTTTTTTACAAACAGATGGGTACAATAGAGGTCCAAGATCTATTTAAGACACTCAAATCTACAAGTTAGTTGCACTTTTACCTTGTTAATTCACTTTTTCATACTGTGAAACCCTGCCTCTGCTTGTTTGGATGATGCCATATTTTCTTTGGGACGTGTCCAGGTGAACATCACACAAGGAAGGTGACAAAAGTTGAAATCTGCTTTCTCAGAGGTCAATGAATAAATAGGCTCAATATCAACACAAATTGCTTCCAATCTGTCATACAGTGTACTGTCAATGCTCTTTTTGATTGGTTGCAACTCCTCTTTGGCCTTGTTTTGCTGAAAAATGTGGATATTCTTTTTAGTTATTTCAAATGAAAAACATGGAACTCCCTCTGGTGAAGGTGAGCTCATGTGTTGAGGACAAGGAACAAATACAAAAACAAAGCCATAAGCCAATGATTTGTTCTGAATGTACTATATATATCTCCTGGATTTCCCAGACAATGATCGGCCAACAAAGGTAATGAAGAAAGTCAATTTGCTGTCATTCCATCCATTCGTAGAGCCTGAGAGCATTTCTATTCATTTGTTAAATGGTAGCACTTCATGTCCGTCTCTGATCTTTATTGCCATCATCTAATGCTCAGATAGCAACAGATGACTAGGAAGATACAAACGCCGTTATTTACAAGACTGATTCTCGCGTCATTAAATTGGTCTCATCTCAACCATAAAATCCTTCTTACAGATTAGAATATATGTATAAGGGGGCTATCTTTGGATCCCTGACACACACAATGTACGCCGTCATTCTTTATAACAACTTTATATTGTCTGTTTTAGGCTACTTTTAATTTTACCTTTATATCTCACCTTACATTCTTATACAATGTATTTTTCTTTTCCACCTACTGTTTAACAAATACCCAGAACAATGTAATATATTTTGTTCTTCCCTGGAAACCACAGCAACTTTATTGAAAATCTAGCATTGAACTTTTAACACCAGTTTAAAAATAACCATATGTGAGTGCGACCAGTATGCTAATGTTGCCTCCATAGGTCACATGATAATGACACGCCGCGGCGCCCGTCCACACTATAGGGGTTTAGAAGCAGGAGGATCCTGGCGAAGGTATAATTG
This sequence comes from Callionymus lyra, assembly GCF_982586985.1. Lineage (NCBI taxonomy): Eukaryota > Metazoa > Chordata > Actinopteri > Syngnathiformes > Callionymidae > Callionymus > Callionymus lyra. The sequence goes on along the minus strand of NC_141822.1, from coordinate 22,529,452 downwards.
TTCAATCACGAATCGACATGATTGGAGTTGTAAAGCCTTTCTATCATCCCGAGGGTCAACATTTGTTTTAATGATTTAAACAAGGATTGTTCATCATCCGGAGAGGTGCACATCATCTGGGTCTATAGTAATCCGCTGATTCAGAGAATTAGATTAAGCTGCGGTGTTATCTCTTTAGAGGATTTCACTTTCCCCTCTGTTGGTTTGTCCGTCGTTTGTGTGCAGGACTTTACCGTTTGCAAGATTTTCATATCATTTGAGTGAAGATGAGACGCTCAGAGAATCATTCCAAATGAGTTCTAACTTCATGTATGAGATACTCACTGGGGAAATAATGGTTCGAACATCAGGTGGGTAAATCAGGGGTTGCGGTTATTTGCCTGGTTATTGAAAAAAGCGTAGATTCGAGCTCGATTTCTAAGAAATACGGGATATTTTAATATATTTTTATGCTAAAACTCGCTCCAAATAGCTGGTGTTGTGCAGGTAAATCAGGTATGTTGCTTTGCTTTTGTAAGCATCTAAAAAAAAAGGTGTAAGAAAAAAAGAAAACAGAAATCTCGACAATGAATGATAAAAAAAAAACTACTTTTGAGAAACCATATAATCCCCAAAGAAAAATATAATTTAACATAATTATTGGCCTCAAAAAGACTGAATGTTTTTAAGTTGTTTATGATTCAGCTGGCAAGTCCAGAAAAGTATTTTTTGAAGATATAAAAACAAAAATGAAGCCTGAATTGCTTTGTTATACTTAAAATGATTCCAATGGGGAAAAATAAATCCTACAAAAATATTCTTTTTTTTTTCCCGATTGCTAACAATTCAGGTCTTGTTTTTTTTACTTTCAATATCGTGAAAAATTCTATTTAAATTAAGGCTTAAAAACTTTATTTGACCTTGACCTCGAAGTGTACAGAAGCTGAAAGAAGCTGAACTTATGGAAATCATTTAATTTAATAAAAGTTGACCTCACTGAACTTTCACAGAAATTTAACATCTATAGATAAAATGCAAAAATGGAAACATTGTGGACTGAGATCACCTCAGTAACCTTTCACCAAGCTATAGATGAAGCATGCGGCTTTTGCGACGTTCTGTAATTCCATTCAAGCTCAATGTTTCCTTTTACTTCACAGTTTTTTCTTCTGCGACACCAGCTCAAAGTGACGTTGGTTTTCCTGCAGTTCAGTTAAACTGTTTGTCAATAGCCCCGAGCGAACTGAAGGATCGGCAGCTAACAGGTGGTTCGCTCATTTATTTGGGCAAATATATATCTGGCTTGTCGGGGCTCAGTTTTACGATGGATGATTTTAGCCAACGGCTGGTTCAATACCCAATCCAACCTCTGCTGCTGCTGATAGATCAATCATACTGAACTGCTGCCTTGATTTACATTATTGGAGGAAGACACACACACACACACACAAACACACACTTGATGGGAGAAATCATGTCTGGCTTGTGGTTTTGAAAGATAATTTATCTTGCTGTGTGTTAAAACTGATTATTCAAATGAGGTGTGACGATAATTGAAGCCTGACATTTTCTTACGCCTGACAACTCAGATATGTTCAAAAGCACACACATCTTCATGATGACTACGGCATTACAGCCTCAGTTTTCTGAGTCTTTATATGTCCAGTTTTTAGGAACAGTCTTCACAGAAAAGTCTCACCTATGTGAGATTTAAATAAATATGGACAAACATAATTAAAAGAAAAAAAAAGTTTACTTTTTAACTTTTTCTTTTGTACTTCTGTGTTTGTAGTTACTGGAATTCCCGCTTGCGAGATAATGAATAATGGAATATCTCACCTTTTCTTATTTAACTTCACAAAGAAACATTTCCCCTGAAACATTACAAGCACGGTCTTACAGTTGAACAAGGGCCACAAACAAGTTTGAATGTTTCTAGTTAAAATAATAGTAATAACAATATTTCATTTAAGGCAAAATAACATTCTACTTGTTTTTAGACGCTGCATCTTGAATTTTCACTTGTCCCATTGGGGCCTTTTTCGTGTTTAACAGGCAAACAATAGCTTAAAGTATATATATTTTTTAAACATATTTTCAAAGTTGCCTTTTTCCAGTGTGTATGTATTACATAGTGATATTTATTGTACAGTAACTTCCTTTAAGGAGGTTAAATAATATTGTAACTTATGAAAATGAGTGCGATTCTTCGTTTGTTTCATCCTGATGCTAGTAAATGAAATGGAATGACAATTAAAAAAAACAATCTCCTTGAATCATGTTCAGTGGATGCTATTGTATTGCCTCTTTTAAAATCCAGTATTCTTCACTCCTTCAAGAGAAACAAACCTTTGCAAGCTTTTATCTTTTAAAAATGTCCCCTAATTAACAGAAAACCAAAGACCATATGAAAGTATATGATGACGACCTAAGGATTTTAGACTACTTAGACAACTTACTTCAAAATAAAAGCTTGCTATAGAAATGAATGTTACTGACAACAGAGAAGTTGGTATATAAAAAAGCACTGGTGCTGTAACTAGTAAATTATGATTGTTGTTATAGAGCCCCTTCAGGAAGTTTAAGATATTGATAACAGTGTGTCGTCTCCCTGGCTTCCAGGAATACATATGCAGTGGTGGAGGTCGTTCACCTTGACCCACAGACAACACAAGGGATACCACAAACACATTTGTTTTGGTGCCTCTGGGTCACCTTGACCATGAGACAACACAAGATTTAAGTCTTGTAGACTCCCAAACCTCACAACAAAACACCCTAAGAATGTTCACATATTAATTTGCAAATTTAAAGTATTTCCAATAAAGAAAAGTTTTATCATATTTAATACATTTTAAATAAAAATCATTACGAGAATTTCTGAACCTTTCAATCATTTTATGACTCATAATTAACCTGAAGTTTCTCTTTTCTCTCCTCACCCTGTCTCTTTAAAAAAAGCGTTACTTATCTCAATATATTTGTGACACCAGGTCAACACTATGTATTACAGCAAGTATAAGTATAAATTAACAAAGGTTTACTTCATTACTTCAAAAGCAGTGGTTTAGTAATACAGAATTTCACATACATTCACTTCATGCCACTCTTGATTTTTTTCTGACGATTTATAATTCTAATGTATAATATGTATATTACCTGCAGGTTTGTTTAATGTAATTTTTACCTTGTTTTTAATGATTTTTCTTATTAAATTCAACATTAGCTTGTTTTTTAAACCATTTCTTTTACTCCCTCGCACTGCTGTGGAAGTTTGCTTGTGTTAAAATACTTCTCCTCACCAAGCTGCCTGCTGTATAGACACATACGTGAGTGTCGAAGTGAGGCAGGCATTACAGACGGATGGCAGACGAAGGGTGTATTGATCGCAACCCCAAAACTCATCAAGCCATTCGGAGAAAATGTCCAATGCATCCAGCCGCGGTTGGACGGGGCGCAGGCAGTCGGCCGGGTGGTTAACGACAGATCCGCGACGATATGTCACAGAAGCACGATCCGGGCCGAACGTATTTGTCACCGGCGCCCGTTTGGTTTGTTTACCTCGCTGAGATGCTGCAGCCCTTCATGTGTGCGGCCATTAACATGATCCTGCTGAGGACGTGATGTCGACGTGAAGATGGAGGTCAGGGAGCTGCTGCACGGACCAGCCCAAAATATTCGATAAAACCACCTCGTAGGATGGGGAAAAAGTACAGATCACGAAGATGGTGAATGAAGCATGTTCACTGGAGTTCTTCACAGACGGTCTCTTTATTGAGTTGGACTCCAAGAGTCAATGGTGAAAAGCAGCAGAAATTTCATGTGCAAATACTAGAGACCATTTATTCCCATCATTTTATTCAGAATGACTTAAAATTTGCATTTTATGTTCAAGTAATTGACATTTTTAAACAAAATAGACAAAATAAAATCAAACAAGGCTTGTTTACTATTCTACTTATTTATTTTACATTATATGGTTATACATATTTCTTCCACCAATTTCTTCCAGTTCTTCCTTTAATGTCAGTCTAGATGTCAGTCACTCCATAATAAACATGTTATCAATGACCATTGTCTAATGTCTCATGATGGCCTTTTTTTCCCTGGTCAAAATCAGTAAAATCATGACAAGATAGTTTTTTAAGGTTTCTTAACACAGTCCTTTTAAGTGTCCAAATATACGAAAGATACAGTGAAGGGGACTGTGTAACTCAAAATTTCACAGAGAAAAGAATGCATTTCTAAAATGATTAAATTACAGGACAACTCCAGAAAATGTGTGTATGATTTGGCTCTTCACATTACCTTTACTTACTTACTTACATTTTTTTCTTCATTTCTGATTTTCTGTAAATTGTTTACCTTTGATTTGAGGAGAAATAAAGTAGCATATTTAATTTTTCCATGTATATTCACTCTATTCTAGGGATTGTCCTCTGCTGTGTTCTCTACATTTTGTTCCAGATATCAACTTTATTCTCCTTATTAAATTCCTTAGTCACAATTTGTACTTTCATTTTTACAATGCATTAGATACTTAATAATATCCAGATATATTCATAATGACGTTTGCTGTTCATCTATGTTGCGACAGGTCTTGTCTTTCCACCATTTGACGATCAATAAAGTTGATTTACGAAAGCTAATATTTGTATATAACTTCTACGCTGAGAGAGACTCACAGGTTGATGATGCCCCATGAATATGGCGTTTTATTTTTTGAGCGTGCAGTTCAATATTTTGATCACCTGAGAATATGTTTTGCGCATACATAAGTGACAGTTTGCATGTAATTTTTACATGTCATTTTCTGTACGAGTGCTCAAAATCTCCGTGCACGCAAGCAGATTTTCTTTTTACGATCACTCAGCTATTACACAGCCCTTCATTTGTGCCAATGAGACCATAAATTATATACAAACTGTCACTTATGCGGGCAAAACATATTCTCAGGTGCTCAAATTTTCCAACTGCACACTCAACAAATAGGCACAAATACATTTTCAGAGCCTATCGATGTAAATCTCTTGCTTTGAACAGATATTCTACTGAAACCTCACATTATTTTGAAGTGAGAGCTCCACCTACTGACTAATGTCGGTAAATATGACACTGTTTCATGAAGCTTCATGAATCCATCACTATTTGCAAGATATGAGATACAAATAGTTGCTGCAATCTAAACAAAAAAAATGCATCTTTACTTGTTAAGAGTTTTCCTTTAGAATATTTAGTCTATTTTCTATAAAGTGTAATAGGAAATGTTCCATTGATTCAACAAGTCAACATCTAGTCCTTGTATTTGCTTATTCCATGCCCCGAGCCCAGCATCGTGTTTGATTCGCCGACTCCAGCACACACTCACTGACGGCTGTGACTCAGCTCCGCCAGCTGGACCACCAGGAGCCATCTTGCGTTGTGACTTGCTCAGGGACACATCGGCACAAGTGTATCCGGAGGTGAGATGGAAACCATAAAGTGTGTTTATGCTCAATTATTTTTCACAAAAAACAACAATAAAACAACCTGGCATTTTAGGAAGGTCACAATGTCAATGATTGCTAAATATTTGTTTTATGGAATCTCATCTTTGGGAAAATAGCAACCAGTCAATAATGTCTATTGACAGGCCTTTATTAGGGGCCTCTGTAGAGAATGCATTAAGTACAATTACTGCATTGTACTGCCGCCTATGTTGGCCGGATGTTATGATTAGGAACGATATATTGTGGATAACTAACGCATTGAAATCTTCTCCTTCTTCCCACTAGTCCCATCAGGGACTCCCACAGCCAAAGCCGTCTCTTCTACCTTCGCATCTATTGACCTATAAAAATAGGACATTGCTTCATTAAGCCCATGATTAAATCAAACTTCAAAGAGCCAAACTTTATTGCTGAATCCTACTTTTGCTACTTTGGGCAAAAGATGAAACTTTAACACGACTACTTGTCAGATCGATCAACTGAAATCCAAACCTTAAATGTATTGCTATTGCAATATATATTTTTTTTAAATAAAAGTTTAGTGGTCACAGAAAAGATGAAAGGATAACTAATGTGTCTCTTTACAAATAACTTTTACTTACTTACTTTAATTGATATTGGACCTCTATTGTACTCATCAGTGTCTGTTTGTACAAAACTCTCTTTTCATTGAAATATTTACAGTATAAAATGTGCTTAAGCCCCGCCCACTGAAAACACTGCGTTTTTCTGCATAAAAAATCTTGTTTACTATAACCACACCCACTCTGCTGTGATTGGCACAGAGGTTAGTCACTGCGCGTCGTAAATCCCAGAAGTCTCCACCTCCAAAGGACTCATTTTATAAACAAAACGGGCGTGATTACAGATTGTTGGAGGAGGAGTGAAGTCCACTATTACATCATTATGACTCTCTCGTAACCTCTTGTTCGCCAAGATTCAGTCGGGGGAGAACTTTATAAAGTCGTAACTTCAAAATATGGTCATGATGAGTGACTTACTGCATCTTGGAGAGGAAGACGTCAACATGTGAGTGAGTCAGAAGAGTTGAAGTTTGACATTAGTTGCCTTTTAAATGATCAAATCTGATTCAATATGTCCTCAAAAGTAATTCAATCAGTACATTTATAAATAAGCTGTTTATTAAAAAACTTTGACTAGATCCCTTTAGTTCGATGAATGTCGTTCCAAAACATGTCCTCCAAAAGATTTCTCCTCAATCAGAATAAAGTAAAACTTAATTTCTAAGATTCAAATCAAGCATAATGCTATGAAAGAAATGAAAAGAAGAATTTTGTTGCAAATATGGACAGATATCAAAATCTCAAAATCTCCCACATCACTTAACTCTGCGACTCGACCAACCTTGAAAATAGATGCGGGTATGAAGACGCAGCGTCTTGGATGGTTGTCTCAGTGAAGGCATCAATCACAGCACACATTTGGTCAGAGCAGGACCTTGCAAACGATTTTTCCCAACATCTGTCAGGGCTTGACATTTCCATATCCACAATTTGTCACAGAGACTGTCAGTGTGGTTAAGCTTGGCAGCAGGAGGCTTGTGTTGGCAGCACATCCATTTTTATATGCATTTAACTGTATTAAGATACATTTTCTACACTGATAGAATACTTACTGTATTTCATTATGCAAATCAAGGCACTATGCAAAAAAGTTTCGATCTAGACATTTAGTGTGGGCGTTTCTGCACCAGCAGAAACATTTATTGAACTGCACTTTTCACTTTTTTCCTCACTATACCTCCGGCATGTTTTCGTCTATAAAGTTTCATTCCGCCTCTTAAATGTGCTTTTATTCATCTTGGTGGCAGACGCAGAAATACTTCCTCATAATGTGCAGTTTTGCAACAGAGGACTCTTGATACACATCATGTCGTGAGGCAGATTTCCTTTGAAGGTAATAATACTGTCATTGTTAAAGGTTGTTCGTTCGACAAAGATCTCTTTCTTAATGGTGTTCTACAGTTGGTTTGAAATAGTGTATCTCCTGCATTAACCATATTTCTTTTGTGTGTTTGTTTAAAATATTGACCTCTGCAACATATGGAGGTGTCACATAATGAAGTATGGTTTTTAACATTACTCGCTGAGTGCAAAGTAGTGTAATGCAACACTGCAAAAAACAGACCAAAAACTGTTTCCTTCAACTAAGAAAAATCTTCTAAATTTAGTAATTAGTGTCACAACACGATCTGGAGTTTATAATCCATGCTTTTTGTTTAGAATATTGTAACAGTTTATTTTCATATCTAAACAAGAAGGAGCTGTCTCACCTGCAGTTAATACAAAACTCTACAGCGAGAATTCTGACCTGCTCTAGTAGAAGAACTCACATTTCTCCAATCCTTAAAACTCTTCACTGGCTGCCAGTTTCTTTCAGGATAAATTAAAAAATGTTGGTTCTTTCTTTCAGAGATAATTATGGTCAGGCTCCTCCATACATAACTGATCTTATCTGGAAAAACTGGAAACAACGGCTTAAAGTTTCATAAAGCGACATCACTTCGAACCAGCTTCGTTGATGATGCCTCATAAGGCAGCTCACACCATTTCATGATACAGTTCGAGAGGGCACTTGACGCTCAGCGAAAATGATGGCAGGTTTCATTGAATTAGTAGATCAGAGCAAAAGATTATCAAGCAGAGAGCGCCATCTAGTGGCATTTCAAAATGAAGACACTGTTTCGTCAAACAACCGATGCAGTATCATGAGGCCTCATCAATCATCACTAAAGATTAAGGGTGAGAAATTCCACAAGACGTTTATGACATTATGTCATCAGAAATGTATGAATTTAATGAACTGCAAATGTCTAAGTGCCCGTAATTAGTGGTAACCACATGTGAGAAGAGAATATTAACTATTTCTAAGAAGAACATTTCAATAATGACTTGAGTATTTAGCTGAGACTTAGATTAAATCTTTGTTTTAATTCATGGTCTTGCATTTGTCTTTAGAGATTCAAGTACAGTTTGACATAGTATTAAAGCAGCTCTAAAAAGCACTTTGCCTTTTTTCTCGAGTGGTTTTCATTTTGAAGTTGTAACTCTGTAGAACTATAATTTTAATCGTTTTATTTGCTATGTCACTTTGACATAGACAGTGTAATGATGTACTGGGAGACTTTTTAAAGTTATGAGGACGAAATAAAATGAAATAAAATCAGAACCCCCAGAATTCTTTATTATCTCATGTGTAAACAATCCAAACAGTGCTGCTTTGTTGTGTCTTTTGTCTTGCAGTACTAAGCCATTTTCTTTGTTTCCCTTCTACATCTTTAAACACATTCACTCCGAGATCTGCACCCTTGAAAAGGAGTAGGTGTGGTCAGGGAAGAGGTTTTTCTAATCTGCCAGTTGGGAACATAATTTGAAAAAGGCAGCTTTCTTGTTGATGTTGGGATTTATGGTTTATTTAAATGAAAGAAACTTGCTTTCTTAAAATAACATTATGTTGTACAATGAAACAGGCATCTGCTTCAATTGGAATAAATAAACTACAATTTCATTTTATGAACAAAATGACCTAAAAAAACAACCATGTGAACCACAACAAAAAAACACAATATTATTTACGTTGATGTGTATTTGTAAAGCAAAGTCCATCCATCCATCCATCCATCCATCCATCCATCCATCCATCCATCCATCCATCCATCCATCCATCCATCCATCCATCCATCCATCCATCCATCCATCCATCCATCCATCCATCCATCCATCCATCCATCCATCCATCCATCCATCCATCCATCCATCCATCCATCCATCCATCCATCCATCCATCCATCCATCCATCCATCCATCCATCCATCCATCCATCCATCCATCCATCCATCCATCCATCCATCCATCCATCCATCCATCCATCCATCCATCCATCCATCCATCCATCCATCCATCCATCCATCCATCCACCCATCCATCCATCCATCCATCCATCCATCCATCCATCCATCCATCCATCCATCCATCCATCCATCCATCCATCCATCCATGGATATGTTTTGGTCTTTATCCTAAAATGTTCAGTAAACACAATATATAGTAACATTCAGGCACATTCGTGGATAACTGTTGTATCGTGGATGCCATGTACCTGAAAAATGGATAATATTTAACTTTCCCGTCAATACATGTTTCATAAGAATTGTAAAGATTGTATGTTCAAGCAAAAATACAGATTATATTTCGCACAGTTCCTAAACGATTTCAATTATTTACAACAGCTTCCCATCCATGTATCCAGCCGCACCTCCTCCCTCCGTGGCTGTTTCATAAGAGGCTTTCTGTGTCATGAATCGGCTGCTCTCGTGCCATCCGTCCACACACCATCCTCGCGGGCGCAGCCTTACATGCGCTTCCCTCTTCAAAATGGCCTGTAAATGGTCTCTCAGTGGGACGTCGTCCCTGTCACTCACAGGGTTGTGCACTGCAGCTGACTCCTGCTGATGGTTTGACTTGCCTTCCAACCTCCTGATTTTATTCATGTAGCCACGCTTTGTAGGCCAATCAAAAAGTGTTACATCAGGAAGAAACGTGTTGACATGGTAACCAAGTATGTTCCACAGACATGTTGTCCTTTAAGGAGCTTTTCAGGTTTGTCCAAACACATTTATTCTTGTATTCTTTTGGACAAAATTGGTATAGACTAATAATAGAAAGATGCTAACTACACTCATTTTGAACCAAACTGTTAACTAATACTTATCTTAAAGAGTTACTAATGTGTTGATTTAAGTCTCTTTAATAGATCCTGGACTCTATTGTACTCATCAGTGTGTGTCTGTTTGTACAAAACTCTCTTTTTCATAGAAATATTTACATTTGAAAATGTGCTTAAGCCCCGCCCACTGAAAAGACCATTTTTACTATACAGTACAACTGCCTTTTTTTCTTGTTCAAAACTGATGATCACCAATTGCTGATCATACAGATATAGCAATAACATCACTGTTGTTAGTTTAGAATCGCTAACCCCGCCGTCTCTATAGTTAATTTTATACAATACTTACTAATTGTCGTGTCACTTTCCAATCATGTTTAGTGTGCTGCCCGTTATTGCAATTTTTTGGGCAGGTAAAAAAACGTATCCGATGGTTTTCCATCCGAATGAGAGAAAAAATACTGATAAAAAAAAAGAAGTATTAATTTATTTTGAGGGAGAAAGAACCTATTAAATTGTTATCGATATTTGAACAAGTAAAAAAAACGTGTTTGCTCTAACATATTCTAAAATAAATGAGAATATTTTATTATATCGTTTTCAATCTTACTGGCTTCTGAAGTCAAAACATTATGTTTTTGTGCTGTAGGAAGTGTTTTTTTCACGGATGGAAAACATTCAACAACAACTTACTATGCTCAGCACCCAGAGCGCTTTACAAGTTGCATGTTTACACAGCACGTCTGCAGAACCACTGGCAGCAATCATGGGTTAAGCGACTTGCTCACGATCAAGTGTGCGACCACAGAGCTGAGCTATGCCACCCACACGTTTTAATCTTATCGCTGCGGACAAAAAAACCATACATGCAGCCACTTGGATATCTTGTGAAGGCTTTCCGTCCAGCTGTTATGTCAAGCCTTCGAGACTCTCGGTAAATGACTATATGTCGTTATAGATCGCGGTCGTGACTTCAGAACCTTCAACCTTGAATCCAATCGCCAACATACTTCACGCGGTCAATGCCGATAACGGAATCGAAACTATCTTTAATTGACGATCTCTGTTGAGTTTGAATGATCGAAAGGGTTTTGTTTACCGACGGAGAACAAAGTTAGAAAATCCCCACTTCAATTCTGGCGACGATAGTTCCTCCGTCGTGATCGCAGACACTGATTGGCAGGTGGGGATTATTCGGGGTTTAATCACAAACTAATCAAAATGACTCCCTAGTGATTACCCAACAGTTGTGCAAGAGACAAGAGTTTGTCTGGGAAAATAAGCTCCCTGGAGCCCCGGCGACTGAAGTGTGCACTTTTTTGTTAAGACTAAACCAATGCTGTCTTTTCAAACACATTATAAAAATGTTTCTGAGCATTTTCTGTCCCAATAACTCCTGTGAGGTATTCGTGCATCGAGAGGAGCAGCGGCGGAGTTTGAAGTATCGAGCAACAAAGGGTGAGATGTGAACAACAGCAGGGGTGAATCAGCGAGTGGAATTTTTTCTCACATGTATGCTTGAAATGAGGGTTTGTTCACATCATACCGGAGCCAGAGCAGCAGGGAAACAAAGCAAAAGCATTAATATTTAATTTCTGTGGACATGCTTTATAACAGAAATGGCTACTGAAACGCTTCGTAGGAGAGTCACAAGCATATTTAACACTTGCATGTGCTCTCTTAATAAACTTTATGTAAAAGTTTTACAGATCTTTTTTTTTTCGTTACAATATTTTGTTGGAAATTAGATCGCAGTGTACGATACACAACATTCTTTGATTTTATTTACTTTTCTCAACATCATTAAATTCATCATTACAAAAATAAAATACAAATGAAAACAAAAACAACATAAACTCTTTAAAATAAATCTAAACTTTAAGTGACATAAATCAGTAACTAATATCTCTAACTAACCACTTCATCACTAATCAAACCAATGTTTTTAAAAGTGCTCTATAAATAAACCTTAACTTGACTTGACTCTCATTTTTTAATTTGACGTTTAGTTTTGACACATTTCTAATGTCCGATATTCTAAGAAGATCCTTAAATGGCAACATTGACACACACAAATCCTCATAAAAAATCATTATATAGGAAGAATATCGTCAAAATGGATGTTGCCATTCTGTCTTCATTCTCAACCCCCCTTTTAAAAACCTTTACAGTTCATAAAAATAGGCTATGAAATCATATTCATTTAAAATGTACCAAATTTGGTATAAATTTGATTGAAATTGGATCTTTTTTTGATCCACTCTCTGGTCCCTTATTATTACACAAAGAAGTTGAAATATATGGTTTAAATGTTATCAATATTTGACGTATTTTGATTTTCAAGGTGTTCTGCCCCTGTTGTGCCCCCCTAAAACCTCCATTTAGCAGTTAGTAGTCTACATAACAAATATCTTAATTCTCTCATAAAAACGCTTCACGTACAGGACAGTGTTACTGCTGTATAAGTAGATAAGTGGACTTTAATTTCTACTAGTTGTTTCCTCCCCTCCAGAAACGAAGCCTCACTGTCAGATCACAGGCAAAGGGAGAACATTTGCTTGATGGGAACATCACGAGCCGTCGAGCAAGGTTGTTTGTCAGGAGCCAGACACAACAAGCAAACGTGAGGCGCATTGCTGGGGGAAGATCCACGCACTTTCTAATTAAAGAAAACAGGGCTTCGGATTCATTAGCAGACGGCTTCGTGATTAGGAAGCCACGAATATCCGCGGAACGTACTTGGTCTCTGTCGGACGACATGTTGACTGGAGCGTGTCACTCGCTCGCAATGTGTGTCACTCGGTGATATGGCTATTGCGTAATAATGTCCGTGGAGGGAGCAATCTCATTTCCCAACGATAAAAATAACAACATCATCACATCGTGTGATGAAGAGAAGCGTCAGTTGAAGAGTCTTTTCCCCTGTTTGTGAATCAATATTTACATATTTTAATCATTCTTAAAGAGCATTCAATGACCTGAAGAATCAAACTCTCCTCTACGTCTATTTACTTGACTTGTATTGAATCGACTCATAAGCCATAAGGCTCTAGAACAACAAACACAGTAGTGAGGATGATAGACGACAGAGTTACCATTTCTTCTAAAGATTCATCCAGGTGGTTCTATGGAACCTCTAAAACGCAATCCTTTGCACCTTCTTTCGTTTTCTGTAGGTATTTTGCAAACAGACACCAAAAATGCTGATAACCTACTGTGCGAAACCAAGAAAAGCTATAATTCCATATTTCATATATGATCAAATATTGATGCATACATTTTTTGCATTTACTTTATGGTAAATGATGGCCATGCAAATCTAAAGGCCATAAATGAGACGAAAAAATTGATGCAAAATTATTTATTCATTCAATTTTCCTTGCGCTTTTTCCCTTATGGGGGTTGCAAAATCTGTTAGAAAAAAACTTTTGTATGAATAAGCAATCATTTGCTCAAACTGCATTCATTTGCGCTTTTGTTAGTCTGACATACAATTCCTAAGTAAACCTTAGTTTCTTAAAATGCATGAAGTGCAATATTACCCCCACATCAGAAGACTTTGAAAGGCTATAGAAAACACTTTAAAAAGATTTGAACCTCACTTAAACACACTGGTGTTCAACATTTTTAGTCACAGACTAGTTTCAGACTAAAGATTTTTCAGACTGAAAACTAGATTAATTTTGCCTGGAAAAAAACTCACCAAAATAAAAAATAAGAGACAGGTTTGTAGTTATAATTTATTGATTTTTTTTTTTAATAATTACAAATAGTTGGAGATTTGTTTTTAATATCGTTGTTATTTTTTAATACTGATATTCTTTTTGTATTTTTTAATATTAATATAAATGCCCACAACACCATGTCGGTATTTCTACTTTTGGACCATTTTCACTTGATGATTGCTTGCGATTGTTCTTCTACGTCATTGCTTGTTATAATATCGGTCTGATTTCCTGCTTCCACTTTGGTCAGAGAACATTTCAGCATGTTTGATATTATTCGTTGGTTTAGAATAGACGTTTATTATTACTGTTCATTCAAGCTGACGCTCCAGACCACCTGTGTCTAACGCACAATATCCGAAACGTGACGACAAATTGCTGTTTCAACATCGCAGTTCAACTGTGACTCAAGTTCCAAAGCCGACGGTATTGGGGTAAGTGTTTTCATCACTCATGCTAATGAGAAAGCTCTCTGAGCACCAACCTCTGCTATGAGCTGAACTATTCTTGAACCAGAGACCCAGCCAGGAGCAATGTTCCCGTGCCCGGTTCTAAGTGCACGCCGCCTCCGGACCGACGATATGAGTGTAGCTTGGATATTGTCAGTCGGTCCTTCAGACAATTGCCTCTGTGTGCTGAGTGCAATCCCATTTTGTGAATTTAGAAAACCTCTGGATGAACTTTGATGTTGACTCGTATTGTGGTCAATAGACACGGATCTGCTGATTTTAGATTTTTCTTAGATCAACAGAAAAGTCACCACACTACATTGACCATTTACAACCTCAGCAATATGATTGAGAAATGTCCCTGTTTAATCGTGAGAAAAACGTTGTCCCAATACGATTAGTTATATTTACTAAACTTTACTCAACCAAATGTTGTTGTGGTAGTCGATGTCTAGTGACGTGTCTCACGGGAGAGTAAACCAGGATGATTTCCGTGAAAAATTGGAAACGTAATGCCTTTGATGGATCTTTCTTCACATAAAAAATTTCCATCCTTCATACTTTAACAGGAAATAACTAGGAGCTTTAAAACTGGCAGGTGAGTATAGTGGGAACAGAACACAATACAAAAATATATATATATTATTCTATTTATTTAAATACAACAAACGGTTTTATAATTATATGTCAACACAAAGATGAACATGTAACTCATTGATCAATTTCCTATTACAAAATGTATATTTAACCTGCACCCCTCTTTAAAAAAGATTCATTGGATTGTCCAGGAATCATTTAAGATCTACTCATGCAGGGGGGAATCTTTTACCTGTCGCACCAAACAAACCATGCCGGTAAGTCCACATTCATTTCCACCATTGTTGTATTAAACAACAAGATTTATCGTTGTGTTGCAAATCAAATTTATATAAAGTCCTTGAAAAAGGTAAGTCATTTTATTTGATTATTTAAGTGGTTTTGCACACGCAGCAATCATTTTCAAAATCCCATTAAAAATTGTGCAAATGTTGTATTTAATCACATATTCAGACCAGTGCTGTGTCTCAAATCGCATACTAGCGTATTAAAAGTTAGTATTTTTAGTGCGTTAGTGCGTCTCAATTCTTAGTATGCGAAATTTAGTGCGCCATGCACACTAAATTGGCGTACTAACACGCCCACAAAACTGAGTATGGTTCGGACACTAACCACCCTAAACGGCCGCCATCTTAGTGACGTTTTAAACGGAAGTTACGTCATATATATGCATATACTTACAGGTGCATTTTCCGCAGCAGTAGGAGGATAAACACGTCTTTGCTGCTGATACCAGCTTAAATATCTCGCGATTATTTCGATTCTCATATTTTTTCTTTATTTCTTTTTCCAAAGTTGCAAAACGTGCTGCGAGCAGGTGTCGATAGCGTTCAAACAGCTGGTTGCAACATCGTTAAATAGAAGTAGAAGAAGAAGCTGTCATGTGATTTCCGGTTAGTGTGTAGCAGCAGTGTTTGATTTGAGACATACTATCTGTGGAGAATTTGCGTACTAGTTAGTATGTACACTAAACTGATGCATACTAACTTCTAGCATACTAAGAGTAGTATGCGATTTGAGACACAGCACAGTTGTGAAACATGCCTGCTCCAAATTTACTCCAGAAAACGGAAGATCATTTAGGATAGTTGGTTAAAGTTAAAGACAATCCCTCAAAGATACAAATGAGGTCGTGAAGAATAACATCTGAGACTATTATCTATGGAAGCCATTCAACCATGGACAGCGCTGTTTATTTTTATGCATCAAAAATACAATTTTCTTATTTCAACTCTAATTCTGGAGTTGGTCATCTTGTTGGTCGTTTTATTAGTTATATATTCTTTCGGCAATAGGCCATTTTAAAAATGTGATGCCACCAAGGTGACAATGACATCACAGTTGTTCAATGCCATTTAAATCTCCCCCTTTAACTACTGTCAGTAAGACTTTTTTTTTTTAAGATTTTTGGCCCAGATTTAGTTTTTTCACTATCGCCGAATGGATATACAAACCTCTGTGTGTTGTTAAAAAAAAACTGATCATCACCTTGTGATTAAGAACATCTTTCCGTATGAGGACTTTTACTGAAGGCATCCATGGAAATGGAGAAAGACCCTACAACAATGATCAGTACACACAAAAAAGATAGCAGCCAATCAGCAGTCACACAAAACAAATAATCCATCTTAATCCAGAATGTCATCTGTGTGACTGTGGCCTCCAACCCTGCCACTCACTGTCCAGCAGATCCAGCACTAATGCACCTATAATGAACATTTGACATAGTTTGTTTGCACAATCAGCTGACTCACACCGCCTGGAGACCTGCATGATTACACTAACTAATACCCAGCAGTGGTGATTTTATGTGATTAAACTATGTCCCCCCCACCAAAAAAAAAAGATCCGCAGCCAGTAAAAGCCGCAGCTACATCCCGCCAAATACTAATGGGCTCCGAGAGAGCCGGCGCTCGGTGAGAGGAGCTGCCAGGCGCGACCTGCTTTCACATGTCAAGGTCATGGACTCATTTTTGGTCCCTACAGGCCGGCTTTGCTCGCTGCTGCTCTCTTTCTCTAACAGATGCTCCCAGTGACAGTGTATTCTACGTGGTTATAGTTTTTTAAAGCGTTTTTTTCCAAGACTTTAAATCGTCCTCAGGTGTGAGAGCACGCTTTTGTCGGTACAGAATGTTATTCTCGGAAACACATTTACTACATAAATTCAGTGCATTGGTCATATTATGGCACTTTTAAATGGTGATTTTTTTTGTCTATTTATTTGGAATTTAATTCTTGAAATGTTCTTTCTATTTAATTTCTTTATTTTATAATTTTTTTTAATGCACATATGCATGTATGCACATATATCCTTAAATCTTGTCACTTTTTATCACAATAAATCTTGAGTAAAGTGCAACGAGAATTTCGTTTTTGTATGCACTTGAACGAGAGTAAGGGATGTCTAAGTCCAAATTTAAGTTCTCTAGACTTACGAAATGTTAGCGGTGTCCCCCAAAATTCGCCAAGACGCTGGGACAGACTTTAGACCCCCAACGATCACATTTGTGCATTTTCCGCACTTTTTGATTTGATTTATAATGTGTCGGTTGATGTTTGGTGTCGCTCTGCATTCGTCTCAATAGCTTAGATTAATTGTGTAACTGCTGTACTTAATATATGCTTCACACACTTTACAAATGGCTAAACTTCTATCCAACTTATTATTATTATTCTCATAAAATCTTCTTATAAAATCATACTTTATATTCAGGATTTGATGGCGCGTTGAGATCCCTGCATTAGGGAATAACCGAAACAAGCAAATGAAACAGTAAAAGCTTTTTTTGTTTTCATTTCCTCATGAATAGTTTAAATATTCATTTGGAACATTTACCAGCATCTGGATGTAAAGTCTTCCTGCGTATCCTAAACTGTTACTGAATAGATCATGAATCTGAAGCTTTCTCTTACTGAGTGGAAATAAAGTAGGACAGTTTTTTTTGGTTGTTTTCAGGACTACGATGCAGTTATCCTGCTCAGTCACATCTTAAAGGGCACCTAATGTACTGATTTAAGTGTCTCTTAAATTGTTCTAGGACCTCTATTATATTATCAGTATGTTTCTTTTTGCACAAAACACTCATTTAATAAAGATATTTACATTGGAAAATACGCTTAAGCCATGCCCACTTAAAATACACTGTTTTGGCTGGAGTTGCATTCAAGGACTCTCGTAAATTTCAAACCCACCCCTAAAGCTCCTGCTTTGTACATTAAAAACGAATAATAAAAATAAGGTTTGCTGCTTAATGTACACATTACAAAAACACCTAAAGGCAGAAGTAACTCTCACCATGTTTAAATAAATATTTATTTTGTTTCACGATTAACATGTAGGTACTTAACTGATTTAGGGCTTCTAGGGGAGGACATTTGCACCAGTGTGATGTCAGAATGTTTAATTTAAACCGTAATCTCGTTTGGCAAGATTTCAGACGGGAGAAAACTTTATTAAGTAATAACTTCAAAACGGAGCAACGTCATGATGAATGACCTACTGCGTTTTGAAGAGGACGACTTCAACATTTAGAACCTAAGTCAGCAGAGTTGGGTTTTTACATTTAGTGCCCTTTAAGTAATGAAATATTTTGCTGCAAAAACCAGGCAGATGTCCTGCTAAAAAAAAAGCCACTTCTGACGACATGATCTGTCTTCTGTTCCATCCTCTGGTGCTGCCGTCCGTCTTGAACTGAGGTCAGTGACAAGGTGTAGTGAAAGTGGATGAAGCCACACGAGTGGCAGGTCAAAGGCAGGTAAGGGATGCAGAAAAATAAAGACAAATACACAACATGTGAATCTCAAAGAGACACATAACCAATGGTTTCATATGATTAGAGTTCACTCTCGGCTTCCCTTGAAATTGGAAATATAGCCATCGAAATGCAATGGATATTTCCTCACATATTTTGGATTTGGCAGATTATTGTGTGAGACTTCGGCCGACCTTTTGTACTTACGGAGCCTGCAGGAAAGAGAAGATTTTCTCCTGAAATAATGAAAAAAAACATGTACCCCTCATTCCTGTTGACATGACGTTGATCCATGACACCTGATCTGTCTTATGTTCCATCCTCTGGGGCTCCTGTCGTCCTGAAGTGAGGTCAGTGACAAGGTGTTCGTAGTGAAAGTGGATGAAGCTTCAGCGGTTTCATATCACTAGAGTTCTAGTCTTTGGATCTTCCACCTCAGTCTTCAGCCCCATGTGGCGCTCAAATCTTCAATTAAGCCGAGATTAAAAGGTGTGTCATGAGATAAAATCGGCTCCTTCTGTAAGAATCTCTTAATTATACTCCCCATTGAAATGTTATTAGAAAAGATCCTGGACATACTTTAGGAAAAATGTTTGACGGACAGATTTCAGGATCAACTTCAGGTCGGCACCAATCGTATCTGGGACTTGGAGAATGTGCTTTTATATACTCAAAATGTCTTACAATTGTCCTTCTATTTTCAAGTGATGTAGGATAATATGTTGGGCTTTTGTGATGCAATTCTTTTGCAAAAAAACAACAAAAACATTTACATGGTAAACAATTGCATACACTATAATATCAGGAACATGTTCAACGTTCGTAAAATGAAAAATTAAAACACATTTTAGCCGAAGTGGGAAAAGCATAAATCAATGTCTTATACGAACAAAATGATTTCTGGCTTCTTCCTACGAAGTCCATTTGGGACGATGAATTAAGAGATTACGATAAATTGATGAATAGTTTTAGACATATTCTTGGAATGATGAGAAAATAAGATTTGTATGAACTTCAAATAGATTATTAATCAAATATTTTGACTTTCACTAACAGGATTGTGTGTTTGTGTATGTATACATTATGCACCGTATATATAAAGTATATGTATATATATATATATATATATATATATATACACATTAATTGTTTATTTACAAAGTCTAAGATATGTCAGATGCAATCTTGCCTAGCGAGTGAAATCACAAATGAAGCTCGTGTTTAGCCTGTAATTACAGCCGCCTGAACCCTGCTAAAAAATTCTGCTGAACCACACGTGTCTTGACTTGAGACAAAAACTGTACAGAAAGAGTCAAAACATATTATTTTTTTAGTTGCCTCTGCCCCTGCCTCTTTTGTTTTGGATTTTGGATTCAGTTTTTGTTTACGCCGAAGTTGGAGCCAGTTTTGGATTTGATTTATAACAAGACAGTGACTCATGGATACTCAATTATGTTTGGGACTCTTCCTGCTTTTGGCTCTACTGACGCCTCCACCCATGAGGTTTAATAAATGTAGGTAATAACTTCTCATTTTAATGTCAAATTTTAATAAAATACATTGTTGGAAATACTATGTCAGGTGAACACATTAGAGTTTGCATGAGGTCTATTAAGGGATCTGAGGGCGATTTGCTCTTTCTTGTTTTCTTTTTTTATATTTTTTAAAATTATTATTTAAACTTGATAATACCAATATATAGAGTCATGAGCACGAAAACCACATTCTAACACAATAAATGTTAAAGCCACTAGCAATAGATCTGCGCTTCCTGACTTTTTAGTGGGGGTAAAAAAAAAACAAGGTTCAAAATCATCCGAGCTACTTTGACGTGTCTCGACAACTTTAGCTCATGTGTGACAGGAGGCGACTGATAAGAAAACGGACGTTATAGAAAATTGAATTCAAGAATAGTTAATTTTTAATTTTTCAAATGGATATAAATTGACGTTGCGGGCGAGTTGATCGACATATAAATAACCACAATTAAGATGTCGAACACCACGACTAATACACATTCTTACTTAAATTAATAAATAAATGAATCTCCTCAGGTGTGTCACAAAGACTCAGATTTATCGACCGACTTGTAATAAATCCATTCTCGACACTGAGAAGCTTTTTTTTTTTTTGTTTTCAAATCGACTAAAGGAAAACAAGCCTCACTTGTTGCAGCGTATTTGCTAACTTGTCGCCAGCACAGAGCTCCATCCTCCCGGAGAATCCCATCACTGTGCCCCGGTGGTCCCTCTCCTGCCTTTATGTGTGTGTTTGCCAGCCCGAGGCGACAGCAGCCGTCTGTGCTCAAACACGGCAGAGACGAGTCCTCGCCGTCTCAGATCCCCTCGTCTCTGTCTCTCGGCATGCGGTGACTGCCACTGTTTGTCTAAATCATCAGAGGCCAGCTTGTCTTCTGTGAAGTATTTAACGGTACAATTCTCTCCCTCGTCTCGTCCTACTGCTGGAAGTCTGCAGGTCTGACAGTCCATCCATTTTGCCGCCGAGTGCCGTTCATTCATTCATACACCAGCCCAGTGGAGATTTGTTCCTGCTCTGATGCAGAAACCTCTGTGGAATCCATATATATATCAGTCCAGAGGAAGCAACTGATGACGTTTAAACTTTGCTGTCCTTTTTTTAATCATGTAAAACACTAATGATATAATTATTAATACATTTTTGGTCCCTATGTACATTTTTAGCTGAAATGCCGCAACAAATATCCCAAAAAATTCTGCAAGTCATCCTGATTTAATTGAGTATGTATTAAATATTTCATACATTTTATTCTCATTGGATATATTTAAAGGTTCTTTCTTCTTCTTCCCTGTTGTTCCCCCTTTTTCTTGACCTGATGGAGTGGTTTTCACCCAAGACACGAACGCGCAGACAAACACATGCACACACACAGCCTTGTGCTCACACAGCCTTGCGCACACACAGAGATACAGACATGCACACACCTACACACACACCTACAAATTCATGCAAAAAACACAAACAAGCACACATACACAAACATATACACACACACAAAGACACACGCAAAAACACACAGTCACACACATGCACACAAACACAGATGCACACAATAACAGACACACACAATAACAGACATGTGTATGTTTGCGTTCGTCTGACAGACACACACCTGCAGGCAAACGCAAATATACATAAACACACAGACACACGTGTACGTACACACACACCCACAAAAATGTTCACACACACATTTTCACACAGACACACACAAACAAACACAAAAAGACTTACACAAGTAAGCGCTCAAGCAGACACATACACACACATGCACACAGATGCATAGACGCGCACAAATACAAACACAAGCACAAAGACGCACACAGACCCACACACGATCACACGTATCTAATATTTATAGACATGTCACACAAACAGACAAACAAAAACCTACACATGTAAGCACTCACACAAACGCAACTAACACAGATGCACACATGTACTGACGCACGCACAGAGACACACACGTGCACACAAATCTACTATTTATAAACATGTCACATTCTTGATCCGCATAACTCGTGTGTTTCAAACATGGTTTGTCGTTTCATCATCGGATCACATGACGTTACATTTGCACAGAGATGTTCAGAGACTCTTCTGACATGTGTGCAAACTTGATTCCTCCCGTCCTCGCCATCATATCAGAGTCAAGTGACGCACGAGGAAGTGCATTAATACGACCTGATTCACACTGTTGCCGTGGTTACTATAGAATGCCGGCGTTGACCTTTCAGAGTGATCACCACATTAAAGGTCTTTCTGTTCACACTCTGTATGGGAGCATCTACTCATAATTACTGTCTGCAACTGACCGCTGAACTGCTGGACAATCATCCGTCAACTTCCCGGAAACAAGGCCGTTTTGACTTTCACTGACTGTTGGACGTCCATGTCTCTCCGTGAGCCTGTGTTGATGAAGCTTCATGAAACACTGCCCTATTGTTTAGAGGTCAGTAGGTGGCGCTCTCCGTTTTAAAAAAATGATTTGAGGGTTCAATACAATTGATTATAGAGGAGAGAGTGACATTTGTCTGAAAGTGAGGCTTCGTGAAGCTTCACCAACAGGTCACTGCAATAAACATACATCAGTGTATAAAACAAGCCTTTCCCTACTTCATACACACAAAACACACACACACGCACACACACACACACTGGGGTCGAGTATCCAGTTAAAAATAGCATGAGCCGTACAGCAGAGACTCTGTGGTGAGGTCGAGCAACTTTTTTAGATAAATTGATTTTTTACTCTGCAGAATTTTGTTCTGTTTATTCCTGCAGGCAGGACAGCAATACCTCTCTTTAAGTGAGTGAGAGAGATGTTTCGCATCATCCTTTTTCCCCCGCGATTGCTTTTATTTTGTCGTTTGTTTGGGACATTATTTTGTCACATTCCTTTTTCAGAATCTGAAACTTTTATTGCCAGTGTTGTAAAGATAACACCGGGATTTCTCATGGTGTCAAGAACAGGATGAAATGATAAAATAATGAAATGATATAAATAAAATAGAAAGCGATTAATAAAGATAAAAGTTCAATAAATTAATTGACATATAAATAATGATTACAAATAAACAAAAAATATACTACATTTTAATTAAATATGTCTGTACAAGACTTCTGGACCAGCCTCTAGTGGACACTCGATGAACTTGCAACTTTCTTTTTTACTTTGTACTGACTTCACATTTAAAACCTGATTAATTCCTTTTAAATATATATGATGTATATTAAATAACATTTATAAGACATAGGGAAGGATTGATGGACAACAGATGTTACTGTAAATACAATTCTTTCCTCTCTACATTCTGGTTTTATACATGCAATTTCTGGTGGTTTTCTTTTGGTTTTTGTGTCACATTTGAGTTGATTGTATATATTTTAAAATGTTTGCTCCATTAAAAAAGGAAATGAAGATATTCCTGTTCAAAAATGGAAGTCAAATCCACGCAGTGTAACATTCAGCCGATCTGCCATCATTGCAGCAGCAGGCGAATCTTCTCAGCTTCCTTTTTTTTTAAGTTACTCAGTCAATCTGAGCCCTTCACCGAAGCTGATATACGCTTCTCAAGAGCGGAGGATAGCCGACTGCTGCGGGTTATGAAGTGAGGAGAGGGAATAAATGATGATGATAACAAAGGGAGGCCTTCCTTCTGTCTGTTCTGTCCTCGGGCTCTGACCATCCACTCCTGCCAGAGCTGTGCTGTCACTGACATGTCAAGCCGAGCACAGATGGTGCTGTTTCCAGGGCAGAATAATGTTTATACTGAGCAGAAGTTATTAAACAATATGTCATATATGACTTCGTGACTCAATATTTTCATGCCAGGATTTTTGACTGGAGAATTTTTGACAAGTTGTAGTGGTGTGTTAGACTCTCTTGGACAGGCTTCAGTGAAGGGTGAGCTCTCAACATAATTAGCTCTGCCAAGGAGTTATACAATGATCTGTCAGCATTATGTTTACGCTTTAAATTTAATCAGGGGCTATTGAAGCTTCAGGAAGCAATGCCATCCTTTGAGAGGTGAGTAGGTGGTTCCCTAAGATAAAATATTAAAATTATATTAAATGAACTTTGATTGTTTTTTGTAAAAAATCACCCAAAAGCGTCAATAAACAAAAAAAATTGAGGAATTTAATTCAAAATGATTTATAACATGGTTTTAAATTAAGTATTATAATGTAAATGGTTGTTGTTGCTGTGAAAACAAAATGAATCTACCTTCGACCTTGCAAATGCTTTATTTTTATTTTCATTTAATTATGATTTTAAATCAATTAAATACATTAAATTGTAATTATTGACTTAAGAGTCGTGCCTATTGTCTGTGTTTTTTTTAAATAAATATTTGTAATAAATAATTATGATAAGTGGAAAACAAAAAAAAACATTTACAGATTATTTCATGTTTTCTTTATTTAAACTTTAACCGATAAAAAAAAATGCAACAAATCTCTCTTGAAAAAAAAAACTTAAAAATCAAAATAAGAACTTAATAAAGACAAACACATGTCAGTAAAGACAAGAAATTAAAAAAACATCATTGAAAACAACTTTCAAACGCCCGTCACATTTAACAGAAAGTGTCGTCTGCTCGACAGATCCCGGCGTCCAGGTAGCTTCAGACGAATGATTGAAGCTAAATGATGTGCCGCGTCATTTGTTTTAAACCGGCGCCACGCGTCAGATGCTGATGGACTGACGGGCCCGGGCGTAAATGACGACTCTTGTCTGTCAGCGGTGTGCGCCGTGATGTTGTTATGAATCTTGTTTGGAGGACAATGATGTGAGGGATTTGTATTTTTCTCTCCTGCCAAAACACCCTGCATGGATTGTGTGCATAAGTAGCAGGAGTTGAGAAGACACACTCGAAGAAAGAAGGTACCACACACACACACACACACACACACACACACACACACACACACACACACACACACACACACACACACACACACACACACACACACACACACACACACACACACACACACACACACACACACACACACACACACGATGAATCAGTGAAAGACTGTACCAACACAGCGAGGAAGAACAGGAGGAGCATGCGAGACCCTGCAGCATCAACATTTATATTTTGAGTTAATCCTTAATCCAAACTGTGGCTGTGGAAACAATTTGCTTAATCTAATTCTTTTTAGATGGAAACATCTCTTCTTTTTAGGATGAAGCATGACCTGGGTTGCCATGTTCTCACAGGGTGGTAAAGTGAGACAGCAGGACTTACTTAGTCACTGGAATGTTTCAGGCATTTATGCATCATTAATCTGGACCCTTTGGAGTCTGAACTGTGTGAGTGTTCTGATGACGACACTTCTCCTTGGCCCTGAGTAGAATTCCATACACCCTAGTGTGCCATTTTCAAGATGGACGATCGGAATTCTGATTATGGATTTTATTTGTACGCTATAGAACCTATTTATTTTGAATATATATGTAATTTCTTGTATTATAATCCTGATTTGATCCTTTCCCACAGTTAAACAAACCACCCAGTAACACTTACATGTTCTAGCTATATCAAAGACATTGTTTTTTATAGGTAGCATAATTATCTTCCAGGAGCCAAGGTCTCAAGCAGGCAAATTCCCTCATAATTTCATATAATTTATCTGCAAATCTTGTTAGATAGTTTAGTTTATCAGTCTGTCCGTCCGTCCGTCCGTCCGTCTGTAACACATTAAACAAAAATAATACATATATATTCATTCAACTGTATTACATTTATTATTTATTATCTAAATCTAGATGGTATATTTGCTGGTTTACTAGGTTTCATCACAAAGTTAAACTTACTACCCCATAACACGCATGCATGTCTTTGCATTAATTAAACATTTTAGATAATCTACATCTTCATTTGACCACAAGCAACACGTCATTTAAAAAATAAATAAAAAAGTTTAATTATGTAATGTGAATTAATTAGTTGTCAAAATATTTGTACTTCCTTTAATATCTAGTGTTTTCCCAAAAGGGGCCAACAACTGGATCATCTTCTTCGGTGTGTGTCCCATCCTACAAACTCTGGCCATGGATATGGCTCTTGATGGTATTGTCTCTTAATTTATTTTAGTTTATTGTATATTATTTTAATTTATTAATATCTTTTTATTTCATTCACTTCAATTTGATATTCTGTAATGCCACCAAAACACACTCCTGTGTTTGGTGTATACAACGCTGGCGATAAAAGAGTTCTGATCCTGTTGCGGGCAATCCCATGATAGCGCCTCCTTCTGTTCTCTCAAATGTGTTTACCTCTGAGCATATATCTCCAAGAGTGATAATGCAACTTTAATCAAGTACTATTATCAAGTGGAGCACTCTGAGCCGCCAAACCGTACGAAAAGAGCAACTAAATAAAGATCCATTTGTTCAAATCTATGATGAACTATTGATTGCTTTGGATACATCTTTTATTTTTTTCCTCGACAATTCACCCAGAAGACATAATATCTTTTGTCTGACAAATCTTCAACACTTGCTTCTTCCACAATAGCAGAGAGAAGTACATTTCCAAATGTCATTTCAGTGTAATCCTGTCGATAATTGGTCATTTGTTTGTTTCCTGCTGTTGGATACAATCCAGTCTTTTCTACTAACGCACTTGAATAAACGTGTTTGTTGTGCCTTCTTCTCATGAATAAAATAAAGACATGAATTATTAACTGCACCACATTTCCATCTAAGTTTAGTTTTAGTTTTGGCCCGACTTAATTAATCTGTTTCTCTCTCGTGTGCGCTTGTGCTACGATGATGGCGGAGAGAATTGCTGTTTACAGTTGATGCATGCTCGCAGTTGTTCTCTTCGTATTGAAGAGGAAACGTTGTGTGAAACAGGGAGAATTAAGTTTTATATGCTCATGAAAATGTCCCTATGCTACAAGTTTAAAATTGTGTCCCTAACCACTGACAATCCTCTCCCTCTGTGTTTTTTGGAGTCTACCGACCCCATCTAGAAACATCTTAAGACATTATTATTTTAACAGTTTTTTCCTTGATTCTCTGAGACTCCTGTGTTTGTCTTATGTGTCTTGATCTTTTAAAGTATTTATTTTATTGGGTATTTTTTCTGATTGTTTAAGCGCTTTGTGACCCTGGTCTAGAAAAGCCCTCTAAAAATATAAATTACTTACTTACTTACTAAGTATGTCTGAGCTCAGATGTAAGAGAGAGCGCCCCCCTTCTGCAGCTTGACGGCAAGTTTTCAATCGTAAGTCTTTAATATTAACAGAAGGTCTGTAAACTAGTATTCACAAGATATCAAACTCCAATTCAGAATTCACTTATTTTTCAGATAAATATTTGCGAGCTCCTCCGGTGTAGACAGTCAAACTTTTACTACAAACAAGCTTAAAATATAGACTTTTTCTGGACGGAGATGAATACGAAGACACCTGAGCATCAGTCGCTATATAAAAATAGACATATTTGTGGCCTATAACTTTAAAAAGGAACAATAACTCCTCTTGCTTCTTTTTGAGGTACAGACGAGCAGCACAGAGGTATTTTGTATTTTTTTAAGGGTGTCATTTTGAATGAAGACGAAGAACACTGAGCTCCAGTCTCTACATTAAAATGTACTCACATGTTTGTCAATAACTCAAAAAAGACAGATTACACTTAAAATAAAGTTGTTGTTTTTTTTAGAATGGCCACTACATAAAATATGAAACTGCTTCATGAAGTTTCGTTAGCATTAGCATCACCAAATTAAAAAACAAAACATAGGAATTGTTGTATCGATAATAGAAAGTGGCGTCTCTGGTTCCAATCCTCTCTCCTCTCCTCTCTTCTCACGAGCTTTAAGTGTTCATTGTCACTGGAACAACAGTGATGGTATCGCAGACTTGAACCACTTGCAAATGATGCCAACCTTTCGCGACTGAAGTCCTTCTCTCGCCACAGAATACCATTTTAATTGACTGCTGCCCATTCGTGTCTCTCGCTTCACTCTTTGTGTGGGATTTAAGTGTTTGTGCAGACACATGTTCGCCTGTTTGCTCAAACAAACTTCCATCAACGCTCAGATCTGCAAGTAAGATGCTGAGATGCAGATACATTAGGAGACTCGTTGTCAACATGGTATCCACTCTGCCACATAACCCATGAGCAGTACTTGACGATCATGTCGGTATAAATCGTTGATGTCATTGTATTTTTTTTATTATTTACAAATAGCTGTTTCTGTTCAACCTAAAAACTTTAATAACAATTGAATGTGCAATCTTTTTGAGCAGAAAAGGTAGAAATAATAACGGTTCATCATTTCCACTTTCCAGAAAGTTGTGTAAAAATAGTATAGTCTAGTATTATTGTTTAAATAATAGTTCTGAAATATCCCATTGAAGCCACATGATATGCTTGTTAAAAATGTAAGACAGGTTGTTACAAAGACACTTTATTTAAGCAGACAGCAGCTGTCGTCAGTCTTTACTGGAGCCAAGGTCTCAAGCAGGTATGTTTTTTTTACACAAAATGAGGTATTTAAAGCTAAATCTTACATCCCTGTAACATTGCATGGACAAGAAACTGTGTTGAGTTGAAGAAATGTTTCACTGAATGCTATACTTGCTAGTTTAGCTCGACGATCAACTTGCTTCCTTAAATTATACAATAATACAAAGAGTCCAAGACTCAATCGCTCAAAATAAATAAATAAATAATAATAATAATAATAAATACAACAGCACAGACAAAAACCACATAGATGGTTGAAAATCGGTGATCGAGAGTTGATATTTCAGATCTCAATGAACCTCATTCGTTCAACTTCGCTATGAATAAACTTAAAATAAAATAAGGACTTATTTAATTTTTTTCTGAACTGTTCCCTGTTGTTAAAGATTCTTTACAAGTTACAGACAAGAACCACAGATGTATTTCAACATTAGAATATGTTCTTTAAGTGTGTAACTTTGGATAAGGACAACTGAGCACAAGTCAAAATATATTTACATGTTTGCCTATAACTTTATGAAAGTAAATAATCCTAATCCTGAGTCGACATGAGGGCGAGTAGAGATTAAGTGAAGGTTGAATTTTGGTTGAGCTTGTTTAAAAAATATCTAAAACAGTGAGTGGCAAAACTTCAAAAAAAAAAAGTTGTTTTCTTTTAAAACCACTTTGACCTGAGTCAGAGACCATGGTTCTCCTCCCCGGTTGCTCCCCCCTGATCCATCGTTTAGGTGAAGATGATCGATGAACAAAAAAGCGTTGATCCAGACTCAACCTGTCATCAAGCTCTACAAAGACCTTTTTTTTTTTTCTTCTTCCCCCCTCTTCCTTCCAGGACCACAAGTCGTTCCCCAGACCCGCTCTAGACACTCGTGAAACATCCCTCCTGCAGCAACACGCGCCAGGACGCAGCTGGTCCGGGTGTCCCGCGCACACATGCCACCGCGCAGAGGCTGATGGAGAGAATGCGGCAATCTATTGGCTGCAGGCTTAGTAAATTTCTCCCGGTGTAGTCCAATAGAGAGGGAGAGAAGAGGAGAGAGAGAGAGAGGGAGGGAGGAGAGGGAAGAGAGAGAGACCTGGTTTCTCCATCACTAATCGCGTCCTCGCCATTCACTCGCTGTATGAGAGCAATTAGAATCAGCATCGTTTCCCTGCAATGACTCATTGAAGCATCTCTGCTTCTCACACGCTTTTTTTTTTCTTCTCCTCCAACATTCTCCTTGTCCCTCCCACACACACACACACACACACACCAATCACGCGCACACGAACGCGCGCGGGACGTCCATGAGTCGCGCACACGGACTCCGCTTCTTCTGACTTTGGATTTGCTCGGCAGCGACGTCTGGACCTGGACTTTTTTTTTTCCTCCCCCCTCTACCTCCATCCGTTCTTTTTCTCTCTCTGTGTGTGTGTGTGTGTCACTAGTGTTTGTTTCGTCTGAGCTGTTTGGAACTGCAACCTGGGATCTAGTCGAGGTGAGTCTTTTTTACTTTTGGGGATCTCTTGACAAGCCAAAGAAAATAAGAAAAATGACCCAAAAATCAATGTCGAAACTGCTTGAATTGAATTCTATTGGATTCATAAGTTTGTGTTGCATCTGTGAAATGTGCGTGGATTTTTTTTTTACCCTCGCCTTGCAGCAACAGCGGCGGTTTTCGCTCTTGCGCACTTTGGCTCCTTTTTTTTTTGATGCGTTTCTGAATGAATGAAAGTGCTCGGAGCAGAAGCGCAGAGCTGGACACACGGGTGATTTGTGACGCTAAAAACCGGTTGCCCCAGCAACTGACAAAAGAGAAAAAGAGGCAAAAAAAACAACAACAAAAAAAACCTCCTCTTTTCTCACCTGTTTGGCACCAAGTCTGCAGGGTGTGAGTGAGCAAAAGGTGCAGCAGGATGGCATCGCCTCTGCCAGCCACCACAAGATGGTGGTGTGGAATATTCGGATGTGGATTTTCGGAGGAAAAACGTCTCTGAAAAAAGATTGATGTATCCCCCCCCCCTTGGTTGAGAATGTTTCACTGAGATGACCTTGTGAGCCTCTAAGATTAAAATTGTCGTGCCCACCATGACATAAAAAAGGGTCCTGTCAGGTCAAAGGTAGAAAACAAATGTTTCGTGAGTCGTGTTGTCACCTCTCTTTCTCCATCTCTCGCCCCATAATTCTTTCATTAAGACCCACTTCCATCATCCTTTCACTCTTCCTTCAACATAATTTCCATCATTATTCCCACTCTCGCTGTGATGTCACTGGTTCAATGGTGGGTGTCATCCAATGATTCATGTTCAGCGGCCATGTAATTGTAAGAAAAAGAATGTTTAAAAAAATAAAAAAAGAGCAAAGGTTCCCGTGTCGCAGTTATCCAACCAATCACACACTCGTCCGTTTTCAATCATTGTGTTGCCTCCGTCTGAAATTGCCCGGCGAGCTTTTGTCTGTTTTCAACAAGATGAAAGTCATGTCAGTTAGAATGAAAGGGTAACATTAACAAGTGGCCCATAATCCGGCCACGCCAGCCGGCATGTTTGGACTAAATCTATGTTGTATCCTACTTATTTTTCTTTTCTTTTTTTTAGAATCCTTCTAGGTGAACATTTATCTTTTTAAAGCCTCCTGTTTCTTTTGGTCATCCTTTAATCCTGAATTTATGTGATGGCAACATATCATAATTGTAGCGTTTTTTTGGTCTTAGTGTTCCCATTATTCTTATGTTGATTCTTAGCACTCTTTACTATGCTAGCATGTATGCTCTCATTTAAAATGCCTGCAGAGTTTAACCAGCATTGTTTTATTTCTCTCTTGTGTTAGCATGAAGGGATTCATTCATAGCTATTCAACTTTCAGGCTACATTTCAATCGTTTTATCTTTAGTTGTTTCTACATTTCTTAGAATTCATCTTTTATTCCACTTCACAAAGGAGTTTTTAAGCTTTTTACATACATTACGTGATTAATATATGGATTTAATTCATGCTTTTCAAACTGTATCAATGTTAGCACTGATGCTATACATGCTGAGAGTAAATGTTTAGTCTTCAAATATGAGTGTATTTGCACAGTCCTTCCCATGTAGGTATTCTCGTTGGTCTACCAGCTATTTCTGACTTGTACAAATCAATTTAGAGAGTCTAGAATACTGTGTGGGTTGATGGAGGTACCAGAGGTACTAAAGAATCACTGCTCTTTGTCCTCAAGACAAATATGCTAGTTTTATCAGTTATGATTCTCAAGTAGTCTCTTTCTATTTGCAGTATACCTTCAAAACTTTAATTTTAACTTTTTGGTTGGCCGTGAGTGAGGGCCTAACCATCCTGTTCCAGTGTCCCTTGCAGAAAATACCAACATTTTTTAGTTTTAGTTTTAAGAGGTTTTGCTGTGCTGCCCATAATCTGATTGTCTTTTGTCCAGTCATGAAAAAAACCCCATAGTGTTTACATAGACTGTCATGTCGTGGGCAATAAGAATTCATCAAGGGCCACATTCAATTCTGTTTCCAGAAGAACCCTAAAAAAACACTTAGTTTTTCTTTAATTTCAAATAAAATATATATTTTTTTCTATACATTTATTGAATTTATTTTAAAAAAATGTTGAATGATTCATTTATACTTGAAAAATCAAAAAAGCAAATGCAGATAAAAAAAGATGGGGAAAAAAGTAAAATGTAAATCGATAATCAAAACAAACTACATTTGTTAATATTCTCTTAGAACCATTTGTACATGATCATAGTTTGAACGCGAAAATACAGTGATAGGGCCGCATGTGGAACTTTTCCCAGGTCTGGTCTAAGACAAACACATTTTATGTTAGAAAAATCACACGTCAAACAAAACAAAAAAAAACAAAAACATTATATATACAGTATATTAAGAACATGTTTTGAAACTTAATGTTAACTTTTACATAAACATTCTCTATTCTTAGTCATTTGTACAACCATTGGCAATCTTCCTTTTTTAACAGTGTAACCTCGCAGCAACAAGAGGATATTTTCAATAAAACATACTCAGCCTGCACTTCTTGAGCATAAATAAATCAATGAAAACAATATCAAAGGACAGGATCAAAGCTCACGACCGCTTCGTTTGTTGTTGACGATTCTGTCCCGTGCACCGTAGGATTTCATCAACGTCGTCGGAGGCTGTTGTACTGCTTCCAGTTGCAGTGTTTATGCAACGCTGGTGCAATTTTTCCTGTTTGGAAGTCAGTGTCAGAAGTCTCTACTTTCAGTTCGTTATGAGAAGATATAAGATAGAGTTTGAATCTGCTGATTAAAATATTCATTTTCAGTAGCAATGAGGTGAAATATGACAATTTTCAATCTCTGATGATTTCTGAAGGTACTTTTGTGTGGTTGATAATCACTCATCTAAGAAATAGTTTTCAAATGTCTTGCTTGGATACACATTCGTTTGGTTTGGTTCTATGTCAGTTTCCGCCACAAACAAGAGTTCATCGCGACCCTAGTCTTTGATTTTGGGATGAACCCGTCAAAGCTTCCCAACTTGCAACTTTTATAAGATCCTTTGAGATACTCTTGGCCACAGTGACTGTGCTGTGATGGAGCCGGATGTCAGGCTAGATGAAGTCATGTGACTCATAGTGTGATGTGGGGGTGTGATTTCTAATGCACGAGCAAGTATCCATATGTGGCTTCTGGCATAATGAACAGCTTATGATCCTACTGCTTATTAATATCCCCGGGTATTAAATCTTTAAGTATGATCAGCTCTTACGCTAGAAATGAACACTTTAGCACTATTTCAATTGGCAGTTGTGTTCACTGCCGCCTCAGTATCTCTTGAAAAATTAACTGATAATGAGGATGTGGGAATATTTTGGTTTGTTGTGGATTGATGAATAATAACTTAATTAGTTAGGTGGGCGAAAAACAAATTGAATTAAACTGCAGGACGTTTTATTTTTTGATCTGTTTAAACATTTGCTCCTCAAGTTCAAAAGGAACAAAAGTTTTATAGTAATTTATGATTGTTAAATACAAATTTGTTTCAATCTTATTTGGTCCTTCAGGACAGTTTCAGTTCATTTGTTTTTAAACAATCTTACACTTTGAGTCTTATGCATATTTGCTTTGCTTTAAAGGGCCAACACACATAAGACAAAACACAGGAGTCCCAACAAATCAGGGGAAAGCCTGCACAAATAAAAAGGTCTTAAGATGTTTCTTGAAGGAGTCAGTAGATCATCAAAAACAGAGGGAGAGGAAGATCGTTCCAAAGCTTAGAAGCAACAGTAGATTCTGATCCACAGACCTCAGAGCCCGAGCTGGGGTGTAAGGCTGGATCAGATCAGTGATGTAAGGAGGAGTCTGACCATGAATAGATCTGAAAGCAATAACCAGAATTTAAAAATGTATCCTGAAAGAAGTGCAGAGTTTTAAGGATTGGAGAAATGTGAGTTCTTCTACTAGAGCGGCTCAGAATTCTCGCTGCAGAGTTTTGTATTAGACAGGTGAGACAGCTTCTTCTTGTTTAGACAAGAAAATAAACTTATAATAATCCTTATATCTTTATAATAATAATAACAATAATCCAAACGAGAAGACACTAATGCATGAATTATAAACTCAAGATTGTGTTGTGACATCATTTTACTAAGTTTAGAGATTTTTCTCAGTTGAAGGAAACAGTTTTAACTACTTAACATTCAATTTTGTGCCTGATGTACTGTACATTATATACTTATATAGTGTTGCATCATTTCCAACTATGTTAGTATAGTGCTGTATATTCTTTGCCATTTATGTCCACAAAACAAAATAAAAGTAGCCCTTTTGCTAAGATACCCACGGTCTTTACGAGTCTTTAACTCTTGCCTTTTTGTCTTTTTCTGCAAAATCAACGTTTCTTGCTCCACAACCGTGGGACCCTTTATTTACTGAGCTTCCAGCTGTTTGCTGTCGGGACCATATGCCCACAAACATGTGACTGACAGGTAGACGTTCAGTGCTGTGTTGCATATTCTGTTCGCCAGGCTCAACAATCTGCTATTGATATATTTAATTTGGTGTAAGCAGAAGCACTTGAGCCGTGAACGAGCAATTACTTCTCCCAACATCCTGTGGTGTCTCACAAACACACACACACACATGCGCACACACAGAGGAACACTAATTACTCAGTATTTCCTCCCTCGTGTGTCGTCTCAGAAGTAATTGACTGAATTTTACCTTTTTAACAACTTGGTGAAAAAAATAAGTTGGCTGGATTTGTCCTTGAGAAGTAATCTGTTCTTAATGACTAAAGCCAATGTAATACGTTCAAAATGAATGACTAAATTGGATCTTTTGGTTCAACTGCAGCTCTTACCATTTACAATATAGTAGCTTAAATCAGAATAACTGAAAACAGCAATCCCCAAATAATGATTAGTATTAAATATAATCCTTTTTTTTTTAACAAAAGTAAATCAATCAAACGTTGCTGAGTTTCAGAGATTGAAGGAGTCTGAAGGAGACCCTTATTAAACCTTATTAAAGTGTTATCTCTGGGTCATCTGACCCTGTGGCGTAAAAGCAAATGTGTTTGAGGCACCCCTTGTGAGACAACACAATAGTTGAAAAAAAATATTGAAAAAGATTGGATTCAATATTTCTGGATTGAGCCAAAATATTGACTTTTGTAAAATAAATAAATATTCTCTACTTTACTCTCTGACATTTCATATTCTAAATATTTATTTTATTCAATCAAAATGTTTCTGAGGTTAAAAACTGGAATAACTGTTGCAAAAAAAAACCCCACACTCATCACAAGTCAATCCAAACATTTAACAGAGTGAAGCCTTCCAGAATTGACTGAAGATGGAATCGAACATGAAACCTACTGTGAGGTCGAAACCCAAATATAACCCACTGTGCTGGAGACCTATTGTCGATGTAGTCAGCAAATAACATGAATTGTTTTACAATATAGGCTTTAAGAAGACTTCACATGGCGAATACATTTAAATAAACCAAAAAAAACAATGTTAATTTGCTTCATCAGCGATTATAGATGGAGGTAATTTGAGACGAACGCTCTCATTCTACTCATTATCCTACGCAGGAAGGATGAAAAAAATCATATGAGTTAACAGAAGCAGTCACGACAGATTCACCTCACATTTGTCTTCTATGATTCATGCTTCTTAAACATTCAACCACAGTATCCAGGAGGTGCGTATGATATTCATACATGTAGATAATCTGAAGCTCGGTGGTTCAAAGTATCAGTGTCATTTGGAGAACAGGGTGGCACACACAAGATCATTTTATATTGAAATGCAAATGCGAGCGAGCGACCTCATTGGTATTCATCCGACTTATCCGCTATGATCATTTGGAGTGAGAACAACGCTCGCCATCTCGCTGCCAAGGAGAGCGCTGGTGTGCAGGCTCCGTACTGAAGGACGGTTTGTCATGAAAACGCCACATTGTTACCAACGCGCCGCTCAAGAAGCACACGACGCTACTGAACAACGAGCGCCTCGCTCACCTGTGCGTACTCGCTTCTCGCCTCAACTCTTTTACCGTTTGATGCTCATCACGCTGCCCCCGGGCGTCCAACACAGCAGCCTCTGTTTCCTTATTTAGGTTCAGCCTTTCATTACAGTCATCATCGTCCTTCTCATGCTGCAGGCGCTAACAACTCAGGGCTCGTCCGCTGCTCCTGGAGTACATGCCCTGATCTGGAATAATCATCTCCCCAATGTAAACTGGATTTATTTTGCCGTCAAGATTCTATATAAACCGAAAGAGCAACATGGGGAACATGTGAAAGCTGTTGGTTGCTTGGTGAGGTAGCTAAGATTAGGACACGATATCTCACTGCTTAGCACCTCTTAAGTTACTGGCCTCTGATGGTCTCATGATTCCAGGTGCTGACATGGATTGGTAATAATGTCACGTGACCAGCTGATCATTTAGGGGTTCTGTAAAGGAAAATGTAAGCGTTTCATTATTAGCTATAACAGGTTTAAACATAGACCAAATCAAAAATGTCAAACTTCTACAAATATATCTATATCTATATCTATATCTATATCTATATCTATATCTATCTATAGATCCATCTATATCTCTCTCTCTCTCTCTCTCTCTCTCTGTCTCTCTCTCTCTCTCTCTCTCTCTCTCTCTCTCTCTCTATATATATATATATATATATATAAATATATATATGTTTATAACATAACATGTGACTTGTTGAAACCTTGTGTGTTAATATCTTGAAAAAAGTGAAGGGTTAATTTAGATATTTGATGTATGTGCCTGAAGTATTTGTATTTAAAGTTGGACTTTTTATGAGGTTGAGTATAAACATTATAAAGTAGATTAAGGTTGACTTGGTGATCTATAAAGATGATCAGTGTTTAGTACAAGCTAAAGAACACATTATTCATGTCAACAATTATACAGAGACTTCCAATAACAGTAAAGACATTTGCTTGTTAAGTGCTTGATAGAGAAAAAACAAACATGGAGATCATTAAGATATATTGAGCTTCCAGAAATAGAAATAAATAATGTCACAATAAGACTCATTTTAACTGTTCAGCCAGGTGGGTAAATATAAATATCAAAGGATTTTGTGATGGAAACCAAAAAGTGTCCATTTAAGCCCTAATTAATATTTTTGACCATGACTTGCTGGTTTCAACTATAAAACCAACACAAATAAAATCTTAAAATATTTTTAATATCAATGCTGCACTATTTAACTTTCGCAATTCGTAATTCACAGTAATTAACGATTAAGTATTAATCCTTTCTATGAATCGTAGGATTTCAAAATGGTCCCATAGACCAGACTTAAACATGTTTGCTATCTAATGATTAAAAACGTTCAATAGATCAAGAAGTTATGAATGATTTACAGTAAAATAAAAGTCCACTCTTTTTGATATCTGAATACATCTTCATCACCCCAAGAAAAATTATCAATTGCAGTATTTTATCTAATTCTACTTGTGTATTTATGTACCCGTTTGTCACATGTCCCAGTGAAAGCATCAACTTAAGGCTGGTTAATGAAAGATTAGTGCACGCCCTCAGGCTACCTTCACATTCGCTGAGGGCATCCTGGTGCCTGTAGGCAAGTGTTGTTTACTCCTGCCATGGACGGAAATACAAAGTGTACGAGGCGCTTTGATTGTAAATAAATAAACGCAGCCATTTAATAAACCTGCCAGCCTCCATTTGTCTTCCGACATTGCTCATGTGTTTACAACCCCTGAGTTTCCCATTTTAGCTGCAGGTCTTAAAGCGTTTAAGACTCATTCCAGGTCGAAGAAAATCATTTCTCCTTTATTAATATGCAAAGGTGTGTAACGTCATTAGTGCAGAGATAGCGGAGCCGCTGGGTTAAAAATGAAGATTCATTAGGTTTTATATTCGGTTGCACTCAGTAAACTGCAGCCGTATTAAGACTGAGTGGAGGCGCTGCTAAGGCGTGTTTTCCATGGTCCAAATATAAAGAATCCAGGGGTATTAAACAGCATTTGGGTTTGTGTGACATACAATTAAATGATTACAATATTTACCATCCCCGGCAACACGCTGGTGCTACTAATTTTATACATTCTTTCATACCTCTTTAAACATACTGCAATGTCTTGTGTTTTGTGTGAAGGGCAGATACAGCAGGTATTTAAATCAAGCTTAAAAAAAACAACGGCATACAAATAAGTGTTGAACAGAAGCAGGTATGGATCATAAAACTCAGAATACTGTTTCATGAAGAATCAACTGGTTGGGAGCAATATCTAGTCCCAGTTTTCCCTTCAATTAATTTGAGACTTGTTAAAAAAGTCCAACTAAGAAAAATACTTTTGTGTTATTGGTGTTTTCTTCATTGAATTGTTCTACAACATGTGAGGGATAAGGAGTCCGTGGTGTAAAGTTTTGGGATGAACAGTTGAGAGACGTCTGGATAACATATAGTTTGACACATACTGTATATATTTAATGGCCCTTGTTGCCCAGATACTATCGTTCTTAAGGACGTAAGAACGCTCTTAAGAAGGCTCCGGCTAAGAGATAGAAGAGTTTCCCAGACACGTTCTTAGTTGCCTTTTTAGGAGAACATTTAAATCAAGACAAAGAAGCTTTGTAAGAAGCTCTTAGTGGAGTTCAATAACATGTTTCCTTGAAATCTGTGAAATACCCAAGGATTGTTTTTTTATCTTTAATTTGTTTTTTTGGAGTGTAAACCATTAAGTTATAAGGTGTTTTTTTTTATTTTGTTATAGAATTCCTATGCCTTTGAATGCATCATTCGCTTATCTTAAGACATTTTTATTTGTGCAGGCTTTTCCTTGATTTTCTGGAACTCCTGTGTTGTTGGAATGAAGCTGGACTCACTGGTGACAGTTGCTGAGAGGAGATCATTGAACAAACTACTGTCCATCATGGATGATGACAGTCATCCTCTCAGCACTGTCACCAGTGAGCAGAGAAGCAGAATGAGTGCACGAATGCTCCTACCCAGGTGCAAGACAAATAGACTCAGGGACTCATTCATCCCTCAGGCTATTAAGTTGTACAATTCTGAGTTTGGGGGCAGGAGTGGAGTGAGAGTATCTGGATGTTCTGTTCCATGTTAGTCTTTGTATCCTTTGTCTTTGTTGTTTTTCTTTGACTCTATGTTCTTTGTCTTTATCTTTATACTTAGATTGTGTCATCTTCTTCTTCCGCTTATGTTCTTTTTCTTATTTTATTTTTTATGTATTATTTTTTATTGTTTATGAAAAATTGCTGGCTACTGGAAAAAAACGATACCTTACCTTACCTTGTTCTCGGTGTTATCTTGATCTTTTAAGTATATATTTTATTGAGTATTGTTTTGATTGATTAAGCGCTTTGTTACCCTCACCTGAAAAGCGCTCTATAAATCTAAATTACCGACTTACTAACTAACTTACTCATGAGGATCGGTACAAAACAAGTTTAGGTGTTTTTTTCTTCCAGTCTTAAATTAATATATGTTGATTTATTGCAGTGTGTAAATGCAAAAGGGCAGTTTTATGTTGTTTTATGGATAAATTAGACTCAAAAAGAGGATTTATTGCTAAATCCTAGTAGTACCATAAACTCACATGTGCTGATGTGTACGGAAAACAGATAAAATAAATGTGTATTGAGTAAGAAACCTGTTTATCGACTGTGTAGAGTTTCTCGGACTATGTTTCTTCTACATCTTCAAATCCAAATTAAGAAGCTCCTCAGATACTGTTAGCCTCAGTTTCTTGCGCCAGTTGTTTACCAAATATTTTGGTACATTTATTATACAAAACTACAACAACGTAGTAACAACTTAGTTCAACCAGCAACACATAATTGGTGAAAGTTTTCTCGCAAATTACGTGTTTCTGCCACTTTTAACAATCAGTGGGTTTTCTAGTTACCGCCTATCCAATCACAAAACCACTCAGGCAGTCAGTCACACTCACGGAAGTGAAGTCAGAGATCTGTTCCCAGACTGCAAAAGATTATGCAAATCAAATGATGGAGATGCTTTGAGGTGAGCAAAGAGAGACTCTCCTAATTTAGGGATTGACAAAGTTCTGACCTATTAAAGCATACACACACATAAACACACACAAAACTTTTGAAATGTTGATACTTTCTCTTTTCTCGCATACCAAGTGAAAAAAACATCATCATACAAGTAAAAAGCCCTTAAAAACAGAATCTTAACTTGTTTCCCACTTATTTTGGTCTCCTTACCTTTCAAAAATAATTCTGTGGCATATTTTGATGGATATGATTCAAATTTGGGAGAAATCTTCTGGAAATATATATATTCCCAGAGTCTGGGGCTTGTTAACTGCATTCTGACATAGACGCCGTTCCACCTTGTCGTCAACAACATCTTTTTATTTTTGAGTGCGTGTGTTTTTGGCAAGTTGTCAACCACATAATTGTTACCATGGAAACAATGCTCAGGCAGGTTTTGGACAAGACTTTCAAGGGTGACTTTCATTAAGCCTTGACCATTCTCATCACTTTTCTGTGTTCTAGATCGTGTTTGTCTGTTAGCTCAGAATAAAAGAGAATTTGGTAAGAACTCCCACTAAAAATATTTTCGGTCATAACTTCATTATCAATCTCTCGTGAAGTCGGCCAGTATGACCTTGTGTCTTCATTCTCAACGAATTCAAAGCTGATTTTGTTTCATCCAAAATGTATGAAAGCTGACATTGACTCTGTGTATTTAACAACCCCAGTGCTTTCTGTTCGTAATTGACACGATAGGGGGTTCTTTTCGGGTCACTATGAGATTTAATAATTAATCCACCGTGACTTGGAGTGACACACAATCTTATGCCAGTGAAAGGGTAATTAATCAACTTTTTTTTTTTTTTTTGCCGGATCAGTGAGGCATGACAGTTACTCCAGCTAAACCAGTTAAATAAATAAAATCATACGCATATGAAAAAATGCATCAGGACCTCGGGGCAACAGAATTAAGCAAAAGCTCTCACATGAAATTAAATTAAACTGGTTGCTTGCAGTCTGGAGTTGACATTAAGGTCCTAGAGACGCTTGCTTAGCCAAATTTAGAGGGTTTACAGGGGCCTCGCGGAGAAAGCTACAAGTGAAATGGAATTTAATAATGTAGGCGGTTCTCTAGAGGTTAAATGTATTTACCTTCAAAGCGTACATTAAACATCAGGGTTCACGGATATGCCTGGAGAAACTTCAAACCACGTCGCCGAGCTTGTCGAGAATAGTATGTCTAGATGTGGGATCTCAAACTTGAGGATGAAAATAAATTCTGACATAATGTCCAAAATCCCCAACTAAACCACAAAGAAATCCATAAACTGTTTGTCAGAAATGTTTTTAAAAAAACTGCTGAAAGACCCTCCAGCCTGCAGCCGGGTCTCCTCAAGAACTGACCTTGTGTGGCCCCCGGGCCGGTAGAGTTGAAACCCCTGGTCTAGATAAACATTACAGTTTAACTATCTTATTTTTTTTTATTGAGTAGCATTTAGCTTAGAGCAATAATAAGATACAAGTGTTTTATAACCTACAGAACCTTTCCTGGGGATGTTTGCCTTAAAAGGTCAACTAATGTGAAAACTCTCCTGGCTCGCTCACATGTTTCAAATGTTGAAGTCTTCCTCTCCAAGATGCAATAAGTCCCTCATCAAAACCATGTTTTGAAGTTATTCCTTCATAGATTTCCCCCTGTCTAAAATTTCGGCGAATGAGAGGTTACGAGAGCGAAGTCCTCCAGTATGATGGACTTCACTCCTTCTCCAGCCGGCTGTAATCACGGCCCACTATGTCGAACAACAATTCTCTTCAAGTTGGAAACTTCCAGGGTTGATAACGCGCGGTGACAAACCTTAATGTTTGGCCAATCACAGCAGAGTGGGTGTGGTTAAGAAATTTCTGTGGGCGGGGCTTCAATGAAAAGAGAGTTTTGTACAAACAGACACATACTAATGAGTACAATAGATTCCAATATCTATTTAAGACACACTTAAATCAACACATTAGTTGATCTCTAAATGTATTCTCTCTCACTCTAGCTTTTGGCTATCTAGGAGGCGTCTGCAGAAATAAATGATGGAAATCATCCTTACTTTATATTCAGTAAATCTGGTATGTTTGACCTATATTAATTTCAGGGGGGGGGCTGCCCCACTTTAACCATCTTCTCTATGACAAAAAGAGCTGGAAATCTGGAAATTTTTCATTACTTAGTATGTTGTACAAATTTAAATATGATTTAAAATAGCGTGCACACACACACATACAAAAAAAGGCACACCTATTATAAAAAAGAATCAGTTTATTTAAAATGCACGTCACATTTGATCAATTACAAATACGATCTTTTGTGAATGACTTTTACTGTAATCTGTATCAAAGAGCTCAACCATGAGTTAATTTGAGTCGACAGCTGAAATGGAAACTCAAGCAGATGGTGTACAGCGGGAGGCCCGTTACATCATGACGCCGGAAAATAATACATCAGCCAATCACTCAAGCTCACCATAAATCATTTGTCAATGTGGCGGGACAGTCATCCAACCAGTACACTGGGCCATTCGTTTGCTTGCTCAACGAGAAGGAGGTTCTGTGTTAGATGACAGTCGCTCAGCTGCTAGGACAGAAACTTGTGGAAATTGTGGATACCCCTCGTTCAAAAGTTGTCATTCTCTCTGTTCTTTCTGTTC
This sequence comes from Callionymus lyra, assembly GCF_982586985.1. Classification (NCBI taxonomy): domain Eukaryota; kingdom Metazoa; phylum Chordata; class Actinopteri; order Syngnathiformes; family Callionymidae; genus Callionymus; species Callionymus lyra. The sequence continues at coordinate 22,486,549 of NC_141822.1, read as the reverse complement.
TCACCTAAAATATTTGAACCTTAGTTTGTGGTTGAAATGCCTTTTCTGTCAAGCATTTGTTAGCTGATGAAGCTTTTTGAAGCATTGTCATGTTGTTTAGTGGTCAGTAGGTGGTGCCCTCAGTGTCAATATTATGTGAAGGTGCAAAAGAAGATCTGTTACAGGGAGTATATTATAGTAAAGAGAGTGTGATCTAATGTATTCAGAATTAAATTATACTGTTTTGTGAAGCTTCATCAAAACTGTTGAAAACGAAAGGAACCAGTTAAGTCAATTTGGCCTCTTAAAAAAGGTTGAATATAATTGAAATGTTGTACTAAACTTAACATTATTTTGGTTGTACTGAACAGTTTTTATTTTCCTGTAAGTTGTTCATCAGTTAGTTGAGATATCCATCTTTAAATATATTCTGTTGTTTCAGGGTTGGTGGCGAAAAGGACCAGCACCGTGGGCTCTCCTGTGGACTGGACTTGGGATTTGAAAGACATCACCACTCATGCTCTCAGAATGGGGACCTCTAAGGAAGCTGCTTGGTGTGGCTGGATTTCTGTCTCCGAGCTGGTAGTCTGAAGAGAGAGGAAGGAGACGCGTATCTGGGAGTCCAACGGCGGTGGACGCAATCGGGAACGACAACCACAGCCTTTTTGCGCTCAGCACGGCGGGAGCATGTCAACGCCCGGAGGTTTTCCATGGATGTATCCTGCCAAGCCTGGTCTGCTGATCTGGATTGGGCTTGTGTCCATCTTTGTAGCTGCCACTCAAGCCCAGCATCACCCTGTGGTCACCACTAATTATGGGAAATTGCGAGGCGTAAAAGTGACTTTACCGAATGAGATTCTGGGACCGGTGGAGCAGTATCTAGGGATCCCGTATGCGCTAGCTCCGATAGGGGAGCGGAGGTTCCAGGCGCCGGAGCCACCCATGTCCTGGCCGGGCATCAAGAACGCCACACAGTTTGCCCCAGTTTGTCCTCAGTTCTTAGAGGACCGTTTTTTAATCAATGATATGCTCCCAGTGTGGTTCACGGCCAACTTGGATACAGTGGTGACTTACGTGCAGGAGCAGAGCGAGGACTGTCTCTACTTGAACATCTATGTCCCCACAGAGGACGGTAAGTCAACAACATGAAAATGTCTGTTGTTTCTCGCACAGATCTGTCAATGGAACGATGGTACTTCAACGTGTTTGTAAGAATTCAATGTGGATTAGATTGTTCGTCTCTTTTTGAACATGAATTACAATCGATAGGTTCTTCAGTAAAATACACCAAAATAAATTAGTTTTAACATTTATTAGAGACTCAAAAACATACATCTCTGTCCCAACTTTTACATTCAAACATTTAAGTCTTGTGTATCATGATTAGTAGTTATATTATCTAAATATATATATATATATAAATTCCATGTTATATATATTGTTTGACTCCGAAACCTCAAAGAATTGTTAAAAAAATTAGCATGCAAATTACTGGAACCTCGGTGAAGGAGATTTGGAATTAAAAAAAATGACACCCTATAATCCACCCTGATTTTCTCTCTTCTCCCCCTCTCTCTCTTTAGTGATGAAGTCAAATGTTAAGAACATGAATCTTCTGTTGGGATATGCAGGGAACAACATACCACAGTTTACATAATACTTTTCATTGTGTGTGGTGTGCAATGAATATGCAGTGAATACCGGATCTTTCCGAAAATTGTATTTCAGTAAAAGGCCTATTTTTATTCTTATAGAGAGGGTTCAAAGTAGAAGCATGTTTTAGGAAGCGTGGGTTGGTGTGAATGGTTGCGGAAGCACTTTAACGTCTGTGTCTGGCAACATCTTTGGCAGCTCGCTACTAAAATTAGTTCTGTGGTGCAAGATAGTGCAGATTAAAGAGTGCAAGAGGACGTGGCAGATAATCCCGTCACCTTTTGTACCTCTCTCTATTCCCTTTTTAGTCACGTTACCACACAGAATCAAAATGCTTTAGTGCTATTCTCTTCTTTTTTTCCTTTGTTACATGTTGAAATATGAATATACAGCTATTGATCTGGGGGTGTAAATAGATGTCGTGGAAAGGGAAAACTGAAAGCGTATGACTTGTAAATATGGGCGTCCAATTTCAGTCATACCTAAAACTGCCTTCCCACAATCGTTGAGTTGCTTCTAAAGAATGCTGAGTCGGCAGCAAAAATCATATTTGTTATAAACTAATATATATGGTGGTTGGAGTTGCCTCCCACCAGAGAACTTCTAAATAGAAATCCTTCGAGGACCCTCCAAATTAATGAGGCACAGACTTGACTAATGAATTCCTGTGAATCAGCATACTCAGAAGTTGCTCTCGCTTCTCCCAACTCGTGAGGATTCATGGACTCGTGGGGATCAATCCTACGCATTTAAGTGAAAAAAAGAGAAATGTTGAGAAAATAAGAAGGAAAAAAATAAAAAGCTCTCTTAGAAAAGAAGGCATTTTGAAATGGATTCCTTTCAGTGATGAAGCTCTTGAGGGGAATTCTGCTTCTGTCTGACAGATCCACTTGTGTCCACATTGCCTTGATCACATCGTATGATGCTTGACTTTGACAAGTTGCTGTGAGAAAGGCCTGCCATCAGAACAAGAAGTATTTTCGCATCTGCCGTTTCATGTCAGATAAAAACAAACAGTAAAAAAGTGAAGAAAAAAAAAATCACACACCCACCTGTCATTCTACTGAGGATTTATTCGCTGTCAATCAAGATTATCACTGGGAAGTTTTTTAATTGTGATAATCTTTTAGGTAATAGATCTTGTAATCTGACACATTTTGGTCGCATTCGCACACTCAGAGCTACTTAGCTGTTGGTTACCTAAACAAATGAACAAAAGTGAATGTTGTAATATGTTGCAGTCTAAAAAAAAAATGCCACTTCCTAATCTATCCATCCAAATGATATACCAAGTTTTTTGGATGTTCAGTCTTACAGTGTCGTGTCCTTAAAGTTAAATAAAACATTAAGAAACAATTAATTTTTGCAACATTTTTGTGATGTTGAAAATAGTAATAAAGTACTTTTCAAGATGACACGTCTACTGATCAAGCCTGGTTCTGTTATTCATCCATTTATTATCATTACATTGCAATCTCACTTTAGACTCAAAGGGAGATTATTTTGCACTGATTCTTGTTGGTTTTTAAAGAATAAAACTATTACATAATCCATCCTCAACCTTAACCATATCTCTAAAACCGAGGATTTTGTTTTTGTTATGCTCTATCTTTCCTCTCATAAAAGTTACCAATCATTAAATTATTTATCCACTATTTGTTTTCAAACGATAAATCAATGCTTCACCCATTCATCCAAAAGTGTGTTTTTAGGTACAACCCTGGCTCTGGATTTTGAATATTCCAGTAAATTGTCTTTTTCGCCTGCCATGGATTTGTTCTGGCGTCACTTACTCATAACACAATTTATCCAAGAATTTATTTGTACACCTGTTGCTGAAAGTGGCTTGAAGCAAATTTCTTCTTTTATAAAAACTTTTCTAGGAGAAAAACGAAGAAAAATATAATTGATTCAGGTTAAAAAAGAATAAATCTTTGAACTTTACTTTCAAAGGCCTTTTCAGTGGTGAACTTGTTGGCAATATTTGGGCGAAAAGACCAGGTCTGGATGTAAGAATTTCTGATTAGAAAAAAATGACTTAGAGGGAGAGTTCACACAAAATTCAACCTTCACCCATTTTCTACTCGACCTCATGTCGACTAAGGATTGGGAGAATGTACGGCGTAATCTGTGTCTTTTTGCAGTTGAAGGCATAATAATAATAGTCATACATCGTTTTCTATAGCACTTTACAGGATACGCAAAGATGCTTTACATAAACCAAAAAGTGTAGATAACATGCATACAGAACAAGATAAAAGGAAACAACAAGCAGGTAAAGTAGAAAGGAAAAGGAGAGAGGGTGGAAATGAGTCAACAAGTGACATAGGTGCTATTAAAAAGATGTGTTTTGAGTTGTTATCTGAAAGGTGGTAGCGAGTCAGCTTTTCGGCAGTTCCAGAGGGTGGTGGCGGCATTGGCTCTTTCCCCAATGGTGCGATATTTGATTCTGATGATCGATTTGAAGACATTTAAAAACATCCACAAATACCTCCATGGTGCTCGTCTGTAACGTCCATCTTTTATTGAAGCCCCGACAAGAAAAATCTTTCAGAAAAAAATGAAACAAGTCGATATTTGAAGCTTGTTTGTAGCAGAAGCTAAAAGGCAGGAAACACTGCGGGTAAATATTCTCATGTCGAGGCTTGAATATAAAAGGTACATTACAGCAGTATGGATGTATTTTAATGTTTTTTTTTTGGTTCGTCTTTTTGGACGCAGAAAAGTGAGCTCTGGTCGCCACAGTCATATGGACATACAGTAGATATCTGCCTATAACTCAAAAAAGACACAGATTACTCTGAAAATAATCCCAACCCTTAGTAACAAGAGGATGAGTAGAAAATAAATTCAAATTTTGGGAGAACTATCCCTTTAAGTCTACTTGCATTTTCCAGATCATTCAGTTATTCAGTCATAAATGAAATTGTGGTCCTCTCTGACCCACGATGCAAAACATTAAAGACATTATACACTTAATAAAAATAAATAACCAACAAAATGAAATAAATAATCAACAAACTTAAATAATCAACTATAAAACAGAATATGGTGTTGGTAGTTATCCTCATGTTATCCACCAGTGCCGCCACAGAGATGCAGTTCAGCATAGCAGCACACGGTTGGTCAGGTTCTTTCAAACCAGGGTTTATAATAATCCAGATCTGTAATGAATCTCTGCACAGCTGATTCCAGGTTACATGGCTCATAAAAAGGCTCCTACATTTATTTCAAACACTGATCATACGTGACTATCATACGTGACAAGCCTGTTATTTCCAGAACATGTAGGACACACTGAAGTTTTTCCACAAAATCCACAAAGATCATTTTTGTAACTCGTGCACGCGTACTCTATCCAATAATCCAGCAGGGGATTGAAAAAGGTTTTCATAAGAAGGTTGTTATTGTAAAACATGGTGCATTACAATTGTCCAGGATGCACCATGGTAAGCTCCATTTAATGGATTTTCAGTGTGCTCAGATTGAAGTACAAGAAGATATGCGTGACTGCCACTCTTCTATTTGTTCGCTCCAAATAGTACCTACATATTTTAGCGTGTGTCCTGTTAACCATGGTTTGAACTCCCTAGACATCAATGTGTCCCTCCTAGTTAGAGATTCTGAATTTACACGTCGCCTACGTTTCTTTAAAATGGCGCTCTTTAAAATCTAATGCAACAACAGGCTCTGTCTACGCTCATCATTGTCAGGTGATAACTCGCTTGCCAGCGCACAGACATTAAAGTGTTTTTTTTTAGTGTTGGCAGATGAGAACACAATGTCCAACATGACCAAAGACAAGAGGTTTCGACATCAGAGTAATGAAGCAGTTATTTAGTGACGGTTAGATGAAGCTTCATGTTCTATTTTGTGAGGTCAGAGATGGTTCCCCTCAGGTTAACAATGATTTCATTGGTTATTCAGTATGAAAACTAGTTAGCATCCTGAATAGACTTCAATATAACTTGGAATAAACCAACCTAGTGCTAGTAAATTTAATTCAAGTCATCAAAAACTTTATTTTTCTGTAACTAGGCTGTTTCACTGCATAAATCTGCACTCATGCTGACAGTAAACCACATACAATTTTTTAGGATCCACTTTAAACAATGTATTATGGTCTGCTGGACTGCTAAACAGGAAGCATTAACAATCCTTGCTTCATCTTCAATTTTCCACTTCTTCGGCAAAGTGTGTTACAAACACAATATTGTCCCCTCCCTTCCTCCAACAGCGTGTGCTTCAGCACCAGCCATGATTTATCCACTTCCAGCTCTTAAATCTCAACGTCCTCTTTTCTCTGCGTGGAGTGCTTACCTACCTACATAAAATTGATCTGTTGCAATTGACGTTTTAAAACAACTCTTTGTTGACAACACATCTTAGTTTTGTTTAGGTCAATTTTCATTTATTTTCTACAGTTTATCACCTTATTTGGGGGCTGCAGATGCAGGAGCCTATCCCAGCTACTTAGGGCAAAAGGCGGGAGACACCCTGAACAGGTCGCAGGTCACACAACGACAAACGCAGAAACTAACACACCTACTGACATTATAGAGAACTAAAATACCAAGAGTAAACCAACACAAGCACGGTGAGGATATACATGTGGCAGTATTCTGGCCACTATTACCACTAATATTACTTAAATTAATTAATAAATACCCTGTAAAAAGCGTAATGGCTTATTTATTTGGGTCATGAATTAAATAAAAAACAAAAGAATATCATTATCGTTCGGCTTATATCATGGGTCCCAAACCTTTTACACAATTGTATTTGTACTGTAGGTATTATTCTTGGCACAGGCTTCAGACGTCTCACTGTAACGCTGAATCAAAGGGAGCGCGGGGCTGGTTTCTTTACAAAAATATATAGACAGATGTTTCTCGTTGTGCACTGGTTTACAGGTTTCTTTCTTCTTAGTATACTTGACTGAAACAAGAGTTTTTACCTGTCAAGAATCGCAGGCTAATGTTGTTATGGAGTAAATATATTTTTTAATTAAATACATTTCAGTCTCAAATAGTAAAATATAGCAGAAACTGTATACAATTCTGTGCCACCTAAAAACAAATGCCTTAAGGACTGTTAAGTGGCCCCAGCCGATGGTTGCGAACCATTATAGATTGATAGATAGATGGACGAATGGATAGATGGATGGCTCGATGGATGGATGGATAGATAGATAGACTGACGTTATTAATCCCTTGGGTTTCAAGTACAGAAAGTTTCATTAAAGAAACAAACAAAGTGCAAAAAAAGAGAACAAATTGCAAGGGATGACAAAGTGCAAGTATATATATAGAACATAGATCAAATAGTCATTATCTTTTTATATTGTAGAAATGCTTGTTAAATGGAGTTCGATTGATCACATTTTTTAATCAAAACTAAAAAAAAAATTGCTTCACCAGCTGACTGTATGTTAACCGCTGTGAACTTCTTCATAAGATAGAACTACACAATACTGTGTTCCGTGTCTGAAATAGGATAAACTGCTTAACATACTGTTTCCATGTGCTCACAATACTGATCATGTTTTATTATAAGGCATAGTGGTTATCAAGGTGATCCTTAAATCTTAATTATCTGATTGTTTTTAAAAGGATTGTGTCATGGGGGGATTTTTGTATTTACCAAAAGAAACATTTCTAAGTAAACATGCAATTCTTTTTTAAATGACTTAATTTAAGGGTCTCGCATCTGTAAATCTGTAGACACTGGTCTAGAAAGACGCTCTAGAAATAACCATTGCCTACTTACTTACTTACTTACTGGAATTTTCTCCCCTACTTATTTTTGATGTTGTTGATGAATTTAAATGATGATTATTTGTGGTTGTTGATGACAGTTACCACTAAACTGACCTGAAGCTTATTGGTCATCATTTCAAATAAATCTTGTAGCGTTACTAAGTCGAGTCCAATTGAATTTTGAAAACAAACATTTTTATTGGCCAGTGATCAACAACACAAACCGGTTTACAAACAACCACCGTGCTATTGATTCATATGCCTGCGTGTTGACATTTATGGATAGAGTTTAATACACCAGAGTTTGTGTGTTTTAATTTTTTCTCGGTCAGAGCAGACGCGGACATTCACGCTTGGTCAGCTCACACTGACATGGCACCGGCCACTGTTTGTGCAGCTTGTTCTCGCAGCATGCAGCTACATTTGTGCAAACACTCTGCCAGCGGAGCAATGATGCCATTCGTGTGCCTGCTGAGACAGTCTCCACTATTTATTGATCCGTCAATGCTGCAGTGTAATTGTTGAGGCATGAGGAATTGAAACAAGGGCGCGATATACTCGGAAAGAACACACAGCCACTGGCAGCACAGACACACACCAACCTTTATGTCTCCCTGTTTATTTTATTGTTCCACTGAAAATATTGAATACCTTTCTCAACCCCATATTGTACTGTGTACAGAGTTTGAAAGAAATGGATGTCCAAAATAAGTTTTTATTTCGTTTTTCTTTTGTAATTATCGAAAGGCCTTTTATGAAAACTCAAGATTGTAATACTGTGAAACCTCTCTTCAACTTATTATATGCTGTGTAAGGGTTTATTTCAGTCTGTTCTTTTATTTTATGGAGCTGACTCAGCATTTCTAAGACGAAAGTGTTCTAAATCGTTCATCTTCCTCACCCGTTCTTTGTCACTGTGTAGTTGATTACAATTCAGGTTAAATAAGGACAGTTACTGTTTAACATTTGTGTCCTCTGGATAGAAACAGGAAATTAAAATATCAAATAGCCCTCAAACAGGACTAATTGTGTTTGGTATATATATATATATATATCAATATGTGGAAACATGAATACTAATACTTCAGAAAGTATATCTTAGGAGATTGAAAGGGACAAAATGAACAAGAGTTCCTTTTATTATTTGCCTTATTATGCTTTACTATTTCACTGAACCTAATATTTAATTCTTACTTTAATGTATGTTGTTATTTTTTATTTATTATATTACATAATACTTACTTTATCTATGTCCTTTCATCATTTATGTTTGTCATGCGATCCTTTATCTATGTCATATGAACATTATGTATGTCATGTGATCAGCACATCGGCAACTTGTACGCGTTATCTTGATTTTTGATACTGTATATATGTGGAAAGGTTTTAACGTGCAGTCGTCCCCAGTATCCAAGAAAATACCTCGCAATGCACTTCGTAGCCACACAATCCTTCATCCAAATAACATAGAACAGCTACACATATAAAATCAACCACTCAAAGGTTTCTACAAAAGAACCCATGGTCACTTTGTCATAAAATCTCCTCACGGTCTTAATAATGACTTAACAAAATGGAAGCATTTAGAAACACAATACCTTTAGACAGAAAATGTAGGCCAGGTAAACTTGTGAAACGGTTGTGGTCGCCTTCAACTTGATGTGGCCTTCATATTAGCTCAATAACGGTGAGTAGAGAACTTCAATACAAAGGTTTGCATGGCAGCTGTGTCAGAGGTGTACTGTACATCACCAAGTGCAATACGAAGCGTCAAAGGCAGTGGTGTAGAGCAGTGGGGATGTGTTGTCTAGAGTGAGGCTCCTCCATCTTTCATTCTGATGAATGAGTCTAGCTTTGGTCACGAGAATCGTACTTCATTGTGTTAAAGTGTGTAGAGATTTCAAGCACGACTGTGCCCCATTTCACAAAGCTAGGCCCATAATGACAAGGATGAAAGACCTCTAACCACGACCCTATTGAACGCCTTTTTGATGAATTACATCGGAAAACTGAGATCCATGTCTGCTAACTTCAGCATGACGCTAAGAATGAGATGTTACTCAAGTTTATAGGCAAACCAAGACTGTTGTGGTTGAAGAACATTGGTCTTAACCACTAACCACAGCATTTACCTTAACTTTCTCAGTCGAGGTGAAAAGGTCCAGAATTGTGCTACAAACATCAGGAATGTGGAGAATCCCTTTCTATCCACCTGTGTAAGTCATAATATCTCTAAACTAAAAAGATTAGAAAGAAAAAACTACTAGAGAGAAATATAAAGGCCTAAAGGAATTCCACACATGCCTTGTCTGACAAAAATATGTGGATTTATATATTTTTTGAAACTGTAGGTTGATAAAGTTAACGTGTTTTGGTTGCTGCTAAATTCATTTAAAATAAGTTATCAAGCTGCTCTAACCCTTGTGTCGGCTCTGGGTCAAAATGACCCGGTGGCCCGAAAACAGGTATCTAAGGTATCATCTTGTGTTGTTTCTGGATCAAAGTGAACGACCTCCCTGGTTTCCATAAATACATATGCAGTGATGGAGGTCATTCATCTTGACATAACACAAGGGATACCTCAGACATTTGTTTTCGGGCCACCGGGTCACTTTGACAACAAATTACATCTCTGTCAATTGGTAAACTGTTTGTATAAATAGGGCTGGGTATCAAACTCTGGTTGTTTTGTGTCACCCACGGAAATTCTTTATTAGTAGTACCAAGTATTGAAACACGTTTTGTCTTTCGGTGCCAAGTTCCGATAACCAGGCATGATCCAAACTTCATAATATGCATATCATTCTGAAGAAAAACTGTTTAGTGAAAAATTCAGTAAACATCGAGTCGATTTGTCATTGGTTAGCAAGTGTTCTTTTGCACTGGAAATGATGTATTTTTCTGTAATAAAACAGCTTGAAATAGAAATGTAGCAAAGGTGAAAATTAACCTCAAGATTTATACTATATGTAATGTCATTTTCCTTTTAGTTAGAATTGATCTTATAAAATTGTAAATCGAAAAAGGTATCGGTATCAGAACCAGTATTAAAAAAAGAGAGCGATACCGAGCCCTTATTATACATGATGCATGAGTTCCATATCACGGGTGTTTTTTATTTATTCATGCCAAAATCTTGTGACCAGTTAGTTGTACAGTCCTAATGAGATCCGTTTGACATCGGTTCTTAAGGTTGTACCATGAGCCCGTCTTAGATCCGTGTCATCACAAGCCTCTGAATATCAGCAGGAAAGTGCTTCTGTCAGCAGGAACAACCTGAATACATTTTCCTAGTCAAAAAAAGGATGAAGGGTTTTGTCTACATATGTTTGATCTTCGGTGTAGATCATGTTCTGTGATATCTGTGTTGGAAGAACAGGATCAATGCCTTACATGATTGATCTCCGGGTGATCATTAGAACCTCACTAAATGCTGACCTCAGCTCTGCACGTCTTCTCGGAGAAGCATCAGCGCTTCGTCTGGGGCCGATCTTGTTGTTTGATGTTTCATCGACAGGAGTGTGAATCACTCCATCGGCGATCGAACTGTTGACACCTCATCGAAGTTCATCAGCACTGAGTCCTGTTTTCCTCTCAACATTTTTTCCCCCTTACGTTTTAACTTCAATACCTTTAAATGATCTTCTGTTTCCTCTTGTCACCAGAAGTCAGATCACACAGACCAGTGTCGGATTTCAACAATAATGATGTTTTTGTTTCTTTTTCTTTCTTTCTTTAATTCAATTTGTCCGCCTCCTTTTTTCTTAACCCTAAAATACTTTGCACATAACTGTGTGGCGTGTCCAAGCAAAGAAAAAAAATGTTACAAGTCTAAATTGAAAAAACTAATGTTGTGTACAAGCATCTTCTAGTCCATGGCAGTAAGTCGTATTGCAGCAAAAGCCGCTTACTGAGGGAAACTGAACCGCCTCAAACAGTCTCACCTTCTTAAGAGACAGCTACATTTTCCCCACATAAATAGTTGAACTGTTTTTGTCTAGCACATTTCCTCAAGATCACTTCTGCACCAAGTCACTGAAGCATCATGAAAGGTCGTGAGCGAGTGACTCGCACCTAAATTTGAATCTTCCTTTTTCTGCGACTGAGAAAAGGTAATAAAGTGGGTGCTGTGGGGTTGAAATGTAAGCAATTAAATATGTTTATGTTTAGGGAAAATGCTTTTTAAAAAGTGCACCATGTAAATGTTTTACTGGTTCTAAATTCATGTCATCTATATTAATTAGTGAAGCTTATCCACATGTTTTTGACTCCAGGATCGGAAAAATATCTGTCTTTACCTTCTCCCTGAATGGAGTACCGACAGTCAGGATGTTATCATTTTGAAACTATAACAAATAATCTGCTGGGTGGAGAGGATCACCGGCAAAAGGGGAGACGCTTCAGTTAAAGGGCACCATCTGTCCACTGGGAGACGGGGACAGGCAAGTGCCAGGAAAAGCACTGACATTTTAGAATCACTTTATTATGGCCGGTTGTCCCATTTTTACGGATGTTGCTCCACAGAGGAATGATCTGCATCACGTTTTCTTCCAGCTGATTAGTCCGACACTAGGATCACCAAGAGGTCGTTCCTCTAGACTAGCTTTATTCTATCCTTGCATATGACCAGACATTTTCAAGTAAACATTTAACGTTCGCTGAGTCATTGTTTGTCTATGATACATTCTTGTGGAAATCATATTAAGATATATATAAGATACAGTATATATTATTTAAGATCAACTAATCAACCCGGCGAAAGAGAGGTTACGAGAGCAGAGTCCATTATGATGTTATAATGGCTTCACTCCTCTTCCAGCCAGCTGTATTCACAGCCGCTTTGTTTATACAACAAGTCTCTTGGAGGTGGATACTTCCAGGATTAAAGATGCTCAGTGACAAACCTCAATGTTTGACCAATAACAGCAGAGTGGCTGTTTTATCCATTTAAGTGTTTTCAGTGAGCGAGGGCGAAGTACATTTTCTAATGTAAATATTTCAATGAAAAGAGAGTTTTGTACAAACAGACACATACTGATGAGGACAATAGAGGTACAGTATCAATTTAAGAGACCCTTAATTCAACACATTACTGTAGTTGCCCTTTAAGCTAAAACAAAAATAGTTTTCACCCATTTTTGTTCTATAATGATCCATACACAACAAATGGTATAGATCCAATAATAAGTTGCTGTGTTTATAATTCCAAGATAACATGGATTTATGTATTTATTTAATATTTTGTGCTGAAGAACATTACAAATTCTCATGTCACACCATTTAAACATGTTTAATAAAGATCACGCCTCATAATAACACACACTCATGTTGCAGCAATTTTTTCTTTCAGTCCATGTTTTCGAGCATTCTGATCAATACACTCGGGTCAAAAGAGACATGATTGATTTTAATCACATTAACACAGACTCTTGTTTTTTCATGTCTGTTTAAAATCTGATTAAGCGACTTTGCAGGAAGCCACCGGGAAAGCCCCGTCTGAGCTGTCACAACAGGAAGGAATTCAACCATGAAACCAATTAAAAATTGTTATATTTATCCTTATCAACAAATATCTTTGACAGGAGTCCAGACTTACTGAGAAAAACTGCTTTACTTGTGTAATGGTTTATCAATATTTGGCAGACTCGAGGGCCGAAGCGCAGGGACGGTTGACTCATCTATCCAAACAGTTTATTAGTCTGCAGCAAGATAATCCCAATTGGTTGGAGAAAAATCAAATCACTGAAATCAATTGTTTTTTTCTGTGAGGATGCAAACAGACGTGCTGCAGAATATTTGCTTGGTGTACTTATCTCACCTTGTATTATAAGATCTCTCAGACTCATTAACTATATTTAATACAAAATATATTTTTGACTAAATTCAGATATGTTTGTATAAAGTTTCTAATGAATACAATGATGTATACAGGTATGTAAAGTAAGTTATCTAAGGTGAAGAATATACTTTTTGTATAGAGTTTCTAATGAATACAATGATGTATACAGGTATGTAAAGTAGGTTATGTAAAGTGAAGAATATACTGTATTGATGTCACATTAAATCCATACAAGTCCATCAATGTATTGATCAATCCCACACCCAAAAAAACAACATCTTTTAGATTTGACTGAATAAAAAACTTTAGAAAAAAATTACTTATACAAATTCAATTAAAGCCAGATATATGAATTTATTTCTTCAGATGTAGTTTGATCCAGCATTGTATGAAATTATGTTTTTCCTCAGACTGCAAATCACACAAATCAAGTAAAAGTCATTATTTTAAATAAAAAGTACTCTCTCAAGGAATATTTGCAGCAGAACCAACAGTACTGTTAGCAAGCATGTCAGAATGTCATGTTAGAATGACCACATGAACGTCTCCTTCACATGATGGTAGGATAGCTCAGCCACTGAAATCTACAACCTAGGCTCTTCAAGAACAAAAGAAATAAAATAAATAAACCCTCTGGATTAGTAAAAACACTTCCTATGAACTCTACCCTGAATAAACGACTTATCTGCTTGTAAATACATTTGTCAGAGTTTTTTTTTTTTTCCCACCTTGTTCGACACTAATGTGTCTCCCAACACTTTCAAACCATCAACACGTTCAGGTCCCTCTCTACTCTTGCATGTTTTCTTTCGAGCCGCATAAATGATGCATGCTGGGAATGCTGCAAGGATGTTTTTCAAGTGTATCTGCTGCGGAAACTGCTTTGACTCTTTAGCTCACCTGGAGGAACATTTGAGTACATTTAGTGATCCGAAATACAAGTTTCGTGAAGCTTGAAGTAAACGTAGCAATGTCCCATTTCTAGAAGTCGGTAGGTGCCGCCGTAATGATGTGAGATTGCGATATGTATATATGAATAGGTGGGAGTGACATCTAGTGGACTCTTCAATTGAAGACACTGCTTTGCAAAGCTTCACCAACCCACCTTTACTTTTAGCATCTATCTTCCCCACGTTTATCCTTCAAACACAATTTCATTATTTTCACAGCCTGATTCTGATTCCGCGTTAGCAGAGTTGTAAGATAGATCCGTCCCTCTCCTGTGCTGTCAGAGGGAGGTCCAGTATCTCTTTCAGGTTGACTGAGTGTAGTCAGCTGCCTCAGGAGTCCTGTAGGTTTGATGGCATCATCACCTCGGGAGTCCACCAGAATTCCTGGATTGCTGCCATGGCTACGAGGACCACCTGCCGTTCCCTGCTGCCCAGACTAGTCGCTAGTGAGGATTCGGTTGAAGCCGAGCCCTGAGGTGAAATGGGCAGGTCCAGAGTGAAGCTTGCATCAAGGGCCGTATTAGGCAATGAGTTATTGTTTGTTCGTCTAGTTTTGGGTCACTCAATATGGCTAAGTGTTCTGCATGAGTTTTCTGAGGATCGTGCTGAAAATCACACGCACACACATCTTCGTCGATATTTATAGTACAATATTCCCCTATTTTCTCGAGGCTTTGTCCACGAATGATAAGCAACATTTGCAGTTTTGAATATTTTGCGTTTTATGTAAGAATCTAGACGCAAAGGTCGACGGTCCTTTAGTCCTCCTTGGGGAGCTACTGCAATTCATTCAGAAGTGGAACGGATGTGCTTGGACCAGTCAATGTCAGTTATCCTAAATAAGAAGTACAATATGACCTTGAGGGATTTTGAGTCAAGCAGTTGACGTCTCAGCGATGGCTTTGAATATCAACCACTATGTTCCAATGTCCCTGCCTTTGATGTGAAACTTAGTCGGAGGTCAAAGATGGAGACTTTTTCTGACTGGATTCAAAGGCGAACATGCAGATCCATACTAAGCGTGTTTGCCTGCCTAGTCCAAACTGAACCAGCTCACCACCAGGTGACAACATTTTTCCCTTTTACTGGTTAGACTGTCAATTCCCACTGGAGATTTGGAGTCTTGCGGCATAAAAACAGAGTTAGCTGGTAGGAAATGTACAGATTATTAGGTTAGGTTAGGTTAGGTACAACTTTATTGATCCCTCAGGAGGTCTCCTTGTTTTTTTCCAATTAGCCACAGCAAATACAGCAGTTTTTCATAAAAAATAAATAAAAATAATTATTGGAATTGAGCTTATTGTAAACCACACAAAACCATTGGCCTTTCTTGCACTATAATAAGCTGTAATAATATATTTCCATAAGTTACTCCATTTCTGGCGTTGATGGATCGAATGGTAAATGCAAAAATGAACAACATCCGTGACCACTTTCTCATATCCTTGACCATTTGTAGCTACATGTGAATCATACATCTCAATGTCAAACAAGTGTTGATAGTTTCTAGTTGATTGGTTTGGACGTCTAATCCGTTGTTAGCAAATCTTGGTAAATCTCGCTTTTCACTTAAAAAGAAATGCTCTTTTCTTCTAAGAGCTTTCAATACAATAATTGTGGTTTTAGAAACATGAGCATATTTGTTTTGGAAACATCCCTGAAACATTTATTGGCCATTAGAAAACACTTTTCCCCTGTAAAATCTTGGCCATGTTTTTCTCAAAAACCTACAATATTGCTTTTTTTTCGTGACATACAGATGCAAGTTCTATTACTATTTCAGCCATTTAAATGATAAATCCCTCATTAACACAAAACACACTTATGAATATATATAATTTTTAGATTTTTAGGAAATATATGGATAGTCCCGAGAAAGATTCATGTACATCTGCTTTGGTAATATTGCGAAAGGGAAAACACAAGATTACCATAATTACACTGCATTATTTAAAGGATGTATTCACACTAGATATCTTGGGTCAGCGTGTGGCTAAATCTAGCCAGATTATGATTCAAAATCATATGAAGAGCTGGTAGTGGGAAACACAAATATTTCAGTACAGAGAAATAAGCCCAAAGCTATAAATGTAGTGACTGGCCTAAAATAAAACATATTTTATTTAAACTCTTTTGTATAATTCAACTGTTTGCTGCAGCTTAGTTGGATATTTGGATTGTGAACTGTTGTATGATGGTTGTCTTTTTTTAAAATGCCCTTTTGTACTCAGAGACTGTGTGATACAGAAACCATAGACAATGCACTTTTAGTGACAAGTCCATTTATACATCTGGCTTGTCTGTGGAACTGGACAGCAGACGTTTATTTAATATATATATAAATATCCCAGAGCAGACTAGGATAGATGGTGGTGATAGAGGAGAGGGCATGGGAAATGGCTCCTAGCATCATCCCCATTAGCAGCAATTTGCATGTGCCTGGTAAGGAGCATGACTGAACATAATGGAGAATTGAGATACAGACTTATGATAAGACCCCCTGCTCCCTCTGCTCGAATACCATCTGCACCAGCCCCATCCATGCAATCGTTGAAATACCACACAGCCGGTTGAGGAATATATTATTCCCACTGGTCCTGGTGGCAGTGATGAATGTCTGGAACAAACTCCCGGAACAGTAACCCAGGCATTTCCAGGGGCTCCTGAGAGTAGAAACTCACAGAGATAGCGTTAGAGAGAGAAGAGCACTTGAAGCAGTTAGACGCTGACGGGAATGGGACACGGTGCCCCGAGACCACCCTCTTTTCTTTAACTTGAAAATGGGGCTTTTCTAGACCATAATCTCCGGTACTTTTCAGCACGATACCGCCTGCTCTGCTGCTGCAACATTTATACAGGGATAATAACAGTTAATTGACTTGTTTGTTTGATGAAGAGTCAGCTGAGTAGTGTTGTCTGAGGCCCCATAGGCCTCCGGCAGCCATCAGATGTATATCAGTTAAAGGCCATGACAACTTAATGGCATCGCTCTAGTTTAATGTACGTTTGCCCCTTCAAGGTTGTTTTGCTCTGTCTACATGCAGCCGGCGGCCTCTCCTAATTTGGGAGTGAATGACAAACAGAAAACCTTTTCACATTGTTCCTTCTCTGTAATTAGATGGCTAGTCTGTAACCAAAGATGCTCAAGGATGCAAAGTACCATCCACTGTGGTGGGGCTTTTTTTTTAAACGTTATGAAACAGATAATAAAAGTTAGAGAAGAAGAAGAAACAACTTAAGGTACAACAGCAGATGGTGGGTGAGTTAAAAAGCAATAACTCTGGGCTGCTTTTGACAATGTTTTCTATTTTAGAAAGGGATGAATCTTTGAATCCCACCTCCACAGGAGAGAATTGTGTCCAATCCAAGGAGAATTCAAGAGACAGACGGCAGATTTTCGGACTCACACCAAAAGCTGTCGTGAAGTTATTTTTGCCACAGAAAACAAGAACTAATGCAAATCCATCAGAGGAATGAAAAGATATAATGTTCTGCTATTTCCATGCTGGTGTCAATACGCAGTTAAGGGATAAAACTAAAGTGCAACTTGTAAATCTACTAAATAAAACGGTATTTACAGATGTTAAACTCATGACATATTTTGTGCGCACAATACATACCTTCGTTAACATATAAATATCTTTGCTAACTTAACCCTATGGATGAAGAAAGTTTCATTTTGGAGGCTAAATTACCCAAATGTGTTTGTACAGGTAATCAGGAGGACTGTTCGTTGCCTTGTGAGCCGTCGAATATTTGGGTCGATGCATCAGTTATATTAAGCGATCGATGAAACATCAAATCAATTATTGTCTGATAGAATTAAAATCTCCCAGGACTCAATAAGCTCAAAGTGTGGCGCTTATGACAAAGATAGCAGCTCATTGGTAGTGGAGGTTCTGGTCCGTGCAAAGCTACTTGGACTGTGACGTGATTGAGTTAACTGTTGATGTGTCATCTTTCTGGACAGAATACTGCTTTTGGTGTGAAGAATATCTACAACAACCTGATACATTCAAGCTCATATTCAGTTTAGCTTTTTCATTTTCCTGGTATTCGTGATAAGATTTGCTGGTTGGTGACCCGAGGTCTTCGCCAACATAAAGGTCTAACTGTGTCGGTCTGTATTTCAGCGCCAAGCGACAGTAGTTCTTTGAGTCGTTCCATTATGAAGGGAATTGCTTGATACGCAGGGCAAAGATCTCCATTTCTCGAGAGCCAGCACTTGCCTTTGACCAACTAGGGGTCGTAGCCAAAAGAACAAGATGCAGGATAAACGGATGACTCTATGGCTCACATCTCTAGAGACATACCTGTAAGATGCTCATGTCAATCTGACCCATTGCTGCCTCCACCAGACTATTTATTTTTAGCTAAAAAGTATTCAAGCCTGCTTCTTTTTAAACAATTGTGTGCTGCTTTTTATTTAGCTTGAGGCACGGTAATATTCACAGAGGGAATTATTTATTTTATTAGGGAGTCTAGACAAATCTTGTTATGAGGACATCTTTTCATGTGAAGAATATTTCAGAATGAGATTTTACAATGATGAGAACATTTTTGCTTCTCAAACAAACTTGAAAATATGTCTCTATTGGGTGTTTTCAATGTCACTTGGAAATTTGGCTAGAATTTTAGAGACAGCCAATCAGAGAGAAAAGGTCCCAGACAGACAGGGCTTATGAATCTTTGTTAAATTCCTGTGCATTTCAATTGACGATACCATGTGTCCGTTCCTGGAAAAAAACAAACATATTCCTTTTATTAACATGTGTTTTGGGATTGATAAGAAGTTCACTGGGTCAACTCTGAGCTATGACGATTCTGAGAGATTATTTCCAGTAATACTTTGGCAACACAATGAATAATTTGGGTTGCCAATAAACCTCATTCATTCTCACAGAAGGCTTATGACCGTTTATAGATGAATTATTATTTGACATTGTTTTCATTTTCATCAAATGGTGAAATACCATGTGCTGTGTCGTTTTATTGATCTAAAGAGATAAAACATTTTTTTTTACATGAAGAGAGAGAGAGCTTGAAATGAAAATGTTCTGCAACGCTCAGCAGGACCTTGTAGAAAAATAGGTTATTGCTTCATTGATGTTCTTAAATGGTTTACCTGTAGTTGAGGTGAATCAAGGCTTTAGAGAACAGGTAAGCTAAGCTTAATTGTCCAGCTTTGAATCTCTCTCCAGATAGAAGGCTGCTATTTTTTTTACTTCCTTCTGCAGATGATCTCATCCAGAATGACATTTGGGAAACTTCCAATATGTGTGTGTATATTGAAAAGTTCTAAACTATCCTATTTAAGAATAATTATATATTATACTATTGTAACAGTTTGTTTTCATGTCTTAACAAGAAGGAGCTGTCTCGCCTGCAGTTGATTCAGAAGTTTGCAGCGAGAATTCTGACCAGCTTTAGTAGAAGAACTCACATTTCCCCCATCTTTAAATCTCTTCACTGGCTGACAGATTCTTTCAGGATCAACTTTAAAATTCTGATTCTTACTCCAGATCTATTCATGGTCAGACTCCTCCTTACATCAGTGATCTGATCCAGCCTTACACCCCAGCTCGGGCTCTGAGGTCTGTGGATCAAAATCTACTGATGGTTCCTCGCACACGGTTCAGGACCAGAGGAGAGAAATCCTTCCAGGCTGTTGCTCCTAATCTTTGGAACGATCTTCTTCTCCCTCTGTGTTTGATGATCTACTGACTCCTTCAAGAAACATCTCAAGACATTTTTATTCGTGCAGGCTTTTCCTTGATTCTCTGAGACTCCTGTGTTGGTCTTGACGTTGTCTTGACCTTTTAAGCATCTATCTTATTGATTGTTTATGCGCTTTGTGACCCTGGACTAGAAAAGCGCTATACAAATATTATTTTCTTACTTACTTACTTAATTACTAACTTACTATACTATACATTTTTGGAAGGTCAACACTAGTTGTAATGTCATTCCTTTGGGAGGAAGACTTCCTTCTCAAACCTTTCCCACGAGACTGTGGTTAGACACATGTTTTTCAGATTATTCCAGTTGTGACAGAAACGCATAAACAACATTTTTAGAAATATACACTTGGGCTCTTGGAAAATGATTGTTTACGGTAAAAAAAAAAAAAAAAGTTCAAAGAAACATCGTTATTTTCGTTTTTTAACAAAGCTGAACGTGATTCATTCACACCTCTTCATGCAGCGTCCAATTTAACTACACCTGCCACAACATTTATCTCATCTCCTCATAAACAAGGTTCTCATCTGGTATAATTGTGTCGCTTCCTGCACATTACGCGGAGAACAAATGGAGCAGGAAGGAGAGGAAATTGTGGGCTGAGAGCCATGGAAACTCTTCTCCGAGTCTACTGGAGAATGCCAGGCCATTAGTCCGGTTCCACATCTCTCCTCATTCATCAGAGCTCTTTGATGTGGGCCTGTGATTAAATGATCACTATTTAATTTACAGAGGTGGAAATCCTTTTGTAGTGAAGAACAATGTGATGCTGTTAAGTCCGCTTGACATAATTAATGACAATTCCAATACATTGGCGGTCGATGTTCAACAAGTCATCACATGAAGTCTTATTTAATCAACAAACGGCCCAGTGTTACGGCTGATAAAATACATTTATTTTTTAGGATATTTTGTGTATGAATTTTATTGTTAAATAGTTTAAATATGTTTTCTGCATTTTCCGTTAAGAAAGACTGTTTCTATTTTACTTTCTTTGTGATGTTAAGTACACCACATATTGTGTTATTGTCGACATATAAATATAAATATATATTTTGGAAATGTATAAACTAAGCCTTGTATTGAATTATGTGAAAATGCAATGATCAAAATGGTCAGAATCCAAGATAGCAGATAGCAGTGCGTCAGCTTCTTAAGCCCCTGGTTCGGCAGCAAAGGATTATGGATTATATTGATCTTTATTTTCCAGAAAAATCTAAACATAAAGCACGCTTCTGTGAAAACCGATGTCTACTTCAAAAGTTCTTCCATACTGCCGCATGATTTTATATGTGCGTTTTACTTATTTAAATTCCAGGGCTCAGAAACAAATTTCCCTTTATACATATTGAATAGAATAACTTTGTTTTAATCCTTAAAATCCCCCTTGAAAATGAAACAAGTTTCAGGTTAAGTCTGCGCTTTTGTGAGTTCATTTATTGGAACATCCATTGTCCAGTTCCATTCAAATCCCTCTCTCTTCCTCAGATATCCACGATGAAAACGGGTTAAAGCCAGTAATGGTGTACATTCACGGAGGCTCTTACATGGAGGGGACCGGCAACATGATTGACGGGAGCATCCTGGCCAGCTACGGGAACGTCATCGTCATCACAATCAACTATCGTCTGGGAGTTCTAGGTGAGTGCAACTATTAGGACCTTTAATTAGTTTCCAGAAGGCTGATTGAGTCTCTGTCAGATCGGCGCATTGATTAAGTGACAAACTGGCTTTCACTCTTTCACCAACTGGCTGATGTAAGTGTTCAGGGAAGGACTCGCTGAATGAAATTGACCCTTGTCTCTGGTGTCGATGTTTGCGGAGCTGTACTAAGGGAAAACACTTTAAACTCCTCGTGATTACAATTTTCAGTCTTTGGCATTTTCAATTAACATGGAATTGACCTTTCTTTGGTGGAAACTGTAAATATGTGTTATGTTTCTCTGGAGCAAGTACTTTTTTTTCCGTATGTTTTTGATACACCTCTACCTATTACATAGAGTTGATCTTTCTTGCCTTCCAGTCACTGAAGGTGATGAAGGTGATCTCTGGATTTATTTATTTTCTTTTATTTACAAATTCAAAAGGCATCTTATTTTGTAAATAGAATGGAACTCATACCATTGGTGTTATACTATATTAAACGACTGACTCTCATATAGCTTAAGGCTCTGAATTGTTATCGCAGCGATCCAATCAGTTATGGAAGATTTTTCATAAACCTCTGATGTACATCGTTGCTAACGTTATCTTTGCTTCCATGTGAATGTTTGTCTGCTCCATGCGTAAATATGTCACCATTTCTCTTCATTATTTTACAACCTGTATGTGAGATCGCTATCATGGTATCAAGGAGGGAAGCAAAAGCTCACATAAAAGAAAACCTGTGGTTAGATGTTCCTGTCAAACACAAATTATGAATTAATGAGGATACAAATATTAATTAAACATATGTAGCTCCAACCAACAGAAATTAAGTAATTTACTTTTAAATGGAGTAAACAACACAGTCCAGTACCCAGTTTTGAAACCAATGTTACTCAACAGTGGCATGTTTCAATGCAAAAAAAATATTTAGTCTGATTCCTTGCTGGGAAATTGGAGCAACAGCCATAAACCTCCAAACAATTTATACCTCATACAATTCTAGATGAAGTTTTTATTCCAGTATTTCTGCGGGTTACGGGTGATGACTGTTCCTTTTATCATAAAGTTGCCATTCATGAACTTGTGGAAAGAAAGAAAAAACAACCTGGTAACACACATACATCTTTTCATTAGATATGCAACATCTTTAATTATCTCAGGGTCAAGATGACCCAGAGACCTGAAAACAAATGTGTTTAAGGCATCCCTTGTGTTACCTTCACCCAGAGATAACACAAGGGATGCTATAAAACAGATTTGTTCTAAATCTGTGAACTCCCTTAATCTATTTACAGTTTATTTTAAACATAATCTGCAGTTTATTGTATATATATATATATATATTTATATATATATATATATATATATATATAGGAGATAAGACTAAAGGCCACATTGCAGTTGTTTCGAAACCTATTCAAAGCTACAATACAAAAATAAGCTGGAGGCATGTCATTGTAACTCCACTATTATTATGTCACCTTTAGATGGCTGTAAAAAATACTACACTTTGAATTAGCCGGTGCAGCCAGTCTCTATTTGTCATCCAAGTTGAACATGATGATGTCAGCGCATCAATTGTACTGTTAGGAAAATACGACTGTGTCATTTACTGACAGTTCAGACTGACTCAAAGGTCAACAGCCGCCCAGACAGACAGACAGTGTTTCTGTTTGTGGCCGGTTCCTGTTGAAGATAAAGCTTATCGAACTATGATGAAATTAAGGTTGTTTCTGCCGATACGACAGTCGAGCGACAAGTGCAGACCCAAACTAAATAGATTAAGGACAATTGTAATAAAACACAAATGGTTCTGTGGGATACAAATGAAAGGCAGTGATCCTGTGAGTGCTGCACCACTTATCTGCAATCCTGGGATATGTTTTTAGAATGATGCATTTTCAAATCCACATCGTTGTGCCTTGCACACACCAGAGGATGAAGGCTGAGGATAAAAGCTTTTCCAAAGATCACTTCATATTTTTAACAAGGCAGCAAACAGCCATGGTTTTAATCGGAGTAGTTCTAGCGATGACCAATAAGGGTTGGTTTAGGTTAATCAACCCAAATATTGTTTTGTAAATATGGAATTTTGAGAATTTATACACTTTCAGATCATGTTTAAGTAGAATTATATAAAACACTCTTGACTTCACGCTGCTGGCACTGACTTTTGTTCAATGAAGACGATCATGAATTATTCACGTATAAAATATCGTCAAAAGAATGTTGTTATGAAAAGTCCCATTGAAACCCTTAAAAGAGGAAGGGATAGCAGGAGGCGGACTGTACTAAACATAAAGTTCTGTCAAGGACCGTGGACGACCTTTAATCTCCAGCAGAAACAGAGAACTTGGTTAAGTATTCTTTCACTGGGTAACAAAAGATATGCTCATGCCCCATTCATGATTTTGAGAATCTTGCTTCCTTTAGGGATGCGCCGATTGACGCTGCATAACTGTCATGAAATTAGAGGTCTGAGTCTTTGTAATTCCAATGTTCAATTGTATATCAGTTGTTAATATCTCATCAGCAGGGTCTGTTACTTCAGCTGTAATCTCCTCTAAAATCTATGTTTTAAACTTTAATGTCACCCTGAAGTTCATTAAAACCGTGTCGGCTTGTATGTTTGGTAAATGTTTGATTTAATATCTTTCTTACGTATATCTTATCTTAATATACTTCATCATGATTTATTTTGTCTTCAGCTTACGTTTATATAATGGTCCTCTACCCGTCAATCAAAGAGTATGAAAATAGAGTGAGCTGGATCAAAAATTGTGCAGCACTTAGAAAAAACGATAAACTTCACACGTTTATGGCGATTAAAACTAGGTTTGAGGATGTTTTCGTACATTTTTGCTTCAGAGCTCATTATTATAATTAATAGCTGCAAATCTTAATTATCATCACCTTTGATTTTATCATCCTCAACATGTAAAAAGTAAAAAATTGATCAGTTTCAAAGTTTATTTTGCTGTATTTTCACTATGGAAGCCGATAAGATGGATCACTTTAATGCAATTTTAGATGATAGTATTTACTTCAGAAATGTATTGGCCAGGTCACACATCGAACTTCTGCTGCATACAAAATAATTATTATTTCTAATCATTTAATTTCATCTGGTTAAAAATGTAAATTGTATTTTAAATACTCTTAGTAACAAAAAATTACATACAGGATGTAGATAGTCCAGGAATGGTAAGCCTCTGATTGAACTTCATCGAAATTATTGTACATATATTTAAACTGCCTCTCTTAAGGTATGGTAGGTGGTCTTGAAAAACAATTTTTTTTCAGCAGTTTATTTAAGCTTTGGAATGTACTGAGACAGAAGGTGACAGTGGTTAGAGACATCTCTGTTTTTTAAAAATAGTTTAAATAATAATAAATAATAATTCACTTTATTTGATGGCGTCTTTCAAGACTGAAATGTATTCGGATATATCTCACACAACATGGAGATGATATCAGACATTTTTACCTGTTCGCAGCTTAACATAAAGAGTTAGAAAAGCAAGCAGTTAAAGAAACTTTGGGCCCAGAGGACTCAATGCACCAATAATTGGTACAATGCAATCTCATCAGAGCAACACGACGTGATGGTGTCATTAAGAAGCAAATTAAAAGACCAGGTACTGTCTACGGGTAATAAAACGTACGAAATGACTAAACTTATGAAAGTCGTCTACTTAACACAACAAAGTGTAACACGGGAAAACTTCAAATGATGTATAGTTTAATCATTTATCACAGAGGTCGACACCCTGTGTCTCTTTCAGCCCTCTAATGCAGCTCTCTGCATGCAGAGGTTTTTAAAAATAAGTATTGCTATAAATTTGAGTATTTGATTAAAATGGTCATAACAAGCAGCTGCCTATTTAAGCTTACCATTTTTATTTTTTAGCAGAAATGAAAACGACAAGAGTTTTTTATTCATTATTCTACTCCTCGCTTTCCTTATCTCTTAAAGGAAGAGTAACACTCACAACACAGACCATTATATATTTTACTTTAGTTTGTTCATAATTGGTAAACTATATTATATTTTTTAGAGATCTCTGCAGTACTGTAAATTAGGAAACGTTTAATAACAAATGATTTTACTTTTGTTTATTTATTTTGTATTCTGCATTATTGAAATTGTAATAATAATAAATTATAATATCTAAATCTTAATTGCATATGACATTTGAGATTCACAAAGTGCTGTACATAAGACCAGACTTAAAAAAGAAACAGGACACACCACAGTCAAAACACAGTACAAAATTGTGATGAATATCATTTATAAATGTTCCATATAGAGTTTATATTTATGAATAGCATAAAGGCAAATACAATGTATTGAATGATGTTTCATTTTAAAAGTCAAAAGTTTTTTTCAAAATGTTGCAGACCCCTGAGATAGCAGCTACATATTTTGTTAAAATTTGTCAATTTTGTTCAACTTTGCCATACATTATATGCTTTATTTGCATTGTTTATTCATAATTATTCCGATTTTTACAAGCAGAGGATGTGAATTTTTCGTCTTGTTCACGGTTTGAGCAAACAATCGTGTTGTTACATGTGCATGTTTGAGTTGGAACACCGCCATTGTGGAAGATGGGGCGTTCATCTCCGCACTCTTAATAAGCAATGTTGTATTCAGCTTAGCTGTCATGCCTTCTTCTGCTGCTCCTCGCTTCTCCTCGCACCATTAGTTCTCAGGATGAGCAGACCTCTCACTATATTTAGTTGCCGCGAGAGCCAGAGGGAAAAGGTGTGCTGGAGAAAAAAAGTGTGCACTGCAGAGAGAGAGAGAGAGAGAGAAGAAAAAAAAAATAGAGTGAAGCAGATAACGCAGAAGAGAATTTAGATACAACAAAGACTGTGAAAGCAAAGGATAAAAAGTAGTGGAGGCGATTTTTTTATGAAGGTTTTCACGAAAAAACATGTCAGATTTTGACTAATTGACAGGCTGCAGATTCCCCCTGTGAGAAGGTAGAAATGTCTTCCACTCGCCAGGGGTTCCTAAATGACGTTTAATGACGTGCTGGTCATCAATCTGAATTATTTATGATCATTCATCTCAAAATCCTTGCTGCAGCGGCGCGGCTGTTTTTTTTAGCGGTGCATTATTCATGTTGTATCCATAAGTCAGAAAGCCTAGAAATATATCCTGTGAAAAACAAATGTTCACGATTCCCTTAAACCCTGGTGTTCCACAAACACTTAAATCGTGTGGTGTTCAGGGATCGGATGTGCAGCATGTATGGATTCTCAATATCTCTCTTGATGTCGCAGATGTTTTGCTTGAGCACCGTGTCTTTCGCAAAATTGTTCCTTCTTATACCAAAGGCTCAGCTGCCGTTTTCCCCGTCCTCGGGGAACATTGTTTGTGTGTCGGTGTGAGCTCGCATGCCGACATATAGTTAGCTATTCTTTTTTTAAACCCACTTTTCCAGCTAACCTAAAATCGAAAGCGTATTTGCAATTTCTTTTATTTTTTTGGGAGGAAAACAGAACGCTTCACTGCAGCATGCATATTTATGAAGTACAGCATAACTGTTGTGGGCGTTATGACTGTAAAATGGAGCATTTCATTGCTTAAAGGGCAACAAATGTGTTGATTTAAGTGTCTCTTAAATTGATCTTGGACCTCTCTTGTACTCATCAGTTTGTGTCTGTTTGTACAAGACTCTCTTTTCATTGAAATATTTATATTTTGAAGAATGTGCTTTAATGTGCTAAACTACTTTTCTGGAGATGTGATCTTGTTTGCCATAACCACGGCCACTCTGCTGTGATTGGTCAAACATTGAGGTTTGTCATCGCGCGTCATCAATCTAGTCTCCACCTCCAAGTTACTCATTGTGTAAGCAAAGCGGGACTGACTACAGCTGGCTGGAGGAGGAGTGAAGACCAATATTACTTCATTATGGACTTCACTCTCGTAACCTCTTGTTCGCCAATATTTCAGACAGGGGAGTACTTTATGAAGTAACAACTTCAAAACATTATCATGATGAAGGACTTAATGCATCTTAGAGAGGAAGACTTCAATGTTTGAAACATGTAAGTTAGTCAGGAAAGTTGGGTTCAAGCATTCCAGGAGCCAAATTTTCTTAATTTTTTTTTTTTTCAATTTTGTAAAAGGACAACTACTAGTTACTATATGCAGTTCAATAAACAACAATACATCTACCCTTTGTGGATTCACACACAAAGAGAAAGGAGAAAAAAACAAACACTTTAAAATATTGGATCAGTAAGAGACCTTTTAATAGCAAAATAAAAATTGACAGTTTTTGAAATGTCTCTTGCAGAAATATTTTCAAAAAAGGTTAAAGGTTGGCTATCATGTTTGTCAAGGTGAAAGATACATCTTGCAGATGCGCTGGGAAACATCATCAGTGATGTTGTATCCTAGATCATCGGGGGATCCAAAACCACCTTGTGGCTTTCTCTGCGGCTTCAGTTGCGGATCTGATGGCCTTCCATTTGCCTCCTCGACGAGTCCTAGCTTCGTGAACACTATGCATAGTGACCGCCCTGCAAAAGCCTCCTGCACTATTCCACTAGCTCCTGATACTTGGCAAGCTTCCTCTCATTGGCCTGGTCCATGCGTTCTTCCCATGGCACGGTGAGCTCCAGAATGATCAGCTGCTTGGTGGAATCTGAGACAATGATCATGTCCGGGCAAAGCCTGGTTAATGTTATCCTGGGAGGAAACTTCAGTTGTCTGCTCAAGTCTACTTCCAGTCGTTGGAAGAGGTGAGGAGGCCGGACTTTGCCCGTGGTGGTATACTGGGCTTCCCTCCAGCTCTGTGAAACATGATGGTCCTTGGTCTGTGGTGGCCTTTGCTGGTGTTGATGGCGGTGGCGATGGCGATGCTGTCAGCTACTAAGCAACGGATCGTGGCGCCAGCGATAGCGCCCATCTCCGAGGGCATTTGGACAGCTGCTGAGTAGGTGTTCTGAGCAGCGGGGACAGGATGGTGTCTCCGTTTTACCCCAGACGTGGAGGTTTGCAGGGCTCGGAAGGACATCATAAACAGCCTGGACTAAAAACCTGATCCGATGGAACTATGCTTTCCAGATTTTGGATCAAGTGATTTTCCGTTGCAGAACGTTCTCCCATTTAGTCCATGCTCCTTGATGCCCCATTACCACCATCCTGCTGGCTCTTACTTCCTCAACGCCTGGCCGCACTTCGTCCTGAATCAGATGTTGGCGCACCTTGCCGAGGACATTGTCAACTCTAACACTGCTGCCAAAAACACACCAATAAGATGGCAATTTTGCTTCACTTTGGCCACTTAATATTTCCTCTTATTCCATAAATCCTTAATTGTTATATGAGATGTGTTTGTCGGTTTCTGATGAATGCTTTTGATTCATCTGAACTCCTCAGGCAACATTTTTGTTTACGGCTGTTTATTAACAGTTTATGTGGAATCCACAGACCTCCTTTGCTTCCTTTATCAGATATTTTCCATCATCAAGCAATCATTTATAGTAACAGAAGTAGCTGATGTTCTTTTATTAGACTTGGTCTGATTTATCTTAAAATCTGATTATTGGGTTTCTCTTGACACAGCCTCAGTGTCGCCAACATATAGTAAACCATTCTTTAGATGGATTCGCATTAGCGTCTAGACTACTGACCTCTCAGTGTGAGTTCAAGGGGGTGGACCTCAATCAGGTCTAGGGAAAGGGGACCCAAGGGGGGCCGAAGACTTCCAAAAATGTAATGTCCATTTTTAATTAAATTGATACCATATTTAATATATTTTAAATAAGGGTTATTTCCATAATTCCAGCTTCTTCCAGCAATCGTAAGGCCCTAAATCCTCCCCAGGGTTCTTTCTCCAGAGCTTTTTTTGGTTATTTCTTTCATCGCCATTCGTCATGGCTTTTCTACTAAACTTGTTTTCCCCCTTTTCTTCTGACCCTTATCTTAGCAAACCTACGTATCTGACGCACCCAAAGAACACCTTGTGTTTCAGTCCAGTTATATAAGAATCTAACTGCAGGAAAGTCAGACTATTGGTAGACTTAATAAAGTGTGATTGTGTCTTTATTCATCTCAATGTTTGACTATTGGCTGTCAAAAAAAAAAAAGCATTTTGGAATTAAATCTACATTCATATTGTCTTCACGTAACCCCCCAAATAAACCCTTCTTGTTTTTACAAGTCTGACAATAAAAGTATCTGATTCTTATTCTCACAGAAAAAAAAAAGTAGATATATTATATTTCTACCAGGAAGAAGGACAACCTAAGTGTTCTGAGTGAAAATATATATATTTAAGACAAGGACACAGACCGTGATTAAGTATCTGAAATATTTATTAAATGTCTGGATTGTCTTGTATTTATTGATGTCAGAGGTTAAGGTAGATACGGCATCTGATCACTGCTGCTGGGTTCAAAAACAAAGGGAAGAAATGCATTTTTCGACTTCCTTCACTTGCATCAGCTTAGTGATCCTGGAGCTGCACGTGGTGTGAAAGTGAAAAATAAGTTAAGCACTTGTGTGTTCACTCAGTGTGGATGTGGTTATTCCAGGCTAATTCTGTGTTTTCCTCTGCGGTCACAGTCTGAGCTTCACAAGTTTCCTTTGCATTCCGCTTGGAAAGGTTCAATCAGATACCTGGAGCTGTTTTTTCGCCGAGGTGCAAACCTGTGATTCTGGCGGAGCAGTGACGAAGCTGGAACAGACATGCTGCACTCACAGCGCTGAGGGTGTTCAGGAGGCTAAGACTGGAAACTGAACGCTGGGGAGTTTAAAGGGTGTGAGCCGTCGTGATACAGCTGATGGAGCCATCGATGCAATTTTTTTAGACAAACGATAAGCTAGTGCTTGTTTCAAACTGCTCTTGCGGTTATTCAGTTAGCCTGATGTGTCCTCCAGGAGGCGCTCTAGAAGGAAGAGACAAGACAGACAGAATGACAAAATCATCAAAAGTTTCTACAACAAGAGTTGGCGATAAAACACCAGAAGCTGGATGCTAATCGCTGTGAAACAAGCAGAAGAAAAAGTATTTTTTGTAATATTAATTTGTGAATCATGTACACAGTGTACCTCATGATGGAACACACGCATGCAATGATTAATTCTTTCGAATTTATGGAAGGACATTTTTTTGGAGGATTTTTCAGAGTGGTTTTCTGCAGTATTCTCTCTCTATCTCTATTTTTTTCAATGAAAAACATTTAAACTAAACAACAATTGATACCTCGATCAAACATAATTGAAGTATAATATATGCAGTGTGTTCTCTGTAATAAGAGTAGTGCAAGTACAGATAAAAAGCTATTCAAACTACTGACAAAGCGACAACTGTTCAGATATTAATTAATCTGACATTAAATCATTTGACAGCCTTTTTTTTTAACTCTAGTCCAACAAACCCAATTGCAGTTGAATATGACTTCTTAGACCCTTAATCCAATGATAAGGCTTTAAAGAATATATATTTTTATGGTTGTCTAACCTTTGAATCTTACCTTTAGGCTGGAAATGATCCTGGTAAAATGATTCATGTGATGTATGACCTTTACCTTCTCCAGGAAAGATTTACAGGTGAAACCAGTACCATTAAATATTAATAGTATTTAGAATCGTTTTTCCAATCAAAATAAATTCCTTAAGACTTTAAACAAAATTCCAGTGTGGAATATTTTTTACATCTAGATAAATCGATTGAAAAAACCAGACCGTCATTTTTACCATAATAAGTAACCGAGAAAAAATAATGGGTTTAAACCTTTTTCCATGTTAAAATGGTGTCATTCATCAAGGCATGATTGGCCACTAACAACAAAAAAGCAACAGTTTTGGCAGCATAAGGAAAGTCCTGCAGGATAATGAACAGGTGGTCACTATGTTAAGGTTGTTTTTTTTTCCATGGACCTAAAATGCTCCAGCTGGCCTCGAGAGTAAATGCGTCTGTGTGAAGAAGACCCAATAAATCCCTCGGCATTGTTCAAATGTTCAAACGAACGAAGGGTTCGCGGCGTATTAGGGCGGCACCGCCTCCCGTGAAGCAGCAACACCGGCAAGGACCATGGTGTTAGACGCAGAGCCGGGACGAGGCCGCTTAGATAAGGCGCCACACCATCTGGCGTCAGGAAGCTGTCACATGAGTGGCGGCGAGTGTCATTACGTTGCACTGGGATCTGTCAGCGGCACATGGCATCCTCACCCATTCCCCTCCCCCATGGATGCCCCCCCACCCCCCATCGCACAGCGTGGACAGACGTGAGATGACTAGTGAAGGGGGGACATGTCAGCAATCGTCGAGCTTCCTGTGTGTGAGACCAAACGGGAGGAAGAAAGTGTCTCCACGCCGGAGCAGCTGCCTCCAAGCCTTTTTACAAGAGTGATGCTATCAATCTTTTAATTACACTTGATAACTGGATTAAGCATATCAAGCAGTTATTAGAGCCGGCACATTGTTCTGACTTGTTTGTGAGCAGCACTGTGACAGCTCTCTCTCCCTTCCATCCCTCCCTCCATCCCTCCATCCCTCCCTCCTTCCCGCCCTCCGCCTCCCCACGTCCGTCTTGTTTGTCTGAGATTTCCCTCGCAGGGTCACTGACTCACACCACACGCGGCTGATTGTAGTGTAAAGCCGAAACTTTATATTCATCTCGTCAGTGTCACTGTCAGAGCGCCGAGCATGTTTTCCATCACATTCTGACAAGCTCGGCTGCTCTGGACCAAAAATTAAAGAAGCAATTTAGCTGCGCTTTTTTCCCGGAACACGAATAATAAAAAAAAGAAAAAAAGTGCACAACATGGACTTGAGTTTCCAAAAGATTTTCATTTGTTTGTGATATTGTTCAGAAATGTAAAGATAATATAATGAGATAGTAATGAACTAGTCTATTTTCAATATCGTGAAAAGATTCTATACAATATATATTTATATTTTTATATTGAGCAGAGAAGCAGAATGAGTGCACGAATGCTCCTTCCCAGGTGCAAAACTAATAGACTCAAGGACTCATTCATTCCTCGGGCTATTAAATTGTACAATTCTGAGTTTGGCGGCAGGAGTGGAGTGAGAGTATCTGGATGTTCTGTTCTATGTTAGTCTTTGTATCCTTTGTCTTGTTGTGTTTCTTTGATCTATGTTCTTTGTTTTTGTCTTTAGACTTAGATTGTATCATCTTCTTTCTCTTTATGTTCTTGTTCTTATTTTATTTTGATTTATTTTTTATGAAAAATTGCTGTATTTTAGTATCAATAAAGGATCAATAAAGTTTTACCTTACCTTACCTTATTCAAACAGTCAAACAGTCTATTAAGGTTAAAACAAAAAAAACAAAACAATTTGTTAACTTAATTAAAGCGAAAGAAATAAAACTTCTTTTTTTTTTTAAATATGGCTTCAAATATCAGTGTTGTAATATTTCTTTATAGTTTTTAGCATCAAATATATATATATATATATATATATATATATATATATATATATATATATATATATTTAAAGAAATAATCAAAAGATAACTCTCTTACATGTTCTTTTGTTTGTCTTTTTCAAAGTAAAAGTAAAACTAAATCGCTGTATCTCTTATTAGATTTAATGATGAGCAACATCCAACAAAAACTGGTGGTATTTAAAGATAAAACAACTGAATTCAAAGTTTGCCAATGTTTTCTTGCAAAAAAACAAGAGTTAACGACTCAATACGAGAAACGAAGCGAGTATGTTCTTCGAACCCTATATGGGAATGCTTTATTTAATCAGATTGTCTAGACTTAAAATAACACGTTTAAAAAAATGTTTTTTTTTTTGTTGGGCTGCCGTCTCGGGAATGATAAAAGAGTGAAACTTCTATATCCAGCCCACACAGCACCTGGCAATACTGTCGTCGTTAAGTCGAGCCGAGTTACTTTTCTCTTCGACAAAACTATCAGACGAAAAACTGTTGGAATTTTCTCTGCTTTCAGCTTCTTTTTCAATCATTCTCGAATTCAAATCTCCTGAGAAAGTAGGGGAGGACAGACTGGAATCGTGCCCCATTGGAAGGGAATTGGCAAAGCTCT
Source organism: Callionymus lyra (assembly GCF_982586985.1). NCBI lineage: Eukaryota > Metazoa > Chordata > Actinopteri > Syngnathiformes > Callionymidae > Callionymus > Callionymus lyra. Next base: position 22,452,931 of record NC_141822.1, on the reverse strand, counting down.
GTGACTATTTCTGCAAACCGCCTCCGAGATCTGCAGCGAAACTGACTCAACCATCGAACGAACAACCATCGATCTGATTGATCGTTGAAGTCGAGGAAAGGCAAGCAATGGTCGATCACTTCACTATAAAACTATTCTGAGCTACAATATTTGATCGAGAAACAGGCTAACTGCCGAAAATCGAGACCTGACTGAAATGGCGTTCATATTATTGTCATCGTATTTTAAATACATTTTTGAAAGTATGTTCAAACTGATAGTTCACCCAAAATTCAAATGTAACTAATTTTCTACTCCCTCTCATGTCGAGGAAGGGTTATTTTCAAAGTAATCTGTTGCTTTTTACATTTATAGGCAAAAATGTTTGTTCATTTTAATGTAGCAAGAGCCCAGTTGTCTCCGTCTTCATCTTTGTCCAAAAAATACTCACTTAAAAACATCAAATATCTCCATACTACACATCTTTAATGTGCATCCTTTATTGAAGCCTAAAGGAGAATAATTGTTCCAGGGAAAAAAATCACGTTTTTATTCTCCAGTCTTTTGTGGCAGGCTTTTAAAGAATAATAACCGATATAAACCAGAAGTACTCTTGAAGTACTCGGGTAAATATTGCGAGCGCTTCCAGTGTAGACAGTAGACTGAATGCGCTCTGATTCTGTAAATACTCCAGTGTCATATCCAGGACAACTCTGATAGTAAATTATTATAAATATTTTCTCTTAGATGGAACCCAAAATAAGGAGTAAAGGTTATAACTAAAGAAGGAAGGCAGGGTTTTTACCAAGAAACACACTTCATTTAACAGATTCATTCATTAACGGCACCTCTTAATTAGTTTTTATTGAATCTGTCAGAAGCAATTAAAAACATTTTTATGCTTTGGACCTGCATTAACCCTATGAATACTAAAAAGGCGAACAGGCAGAGGAGGTTGTGTCTGTAAGCTCATGGTTCGGTAAAATATTCAAGGATTTCCGATGATGCAACGAGAAACAGATGATTATATTTTGATGGTGTTTCAGAGAAACTTCTGGAAAACTCTAGCGTAAGCTCGACCGACTGTCTTGCACCATTGGGCTCATTTAAATTTGAATATTGACAGTGAATGTTATTTATCAAACGCTAAATCTATCTAAATACACAGATAAACGGAATGAGAGAGTGTAATATTAAGTGCAAATTATAAAATAAAGTTCATGAATGATTTGGTGAATGAGGTTAAATTCTGAAATGTTTTTCTGAATGTGTTTTAATCTGAAGATATTTTCAGTTGTTAACCGTTTAAAGAACCTGCCTCGATCAAGTACATAGTTGATCCCAGGAATGATGTTTCTCAACCCTGACAAAAATAGTCTCTTATAAATCTCCTTCAAAGCATCGGACGATCAAGCCCTTTTTATTTGCTTGAGGTCTGCGCACTCACTGCCTCACTGAAACGCATGAGTCACACCGCCGCTGCGCTCTCTCAAGTCTTCGGGCCGTACATACCTCAAAGGGTTGCGGGGCTGGAAGTTTAAAGTCACACATAACTATATTCTATCTCGCCTTTAATGATACAGTGCCTCGACCTGCACACACACACACACACCCCTTCGATTCCCGTCCTCATTCATTCTGTGTGTAGCCATGCAAGCTGTGAGTTCAGGAAATGAATGAGCAACATTGTGACTATTCTTAGGAATAAAAAAAAACTAAATGAGATTTACATCCATCTGTTCTCTTTCTTGGTATTCCACTTTTCCAAGTGTCCCCGGGGCAAACACTTGTCTCTATTTCTTTTTATGCATCTGCAAGGACAGTAATAGCTGGGGGAAGATAACGACGATAAATGCCCCCCCCCCTCCTCCTCTCCGTCCCCTTACTCCACTGTGTTCGTGACGACAGCATGTGGTAGTACGATGTTGTCTGAGGCAGATCTCAGCTTTAGCTCGGACAATTAGATGATGTTTCCTGACAGGATGCAGGGACTGCCGGCTACGATTGCAGGCGTACGAGAGATGGAGTAACAAAGATGGTAACTAAGACTTGACTCTGGCCTCGTGATTGAAGCCAAGTGAGGACGTTGAGGATCTGTGTGTGTTAGTGTAGCATTAACTTTTTAATTAAACCATGAATGGTAATCCTTTTTTAAATGTATCAATGATTAAATTAATGTTAATTAAGAATCATCTTTCATATATAGGGGAGCTGAACTGCCAGTTTGATTGGCACATCTGATGACTGGACTATATCGTTCAAACATAATGTCGTGTTAACTTAATATAAACCTCGTTCGAACACATTGTTATCTCAATTTAACATTCCGCAAAACTTGTTCCGTCAACTTATTACCGTGAAAGCTATCCAAGTAGGTAAAATAATTAATTAATATCTGTTGTGTATTTATATATATCTATATATATATATATAGATATATATAGATATATATAAATATATATCTATATATATTTTAACAATCTCATGGTGTTTAATCCAAACCTGTCAACATGTTTACCAACCATAGAAAGACTTTCTATGAAATTAGGTAACGACAATAAAATGTATAAAACATCATTTTGCAAAGAGCTTTATAAGGTTTACAAGGTACTGGTTTACAATGGTTGGCATCTTATTCACTGTTTGGTTCCCATTCAAACATAAAAATGTATATAAGGAAGTGGTTTTAAGGCAAATACAAAAAGTTTATCAAGTACTTTCTTACTTTAATAGGTTTTTAAACGCCTATTTGAGTTGACGTGTTGTCAAAAGAACGCCAAGTATTACTTAAAATAGTTTTGCAGTATGTTCAACTGAGTTTTCAAAACATTCAAGATAAGTTCTGAAACATGCTTAAATAAGTTGGAATTAAATTTAAACAAGAAAGCCTACGTAAAGATGTTTCAGTCGGTGAATAACATCATAGTCTCAGAAACTGATTTTGCCCCATTTATTTTGAATACAATCTTGAACTTAACACAAAACCTTATTATCTTATCTGGGTGGCAGGGGTTTGAAACCCATAATTCCCAGTACTCAACTCCACATAGAAAGAATTGTTGCCTCAAGATTGAAGCTGCTTTTTGGTAGCGAAGTGTTAGCACTGACTTCTATCCCAACATGCATCCCTAAATTAAAACATTTGTACATTTCATAAACACACTCAGACCTGGGAGGAAATCAGAGGATCTGGAGTAAACTTACACAAGCACAGGGAAAACATACTGGTACTGTAGAAATCAAGCGATTCTGCTGCAGGAAACCACTTCATGTGGCCACTGTGCTGCCTATCAATGATTAGTTTAGTTTTTATTTTAATATTTAAAGAAGTTTTTCTCTGAATGCTCTTTCTTCAACGTGAGTCGATCATTCCTCTTCATAAAAAAAACATCTTTCTTGTTATTTATGTTACAAAGTATTTCATTTCCTCCATTATACATTTCTAGTAATATTGATTTGTTTTCTTTTCTTTATTTTTAATCTGCCTTTCGCTGCTTTTTGTCTTGTTTTGTGACTCCTGTATCACTTCAGCTCTTCTGCAAAACGTGTTGTCTTGAAAGTACATGATAAATAGGACGATTTAGGCAGACGACAGCGTTGAGAGGATTGGATTGTTGGATTGACTGCCGAGGAGACGCGACAATTTAAAGCGTCTGCAGGCATTTTATTGTGGAATATTCCAGAAAAATGTATGCAAAGAAGGGTTTGTGGAGGCTTTGAAGCATAATGTCCAGATGTGCTTCCTCCCTTCAGGAGAGAGACTTCTCTGCGAACAAAAACATCCTGCAGTTGATCATAGAACTTATGAAAGTTTGAATCATTTATTATCTTCTGAGACTGCATTTTTCAATCTCTTGCAATAGGAATTGATTTAGTTGCGTTCTTTGTTCCGTCTGGAGAATGTGGAGAAGTGATTCTTCCCCGTGAATAAGAACAGTTAAGTAAAAAGGATTGTTGATATAATTGCTTGGTACGAAACTGTGCTCATTGTGTTTGAATTGAATTGTTTTAGCGAAAAAATTACCGGCTGCGGCACAAAACTTCCTTCAATGGACGCTTTTAACAAACAAAACAGAATTTTTTTGTTTCGTTCTAAACATACATATGAAGGCTGAACAAGTGGCACCAAATAATGGAGGACACACTTACACAAGCTTTTAATCCATGGCCGTCACGAGTCACAGCCGTGATTTATCAAGAGCCTGTGTTTTCACTTCCTAGCAATTGGTCATCAAAAAACACCCCCTTTCCTTCTGGGATGTAGGCCTTTTTCCTTTTTCTTTTTCTTTTTTTCGCAATCCACATTTCCGTTCAATCATCGCCACGAAATGGAAAACATAAAATTTCCAATCTTCTCAAAAGACCTGTGATGCATGGAAATAAATCAGTGAGAACGTTTGAGAATGTGTGCTGTCCCACTTCATATCTTGGGACATCGTTGTTTATCTGGTAATGGTAAAGGTGACGCTTGTTTGTCATTTATTTGTCTAGAAAAATGTATTTTTGTGTGTGTTTTACTTGTGATTGGATGATGAAGATTACTGAATCAGTGTCGTCATTATTCTTAAAAGAATAAGGTACTGTTAAATGAAGCTTCATCAGGCCATCACAAATTTTATGTTTTGATGATTGGGACCTTGAAACACAAATGAAAAATTGTGTTACTGTTCACATATACTGTCCAATTTTGAAGAAATATATTGGATAGTTATGAGTCCCATCGCTCTTCTAAGAGACAGAAGGATGTGCTGAGTGACTTTGGAGGTTTGATAAAGGAGCTCTAAGTAAAAAAGTCACCTTGTTTAGAATTTTTATTTCAAACATTGACCTTTAGGTGACTTTGAAGATGACATGTTGTTGGTGTCTGAGTAGATTTGTAGTCAAGACAAGAAATGACCGAGACAAGTTGAGGTTAAGAGGGTTTTGTAATAAAAGTTTTGTGGATTTCCGATAAAAAACGGGCATACACTCAATTCCAGAAAATGGTGCGCAAAAATATTCAGATGTATGAATCTGTGCGAGAATGTAGAATTCAGCCCAGGTTTCATCCTTTTCTACTCCCCACTTAAATATGCCAATCATATTTAAATGAACCAGAACCAGTGTTTCTTCTCTCCATGATCAGACAGCAACAAGATTAAAACATGAATTAAAACTGGAATAACAGTTTCTGTCGTTATTGTTAAACATTATTGACATGAACGACTCCCTGAATTAAATTGGTGCTCTGGTGAAAACGATTATATTTTCCAGGGTTACAGGTTTAATTAACATAAATACTTTTTTGCAAATCAGTTATACTAACTAGAGACGACGATTTGAAGATGAGATTAACAGTAAATGGAACATTCCGGAGTTTTCTTTTTTATATTTCCTGATCCATTATTTCGACTGACATCCTGCCTGAACCATCCGTTTTCTTTGTGCAACGTCTTCTACTGAGAACGACTGGATGTTCATCCAGCAGGTACAGCAACAACATTCAACTCATATTTCACACGACCTGTTCACCATCAAATCACTCCGCCCCCACCGGTGTGGCTCAGTGTTCTCCTGATATGACAGGTACTATAAACTGCACATGGCATGATCAAATAAAGAAGGTCCTTCACACGTACACTAGACTTGAAGGCATCAGACGCCGATCATATGATTCATTATCCTATAAAAACAAGTCTATAATTCCTGAACATTTTAACCTAGATTGCATCCAACATATAATCAAAACATGTCATATGAAATGTGTTCTTAATCATCAATAATCATTCTGTCAGAAAAATATGTTTGAATACTTTAATATCTACTCACATAATTAGGAAGTGTTGAGACCAAGACAAGACTCAGACTATGAATAAGTGTTCCTCAGATGACTTTCAATATTAGGTCTGATTATTAGGAAAACTGCTGATCCACCGGGAGCTTCACACACAATGTCATCAAAGTGACTTGTGAAAACCCCTAACGTATTGAAACATGGCATAATTTCACTCTAACGTTTAGCTGGAAGAGATAGGTGTCAAACTCTGATATGATGAGAAATGATGACTGACTCAGCGATTATTGTTCAAGGATTTTCAGTTGTCAACGTGGGTTCCAAAATCCCTCTTCAAGATTTGGCTACAGAGCCGACTTCCACACAAAAGCTCTGCGGAGCTTCAGTCAGCCTTCACAGGAAGTAACTGAGGGAAAAGTTGCCGGTAAGCTGCCAGAAGAGAATATTGCTTAAGTTTTTTTTTTTCCTCTGCTAGATGTCGTGGTACGAAGATAGAAGAGACCAAAGACAGGCAGCGTCAGGAAATAGATGAGACCTCTAATGGACGACAAGATCAGCTCGTCTCTGGTGGATGTGAATCATCCTTGTTGTGTTTCCTGAATCATCCGACTTTAAATGAGTCTCAGACATTTGACTAACAGCTCATTTGCTTGGTGTGGTGGCAGGTGTTTTCAGAGACTTCCATTTCTGTCGGTTTACTTCCAGTTAACGATAAACCTGAGTGCTTTCTGAGAAGAGTTCTCACTCTGGGTTTTTTATCAGTACTTTGGTTTCATGCCACAATCCCAAAACATACACTGCAATTAGTGAATGTGTGTGTGTGTTATCGGATGTGTGCTGCAGAGTTTACCCACTGGTGATGAAGCTTCATGAACCAGTGTTTTCCTTTTTTCCAGAAGTCAGAAGGTGGCGCCCTCAGTAAAAATTATGTGAGAGTTCAATGTATTTTAAACTTCTGATCAAAGAGCAAAGAGTGCCATATAGTGGACTCTCCTTTATGAAGCTTCATCAACACACACCCACATCTCACCACAAACACCTTGCAACAGCCATTGCAATATTCCAAGTGCAATAGTTGGAAAAAAATTAATGTGTAGGAGAAAAAAACATATAAGAATGTTGAAGAATTAGAATCAGATACTTTTATCAAATACAACATAGCATTTTTGTGGTGGAATTACAGAATAAGATAATGAAATAATGCAAAACACAAAATAAGCAACAGAAAAACAGATCTTAGTGCGAAGGCTGCCATTCTGCAGTGCATAATATTTGGTATAAATAACTCTATACATTTGGTTTGCATCACATTATTCATTCTACCATTAGCCATTCATTCAATGTTAGGGTTGATGAATAATAACAATGTATATATACTGTTCCTTTAATAGTTATTAGAGCAGCTCATTTTTATTTTGTTTTAGCCAACTGAATTGACAGTCTACATTTACTATAAGCTTTTACATTATAAAGTGCAGCAAATGTGAAAACCCAACTCTCCTGACTCACTCACGTTTCAAATGTCTTCCTTCTTTAAGATGCAGTAAGTCCCTCATCTCGATGATGTTTGGAAGTTATTACTTTATTAAGTTCTCATAAGTCTGAAATGTTGGCGAACAAGAGGTTACGAGATCATTCCTGCTGAAATCCTTAGACATCAGAAACCGTAAGTTGAATGTCAGCTTTTCGAGACCCTTGGTGTCGAATCAAAGTCGACACAAAATGCAAAATACAGAAATTGTTCCGCCAGATGTTCAATGTCGTTGAGGGATTGTCTATGCATCGCATTATTGGCGGAAAGTTAAATCGGGTATCTCAGTACTCTTTTGGTATTGTCTGGTGGCACGATTAGACCAACATTTATATTTATTTTTAAAGGCTTGATATATTGAATATTCTATATAACAGGCCAAATCATATGAATGAATACTTAATACATTATTTAATAAAATGCAATGCTTCAAAATATATAACATTTCAACATTTTAAATTCAACCATTTAATGTTGGCACTGATCGACTTGCATATTTTCAAGGGATATTAGAAATAATCTTCATGTAACAAATTAAATATGTATAGTAAAATGCATAGGAAGTGCAGCCATGGGAGTTCCAACGGCACACATATGAAGTATAATTACTCTGAACCTTAGTGAAGTTGGAAAGTCAGTGAGCGAAGGGAAAAAAAATTCTCATGTCACTTTCACATTTGTATCTTGTACTTTGGGTTGCAAAAGAAGTCTGCTCCGCTGAGACCGGAGAAGCATCGGTTCTGACTTTGCTGAGAAGTGCAGAAGTGCAGACTTATGTAACCATTTCAGCACGCCACACAGCAGCGGACCACCAGAAAGTGTGAGTCCGCGACCAAAGAGAATTGGGCTCATTTGCATGATGTCTGAGGGGCTGCAGTGTTCCCCAGATGCAGAGCTGATTAAAGAGTGATGTCGCCCAACAACTTCAGGGCAGAGAAAAAGAGGAACGAGATGGCCGACCACCAAGCCGACTGGCAAAGCTTTTGATGTTGAGACTGCGGCGGCTGCCGGTTCTCTCCCTAATGAACCCGTGTGCATTCTAATGAGTGCCACTTCTATGGGATGTATGACGCTTACATGCTCTGAACCGTCATCTCTTGACTCAACATACACTTAGTCATATATACAATGTTATTTTCTGCTTCCTGTTCTCAGGCTTGAGATGCTCCCGCATTATTTACTTACTTACTTTATTATAAGAACGAGAAAATGACCAAAACACGTACGTTTATTTGCAATTTCAGGAAGCTTTTAACATTAGTCTAAGGAAAAGTGATACATTCAAACAGGACATCTGTCAGGTGGCATAAGTCTGATTTAGAGTTACTTTGTTACTAAGCATTCCTTTTCTAGTAGATGGATGGAAAAGCCAAATTAAATGATATAAAAGTGATAGTTTACACAAAATTTTAATTTCACTCACCCTCATGTAGACTAAGGGTTGCGATTATTTTCAGTAATCTGTTCCTTTTGAGAGTTATGGGCAAAAATGTATGTTCATTTTAACGTTCCCTTCATATTCACCCAAAATGACTTAAAACCATCAAAATCCCTCCAAACAGTTCATCTGTAATGTCCAATTGTATTAAGCCTAAACAAGAGTAGTCATTACAAAAAAAACAAGTTTATAATTTTTGAGCTAGTTTTTAGGTTAGCTAGTAGGCCAACATCCTACACAGACATGAAGTACTCCGGGTAAATATCGCAAACACTTCCAGTGTAGACAGAAGACTGGAAGCGCTCACTTACAGCCGAGCACCATAGAGGTATTTGGATGTTTTTAAACATGTCATTTTGGACGTAGATGAAGATGAAGACCACTAAACTCCAGTGGCTACATTATAATGGACTTTGTTTCAAAGATTTAAGGAACATTTTGCCTATAACTTGCCTATGAAAAAGGAACTCTTAATAATGTCAACCTGTAATCCACATGAAGGTGAGAAAATTTGGGTTAACTAACTCTTTAAATATCAGAAACATTTGCTTTAATTATAATTTAAACCGCTGTTTAGTTACTTTGTAAACATTTGCTTTTGAAGATCATTCCAAGTCTGCATGGTTACAAAAATAGTACAAAACATTTAAATAAACTAAACCAGAGAATTTTGGAAACAGAATGGATCAATTTCAATCATGGGAAAGTTTTTAAAAAACGGTCAAATATTGGAAGATTGAATCTTCATGTTTTGAAATTCATAACATTAAACAGAAGAGTTGTTGTTGTATGTGAAAATATTATTTGTTTTCTTCTACACAACAACCAGATTTAAACAACACCTGTGCAGTAAACCTCCATCATCATCGAACACATTATCACAGACCACTGGAACATGTTGAGAGGGAAACATTTTCATCGTTCTAAAAATAGCACACAAGGGATTAGAGTTGAAAGAACTCGGAGACATTAGATGATTCACGATTCAATCAAAGGCTCTTCTTCGTCGTGGTGGTCTTCAGGGCCAGCGGCACCAAGTGTTGTGAGGGTCCGTCAATCCAAAATAGAGCAGCAAAGAGCTAAAATGTTATCGACAAACAAACAAAAAAATGAGCAAATCAAGTAAGAATAATGAGAGATAAATATTATCATAAATTAATCCTTACTATGGCAAAACATATTTATAATCCTTTGTTGTAAAATAGATTGACAGAAAATGACCTTTTCCTCAAAATATAATGTCAATATTTTCTCCAATACAAAAAAAAGGGAAAAAAATCTTTAATCTTTAAAATCTTTGCAGTCAAATTGCCCACAGGTCGCACTTTGCTCAGGTGTGGCTTAAAGAATGCCACCAAAAGAGCAATAAGCGATAGAGAGGAAATGTGTACAGTGTCATTTCTGAGAGAACGATTAGGTTAAGTTTGATTATTCAATAAGACCAGCATGAGGACTAGAGCTTGAGTGGCTGTTTTCAGTTGTGGCTCAAAAAAGGTTCACTGAAGAATATAAATGACTGTCAGGTTAGGAATAGAAAGAAGACGCCAGGGATCAGAATTGGTTTAAAGTACAAACAATTTTACTTGCAAGGAGAAGTTAATACAGAACCTTCTCATTGAAAGTCCCATTTTCACTCTGTTTCTGTCGCAACTTTATAACAGAGCGTAAGTTATCTATTATCCAGAGTTAAATCACAGTTAAAACAGAACTAATGGTGTTAAATAAAGCTAACGAAGATTAGGGTTCTTCCTGTCTATTCATTGAACTGGTCATGTGTCCTTTTGCAACTTTGTTAGACATTCCGAGGCCAAAAAAAACCCGAACTGAAACACAAGCAATGATTAACATGTAGACATTTGTATTGTAATTGGATCAAAATTAAAATCAAAGAATGTTTGATTGATTTTACAGTTAGATTCTTCAAAGAAAAATGTCTTAGGTTAAACATATTCATAGAAAGCTGTATAATATACATTGTGTAACGATGTCATGTCACTTCTTTGTCGTTAACGCCTACGCTGAGCTAATGATGACTTTTTCTTTGAGTAAAGCGAGGATAGCACGTCACACTTACAATAACCATTCTATCTCTCAAGGCTTTTTGTAGGTACGTCTTGCATGCTTTTTAATAATCCAACATTGACTTCACACTTTTATTCTCTACTCAACTAAGAGTGAAATGGAACCTTAAACAATCTCTTAACAGTTCACAAAAACAATTAGCAGTTTCTTTGACATGCATTGTTGCCATTGGAGTAGATAGTTAACAAAAGACTCATGACTATTCCGTGGATTGAATCAAATGTTATTGTATTGACTGTTTATTAAACCAATCTTTGACTAGTCTCAACCATGTGGAGTCTGAACCCAACATGGTTTGCGGTCTGATGTGGAAGTGTGTGCGAGAGAATGGAACGAACAGATCAGCACTCTCGTCTGCCTTTATCGATTTCTTATGAAAGGATGTCACGTGTTTTTTTGTGAAAGATTTATACTAGCCACAAGTGCTGAGCCATAATCTGCAGCGTCATCAAGTTATTTAAGACTTCTGCATTCTTCTCTCCGAGTCCTCCGTGACCCACTCTCCTTTTTTATGGTCACTTTAATCTGTCTTTTCTGTCAGTAGCTCCACAGACTGACCATGAATGGTAACAAGACCTTTCTAGAACAACACAGAGGGAAGAACAAAGTATTTAAGGCATTTTCTTTTAAAACAACACTTCATCATTTTTGGACTTTTTAAAACAAACACTAAGTTTTCAAATATTTCTCCAGAGTCAAAAAGTGGAATGTGAAACAGAAACCCAATAAAAACATACAAAAGTTTCATAATAAAGTTCAAACTAGTGACTCACGCGCTACGAGTGAAAAAAGATGGACTCACGATATAACATTTAATACGATCCTTGAAGTGTCAGATGAAGGGCTGCGACTTCACGGTGCTTACTTTACTATAATGGTCATAATAAAAGTCAGACCCTCAAAGACAGAGAAAATGGTTTATTTGTTCTTTTGCTGCTTAAATGCTGAGTCATCCGAAGGAAAAAAGGGTTCTGATGGTTACAGACTCTCTGGTGATAACTGACAATACTCGTGTTAGCATAATAGCATTGCATTGCTTATGGTTAGTTAGAAATACCTTTTGTATTCATAGTTTGGTTATAGTTATGAATACACGGGCATGGGAAGGGGAGTTTGGTGTACCTAGCAAAGCTAGACGGTCCAATATTTACCCTGGAATTGAGGAAAGATGTGATAGATATTCTCATTCAAATTATAATTTGACACGTTTTTCTCTTCTGTTCACCATCTTTACTGCATTAATAGCTTGCTATTGCAATTACTTTTGTTGTGGAAATCTTCTGTGCCGCCATCGATTTCAACAAGTACACAGAAAACGTATTCCGTCAATTGAATGTATTTTTTAACCTATTTTCAAAATATATAGATGTTGCCAGACTGAAAGCGAGGACAATATGTTGTCAACCATTGATAAGTGGCATAATCAAGCCAGGGTGGGTTGTGGTGTTCTCTGTGTTTCTGTCATCTTTATTTTTTAATATAAAAAAACAATAACAATTAAAGACAGAAAGTAGAAATTTCTTCTTTTTGGAAATGTTTGAAGATCCCGAGGCAAAGTCTTTATTCTCCTTCCAAAGGGTCGACTTTATCATAACAAGTCGACTCCAAATCGAGATTTCTTTCATCTTTTGCCCCAATCCATATTTTCTCTGAGCTATGTAGTCAGAGCAACACAGTGTCTGAAATCCTCCACATCCTGAAGATGTTTGCATTCTATCAACTTGATCTTGGTCAGTTGTACTTGAACAACATTGACAGTGTATCTTGACTCACATTGTACTGTCGTAGATTCTGGATGGACGAGGATCGATTCTTTCCTAGAAATATTGCGTGGAGAGGTCGGTAATCACTGGCAGCTTCTTTTATTCCTGGGATCTGGTCTCACAGTTTTGAAGATGACTTACTAATATGTGAAGAACCATCACCTCCATGAAAACCATCAAAGTCTTTCTACACAATATAAAAGTAGGATTTATTTGCTCTAGGATTTATTGTGGAAACAATGATTTAAGATGTTTCTTTATCACCATTTATGTCACAGATCGATCCCTTTGTTTTTCTTTCTTCTATGAAAGCGTGTGTTTTGTGTTGTGTGTTTTTCACTCTAACAATGAATAGGACTCAAAATTGGTTATTTTTTTACCGGCCGCTCCTCCTGCCAACGGTTGTTATCAGATAAATATAGACTCAAGTTTCTGTGAATGTTTTCTTACCTTTCCAAAAGATGTAAATGTAGTGGAATTAAAATGTTGATTATGTTGACACAAATGCACAGCCTGATGCTTTTTTGCAAGGCAACAGGTCGGATTGGAGTATCAAACAAATGGTTGCACTTAAAACAGGACAGATAACTTACAAACTTATCAATGTTATTACCTGTCAAACCATCGACTGATTAGAATAATATTTTGTTTAAATTAGAATCCTATAGATTTTTTCATGATCATTTTGCATCAGAATGACTCATTTAATCCTCAATTAAGTCCTCCCTCTCTTTCAGTTGCAAATTTACATTCTTATTTACACTAGTGCAATGAAGCGTAGTAATGGAAATCCTCCTGTCATACATTTGTCGTTTTGCTAAGAACTATTCAGTTTGAAATGAGCAAGAGATGATCTTAATTTTAACTGATTTGAGCTCAGCAGATCCGTCAGCTGGACGGCTCACGTGTGTCCGACTGTGGACTCTGACCTGTTAGACCCTGATGGATTTGATAGGTCGGCTTTTGGAGGACAGATGGTAAACGGTGAGGTGACGGTGGTGGGTTACTCTCTCTCTCTCTCCTTGTGTGTGTGTGTGTGTGTGTGTGTGTGTCAGGGCAGCTGACGAACAAGAGGATTTAATGCCTCCTGACCCAGATCCAGGCTAAGTAGTGATGTGTTTCCAGAGTTGTGTGATGTTGGAGGTCTGGACCCTGATGCTCTTGCACAGGAAATGTCCTGCATCATCTTCTTATACAATACAATATCATAGTGTTACTCTTTGTTTAGCTGGTATTTCTGGTTTATTATAAAATAAGTATACTATATAGCGGATGATTATGTTGCTCTACTCTTTAGATAGATAGTTATTATATGAGCTCTGTTAGTAAAATAAATATTTAATGGAGCTATTGTGCACAAAAGTCACACATTAGGTCACAGCTGAGTTTCCAAAAGTTACATTTGTGCTGTTAAAAAAAAAAGATGGCAACCTCCAAGAATGTTTTGTTTCTAGTGTTTGCTAGTTTGAATTAAAATACATCAATTGAGAATATTATATGAATACATGTTTGGATAAAGAGGATTGACAATGGAACAAAAAGCATGTTTCTACCAGCGTATTTTAATATATTTTTTATAAATTCTTGTTTTGATAGTTGGATGAATTTACCCCAATAACTGCTTTCATCCATTTTTGGTCGTTTGTATGCAATTGTTTTAAAAATGAGTGGTGAGGGTGGGCTTGCAATAACGTGTTTTAGTCGTGAACCTACTCACAAACTAAGTACAATCCAAATGAGACACAAGACGTGCTGGTATTTACTCAAAAAGTACACATTAATCTACACATTAGACACATTGACTTCTATTTCCCAAAACAAACCACACCTCCTTTCTCTCAACGACATTGCGACTGGTCCTAAACTCAACGATCTCATTGGCAATACTTTTCCCGTTTGTTTTATGAGTGTCGAGATTTGCGACGATTTTAGAATATTTTAAATTGTTTCTTTTTGTGCCTCTTGTTGAATACCTTCATCTGCAACTAAAATCCGAGAAGGTCCTCAATTCTCCATCAAATAATCTTGGATTATCCTTGATTGTTTTATCAAAATAGTTGAGTGGGGAAAGCCCCCTTAAATTGTGACCAGAATCTCCAGTGGCCAATCAGATGAAAGTGACATCACTGTACACTCCAGAGACAGAACTAAGCAATGAAAAAGTGGAAGAAAACCACCAGACACGCTGAGGTCCTGGTAACAAATTCAGATCAATAGATGGGTACTAAAAGTGGTTTAAAATGAGATGAAGGAGCGATTGCAATCCTTTCAGTTTATTGCTGAATAAAACATCAAAGTGCTCATGGTGCCATTTGGATCTGATCTAGTTTCACAAAACCGTTACACAATATGATGAAATATCTGTCTCTGCTGTTATAAATCAAATATTTTCAAGATAATATCAGTGGCTGCAAAAAAAAACAACTTGGGCCCCGTTGTGACATTACCTAGGTGACCGTTCTACACGCATGATGGATGTGGTGGAAATCAAACATCCGTTTTTTAATATAATGTAGTTATTAATATAATAGCAGTGCATTTATAATTAAAGTCAAATACAGTTCTGAAGGCAAAACTGCTGTGATAGTTTAATGTTAAAATATTCTGAAAATAAAGGCTGACTAAAACTTGTGAATTGCTGACACTAAATCTAATACTAGCTTTTAGCTGCAGCTAAAGCACAATGATAATGGAATAAAGTTAACGTTTTAATCATGAAGAACTCACACACCGCCACTGCCGATCCTAGTCAACACACTCACAAACCGGCCCTACCGCTCTCTTATTTAGAAAGACACGCTGAGCACGAAACAATGTCAACTTTTGTTTGTATCATTTCCTTCCACGTTCCTTCAGCGGCGCCACCGCCAATACGCTGGAGGTTTGTTGTTTCTAACAGCACACAAAACATGTCGACACGAGCACTTTAACCTGCTCAGGAAATATGAGGAAAAACACATTTATTTTGTCTCGCCAAGAAAGTGTATCGAACGATCAAACACAGGCATGGAAATATTGTTCCATGTGTTGCCAAAGACTCTCCTTGTCCTGGCATTAGTGTCCTGACAGGCGTCTTCGCTTCTACAATGTGACTCTTTGACTCTGCTAAACTCCGCTTCCCGCGGGCCATCATATCCAGAAACAAGTTTCATTTCGGAAACTCATTCCTTTTCCCCCTCCGTGCCCTCATTCCATCCTCTGCCTCATGCAGATCTGTCACGGCTGGCTTGGTTTCAGGAGCAATTTGGAAAACTAAGAGAGGGTTGACATCTACTCAGCCACATGACGGAGGAGGGGATGGCGGAGAGACAGACCCTGCATCCCTTCTTTTTTTTTCTTCCAATGACGCGATTTCTCCTTTGTCATATCCACGTACGAGCAGTCGGTCACGTGGCCAATGGTGATGAGTCCGTAATGACATTGGCCTGAAGTCCACCATCGCGGATGAGAGGCAAGAAAGACTTGAGCTGACTCACTCTGACACATGCTCGCTTTCTGACTGCGTGACCTGAGTGACGGTCAGATGCCTGGAGAGACCGACATCACCCTCTGCATGGAGAACCAATCCTGATGCCACTCGAGTCTCAAGGTGCCTCTTCGGCTATTGCACTTTCTTCAACACCCTGTGGTGTTTGATTGTTGCTCATTCAGTTCAACGACAGTAGTCAGTGCAGCGTGAAATAAAGACCAACAACCGGTGTATGGATGTGATTGACACTTCCGCTATTAGCAAGTGTTCCTATGGTCGTCACAGGACGGACATTATTCAACGTGTCACTCTGAAAAAAACATTCATTCTACCCAATATAAATAAATAAAACTAGAGAATATATAAAGAAGTTGTGTCTAAGAAACGAAAATATTCTGATTTGAAGACCTTTGGAATTATAATGTTTACAATTCTGCAAACTAAATATATATATTTAATAAAAACATATCTTCAAAGACCACAGTGATCATTTTGCCAAATAAAGATATAAACAGGAAAAGTGTTTTTGAAGCTGATGTTAAAAAACAAATTCTGCTTTTATAAAAAATGATATTTTAAAACATTATGTATAATAAGCCCTAAACTACAAAAAAGAAAACAAACAGTGTCATAAATAACAATAAGAACAAAAATAACAACATTAACAAAATGGAAAGTGTATTTTCTTGTTTTCTCTAATTATTATTTTTATTTATTTGTTATTCATCACAATGAAGAAAAAGAACAATAACCAGTTTTCACAAATTGAATATTTACAAGAATTTGCTCGACCGTGAAGTCAAATCTTGTTACTTATTTTATAAACCACAGTGGAATTTACGTCCATTAAAGTGTTGTTTAAACTCAAAAACACTACACAATATTGGCACATCATGAAGCAAATTAAAGAAATGTCACATTTATTTGAGAGAAAAAAAACTGCTGTTTTCATCACTGATCCATCGACACCGAATTCTTCAACCCAAAGAATCCTGATAGTCTCTCTTTACGTGAGTCACCCAAGCATGACCCGCTCGCACTCGGCTCCGTCTCTTCTAATTAAATTGGCATTATCCATGTGTTGTCCTGCAGTCGAAGTGATTTGAGGATCTTTAGCCGGCTAAGAGGTGAGTCAGCAAGAGCGGAATGCAAATAACGAATATTAGCTGTCGCAACTGTTTGTATGAGTAAAGTAATAGCCGCAAGTGTTTCCCATACAGCAAGGTTAATGAGACATTTCTAGTGTAGGAAAGTCACAGGCTGTATTTATTTTAGCAGAATAATAACGCTGGTGCTCTAATGGCTTCTTTTGCCATTTAAATTGCCTGCAGTCTGCACGGCTGCTTGTGCCCGTGAATTGTTTGTGCACTTCTGCAAGCTGTGCAAACGTCTCCCCACGGATGTCAAATAGATTCCAATTAAGCTTAGCAGAATTTAATGAACATGCGCCGGTGGGCCGTGGTGTACGGCGGGCGCGGAGGATGGATGTGTAGCTAATCGCACTTTTGCACACTCCAGAGCCGCGTGGTGCCACGGGTGTCAGTCAGGGTGCTCCCCGAGTGGAGGCTTTTTTAGCAACCGTTGACCTGTTGCCGAGATTTGAACACACATGCTGGGGCTTCGTCGAGTCTCTCTGTGGACTTCCTTGTTACAGAATCGAAAACAAATCCATGTTAGGGAGATGAAAAAAAAAAGGAAACTGATCCCAGTGTCCTTCTACAGTCTCCTCAACACAGGTACAACAAGAACGTTAACAACTAGATAATACATCTTTCAAGCCAACAACGAATGAAATACTATACTTAAACATACACATATTCATTTTGCAATTACCACAAATTTGCATGAACACAAAACTGCTCATTTATTGTGCACAGCTTCAATGATGCAGTTGCTTAATCTCACAGTTGTGTGTGCCACAGGAAAGTGATGTTATCCAGGTTGTTTGTAAATTGATGTTTACAGTGTTGCTTGTGTGCGCCCAGCTTGTCCTCGATCGGCTAATGAACCCCCGGTGTTCCCTTCGCCGACAACAAAAGAACTTTCTTGTTTAAGAAGAAACACTTTCTGGATGATTTCTAACCATCAAGTATTTTTTTTTTCTTTAGTGCACCAACGGCAAATTGGTTTGCAGCGCAGCTGTGTGAGTTTTTCTTCTGTTGGTGTTTAATAAATGATCGACAAATCTCACTTATTTTTCTTCTTGCCGGGTTTCTTCTCGGCTGTAGCTGCTTTAATTCAACTTATCATCAAACTTTCTTGATGCGATCGACACAACCTGGTGTAGTTATTACACAAAATTGAAATGATTTAAAATGTATTTTTCTGTGTGTATCAAACACTAGCAAGTTAGAAAGTTTAACACTTGGCCAAACAGAAATAAAACTTTTTTTTTTATTGTATTGATTATTACTTTCTGGAAAGTGATTTACTTTGAAAAATGAACAGTAACATTTGCATGTGCCTCTCTTCTTGTCAAGAGATCTGCTTTAGTCAATTTTACCTAAAAAAGAAGTCTGTCATCAAGCAGAAATGAGTAAAGCACAAAGTCAATATGGGACCGTCTTGTTGCAGAGAAAGCAGTTCAAAGCTGGCACTGATTCAAAGTTACAGTGAGATGAATATTCATGCACTCTTTATTTGATTTTTGCTGTTTTTTTAAACCTGTGGTGTGAACAAGAAGAAGAAGGCACTTTGGCTTTACCTTTTTTTTGTTTAATCTTTTTTATCTTCTTTATTTAGTGATTCTAACAACCAACATCTTTTGCAGGTATTTCTACAATAAAATGAGTTACATTGTAGAATAAAAACATATTATTTCAATGATTATATGTCAATAACTCTAGAACCGATTTTTTTGCAAAAACATAAACTGTGAAATATGAATCTTGTAATGTTTCTTAAATCAAAACAACTTTTTGTAAGATTTTTATTAAAGGGCTATCAAGCTGAATGCAGTGAATAAACTGAAGCGGTGCATTTATTTTCAGTGACCACTAGATGTCACTCTTTGCTTTATAAACAATTTATTTGAACAGCTATTCTCTCGGAACCTCACATAATATTCAAACTGAGGGCGCCACCTACTGACCTCTGAAAAATAAGACGCTGTTTCATGAAGCTTCACCCATTGTCTCAACATAGAGTTTTATACTGTATATATATATTTTTTTACTACTTGTGAAAAGGATATTGTATCCAAGGTACTCTTTACTCTGAATTTGTCAGGATGAACTTATGGCACATCAGGAAGTTTACTTTCCCCCACTGTACGTTCAGCCAAGCGCCAGACAAGCATTATGTTTTCGAATAACAATCTTTCAAATACGCAGACCTGACGTGATTCATTGCAACTCGACTTACTCATGGTTGACAGAATAAACAGCAAAAATAAATGCAAAGAGTTTCTTCTTCTACTTTTTATTGAATCATGTGTTCACCGAAGTTATAACTACTCCCATGATGCGTTGGGGCCAGTAGCCCGGTTCCTACAGTTCTTTAGATGAAACTAAGTTCACAAATATATTTAGAAAAGAAGACATTAAATGTACTCTTGAGGACTCTTTGATTAAAAAAACTTTTGGAATTGAGCTGCAGAACATTTCCATCGATCTTCATTAAATAGGGTCAAGATTAAGAGTGATATTATAGTAGTTAATATAAGTTAACTTTGCAGTAATAAGGCCATAACTTTGAGTTCTGACTGAAGTGATGTGATTCTATAGGATTTCTTGCAGATTCTTTTTTTTACCCTGAGGCCAGCTTTTTTTTTTTAATAGACACAAATGGTCTAGACTGTGTCGAGACTTAGCCGAGCATCAATAATCTGCAATTTAACCCCTTGAACCACTCGCAGTTTGGCTCCTGTCACGCTTCTACTCCCGTCTTATTAGACTGCGACCAAAAATCCTGCTCAGCATTTTTAATGATACGATTTAGTAAATACACTTTCCGGGGCTGCTATTTTTGTGAACATGTGTCTGAGTAACCTACTAACTGTCTGACCGTCTATACCTATTTTAAATTGAGTCTGTTTTTAATAATGAAACCAAACAATGAATACTTACATTTGAAAAGTAATGAGACTGCACACATCTCTGCAAATAGCCTCATTTGTCACTTTCTTTACAAAACCACAGCATACGCTCGAAAACATTACACTCTCAGCGGAACTGACTTTTATTTCTGCAGGATTCTGCCCTGTTAGCTCTTCTTTGTTTGAATAAATGAAAGAATATATGATCACACTTTTTTTTTAAATCAAATTAATATGAGTGTCTGTGACTGTGAAGTAAATGAACCCACTTATTCCATTAGGTGACAGACACCTCCGACCCTGTGAGGGTATTTCAGCTCATGTTATTGTCCTACATTTAAAGCTTATTCTTCTTTTGTCTAGGAAGCTCCTTAGATGAATCCAGAAATGCTGATGCATTGAAGTTAGTCGGAAAATCCATGTTGACAATCCACAGACAATCTTGAATGCAGCACTTCACTGTATTTTAATCAAATCGACATATCCTGCAACATATGTGTGGATCCAGATGGCATCCTGCAACACTATATGAATAAAAAAACGTGTTTATACTGTCATCATGTTAGAGTTGAATGACGGATAAATCCTCCTGTAAGGTTTGTAGTCCGTGAAAGTATATCAGTTCCATCCAAATATTCTTTCAATTGTTGAAATGTTGATGAATTAACTTATATTGGAGAGTCAAAATCAATGATTTGTATATTGAAAATGTTGAATTTATTTGAATTGAATTTGTTTTTTGCTTTTGAAACATTTAATTTAACCTTTCTTTTTTTTTCCTTTTTAATCCATATACTTTTAAATCCAATTTAAAATGTTGTATGATGTTGCCACCAAACAATTTAACTTTTCAATATGAAAATTAAAGATTTCATATATTTGAAAAATATTCACTTAAAAAAGAAAAAAAAAAAGTTTTAATTGAAATAGGACAAATGTATCGAAGTCATGTCATCTTCCTGCTATTTTATCACAGATAATCAATGATCTTTTTTCATCTTCAGTTAAGAGAGAGGTTTTCACTTCTATTTGTATCAAATATGGATCATTCTCCTTCTGCAAATAAGCAAGTGCTCTTTCCTGTGTTGCCAATGTTTAGTTTATGCACGTCTCTCTGTGTTAAAAACTGACAAAAGGTCAAGATCTCCCATAAAAGGAAACCTTGTATGTGTGGTGGAGCATGTCATTGCTGAACTTTAGGTTTCTATGGTCAACCATTGGACAAAGTTGCTCGTATGAAGGTGCTGTGAGGGTCGTTTTTGGGAGCAAAGGTAGTCAAGGATGTGATCCTGAGTGAAGGATACACAGGATATAAATGTAAACATGATGATTTTTTTATGTTCACTGCAAAAGTAATCTTCCTGGTTCCACAATGTTCCATGTCAATGGAATTGTGTTATAAAATACATTTCTGACCTAAAAGGGGGCTGATTTTTAATGCTGTCTGCTTCACACCATCTCCAAAATCTGAGATAAACCACTGCTGCAATGGACTGGACTACTCGTGGTTACACAATTCTAAAGAAAATCACACATGTTACACAGACTAAATTTAGATCGAACTAATTCCGAAATTACATTTGATGGAATACATTACGTCTGTGGTTAGTTCTTGATTTAATAACTTCCGATAAAAATCATGAAATGTTTGTACCAAGAGATGGTTGAGGTTTCTACTGATCATTAACTCAATTATTGTTGTTTTTATCTCTCGCTAAAAAAATTGGCACTTGCATGCAACAGAACATTGAAAGAGCACTTCTCCCTGGAAGAAAACATCATTCTTTGTGTTATCAGTAGAGTAGTTATACGGAGATCCTTTGTCTGCAGCTATAATGTCTGTGTTTGCGCCTCGGCGAGCACTTTCTTTGAGAAAAAGCGGACTAATGATGATCATTTTTTAATGGTTGTGTTGGTAAAGGAAACTAATATGTTTCCCTGGCCACAATAGCTGCTAATGTATAACACTCTCAACATTCATATTAATAAATGAAAATGAGGGTTTGGGGGTCTCTAGTATCGCTTTCATACTTTCCTCTTTTGTTAGACAAATGGTTGACGGACATAAACACATCTTTGGCAACTAATAGTAAGTGAGTAAGTAAGTAATTAGTATTTATAGAGCGCTTTTCAAGAGTAACAGTAAGTAACATATTGACTTCACAAACTGAACTTAAAAAACGAATGTATATCTTTAGAAACTGAAAACAAAGTAGTTCAAACCTTTGTCTGAAAGACACTAGAATACCTGACCTAATCCAGGTACACACGTTTGGTTTAGTAGGCGTCTATAGAAAAGTAAGAATTGCTAGAACTGGAACGACAAACATGATTAAACTTTTTTTTGGAAAATATTCTTTATATTCTTATCTGTACTTTTACTGATCTGTGTGCTTCTCTGTTCTGTAGGCTGCTGTGCGCCGCTTAGACTTTTAATTTCCTAAAGGAACCTTTCCATAGGAATTTTAAAGTAATATCTACGTAAAGAGAAATACATGTGAAAATAAATTACTCAAAAAAAAAACCTCTAAAGAGAGAAAGGAATGAGAGAAGCGAGTAGGTTCATGTGGATTATTGCAGAAAGGAGCTGAAATTGGAAATCTTATTATTATCTTCTTATTTATTATCGATTTAATATGGTTTACAGAACATTTAGTTAAAATTGTGTGTTTATAAATATTCAGTTTGGTGTCTTCTGCTTCCTTTTCTTCACTGCGGGGTCAGTAGTTTACATGATGATTTTTAATTTTAAAATACATTTGGTCAGGAGTTTTAGGACATTAAGATCAGTCAGACACACACATAGACCTAATATTATTTATATAAAGAGTCAAAAATGTTACAATGATTTCAATTCTTCATGTTGTAACAGGATCTCCACCCACACTTTCATACTTTAAAGCCAGTTAATATTCACACTTTATTATCACACTTGGGAATCATGTGAGAGAGTTATGTGTCAATTTCCTCACAAACACACACACACACACACACATAGAAACCTGGCAGTTCTTTAGACCTTTTGAACGAGTGCTAAAGTTTGGTAAAGTGCCAAAAAAAAAGTTTGGAAGCTTCTTTTTAAATTCATTGCAACACTACAAATGGAATCATATGAACTACATTGTTGAGCTTCCATAAGCTGCTCAAACGTCACCATGAATCCGGCCTCTGCCTTGACATGTCTGACCTATATTGGGGCCACATCCCCTGTTGCAGCTGCTTTTATAATAGCCCGGACTTGATGTCAGAGCAGTCAACAACGAGGGGGTGTAGAGAGATCTGAAGTGAGAGATCACAGTGTCACTGACAGCGCCGTGCTGGGTTATAGAAAAGGACACAGTGGGGATTCTCTGTGAACAATTTTCATTGTTTCCACTGATCCTTCATATAGAACATTAGAGCTCCGCACAAGTCAACGGAAAAATCCACTTGACTCCAGCTTCGGCTCATTTGCGAATTGAATGTCTTACTGTTGTTTAACATTCACTGAATTATTCCGTTTATTGATTCAAAGAAGATGGAGGCCGTCCCAGTAGTATTTCTGTGAAGTGATTAATTCAGATGAGGAGGCGATAACTTGCAGAGAGGATGTTCAATTTTTCTCTGGTGAAAGATTCATCAATCTTATTGCAAAAGCACAAGAAGAAGACGACTTTCATCCATCCTCGTGTATTCTTGAGCGTACTCTTCAGCAGACCATAATAACCGTCGCTCTCACATATCCTGACTTGAGTGTCCTCTTGCTAATTGGACGTGCTATCAAAAAAGCGCCACCAGGTAGGCGTCCATTTCTCTGAGCTCCTGCTGGTTGTTCAAGGAGTGAGCACGCTCACTGAGAGGAAACGATTTTTGCTTCCTATCATTCAAGTGTCTTCAAGTGTCTGTCAATTTTCCGATATAAAGGTGGCCAGTAATAAAAATACTTTTAGACGTCAGTCAGCCTGACGAGAAGAACAAAGACGATGTCGATGTATGAACCGGAACGATCCAAGGGGCGGAAAATGTCATTCTTTGTCCATATTTTAAGAGCAAACTTCATGGAAACACTTATCTAGAGCATTTCTCTATTGAATGATGACAACACGTGACATGACCTAGTATGTTACATGTTTAAAGGAAACCAACAAAAACTCTAAGGAAGAAATTCAAAGAGTGATTCATCCTGGATCTGAGCATTTGATTCCCAGTCAGAAATATGAGCGCAAGTGTAAAGTATCTCTGAGGTTAATATATCATAATTTGACAACAAAGTAAAACAAATACAACCAGAATTTAGTTCATAGTAAAAAGGACAATAGAAGCATGCAGACCATGATGATACTTGCAAAATAGGTTTCAGTTTATTTTAAAGCTTCTTTAAATTCCCTGGTTACTCGTATTTTTGGATTTGCTAAAAATGGCAACACTTACCTTGGACTTGGTACAAATTTGAAATTGTTTTGGGGTTTTTTTGGTTGCCAGTTAAGCAATATTGGTTGTTTATAGATTTGCTCATGAGGTATCAGCAGTTTTGGGAAAGTTCACTTCTTATCAAAATAGCTCAAAGTTCAGCTCATCAATTTTATAATGAATTAGTTCGGTTCATAATTCAAAATTTTCCAAAAAGTTCACTGCACCAAGAATTCACTACTTCATAGTTTTAAACTTTTATTTTTTCAGTTATTGCCAGAATATAAAACCAGAAGCAAATATTATATCGTTTTGAGATTAAACATGTGATCTTTGATATCAAAATAATAAAGATTATGTATTGTTAGTAAAAATAACATTTAATGTTCATAATCTTGACAACCATGAATCCTAAAGAACCAGGGTTTAACTCTGGGCATGATTCTGTATATTCAGTCCACACTAGCAGATGATGCGTTCATGGTCGTGACTTGTATTTGTTATCATGATTGGTATAAAAATTCACAAGGTTGGTTCATTCTGTTGCTGCTCTTTTGCATTATGTGACGAAAAAATGTATGGAATTCTAAATGTTCTCTTATTCTAAATTATTTATCTGTCGGATTTCCTTTTGGATGAAGAAAATGCATTGTTTTCTATACGAGGTCCACAGACAGACCCTCATATATTAGCAGCTCTGACTTAAAGGGTGGATGACGGACAGAAAGTCATTCTCAGATTGATGTGAGAGCATCGACTCGTCCTCGCGTATCCTGGAGAGCAGCCCGTAAGCTGTGTCTTAGCGAATATGAGAGTGACAGGGAGGAAGAAAATAAACACAAAGGAAGCCCGGGCCAGGTGGAGAAGAAAACTCAAGCCTGCGGTCAGCCTGCGGGGTGTCGACACTGATCCCAGAGGTCTCGTAATCGTCCACCCGGCACCCTACCCTTCCCAGAGAGCCCTTCTCTATCATCCCTCTCCCTCTCCATCACAAACTAGTCCTGCTCTCTATCAAAGCGCCACAGGCTAACTTTTTTTTCCTTTTTCCTCCCCTTCCTTCTTACCCAGCGGTCCTGATCCCATTTGTCATTTTGCTCTGGCGGGTCGTGGTAAGCTCACAGAGACAGACTGCGACTGCCAGGCTTGGCCAGTTTGTTTTCAGGGATGGCAGTGCCGTGCCCACCCGTTACTCCTGTAGCAGAGAGGGACAGACTTAATGGGATCAGGCGGATCTGCTAATTTGTCATCGAGTTTTGGAGGCGGATCTCGCTGCCACTGGTATTTGACCGTAGGGGCTCTCCAGTCACATTCCACTTCTCTCAGCCTGGGTGGACGACAACAGCACACATTGATCACTCCCTGTGCGAGCTTGATTCAGAAGTATTGTGCAAGCAGACATGAATTCTTTAGGTAGAGTCCATCCATGGTTGATTCTCATTTGTCGCGGGGCCGGCAGACGGGACAAATCGATGATGGGGCGTCATCGCTCGGACGGTAGAGTGGTTGGCTCGTGGCCTGAGAAGTTGCCGGTTCGATCCCAGCTCTCGATGAGATTGTTGCGTTGTGTCCCCGACACAAGACACTTTACCCGGATTGCTCTTTATATTTGAGCAGGAGTTGTGCATTAGTGTGTGATTGTGTCTGTGTGTGGATGCGTAACTTATGCTGTGTCTCAAATCGCATACTACTCTTAGTATGCTAGAAGTTAGTATGCATCAGTTTAGTGTACGTACTAACTAGTACGCAAATTCTCCACAGATAGTACGTCTCAAATCAAACACTGCTGCTACACACTAACCAGAAATCACATGACAGCTTCTTCTTCAACTTCTATTTAACGATGTTTTAATCAGCTGTTTGAACGCTATCGCCGACACCTGCTGGCAGCAAGGTTTTGCAAGTTTGGAAAAAGAAATAAAGAAAAAATATGAGAATCTAAATAATCGCGAGATATTTAAGTTGGTATCAGCAGCGAAGACGTCTCATCCTTCTACTGCTGCTGAAAATGCACCTGTAAGTATATGAATATATATGCATTTATATATGACGTAACTTCCGTTTAAAACGTCACTAAGATGGCGGCTGTTTAGTGTGGTTAGTGTCCATCGAACCATGCTCAGTTTTGTGGGCGTGTTAGTACGCCAATTTAGTGTTCATGGCGCACTAAATTTCGCATAATAAGAATTGAGACGCACTAACGCACTAAAAATACTAACTTTTAGTACGCGATTTGAGACACAGCATTAGTGTAAAGCACTTTGGGTGCTGAATAACAAAGAAAAGCACTATATAAGTAAGAGCCATTTAGCATTTACCATGAGATGAAACGTTGACATTTTAAAATGTAAAAACGTTGGTCAAAGGATAAGCACTTTACTTTGTATGTCGACGAGGGTTGTCGAGGTACAGAAATTTCAGTAGTTGATATCAGTACCAGTCAATTTTTTTGATTCGTGGATACTTTTCAATAAATACAAAGAAGTCTTTACTGTTAAATACACAACTTCATTAAATAAAGAAAAACCAACAATCTATCATTTTACATTCAAAGAGCGATAATAGTAACATATTGTCCATGAATATGAAAATAAACAAGACACAACTATTATACATTCAAACAGAGTTGAGCCGACTTGAAGTATAATAACGAACCGTAACATTTGTCTTATACATGTGCAATATCAACAAATATTATACATTAAACAGTGTTGACAAGCAGAGATAAAAATAAATGTTTTTTTCTTGCAAGTGTTTAAATTACAAAATCGTCAACTATTATACATTCAAACTGTGGTGATAAACAGCCTTAAAGTATAAAAGGAACATATTTTCTTTCCTAATATTTGGTGACTTTTGGCCGGAGTCTCTTTTTCTGCTGGTCAGTGTCATCTGACTGATACTGTAAAGAAAAAATGAAAAATACAATTTGTTTTAAGTAACATGAACTCAGAAAAACCTAGAAAGCATCTCATAATGTTACATTTAATAATTGTATAATCACATTGTGTTAGTGCTATGTAGTATATAAACAGTCGTCTGTAGTGTGTGTCCTGTGTGTGTTTGTTGTTAGTTTAACGCTATCTAGATTATATCGAACAAAATATATGAATGTCATATTAACTAAATATTCTTGAACGTCTTAATTAATGTCTGTTTAGGTCTTTGAATGTAAAGTCTTGTTTTAAGTGTTTAATATCTTTAATGTTTTGCATCGTGGGTCAGAGAGGACCACCATTTCATTTATGCTGATTGTCTTAATACATGCATATTTGACAATGAAAAACTTGACTTGACTTGAACATGGTTGAAAATGGACTCATCTTGCACTCTTTAAACTAGTCAGGACTTAATTCAAATGTTTGTTGCTTTCAAAGTATTTCCTCGGTTAGTTTCCAAACTTCAATCAATGGAGAATGACCACCTGCCGTGAAGAGCGGAAGTATTGTCTGATGTAACATCTCATTGATCTTGTAGATGTTCAGCTGGAGCTTATTCAAGCAGGCAATACAAATGCTCCCTGTACTCGTGTTGCCACTACACCACTCTTCCAGTTCCTTCAGTGAGTATCTGTAACGGTGTTGAGTGTCAAAAGAAGAGATGGAAGCTCGCTCCTCACCTGAGTAACCTTTGATCATACATTCTGAGGTCCACAACTGAGGTCTGTCAGTAACATGTCATATGATAGTACATGTACTTCAAATAGAATTCTTCCATTTTAGGTTAGGTTAGGTAGAACTTTATTGATCCCTCAGGAGGTCTCCTTAGGGAAATAGTTTTTTTTTCTTCAAAATTATCCACAGCAAATACAGCAATTTTCATAAAAAATAATCAAAATAAAATAAGAACAAGAACAAAGAGAAATGAAGCGAAAGAACAAGATGATACAATCTCAATGTTAATCAATGCCTTATGTTTTTTCAATTCAATATTGTTTTCATGAGGCACATTGAGTTGATAAAAATGGATGTTGCTTTTTCTTTTGTTTTATTATCCCACGTTTAAGTCAAATAAGATTATGGTGCACAGTTTTGTCTCTAATATAATTTGAGGAAATGTTGTCGTATTTTTTTTAACATGTAGCTCTTTCATTACATTTTTATATTTTCCTTTCTTCTCCATTTTATTTAAAATTGGGCAATTTTTGCAATTTTCTGCATTTCAGTATTTTTATCTAATGCCGCTTTTCCACTGAAAAAAACTGGTAGGGATGAATAGGGCTTAGATGCGCTGGTTGAAAATGGCCGTATGTTTCAAACTCTGGCCTGCCGTGGAATTTTCAAATGTCCCTCTGGATGACTGGCTCCATGAAGTTCAAATTGATGACTTGAAAAGTTTCAGTTGTTTTGTATAAAATAAGGAACGGAGATAATCAATGTTAACAATTAGTCAAATTTGAAAAATAGGAATATTGATATTGAAAGAAATTCAATTAACGTGAGTTTGAAAGCAATCACAGAGATATTTCATTTAAATTGAAAAAAGTCAGATAAAAAAACTTCTTGTTACATGTGACTGTGAATAGTAAAACATTTTGCCCCTTGTTTGATTGAGTTTGAAACCCCTGATCTAAGAAGAGGAGGACAATACTAGAGGGTTGGTCTGAACTGAATTAAATTTCCAAGTTAAATTCTTGAAATAAACCAACTCATTCCGAATCCAATTATTGGAGATGATAATTTATTCCACAATAAAAGAAAAAAAATGTGCTTTTCTGTCCGAGCTCATTTCCCTGTGGGTTTTTTAAAAACTTTTCTGATTTCTTCTTTCAGAAGTTGAATTAATTAATTTGACTTAAATAATTTTACTCTATGCGGCTTGTATTTTTTAATTTATCATGATTGTATTGTTGTGGTTTTCGGTTTTATCTTAAGCCTCTCAAACTTTGTCTCCGACCAACTGAGGTTTGATGGTCAGATTACACTCACAGACTCTTGGATCAGTGTTAAAACAACAGCTCCAGAATCTCACTACATGTCATGACTGTTCAAAATGAAACAATGTATTAAAGAAAATGTGATGCACTGTTGCGCAGTGCTACTCTAAGAGATGAATTGTGTGCAGATCAATGTGCAACACTGTGATGAACTCAAAGTGGAGACAAGGATGTTGTTAAATCTGCTCCCTCGAAGCTTTTTCGCTTCATTTTTGTCAATATGTTTTTCAAAAACGTTCACACTGAACAAGAGGTTTTATTTGGCTAAACAATTCCCTTTTTCTGATCCAATGACAGCATAAAAATTGAATGCTTAAAACGGTGGTGCTACACAGTGTTAAAAAAAACAACCTCTTCTTTTTATAATAGGCTGCCTGCTGCGCTTCGAATGCTAATCCTTTTCTGATGGATGTACACAAGAGCAGCTATGCCTCAAACCGTAATCTGTGCATTGAACGTGGCCGGCTGGTGGGCTCGTGTCTCCCAAAATAACATAATTCACACCAGATGATACGTGTTCTCTCACCCACACGCTGGAATCTTCTCACAAGTGAAAGTTCTGTTTTTTTTTTTTTTCTTCTGTCCATCCTTCTAGGGTTCCTGAGCACAGGAGACCAGGCAGCCAAGGGCAACTACGGTCTGCTGGATCAGATCCAAGCGCTCAGGTGGATCAAAGAAAACATCCAGGCCTTCAAAGGAGATCCGAAGCGAGTGACCATCTTTGGTTCTGGCGCCGGAGCGTCATGTGTCAGCCTGCTCACGCTTTCGCATTACTCAGAAGGTGCGTCTGCTCCTTGATGTTTCCAAGGATTTTCGTCTCTGTGTCTTGAATATGATCTTGTAAATGATCAAATACGATGATGAAACAATCTTGTCATTTAGTAAGTAAGTAATTAAGTAATTTATATTTATAGAGCGCTTTTCTAGACCAGGATCACAAAGCGCTTAGGCAATCAAAAAAATACTCAATCAAATATATACTAAAAAGATCAAGATAACATATAAAATCCCTAAATTTAGGAAAGTTTTGATCTGGAGCTTGTAATACATGCGTTTGTGTCTTTTCGTCTGGACTCTTGCAACAGTCTCGTCTGCAGTTGATACAAAACTCTGCAGCGAGAATTCTGACCCGCTCTAGTAGAAGAACTCACATTTCTCCGATCCTTAAAACTCTTCACTGGCTTCCAGTTTCTTTCAGGATCAACTTTAACATTCTGGTTCTTTATATATTTATATATTTAGAAACATATAGAAAATAGTATTTATGCTAGTTTACAAAGTCATTTTGTTGCTTTAATCCGTCAATTTTTCATTTAAAACTGCTTCTATATAAAAGTAAAATAAGTAAAGTAAAGTAACAATCAGGTACTTGATTGTTATTTAATCAATTAACTTTGGAGCACTCAGAAATCTGCTCTTATTTTTTAAATAAAACATCCATAATAAACATAATAAATACAAATATATTAAAAATGCTTAGCCATGATTATATACACAAAAGTTAAAGTGGTGTTTTTATTTACAGCAAAAATAAATAAAAAATCTTTCACCTTATCAACTGCGTAACATTTTGAACTTTAACTATCTGTAAACTACTTTACTTGATGCTTTTTCGAACCCCCGAGACCTGGTTCAACAAGACTGATTCTTGTACCTTCAAAAAAAAAGGAGCAAGATAAGGGAGTGTGGAGATTTGAGCTTTCCTCAGCAACAAAAACTTATTTTGCTGCAGCCCCCTCACTCTGCCATCTTCACCGTAAATCTGCAATCGGTTTCTGCGGTTCGGAAAACTCATCCCGTCGCCCCCCCCCCCCCGGTCTGAGTCACCACTGCAGTGTGTTTGTGTGTCAACAGCAGCGTGAAGCTCACGGACTGAGACGTGCTCCCTGTGTGTAGAGAAGCTAAATTGCTAATTAGCAACACGTCAAGTCATGCGACCAATATTCGCTGTACGTGTCGTCAGCCTGAGGTGGCGCTATATGCAGCAGTTGTTTTAGGGATTCATTCCATATTCCTAAATAACATGCGCAGAGAAGTAGAAACATATAACTCAACTTCCTCGAGTGACTTCAAGAGACTGAAAGAAAAAAAACAACACAAACGACAACAGATTAATATATGTTTGTGTTCATGTTTGTCCTCTTTATCTTAGTGTCTAAGCTCAGAAAATGCTCAAGAAAATGTCTTAAAAAACAAGGTAAACTACTTCCCTCTCAGTGGAGGTTTTAGGGCGTAGGTCGACTCCATTAGGGTAAAGAAGGCACAAAGAACTCCATGAAAATTAAAATGAGTCCATTTCAGTGGATTTGATAGATACAAAAAAATAAATATATTTAGTGCGTATTAAATCAGGATGGCTTCCATAACTTCTGGACAATTGTAATACCCATAATCCACCTGAACTAACTCTCTATCCTCCCCCTCTCTCTTCACCTTTTTGGGGTGATTAAGTTAAAACGTTATTTTTTTTCATGTCATCTTTTGATATTTCTATTTAAGTGATTAACCCTTCTAAAGCAAACCTACTTGACTCAGGTGACTCACCTTGACAATGCAAAGAGTATTGTATTACGAAATAAAATGACACAAATAAATGATCACATAACACAAATAATGTTCTAATGAGACATAAATGAAGGATAAGGACATAAAGGATAAGGCCAGCATTCTGTAACATCAATAATTAATATAATTTTAAGTATGAAATAAATATTATGGTTAGTTTCGGCTCCCTTTTAATCTTTTTCAATCTTTAACCCCAGTAGAAAATGTTAGATAACAATTAAAAACTATTTGGTGTGATCTTTACAAATACTGTATACTGGAACCATTTCAAAAGGGAAAAGATGAGAGTGAAATCAATTGAATTTGACTGAATGGAATATGGTGAGACACATTTTTCTTTAAGACTCTGAAACATCTTTTGAAATTTAAAATAAAAAAAAATTCTCAAGTGAAAAATCCTTCATATTATTTGATCTTGAGATGCAGTTAGGTTTTGTTCGTTTAGGTAAGCTGACAAATGTTTCAACATTTTTATCACGTAAAGAATCTCTTCAAGTTGCCCGTTTGATAAAAATGTCTTACAACAAGAACTGGCGTTTCTTGCTTGCGCTGTCATTCCTGCTGCTGATAATGTGATAAATATGTCAGGTAGAGACCAAACGATATGATAGAATCTTATGACGTCTCCAGCAGGGAAAAGGCCACCGCTGACACCAGCTCTGTGACTTGACGGTGAATTATCTTGTCAGTTACATCACATTAAACAGGCGTAAACATACTTGCAAATGTCAGCGTGGCCGGTATAGCGATGGGAGGGTCAGGTCGGTTCTTCTAATTGTGGACTCAAGCCGTCATCTTTCTGCTCAATGTAATCTCGTACGAGGTTGTTATTGTTTATCATCTCCTGTCACTTTCATTAACGCCCGCCCTTCCCTTTCAGATCTGTTCCAGAAAGCTATCATCCAGAGCGGCACGGCGCTTTCCAGCTGGGCCGTCAACTACCAGCCCGCCAAGTACACCCGGGCCCTGGCTGAGAAGGTGGGCTGCAACATGCTGGACACCATCGACCTGGTGGAGTGTCTGCAGAACAAGAACTACAAGGAGCTGATCGAGCAGTACGTCACGCCGGCCAAGTACCACATCGCCTTCGGGCCGGTGATTGACGGGGACGTGATCCCGGACGACCCCCAGATCCTCATGGAACAAGGGGAGTTCCTCAACTACGACATCATGCTGGGGGTCAACCAAGGCGAGGGCTTCAAGTTCGTCGACGGCATCGTGGACAGCGAGGACGGCGTGTCCGCCAACGATTTCGACTTCGCCGTTTCCGATTTTGTGGATCATTTATACGGCTACCCAGAGGGCAAGGATACTCTCCGCGAGACTATCAAGTTCATGTACACGGACTGGGCGGACAAGGAGAACCCGGAGACACGGCGCAAGACTCTGGTTGCGTTGTTCACCGACCACCAGTGGGTGGCACCAGCGGTGGCCACGGCCGACCTCCACGCTCAGTACGGATCCCCAACGTACTTTTATGCTTTTTACCATCACTGCCAGAGCGACATGAAGCCCAGCTGGGCCGACTCGGCTCACGGTGATGAAGTACCTTACGTGTTCGGGATTCCTATGATCGGTCCCACGGACCTCTTCAACTGCAACTTTTCCAAGAACGACGTGATGCTGAGCGCCGTCGTCATGACCTACTGGACAAACTTCGCTAAAACTGGGTGAGTATTGACTTCAACTAAACCCTTTTCAGGAGCTAAAGTTGGGAGAATGAAGACAGTTTTCATAAAGTTCCAGTGAAAAACAGAATGTATTTGTGATTTAAAGTTTTGGAAAATGTCACTTCTTATTTGTGAAGCGTTTTATTGTTTTGTTCTTTTATTGTAGGAAATATTTTGTCTTCAACTACATTACAAATCTTAATAATTATCAAATTTTAAAAAACTATCGTCATCAAAACACGCCACTTCTCATACTACAGGTCTGAAACTGCAATTTTTCAAGCTTTTACAACACTATTACGTTACTCTTTTTACTGGAATGTTAGATCTTCTGATTAACCTTGGTCAGATATAGAAAAGATAAAGATTGATTTTCTTTTTTAATGCTCTTTTACGCTTTTCTTTTGGTTCATAAAAAAGATAGATTCAAACTTTTCTTTGACAAAAGTATAACATTTTCATGCTTCAAATATTAGATTTCTATTTCCCTTTATTAACTATTATTTTTGTTCCTTTTTAAAGAAATTTGCAATATCCCTGAACAAAAAAAAAGAAAATATTTAGAAATTCTGTATTTAAGCATGATCATTTATTAATGCTCAATTCACTTGAAGTTAATAAAAAAGACAAATAACTTAGTGTATTTGATCATATTCACGATTAAAAAGGGCAGTCTGTTGTATTCCGTTCTTTAAACAAGGTTTTATAATTACTAGTGCTTTGAGACAAACCGCTTTAGGAACAATATCATGCTAATTAACCCCAAAAAGTAAGACAATTTGTCACATAAAACTGCATTTTTGATTCCGTTGTCCTTTATTTTCTTCTTAGTTTCCGAATTCATAATCAGCGTCATAGGTCCAGACAACGTGTTCCCGCTCTCTGAACATCACATTTTTTGTTAGATGGATGGATGGATGGATTCAACTTTATTGATCCCTCTTTATGTCTCCTTTGGGAAATTGTTTTTCCAGCCATTGTAGTTTCCCATCCTTCCCACGCTCTTGAACACATCTCCACTGATGGTGACCCCAAAGAATCCTGCTCTCAGTCTTGGTGTTGAAGCTTGCAGAGGTTTTTACTATTAACAAGTATGAGCTTGAGCTCTACTACATTTTTTAAAACTCATACTTCTTTCTTGTTCTGAAGTTTTTCTTCCTATATATTTCAGTTCAAGGTGCAGCAAGTGAAGAATAGTGGTAACATTTAATTCAATATATATATTTTTTTACAATAAATGAATCACTCCTGCTGTAAAATACTTTTTTTTATTTTGAAAAGATGCCGAAAAAATTAAATATATAACCATTATCTAAATATCGGTAACCATTTATAAGTATTTGAATATTCACCAGTTTAAACGCCTTAGAATAAAACCAGTTTGAAAGTATTGATTAGTTAAACATTTAAAATAACACGTATAAAAAGTTGAAATGATTTTGTAGACGTAGTGAGAGTTGTTTCATGCACGCTTGGAATATAAAGGATTTTTGAAGATAAACAACATCAGTTTGATAGAAGAGTCGCTCTCTGCTTGGCTTCCATCTGGCTCCTGCCTCACCCCTAGTGGCCTCCGGCTGCCTCGTGGACGTTTTGGGGAAGGAAGCTCTTCTCTCAAGCTTCACTTTTTCATCGCGCTTTCTGCAAATGAAAGTTAATTCATCACTGGAGCTTTTTTCCAAAAGTGCTTTCTTGCAATGATCGCCTGCTGTGTTCCGTGGTGACTTGATGATAAGAAACTTTGCTAGAATGTGCGATCTGTTGAGTGATGTTGCTGTTCAGACAAAAGACACTTCAAAAGATACTTTTACATTTCCCTTTTTTAATGTACTCTATATTACAATTTATATTCATAAAAAACACAAGCTCTCACATTTATCTCTGCTAGATTAAACAGCAGGCACACAACAGGGGGTTGCAGGTTTGAATTCATAAAAATCACTGGCAGGGATATTCATCTTATTTTCCGTAATTCCTTTATTTAGGTTGAAGGCATCTAAACAAGAACCACTGGCTCAACTATGAACTAGTGAAGTACATTTTGCTTAGTCTTAGTAATATACTGTATTTATTATTTTACATAATACAATAAAACAGTATAGGCTCTTAATCACCCAGATTGTGACCTTTTTTTAAAACATTATTTTCCAGAGAAAATGAAAATCAAGTTGCAGGCATTTGAAAATGAAATAATTATATTTCTAGTGTCTGTATAAAATCTAATTCTTATCCATGTTCGCTACAATCACATTTTATTTCAACAGTTCTTACACAAAAATATACTAAATTACATTCAAAGGATTGTCTAGTGGATTTTTTATGAGCTACTTGAGCAAACCAAAGTGGTGCAAAAACAATAAACACTTCATATTTAATTAGACAACACAATAAACAGAAGTATGATCTTAAACTTGAAGAATACCTTCTACATGAATGACAATGAACTGTTTTCATAAACTTAAATATCACAACATGAAAATTCATCTGACAATTAAAATTAAATAACATTTGGGTTTTGGAAAACATGATTTTGAATTTTTTTGTCACAGAAACAACAGAGATCAGACAAAATTATTAAATATTTAATTCAATGTTGAAACAAAATGCATCATATATCACCCTGTCAATAAAACATACTAAAGAAAATGATAATTTAAGCTAAGAATTCTTGGTATAAAAGGTTTTTACAAAGAAAATGATGAGTAAAATCACATCTAACTTGATCTCAATGATTTGTATTCTTTATCCAAGTCTGGGTTGAAACAGAAAAGATTAAGCAAGTGTTCTTGTCCTGCCATGTTGAACAGCTTCATATCTGCAAACCCAGGTATGATCTGATCCATCACTCTTAATCTACCTGCGGATCACACTCAGACACTTCCTGCTGGATTTAACCCGAGAACACAGAGTTCAGCTCAGTCGACAGTGGCTGTTCATTTATTTCTTTGAAAATTGCTTAGCTTTTTCTCCCTCTGCAACTATTGCATTGATTTGAAACCCAGTTTGTTTTTTTAAAGGAGGATCAGCAGTTTTAATTGTGTAAAGAAGAAGAAAAACTTAAGACTAGTTCTACAAGTTTGATTATGTCGCAACAATTATATAATAAGTAAATACAACTATTTAAACATCATCCTTCTCTGTTGGTAAGAAATGTTCTTAATACAAAAAGACCCTCCATGGTAAACTAATATCATTTTAATTTACTCTTAAATGATCCAAATATGGTTATTTTCTACACTACACAAGGAAACATATATTATGATGATGTGTTATAATCACTGAACAAATAAATTAAATTAGCAGGGATTATACAAATAAAACGCTTAGAAATATTGCAATAAAATGTATAAACGTTTGGCACAGACGGTGTCAGAAATGGAAATAAAATGAAGGGTAATGTTCACATCAAGAAACCTTTGTCGGAACAGAAAATGTTGAAAGACGTCCAAATGTTCACATTCGTTCATACACTACCTTTGTAGAAAAAATACTAATGACCCATAAATGCAGGTGTAAGAATAACACCCATAAGTTAAGGTAAAGATATACTTCCCATTATTTAAAAGAACTAATATTTTATCCATTCATTTGAATTTGAAGAGTCGATGAGAGCAAAAGATAATGACTTTAAAGTCACTATTTTTCTTGATCAAGGTCGCCCAATGTCATCTAATGAAAACCTGAGTTAAATAATACCATTTACATATTATCCACCTAAATTATTTGTGTGTTTTCAAGGCAGTTGAATCTTTATAGATTATCAGTAAATAAGATTTATAGTTAAATTGCTGCTGTAATGTTTTTTCGCACTTGAGCGTCAGACATATGGTTCAGGCACTAGCGCGGGCAGGCCTTTATTTAGGAGTAAATCAGCGAGTATGTGAAGTATTGTCTTTTTTTACCGGCCATATTGTCGCAGCATATGTTTGCTCTTAAATGACGGGACCAAACACACGACTTACGCATGGCTCCGTATGTAGAAGCAGTTGGAGGACGAGCAGTGAATCAGGAGGTCCAGTATTTCAATGAGCATATTGGAAGGAAGCACAGGTGGCGCTTCGCCTCGGTGATTCTTCGAAGAGATGCAGCTCCAGCAACAAGTGGTCTCTGTTGAGGGCCATATGCTCGTGCTATGATTTAATAATTATTAAAAATCACAGCTTGTTTTAGGACATCTGCACACTTTAATGGGCTGAAACCTTGAATCAAACGAGTGTGAAGGAGCCATCTGTAAATGCAACGTCGCGTCAATAAATTGTTTTTATTAGCATTTACTTCAATAGACATTTTCTGGAAATTTTATGAAGGGGAAACAAACAGATACTAATTCAATTGTAGGGTTTATTTTTGCCATCTGGATCCAGGAATATTTAGTAGGATTTGTCAGTATTTGTTGTGAGAGCTTCATTGCGATCCTCTATCTTAAAACTATCTAAAAAAAACAATTTTAGAAAAATCAATTGGATTAAACTAGGAAAACGATTCTTAAATCCTATGGCTGGAAAACAAAACCTATATCTTATAGCAAAAATGTTATGGTCACTTCTTATTTAATTTGTTTTAGTGAATGAAAAGAAAATACAAGCAGAGACGGCTGGGACAGCAAACCACTGTGCGGCCCTTTGACTGTATTTGGTTCTAATGCATTAAAAACTGTATTTTGTGTTTATTATTCATTTACATTCTCACATTACTACACTAATTTACCTTTCCCCTCCTTTTTGTGTGTCATTTTTTCAGTTTATATTAATCCCTCAAAATATGTTTTTAAAGTAAGTTGAAGAAATGTTTTGAAAAAAATTATATATACAAGAATAAAATTGCATTATTTAGCTTAATAAATGTCACAGCCTAATGACGAATGTCCTTTTTTTTTAAGGGATTTTCTCCTCTTTCTTTTTGCTCAACGGCCCCTAACAACATTTACCGAATTTAATTTGGCCCTTGAATAATTTTAATTGCCCACCCCTGGCTTAGTGCCTCATTTTCGGAATTTCCAAAAGCAACTACCATTGTTTAAAAATGCATTTGATTTTTTGAAATTGTTTTTTTTATCATGTCCCCATCATCAACTCTTTTTCGAATACGTTCATATCTCTGTAAGTTATTTTACTAACAGATGCAGACAGACTAATGACCTCCTTAGTGGAGGTAACAATGATGGATCTTCACAGACCAACTGCATTATCCAATTGGATATTCCTGGATACTTAAATGGCAAAATGTGTCGCTGAAATAAATGGCCAAGAAAAGTGTCATTGACGTGTGAGGGAGACATTTTCCTCCTCAGCGTGTAGGCAGGAGGGAAGTGGAACAAAGCCGCTGACTATGTTTGAGTAATGACTCATTTGGAGGTGTCACGAATTAGCACCAAGTGAACCTAATGGACAGTTACATTGTGGAATTATGCTGCGGCTTCCAAAGGACCAGAAACAAGAGCCTGTCTCAAGGGTTGAATAAAAAGCTTCAGTTAATAAAATACACTTTTAATATATTCTGGAAGGATGGTGAAATAGCATTAGTGAGTCAACCCACAATGCCTGTTTTTATTATAATAAATTAAGTATAATAATAATGTTATAAAATAATATAGCTTATATATAAATGCTTATATATAAATGCCCACATTATTACACAAATTACATTTCAAGATTGATGTAATAATGAAGTAAATACTTCATATTATATTTATGTTTTTTTTAATGACTACTAAAATTACTGACCTTTAACTTAATTTAGCATTATCTATTTGGTTTTAGAAACGAAAAAATTTGTTTTTTTTTGGATGGATGGATGGATGGATGGATGGATGGATGGATGGATGGATGGATGATGCATGCATAGATGGATGGATGGATTGACAGGTGGTAGGATGGATGGATGGATGGATGGATGGATGGATGGATGGATGGATGGATGGATGGATGGATGGATGGATGGATGGATGGATGGATGGATGGATGGAACTTCACTGTTTCCCTTTTAAAATAAAAATAAAAAATTATTGTAATATTTAAGTATAAGAAAATGGTGACCTCATTTTTAGTCCTATGTATAAAATGTATTCTTCAAGTCTAAAACAATAGTGGCAGTTGAACCCTTGTGTCATCTCTGGGTCAAGGTGACCCGAAGGCCCGAAAACAAATCTATTTCAAGAAGCCGGGAAGGTTGTTCACCTTGACCCAAAGGCAACACAAGGGATACCACAAACACATTTGTTTGTGGGCCTGCCGGGTCACCTTGACCCTGAGATAACACAAGGGTCAAGTATAGAACAAGTCATTCATAGTCAAACATGTCTTTTCGTTTTTATTAAAACGAGTCTGTTTTTCTCCTCCAGAGACCCGAACCAGCCAGTTCCACAGGACACAAAGTTCATCCACACCAAACCCAACCGCTTCGAAGAGGTGGCCTGGACCAAGTACAACCCCAAAGACCAGCTCTACCTTCACATCGGCCTGAAACCACGCGTCCGCGATCACTACCGCGCCACGAAAGTTGCCTTCTGGCTGGAGCTGGTCCCACACCTCCACAACATCAACGAGTTCTTTCAATACGTGTCGACCACCACCAAGATCCCGCCCCAGGACACCACCCCATACCCTTACACCAAACGATTCCCCGGCAAAAACAACTGGCCCTCCACCACGCGTCACCCCGGAGTCCCGTCGGCCAACACCAAGCAAACCACCGACCAACGCAAGAGCAGCGATCTCACCGACGAGTCCGCGGTGGTGATCGAGACCAAGCGAGACTACTCGACCGAGCTCAGCGTCACCATCGCGGTCGGCGCCTCCCTCCTGTTCCTGAACATCCTGGCGTTCGCCGCCCTCTACTACAAGAAGGACAAGCGTCGGCACGATTCCAACCGCCGGGTCCAGACGCCTCAGCGCAACTCCGGCCCCAGCAACACGCCGTCCACCGCCAACGACGTGGCCCACCTTCAGAGCGAGGAGCTGATGTCCTTGCAGATGAAGCAGCAGCAGCTGGAGCACGAGCACCACCACGAGTGCGAGTCCATGCAGTCCCACGACACCCTCCGCCTCACCTGCCCGCCCGACTACACGCTCACGTTGCGCCGGTCGCCCGACGACATACCGCTGATGACGCCCAGCACCATCACGATGATCCCCAACACGCTGGCTAACATGCAGCCCCTGCACAACTTCAACACTTTCGGTGGCAGCCAGAACAGTACCAACCTGCCCCACGGCCACTCCACCACGCGGGTATAGCTTTGCCCCGGACCACCAGTGAACACGGACTCGGTCCTGGCAAAAAGCCGGTGACTCAAAGCACAGACTCTAGCCTTTGGTACCTCGCCTTCTTAACGAAACATATAACAACGAGCGACACGAGGGATTAATAACAATGAATGTTACAATCGTAAGAGAAACTTTTTTTTGGAGTTTAACCAAAACGACAAAAACAGGCTACCCGGGGATGACTCCAGACGTCTGTCGGAAGATTTATAGTTGCAGCATTTGTGCCAGATCGAGGACAATTCTTTACATCAGACTTGTGACTTGGGCACATAATTCTACATCCCAGCCTGAAATGTATTTATGAAAACTTTGTTTAAAAAATGAAGAGGAAAAAGTATACCGTTGAACGTGAAGAAAAAACAAAAAAACAACAGAAAATGTACTATAATAGCTTCTGCTTTTATTTTGACGGTTTCTTTCTCTTTCGAGG
Organism: Callionymus lyra; assembly: GCF_982586985.1. Classification (NCBI taxonomy): domain Eukaryota; kingdom Metazoa; phylum Chordata; class Actinopteri; order Syngnathiformes; family Callionymidae; genus Callionymus; species Callionymus lyra. The sequence goes on along the minus strand of NC_141822.1, from coordinate 22,411,608 downwards.
AGTGTACATATACAAGATCATATTCATTCTCACTCGATTTCTTTGTTCAATTCTTTTTTTTTTTCATTATTTGCAGAACGACCAAATTGCGAACACAATCTCATCGACTGGCGAGCGGCATCTTGTGTATCGGCGGGTCATCTTACTTATGTTGAGTGTTCATATGTTTTCACTCTTAAGCCTTTGCATGTCCGGGAAGAGCTCGACTATTATTTGTCAGAGATCTGGTAAAAGTCTGCGATACAACTTCCGACTGAATCTCATCACCGTGTCTCTTCCTGTTTTTTCTTTTGCAGGGTATATTTTTCTGTCTTTCTATCTTAGCATTGCCTAAGCTTAAGATGTGACCAGCAATGTAATAGGTAGTCATGAAAAAAAAGAAAACAAGTGGCAGCAACTTTTATTTTGTAAGATTCTGAGTTGGATATGTTTGTAAAGAAATATGTTAGATTCCAATTGTCATATGCTAGCAATATGTAAAGTATTGTGTTGGGCTTGTGATATATTTTGGGTTTTAAAAGCAAGTGAATGAGTGTAAATATAAATAATATTAATTATTACAAGAGAGATAATTCTTTTTTTTTGCATCCTTCGAAAAAAAATATGAAAAATACATCCAAATGATATAAGTTTGTAAATTCTATTAAAGAAAAGAAACTGATTTATTCTTGTCATTTGGTTCTGAACCGAATACAAGGATTATCAAAGCAAACTTTTAAAATCCTTATATTATCTTATAATTGTTTGCAGTTTTGCCTTAAGTGAGTATAGAGATATTTCTGGCTGGACATGTGTATAGTTTTTCTGCAACATTTTTAATAAAATATCACAGTATTTTCTAAAAAAGAAAAAAAAGAAAAAAAGAGAGAGAAAAAAAAGAAAAGTGTGAGCGTGAGTTTTTTTTTTCTATGTGTGACTTGTATTTTGGAATAATTTTACGTTCTATCTCAATCTATCTTTAACAAAATTATACTTGAAACCTTTGTTTTATGTTTTTTGTCATTACATATTGGTATGAATGAAAGTGAACACAGCTGCTAGTCATTCGCGATGACCCGATGAAGCTTCATGAAGCAGTGTCCGGTTGTTTCAAGGTCAGTAGGGGGCGCCCTCAGAACCGAATATCTGTTCTAATACAGTGATACATCAAATAAAACTAGAAAATGTTCATTTCCAGAATAAAATGCGGTGTAAATGCTGAATCTGCTGAATCTGTAAACATCCCATAATATAATTGTATCTAGTAGTCAAGTGTGTTGATAGAAGTTGACTTTTTGAAGTGTGGGCAGATGATTGTACCTGAAGGTCAACGTTAAAGGGTTTGAAACACGGTAGAAAAAGAGGAATAGAAGAAAGAGTTGAAGACATAAAAGAAAGCTAGAACATATACAGCATTTTGGAACGTGCCGATTTGATCAGAGTTTGAATGGTTCAAATCAGATACAATTTGTAGGAGGAGATACAGTACAAAATTCAGTTCAGAAAAAGAAAAAGAAAAACACGTAAAGAGAAAATCAGCATCTTAAAGGTGTGAATACCTTCAGCATTCACACAACGAACATCTAAACCATTGCTGACTGTCAATTATTGAATTAAAGAGTGAGTTTACACCAAACACCATTTTCTTTTGAGGCCAGAATACAGAAGTCAGAGACACACTGAATGTTTTTACTTCATAATGGATAAAATATGTCATTGTTATCTAGTGAGTTACAGCGAAAACATCGGTGCGGGACAATTAATATTTTTATCTAAAGACGATTTTGTCAATTAAAAACACAATAGATGATGATTTTGATTAAACATACCAAGATTGAAAATTATAATTTGTTTTCCTCTCAAAAGAGAAAACAAAGGTTTAAAACTCTTTTGATTCTTAGTTCTCTTTTAATAACGTCTTATAAAATCCACGTCATTTTGTGACATGTTTTCCTCATGTTTTGAATAATCAGTGAAATTAAAAATTAATTTTTCTTTGTACAGGGTCATTCTGAAAAGAAAAAATCATGTTGATCGGTGAAAGTATTCAAGGAGAAAAGTCTACTGTCGGAACCAAAAATCATCTTCTTAAAAAATTCAATCTCCACTCAAACTATTGAGGATGTTGCGAGGTCAGCGAAAACCCGTTGAAGTATTCAAATACTTTTCTCCTCGCTCAGCCAGGTGGATTGACTCTTCTAGAAGCACTGATGCAAGTTGTTGTGAGTTTATTGGATTCGACAAGATCGATGCCGACAATCAAGCTCTCCAAACTTTTCCAGACGTCGTGTTGCATCTTCAAACGGTTTTGTTGGCTGAAGCTAAATTATCAGACGTTTACGATACGCCGTCGAGGGAATAGCCGCGGCTAACGAGAAGAACTTCGCCATCCCCCCCCCCCCCCCGCGCACCTCTTTTCAAACTCTGCGTCTCCACTGTCTCGGAATCACGCCCGCTGACACTAAAACCTTCTGGATCTATTGATCCGCTTTGCGACAAAAGCAAGCAAATTACCATTTGACTTAAAACCAAAGTGACAGGAGGAAAATTGAAATCTTTAATGGTGATCTGGAGCTGCTCAGCTGGAAGAGACGTCTCCATACAACCTTCGGTGACAGCGGCAGTGAAGACCACACATTAGCAACATTGCTTTAGCGCAAGGAAACAAAAGGAAACAAAATTGACCGATTGTTCATGTTTTTGGGTCTTGCCGGGTGTGGATTTTTTGGGGTAGATGCAGGACCAAATAAAAGGCGATGTCCACCCTCCGTTACTCAACTGCACCCTCGGGGTTGTCACTAAAGAGCCCCCTTCTCTGGGCGGCCATTACCAAACTGTATCGATTGTCTGAGTGACGGGTTAAAGAACCAGATGGAAGCAGGCTCAGATGAAGACCGGTGTGTGTGGGTGCAGCTGTGTGTGTGTGTGTGTTTAGGTATTGTCTGGATGGTGCGTGCTCCTGGAATGCTAAAGAAAAAACTCACCGAGTGCGGTGCAATTCTCCAATGGGTTCCCCAAACATGAATTTGAAAGTAGGTAAATAGCTCTGCAGCAAAGCCGCCTGATTGCATTCCTGCTCCCCGGGCTCCGGCGGCCCTAATAGACACGTTTGAAAACTTCAAAATCAATACATGTGCGCTTGAATAGCCGGCAACAGGTAAGTTAGTGGCAATAGCTTCTACAATTACATTTCAACTTTGGCGAATTCTTTCTCAAAGTCGCAGTCTGACTCTCAAACAGTTCCCGACACAGAGAAAGAAAGAGAGTCTGGACTGATAAGGTTTTTTGACTCGGCTCAGTGACTGTAGACAAATGTCATTGATTATGATCTATAATTTGAAGATTCAGACATGGACTAGACAACCTTTTAAGACCTTTTTAAATAGATTTTTTATTTCAAATATATTTAGTAATTAAAAAAATGTATGTTTTTCTTTTCTTTGTTCATACTTACTATTTTTTGCAAGCTCCCTGTAACTTGTTATTCCAAATAAGTAACATCGAAATGTTTTTCCTTTGCTCACTCAAGTGTCAAAACATCTTCTCATTGATCAATTGATTGTTTGGTATTCCTTTGTTTTTCCAACATTCGGGGAATTTGAGTTGTTTCAGTAGTAAAGACTTATATTACGAGATATAGTACACATATTAAAAACAATGATAAACACATATAATAATTGAAAAATGAAAAATAATAATATAATTAAATTAAATTATAAAGAACAATATTTATAAATAAAAAAATATTAATATTTTTAACCGTCAGCTTATCTCAAGGTCAAAGTGACCAAGAGGCCAAAAAACAAATGTGTTTGTGGTATCCCTTTGTGTTGTCTCCGGGTCAATAGGTGAACTTGAGGTGAAACTTGAGATAAGAAAAGGGTTTCAGGTATCAGGACTAGAAATGTATGGTTAGAGACTATTTAATTCTACACTTGTTAAATAAAATATATAATAAAATAGGGATCGTGTTTTCATTATTAACACAAGATACACAGTTAGAAACTTATATTCAAATCACATCCATATATTAAATTAAAATATGATTTCTTCAAGTTAGAAAACAACACCAAAAATGTTTTTCCTTTTCTCTTTTGTTTTTGAATTTGTAAATCTCTGAAGTAGGTAAAACTGCGTATTTAATGGTCAAACTTTCCTCAGATGTGTCCACTTCTATTTAAAACTTCTGCCCCAGATCTGGTCCAGTCTATGAAGCTCATTTGTGTTCAACAGAGTGACCAGCAGGCCCGTGGTCGGTGATCCTGTGTGGATTAATTCAGTAAGCCGAGGGGCATCTGGAGGAAGCAGCTGGTCCACTCTAATGTCCTCGTTTCTCTCGGCTTGGTCATTGTCTCATCACAACATCCAGCTCATCACGTTTCCCTCAAATGTTTTCAGGGATGGGAGAGGAAGTCGGACGGTGCTGTAATTAAACCTTCGAGCAGATGTTTTCTGCCGAGATGTGGTTTGGGATTATAACCAAAACTTTGCGGTGAGATGATGATGATGATGGACAGGAGTGTTACGGACTTTAAACTGAACATAGAAGCGTTTCAGAATCATATATTTGAGATGAAAGTCCTGCGAAAATTCATGTACGTAAATATTAAAGCTTATTTTAAGATGTAATACATGGAGATTATTAACATGTTGCATCACACGTTTTGATGAAAGTTGAAGGTGAATGAATCAAAGCGGATCCTGTGGAAATTTGGGGTGACCCTTGACATGTCTAGATGCTTGTTTTAGTCAGATTTTTTTTTATTTTTTAAAAACTGTATTTTACTGGATCTTTAAAAAAAATGTATATTAAGGTTGGTTCATGAACATAATGCCTACATTGAACCAGTCCGCGGTAAAACAAAGATTGGGGAGCCCTGTCTTAAGGCATGGCTGTAATTTGGAACTTTAAAGATTCCAGGATTATTTAAGAAAAATTAAGAAGTATATACACATTTTTTTTAAAAGCATTGAAACTCAAAGCATGGCTATAACAACGTAAATGATTACCAAAGCTTGAGAATTCTCCAGGTGTGCTCCGAGGAATGGATGTTCCCAAAAGAGCTGACGTGGTAAAACTATAATGAAAGAAAATCGAATAAATATAGATTGTGAAACACAATAAAGAAGAGATTTGGAAACGGATGTAACAGGATTTCCCTAGTGCTGCTCATTAGTATTCCTGTTTCTGTAAAGGTTGAAGCTCCAGAATCTCTGCAAGACGGCAAAAAAAAAGCAATAGATTTCAAGATTCAACAACTATTCCAGGTTAAACTCTTAGATTCTGCTTTTTTTATATTCTGACTGTATTATTGAGACATTATTCAGAAAAAGCTATAAAATACAGATAGTGACCTTGAGTAACGATACAAATCTTCTGTTAAGATTATTTTGCAAAGGAAAATTGAAAAAAATAGTACTAGCTGTGATGCAGGATTAAATAAATGTATAAAAAAAAAACATACCATTTTAATGTCAGTTTAGATTCCATAGTAGTATTTTTGTAACGTTTTTATTAACCCCTTCTGTGATGATGTGAATAGATTTGATATGTTTTTAGGTTCCTTTGCTGACACTTAAATGCAGAAAAAGCTGTTAAAAAGGAAGGTAAAATAAAATAAACTAGCACACATGAGGGTCAAGATTAAAGTTTCCTCACTGTCCGCTGCCACGGGACAATAAAATAAGCTTATAGGAGGAAGATGCCGAAGGCTGAGGATCTTCATTGGGTCCAGTTACGACATCGTTTCTGATGTCCAGGAACCACCACATGGGATATTGGATCAGAGTAAAATTACCTTTATTTTATATCTTTGTTTACGATCCAGAGAAACGTCAACAACTAGACTAAAGCATATAAACCTAAACAACGTTCTAACCGTGTTTTCACATATATTGTCTCCACTTCATTTGTATGTTGTAAGGCAGGTCCAGCACGGGGTCAGTCCTCGCACGGTCTCTCAGGACTGCAGCAAGAACTAATGTCTCACTCGTGACGGCTGGAGCCGCATGTAGGACGTAGAGGTCACGGCAGGATGGTGTTTTGCTCCGCTGCTCCATCGATGGGTAAAACAGCACAGATGATTTATGTTGGCAGTCGTACCGCGGCGGAGCTGGAGCCTCGTCTTCCCTCGGCCCCCGCAGCACGCACTGACAAAATTAGGTTAGTCCCAAAATGTAGAATGCCTGTCTGAGACTAACAAATTTAATCAAAGTCTCCGTACCCGCTCAGTTTTTTTTTTTTTTTTGTTTTTAATATTGCTGATATATTGCAGAGGTTCATGCTGGCTGTGAGTACAAACTATTGTGAGCTTCGTGCCGCAAACATCAGCATGCTCTGGAGAAGAAGCCTTGTAGATGAATTGTACTCATTTTCTAACCTCATGTTGACCTATGGCTAAGATTAGTTTCTTCTAATCAGTTCCTTTTAAGAGTAATGGTAAAAAAGCTTTGTCTGTTTGTTTTAATGTAGAGACTAGAGCTCAGTGGTTTTCTTCTTCATCCTTGTCAAAGAATACATTAAAAACATCCATACTATTGAAGCTTCGACATGATAAATTACTCAGAATTAAAAAAAAAAGAAGTATTTTTAAGGTTAGTTTTAGTGGAAGATCCTAGACTATCAGTGTAAATCTTGCAATATGATTCAAAGAGGAGAGACTTGATTTTAGATGATTTTTTGGAACGATCTTACTCTCCCTCTGTGCTTGATGGAGTCTACTGACTCCTTCAAGAAAAATCTCAAGACATTTTTATTCGTGCAGGCTTTTCCTTGATTTTCTGAGACTCCTGTGTTGTTCCCAGTGTTATCTTGATCTTTTAAGTATATATTTTATTGATTATTGTTTTGATTGTTTAAGCGCTTTGTGATGCTGGTCTGGAAAAGCGCTATACAAAAATAATTTACTTTCTTACTTACTTGTGCTGAGAGACAAAAAAACATCTAATTAACCTTTCTAAGTAGAAGATGAAGACAAAGACAAGAAAGCGCTACGTTAAAATAGACTTACATTTTTGACTATAACTCGAAAGTGAAAATTGATCAGTAAAGCAGGGTTCTTGAATGGCCTGCAGGCCATTTGCAATCCATGAAATGATATTCCTCGACCTCGGTAGGTGGGGTTAGAGCAAAGGACTCCATCTTCGTCCAGAGTCAGACAGTTATGTAAAACTTAGGGGATATTGGAAACGGAGGAATAAGCCTCTACACCGTCATCTTCAAGTGTGATGATTAAGTCTCCACCACTAAGATAATGAACACCTCGGCTCTGAGAAGCCAAAGTGCACCACAGACTATTAAGTGAGAGACGCAGAGAGACCTACAACCTCCCAGATCTAGATCTTTACCTGGTTTGAGAAGCCATTCGCTTCCTCATGCACCAGACTTGTAACACTTCAAGAGTTCCCTCTAGAAAGATACTGGACTTGACAATACCCAAGGAATTGTGCTGCTGAACTGCCTGAGGTCAATAACAAAACTTGATAACATTGTGGCAGGATAGTCAGCAGTGGAGTCGACACAGGAGGCCAAAGAGAGTTGAAAAAAATTAAAATAAAATCCAGGTTGTTTTTATTTTCTATTTTCAGCAAATAAAAAAAAAAATCTTTTCATCCCCCAAATAAATTTCCTTCAGGCTATATTTCAATGAAACATTCAATTTTGGAACTTGTTACCTGTGCAACTCTTTCCTCCTGAGCCTGACCCAGACTGTAGCCACACCATTGGACAAATCCATTTCATGTTAATAAATTAGCCAAAGATAATCTTTTTTTTAAACACGTATGACGAATGTAAATCAACAAAAAGCTGTACCACGCCATAGAACATACAAACAAAACACCTCTTGTGGAAAACAAACAAGAAATTAAAGATCCCTCATAAAACACCCCCCTCCAAATGGAACGTGCCAATAACCACACCCCAAAACACCTCTATTTTAACTGGGTGGTTCAGTCCCTCTGGTTCTCTTCCCCAAACCAGGACGTGGTGAGTACTCCAAAACAATCAATGCACAAACAAACGGTCAAAAGAAATCAGAAGGAGATACACTAACAACAGAAAAGCTTAAGAGCTTAATCACATTTTCTAATGTAAATATTTAAATGAAAAGGAAGTATTGTACAAACAAACGCATACTGATGATACAATAGAGGTTCAATATCTATTTAGGGAAAACTTATTTGCCCTTAAGAAAAAAACTTAAAGGTCCTGAGATTATATCTAAAATTAGACCCATGCCGAAACACCACCTGTCTGTGTTAATCAAGACATTTTCCTTTAGCTTGCAAATAAAAAGCCATGTTTTTCATGCTATTAATGGATGTAAAGGTCAGTTGGAAATCACTTAAAAAAACTTTAGTTTTTATCTTTATTTTTTGTCTTTTTTTCTTGAAACAATACTTCCATCCTCAAATACTCTATTGTCTGGAATATACTCAAATAATTTCCCAAGGAGATCTCCACAGGGATTCGTAAGACTCTGTGACCTGACATAACCTCAGCCTCTGCCATTAGTGCATTCTATCCATTATCCGCATGTCGCCTGCTCTCAGTTACTGTTGCAGAGAAACTACTTGCAGCACGCCTGAGTGGTCTCCGAAGATTATTCCATAGGAAAAGTATGTGAAAGCTCGGCATCTTCCGCGGCCCTTTGAGGTTCGCCTTCTCATCTTGACTGCACTGTGGGAGCATGGGAAGTCTAATATTTGCTTAATTTGCACAGAGGCACTGCAGGATGCTTTTTTTTTTGCTGTACATCAGCAGGAGGGGAAAGAAATAAAAAACACATGAAGTTACTCCTCTGCATGAGGCAGGATATACTCTTTATTAACTGCCTCATTTGGAGATATGAATCTTCCTCTTTTTGATTAAGTTATCAGAACGAGAATTGTGAGAGGTATAGATGGACGGACGGACGGATGGATGGATGGATGGACTTTATTAATCCCTCTGGAGATATCCTTCAGGAAATTGGTTTTCCAGCACACAGCAACACAGACAATAGATTTATAAAAACAAGAACAAAGTGCAATAAAAAGAACAAAGTGCAAATGACAAAATCTTAGGATGAAGAACATAGAAAAATCAATACATAAAATGAAATACATGGAGAATTTTGAGAAAATAAATAAAAGATTGTTCACCTGTATTGTGTAACAGATGGATGACACAAAAAGCAACAACAATCTATTGTTTATAGAGAAACAATTGAAACTGGAACTGAATTTTTTGAAGCATTATTTTTTTGTTATCATTTTCTAAGATAAAGATCTTGTCATTATGCCAACCTTAAAGTCTGTTAAATAGACGGTTGGATTGTTCACCTGAAGACAAGATGATCTTCACAAATAATTTAAGCCCACTCTCAATAAAACAGATTTTCCAAAGCAACTGTAAATGTATTAAATCATCACATAGTTTCTCGATGTCCTAACTAAACGAAGAAACCCATGAAGGGCCTGAATAAGCTCAAGTGACTCTGCTGTTCAAACGCAGAAGCTCCACTTTGACAGAATTCTTTGTTAAGGCAGCATCCACCTCACTGAGGAATCTTGTTTTGCTGCTGGCATGCTTGCTGGTCTGGACATGACTGACAGTTCATAACCTCAGGTCAGAGAGAAATAAAATATTTGAGGAAAAGAGGGCTTTGCTTTCTAGTTCTAAAAGATCCCTAAAACCTTCCATTCAACACGGTTTTGTGAGTTTATATGTAGATAAAACATAGAAGAGGTTATAGAAACTGATTCACCCTCTTCATTCCTCCATCGATAAATCACTTGGATTTATGTTTGGAAGAGACATAGTGCCGAGGAAACTTTGTAAATCCCTTGTGTGTTTCTGCCTCATTAATGACACTAAGCTTTTATGTTTCCTCGCAGCTCCCTTATCTCCTAAGAAGCCAGACTGGTGGTAAGTCACTTCTATTTGCTGTGGAACTCTGTTGTTTATACCCTGTAAGTCGACTCTGTTGTAGCCACTGTTGTTCGGGCTGATAATCCAATTTCAGAACTGAAGGGTAATGATTTTATACAGCACACGGTGAGAGCAAGTTAAAGAAGTCAGAAAGAACTCAAGGAAAAACAATTAAGTGGATATAGAAGTAAAAACAAACGGAGATAAAAAAAAAGAAGTAACTGCCCAAAAAAAGCAGGTGGAATTATAAACAAGATAATTTAATAGTTGATTAAATTGTTGCTTTATTTCAGTTTTTGTAGCTTTTATAAAAATGAATCCTGCATTAGCATAAGTCACATACCTACTGTCTTCACGTATAAGATGTTAGCACCAATCAGAAAAGCTGGACTTCTGAATAAATTCACTGTGGCTTGTTATCACTTGATATAAATAAATATATTATACAATTTAGGTCAGCCATGTCATTTTGGTCCAAGCACACTCTTTTTAAAAGGTTTTAAAAAGACGTTTGCGTTATGTGACCTCATCACATAGGACCGAAATGACAGGGCGCACCGAAATAGTACTTACACCGACATCTTGGTGACATGGATGGAGCTACCTCAAGAGCTAATAATATGTTAATATGTTATTTAATAATTATGAATTACTTACTTACTTACTGACTTACAAGTTCAACTATTTTATATTTCCTGTTTGCTCCTGATAACTTGATTTATGGACTTGTGAAAATAAACTTTAGCCTGTGTTTGAACTTCTCTAAATCGAGGGCAATAGTCTCAAACACAAAAGCAAATAGAATCACGATATTATAAAATAGAATGGCAAGAAGCCAGAAAGCAAACGGTCTGCCGAATATCACCAGGCTTCAGTCCGCTGGTCAAGGTCATGGGTGGCGCTCAAAATAATTTGCTGCTTGGGGCGAAAGTGTCTGGATGGGGTTCTCAGAAACGATAATGAAACAATCTCTCAATCGGGTTCTTGTGACCGTAACAAAATCATCGGGAACTGTTGCTAAGAGATGTTGTAAATAAAGGGATCAAATTCAAAATCACTCCAACAACAAACAGACAACAGGCCATGATGCACTTTGTCAGCTCTACTGAGTAGTACGGAGTACTCAAACAAAAATAAAACCCAAAAGGTTCAGTCATCTCCCTCTTTTTGTTTTCCAAAATGCACTGCCACCGGCCTCTAGCATGTTCTCGTCTAAACCAAGAGAAAGTCGGTCCCCAGTTGAAGATCTGAGCTGATGCAATGGCTGTCTACAAACGACTCTCTCCACAGCCAACAATAAAGCCAGTGTCTGCTGCTTACCACTATCTCTTTCATGTGTTATGGGAGAAAAGGGCACAATAAGCTTCATCCAATAGTCCCATATTTTAAGCCTAAGCTATTCACAGTCATTTGGGGCGACGTCCTGTTTCATTCTTGGACCGCAAAGAAGCTTTGCGAGAGTTCAATCATGTCCCTCGTGTCTAATTCCAGCTATAGGTGTTATGCCCTGAACACTCTGGAAGCCTCGAGAAAAACTACATCACAACTTCATTCAAGCAGAAAACTATCCACTGTGTATTCTCTTCTATTCTCCTCTTTGGTCTTTGTTCATTCTGTTTTGATCTAATTTTTTATAGTCAACATAAATAAGTCAGGTTTTTTCGAGGCGTTCCCCACAGTATGCAATTAATGTCAAATAGTCATTGTTATCTCAGGGTCAAAGTGACCCGGTGGCCTGAAAACAAATGTGTTTGAGGTATCCCTTGTGTTGTCTCTGGGTCAAGGTGAACGACTTCCTTGGAATCCGTAAATATATATGCAGTGGTGGAGGTGGTTAGAGATTATTTTTTCCATTAAAATAGGAACCAATGATGAATAGAGGAATTTTAAATTTCATTTTGGTGATAGAATGCCATGCACTGTATTGTTCAGCTTTTTCCTCAATAATTATAGTTAAATCCAAATATGACTTCACACGCATACAGCGAGTAAGTATGTTTAATGTTTTGTAATAAAACTTTGCATCAAGAGATGTTTTAATGAAGCAGTCCTTTTTTTTTTAGAAAGATGGCGTCCTGTGCCTTATATTCCATTGTATTGAGCTGCTATTAAATCGTGACTTCATATTAATTATCCATTAAACTGAAGGTGCCACTTGACCTCTAAAAAATGGACACTGTTTCATGAAGCTTCATCAACCCACCACTTTTTAAAAATAATTCTAGAGCTTTTCAGAGGGCAAACATGTGCAAAAAAAACTCTGGTGGAAACAACGTTCTAGCATGTGTTGCCAGTAGGACAACATTCCCCTGTACACCCACCAGAACAGCATGGCCTAAATGTTTGGACTGAGCCCAGTCAGTGTCTCTCACCTGCTTCTGAAAACATGACCACAGCTCCTGATCACCACGAAGATGCAACTCGTAGGAAAAAAAATTACTTTTAATGAGATTACGTTTGCTCCTAGTGAGTGCTAATAGTCGATTTAGATACTTTTGTTTAAGGTAATTTAAGCCTGCATTTTGTATATTGTTGACACTTAAAAACGATTGTTAAAGCACATTCTTAAATATTTTTGAAAGCTTTGTTTGAAAAGCAAGTTATATTAACATTTTATTTAAGAAAACTTTGACATTTATTGAAATGAATTAAGACTAATGCTTGTTTTTGTTTTAAAGGTTATCAACCTATTCTTTACTGACAATTATATTCCGAACTGGAATCTTTGACTGAAATCATCAGAAAGAAAATAAAAACCAAAGAAAGAGAATCGAGTTGTCCTTTGCATCCTTCGACAAGTGGTCAAGCCTATAGGCATAGTTGTGGTCCGAACACACACAGAACTTGACATATACTGTATAGTATTGCCACTGGATAAACTCTTAGACTAAGACTACCAATACTGAGTTTACAGAGTGGGCCACCTAACTGTTGCACCACAATTTCCTCACCATAAGCTTTATTTCTCAACTTTATTTATAAAGCACTTTAAAACAACCGCAGTTGATACAAAGTGCTGTACAAGAACATAAACCCATTATTAAAATGAGAACAGTTAAAAACACTAAGATAATACAATAGCAATTAATACGAGTAAAAACAATTCAAAGGGACTAAGAACAGCTACTGAGTCTCATGCTGTGTTAAAAGCCCATGGTCTGTGTACCATTTCACCCAAACAATAACACCTTCAACTATTTGAGTATTCAGATCCTATGGTTGGATGGATTATCTCTTTAACAAGGAGAAGAAATATACAGTTATCGGAAACTATAGATGAAAAACCATGAGTAAAATAAGACATTTTTATGAAGCAATGATCATATAGTGAGTGTGGGACGACCTTTATTCAGATGGATAGTATTATTGTGTGCCATGACTGACACACAACTGTCTTCAGCAGCTTATAACTTAAATCAGGTATAACTCACTCATTGACAACCTCATAAAGCAGCAAACCATACGCTAAATTATTTTATTAAGATAACTTAATGGGATCACCTCTATCGTTCACATGAGGCCAGGAATAAACGCGGTGCTGTTGTTTGCACCAATCATTTATGAAGGACACAAAAAAAACTCCAGCTCAAATGCATCCAATATATCTCTAATCATTTATTCAAGCAAAATATGTTTTAAATTGTCTTTATGCATTTTAAAGTCTTTTCAATTTTCTAAATCAATTATACCAACCTGAGGAGAGCTTATGAACCCAGTTAAAATAATTGCTTGTTATAGTAAAAGTCAAATGATAACCCAATAATGACATGCTAGCTTCAAACCAGAAAAAAACAAGACCAAAACAAATATTCAACTTTAGGTTCAGATCTTCAAACTTTCCGACATGCTAGTCTGGGTCGAGAGTTCGTTCTCAGGAGCCACGTTAGCAGGCAGTCTTCCAGGTGGTCCCCGCTGTGAGGTGACAACAAGCTAATAGGTTCCAGTAGAGTTGAGGCCACCTGGGTAAAGGAGTAACAAGGTCCTGGATGTTCACTGGGATCAATCTTTTAAATCAAAGAACAACAAGTAACTCCAGGACTGCTTCATGTAACTACTAATTATAAGTAGAGCTTTGCAGTTTTCTGCTAATGTGTATGATCTGAAATTATGCAGCAATTACTGGACACACTTATACTGAGACTCTTCCATATGGCAAAGCTAATAATCTATGATGCAACACTTCTTATAATTACAAAGTAACACGATTGTAATTTGATTCAACATCCGTACATAAAGGAAGCACGAGTTAACAAATCAGAAAGGTAACAGACATTTCTATAAATGATATGTGTAGTAAAGGTCATCTCTTCTCTAGTCCTGTTAAATGATAACAAGAATGTATCTTCCACGAATGACCAGACGCGCAAATCTCATCATTTTCCAATAGAATGTCTGGTCTAGATGTTAATCTGATAGGCCTGCTGTCTGAGCCCGACGGTTTGTGGTCAAGAAAAGTCCAGAAACAACCTGTTTCTCCTGGCGGATCTGTAAAGCTGGAGGAACTGACCTCGTATTCAGCCGCCGCTGTGAGCTTCTTCTTGTCTGCCTTTGTGTGCTTTACACAGCAGACTTGTTTCTAGTCGTCCATGGAAACAGTGACGATTGATCGATATTTTCTTTAGTATATTCAACTGTAAAGTGCGGACTTGTAGAACTGAAGTGAGCATTTGAACTGGAATATTTCTTCTCTTACCAAAACATGACCATATTATTTCGTTTTTAAACAGCAAACACTTCTACACCTGTGGTGGACATCTGCTCCAATCAGATGTTTTAATTAGGCGCTACATCAAAAGCACCACAACATCCGCTCGTCCTCATCTCCCTCCTGCTACATTCATTATGGGAGTCTATTACCGCTACTCGCTATAATGTAATACCAGGACGTCTCTCGGGTCCATCCTTGACCTACTAGATCAGCCTCTCAACAGTTCAGGTGAGGAGAAACCCTACACAGCATACCCAGAATTATAATAATAATAACATCATAATCAGACCCTATCCACAATACCTGGATCATAATAATAATAATAACATCATAATAAGACCCTATCCACAATACCTGGATCATAATATTACAAATAATAATAACATCATATAAAACCTGACCCTGAATGTCCAGATCATAATAATAATAATAATAATATCATATAAGACCCTAGACCTCCAGACTACCCGAATAATAATAATAATAACATCATATAAAAACGTATGCAGAATACCCAGATAATAATGATGATAATAATAATGATAATAATAAAATCATAATTAAACCTGACCCTGAATGTCCTGATCATAATAATCATAATAATCATCATAATCATCATAATAATAATAATAACTTCATAATAGGACCTGACCATGAATGTCTAGATCATAATAATCATAATCATAATAATAACTTAATAAGACCTTTCCCTGAACTTCCAGATGATAATAAAAATAATAATTACTTCATAATTAGACTTGACCCTGAATGTCCAGATCATAACAATAATAAGTTGACACAAGATATTTTGAGTGTGTTAATTTATCCAGGATTTTGGAATAAAAAACGTATAATAATTTAATAAAAATTACTATAGTAATATTTAATAATGTAGCTGTTGTAACTCTGTAAGTTCATTTTGAGAACTAAGAGTTAAGTTTGTTTAGTTTGTTACACATAAAAGACACAAGAAGGGTTACAATCAATAACCACGGGTGTATGAATGAATCTTCTACAGGTTGATATGGGCTTAATGCTGTCATGTAACACAGTTAAACCATTATTATTAATTTAAGACCAGATTCTAGATGTAATCGAAAATGAACTGATTCAGAACCTTAGGAATCATAAACAAATGTATCTAAGAAAACTCATCATGATACCCAGACCTAGAAGTCTTTTGCAGACATTTGTACCATTCTGTCATCACTGCTATCTAGTATGTATGTATGTATGATGGCTATTAGGTCAAAATTTGTAATGTAAAATAAGACTGATAATGATGAGCATTATGATGAAGCATTATGTTACTTTATCAGCTCTTCACTGCGCCTCAGAAATGTAGAGAACAAACCTGTTGAATCAGATCAATAAAAGTCATCGGTCAATATATAAATCACCACTCCTTGTGAATCAGAAACTATCTGCACAAATCAATAAAATGTTTTAATCAAACCTTACAGGGTTACAAATTAAAAACTATTTTTGAACTGAAATCCATTTAATCTTCTCAACTTCAGCACTAGATCGTAAAGACATTCTGTACAGCGTTCATTACAACACACACATATATATATATATACAGTTTATATTTACGAATGAAGCCAGCTTCACCTTTGGTTTATTGGTTTATTTACATAATGTATTTCCATGCCGGTTGTTCTCTGGCCACACCAGAGGTGGAAGTTTCAAGTCTGCACTGCAGTCGGTGGCTGCGACTGCTGGGGCTTGAGATATATTTCACAGCTCCCTGTGACCTTGGTGCTGTGTTTACAAGGAGAGGCAGTTGCTGCTGCACAAATACCCTCTAGGGCAACCTTAAAAGACAGAGAAACATGGAGAGACCTAAATACACTTACCGAGTATATGAATAATGCCGGGAAAAACATGGTGGAATCAATTTTAACAATCTGCTTTTTTTTGTTGTTGCTGAAAGTCCCAGTGAGAGCACTGTGGAGTAACCATGGGAACCTGGGCTCATGACGCACCGTCAGCTTCTCTGCAAGATGTTGGCTGTGACTCCAAAATACTGATCCCTTATCACTAACATTCATTCACGTCCAATATTGACCAGGTGTGCTCATTCTTTACAGGGAAAGACTTTCCATTAGGCAAAGAGAACTACTGCGTAGGAAAAATGCTGCATGGAGGACAGCTTGCTTGGCAGATAGTCACCTAAAATAAAGTCTTTAATGTCACAGAGTTGAGAAAGTGCTGGCTCACTGAGCAGCCATAAAAATAAAGTTCACACCCAGATAGAAAGGGATGGCGATGATGAGAGACTCCAGCGGTGAGTCAAGAGTGGGTCGCAAACAAAACACCACAGTCTGGGCAATCGCTCTGACGTCGTAGTGTTCCGACTGAAGGTGTTGAAATAAGGTGAAACATAAAACACAGTCATGGGCTTTTTCTCCTCGTGTTTACCTGCAGTGTTGAGATAAGTAGATAAGTAAATAAGTATAAGTCTTATCTTATGTGTCAAAGAAGCAAGTTGGCGTAAGCATGCGATTATTTGTAGCTCCACTAAAGTTACATATATAACAAATAATTAATAATAAATGTATACGTTACATCTATATTTTAATGCAGTAAATATATTTCAGCAGTTTTTTCGTTTTTTTTTAATGCACTACATTTGAAATGTCTATATATTTATATAGTCATGTATATATTTATATAGATATCAATTGTAATCATCATATCATTATAATTATTATAAAAAGTTTCAGAAACATCTTCAAACTATGGATGATCAAACAAGATATTTTAGAGATTTAAAAGGAGCGGAGAGAGCATTTTTTTATACTTTTCCATATCATTGTTTAATTTCTACTCCATAATTTATTTACCTTTTTATTTGCATGTATTAGTGATGTTAAGAAATTCTAAATTTGTCCCTGTGTGTGTCATGATGTTACTACTATTTATGTCACTATAGCAATGATGTAGTTTTTTATTTTACACAATATCATCTGAAACCGTTATTGTGCCTCGTCTTATGATAATTTCTTATTAAAACTGTATCCTCTCCATCCCTCTGCCCCGTTGGTAACAGCAGGAGGCCGTCAATACTGGGTCTGGTTCTGCTCGAGGTTTCAGAAGTTTTCCTCGTCACTGTCACTCATTGTAAATACATTGATTACTTAAACTGTGAAGTTTCTTGAGATAACTTTGTTTTCTTTTCACACTTTACTGACAACACTTGGTTTTTATAGAGGAGCAATCTTGTTTATCATAACCACGCCCACTCTGCTGTGATTGGTCAAACATCAAGGTTCATCACCACGTGTCACCAATCCCGGAAGTCTCCACCCCCAAGGGACTCGTTTTATACAAACAAAGGGGGTATGATTACAGCTGACTAGAGGAGGAGTGAAGCCATTATTACCTCATAATGGAATCCTCTCTCGTAACCTTTCGTTTGTCTAGATTTCAGACAAAGGAGAATTTTATAAAGTAATTAACTCAATAATTATATTTATTTGAAACATGGTCATGATGAGTGACTTACTGCATCTTGGAGTGGAAGATTTCAAGATTTTAAACATCTGAGTGGGTCAAGAAATTTGGGTTTTCACAAGTTTTTCAAGTATTTTCGTAATCTGTCGCAATAGGCCTTTCAATGACTCTAGCATTCTCCATGTCTAGGCAAGAATGTAAGAAAGGACAATATAAAAATATAACATTTTAACCAAAAATACATGTCCTTTGTATTTTGAATTCAAAATTCATTTTTGTAATTTTGTATCTCATAAATATCCCAGTGCTAGTCAGGTTGCTTAACTATTGATATATAATATGATTCCCCAGGTTTGTAGCTGATGTTTTCTGCTCCGTCTCTCTCTCTGCTAATTCTGTAAACCAATAATATGCATATGTGACGACTGACAGGGAGATTCTGCTTCGAACGCTTCGTGACTTTTCCCACGTCGTCGACTCTAATGTTAACAAATGAGCTGCCATCCATGGGAGAGGCACCGTACCTGACACGCACGGGAAACCAAAACAAGAATCATAATCAATCAATCCGTCAATCAATCATTGATCCGACTGACTGTGCGTCTCCTCAGACGTCTCCGGCACACAATCTGCCGGCAACCAAGTGACGCTCAGTGTGTGGGAGGGGCCGGCGTGTAAATGACACATTGTTAAATTAGTCCCACAGGGATGCCGGCGGAGTCGGTTGTGTATTCACCCAGCAGGAATAATAATCCTGGAGTCTGGAGCCGCCGTCCCTCAGCGCCGCTGGGAAAAGCTCTCTGAAGCTCCTGTGATCACGGAGGCGCTGTCATGTGACTGCTTTGTTTAGCTGTTGCTGGAAATATCACGATGATGATTATTCTATGACACCACACGCGGTAAAAGAAAAAAAAAAAAAAAAAACTCCTCTTCCGATGCATCACACGTGAAACATAATCGCACAACCGACTGGAACAAGTAGGCTGTTGAGCAGAGAGACGTTTTTTTTTTTTTTTTCGGGTAATGCACGTCAGCGTATCAAATTGTTGGATTCTGTCAGACCGCCAGGCAGCAACAGTTGGCAAATGTAATCAGTTGGAGTGCGTGTACGTGCAGTTGTCAAGTACCCATTCTCGTCTCCGTGTACAACCATCACGCGATGTGTTCACATGTGTCCCTGTTTAGTTTCACCACCGTGAAACGACAAGTGCAGCAGCAGCTCGACAACGGATAATATTGCAATAAGGAAGATCTTCTTTACCGTACGCACAGCCAGTTATTATTATTATTAAACCCAATCAGATTGTTAATTGGAAGCCATTAAATCCTTCGATTAGCGTCATAAGGCAGACCTGTCTTGTCAAACAGCTGCGGTAATTTCCAGGCTGTTTAGATTCTCAGCTTTTTACAGTCTGATTGACCTTTGACCTGAAGTCCTTTTTTAGGAGTGATTGCTTCAAAGCACTAGGCTTATTATCCATGTATAATTAATATTTATATATATTATAACTATTATTACCTCAGTATACATTGCTTTACATTAGGGGTGTTGAATATTATCAATATATGATATTCTTCTCCGCGATATTCAACATTGATAATTTAAATTAAAATATGTTTGGCCTGTAAATTATTTTTTGGGTTTTCCAATAGTTTTTATGGTTTATAGTTATCTTTGGTTAAATTGATCATCATTATCATTTTTGTTTATTACAATTAACATTCAAATATTCATGCTTCATTTGTGTGTTGCAATTCAACCTGCAACCGCTAGATGGCAGCAGTCCATACTTCCTCTGCAGCTAATCCTGTGAGATCCCGGAGATGAGGACGAGAGGATACAGTCAACTCCAGCGACTTTTATAGCTGATGTATCGACACATTTTGGTTTCAAAAGAAATGAAAGCAATAAAACTTCATCAATAGTGTTTGGTCTTTATATTTGGCAACACCAGAGTCAAGTACTCGGACAATACTACAAATATATTTGTTTATACAGTATCACAATATATCGTAGTATCAATGTCCCTCTATTGCGATAAGTATTCGCTAGACAAAACATCGCTAGATTCTTGCCACCCTATTTTGTTGTGAAGTAATAATGTCTATGCATCAAAGTAAGTATGAAACAACTGTGCTGCATTCAAGGATACCTAGCATATATTAAACAGTCGGACAAATCTATATTAGAAAAGTTTTTTTTCCCTAAAGGTCAAGTTAAACGGACCATTGTCTCCAGACTTGACTGTCTTAATTTCAACAGTTCTTTAAACACTTCACACTACAGTCCGTTTCTAAAATACTAAAATAAAAAGGTCATCGTTAATGAACTCACAAGCCTCTGGAAAAATATTCTGTGCTTCTATCAACCTGCTGCTTCATATCCAGTCTCACGCAGTGATGTGTGATCAGGCCACAGTTCGAGAGATTGAATTCATGTCATTAAAAAAAAAGAGCCTCTTGACCTCTCTCTCTATCTTTTATAGTCCTGCTTCAAACTGGCAAAACAAAACCTCTGAAAATCCCCCTCATCAGTTTCCTTGACCTTTCCTCTGACTGCTATCAGGTTTCATCCAGATGATTGGAAACTCAGTCACCACAAGGCCTATCCAGCACAACCTTCCATTTAGACCGTTGGAATCATGTCAGATGAGGTAACTGTCAAGTCTTGGCAGCTCGCTCTGTGTCACAGACCCATTAATTTTTAAAATACTCTTGGTGGCTCCTAATCCTGCCCTTGACTTACGAGACATCTGCGTTGCCAACTGTCATTATTGGGGTACTGTAGCAGGACCTCTTGTTATTATTCTTGTTTGGTGAGAAGTTTCCAGTTGATATTTACTGATTATCTTGTAATAAAGTCCTGCTTGTTTGTAAAACAAACACGGCTCAAGACGTTAATCTTTAATTGCAGTGACTGTGCTTGTGGAATAAAAATGACTCAATCTTAGATGATTCCAAGGTAAACAGGAACACAGTTTTAGGGGCTTTTAGTTGTTTACTTTGTTTTATTACCTTAGCTCTGACTCTGATACACACAGAACAAGGCCAAAAATCTTCCAAACAAGAAAATACTTTTAACGTTCACTTGTGGTCTGAGAAAAACCTTGATAATGCTTTTAGTATTTTGCACTTGTTTATTTATCTTTCATTATGGATTGGAAGTGAAAGTGAATCATAGTAAATACTACATTTAGAACCAGCGCTTTAACTCCAGATTAGGACTATAGAATTTAGGAGAGTCTGTGAGTGTCCACTTGGCCACCAAACTGCTTTATACTAGTGGGTCAGAGACTGTAATAAGGCCAGGAAAGCAGCAAGACTCATTATCGTATTAACAAATGCACATGTATGTGGCCACGGCGCAACAGAGGTTCCACAACATTGCAGTTAAACGGTTCTGACAAACTGGGGAGCAAAAACAAAGGTTGCTCCTCTTTCAAAGCATTATTCTCACCTTAAGATCATCACGATTTAAATGTGATCCCACTGGAGCACTATCATGTGTTCATTTTGTAAATAGAATGTGTCATGTATCTGAAATTATGAGCAGAAGGATGTTTCTCCCACTACCTCTGTTTGCTCGGGTTAGGAAACCCTATCGCCATGATCACGACTCCTTTGTTGCGACTGGTCAGAGTATTGTCCGTGAGCTGTAAACATAATAAATAGAATGTATCATATTTACTTGCCTTTCCATTAACTCTATTAATATCAGCTTGTTTACTACAGTTCTTCTGCACAAAAAGCAAATAGCATTCAAAGAAGATTAAGTGCTGTGTGCTTTTATGATCCAAAAGTTATTTTGAAAAAATATTGAAAGTAGAAAATGGATGGTAGAAGAGAACTGTGTACAACCACTTACTTGAACAACACTGTATACTTCATACTGTCAATGCATAACTATAATAAACCAGACTAGAAAAGCAACATCACTAGCCATGCAGTAAGCAATGAGCAAACTAGCTCATTTATAAAAGGTTAAATATTTTTCAGAATTGTCCATCTCTTCTGTGACATTCTGAAGATTTGTTAATACTGATGTTTACCCATGAGTAGCTGTTTGTGTCACAGGGAACCATAAAGTAAACTGAACATGACGCTTCTCTGAGATGAGCCCACTGAAAAACCTTGGCTGGTATGATGGAGTTTTCTGAGGTCACAGAACTATAATTACCAAGTCGTCCACCTGATTGTCCATTAGTAACATAATTAAAACGGGGTGTCCAGACGCAGCGGGACACCAGATGTCTGCAGTCAAGCATGGGCGTCTATTATGGTATGAATTCCTTGTCCACACACGAGTGAATCAAATGGCGAAGTAATGTGGCGGTGTACCAAGTTGTAGAGGAAGTATTTGAAGTGATGAGGTTGAACTTATGACCCTCTATAGGAGAAGATCAAAAACTGTAGTTAAATGTTGGCAACTTACCTGAAAATGTGTTTAAAAAGTGCTCTTTATATCAGCTGTGTAACACATTTTTTACTATTCTCAATAATTAAACATTATTTTTTGAAGATTTTCCCTTTAGGCGATCATAACTAAAATCTCACAAGTGCTGACTCAGCAAATGCCATATGAATTCATAGTCACATAAAACTTTTTTTACACAGGTTGTGTATCAGACTACTATGTTGTGATGTGCTTATATTGGACAACATCTGTTACATAAGAAAAAGCTTGTTAACAACAAACATTTCAGAGTGTCAACATCTTTCCTGTTTTGGTATTGCTATAGCTGCAAGATTATTTATTATTTATTTTCTGTGCCGCTTTTTCCTGTGGGTTTTAGGGGGGGCTGGAGACTATCCTAGTTCCTTCAGGCAAGGTAAGGGGGACACCCTGGACAGGACGCCAGTCTGCCGCAGGGCATACCAAGACATTCAACAATTCACACACAAACCTATGGAGTATATGGTTTTGGACTGTGGGAGGAAACCGGAGTGCTAGCAGTAAACACACACAACATGGGTCACAAGTTTGCTCTCTTCAAACCTTGAAGGGATTTGGCGTCACTTTGCTCCCCTGCTTTAATATTATAGTAATAATAATCAATAATAATTATTATCCATTAGTATTTAATGACTCTTGAATAAGAAAAATAAAATAAAATTATAATACTGAAAAAAAATCAAACGGTGACACTAAAGCAAATAGTGTAGTGAATTGCTTTTGCAACACACATTAAGAACAACATACACTTTCAATGCCAGGGGCAGAACAGCTTTGTTACCCCAAAACCTGTTGACCAAAAATCAAACAACAAAAAAACTGTAAATACTTGTAAAATTAGTGGAAGTTTAACTCACAGAATATCACAAAATCACAATTATGATATGTAAATATGAGGGGCTAACTAGTCATGAGGTGTGAAAGTGAGGATTATCTCTGCAGGGAGCTGCCTTCTGACTTCCTACACAGCCACTTTCATTTCCATTTATTTTTCCTTTTTCCCTCACTTAAATTTGGACAAGAAATATATCCAGTAATAGATTCCAATGCTTGGTGGCAGACATTTGCTGCTGGTATCACTCATTTTAATAAGGCTATAGTTCCCTGATGAACATGCAGGTTGACAAAACATAACATTATGACCCCCTGGTTTGGTACAATTGATGGTTTTTACTTTAACATTTCAGATAATGATTATGTCTGTTCATCCAAGTACGGTTTTCAGGCTGTTCCTGTCAGCGCACGGTGGAAACAGGAGTTTAAAGAACGAGGGTCGATGAGCGAGGCCAAAAATCTGTAAGGTTGTTGTGAGACCCTGGGAAAACAAGAGCCGGAGCTTGTATGGGCAGCACTTGAAGTTTTAAAACTGTCTGGATTTCATCTTTTCATACGGATTGCATTCCAAAGCACTGGAGGCCATTCTGAATAAATGGTACAACACTGTGACTTACAAAGAAAATGTATCTTTTGGTTCCTCAAGCCTCACCACGGATTAGTTCTTGCTCAACCTTTGACTACATCGGTCAGGCGGGATTACCAGGTCAGTACTATAGGCTGGATCCATGTAACCCGAGCACATGGGTCAGAAGTCAGTACACAGGAGCCAGTAACCCCCCCATCAACAACTACCGCTCCCCCCATCCTATTACCACGCTGTCGTAGTCACCTGAGAAACAATCGGTCAGCATCCTAGAGGTCATCATCTCACCTCTCTACACCACTTTAACCATCACTTCCTTCCTCCTCAGCCTGCTGCTCAACTAAGGGCCCAATTAAAACACTTGCTCTGCTTTGTCGCTGTCGGGAAAAGTGCCGACTTTGGCGTCTGCACCTCTCCAATAAAGTATGCTCAAACGGCTGGACCGGGCTCCCACCGGAGGCTCCCCAAAGGTGCTCCAACACGGATGCGGGTATCAATTATTTATCCAAAAGGTGAATATTTCACACTTTATACCAATAGAGGTCAGCTTCTGTGGCTGTTTGCTGGATAAATATTTAAAGATCAATAGTTGGAAGGGAAGAGAAGAGAAGGTCTGCGGGGAAAAAGAGAGAAGTCGGATGAAAGCTAAAATGAGGCGAACCACATGTTTTTCTTTTAGTTGGTGGTAACATGGATTTTATGAAAAAATAAAAAGCGATCGGTGCTTTGCTTCTAAATAACTTGTGGGGGATGTTTTTTTTTCCCACCGTGGGAATCGTTTGCTTGCGTGTTGTCCACCTCAAAACCCCTTGAGTCGCTCTTACCAACACGTCCGCTAGCGCCCGGATAGAAAAGAGGAAGTGATTTGTTCTTGTGGTTGGATTTGTCTCTGGCTTTGTGTCGCTTGATTTCGGTCACGGCTCTGAGTAGATTTATCCACACGCCGTGATGCGGATCCTCACCTTCAAACCTAATTAGAAAGCAAATCGATTGGATCAAGAGCAGATGTGCTTCTGCAGCCGAGCAAATCTGAGCGGACACAGTAACTGATGGTTTATTTGTTCAGTTTTTCCATCACAGATGCTCTAATCTACTCCCAGTCTAATTTGACCAGTAAAGCAGTTATTGTCTCGATGGTTGTTTAATCCGCTGTTTATCGCTGGTATTACTGTGTTTGTGTGCAGAGCGCAGGGATATTTGTCAGGTTCCTTATTTTTATAATGTTTTGAACACATCCAAAAACAGTAAGTAAATCTTCGGGGGATGGTTCAAATTTAAAAAATCCTTAAGCCCCATGGAGGAAGTCGATATAATCCTGCGCTAATAATATTCTTACACTTTTACATCCATCTCTAGGAGACAATTTCCTATTTTATTACTGGTTGTCCAAGTTGAGATCAAGGGTGTCAAACTCAATATCACAAGGGGCTACAATCCCTGATTGCGATATTATTCTTATCGCTTAAATTATTGTAATTATCTCTGTGTATGTCCTTCTTCATAAAACACTATCACCAAGGAAATGTTAATTTCTTTAACATCAAGTATTGAGGTTCTTTTTTATCATTGTTGACATCAATAACCTCAGATACTAATCATATCTTAAAACATTATTATCTATATAAGTCATGACATCAATATGAACATTAATCTACTTTGATATGAACCAACCATTTGATGGGCCACAAAGTTATTGTCTGTGTGACCCAAACCATCAGATAAAAAGAGTAAAAGAAAACCGGATAGAGTTTTTGTTTCACTCATTTTCACTAGTTTTTTTTAGACTCATCCTGACGTGTTGAAAGCCAAAAGTTATTTTTGCCTCAGAGAAAATGCAATATTTTTGTCAACGCAAAACACACTTCAATCAGTAATAATCAACAATTCTCATTAACACCACTTCTTTGATGCAATCACTCAAATCTAACTATTAAACCAACATAAACTTCATCACTGACTCAGTGCTGCCTTTAGGCAACTACATGATTATGTATTTATCAACTGTATTATAGTCAAATGTGGCTCACAGCAAAAGGGAAAGATGAAGACTAAGAAATAAACCTTGGATTTGACGGTGTAAGTCAAACCTAACTGTCAAGGAATTGTTTTTGTTGATTTATTTGACTCTTTTCATTTGAGTTTGTGTTAGTTAGAAACCATACATGTAAGTGACTTCTAGAATGTAAAAAAAAAACAATGGCCATCTCTTGGTACAAACCATATTGTTGAAGTAAATCTGGTTTAACATGAACATTAAAAGCCCAACGAAGGACTTGTTTATCAATTTAAAAAATTGAGATTATTGCCTTTTCTTCTGCACCTGAGGTATATTTTACGACATCAGGAGTAAACTCTAATTTAAATTCACTATAAGGCTTTTTTTTGGAAATATTTCTTTATTGATTTGACTGTAGGCCATAATAAGTTGCACATTACTTTTATTAAAAAAAAACTCATCTTCTAAAAGGTTTTTTTTTTTTTTAAACCTTCGCTTATAGTTGTTTAGCATAGTGTTGAATGACAGCCAGCCATACAAACGGAGACAAAAGGACAGATAGCTCAGTTTACTTGTCAAAGTGATGGACAAATGTGTTCTTCCCTCCACTTTTATCCTGAGATACAACCACTTCAGCAAGTCACATTAAGAGTTGCTCACATCCGATGTGACTGCATGACTCAGATTGATGACTCAAATTTGGCACTTCATATCTGCCCCGAAGAGTTTTAATAAACGTGTCGCACAGATCTGCGTCTGTATTTGTGAGTTCCTCCTCTCTCTCCTTCCTGCTTCTTCCCCCACAATATACCAAAGATAAAGTATCTTAATTTATAAGCGTCACAACTCCAACTAATTGTTGTCAAGTTTGAGGGTTTAATTTCACGCTGGTTCTTCTCACTGTAACGCTGAGCGTCTGTCTCCTGTATGTCACGGTCACGCCTCGGCGTTCACTTGTTGACAGCTTCTCTCACCGGCAACAAAATAATTAAATCCTACTGTAGCATTAACGGAATGAGCTCCAAATTAGGGCGTTTTAAAATCGTTTGAAAATCTTTACCGCTCGCCGACCTTAATTCTCTGTAAATATGAATTTCAAATGTGATCTTGAGTAATGTGAAAATGGGATCAACACCATATCATCGGAGAAGTAAATGAAATGCAGCCCGGTGGATGTGACATCAATAATGCATCGGTCCCGGTGGATGCGTAATGACTTTTGGCAGCCGAGCGTGCCTCAGTCACGATCAGCTGGGCAGTGATGGAAAATCATAAGGCTCATTTAGCCCTGCCTGTCTGGTGACACCGAAGGACCCTCATTTACATGTCACAAGGTGATCTGAGCTCTCTATCGACTCGGCGCCGAGAACAACTGATGTGTATAAATTGCAGCTGTAACAGGTATGGACGTTTGGTTTCTGGCCCGGTTGCGATTGCTGAATTTGCGAAGGGCTAATGTGCGTCTGGTCGATGGTGAATTCATTTCACCATTAAGGAAGGGTCTCTTCCTATTACGTCGACGAAATGAGAGCCTCTTTTCATTCTGTCAGCTCGACTTAAAGTCCGCTAGATATGGGCAGCGGTTAGAGCTAAAAGGTGAACGTGTGGCGGCGGGCAAATCAAGACGGATTACAAGGACGGGAAGTGTGGCCTTGATATGACGTTCTGAGATTTTACTTTGCAAAGATGCTGTCACAGTTGAGTTTCTTGTTGAGGAGAGGGTGGGAGGGGGTCGCATCCTCTCCGTCCTTAGCTCAATAGCTGCAGTTTGATGACAAGTCGTCAGCGGTCAGAGTTTTAAAGCGGAAATCTTTCTCTTCACCTCCTTCTTTTTTTCCCCTTCAGCCTCTCAATGTTAATGTTTCCTCATAAATATTTCAAGAGTTTCTACTGCAATGGATGTGGGAGAAGAGCTTTTTTTAAAACACATATTTGGTTCCCGAACATTACTTTCTGTCTCATTTTCGACTGCTCACGAAAGTGGTGCAGTTTTATGAAAAAGTTAACTCGGAGTAGAAGTTACACACAACTCAATTCAAGATGTGAGAAGTGAGAAGAGATTGGTGAGGTGATGGTTGAATTTATAGCCAGAAGTGATATGAACTGTATTCACTCTTCTCTGCTTGGATTGGCTACAATGTGTGTAATTTTCAGAAGTCATAAAGTTCTCTGTCAAGAGAAAAGTTTTTGTGCAAAAATAATAAAAAGTTAATTTCTTGTGCTTTAGCTAAATTACAGAGCAAAACATGAGCCTTGAGTTCGGGATGGAAGTAACAATCTCGTCCTGGGGAGTCTGTCGGGAAACGACGGTGTGCAGGTGAGCAGATGTTCCCGCACTATTACTCTTCTCTCGTTCGGC
Source organism: Callionymus lyra (assembly GCF_982586985.1). Lineage (NCBI taxonomy): Eukaryota > Metazoa > Chordata > Actinopteri > Syngnathiformes > Callionymidae > Callionymus > Callionymus lyra. Next base: position 22,383,321 of record NC_141822.1, on the reverse strand, counting down.
ACAAATGGGGATCTAAAATAAGTGGTGAACGCAACACTTCAAGGCGCCGACTGTCTCTTTAATTACCATAAACCTCGCATCAGGGACAAACAGTTTCCGCAATTAGAGGAAATAAACGGGGATAACTGGGTGCTAATTCCTAATACGACAACTCCCAACGCAGCTGCTTACAACACAATGCAAAGACGACTCTATAAGCGTCGTGCTTAACTGCTGGAGCCAACAAAGTGCAAGGAAAAAAAAAACATATTGTCGCAGGCTTGGATGCAGTGGTGCGTGACTGGAATGTCATGGGGGGCTTTGTTGATGGCCAAGAACGATTTTACCTCTTCACTTTTTTTTGGCCTAAAGAGTTGAGAGGGTGTGTAATTAAAAAAGAAGAAGTGCCGGCGTACTTCAGCCATCTCTTCAGCTGCCAATTTGAAAAACACACTGCATCATTCAGGACAGCTGGTATGGGATTAAATTCTCGTTAAGCCTAACATTTTGATGTGGTGGAGAGTCTGCGATTGAAAACAAGCCATTGCACCTGAAACTGGGGAAGCTGAGATCTGAACACATTTCAGCTCTGTGGCTTTGGATATATAGAACTGCAATTGAAGATAGTTTTGGTTGTTAATTGAATTGAATATATTATTCAATTAACATGAATGAACCATTTATTAAGATTATAAAACAATTATTTGTATTAATATATTATTTTATATTTTAAGTGCAACTAATGTTGAAGTCTTTCTCTCCAAGATGCAGTAAGTCTCTGACCATGATGATGTTTAGTTATTACTTTATATAGTTCTCCCCCGTCTAAAACCTCAGCGGAAGAGAGGTTACGAGAGTGGAGTCCATTATGATGTAATAATGGGCTTCTCTCCTCCGGCCCGCTGTAATCACATCCGCTTAGCATCAGATTGATGATGCGCAATGACAAACCTCATTGTTTGACCAATCACAGCAGAGTGGGTGTGGTTATAGTAAACAAGATTTAATCTCCAGAAAGAAAAATAAGCGGGGCTTAAGTACATGTTCTAATGTTAATATTTCAATGAAAAGAGAGTTTTGTACAAACAGACACATACCGAGTACAATAAAGTCCAATATCAATTTAAGATACACTTAAATCAACACATTAGTTGCCATTTAAAAGGGTATTTTCCAGAGAAGATATTCTTTTCTTAAAAACCTGGCAAATACACCCATGAAGAATGTGTTTTAGTTGTTTCTGTTGAATTTGTAGCGTCTATGTCCCCTTTTGACGGATATCTTATAAATACTTTTTATAAATACAGGGGGAAGAAAATGTGAACAGTCCTCTAAAGGCCTTGACACACCGCACCGACTGTCGAGCGTCGGGCAGTCCAGTGTATTCTGGCCCCGTCCCTCGAAAAAATGTCTCGCAACACATCAAAGAGACTGTCGGCGAAAGTGTACGTTCATGTGCGACAGTGGGTGACGCTGCAGCACGTGACTTTAGAGAGAACTGAAAATCGGAAATGCTCTGAGATTAGTCGAGAACAGTCGTTTTTTTCACCCGTTGAACGAAAGATAAAATAAAAATACGATGGATAACGACACAAATATATAGCGACTGGCATTGTCAGCCCTTGGTCTTCTTGTTGTGGAAGAAAGTCGTTGCAGAAAATACGCCTGGATCTCACAGGGACAGCTCAGAGGCTGTTTTCGTATGTGTCGAGCAAGATATATGGAAATAATTGTGATTATCTAGAATGACCGTTAAAGTCATATCAACAATATTGTCCTTCTGTATCATTATTAGCATAAAATGACCATGAATCAGACACGGTCATAATGTACAAATGTTGAGATGAAGGTGACTCGCATGAAAGGTTGCATGTTAATAAGAAAACAATTAATGTTCGCTGGATGCATGTGAAAGGACCAGATTAACATTGATCTCCTTTTTTCACATGATGATATTGGTGTGAAGTTTTTGATAAAATTGTAGTTTCATCCATGTCATCGCTGCTTGTTTACAATAGTCACTTTCGTTTCATTGTCCTGCGCTGATTTACTAGCTTAACCTAGCACTCGACCAATCAGATTGACCATTGAGCCAGACTCTCGACTCCAGACTGAACCCGCCTCTTTTGTTTTCCGACTAGGACGCCGACTCCCGACTGGGTGTGACACACCAGAGGGACTGCCTGACGGCGCCAGACGCCCGATAATCTGTGTGTCAAGGCCTTAAGGTAACATCTGAGATCAAGATTGATCAAGAAAGATCATCGGTTTGACAAAATGGTTCTTATCACTGAACCGTGACTGTAATGAGATAATTTACTTAAAATGAAAAGTTTACTCACTTTCTACTCACCCTCATGTCGACTAAGGGTTTGGATTAATTTCAGTAATCTGTTCCTTTTTAGATTTAGATAGACAAAAATGTATGTTCTTTTTAACATAGCGACTGGAGCTCAGTTGTCTTGGTCTTCATCTTCCTCTAAAATGATGCACCCAAATAGCCCCGTTTTGCTCGTCTGTAACATCACACAAAAAATATTTTCAGCTGATTCATGTATATTTCATTCACTACTCCACAATACATTATATTGGATGTAGAAGATGAACACATCAGGACAGAGAAGGTTCAGTTGTCACTATATAAGACTGAAGAAGAAGAACTCAAAAACTAGAATTGTGACAGAGAACATGCTGATGAATAGAACTTGGTAATCAGGGCGAGAAAAGACTCATCAGAAATAAGCCTTGCTAGAGAAGAGACAGAGAACAACCAAGAGGCTATGGGATTAATGTGTGGGTCGTAGTTATTTGGAACTGAAGAAGTCTCTCTGATGAATTTGGAATAATGAGACATTTAAGCTAAGTGGCCTGCGTGGGAAAATTTGCCAAGTGCACGTTTCACAAATCAAAGCTAAGAGCACTTTTATTAGCGAGTGTCCAACGTGCGAGGATTGTGTTTCCAGGGGTATTCACACACGCCAAGACGTGCCATTCAAGAAAATGCTACGAGTGCAATTTTCAGTCTCATTTTAAATTGTTGTGGTTTTGGCTTTTGGTTTGATTTGTATCTTTTTAATCAGAGAGAATCTAGTTATTGGAGTTTGTGGGGTTGATGTTTTGCCACATTGATGGATGTTACTGTGAGGATGGAATGTTCAGTTCATGCCTTTTTGTGAGCATGTATCCCAAATCATTGTGCAACATTTCAATGGCCTAAATATACTATGGCAAAGCATTAAGTTTACAATGGAACATAATTGTGGCAGAGCTAAGGCCGTCTTAATATTAATAATAATTAATTTACCTGAATGATTGAAGCGCTTTCCAACATATGTTCTCCCCCCGTCCTTCAAACTTGCCATGCTACAAACCAGGAAACATGCAACCTCTGATTTAAGAAGCCATGTCGCAAACTTGTTGCACATGTTTTAAATGGATCGCTATTAGCTCCTTTCACACTGCACCACCCTCAAATTGACAGGGATATTGTAACATCACCAAAATATTCTGTTTTATTAGATTGTGTGGGGTACGATGATGACAAATATTAATCTGGAAATAAATACCTATAATTAATTGAGCTCAAATCAAATCACCCAGGATAAATACAATTGCAAATAATTAATTTAGTTGACGCAGGAAATCAGTCAAATGTGTAATTTAATTGTTTGAGAATACTGATTGGTTATACATAGAATAAGTGAGAAGAGAACAGGATGACAGAGTGAAAAGTTCTTAGTGAAGCTTAATGAAGCATCATCCTTATAGTCAGAGCCCACTAGAGGTCACTCTTAGCTCTTATTGCTTTAAAAATACATATTATTGAAACCAATCAAAGACAGCCAGGTAAAAGTAGTTGCCATGTTAACCCTTGTGTTATCTCAGGGTCAAGGTGATCCCAAGGCACCGAAAACAAATGTTTGTGGTATCTCTTGTGTTGTCTGAAATAACAGAAGCAACTCTTACTTTTTCCCAAAAGCTCATTACAGATTAAATTGTTAAAACAACTAGTATTTTCCTATTATTGTTTTAGATCATGGCAAAAAGTTATGCCTTGACAGGGATTCAAACTTGTTTTACCGACTTGGCCTATTGGCCTTCTTATATTCCCGAGCAATATCAGAATAGTGATGTAATCATTTAATCCCCAAAACAATCTGATATGAACAAAAAGACATTTTGTGAATGAAGGCTATTATGTGGATAATCAGTTCTTTTTGTTAATTTACAATGGTGTGGTGGCAGTAAGACCTCAGAAAAGTTATGGACACATTCAGGAAATCTTACCAATGAGAAACGAAACAGGTGTTTTTCAATCTGGATCCAGGAATAAGGAACACTTCCTGAAGTCGAAGTCTATACAAGATGGATGTTGCAGACGAGCACCACCGAGGTATGTTTTTCCTGCTGCAGTAAATATTTTCACTGTAAGTTATTTTCAAGGCTGGTGGACATAGTTCATCATCTGAGAATTGTTGTAGAAGTATATACTGGTCAATATCACTGTGAAGTGCCTTTGATGTCCCCGGCAGACTCACTCAGTCGTTATGAAAATGTTGCATTATCATAAGTGGCCAAACATTTCGCACAAATATCAGTAAAATGAAAAGTCTATTAAAATGTGTTTCCTTAATTTTATACATTTTTTTTCATTGGATGTACATGATTTTGAAATGTCCTACACTCCTGCAATACTAACCACAGTGTGTGTAATAAGTGGTAAGTAAAACATGATTTTAATGTCCACAATAGGCTACTTGATGAAACTCGTCATTTTAATCATGTATATTCTATTTTCATAATCATGTTGAACATTTTACATGTGTCAATGAAATTACTGTCCACCCTGTCATTATGGTATAACTGCCCCTTCAAGAAACCCACTGATTTTCTCACTATTAACATTTTGTCTTCATTTAATGGAGGCTGAAGCAGTGGCAAGTTGCAAACCAAGTATTCACACCTTTTTCATTTTTCATTTTAGCATATCATTATTAGTTGTCAAGCTAAGCATGTCCTGTCATGGCTGTAATGACATGCACATAGTTTAGGCCACATGCTGATAATGATACTAACTACTTACAACAGCTATAACACACATTTTAAAGCAATACATTCTATACATAGAATGAAAAATATGGCATTGTTGGCAATATTGGTATCAGCAAGCCTAGTTTACTGGGACTTCCTATTAAAGTTTGAATCAGGTTTTTCAAGGAATGAGATCGAAAGGAGCTGAGAAAGCAAGGAAATATCGGGAACGTCGTGATGCTGACCCAGATAGACGAAGAAATTACCTTTAGAAAGTAAGGGACGAATGGAAAAAAGACTGAGAGACTAGACAGTGCTTTGCTACAGTCAGAGACAACACCTGAAAGTTAGAAAGTTTAGATGTATTTAAAGGTTAAAGTTAGTTATCAACACGTCATTTCCTGGGGACATAAGCAGGTGAAAATTGCGCCTGTGTATATCCACATGAAATGACATATTGAAAACTAACTTGCTTTGAATCAAAGCCTGAGGAATCTGCAACAGCTGCCATAAAAGGCATGTTGAGAATCCACCATGCTATCAGTCTGACACCCGGCCAAATGGAATGCTGAGGCATATCATGTCTATATAAAAGAGAGGAAGGTGTTTTGGATAGTTTTCCATAATTTCATTATTATCCAAATACTTTTCCTATTAACTAAAATATCTATTGAGAGGATGACTAAATACCTTTCTGAAAATGTACATTTTATAATCACATTGTATTTATTTTGCTTTAGAATTATGTATATAGAATTATGTTTGTATGTCAATTGCCTGCTCATAGTAATTTATAAAAAGCGTGACCAATATGCATTTCTAACCGCATAACATATACTTAATGCAATGAATATAAAGTTCAATGGGAAATCTTGTCTTTTTTTCGGGGGGGTGTGTTTATGGGAAGTCTCAAAGTCACCTTATAGTAATATTGACAGTATTTTCTAGAGTTGCTATACAGAGTTCTCTATTTAGAGGAAGAATATGGTCCTTGATTATTCATTCTATAAAAGTCGATGCATTATTTAAAGGCGAAATAATACCTCTGTACTCTCACGATTAATTTCTTCTAAATAAGGTTTTTCTCAGAAATGTGAATAAAAATGAGAATAAACCAAGGCAGTCCTGTCAGTCTAAGAAACTGCAGATTCCCTTCTGTTGTTAAATCCAGATTCACGTAAGGATTAATTAGTCCTCACTTCTCACTGCGTTGAATATGAAGCCATTGATCAGTGTCTCGGCACACCTGTGAGTGATAATCTCAGGAGGACGCGCTCACTGCAGCCAACTCTCACTGCGAGCAAAGTAAAGTGGGATAAAATGAAGGAGAGGCTGTGATAATTCCTTCTCGGCATCATGCCTACCTGCAGTTGACCCCCAGAGTATTGGTTTTGGCAGCTCGCGACAATTATCATTCAGCGGGAGTGAAGGACTGTTTGATATCTGCCAAGGTAATTTAGAGGGAAAGATTGAACACAGTTTTCTTCTTCTTCTTGGAATTGCACTGACCCGTCGGTATAGTGGAGCTGCAGGAATACGATCATTTTGGAGATTATGTGAGGACTTAGACAGCCGTCCGTCTGCTCGTATAACACTTGGGTTGCTGGCTTTAAAGAGTGTACGGCCTCAGAGAGAAGTTTTTTAATTTCCAGTGTGGCGTTTCCACCGTGTTAATCATCCCCTGTGTATCATCCAAAGCCAGAGTCTTCACCGACGCACCTTCCACCGATGCACATTAATCATTTCCACATCAGCCACCCTGACTGCCACTGGAGCTGAAGCCACGCCGGAGTGCTATATAGCTGAGATGTCGCTAGATTTCACCTTCAGCGTCTGCTGCGCCCAAATGACATTTCATAAGCGATGAATAATTCAGTCTGAGTGCCTCTGCAGAAGAAGCCTGTGTAGAAACATCAACCGGGAAAACAATTATCAACATTGGTTGCATTACGGCATAATAAGTAGTCGGCCAATCGGATCACTTTGAAATGTGGGCTTGGAGAGACGGCGCCCAAGTTTTCAAGACCCCATGGAGACCAACAATGGTTCTCCATTAAAGGCTTTGCTTAAAGTAACAAAAGAAAATATCATGGCTTGTATAAAATGTAAGTAAGTAAGTAAATTATATTGGAACGCTTTTCCAAACCAGGGTCACAAAGCGCTTAAACAATCAAAACAAAACTCAAAAAAATATCTACTTAAAATATCAAGATAACCGAGAATGTAAATATATCCTGTATACCGATGTAAAGGACAAGATGCACATAAACAATAAATAAAGATATTAAGCTCTTTTTTAGTGCGTCTTGTCCAGCATGTTGGTACAGTACATTTCTTAATATGTGAGCCCTAATCATGTCTTTTTTGGCGACAACATAAATTGGGATACTTTCCCTGATCCTGCGGGCTCCAAATAATAATAAAAAATATTAAAATAATATGTATGTATTATCTTGTGCTAATGCTGCTAACATTCGAACATTTGAAATTATTATTTCATTTATTATTTTAAAAATCAATTAGAGATGCAAAAAATCTTAGCAGATTAGGTAAGAAGCTCTTAAGTGCTACGATCCTCTTTGGAGGAGCACTATTCAGAACGCCGTGAAAGAAGGATGTGTCGCTCTTATTATAACAGGATATTTTACATAGAGGGAAATGTAAGATGAAAGCTCAGCGATCAAACTGTGTCGGTTTCATTTATATCCTTCACCTTTCAAATGAGTAAAACAATGCTCTATGAAGAAGAAAAAAAATGTCATGAATCAGACAATTCTGCATGTATGAGTTTATAGTAGTACTATGACTGAACCGATAAACAATGTTTGTGAGTCTAATTAATTACATGAGACGCCTCAACTTTTTCTGCACCGATCGTCCTACAGGAATGATGCTTTCGAGGGTAGGAACTTGAAAACACGCTATAATCTAACTGTTTCCAATGCGATAAACCAGGTAAAACACAAATCGTTTTGGATTTTAACTCCACCTTATAAAGGCGTTGCCAAAACCTAATGGGAACACCTTAGAAGAACGATGGAATCTTGGGAAACCCAGCTGTTACCAATTACAATTGAACTGGAGGCAACAATTAAAACCAGGAACATCCGATGACATCAACCGTCTGACTGTGAATCTGATTAAATGGCCTTCAGTCGATCACCAGATGTCAATTTGTTCTTTCTCTCTCGAAGAAAAAGTGTGCAAGAACGACCCCTGTGATAAGGACAAGACCAAATCAGAGACTCAAATGAATCTAATCAAATGGCTGGTTCCGACATGACCAAAAGCTGTGGGTTGTTAATTACCGTTAATTACCACATTGACACTTCAGCAACGCTCATTGTCAAAATCTCTTGTCAGGGACTTTTTAGATGCTGTGAGCCTGCTGGTTATACAACCTAAGCCTTTTTTTTCCAATGTATTTAATGATCTATAAAGTGAGAAATGCTCACCAGAAGGACTTCTCTCTGGCCTGCTGGGGGAAAAACACAAACCTTAACAAGGTCAGTTATCACAGGGAAGGCAGCGCTGTATGGATGCTGCTAAAATTGTGTTTTGCTGCTTGTTGTGCCTCTAGATCATGTCAGACAAGGCCAGGTTTGGCTGTCGGAATCACTTTTCTTCCACTAATTTGGTTATTTAATGGCGTTATTAGGTTTGCCAGTGAGAAGTGGGCTGTGAAGCGGCAGAGTCTCGCTGGGTTTCGCACTTGTTTTATCTTAGGATATAATGAGACATGAAAACAAGAGCGTTGCACTTTTTGGCACCTTTTTCTTCATATACAAATAACTATCAACAATGTGGTCGTGTGTCTTTGCCAACATATTTAATAAAATGAAATAAATAAACATGTCAAAAATATAAATTATTTGATTTATTGCATTAAGAAAAAAACTTTTAGTGAACTTACCTTATGCAGAGGAAGAATTAATCTTTATTAATTCAATTAAAGTTATGGTTAAAAGCATATTTGTTATAAAAAACGTTTTTCCTGGCTGAGTATAATTTTCTATGAAAATAAAAGACAGTAACCATTACAATGAATTATGTTTTAAAACATTCATTTTCAAAAACTGCAACAATTAGAGGTTCTGAAAGAATGTCTGAAGGACATTCTGTTTAAAGTCGTTTTGGGCTTTTAAAAGTACGTCTGGAGGGCGCTGCAAAGTCCTTAAACCACAATCATTTTTGTTTTACCTCAAGGTAGATTTAAGGACACCCTTGAAGGCCCTCTGGGTTTCTTTTGTTCGATAAACGACTTCTTAATGAAACAAAGTAGAAACATAAATATCACAGAGAATGTCGAATCTGTCCAGAATACGAGTGAGTGTCTCGACGTGCTGCAATGAAATCTGATATCATGCTTAGCTATTATTTAAACAAATACATTTTTATAATATAAATTAATTTTGCAAACTTAAATTGAGTTTTTCTTCCAGCTTTTCAACACTATCTGAAGAAATATTTGTTATGCCTGATCTGTCCGGACCAGTTGTTCGATGAACATTCTGATCAAATAGGATTTGTCAATTCATTAATTCACATGTACGTCACATCATAGAAAACAGTACAAAAAAGCAGTTAAATTGAAACACAACCTGCACATAATGATTCTGTGTTTATATGTATACATGGAAACAAGCAAGAAGAGCCATAACCTCATAGTCAAAGTCTTACAAGATGAAGCACAAACGCGTCCCAGACAAACAGAAAAAGGATTACCATCAGTTTTACATCTAAAGTGAGGTGTTGAAAACAATGTAAAATTCAGGTGTTTTCAGTGGACGAACAGCGCGGAGATTTATTCTCATTCTTGCGTGCACTTCTGGTGTGACAGGGAGAGGGATGGCCCAACGCCTATCTGCCTGGTTCTTACCGTGTGATGAATGCAGCTGTCCAAACTTGACTGTACGGGGCTTAATCCTCAGCAACAATTGGCGGAACTTTGTGTACTTCCCCATGTTGACATTGGCGACTTTACGGGGACATTGCGGTGCCTTCAAAACTTCAGGATGTTGAGCATTGAGTGACGACCTGCGTGTATATTTCAGTAAAAATGATGGAACATAAATGCCAACCACGAAATACATTTTGAATGTCTTAGAGAATCCATAATAGTAGATTCTTATCTGCAAAAAGGGTACGCCTTTTATACTCATTTGAAGACCATTTTTTTCTAAAGGTCTAGACTTCTCTTGTCTGTCCCAAAACCGCTGAGAGTCATCAAGACACCAAAGATGATATCTTCACCAGATCTCTCCATCCCTCCCTGTGTTTCATGTGAGTCCATCCTCTGATGTTGTCCTCCCATCTTTCTTTTATTTCCCTCTTCTCCTGCCACAATCCTTTGAAAATGGTCTTTGTAAGGCCCGAGGATCTGGCGATGTGTTCGTACCACCTCAGTTTACGCTTGATAACCGTGGTAAGCAGGTTGTCATGTAGTACGATAGCTTGAGTGATCTTCTGACTTTCTGGTTTTTATGAACATTTGTGTATACTTGATACCCATGAGTTGTCTGTATCCTCTCATCTCCATGCTCTGAATATCCAGGTTTCACATGCTTGTAGAAAGATCGAGATGACAAGTGATCGCAGCAGTCTCACCTTGGATGTCAGACTAATATTTTTGTCTTTCCATATTAGCTTGAGTTTCGCAGTTGTTTGTGCAATTCTGGCAGGGACTTCCTGCTTGGATCCTTTATCGTACACGATTGATCCGAGGTATTTGAGCTATTTTCTTAAGGTACACTCACAAATGAATGCTGATAGACTGATACAGGGACTCCAATAGTACCAGTAGTAATATAAGTCTACCATTGAGAATATATATTGAGTCTGATAATGTAAGAAAACATTAGGAATTATTACAGAAGGAACATCTCAAACTAAGGAGTGATGCAAAGTCCTGGTCTTCTTCAGAGAGGGTGCTGATGCTAAGCCCATAACTCTGGTGGTTTGCTTCAGCCCTCTGCATGAAGTGCTGCACCAGTTTAGCTGGAAACCTGTCACAGTCAACTTCAATAGGATAGATGGTTGTGTGAGACGGGGATAGCAACCATTTCAAGGGTACACTATGCTTGGCAACCACAGTGTTTTCTGTGCTGCTGGATAGCAAGACCATGATTTGATGAATGGAGATAACTGCCATATCTGATGGTGAAGTATAATTGTCTGGACCAGCCCTTAGTCATGCAAAGAAGAACATTCTGTCGATGATCGTCTGTTCGGCAACAAGTTCTAGTGCTAATTTGTGTACGGTGCACCCAGATAATTCGTAATTCAACTGCTTAGATATTTTGACATGAGCCGGCAAATGTCTTTCAGATCACTCTGTGCATTTAAACAGTTTATTTAATGCACAATGCTGAGGCTAGTTATCTACAGTTGCTCACGCTAGCCTATGAATCTCATTGCAAACAGAGAGATGTCGTTTAAGTCCTCAAGTACCATTGGTTCTTTCAGTGTTGGGCAGTTAACCATTATTTTCTGCAGACCAAATAGTTTCTTTCAGGGATGATTAAGCTTACAAATTGGATTGGTCTGTTTTGTAAGTGAAGGATAAATCGAAAGAACTGCTAACTATAAGTTTGAGCATCAACATATTGCAGATTTTAATTAAAATTAAAGTTAGTCTGATGTTGAAATTAAATCTCTCTGAAAGTAACTTTTTAACTGTCTGTGACAGGAGGAAGTGTGACTCATGGGAATTGTCCATTTTATTGGAGAAATTCACGACTGAGCTTGATGACACTGTAGAACCAATTAAAACTGCTGGAGGCCACAGCAAGACACTTAAAGAGTCATAAAACACAGCACCAGTCGGGGTACTTGGAACAAGGGAATGAAGCTCCATCAATTAAGCATTAAGGTTTGAAAGTGGACTTTTTCAGACGTGTCCATGCATGACCGATTCTCGGGTGATTTATACACACCATCGTGAGTGGGTAATGATGCAATATTGTTGTTGTTTTCAGATGGTAAATGAAAAACAAATCTGTTTTTATATACTGGAAACAGGACCTGAGATGAAAAACACTATGATAACCTACTAATAAACCCACAGAAAAACACAGAAGTCCAGGCAAGTTGCAGAGAGTGGGGCCAGCGTGGGAACAAAGTCCATCCGGCACTCAATGCTGAAACTCCGGTGCTTTTGAAGTTGCTGGACTCACACTGATTGCCAGATGAGTTCCAGCAGCGAGCCATTACCTGTACTTGAGTCAGGTCAGATAGGAAGAGCACAGAGGGAAATAAACCAAATGAGGGTTTCATTCAAAATGAGTTTCTAGACCCATTGAATTCATGATGTCTGTCAACACTGGGAACAGTTATAGAAAGAACATGCTTTATGGTTTTCAACATTTTTATTTAGAGAAAATGCAGAACATTTGCTCCACAGTACAGAAGTAATGCCAATGTAAGTGATTTTTCTTCTTTTTTTTTTGATTGTGCTTCTCGTTCCAACTTATTAACAAACACGTGTTGACGTATTTCAAACATATTTTGTCTCAATCACACAGTAAAACTAATTATTATGAGCATGTACAAAATAAGTAATTCACATAAATATCATAGAACCAACACTTTAATCTCCTTCTAATGACGGCCCAACAATATGTTAAAACGTATATGGAATTATGTGTGAACATGTCTGACAATACGTTAAAATGTGTTTGAAATATGTACACATATTTTTGGAAAATGCGTTAAAATGTGTTTGAAATACATTTAAACGTGCTTGATAATATGTTAGAACGAGAAGCAGAGTAGAAAAATATTAAATAACAATTTGAAGTACTGCGCTTTTGTACCAGAGACCAGACAACAGTAAAAAAAAATAAAGAAAATCTCTATATGTCTAGCTAAAAGTAAAATATTAAAACTTAACAAACCAGAACACTGAGAATAAATGAATTATCCAGGACTCTATCAGTAACAACATTCATTGAAATCGCTTGTAGAAAACATTCCAGTTACTAAGCATGAAATAAACATGAACCTCAATTAGAGTGACAACAACAATTGTCATTACTTTTGACACGTCACTCTCTCTTCATCAGTGTTACTTCAGTCAGTTTAAAGAAAATTGAACTGGAACATGGAAAAGGCTAATGACCATAGTGACCACAAACTCGCACGCACACGCACTCATACACAAATTCACGCGACACAAAAATGTGCAAACACACTCTCATAAAGACACCCACACTTTGTCTCATCGATTTATTCATTTTCTGATACTTACTTTACTCCCTCATACACACCTACTCTAGTATCCCAGTATCCCTATTTTTTACATTGTAGCATTTTAACACTATGAGACACACAATGATTCTAACATTGTAAAATACAATACAAGCCACACAATCTTTTTAAAATTAAACATGGATCAAATGTTAAAATGTCTTATCTATACATGTAAAAAAAATATAATGAAGTAAAAATACATTAATATAATAAGTATGTAAATGGTATAAAATTAAAAAAAATAGAAACCAATGTAAAAAGTAAGATTTAATTCATGCACTTGATTTGTCAAAGCTGCTACATTTTTAAGACTGTTTGGAATTATTTTGAACACACTGTAAACTAGTGTGAACATGCAGAGGAAGTTCAAGAGCTTTGTTATGGACACCATAGACTGAGCTCTACAGTGTTCTCCCTCATGTAGGCAAAAATATATAAGTTGATATACATATAATTTAATATGCATATGTTTTTTTCACTTAACTCTAGCCTTCTTTCTTTGGTGTTGTTTGTGCCCAAGTCATCTTTCAGTGAATTAGCTCTGAAAGTTCCTAAAATGCCATTACAGTGTTGTTTGTCTAGAAAGTTATCGACTAGAACGAGATACACTTGACTAGTTTAAACAATCGCGTTTGGAATCCTGCAGGAAAAACACGGCTTTACTTTAGGATATTATTACCTTTTCTTGTGGTGTAAATCGAATGCAGCTTATGCTGAGTGATGGACCAAAGCAAGATAAATCTCCGTAGCCGGAAAAGTGCTGACTTTAAGGCAAGAAATGGTAATAGATTTTCAAAGTGAAGGGCCATTACTGGGACTGCATGCAAATGACGGCTGAAGAAATAATCTGCAAGGTGATATTGAGCCTTTGGTTTAAGGTGGAAGAGATGGCCTCCACACATTCCCCCGTCGAGGCGCCGTAATGTGGTGCTTGTAATTAGATATTGATTCGCATTGTCAATGCGTATTTGGGACTGGTGTCCTCCCACTTCAGAGACGGGAATGAATATACATCGGAATGCATCTTATTATAAACTGGGAAGTCAAACTTTTACAGAAGCTCAAAGGGAATAAAAAGACATCTTATGGAAATCCAGGAGCAGCTTAAGAGTTAGGAATTGGCTCCGCGGGTTTTTAAAATGAAAAACGTGTTCATATTCAGCGAGTCTTCAATTGAATCGCACATGTGGGAGGATTACAAACCTCAACATGTGATGGATACTTGGGGGCGATAAAGATCCCAGAGCTTCAATTAAAGTGCCATGTAATACTGTTCCTCGCTCTTCACTGACAATCAATGTGTTTAATTCAAAGGCTGGATTGATTTGGCTCACAACAATTCCCAAAACAAAACTAATTAACCAAAGCTAATTCCACAGAAGAGTTACCAAAATACAGATATTTCATGTGATGGTTTACGGGAACGGCTTAAAACTGAGTTAAGAAAGGCCTCAAAAATAAAACTCCAGGGAAGAAAGAAATCAACACACAACTGATGGATGTCTTTACATTTTTATGAAACGTACTAACCAAATAACTGCTTGATTTTTTAATATACCAATAATTGGCAATTCATTTTACAGAGAGAAATTCTTCAGATTCTCTTACGGTGTGTATGTAAACAGGTATAAGAGGTCACTTCCTGTATTAAATGAACTTTCTGTTTAGTTCAAAATCTCCTCAAATTTAGCTTTTTTAAATATCTTTATTTAGTACGTTTGTTTGTTTACTTGGTTTAAAACAGTTGGAAAAAAAATGGATCATGATGTTTTGCTGATTCTGGAACTCTTCCTCAGGGGTCTGAAGCGCAACTGGAGAGGGACCCATCTGCTGATGTTTTTTTCTTAAAACCAAATTTAAATTGACATTTCTTTTAATGTTTTCTGGATTTTTGTGTGGTTTCACTGTAAGTGTGGGCCATTTTGCCACATTTTTAATGAAATATTATCAATATAACTACATGTATATAACAAAAACACATCACCACATCAAACATGATGTTATTATCTTAATTCCTTCACCATCTGACGGTGTACAAAGATGACGTACCTTTTGGCTCGCTCTCATAAAAACACAGTCATCAAATAAATGGCCACGTAAATAGGGCGTTAATGGGCATTAGTTTGAGACACCTGTATATTCATGTTTATATCTCCTTCTTATTGTAGATTTAAGACCAATACCCCCATCAACAGAACCAAACATTGCACCATTGGGGACATCATTTTTTTTGGTTTATGTAAAGCGTATTTGTATTTCATAAAAAGTGCTATAGAAAACTCTATAATATTATTATGTAATATCTACTGTATATTCTTGCTAAAGCACTTCTGGAGGGATGCAAACTTAATTGTGTTGCCGGGTACTTATTACATGGGCAATGAAAATAAAGTTGAATTCTTTTCTATTTTAAATAGTTTATATAGAAAGATTAAACCCATCCAAGTTGTGTAAATAACCTGCCATTTCATTTATTCAATATCTGAGGGAATTGATTTTTACAAAGGGATTGTTTGCACCGTTTCTGCAAGTGGTATCTCAAAAGAAAATTGAATAGCAGGACTATTAACTTTGTTTACTCTCTATTTGCAGTTGCCTGTCCAACCTTGTTTATTTTCAGACATACTTCATCTTCTTCAACCTTTCCTCCATCTTTTTATTCCTGATTATTCCTTGTTTAATCATTTAGGATAGTCTTTTTTTTTTTCTTTGGGCCAAAGGTCCTCCTGTGGTGCCACTTTGGAAAATAGGATTTTGCGGGAACATATTAAAATGTAGAGCATTATCTCTGGCGTGCGTGCAAAGATATTTTAAAACAGTCCCACTTGAGTCCGGAGACGATGTGCATGGATTCATTTAATTTTGAATAGTCGGCTGCTTCCTAGTACGTTTATTTAATTCATACCCCTAACACTACACTGCATGAATAATTCAACCTTGATAAGGGCATGCACATACTTTGTTGATATTAAACTGACATTTCTGCACCACCTAGTGACATCTGTTCTTTTTCCAATAATCTCTAAAACACAAATTACTTTAAATATGTGGCATGGGTGAATCATTAAGAAAGAAAGAAAAAACATATAGTCCCATAGACAACCTTCCATCAATACAATCTTTAATTCAAATGTTCTAGTTATAAAACTTTGGTCAGCCACCCACACATTTAAGTAAGCAAGTAATTATTTGTAAAGTGTCTTTCTCAGAGTGTCACAAGGCTCTTAAACAATCAAAAACAATAAAAGGTTAAAAAACATGCTTTAAAAGGCCAAGATAACATAGAGACAAACATTACAGCCCCAAGAAAATTTAGAAAAAACCTGCACAGATAAAAAGATGTTTCTTGAATGAGTCAGTAGACTCCAATCAAACGCAGAGGGAGAGAAAGATGATTTCAAAACTTAGAAGCAATTATTTCTCCCCTCTGGTCCGAAAGCTTGTGCAAGAAACCATCAGTAGATTCTGATCCACAGACCTCAGAGCCCGAGCTGGGGTGTAAGTCTGGATCAGATCACTGATGTCAGGAGGAGTCTGACCATGAATAGATCTGAATGTAAGAACCAGAATTTTAAAATTGATCCTGAAAGAAACTGGCAGGCAATGCATGAGTTTTAAAGATCAGGAGAAATGTGAGTTCTTCTACTAGAGCAGGTCAGAATTATCGCTGCAGAGATTTGTATTAACTGCATGTGAAGTTTATCTAACCAGTAGTTATTTCGATGACAAAAGCCAGTGGTCAGAGGGCTTTAATCCTTAAATAAATGAATTATCATATTAATGAATCCACCTTATTTAGTTTTAAAGTTATTATCTGTATTATTATTTTTTTTTTTGCTGTTCAGCAGCTCTGATTATTTGATATTTCTTGTTTCCTACCTTAGGGGGCAACCAATCACTTTTAATAATCAGCCAATTTGTTCAAGTCTTTTTGTTTTTGTTTTTAATAAGCATCATAAATTATACTTTATGCATCTATCTTCATTCATTTATCAAAGGTTTGGGTAACAATGGCAGCAGTGGTGGCCTAGACAATCATCTTCCTCCGATATTTCCTCCAGATCCCCTGGGAGACGCTAAGGAGTTGGGTGTTCCCCTTGTCATCCTCATAGACATGCTACCATTAGGGAGGTCTTACGTCAAATCGACCGGATCCCTTAAATGTGAGTGTTCAGCAGTTCTACTCCGGGTCTCTCCCACAATCACTGAGCTCTTTATTCCCCATCTTGAGAAACTCTTATAAAGTGATGGGTTACTGAAGCTTCATCAAGCATCGTTATTTTTTAGGGACCAATAGATGTCGCCCTTTTTGCTTTGTAACATGTTATTATTGAAACCAGTCAGAGGAATCCAATATCACTTCGTCTTATTGTGATGAATGTACAATGTATTTACAAGATCAGTTTTTGTTTCAAATAGAACATTTTTATCACCATTAAAAAACAACGTTAAGGGTCTTCCTACTGCTGACATTGTTCCTCACATATCGGAATATAAAAATCCACTGTTATGTAACAGAACTTTAGTGCACCATTGTGTAACTACAGCAGTGAAGAACACAAAAAACAGCATGTAGAACCTCTCGAGGGATATATTTTTGGTAGCAAGTGTGCTAAAAGATTTAAAAATAAGATGCTGAATTAAGTTGACTTTTAACAAATTGTCTACACCTGGTGAGGCACAAGGACACACTTGGTATTCGGCGTCACCCGTGAAATGTCTTTATCAATAACCTGCTTGTTCCAAAACGACCCTGCACCGACCGTCGGCGTAAATTATTGATGTCTCGGTGGAATTGACCTCACAGATACTCTGGACTGATGATGACTCCATTTGGCGGCCCATCCCGGGTCAGAACCTCCAGCTCGATACGTCGATATCAGAGAACGTCAGGAGTCATACATGCACATAGACACACCACCTGAATAGATAAGAAGTCAAATATGCATGTATTGACTTGATATAGCACATTTATGGAAGATAAATCATAAGCTAAAGACGTCTAGTCAGATAGATGTGTATTTATTATGAACACCTTTTTCTCTTGTGTGCAATTATTATTTTATTTTTCTCGAGTTACGTATTGATTTTATTTTTTATTTTTTGTTAACCAGTTTCAAGATCCTATAGCATTAGCCTCATCCATTTACAGCAACTCAGACCCTAAGAGGCAGTTTTGTTGTTGAATAATGTGAGGTTTGGTAAAACAAATGCCTAAAAAAATCTGTTTTTACAATGAGTAGTAGTTAATGTAACAAATTGATACGTACAGCTTAGAGAGTGATAGCAGCATAAACAACAGTAAACCTGTAAACCAGTAAAACATGAACAGATTTGTATCCTATGAAGGAAAAGAGCAAAATCTCATGCTCTATAAGAATAAAAAAAAGTAAATATTAGAGTCATCTACTATAATAAATAAAAAATGTCAGCGTGATCAACGGTAGCAAACAAGTATATGTACCCTAATTTAATAAACAAAACCATTATAAATAATCATATTAATTTAGAATAAACATTTAACCCTAGATTAGTAGTAACCAAAGTAACATAATGATACTTACAGCTGTGTAGCAGTATAAACACCAATTAACCTAAAACTGAAAAATAATTACATTGTGTGAAGGAAAAGACAACAATAACGCTCATCTAGAAGTAATAAAAGTCAATATTAGTCAATTTTAGAACCTTCTAGCAGCAAATAAATAAAAGCACAGCAAAAAAAAAACATTATATCCAATAAACAAAACCATGAATCCAGAATTCCATTAAAATAATAATAATACATAATCTTATTAATTAAGAATAAACATTTAAGCATTGTAAAGTAAAGTGTCTGTTGGTCATGAGGGAGAATGGATTTAGAGATCGAGCAAAGTCAGCACTTATGCAGATGACGCAGCGATCTGGGCTGGTAAAAAGAGAGCGAAGCCATAAGGTGAAGAGAATTTAGAAATCCGTAGAAGATTTAAATAACATCTTCATGCAGAAGGTTCCACCATCAACTATCAGTCGGTGACAGGCCTACAATATGGTACGAGGCTCGGAGCAATTTAGCTGTTTAAAAGTTTGACATCGTCACACGTCGTTGACTTTAATTACAGGAACTCTGGCTATAATTTGAATACTAATAAGTGCCACCCAATGATCGGCCTCCACTCTGTACATGTAAAATTGCACGTTTAAGACATGATACTCCATGTTAATAGATGCTTTTGTAATTAAATTGACACTCAATACACCAACAGTTCCACGGCGGCCCATCATTTTACAGCTAATGAACCATCTGCAGTGATTTCATCTGGTTTACTTACCAGATGCAGCTGTTTGGCCGTCTGACATAAGCAACTGTCAGATTTGAGCGAGTGATTAGCATTGTTGCTCATTTCAAAGTTCATTTCAACTCGGATTGATATTTGACTTCGATTCCTTTGGAATAAATATGCTTTTTGGAATTTTAATCACGATAATTAAGTATAAAAGTAACACCTTTGGTTCCAGACCGAAACATGAATGCAAGTAGAGGTTCTGCTGCCTCTTCCTGCCCACTGTGGTAAGGTATTTTAACAAAAAAAACATTTTAAAGTACTTATTTTCTTCCATTTTCTTTACTTCTGTAGTGTGTGCATTAAATAAAATCTAGTACTAGTAGTTATTCTCTTGGTATAAACGTTTATTTTGTTCATACATTCATGTTTTATTTATTATTAGACTTTAGACTTTACACTTTCATTTATTGTCATTGCACAGAAAACACAGCAGTGAAACTGCTTGGACAACCGTTAAAAACACAGCAGAATGAATGTATGTATAAAAAGTATAAATATAAATATTAATACGTTTAAAATAGTGCAATAAAGTATAACAGAATAATTAAATAACGTCTTAAATATTGCATATAATAATTAATGTACGTAAAAAGTATAAATCTAAATAAGTTAAAAATACTGCTAATATGTTATAAATAGCATGAATAAATAATATTTTAAATAGTGCATAGCTCTATTATATCATTATTATGATGTTGTGGTTGTTTTATTTATAATTATAATTATTGGTACATTGTTTTTTTAGTATTATCTTTATTTGTTATTATTTTTATTATGTCTACTGTTTCTTAGTATTTGTATGTACTGGTGAAACAATGAAAAGATCCCCAAAGAACAATCAATATTAACCAATCGATCAATTCAATTTTTTTTTCTAAAAGTGACACAAGAAACAAATGCAGCAACTATTTAATAGAATTTGATACGATTAACTATTGGGCTGATTCTAAATGCGATCTTGACAGAGGCTCTCAATAAACGTGATCTCAACGGTGTTAAGAAGTAACAAGAGATGTGATGATAATGAATGTACGTTTTCAACCCATTTTCTACCAGCGCTCTTTAATCCGTCCCGGAGAGAAATGAGCAATCGACGCGCATTCATGTGGTTTCCGAAATAGTTCAATTATCTTTATTGTGGAAAATAAAAACAGTTGCTCTCAGTGTACATTAATGTCCACTGATAGTTTGTGCACAAAATTGCTAGTGATGTTCTCATTAAGGTTCATGAAGCAGTGTCCTGATCTATGAGGTTTTTTTTAATTAAACGAATACAACTCTCCAGAGAACAAAAAAGGCTTATTAACATTGACCTTGATAAATCATAGGTCATGAATCTTGCTTATCAAACAGCAGTCTAAATTAGAACGACAAACATTTCTGTGTGTGGACTGTGAACTCAAAAATCAGCTATTTTTTATTTTCTTCTTCTAGAAGTCTCGGAGCACGAATAGAGATCTCTGAGTGTTCAATCCTTTCTAGATTGTATTTTCTTTGGCTGATCACACCAAGGTATTGTTACTCTGGAGAGAAAACACTTTTTGTTTCTAAAACTTTACACTTATAAGTGTTGCCCAATCTTCCAGATTTTCTACTAAACACGGTTGTACACCCAAATCCAGAAAATGGTGCACGTAGAAAAATATTCAGATGTATGAATCTGTGCGTGTATACAAATACAAACATGTTTCCTTTGTCCATCCCAATCAACGTGGAATTAATCGCAGACTTGTTCATCCCTTTCCATTCCACAACTTACATAGTTTATCAAATCATACCTAAATGAACCAGAGTCTGTGATTTTTCTCTCTGCGATCAGAAAAAATGAATAAAAACATGGATTAACAGTTTATATTCGTTCATTAAAAACATTTCAGACATGGATCATGTACTTGTAATGTAATTAGGGATTATTACTTTTATAAAATAAAAGGGATCACATGAGGGAAGCTTTATCTGCTTTCATTCTTCTGCTTCACTTTGATCAAACTGACGTGATGTTATTCCACAAGAACGTCTGTGACTCTTGTAGAGAAAGACTTGAAACATCAGATGCTGATCATTTTGTTCCCTATATTATAAAAACAAGCCAGTAGTTCCTTTCATTTTTTTTCTTTGTAGCGTGAAATATCCGATTAAAATATTTTGTATAAAAGGATCAATGTTGTCTTAATGAATACAGATCATCAGTTTGGTGAATGAGAACATATTTTTAAGTTTCTGAATCATTTATTATCCACTTGTGTAACTTGAGTGTGTTAATTTTTGATCAAAATTGATGGTTAATGTAACTCTGATCTCAACATGACTAGTGTGGCTGATGTGCATCTGAGCAGTAAATAAGGACGTACGCCAACTTCAAACTTGTCGGAAAGTCAGACCTTTTGAACGCTATTTCCATTATTGATACATATGAACTTTGACGTGGAAAAGTATGTCCGCATTTTTTTTGTGCGTACAACCTGAGGGATCAATAAAGTTTTACCTTACCTTACCTTACCTCTTAGTTCATGAGGCCCCTGGTATTTTCTAGTTTTAGGTGCTTCGGATGGCTACATACACTACGACGGCCTACTGCTGATTATCTATGACCACAATATCATGTTTGTTGGCCATTGGGTATCGAGAAGTTAGGAGGTATTTCCCAACTTGACATCGGGGTCCGGTTCTTATTTTACAAATATGTTCCAGTTCACCATACCAGGTATTTGGTTATGGTCGTTAATGCATGCTTTTCCTGCCAGCTCCTTGAACCCTGCTGTTAGGTGCTGGACTGTCTTTTTCAGGCCCTCTTTGCACAGCCTGAGCCAGGGATCCTGCCTGATGTCGTAGATCTGTGCATATATTGCTATGGAGCCCAAGGCCTGTTCCTTCACTTCCATGATGAGTGGCTCTGTGATGTCCTTCAGCCGAGCCCACTTAAGATATAAAACGATTTGGTCTAATAAATCGATTCAGCTTTCTGTTAATCAGAGACGTGCGGTGAGGTTCATGGTTGGTGAGGCACTGACTCCTTGAGTGTCAGTTTTACAAGTATGTAAACCCAAAATAGTAACTTATTCAATTGGCTACTGGTTATTTCATATCTCATCAGCATTCTTCACACACACATGCACACACACCCATGTTCTTGGGTGAAATTTTTAAAAGATGATTTAAATGATTTAATTAGACTGATGTCCTCCCCTCATGCCAGTTATAGGATGAATCTGTCATCTTTGACAATATCATATGACTAAGATAGTTTAAAAAATATGATAAATTAAGTTTCTCAAAAAGTCTATACTGTATTGATTTTTGTGCTATTTTGTGTGTTGTTACATGTGTACATCCTCCAGATCTTTGGCATTATTCCATTGTGGGTATATATTGATTCATAGCATCATAAACCTGTCACCTTGACATTGACATAAGAGTTTTTTATTATCCATTTATTTAAAACTCTATATTCAAAATCTTAAACCTGCTATTCTTAATGATCTGAGACGTTTAATTTGGCTGAAAATCTAAATTCGTTTTAAACCATCAATACACATATAAAAAATGAATGAACTAATAAATAATTTTAAAAAGGATTAGCAAATGTGGATTTTAAACAGTAGGAGTAGGAGTATGACCGTGATAATGAAGGATTACAAGGAAGACGCAGCAGATTAAATGCTCTCAATCTAAAAGCCCAAAGTTTATTTCCTCCTACTGAGGGGAATTTACCGTAAAGTTTAACGAGAATTCTCCAGATTTAAATTTGGCTCAAGAGTCAAGAAGCCCGAGCGAGGGTCAGATTGACAGCTTCATGATGTCAGCGCTGTATTTGTATTAAAATGTTAAGTTATGATGACTCAATTACACGTTTGTTGTAAGTTATGCTGTAATGAAAGATGGACCCGCCTTTTGTTGCTTCTGATTGGTTTATTGCGTGGTGACTTCTGTGATTGGCTAGATTTAGGCAGAAAGGACGAATGTCATGAAAAGAAAAATACTATTACTGAAAGTATTAAATGGGTCTCTTGAAAGCTAAGACAAGGAAATATGGCATATGAAGTTTATGTAGCACTTGGTTTAACTGTGTAAAAACGTTCACGGGGGACATTATTAAGCCAAAACCATTATAGCCGTCACTTAAAGACTTAACAACTCAGTAATGCTGAGAAGCTGCTAGAGTTTTTTGTAGCAAATCTGTATCAAATATCCGCAACATTCATTCATCCGGCTTTGTGAAAGTTAGTAAACCAGCGATTAGTTCTTCTTCTCTGCTGTTACTCCAATTACAGGTCTAGGTAAACTTTAAAGGAGCTTAAAGTTCAGTTCAGTTTATTTAAAATGACAATGTGCAGTCACATTAAAAAGATGGCTTCACCAGAGTAGCATTATAATGCTTCTGAACTCGCATTGAAACAGTGGGCGGTGCAAAATGTGCTCATTTTAGCAATTTATACATGCTTCTTCTTGTACAGACATCAATGAAAACTAAGTCTGTTACTATATTCATTCTTGTAAATTGGTCCATATTTTGTGTTGTTTAATGTTATTAACAATACAAAGTTACTTTTGATAAGTAACTTATTCTGAACAAAAGACATCTGGATCAATTACTGAATTGTTGTAGCGCATATTTAATCTCAGTTCGGAACATTTCTGTCTACTTATTTTAGAAATTTTTGTGGATCATTTGAATCCTTTTTCTCAAGCTGAACACACATTTGAGGAGTGTTTGGTGAAAGGCTCCACTGTACGAAGAACTCCCACAACACTCACACTCAGCATTATCAAAGCTTTTCATCACATTTTTAATTGAATTGTTGTGCATTAGTGCAGTTTTATGAGGGTAACAACACACCTATTTGTTCCTGGTTATATTCCAAGGACATCTGGAGCAATTACTGGAAATTAATTGTTGTAATTTTATTTGGAAGTACAAAGTGTTTGTTTGGAATATCATTGTTCAAATAAGAGGTTTTAGCTTTTTTATTTACATAAATGTATCAGTACCAAAGAAGTAGGGGTTCCTAAATGAGTCAAATTAAACAAATATACTTTTTTTTCATATTTCCAATGGAAAATAAAGTAAAAAGCTATTGCTTGGAGACATGAAGCTACTTCAGCTGTGGTTACATTATCTCTACCAACAGATTGAATATTGAACAGTAATGGAACAAATCAAAAATATTGACATGTTAAACCCTGTTTGTTTCACATTTTTTGTTAATTACTACATGACTTATATTATTTTAAAGCCTCACATCCAGCGCCTGACCTACCGTCTTCTTAAAATATAGGACATATAATATACAATGAAGTTTCATCAGCCATCTCTGATCAACTAATGTATTGTATCTGGAGTAGGTTTTTTTTAACAATTTTTTTTTTCGTAAATCTACGTAATTTGCAGTTTCTTCGGTAGTTGCGATGGGCTAATGAGGCTTCAGTAAACAGTTTTCTTATTTTCAGAGACCATTAGATGTCACTTCTTGCTCTATAATCTATTGTCTTACACAGTTATTCTAATGAAACCTCACAGTTTTTTTTAGACTGATGTCGCCACCTACTGACCTCTTAAAATAAGACACCGCTTCATGATACTCTCATAACTCTTTAAAGATTTAATAAGTGATCAAAACGTGTGAAAATCATTTGTATGTCCTGATTGAAACTGACTGATAAGAGAAGAAAAAATACTTAATTTATCAGAAATTATCAAATTTATGTATTTCAAACAAAGTTTTGACTTATTTCTTATCCTAGTTTATCTATAAAGAATCTGAAGTACAATTTGTGAGAGTTTGAACTGGATCTCTGTGAGTAATGGCTTAAAAAATATCAGCACCTCTTGAAAAAGTTGGATGAAGTGGGTAATACGTGAATCTAAACCCAGTGGTCAAAACTTTAACAAGATGTATGACAAATCCGCTGCAGTTGCTTTGCTACCAAATAAAAGATCAATATAGCTGATTGTCTTTCTAATGGTTTCAATTCTTTCTGTCTCTTCTGCGAGCATTTCTCGCTAGATATAATGTCCTGGAATGACTTGGAATGATTTTAATTTCAAGCTATCAATTCTTAAATGAGGTTATGTCATGTGAAAACGGCTGCTGCAATAATCACCGACGGTGCATCCCGTCCTCTGGAATTCTTCTCTGGACGGCAGCCGAACAATGGCAGTAATGGTTTCAGTTTGTGCAGCAAGGGTGAGGATTGAAAATTGCACTCAGGCCTCTATTGATGCAATCAGGCGAATGGCTCCGTCATTTCAGCTGCAGCCTTTGTAGCTGGCTCTGATGAGAAGGTCCACTGATCAAAAAGACTGCGCCGCTCTGACATTAAAACCCGAACTCTGAATCACTGTTTCGGGTCAAATTTGGCTCTCCACTGAAATCTCAACAGTGCTGATGGGAGCTGGAAGGACATCAGCACAAATATGTTTTAATTATCTTTCTAAAGCACTCATTACAAGCTCGCTGCTCGTAATGTCGGCTAATAAAGTCGGCGTCGGCTCCGCTCTGGACCTCACAACAGGTCTTCATGCAAAATCATCAAAACTGTAAATTGTCACAAATATTTGTACTTATTGTACTTTTAAATTGTGATGTTGCTATTCATTTATTAATCGCTGGATTTAATTATTTTTGTAGTTACTATTATTAAATTTCACACTCTTTAATCACCTGTTCTGGGATTTGCAAAAGAAAATAATGGATGATCCAAACACTACGCTCACTTGAATAAAACAGTAATAATGATATTTCAATTGAATAGCTATTCAAAGGATAATATGTTAGAGCAGAGAGTGACATCTAGTGGGCTCTGAAAATAATGACACTGGTTTAAGAAGCTTTATAGGACCATCAGTAATGTTTATTGTACACCAGATCTTTTTTTAATTATTGTGAGCCAAGGAATTATTGTTTAAAACTTAACTAAAACACTAAAATATGTTATCATAAAACACTGAACTCATTGAAGCAGCACTGGTATCATGGGCAGTTTCATAACTAGATTGGATTTTGAATCATAGAGTTCTGATTCCATATATTTCAATTTGATTTAGAATGTGCTCTTGAACAATGTGAGTGGCTTAAATGTGTTACAATGCAATTTATTGTTTCTCCTCGTCTTAAAAACAGTTCCACCTAATGCATGTACTGCCTTCTTTAGGTTGTTCCTATGAGCTACCTCCCAAGTCACCTGGTCTTTATTTTACTTTTGAATATTTATATAAAGCCAAGTGTATTTTTTTTAACTTTAGAACTCTCTAATTATCATGTTTATGATTTCCCTCGGTACTTAACTTTGTCTGTATGATGGGCTCACAGCTCAGTCTATGAGTGTCCATGGGAAGACAGTGTTTTCATATAATGTACTGAGACAGATTTTGAAGTTAAAAGCCAACAATATTTGTGGCAACGGTTGTGCAGCTACAGTTGAGGGTGTGAAAAATAAATCTGTTTAAAATTGTCTATTCGTCCTAGCTAAGTATTCTTATGACTATTGTGTCTATTTGCTTGTGTGATAGTTCCCAACTCATTTTCATTAAAATTGTAGGTGTTTTAATTTGAAATAATACTCGTGTTTTGGCAAAGGTTATTTTTACAAATCTCAGACGACAATCTTTGACCTCCCAAAATTTGAGCGGCCTCAGCCTGTTCGTTTGGCCAAGGTAATGTTCATGAAATCTGACCTTTTGGCCTTATAGTGACCGCCACCAAGCTCAGAGGTAACATTTTTTGGCCGTCTGCCCCATCTTATTTTGGGTCGACGAACATCTATCACTCAAGGCTTAACTCCTTCCCGCCTGAGATTGTGATTTTAAACTTTGGGCAACCCAGTGACCCTTCACCCGTTCAAACTGAACTTTACATTTACACCGCCGCGCTCTCTCTCCGACGCCCGGGGAAGAGTAGGCTTTTTTTTGCATGATGGACAGACGGACATTGTTTTTATTATAGCGAAGATTATTTATTATTATAAAATATAAATGGGAAGCAAACTGCAAAGCCTAAACAAAGGCTCTTTACTAATATTAACATGTAAATGCAGTTCAATGGGTTGTAGGTCAATGTGAATTCTTGCAAACATACATACTGTACACTATAGTATACTGTCAATGTGTCTGAAATAGCTCACCACTGAAAACTTTATAAACTAATGATTAAACTAAATAGTTTTTTTTTATATCTTATTCTTTCCTAAAACTTCTCAATACCATACTTTTGCAAGACTGTTTTCGTTCTGCTTCTTAAATCGTCAACATTTTCCTAACCCGTCCAAAAGAAAACAGAAAAGAAAACTGGAATTAAACCTGAACTTCTTTGAAGCAAACCATTGCCTTTCATGGTCGACTGCAAGTGACAGCTGGTTGTCACTGCAATGACATTACACTTCTCAGGACTTGGCTGAAGCTCGTGGTGGTAACACGTCGAAGTCATCAGCGATAACAGCAGGCTGCCTGTTAAATGTGAGTCAGCGATGATAAGCCTTGTTGTTCATCCAGAAGTCTTAATTTATCACATTAGCTGTCAGTTTTTGCATGTCTGTGATCAAAAGAGTTTTTATCATGACTCCTACGGTATGAGGGTGACAATCATTTCATTTAGAGCTATTCGCTCTGACCTCGTTTTTAAAACGGACGACGTCCACTCAACTTATATATCACTTGTTAATGAAAAAAGGTACAGGTTTTATTTCCTACAAATTGTATTCACCCCAGGTGATCAACCAGGGATTACTTTTGCATGAACAAAAAGGAGGAAGATTCTAAATCATTTTGTTCCCTTCATATCTCAGCACGACATTCCTAATATTGTCAGGAAACCATAACAAAAAGAGTTTCCACGGATGGTTAAATAAGTAAAGTTAAGTCCCATCGTGAGTATTAGGGCCTGGTATCATGGGCGGCTTCATAACTAGATTGGATTTTGATTCATAAGGTTCTGATTCCATACATTCATACAATTTGATTTAGAATGTGCTATTGAACAACGCAAATGGCTTTTTTTTTTCCTTGCCTTAAAAACAGTTCGACTTAATGGATGTACTGCCCTTTACAGGCTCGTAGAGCAAAGTCACTCCTCCTCCTCCAGCTGTAATCACGTCCTGCGTTGTTTATACAACAAGTCCCTTGGAAGTGGAGACTTTCAGGTTTGATCATGCGCTGTGACACACATCGATGTTTGACCAATCACAGCAGAGTGGGTGTGGTTATGATAAACAAAATTTAATCTCCAGAAAAAAAAACGTTTTTGGTGCTTAAAGACATTTTCTAATGTAAATATTTCAATCAAAAGAGAGTTTTGGGATTCCGGCTCAATGGTCAATCTGATTGGTCGAGTGCTAGGTTTAGCTAATTTTAGCGAGTCAGTGCAGGAAAATAAGGAAGTGACTATTGTCATTCATCAGACCACACAGGACTGCCTGATGGTGTCAGACGCCGACGCTGTGTGACAAGGCCTTCACATTCTCCTCACATGTTACAGCGGCTTTTTGTCTAGCAACTGAATTTTCATCAAAACGTCATGTTTCCAACTATCCATCCTGGGAATAAATGCTTCAGTCAGATGTTTTTGGTATAATGACGTAGATTAGTTTGTGCGTCTGAACGAGCCGTTTGAAGCCTTCATTGTCCACAACCAGAACCGGCATCATGTTAATGCAAGTTATACTGACTATGTTTGTTTGTTTTGTCCCTGAAGGCTTGTTGACTGGAGCTCACGGTAGCGCGGTGTGATACCTTGTCAAGTTCTGAGGTTTGTAATATTTCTATAACAATTGAGCTCCTCGTCTCGTTTTCAATTCTAAATGGTTCCAGACGTCGGAACCTGGATTTGGACAGGTTTCTCATCAATGTTTTTCCCATGTCGACATATCGGAGCTTGAGATAAATGCTCAAATGGATCTCAGGCTTAATCGATATGTAAAATTTTGATGAAATGAAATTGATTTTTTTTACACGGTGAGTATAGATGATTAACCTTCTTTTTGATGTATCGTGAACCACTTTCAGTAGCTTTATGATCTTCACGGTGAGTGTTTCTCACCTTTTCTTCAAAGTACTGTCGGACACCCTAAAGCTGTATCGTGCTGACAAAGGTATATATTGAGCTGGCTCTCTGCTCCAAAATCTTTTTTTCTATTGAGTCAAGTTCTTTCCACCTGCTTTTTAAGTTTTACTCACATTTCACTTTCGTTTTAAAGTGAGTTAGAGTATGTACTACATTTTTCATATATTTCTACTGGTCACACCTGAAGGCCCCTGTTTTTCTCTTCTCTTATAAACTAAATATGTTATGAATGGGCTTCAAATAAAATACATTTTAATTCCTTTTTTTTATTGTTAATAATGTTCAGTAATGCGTACCTAATTCATTTAGTCAGTGAAGGTTAATAGTAATGACCAGCCTTGCTCCAGCAATGATCTGTTTGCCCAGAGCAAATATTGTCAGCACATATTTCCTCCCCCAGCTCCTCGTACAGAGACTATAATGTGCTGACTTGCCACTCCTTAGGTGGGGGGGGGGGTCTTCAGTCCTCTATATATTAAAGCAGGTGGGTTGAGAACTCAGCGAGTGAAGGCACCAATAAAGCTGAATCACTGACAACACTTGTGTTTTGCTTGTGTTCACCAGCATATATGTTGTCCCCAGGAGAGTACCTCTGCAGAAATGGTCTATAATGGCTCACCATGACATCCTGAGCAGAGGTAAATGACCATGAAATGGAGCCATTAAACATGAGGCGGGGGAAGTTTCATCATGGCTGTAACATATACCATCGCGAAGCTGCCGCTGCACTCATCGGCTCGATACACAGAATATATTCAATTCAGCTGAGGCCTTTGAGGTAATGGGGCTTAATTTGGAAGGTGGGGCTCAAAATGGTACAATGTTAGTAAGCAGCTGCTGTGATCCGCGCATTTAGTCTTCTAATATTCACCACAGGGGGGGTGAGTTACTCATAGCTAAATGGCTTTATTTATCCATGAAGTGTTGCTCAATCTGCCTCTCCCATTAGCGAAGAGAAGAATCAAATAAATTCATATATTCATTCAGAGGTAAAGATATAAATAAAACATCTGAAAATCAAAAATTGCTGTATGTATTGGCTATTGGAAAAAAACAATTTCCCGAAGGAGACCTCCTGAGGGATCAGTTTTACCTTACCTTACCTTACCTTATCTCTCACACACATACGCCAGATATTGCAATACCAATCTTTTATTTGTTGCATTTGTTACTTCACTCATCGACAAAAGGAATTCAACTCCAAATTGTAACACACATGTCAACATGGACACAGACGTACAACTAATATACATAGACAACTAAATGTTTTTGTCCAAATATAAAAACCCTTAGATGGTAATAAAAATTACAAGTACAAATACTGAAAAATGTGGACATATTAGAAATGTATGCAGCAAAGGGACATTAAAAAAATGCATTTGCATTATTATAATCAATTGCATTTGTTTTATTGCCGGTTGATTGACATCTGAATTCCAGCATCAGCGCATCAACACAGCTGGGCATTATGGACCAGACAACTAGATGATTGCGTTTCCACAGGACAACAACTGAATCATAACAAATACAGTCTTTATGTATATTGGACATGAAGGCAGCTGGAGTGATGCTACTCATACTGTAGTAAAGGTTCAAGATCAACATCATCAGAATGACGAGTCAATCATCGATCCACAATAACCTGATCCAAGAGCAACTAGAATCTAGCATCTAGATTGGATGTTGGTTGAGCCGTCTACTAGGAAATGAACAAATTGATCCTTATTTTCAGAGTCCACTAGATGACACTTTCTGCTCCATAGGTTAATTCTTCATTTAATCAAACTCTACATGGGTTTTTTAACTGAGAGCGCCGCCTACTGACCTCTAAAAAACTGCTTCATGAAGCTTCACACGCCTGTCCATAACTAATTAAATGGCTGTTTACTTTTTTTCCTCCATTTTTCATTTATTTTATCTGCATTTTGGATACCCTGACAAATATCTGACCTGAATATTAGGCGTCCTTATTGGGATTCAAACTCGCTCCTCAGAGGTTAAAGTAGCAGGGTCTTTATCACTGTCTTTAGCCACCTTTAGATGGCTTTGGTGTCTTGAATCAATATCTACTGAGAAAAGATCACTTTTTTTTTACTATTAATATTATTCATTGTATTGCTTTTATTGTATGCCATCATTTATATAGTTTTATTTTATTGTATTTGCCTCTTCATAAATTCTAACGAGTCTTTATTTTGAACTCATTATTCTTATTATCCATTGCAACAAATAACATCCTCCTTGGTGGATTAAATATATTGTTATTCCAGTTGTTTACCAAGCAGTTAAGTGTGAATAACCTTTATTTAAAAAACAAGATATTTATCAGAACAGTCAATAAGATCTGAACTGTGATATTGCAATTCTGAAATTGTAAAACTGCAATATTAATAACTGTGTCATGTAAAACAAGAAGATATTCATTTAAAAAACCTCCAATATTTTCTTATCCTTATTTCACTTGATCTACGTTTTGAGATTGTACATAATACGAAGACAGTTTTATCAGTAAGAGATTAGATTTTGGTAAAAAAAACAAAAAAAACAAGACACAGGCAAATCTAACTGCCTTAGAATGTGTACAATATTGGATGTTTTATATTCTGCAGTAAACGCTGTGCTATTTTACTGCAGTGGTACCGCTCTCTCCAGAGAAGGTCTGTTCAAACACCAACCCAGAAGCAACCTCTGAGTGTCCTCCACAAAAATCCTTAAAATAATACATTTCTTCAGCGTCTATTGCTGGACAAACAAAGACTTCTGCGTCTGACATTAAAGATAGCCACTGTTGAGACTTTCTTTCAGATGCTTGTTTGTTTTGAGCGAAATAAAGTGGGCCACAAAGTGTGGACGATTGCTTTCAGGTCTCTAATGAGAAAAATGTGGCTGTACAGTGTTCAGTTCATTCCTTCTGATGATTTAATACGAGACCCTTTTTTTTTTTTTGCCAATATGGACGACAAAACCTCGCTGCTCGTCCAGTGAGGTTCGAGTTTGGATACTTGAGAACTTTGAAGAAAAGTTCCATTCACTGGTTCACTTTCAGTTTGTATGTTCTCCCCATGTTGCGTGGGTAATTTGTTTTCCTCCCACAGTCCAAAAATACATATATAATATAGACATTTATGGGAACTTGGGGAAATTGTCCATGGGTATGATTGTGTTTGTGAATGGTTGTGTGTCTGTGTGTGCCCTGCGACAGACTGGCGTACTGTTCAGGGTGTCTCCAGGCTCTCTCCTGATGAAACTGGGATAGACTCCAGCCCCCGCGACCCCAATAATATTAAAGCGGTACAGAAAAAAAATTAATGAATGATCAAATTATTGCAGCCCTTAGAGGCCAAATGTCTGTTCACTAGCTCTGCATACCAGCAACCAAATCTTTTTTTTTAACGACAGAAAAGAATCCCAATTAAACATAGAGGCATGACACAGATCCCTAGAGCTCTAGTGTGCATACTCTACAAACACAACGTAAAAAGCATTGTGTGTGTTTTAATTGTCTGATAATGTTATCTAATTATAATCAGTAAATCTTAAAGTAATGGGATGCTGAGTCAATGACAATGAAGGAACACATTTGGTTTTGTTATTCCACAGTATTTACCATGTTGGTTTATGTTCAGTTTATATTCACAACAAGCTACGAGCTAAGCATTTAATTGTTCAGCAGTTCATCACAGATGATCTTTATGTCATTTGAAGATTCCGTAGGCGACCATAGTCAACTTTCCTGCGACTAGCTATACCCTTTATATATAAAAGATATAGCGAGTGCGTGCATTTATATATATATATATATATATATGTATACACACACACTCGTTATATCCTTTCTATATAGACGATATAGCTAGTAGCAGGATAGCTACTATGGTCGCCTCCAGAATCTTCCAATATATATATATACACACACTCGCTATATCGTCTATATAGAAAGGATATAGCGAGTGTGTGTGTATATATATATATATATAATCGCGATAAAATAGCGGGTCGTTGTTGGTGCATTTATACCCCAGACGAGGAATTTGTGGTGGAGGATTTTTGACCAAAAGATGGGTTTCCTTGTATGTGCTGAACTTCTAGCCGGGTCACTCCGACCTAGAATCACCAGGACATGTTTTTTTCAATCATGTAACCGCTCGTGGGAAACCCCTCTTAGAGACAGCCCACTGTAAAAATATGTCAGATGATTTGGAAGAACGGATGTTGCTTGTTAATCCGATGATCTGTGTGTTTTGGAGAACTTTGACTTCTTCAATAAAAGCAATGCAATCCCATTGACTTTGTGAATCTCCTCGTCTCTTGGCCAATCCTGTGAAAAATGTACGCGACAACTTCATTACTTTAACACCCTGTTGGTCTAATCCGTTTTAGCCCAAAATAATAATTGTAAAAATGTTTATTCAAACATTTTATTGTCTAAACAATACAAACCCTAAGTATGGTATCTGTTTGTCAGATATAATTGCCTCAGCAGCCAACAAAGATTTATTTGTGTTTGGTAATCTGCTCGTAATTGAAATACTATTTGTGCTTACAGAGACAAAATGTTGGGCATAACTAACAGCCGCTGTGCATTTTAATCTAAGTCTATTATGCATTTCTCTCCAACACACAATCCACCCAAAGCATCAATTTGTGATTCTTGGCTTCCCCAAGTAAGACAGCCAAAACTCCATCTGGCACGGTCCTGTGGAGAGGGCAAATGCCAGAGACAGAAATTGTGTGTGAAAGCGATGATACTGTCTATGATTTGTCACCACTGTGAGCCCATTAGTGCTGCGGCATGTCTCGTGTTGTTTGCTGGTTTAGAGCAGCACCTAATAACTGTCAGAGCAGGTGGCGTCTGCTGGCTCTCAGCCATTAGAGGGCCCCGAAAAGCCAGCCCAGCAGTGGGGTTGTCAGCTCATGTATCTCAATGATAAGAACATTGACAGATACGATTTTCACAGCTGGTAGTTATTAAAAGTAAAGGGATATTGATAATAAAAGACGAGACAGTTTTGTTACAGTACCGAGACGCTGACGGAGTTTAGGAGGAACGACATGAACTATAAAGAAGTGATGCCCAAACTTTTGGTACCGTTCAGACGTTGTGAGGTGACAACACAACACCCAATTTTGTAAACTTTCTGTCAAGATTTAATGTTTAATACCTATCAAATTTTTAGTCACTTGACATGTAAAATGTGTATATTGTGTTATTATGAAAACTATTGGTGGGCAACAGCATCACTAGCTAATGGCTACATTCAAGACTCGCACTAATACTTCTGTGTGTGTAGAACTTCAACAGTTGAATAATATCTGTATAGCTGTATTTAAAACAAAAATCTAAAACACGTTAAAAAAGGTATTATATTTGATGAGTAGTTTAGTAATGTTTCAAACACTTTGATGTATGACGTAGATTATATATCGCAAAAGTTCAACCGGAACAATGTAATCGTAATAAAGGGATTGTCTTGTGTTGGTTGGTTTGGATTTTACGCTCTTGGCCAAAACAAACTTTCATGATGTAACTGAGTGGTCTAGAATACTTCCCGTCATAATATCCAGGTGAGACATATTAATTGCAACTGTTTATCTAAATAAGAAATCCTGAGTTCTCTTGGCAAAGCCATGCCCTTTTTTTCAAAACCAAAATGTCCAATTAAATTAAAAACTGAAAAAGCAGAACAGACAATCATTTTTACCTTAATAATAATCGACTACAACTCTAAAATATATTTTTTCGTCTTTTTCTTTATATATATATAAAAATGACCCTTGACAAAATAGAAAGGGGAACATGTTATTCTACAAAACAGACATAAATGAAAAGCAAACACAAGAGTGGTCAAGGATTCAGTTTTATTGATGCCTTCACTCAGAGTGCTTTTCACTGAGTTCCTAACCAACCCGACATTTTATTCTATTGTAGTTTCATTATGATTGGGTGAGATATCTAGCTTTCATCTTTCATCGACCAAAAAATTTGACCTCCCAAACATGATATATCAGTGGCTGAATGTAACTTATAGGTTACACAATGCACTGAAAAATGTAGAGTTAAAGCCAAAAAACAGTTTTATGTGCTTATGTAACAGTAAAAATAAAGGGTTTGATTGACTTGTAATATTGTGGCACTAAAACTAAAGAGTCATTACAAGAAAGAACAGTTTGCTTTAAAAGATCAAGGTCTGTCAGTTATCTCCCCCGACATTATCCAACTTATCACTGAGAACCAACCAATAGTACCAATAACAACCTCAAAGTCAGGGCATATTAAACATATCAGCAGCAGGACGACCTCATTAGCTGTTCCAAGAAGAGCTCAGACTCATCGATGGGACGCTCGGCAGAGCCGGCGTGGAGTTGGCACCGATAACTCCACTCAGTAATGAATGTATTCCTCATCCTGGGCTTGAGAATTGAAACAAAAATCATGGCTCCATCTTTCCACGCTCTTGCATCAGAACCACATTTTCAGCCTTCCGCTCTCACATTAAACTGACACGCCGACATTATTTATGTGGCTGAATATTCAGTGTGAGGACTCCATTTTCCCATTTCTCAGCACTCCACTGACAGATTTACACTGTAACCCACAGAAAGGACGTTAATGTGACTGACAGTCCCAAACGGGAAGACTTCTCATTGCCGTGGGACACAAACGATGGAGTATCACAACAGCTGAAGTGAGTGTTATTGCGACACTATACAGAGTTCATCTTGAATATAAAGATAACTTTTTAAGCACCAGATTTCCACCCAATAACTGACCTTCATTGTCATCTAAAGAAGGATTTTTACCAAGATTTCATCTCAATTTATTTCATGGACTGAACTTTAGATACTAATAGAATAGTGTGAGTAGCAAAATAAATGAAAACTAAACTGAAAATGAATAGTAAGTGCATTAAAAATAATGCTAACTCAGCGGTAACCTGGACTGGTTTTTCTGCATCAAGATGAGCCATATAGAGTCAGTAGACTCCATCAAATGCAGAGGGAGAAGAAGATCATTCCAAGTCTTAGGAGCAACAGATTTCTCTGCTCTGGTCCGGAAGTGTGTGTGTTCAGGAACCATAAGTAGATTCTGATCCACAGACCTCAGAGCCCGAGCTGGGGTGTAAGGCTGGATCAGATCACTGATGTAATGAGGAGCTTGACCATGAATAGATCTGAAAGTAAGAACCAAAATTTTAAAGTTGATCCTGAAAGAAACTGGGAGTCAATTGAGAGTGTTAATGATCGGGAAAATGTGAGTTCTTCTACTAGAGCAGGTCAGAACTCTCGCTGCTTTGCATTAACTACAGGCAAGACACCTCTTTTTTGTTCAGACAAAACTCTGTGTTTACAGGTACATTTTTTAAGTACAGTTTTAAGACAGTTATAATACATAACCAATTAGTTGTTGTTTTTTTTTCTCCCTGTGCTGCCTGGTACCATATGCCAATGAATAGTTACTGGTTTTCAGTCCTATGGTTGGGGACCACTGATCTAAGCTGTCTAAAGACATTTGTTATCAGTACCTATATGACTAGATTCAATTATTTATAACTCTGTGCTGGGTATACCAAGATGAGTGCTTTTAAATCTAGCCTAAAATCTACTAAAATAATACATTTTAATGCAACTACCACTACTATGAAGGTTTTAGTAAATGATGTTGAAAGGTTTGCCTCTGTCCTACCATCACTCTCACCTCCGCTTGCACTACCTGTGCATTAACTTGTTTTTTTTTAATATTCTGTTTAGTTTTAGTTTATTATTTAAGTATTGTTGATTATTTATTTCATTTTGTTAATTATTTATTTTGTCTACTTCATGTTTAGCATCGTAGGTCTGAGAGGACTACAATTTAATCTATGCTGTATGTCTTGCATACATGTATAATTGGCAAATAAAAGAGCTTGAACATGAACTTGATGTTGATATAAAGTAAGTGTTTTACTATTTTTCTCCTGTTTAATAGGATTCTTGTTAAAGTAAACTTAATTTAAAATATGTGGTAATGCAGCCGGATTGGTACTAGTTTATAATCTGGTGGTTTGGGACCAATGATCCACATGAGTTCACATTTTTTTTGTCAGGATCTATATGAATAGATTCAATTATATAACGCTGTGTTTTCGAGATAAGTGCCTTTGGATCCAGCCTGGAACAACTATAAAGGTTGTACTTAATGAAATTGAAAATACTCTTTATGAAGAAAAGTATTGCTAAATTGTTATTCTTTCATTCTCTCCTCCTTCTAGTGTTGAGCATCATTTATACTGTTCATCTACAGATAAGGCAACACGACTCCCACGTGAGCCACCCATCAAATGTATATTCATGATGGATCTGTTTATTCATCTGGGAGGAGAGAAGCTATTTGAATGTCAGCACATTCGTTTACCCTCTCGCAGAGATGCTCTTCCCCCGCTAACATCATGCCACCGCAAGGTCACATGCAAACCCAGCGCCTCTCATTAATTACCCAGCTTTGCATTAGCACAGCGAGAGCAGGCAGTGATTTTGAGTCGCCCCGATGTTTACAGATACAGCTCCCGGTGTAGGTCATGCTTTAAAGATGCTATTAATCTTCTTTTTAATTATGGGTATAATGCCATTGTATATAGCTAGATTAGATGCACACATTGATTATCCTTTTTTTTCCCCACCCTGTGTATATCTGCTGACAGTGTCGGGCAGGTATAATGATGAGGGAGGGAAGGGGTTGCGGTGCATCTGTGGGTGAACGTGTTGCCTTGAGCTTCACAAAACAACTCTATCTTGAACAACACAGGGAATTGAAAAGCATACCCGACAGTAGTTGTTTTTTAATTTCATTGCATCATTCCACGCTTTATTTGGAGGTAGCTGACTTTTGTTGTTGGTGACTTGTTCCACTTTTAAAAACCGAAAGAAAAGAAAGAAAGAAAGAAAGATAGAACTGAAATTGCTCCTGCCTGGTGCAACTCCACCTAAGAGTTGCTCGAGCGTTTTACGTGGTAATTCAAAATGTCAGAGTCCCTGATAAACTTTACAACCTCTGAAGATGTGCAGATTATTTAGCTTAACCCAAGTGAATTAACCTTACTGATGGGCTGTCAGGATGCCTCTTGAATATAAACAAATGGTGCCAATTACCATGTACGTTAACAAAATCAAACGACAGAGAGATATCCAGATTGCAATCCATCTCTCAATTTTACACATTGTCATTTATTACACTTGTACCTTTAAGTGGCCTTTTTATAAACCCCTTCATTTGAATCATTTTTCATCATATGAACTGTGATAAGTAAATGCATCTGTAATTAACGAAGTACCTATAGAGCCCTTATATATGAGGCACCAATTTTAAAAAGACAGAAAAAATGCTACATACTGCTTATCTTTGATGATTAAGCTTAAATGTTTGTTACACTTCAGTAATACAGCTATAATGTTTTCTTCTTTTCGCATTGACTGATAGAAATATTGACTTCATTAATCCCTATGGAGATCTCCTTCGGGAAATTGGGTTTCTGTTATAGCAAGTTTCATAAAAACAAGAACAAAGCATATATTTTTTTGTATTGTTTTGATTGTTTTAGCGCTTTGTGACCCTGGTCTGGAAAAGCGCTCTACAAATATAAATTACTTACTTACTTACTTACTTATAAAGTGCAAACAAAGTGCAAGGGATGAAAAAGTGCAAACATAAAGAACATAGATCAAAGGTAATAACACAAAGAAAAGGATAAAAAACTTAACAAAGAATAACATCATCCTTTCACTCCACTCCTACTCCCAAACCAAACTCAGAACACTCAAACAGCCTAATAGCACGAGGAATTAATGGGTCCCTGAGCCTTTTAGTGTTGCATCTGGGGAGGAGTAATCATGCACTCCATCTGCTGGCCTCTTTACGCTGCCGTCTCCAGTCTCACGAGGATTCTTTGTTCCATGAATGTATATCGAGCATTTCTATTTCCTACTTTGACTGCCTGATTGATCACCATTAACTAAAAACTTGATCGTATCGATGTATTTGTTTGTTTTCAATAATGAAATTTATGTTCGTGATCCGCACATCGACTGTTCCTCCTTCTGTCTTACAATTGTTCTTCCAGCTAGAGCCCCTTCTGGAGGCCAGGGTTAATAAATAAAAAAGAGCAATGCCCTTTAACCAGTAAATTGCGGTAAATACAATCGATTTTCTTGTATTGAAGCATCTTTATAAAAGCACTTCTCCCAAAAAAAAGGTTCTCCTTAAATGCAGTGAACACAGAGATTTTAACAATGTGACACATAATCTACCACCAAAACATTTTTGTGACAAATAAATAGAGGGACGTTAAAGGCAACCATGAAAAGCATTTTCCTCTCAGCATGTTGAAGACTTCACAAGGACAAAGAACTGTTTTTTTTTTCACTACTCTAAGACGTGAGAGACAATTTCACAGCAGTGTTTTTCAGACCAAATCACTCTGCAGCCAAAGCTCTGATATTAACACAAACATTGCTGCCCGTGCAAACTAAAGGAAAAAGCACTATAAAGTCATCACTTTTTGACAACTAAATTCCAATTATACTAGTTAAAAATACTGTAAGTGCAAATGACATTAAAGTGATAGTTCTCTTAAAATTTAAATTTCACTTATTTTCAACGAATTATCATGTCGATTTAGGGTTGGGATTGTTTTCAGAGTAATCTGTTCCTTTTTCAAGCAATATTTGGACGTTACAGATGAACAGTATGAAGGTATTTGGATATTTTAAGTGTTTTCTTTTAAGGATAAAGACGAAAACATGCGAGAGCTAGTCGCTACATTAGAAAGAAAATACATGAATTAATATTTTCAACTCTAAAAAGAAACATGGGTTGACTAGAGAATCAGTGAAATTTGATTTGGTTTGAACTATCACATCAAGGTAATAGATATTACTTCTTTATTTCTTTATTTTAATGAGTTTTAATTCAAGCGACAGGTTGATGAAGCTCTATTTAGCAGTTTCTTTATTTCAGAGCCCACCAGATGTTCTTCTCTGCTCTTAAATTCAAGCTTTCAACAGCTATTTTTCTGAAGCATTAGGTTTTTTTTTAAATAGCCATTGAAGCCTCAGACCGTCACTACTTTTCACGACCACCAATGGCACCACTACAACTTTCTTCTACTTCAATCTCTAGCCTAATGTTCATCCTCTAATGTTATGTAAAATTGTACTGTCTTTTTAGTTATCTTTTCTCCATATAACAACTAGCGCTCAATTGAGTCGGAAACATTGTTGTTGCTCATGTTGCTCAGCAGTAAAGATCTCTCTCCAAAGATTGATCTCATCTTGACACATCAATTGCTGGCGAATGCTGCTCGCACTCAAAGCAAGTCAGCCCTCGTCTGAGGTCCTTGACGGATCTCTAGGTAAGCATCTCTCGGCATCCATCAACGAGACGGCGAAACGCAATCTGGCCTTGTCTTGACTACCCCCAGCGTTCCCTCCAGTCTGAGGGTCTGCTGAGCATAAAACACTGCAGCAGCAGGACGGGGGTAATTACCACAATCAGAGCGGAGAGGCATCAATCTCAGGTGAACCACGGGGAGTAAATGATGCAAATAAGAGAAGGGGAGAAAGATGTGACTCTGCGTGAGAAAGAGGGGGATAAATTACCCCCACAATCCTTTGCTCACGGAAACTCACATCAAAATCACTGTTTATTTATTAGTTTGACCAGTGGGAGAGTCTGTCGATTTCTGTTTTACAATTTGCGTCTCATTGATTGAACTTGGAATCAAGTTAAAAATTGTGGAATTAAAAGTTTCTCTCTTCTATTGGAAGTTACCAGGATTTAAGCTATGAGTTCTGCATATCAACTCATCCTCGTCCAAAACTGTCTTTAGTGTCCAACAACTTCGCGGAGGATTAGCCTCATAACTCATACTCAGTACATGAGAAAAGAACGACGGACCTTCTCCGCTCCAGCGGTCCTAAAGCATTCAGCCAGCTCTTATAACCTGATAACCTCCTCACCCTGAGCCATTGTGCTGATTCAACGATCTGAACAAACTACTCTCATAAGCCCTTTATTCACTTCTAGATGTCTTCACCTCTCATTCTGCATTAGTGTCTTTATCTCAAGATTTGTATGGCGTTCTTAGCAACTCCAATAGCTTCACTTTCAACAAACCAATGTAACATGTAACAGATTTCGATCTTCACTTGTACTTTAC
Source organism: Callionymus lyra (assembly GCF_982586985.1). Lineage (NCBI taxonomy): Eukaryota > Metazoa > Chordata > Actinopteri > Syngnathiformes > Callionymidae > Callionymus > Callionymus lyra. The sequence goes on along the minus strand of NC_141822.1, from coordinate 22,341,486 downwards.
AATGTTTGATGCAATAGAAAGTGAATCTTAAGCACATTTATGTAAATGTGGGTCACCCATGTAATCTTAGACATTGAAAAGAACTGTAGGAATAACGCCACACTATCAAGGTCAATGACTAAATGCCGGTAAACCATTTCATCCTCACAACAACTTCAATTGCATATATGAAAAGCATAACTTATTTCACAGATTTATGCTTTGAGTTAATAGTCAATAAGCATGAAAACATTTCACCAAGTAGAATATGTGAGGGCACAATTCCAATACATCACTTTCTTGAATGTTTTAAGCTACTTTTAAGTCCATCATAATTATGTTCTTCTTTGTCGCCGTTGTTGTTTTCTTTCCCTTAGGGCCACAATAGCAACTTCAGCAGGGAGGCCCAGACGGGGGATTTCGGAAGTTTGCAGGCCTGGTGGGAGACAACGTCTCTCGAGTGTGTGCCCACGGTAGAGAGGTATCCGACTGTGCACCAGGCATCAGGAAACCCTAGGCCACAATTCTATAATTGACTTTGTAGTTGTGTCGGACTTTGGCAAAATGTCTTCAACATCATGGTAAAGAGAAGGCGGGCTCAGAGAGAGGGGGACATGTCAGTCACACGTTATGTGAGGGTCTGCTGGAATTGCCTGGTAGAGTCTTTTGTTAGAAGGAGCTTCAAATCTCTATTATTTCACAATTTTTTTCATCAAAATATTTTGCTTTTATTCCCAGGTTCATTACAGTGTGGCCGTAAAGTTTACCCGACACTTCTCTCACGCTCATTTCTGCTGATATTTCCTACTAGAAATGGACAAATGAATTCATGTGAAGCTTTTGAGGCTTCTTCCTGATCGTACCAAACAATGATTCGAAGCTTCAAAGAAAGACTGTGACAGTGACATCTAGTGGTCAGCTGCAATTATAGCAGCAATGAACCTCCAAATGATTCACACATGATTGATTCTAGTTTCTACACAAAAGCATTAAAGTCATTATTAAGCGGTCGTGTCTTCAATCTAAGACTCGTTGTTCACACATGAAAGTGTTACTATAAAACACCAACTGACTAATAAAATGGTAAATGTGTTGTCCTGTAACTACCTGTTGTTGCTTGGAATGCGTGTCTACTAATGAATGAAGTCACAGTAAAGTTTTGAAACAGACATCTCACCTCCAGGGGTTCGTAGTGACGTATGAAGCTTCAAACGTCATCGGTCACGTGATCCTGATCGAAGCCTGCTTCAATTGAGTGAAGCAGTCTTTAGAATCCAAGTGTTAAACAACGAATCTCTTCTACAGACTGTAGCCGGTCTGAGCTAAGATCTGTTGGCTTGAACTCCAATCCTCATGGAAAGGTCTAGTTGTTGGCATTCTGTCTGTGGCCCTGGTGCGTGATAGGCCACCAAAGCGTTGATTATTTGCACAGAATCGTCAAAGGATCCATGTAACACTTTGGGAACACCAAAATGTGTGCACATATTAGTCAACTGAACACCGGCTTGGGCTTATTTAACAGCTTTATGCAAGAAATCCCTCTCAAAGATTTACGTCCCAGGGAAAATCTGTAACACAAATCATGTCATTATAGGGTTGTTTATCTGAATTTACTACATCTGAGTGAGATGCAACATATTTAAGTGGAAGATGAATCTTGGCTGGGAAAGAGAATCAACTAGTTGTCGTATTTTGGAATCTTCCCCGGTCCACTGTTGACCAAATCACAAACACAACTTTTAAAGAGCGTTATGTTAATGGAAGAAATGTTGTCCTTTAGGGGCAGGAAACTCATCCATACAGGTAAAGTATCCTTGCTGTCTTTTACCACGCCTCCCTGGTTTTTGGTTGTTTTTGCTCCAGTTCAGCAGTGGCACCACCGCCTGCAGCCTTTTTGACACTGTAGGATGTCCACCACAGTGAAGGGAAAGGAAGCAGCTGCGTTCATTCATATGTCTTTTAAGGCGAGCTGGGAGTGAAGATGATGTGTGTGCAGTCTTCTCAGCCCCGTGGACACATAACTCTCATGCCCTCCGCTTGAACAAATTGCTGATGAAGCAGCTGTGAAGTTCCCAGGCTGGTGATACACCCACCACCACCACCTCCCCCGAACACACGGAAATCTGAGCAGCAACAGCGACTATCTACATCGATTCTACTGCCACTCAAAGATAGTGAGAAGAGCGTTGTAAAATAACATTAAAAGTTGCTGCTTTTGAAGTTAGATATTGGATTGCAGAAGTGCTGAAGGTGTTTTCTTGACTCACAAATTGTGAGCATCCATGAGGAACACAGGGAGGCATCCTTTGGAATAGCGATTAGAGGCGAGACTGGGGGGGAAAAAAAGAAGGAAAAAAGCAAGGGAGCATCACCCAGAGCCAGCGGCAACTGTCCAGAGCAGCAGGCAGTTTTTATATTGGCCACTTACTCTGTTGTGGTTGGTGGTGAAGCACAGTAAAGGACGATAGGTTGAGGGGGACTCACAAAAGTGGGAAATAAAGGATGCTGGGAGAAAAGCAGGAGGGTATCGGGATAGATAATGATTAACAATAAACGGTATCTTTTTTTAAGACTAGTGTTAAAATCATGGAATTACAGATTTTAATTGGACTATTATTGAGACCGAAAACTCATCTTTCCTTATTATGGAAACATCTGTAACCATCTCAGTTAATTTTATTTTTATCAGATCGGTTTTATGACCAACATTTCAAAACATTTATTACATTTTTAAAATCTTTTTACTGCTTTTTGCTGACATAAACCCTTAGAGAGAGTTTTTTTTTTCTTTACTCTTTTCCCCCAAGTAATGTAATTCTATTTGAGGTATATTTCTAGTTGCCGTAATGAGAAATTCATAGTGGCTGTGCACCTGCTGGAACTGAATTATGAGAAAGAAAAGTCTCTATTCGCCATCGCTCATCTCAAACAGGCACACAAGGACACACAGGCAAATACACAGCTCAGTGTTGGAGTCTAAGTTTGTTTGGTTCACAGTTCTCTTGTTTAATGTTCAAGGTTTCTAACTGTATACAAGGATGAACAAAAATCTGTCCTCCACTTAAAATAACAAGTTGAAAAGACAAAACAATACATTAAAGGTTGATAGAGCTGTACAGCACAGAAAATTACATAAAGAGAAAAAAAAATCCTTAAAGTTTTTTTAAATCAAACTTTGAGACTTTTATATGTCCACAATTAAGTGTGACATAAAAAAAAGTTGAAGCTATAAACAAACCGAGTTATTGAGTCAAATACTGTCTTACAAAATGCAAATTTTGCATAGTATCCGTTTTTCAACTTGACTGTGTCGTGTAGAAAAGGTTTGCTAGTCGTTACATACAAAAAATCTTTGTTTATGTATTGTTTAAAAGTTCATCAGTTGATGTAATGTTTCTTCATACAGTTTTCATTTGTAATGTTTGGTTGTCATGGTTTGTATTTAGGAGTTTCAGGGGGTTAGCACGATAAATAAAAGAGTTGCAATGTGGGTAAAGTACCTTAAAATCAGATATTGCCAGTTAACCAGCTGGTCAATGCAGTATTTACACCAACCCCTCACTACAAACATTTACATTTTATCCCCAAGGTGCTCTTCACGATGTGAATTTTCCTTGGCGACCCACCAGGAGAGCCTGTGGGTGTCATGTGACCACCAAAATACTGGGTCACAGACAGAGTGCTCATATGAAGTAATGATAAACTTTGAAATTAGCAGGAAGATAAAAAACGGGAACATTTATCTAAAATCTACATGTGATGTGTGAAAACTGCACAACAAAATTGTTGCTTGAATGTACAAAAATGTACTGTACCTTTTTATATATTCAATTCAATTCAATTTTTGGCAGAAACCTCGGTAAGAACCAGACTCATTGTTGAAGGCCTCCTGCTGTGACTAGCTGGGAGGAAGGATGGGGGGTAGACAGATGGACGGAGAGAAGAGTGAGGGAGGATACGGTGAGAGAAAGCAGCAGCATCTCTGGAGGTGGAGCCCTGGGGCTTCGGGAGAGAAATAAAAAGTGTGGGTTTAAGTGTGGGTTTAAACTGCACAGGTGATGAATGTTATGCAGAAAAGAAAGGATATACAGAGCTTGGTGTCTAAAACTCCTCCAGCATTCTCAGCCTATAGCAGCTTTAAGAAAACAAAAATCGCTGATTCAGGCAGAGCCAGAGTCAGTCCTAGTTATAGGCTTTATCGAAAAGTAAGGTTTTAAGATTGTTTTTAAACATAGAGAGGGTGTCTGCCCTCCAGACTGAAGCCGGTAGTTGGTTCCACAGCACAGGGGCTTGAAAACTGAAGGCCCTGGCTCCAAATCTACATTTAGAGATTTGTGGTATAACTAATAGATCAGAGTTTAGGGATAGTCCTAGAGGTTCGAGAGGGTTGATAGGTTTGGATAGATCTTTAATGTATGTTGGTGCTAGGCCATGTAAGGCTTTATAGGTTAAGAGAAGGATTTTAAATTGTATTCCAAAATACTTCAGGAAGCTAATGTAAGGAAGACAGCACAGTGGAAATGTGTTCGCGCCTCTTAGTCTTAGTCAGGACACAAGCTGCAGAGTTCTGAATGAGCTGAAGAGTTCTGAGAGACTTTTTAGAACATCCTGACAGAAGAGAGTTACAAAACTCCAGCCTAAAGGTAACAAAAGCATGGATGAGTTTCTCAGCAGCATCCAAAGGAAGGAAGTGCCTGATTTTTTAAATGTTACGAAGGCGAAAGTAGGCAGTCCGTGACACCAAGATTCTTTAAAGGGGTGCTAGCAGCAGGGGCAAGTCCATTTTGGAAAGCTAGACCATTAGTTAACAATTGTCTGAGATGTTGTGGACCAACTAGTAGAACCTCAGTTTTGTTCAGTAAAAGGAAGTTTTTGGTCATCCAGTACTTGATATCTGTAAAACTGGACTGTAGTTTTGTTGTAGCTGATTTCTTTCATCTGGCTTCATTGACAAGTAGAGTTGACTGACATCAGCACAACAGTGAAAGTTTATAGAGTGTGTTCTGATCAATCCCCTAGTGGGAGCATATAGATTGTGAATAGGATTGGACCAAGAACAGAACTTTGTGGGACACCATAGCTGACCTTAGTGTCGACGAGAGGTGTTTGACATGTACATCTGACAGGTAGGATTTAAACCCTTTTAGAGCAGTTCCAAGTATGCCTATATGGTTTTCTAGCCTCTGTAGAAGGATTTGGTGGTCAACAGTGTCAAATGCAGCACTGAGCTCTAGAAGAACAAGAACTGAAATATGGTCCTGATCAGAGGCCATCAGCAGGTCATTACTAACTTTTACCAGGGTGGTCTCTGTGCTATGGTGTTCCCTAAAACCAGACTGAAACACCTCAAATTGATCATTGTCATGGAGATAATCACATTACTAACTCGTAACAACTTACTCCAGAATCTTTGAAATGAAGACAAGATTAGAGATCGGCCTATAGTTAGTGAGAACTTCTGGATCAAGAGCTTATTAAGCAGAGGTTAAATTACTGCAACTTTAAAAATCTGAGGCACATGATGTCATTGACAAGTTAATAATGTCAAGTATGAAAGGGGAACACTTCTTTAAGTAGCCACGTGGGAATAGGATCCAAAAGATGTTGTGGATTTTGAGGAGGAAACAATCAGAGACGGTGGTCGAGGACTCAATGGTAGTAAGGAGTCAAAAGATAAATCAGTTTTAGTGTCTGTGTCCGGTAAAGCTAAATCGGTTGTTTTAGAAGAATCAAGGAGGTCTTGAATCTATATTCTTGAACTATATGTGGCCCGAACATATAGAGTACATTTCAAATCATAGAACTGCTTTAAATAATTTTAATATAAATCTTGTTCATTCAAACAAGTATTTGACGCCTACATGGAATAAACTAAAGGATGTTCGATATTTTAAAAATCTACTCAGATGAGGTTGATTTATTTTTCATGTTTTTCCTGATCTGGGTAAATACCCAAGAACAGAAACCACCTAAAGGAAAGTGTGTTTTGCTTTGATGCTTTTAAATTTATATATAGAATATTTCTTCTTTGGTCCTGCACATGAGTCGCTAGTTTGATCCATCATTAGACGAGCGTTCAAGGGAACTCAGTGGCCCAGCTGTCATGAAGGTAGTGAGGTACTGACAGCCCCAGTGTGGTCCAAATGCAACATAAGAAAACCATAACAACCAAACCAATTTTTGCAGAAATATTCTTGAACTGAGGACGAGTTTGCTTGAATAAGAAGATATGTATTTTCAGACCCATCTAGTGTACAAGAAGAAGAAAAAAGTTGATATGTGCTGCACTCCAGTTGAAACATTAAGTTCAGGGAAAGAATCTGTCACTCGGTGCATGTGTTACTTTGCGGCGGCAGCGTTTACCTGCTGTTACATTAAACATGAGTTATGTCCCCCACGTTTCTGCTCGTGATTGTGCTGTGCATACAGTAATCGCCTGTGTGTCTGTGGAGCTTCTGTCAACGTTGCAAACAAATGGGATCTGGCTGCTTGTCTTGGTTTTCCATGCCTTTTCATCTAAAGCAAAACAAATGGAGGACTTTGAAGTGTTGCCACAAACTCTCCAGTGAGCGTGTGAAGATTCCCCGCAAGCTATAAACACACACGTGTATACAGAACATATTGTACATATTTGCTAATCACAGACTCCTGCATCAGATTCACCATAGTCACGGTAACTACTGACCGTTATTGTTTTAAACTAATAAACTGTTTAACTCCCCCCAGTGATTAATAAGCAAGACAACAAATGTGTTAATAGATTATTTATATAAATGATCCCACAAATGTCTCTGTGACGGAACAGCATGGCTGAGACAAACACAAAACTCCAAGACAAGTCCAGCCAGTCACGGGGAAGATCTGCTGTGGATGTAAAAAGCAAATCGAATCTTGCTAATCAGTTGCGGCCTCACATCGACTGATGCGAACATGACCCCCGTGCACCCACTTCTACTCTTGCCTCTAAAGGTGACCTGATCAATCTCTGCCACAGTTGACATTCATTTTGTATTTCTCTTTGACATCATTTAAAAAAAAAAGATTTTTTTTTTATTTTTTTATTTTTATTTCCTTCTTGTTTCAAAAATGAAAGGCGTGGCAAACATTTGATTACTTTATGACCCTAACTGAATAACATAATGTTAAGAATACACAATTACCAATTATTATTACATACAATATAATAATAGTGTAACACAATATTATTATAATTTAATCACAATAATATTTTATGTTCTCCAGCCTCAAACATTTTCGCCATAACTAGGTTATTTACCTTATATAATTAGTTAAGATAAATAGGATCAATTATGTATAAATGAGTAAATAAGTGCATTTAAAAGTTAACATTAATAATAACGATTGTTTTTTGCCAGTTTGAAGTAGATTTTGAAAACATAAACAAAAAGCATGGCCAACTTGAAAGAGCTAAAATACTGAACACAAATGGTCTTGACAAACTTACATCCGTTAGCAAAAGTAATTAAAAGTTATATCACCATAAAAAAAATAGGGTTAAAAATATGTACTGTATACTCGATATTAATTTATGAACAGTTGATACATCAATCCTTTAATCCATGGATCTATTAATTTGACTCCTTTCATCTGAGGTTGGATCTTTGGTTTCACAGATCTTCAGGTCAAACACGACATACAATCTTTCAGGTCTCAAACCCAATATTAGTGAATAACAAATTTCACATGTTTGTAAACAACAAACCTGCAAAAGAAAGAGAAATCGCTCCCCCATAAATAGTAGCCTAATAAAATATTGATATTTGTCATCAGTGTATCAATATTTCCTCGCAAGAGCGAGCAATACAATTTATTATGAAATTGATTTGTTGTTCCATCCCAAGCGATACTGAGCGTTTTAGCAGTAGCTAAAAAGTAAAAGAGAGCTCAAGGGAATAATCACCTGATCACCCCCGGGCTGTCCCTGAATGATACAACATTACCCTCCGGGTGAACAAAACAATTGTTTCAGTCTACACTTGAATTATAAATCAGTACCAAATAGGCTTTAGTCCTTGGGTGCCTGTATGTCAGCCTGTGGGCACCGAAAGGATTACCCCTGAGTGCTTAGATGATTGTAACCAGAAGGCTCCGATAGGTTGAAAAATTTAACAAAATTAGAAAAACAATGAAACAAAAACCTCCAGTATTTAGATCACACTCCCTCAAGACTCTCAAAATTGCTGTGTTTGCACTATATAACCATCCATGTCCTAATCTGTAGCCCTCGATCTGTATCTGCATAGTACCCTATCGTTTAATAGTATTTGAGTAGTGTAATACTGGTAACGCATATTAACTATCAATAAGCTACTGATTGATATATGTGTTAACAACACATAAACCACTTATTAACCATTGTAAAGTACTGACTCGCACCATTGCGATGATATCCTTCCCTTATAGGAATATATTAAAGTGTTCACTCTGAACTACACCTTAATTACTGTTATTAATATGTAATACATAAGTCATTAAAGATAAGCTTGGTGATAACTAACTTCTCCCTTTTTACCATAGTACCTCAGTACAATGAGATTAGAAAAGTATTTAGGACGCTGTAAATACTTCTAGATTAGTTCCCCCTCAGGAGAAAAAGATGGTTAAGCGTAAAACATTTTTTGATTATAACTGTCAATTATTTGCGAATAAAAAAGTTTCAAAAGTATGAAAATGCTGCCACTATAGAATAGGGAACATATTCTCAATTACAAATACTTATTTTTAAGTAGTAAGGATGCTGTTGATATTGGTATATATGTTGTTGCTTTATCCTTTAAAAGAGACAGTGTTATTAACAGTGCATTACTTATCTCATGGTACTAAGGCTACTAGAGAGAAGCTAGTTTTCACCAAAGATCAAAGTCGTTTATTTCCTAATAATTAATTAGCTCCACTTCGTTAATAATCAGTCATTAATGTATAGTTCAAAGTGAACACTTTAATATAAGATTGACTTTATTATTCCAACTGGAGATCTCCTTCTGGTAATTGGGTAATATTGAGTGAGTTAGTACTTTAGAATGGTTAATATGGGGTTAATTTGCTGTTATTACATACAGTATATGAGAAGTAGCTTAATAATAGTTAAACATGTTCCCCATTCTAAAGTGTAATTGAAATAGGAATTATTTACTTTTCCTTATGCATATTTTCCCCTTTAATTCCCTGCACAAAGAGACTGACTGTCACAGATAAAGAATACTTCAAACAAGTTTGAGGTGAGTAAATATTCTGCTCTAATATTTGCCAGAATGCTATGTTTCGTGTTTGGGGTTTGAAATCCTTATGAAACTCTGACGCAAATAAAGTAATGAAAAAGGGCCTTCTACTTGTGTAATTAGAAACTACAGGATGTACAATTTCTTCATGTTTATTTCTTGCGTTACACTCCTCAATTTCAAATCATTCAAATATCAGATATGCTCTTCATTTTGCTCTATTTCCTGGATATTACGTGCATATAAATAAACTGTAATTGATCATACATTTGTAAAGAGCCTCATTTCTGAACCAAATTCTTGATGATTAAAACAAAATGGAAACCTCCGAAACGCTTTATTATCATAATCATGCCCCTTCAGTTTGGAATGAGCTTTTGATTGACAGTACACTCACCGTTGTATGCCCTCAAATCCTGACTTCAATCTTCTTGGCGGCATCGTGGCTCAAATGACAACATTTGTTCTACAAAGAGACTCCCTGTGAATGTTTGACACTCTCCCATTAAGTCGGTATGCTGTTCAACGCTATTAAGGTCGTGTTTGGGACGAAGGTGCAGAAACAGGCGCGTCAAGAATCGGCGACTATTTTAGTCGCAATATTTCCATTGATTTATTCCTGCAGATGTTTTCTGCCACACACCGAATCATTTTTCACTGCCTGTGCTGCGGTGCCGCTCCCAGATGATGTTCAATAACAATTTCATCTGCTTTGCCTGTGTGTTTGTGTGATAAGACGCTCTGTTCGGTTACACCAAATGCATTTTGATTGTGTTGCCAATATCTCAGGAACATATTGAATTGCACAGCGGAGGGGAGAGATATAGTTCAGGAATCTGATGCCGCTGTATATGTGCCTGGTTATTATGAGGCCAAACAAAGATGGTTACTGTTACTTTATATAGTGGTTTCATTCTTAGTGCTGTGTAATTTCTCCACCATGTTTTGAAATAAACTCTCTTATAAATCTCTTCTGCAACAAGGTTTGTTTTATAGCCACATAATGGATTAATGTAAATATTTCAGCACACATCATGTAAAAAAAAAGGGATCGTATTAACTTTAAAACACCCCCAAAATTTAAACTCATTTTTCATTTCCCTCCTACCCTGACATGCCATCTAACAGGATACAGTGAGTCGAAAGTGCAGCAGTCATTTTTATACCAACGAGCCGCTCACCGTTGAATTAGCAGTTTTGTAGAAGTAAGAAGGTAAACGAACACCTCAAGGCGTGGGAGGCGGCGTCTCGGAGGAAATATGTAAAGTAGAGCAGTCCGAAAATGAATCTGGAGGTTCACAAGCATCTAAGTTGTTAGCTTGTGGAAAGATACAAACTAGAGAAATCAACAGGGATTTGAAAGATGCTTTACAGCCCCCAGGGGACATTACTTTTGGACAGTTGTTGCCTCAGATTTCTAAAAAGAGCCACGATGCCTTGGGATATAAACCGACTAAATGTTACTTTTCTGGTTCAAGACTCAACAGAAGAGAGTCACAACAGTTAGGCTATTTAGCTAAAGTAGTATGAAGGGTCATTGAGATGTCAGAACATCCTCACTTTACAGACTTTTTCAATAACCTGACAACTAATTCGATTTAATACGAGTTACTGTATTAATGTAAAATGGATTCATTGAGCATGCAATAGTCTGATTCTGGCACAGCTGTTTTTTGCAATTTCATGGCTTCAGGGTTCCCCTCTAGACAAACAAAACCTCTGTCCACACCGCCAGTAATAAGTGAGAACTGGCCACTGTCGGGCAACCTATACATCTGCTCATTATTTTCATGGACAGGAACTTAGGAGAGCTTTTTTTGTAGATGCTGAGGTTCACCCTGGTCCATCTGGAGCAGTGAATATATTCCCATCATGAAGACATAAATACATTCTGTCAAAGCTCGTTGTAAATTAAAAGATGGCCTGTCAACGAATGTAAACTAACATTTGCTCTCAGTAATTAGGTCTGGTCATTAGGAGCAATTAGTAGCTCTCCAGATCCTACGTGGCGTAGAAGTAGCTCAGAGGCTATGAAAAGGATGAACAACAACAACAACAACAACCTTGCCAAGAGAAAAATTTAGACTTTCAGACAATTTTTGAGCACCAGTCGCTGAATTAAAAGGGACTTACGTTTTTTACTATAACTCCGACAAGGTAAGGATTACTCTGAAAATGATCTCAACCCTTAGTCCACATGATCTGGGTTTAATTTTTGGGTGAACTATCATGTATTGTATCGTTATCCTTGTTTTTTACCACTAGATTCTTGCCAATACACACTCCTATTTGGAAGACGATATGTTGGTTGATGTAATGGAATGCTAGGCTCTATTCATTGGTCTATAATTACAGTCTTTTAATTAACTTAGACATAATTGAATGTGGGAAGCACAGTGGTTAGCACGATTGCCTCACAAGAACAAGGTTGCGTGGTTTGCTTCTATGTCAGGAGGGAGCCAACCTTTTGACCTTTCTGTGTGGAGTTTGTTGTTCTCCCCGTGTTGCCTGGGTTTACTCCGCGCACTCCGGTTGCCTCCCACAGTCCAAAAACGTACAGAGGTTGATTGGGAACCATTTGGAAATCTTCCATAGGTATGAGTGTGTCTATGAATAGTTCTTTGTATGCCATGCGACAGATTGGACATATGAATGAATTTATAATTTATAATTTTTGTGTGTACTTAAATAATCCAACATTCTCTTAATCTTTTTCAGTAAATTTCCCCTTAAATTGCCTTTTAAAATCAGCATCCTGATATGTCACATTTTTAAAATGTTGAAGACATCTTATAATGTTACCTCTGCTGTCAATCAATTGGAGCATCAGTCCAAAAGCTCTGATTTAAATTCAACCACTCCACAAGCTTGTTGGCAAAATCAATGAGATCACTTAACCTCTGTAAATAAACACCAGTTTGGTACTGACACAATTACAAAATCAATAGCAGCACATCATTACTTACTTCATGCTGTCAGTGTTGGTCTTCCCAGAGTTATTGGGTTTATCGGTGCCATCAACCATGACAGTCACCTGAATAACAAAATCACACATTGATCTCGGTCACACCGGGAAGTCTTGGACTGCTCTGCATCATTGTTTTTGTAGAAGAAAAGTCCTGATCCACTATAAAAAAGTTTATAAGTGGGGAATGTACCTGATGGCAAGATGCTAGCTGTAGCATTAGCTGTAGATGACTGTAACACACAACAGGTCGTCACCATTGACAACTATTGCAACTGGAAAATAAACCGTAGGTGTTTTTGAATGATCTGATCAATAAGAATAGTATTTATACTTTATTCAAATGTGCAGGTAATGTATCCAACATTGAATTACAAACTATCCGGACATGTGCAGTACAGACCAATAATAGCCTGAAGCATGGAAGATGAGATGTTTTCTTACTGGACGTATCTAACGGTTTGTAAAACCCGCGGGTAGAAGACACACTTCCCGGAGAGAGTAACTTCAATATTGTCGAACAATTGTTCCCCATTATCTACTTGACATGTGCCGGAGCCACCAGGAATACATATTGTCATGAGGCTAACATCCTCAGTGACACACTACAAGCCCAGACAGGGTGTTAACATGGATGCTTGGTATAATCCACCCCTGTGGATTCAAATTTAATTCAGAACCAGCTGGAAGGAATCATACCAAAAATCCTCTTTTATAATTTGGATCAAGATGGATTAGATCGATGCATGTAAACACAACTAATGAGTCATTTTGTGTAGATGGTAAATCAAAGTCTTTCATCAGATTCACCATGATGATGATGATTTATTTTTATATCTACACTTCAAAATTAGATTCTCCTCTTATCTTCATCCATCCTTCGTATGCAGAACAATGCCATAAAAGTCTGAGGACGAAAAGTAGCTCCATCATTTTCAACCTTTATCAATTCAAACAGTCAGACGCTCAAATGTTGGCCACAGGGGCACTTATTTGTCGATCTTCAGAACCAAGCGGCAGACCATGAAATTAGTTCATTTCAGCACCATGAGATGCAAATGACTAGGCTGCCTGTCGTCGATGGTGCATTAAGAAAAAGTAGGAATTTTGTCATTTTCGGTTTTGTTCTGAAAGGGTATTGCGACACAAAAACACACCATATTAGTTTCTACCTTTCTGACCTGACGAGGATTTTCATTTCACTACCCAAAGGTCAGGTGTGATGGACTTATTTAGCTCACTCATTTCCTCTTCTATATCCAGTATTATTTAAATGAAGCCCTCGGTGACCTTCTTATCAGACACACCATCTTTTTTAGAGGAGTTCTGTTATTGGTAAGAAAGTTAATTTGAGGATGGAGTTACATTACACCGGTGAATACTGTCTGTACGTCTACGTGTGGAAGACGTACGTGTTCTGGTCCAGTCTTTTTCAGCGTAAACGATGAACGAGTCCTGCTACACCAACTTGAATGTGATAAAATTCCTCCATGTGAGTTATTCCATGAAGTGATAAAATACAAGATACATGGTCGTAAACTTTTATGTGGGCATTAATGACTTGTGGTTATTTATTTTACTGCAGCACTTTACAGTGTATGAATATTTACTGTGTACCAAATAAAATGATTCAGAGTTGGTCAATAATATTATATGTCTAGTTTAACATATATTTTATATAGTTTCAAATGCCATGAAATATTTATGCACATTTTCTAAAAGCTAGACTGTAAGATCAGACATAGACGCCAGTGAGGAAACGCATTGATATATATATATATATATATATATATATATATATATATATATATATATATATATATATATACTGTATATATACTGTATAATCAGGACTTTCACTAAAATAAAAATTTCATTAACGAGTGTTATTCTTGATTCAAAAAAGACATGACTGTACTCTTTGCCTTTTATATGTTTAAGAAGTGAGTTGTTTGAAAAAGAAAACTTCTGTCAAAATACCTACAAATTGTGCTTGTTTATGTATATATAATTCTTAAATGAAGAGACACCAAACAATGGTAAAATATTTGTAGTCATTTTGGATAAAGGCGTCTGCTAAATGCATAATAGTAAACAAACTAAACCAAAACATTATAACTTCAATTATTGATTGATCTGGAATAAATACATAAATAAATAATGAAACGAAACACTATTGATTACAGTATAGTATGAAAATATAGTATAGATGTATAGCAGAATATATATATATATATATATATATATATATATATATAACAAATCTTTATTAATTATAAAAATAAAATAAAAAAACTTTATTAATTGACAATTTAGACAGAACAAAAGAGGATGTCACCAAAAATACTAAAAATGGGTTTGATGATTCTAAATTCCAATTCAGGGATTTATTTTTCCTAGGGTATAATATACCAATAATATAGTATGTTGCATTTCACCATAGAGAAGAGACGTATTATGCCCAAATACTGCAAGGAAATAATAATTAAAAAAATAATACAAAAATAAACTGATCTAAAACAAAACATAGTCAAATAATGATTAAGATACAATTTATTTTTAGGAAGAGCAAAAACGAACTGGATAAATAGTGATGATTTTAATGATCCCACTAGATGACACTTTCTGCTCTATAATCAATAGTTTGAACAGCCGTTCTACTGTAACCTCAAATCTTTTTTAAACTGAGGGCGCCACCTACTGACCTCTAGAGAGAGGTCATTGCCTCACGATGCTCTCATAGCTTCTGCAAAAGTGCGTTGTGTACTTAAGAAGAAGCCTCTCAACGAACACTAATGTAAACCTTCAGACAGAAGAACGTGCAACTCTCACTAGCGGTCAGTCTATAATTTAAAACCACATTGATAATTCAGCTCGCATGTGGACATGCATGAAGTGTCGGCCATGTAGAAAATGAAACTGATTCAAATGCATGAAGAGCCGCTGATGCATGAAGCAAACAGACCTTGATGCCAACTCGTGGTCAAGGTCTGATTGAGTCCCTTAGCGCCAACCTCACAAAGAACAAGCAGCTTTCATCCACGGCGAAATCCCCCGGCCCATCCCCTCCTTTTCGACTTAGCATCAAAACAACGAGCTCCGCTGAAATATGCCAGACACAAGTTATTAGGCTGGCAGCCTAAAAATAGAAGATGGCACATTTTCACAACCCACATTATCATTCGCCAACAGATGCTTAAGGGAGACGGATGGCGCTGAAACGGTGCGTTTAGAGGCGAGGAATGAAACTATTTGTTTTAGCCATTAAATAAAAGAGAAGCAATTGAGCTGAAATATGTGTGGCGATGTTACTTGCTGCTAAATACCTCAGCAGTTTGGTGATGAATTTCAAACAGAAGAGGTCACACAGAGGCCAACAACAATGGATGTAGCAGTCTACATAGAGGGTGCGGAGGTGGAAATGAACCCGGGCTGATTATCACGCTGTTGTTTGCTACATTTTCTCCATTGAAAAGGAGAAGAAAGCAGAGAATATCAAGCGACTGCAGCGGCTGACAGTGTTATCAGGAGTGGAGAAGCAGTTTGTCTGAGGTGAAGAAACTTTATTAGAGTTTGCGTGGGAGGGAATCAGACTTCGCTGGGTTATTACCCCTGTGTCTTTCTCTCGTTAAAGTTCCCAAATTTCAAATACATCTCTACAACTGCGATATGCAATAATGCGCCGGGATTACAGTGATATCAAAGAATCGCATTTCTTTCTGTGATTACAATTTATGTCAAGACATGTCTTACATCATTTATAAGATGAGGACTAACAGATTCATATATATTTCTCTTTGACTGTTTTTGTTCATATTGTGAAAAACAACAATATTATATGACTATATATAAAAGTCAACTCATTTTAAGTATTTTGAGCTTCATAAATTAAATTATCTTTTAACAGATGAGTTGAATAAAGTTTATTTTTTCAATGACTATGTAATAACTTGACTAAACATTTAATTTTGGATTTTACAAATCATTTGTATGTCTATCCATCTATACATCGTTTTGTTTTTTTTGTCATTCCTTTTTTTCTCCATCTTACCCACCATCTGTCCATGTATCTTTCAGAATCAGTATTACAGTATTACTTCAGTACTACCCACTGACCCGGCATCCATCTATTTGGTCAACACTTAACAATAACACACTGGCTGTTTTTAAAACTCACCTGGAGACTCACCTTTTAAAATTGTCATTTTTGTTTTAAAGTTTCAATATTTGGTAGTTCCGTTTTACCAAAAAATGTTTTAACTATCTTAACTAAACTTTTGTTTGACTGTTGTCTTTTTCCACCGTTGTTTTAAAATCTGTCTGTATGGTGTCCTTGTGTGTTTTGAAAAGCAAATTATAATTAAACATGATTATTATTATTATTATTCTCTTATTTTTATACATTTAGCCAACCCTCCATCCCTCCATTCATCCATCTATCTATCCCTCTGTCTGTCTGTTCAACAGGAAATATTTTGAACCACTGCTAGTACTTCAGAAGTTGGACGAATCCGTTGGTAGGTCATAATGGGTTAATGAAGCGTCACCTAGCGGTGCTCTCATTTTCAGAGCTTATTGGGGGGCTCTCTCTGTAGAGAAATGATGGGATATTTTATCTAAATAATTATTCAGAGCAGAGTAAATTTCACCCAGTGGCCTTGGAAAAAATAAAGATACCGAATTATGAAGCTTCACCAATTCATAAATATACAGTTTGACTGACAAGTGGATTTCTTTTATAAAAATTGCAAATGCAAATACAAAAAAAAGGTTCGATATAATCAAGATTGTGTTTGAGGTGCATCACAATCCATCACACTGTTGCTATAGCAAAAGCAGGGTTTGCCAGATTCACTGCAATTTATTTCAGCGGATATTAAAAGTTATTCTACATTTATACGTGATGGACACACACACCAACTAATCCTTGGCACTGGATTCAAAGTGAAGCGTCCAAAAGAAGCAGATCTTCTCATCTCATCCACAGTCTGGAACAAGAACCTCTTTATTAATTCAGAGGCAGAAACATGGAGAGAACCAGGCTCCTGGTGAGTCGTCACTGTAGAATTGAGTGTGGAAGACATCAGAGTGGAAGAACTGGAGGAAAAAGAAAGAAAGTTTAGAATCACATATCTGTTCTGAACGCAGAGATACCAATTGATGGGCAAATTAAAACATTTAATCAATTTAACTTTTTAATTAAGTCTTTTTTTTTAAACCTTTTTGTTCATCAAGAAATTTTATTTTTTTTCAATTAGACCTTTACGGTTTTGAAGAGACCCTGGAGGAGAAGTACACACCAGGAGGGGTACGAAAATTTAAATAAATAGTATAATTTAACATCCCCAAAAGAAATTCAAGGTTACAAAGAAAAGCGAAAAACACACAAAATGGGTCATTGTCCAACAGTTTCCCAGAGACTGCGCGTAAGGAAAAAAAACAATCACCAGGTGCTCTCGGTAAAAAGGTCGAGGTCAAGTCATCCAAATCCACAGGGAAAAAACAACCAAGATAACGGGTTCAGGGCAAACAGAGAAAGTAAGAAAGAAGAAAAAAGGTACTAGAGTCAGAATCTGAGCTGGTGAATGTACCTTCAGGTAAACAGGTCCTCAGGTGGAGATGTTTAAAATACATGCAGCTGGTGGATCACAATTTGGGTCGCAGCTCTGGAAGATCCTGGGTTAAGCTCGGGAAAAGGGAATGAGGCAGGAAGTGTAACGATCAAAATAAAAGTGTAACGATCAAATAAAAGCATACAGGAAGTCTTCATGAAATGATTGACTTGATCCACGTTGTTGCAGTTTCATAGCCTGTAAAGATGTGTTAAACTCAAATGGAGTAACCTCAAAGTTAATGTGTTTAGATTTACATACTATTAGCAACACATTTTTAAACTGCTGAAGGCGCCACCTAGTGGCCTGTAAAGAATAGAACACTGCTTCATGAAGCTTTGTCATCCGATCACTATTTGACACAGATGGACCAGTTTGTGGAGATCGATTACTACATGAACTACAGAACAAGAGGCCGATACACTTGACTACGATTTAGATGTATTATCATTTAAGACTTGAAAACTGGTGTTTGAATCTGAACAGTATTGATACTTTGGGAGTAGTCAAGACAAATTGCAGCGTGACCTTGTACGATGTGAATACAACTTTAAACTTGTTAAACACTTTTACTGGAGTCCATTTTATTTTTTTGGCAAACGTTTGTGTTCTCTGCTTCTGTTCGCGCTTACAATGTGTAGATTGACAAGAAAACACTCTGTCTTTGTTCACCTGCCATTTGTTGAGCAAAGCCTCACAGAATTCTGCTTCCAAATATTGATCACCAAAGTTCTATCCAAGTCTTTAGAACGGGTCCAACTTTTTTTTACAAAAACAACCATGGAAGGTGCCATGTTACTTCACTTGTATTTCTGCACAATCGACTCATTGATTCTTTTAAGATGATTACATTTTTTTTTAGTGACATTACAAATTATTTTGTGGCATTTAAACAACGTCTGACATATTCCAACATCCACGTGTCAACTCCGAGAGTCAACTTCACACCTGCCTGGATATATTTGTGCAGCACTTCAGCTTTTAACATCTGCGTCTTTGCCTGCCATGTTTTGTCAGGCGACCGCAGCTGCTTCACAGCGGGGGAGACGCAAGTATTCACTCTCGGTGTGTCAGTGAACTTTAACAGCTTTTAATCAAAAGGTGTTGCCAGGATAAAGAGCTTCTGATTTGTTTTCTTCTCTTTCTGTGTACGTCTCAATTTTGTCAAGACTGGGATGCATTTATTTTTCGTAGCTCTCCCGGAATATGTGTGCTGGTTGTTTTTTGGAGGAAACATTCTAACATTAATTGAGTATTATGTGCACATCAAACTAGAGCCTCGGATGGCCTGTATCTCAAAGTAGCTTCTGGTGAGATAAAAACTCCTTTTCAGAGAGCAGCGAGCTAAAATGATAATTCTCATTTTTTAAATTCATTCATATTACTTATTTAAAAAGTAATAATTATACATAAACAAAAATTAAAACCGAAACACTATTTCCCTGACATTTATTATTATAATTCTCATTATTATAAGTAGTAAAAGTATTTAAACAATGCCATCAGTAGTTATAATAATGTACTGGGCGTTAACTGGCTGAAAAATATAACATTTTATCTGCTGGCTTGAAAAATAATTATCCACATGAATTATCATTATTTTTATGCTTTTATGCTAATGTTTGCTCCTTGCCCTGTACTGTGCATCAACCTGGATCTCTGCCTTCATCCAGCCTGGATCTTAATTCCCACATTCGAAATAATCATTTGTATAATGCAGATCATATACAGTTGTGGTGACGTGCAGAGGATTTGAATGCAGCGTTATTATTATTATTACAATATACAATGTTACAGAGAGCATCTCGGATCCTGTTTACATAATCAGACGATGTATTTTTTTATAGTAGCATCAAAGTGTTGGTCTTCCCACAGCAAACCTCACATAAATAAACAACAGGACACACCCATTGAACACACAACTCACGCCCGAACCCTCTCCCTCGAGACATAGATATTCAACTCTAAGATGCAGACAAGTGCATAAGAGCCTAATACCATCCATAATAACAACCCTTACAGAAGGTTAAGGTGACCTAAAGCTACACTGTATTATCTTTTATTTATGTAAAGTGTGTTTGTTGTTTTCTGTACTGTTCTGGGCTGTCAATGGTAATGTTGTTGTGGACAAGAATTTCATAAAGTCTCGATTCCAGTTATTATGTTAAAATGTGTTGGTTTGAGCTACTGCTTTTTTGCAAGAAGAATTTGGTTAAGTTCTGACTGGAAAATCAAATCATGGAAACTGTTTCATTGATTTCAATTCATACAGGTCCTGACACTTTTAGTCATTTTTTAGTTACCATCCACTTTAAGCGAGTGTCTGGAACAGAATCTGCCCAAATCATAATTTAGAATCATAACTTGTGTTATAACAAATCAACATGTAATGATCCTCGATAATGCATTCCTTGTGGGAGGTGAATATTAAGATCGTAGGCAGATGATGACAACATGGCAGAGACAATACAAACTGAATGACAGTCTCTATGTTTGCAACTCTCTCTCCTACATCCCTACATGTTCATAAATGATGCCGAGGAGAGTGGAGATTCTGAGCCGATGATATGACATTTCGGCGTGATGTTCACACCCACACAGAATATTGACCTGCACTTTAAAGTGACAGGCGAGGCAGTTCAGACGTTTTTTTTTCCCAAAACCTCACCAATAATCACAGGCGCACAGTCAGTACTGCATATTATTATTTCATCCCTGATTATTATTATTATTATTATTACATGATCCACACAACAATGTTTTTAACTTCACATTATGAAAGGCTTTGATCTACAAGTGTGATCTTAGGACATGAATTGAGTCTCTCGTTCGTCTGGTTTGTGAATGTCCTGTTGTTTACCGAGTGTGGATTATTTACTGCCCTTCAATCGTATATACTGTCGTATATGTGTGTGTGTGTGTGTGTGTGTGTGTGTGTGTGTGTGTGTGTGTGTGTGTGTGTGTGTGTGAAGACATGACTTAAGCGCGCAGGAAGACACATCTCCGTATGTACACACTCGTTAGGACAAATCAATTGTAATGAGGCGCAAGATGAACGAGGTCGTTTACAATATGATTTGTTTCACGTTGTCCTCCCAAAAGTGATGAAAACAAGAGTCGCACATTATGGAGGATAATGGAATGACTTTCGTTATGTACCTAATGTATATGCATGTGTTGGAGCAGCATCATGTGACTTAGAGATTTAACGTTGACTTGTGAATGAAGTGTTTGTCAGCAGTGTCATGGACAACACTTGAGTTAATCTGAAGAGAGAATCTTTCTCCTGTTACACCTGGATCTGGATCTATCCATTCTTTCTTATCTGTGGACACAACCCCTGTAAGAACACACAACACCAACATGCTCCATGAAGAGACCAGACAAAAGTTCCATTCCAGTTCACACACTTACAGGACATCACTCTGGATCCAAACATGGCACAGTCATGATTGATGTTGAAGGAAATATGAAAGGAACATACCTGAGAAAAGTCCAGTCTTTTCTTGATCATAACGACAGATTCAGATATTGAGTAAAGAGACTCTGACTGCACGTTGTTACTCTGGGAGGTGAACAGGACAGAACTTTGGAAAAGATGTTTCATACAATACAATGTATTTTGATTTAATGATACATTTTTGGTGCTTCATTTGTTGTTAACTTAAACACAACAAAATCCTAACTAAAGTCCTTGACCCTACTCCACAGTTCAGGTTCTCTCAAGTAGACAACATGTTTAAAAAATACAACCTAATTTACATATTATATATATATATTTAAATCAAAGTTTATTTTCCTTAGCATGATTTTTTTTTACAATGAGATCGGAAACATGTGATTTTGAAGAATCAATCTTTGGGGTCCTGTTTTCTTCCCCATCCAAGAGGCTGATTTGAATTGGGATTGAAACTTCCAACACTTGAGTAAAAAAAGCTTGTTTCATTAGCTCTACCAGTGGATATATAAAACACCAGAAATACAAACTTAAGAGAATGACAGCTGTTGAAGCATGGGTGTTTTTAATGACCAAAAGGGTTATTATTGAAAATAAAATTCAAGAATGAAATCCTACCAAAAGTACATTTAGAAACTCATTAATAAACTTGATCACTACATCAATGTTTTAAACCGCATTCCTTCAAAATAGTATCTTTATTAGAAAAACAAAATCTTAACAATAAAGTAAAACTCATATCTATATTTATTTTTATTCTAATGACCTTTTTAACTTGCTTTTCAAAAACCATGCAGTCCTATTTAGCAAGAACAGGAAAAGTTGTTAAGAACTTCATTAGGTGTTCTTCCTCAGTCTTTACTTCTACATTCACTTTGCATTATTTTATTTCTGGTCCTATGAAGGAAACGATAAACGTAGCTTCATATGACAAACGCCTTGTAACATAAAAACTTCACATTAGCTTTGTAGCATAATTTATGACCACGCATCTTTAAGACTAAATACAGTTTGGAGAGGACAGAGTAGATCTTTTTATTACGTCAGGAAAGTATTTACCTCTTTGGGAGCAACAGTACCCGGCAGTGAAAAAAGAGCAAATGAGGTGAAATAAGATGTAAATGTGTCAAACAAACATGTGTCAGTGTTATGTTTTATTTTTATTGTGGTTTTAATTTGATTGGTGACTTCCTCTTTTCTCCTCTCTCCTCTGAGGGCACACGGCTGGAGCCGATCAAACAATCAACTTCACTTCTTCTACCATCTGTCTCCAGACCAGTGTGCTGGACTAAAGTTTCCCAACGCTGGTGATTGGCTGCAAATTCTTTTCTTGTGTTTCTTCCCTTGTGCTTGGAGCTTGGATTTTGGATATTGGACTTCGCATCTTGCCTGAGTATTTAAGTCGTTTTTGAGACTGTATTTGACTTTTCAGAACCCACTTTTCCTTCTTCTGTTTATTCCAAGTGTTGGCGTACAATTTGGCTTTGGACTTTCCTTGTGAGATATTAGACTCTGTTTTTTATGTTTTGAGTTTTGGACTCTTGTTTGTGTTTGAACGTTATTAAATTTGTACTTTCTACTTTTTTTTTTACCTGCTCTGAAATTCGCTTGAGACTCTCACTCGCATTTTGGTTCTGTTTGCTATAGATCGTGACAGTCTGATTGTTTATTTGTATCTGAATTAAAATAAATGTGAAAAAAAAAAAATGTATACACTTTGGTTTCACGCACGCATGAGAGTGAATGCTCAGTTGACTATAAGAATGTCCAAAAAAGCAGCATAGGAAATTTACTTGTTTACTTAATGTCTTTTGTTACCTCAAACTTTGAGAAAATGAGTTAAGCTCAATTTTTTTTTTTTTTGTAGTTGCTCTCCTGCTTTGACAACAGATATAGAGTATTAACAGTTCAGTTTAAGGTCCTCAAACAAGTTCCAAACCTAAAAAAACGATTGTTCTCTTCAGTACAGTTCTGTAAACGAACGTGCAAGTAAGATGATTTGAACATCATGTGACTCTTTTTGCTGTATCGTTATTTGAATGAGTTGCCTTGTTTGATTCAGCCATGAAAAAATCGGGCAAAGGAGATACATACATGAAGACTTGCACGTCGCACAGACAAGTACACACAGTCGTCACTGGTGTTTATATGTTATGACTTTGTTAATGAAACTTGTGGTTATCACACTTGCAGGAGTACTGGTGTGTGAATTCTGCTTTTGTCTCGGTCAATAATTCGTCTTTCCTTTATCAGCAATTAAACGGTCTTCAGCAAATACCAAAATAGTACGAGGTTAGCTCCACTGACCTCCTTTAGCCAAGCATGACAAGGTTCTCTTGAGGTTTGACGTCACATCTTCTGGCTGCACCTTGACTAATGACTCAAAACTTAATTTCCTGACTATGACCAGGCGACAGATGAGAATCAATCTCCCTGCTAAGTTTTCTGCCTGTACTAATCTTGAAATGACAGCCATTAGGCAGTATTGCGTTTTATCTCCTGCTGAAATAATGACGATAAATCACTTGAGGTGACTCAACCATCCATTAGAAGTTTTATAGACGCTCTAAGAGTTTTGAAATGATGTCAGAGCCCCACAAATGTAACTTGGAGATTCATTTTAAATGCATTTTATGAATGTGTATCTTTTATTTTTATCCAAGAAATTCAATAAGAAATTTAATCTGGAAATGAATCTGAGCTCTCAAATCCCCTCGAGGTCCTTTGCCTAAAATAGTAACAGGCGTGACCATTTACCATTTTTGGAATACTGAGGCATCCTCGGGATAACCCTGACACATAACCCTGTTCCGTGACCCGGGTCACCTCATCGACATTATCTCTCCGTACAGATCAAAGCGACACTGCATGTGTACCGTAATCTGGACCCTTCCTGCTGCCCTGCTTAAGTCTTTCTGTTCGGTTGCATGTTGTTGCCATGGCGACGTCTGCACCGAGCGATAACGGGGTGTGACAGTTGATGAGGAGATAACCATCAAGTGAGAGTATGGCTCATTTCCTATTTCAAAGGGTCTATTAGGTCGTGCTGGAAAAGGGAGAGGAAAAACACCGTGGATGAAAGCTCTCTTTGGAGAAAAAACAGTAGCACACACACATTTCAACTGAGACGCCAGATATTAGTGAAGCTTCATGAAACAGTTTCCTCTTGTGAAAGGTAAGTACGTGGTGCCCAATTGACTGGCTGTTAAAGAAAATGGATTATATAGTAGGGAGCGCCATCTAGTGGGCACAAAAAATAATGACACTGTTTCGTGAAGCTTCATCAACACATCACTCTCCGGTCGTTTCCTCTATTCTGAGATGCAGCCGTTCTACCTTTTTAATCTCAAGAAAAGGCCACATTTTAATCTTCTTTAATCCTCAATTACAGTCTTTTGCTCACATCCCAGAGCTTATGGCCATCATTTATTATTTACATTCACATTGTAAATTTCCATCTACTATTTAAACAGGATCGACCAGTACGTGTCCACTCTCCTTTTGCCCACTGTAGTTTCAGCGCTTATCAAACCTCCCTGCAAAAAGAAAGACCTTAAACAATTGTACTGCAGTGGACAGATTGTATCTTCATCTTGCATATGAACCATGGTCTCTAATGTAGAGGCGCTGATTCTCATCCCTGTGTAAGTACCGTTTCCTGCCCCACTATTTCAACCTGTGTCCTTCCTACATGTTGATGTCACATTCTGCAAGTCTTTTCAAAAGCTTATTTATGAGTAAATTAAACTTTAATTTAGCCCTTAAAGAGCTCTTTCTACCACACATTAAACATTTGTTTTAACAAAAATAAACATATTTGACAACATGAGCTACATCAGACACATGTAACTATACAATTCAAAGTTAATGATGAAGTGACTAATGGGGATTACAGAATAAATAGATGTTTTAATTAAACTAGGAAATCTTTAATGTGTAACTTGTGAGTTCAAAAAGTGTAACAGTTCGGCCAATCAGTTGCTGAATCACACGTAGCCCAAACAAAGTCAAAGTCAAATGTGTCTTTTTGTTCATTAAAAAGTTTTCTTTGAAATTAAATTTACTCATAAATAATAAAAAAAAAATACATCATATTGTAGGACCGAAATGGTTCTTGCAGAGCTCTCTTCACATCCAGTTGCAGCTGGTTATTGTGACAACTGATGGTTGGAGTCAACACCACATTCTTAAATATGACTGATGGTTAAACACTTTCTGTGTTGAGACAATATAATAATCTAACATCACACAGTATTCATACATATTCCTGAGCCAATCAGTTAACTGTATTGAATAAATATTTTATTCAGAAACAATAAAGTGTCTAAATAAAATCTTGCAAACCTTTGGAAGTGAAAAAGTGACACACACACACCTACAGTCACACACCGTGAATTAGGCAGTGATGATGAAGGCAGAAGGGACAGAACATCAATGACCTGCTCCAGGAGATGGCCCGCCCTGAACTCCTGGATCACAGTGGCTGCCAAATGCCACGACTGTCACGCCACATAAACCCTGAGGAACCAGCGTCACTTTCTTCTTGTTTTAACTTATCCATGAAAGCGAAGGAAGCCTTGTTAAGGTCGGACTTATAGTTACAGAACCCCAAAACATGTTCAACCATTAGATTCCATTAATATTTTAAAGGATTAGTCACTTGCGACTGAAACCAGTAATATTCGTACCACGTGCTTGAAGACGAGGTAAACAAAACCACAATATGGCTGTAAATAAGAGCCTTGGACGAGGTCTGTGTTTATTAAGCATTACAATTTTTTTTATGAACACTAACCTTACTTACTTACTAACTGTTACCAAATATAGGATTACACCATATTTGTAAATGGGAAAAAAGCAGCTTAAGTGCTTTTAAATTTGCCTCTTACAAGATTTTATTCACAGCTATAATGAAAATGTGACTTGTGTAACCTTAATAAAGTAACCTTAATAAATATCAAATAAAGATCTAAATGTCAACCGCAGCCAAGGTCAAATCCGGTCCTTGATGTATCCACTTCCTCACAAACATTTACACACTCCCAGGTCGAGTGTGCCGCTCACGTCACGAGAGGCGACATCATTCAGCGGGAGCCCATTTCTCATCAGTCCTTGGTCCAGATGAACAGGTGCAGCCATGCAGGGAAGCAGTTTCCCCTCCAGAGGGAGGAGAAGGACAGTCACGGGAGTCCTTTGCTGGCGAGTTAAAATAGGACAAGTCTTATCTGATTTAAGACCAAAATAAAAACATGTTCAGAGCACAAAAACTGGTAAAATAAATGAGCAAATCAGCTACAAAGTATATCCTTTTTTGTAACATTACAGTTCAATACCTTTTATATATTAACTTAAAACTGGCAGATGTTTAAGTGATTTAATTGATTTATTTTTCTATGGTCTTCTTGAAAAGCCTTTTATTAACCATGATTCATTGCATTAACTATAGTACATTTATAACTATATAGTGAATTACTTTGAACATTTAAATCCCACAGAGTAAGAGCGCCACCTCTGGAAAAATACGACACATCTTCATGAATCTTCATCAGCCAATAGTTTGTTGTTTTAAATTCTAATATTCCATTTCATCCTCACCAGCCCGCCTGTCTGATACTCCTCACTGACAAACACAAGTGAGCTCAGTACGTCCATGTAAGAATGACGGCAGACTTGTTATTAAGTACAAAATCGCAGCGTGAGTCCCTCCTCAAATCACCCCCTGTAGTGGGTTTTTCTCCGTCTCCTGATTAACATCCTTGGTCTTCCAGCACTTTCCTGTCCAACCAGCAGCTTGATAACACCTTTCAGACACATAAGTGAATCTTGTCGGTATAAATACTACTTGCTCACTTGGTACTCGCACGGTAAAACCTCTATAGACCATTTTTCTGTCAATCATTTTCACCACCATCACAACTGCCCTTTGAGATTTGAGAAGAATTTTGTGGTATTTAAGAGTTGAACTGTTATTTGCCATTGAAAACAACAACAAATGTGAAGGCTAATCATGTATCCTTCTCTTGTCAGAGGTATAAAACATCGCAGCGGTTCAACAGCCGTGTCACGACGTGTGTACGTATCACGGGGTAACAGTCCTTGAATGTCCGAGTGTTGACAGGCCGTCAGACTTAGCGGAGGCTTAACTGGCCGCGGTGTCAGTCATCTCATCAGTTCAGAGACTCCACGAGTCGTCTGCTGATTCACTTAGTGTCAACACCTCCTCATCATCATCGGCGGCTGAAGGCAGCGCTGACCTCTCGCCGCGTCGGGCCGTGGTATTGATACGTTGACCCTGTTAATGCAGATAGGCTTCTCACAAGTTACTAAAGACACTCAATTGACTTCTATTGCCTCCTATGAGAAGCACGTCATCTATGTTGGCATATAATCGTTTCCTACCATTTGTGGACTTTGTACGGCATCAACATCAACGTCATCAATGATACTACAGAAGCAATTTAAGAGCCTTGACAGTCTGATCCTGTAAATATTGGAATCAATTCAGTAATCACTAATACTTCTATAACTTCTTCTACTTCTACTTTTAATACTTACTCTACTACTTTTTCTACTTCTACTACTAATTATTCTAATTCTACTATACTTCTACTACTCATTTTTCTTCTACTAATTATATTACTTCTACTACTCCTACTTCTACTTTTACTACTAATTATTACACTTCTTCTACTACTTATTTTAAAACTAACTTCCCTTTACGACTTATACTTCTACTACAACTAATTCTACTACTTCTACTCCTCGTTTTACTAAAAATTTTAATTTTACTACAAATTTGAATTATACTTTTACTACTAATTCTAAAAAAAAAATTCTACTGCTTCTAATTGTACTACTACTTCTACTACTACTTCTACATATTCTACTCCCACTACTACTACTTTTTCTACTTCTACTACTTCTACTTATTCATCTGCTCCTTTTTCTTCCTTTTTCTCTTTCTTTTTCTTCTTCTCCTTCTTTTTCTTCTTCTTCCCTTCTTCTTTTTTTTCTTCTTCTCAACCTTTTTCACTTTATTTTAACATTTTCACATCAGTCTTTTTCCTTCATGCCATCATTTCAACTGTTTCCACGCATTTTTACTTTGACTACTTTTTCAATCATTTCAAGCATTTCAGTTTTCAGCTGATTCAGCATATTCCCAATGCATTTTCTTCTTGAAATGCAAATGTTCTAGTTATATTAATATTTGACTTAAACTTATGCGAGCAATATTTAAACATTCTATTAAAAAATAAATTATAAGGGGAAAAAGATTGTGGTAAGTTATAAATGTATGAATTAAAGTGTTTCTATAAGAGAGGTATAACATTCAAGAATCTTCAGAATTCTGGTTTTATTGATTCAAATCAACGGAAGATGATCTTGTGTGAAAACATCATCTGTTTTTTTTTACACAAGCGTAGCTGTTGAGAATTTTGTATTATTTCTCGAGCAAAACAGGTGATACAAAATGTTTCAAGTGGAAGTTATAGAACACAATATCCACCTTTTCCATGGTTATTTTTACTAACCATTTCCACAAATTCCAATCACTTGTGGACTTTGTATGGCATCATCATAAACGTCATCATCAGCTGAACGATACTCATCTACAGAAGCAGTTTAAGATCTTTGACAGTAAAAATATCAATTTATCAAAAATGAAAAAAGTAGCTTCAAAGTATGCAAGTATGTTGCTCAATGGTGCTGTTCTCAAGACCGGCCTTGATGTACTCGGTGGCTTGGATTATCGAAGCCTGCCTGGTCTTGTTTTAATTCGTCTTGAAACCATTGACGGCCTTAAATTCCCCATGATTCATTGCATTAATTGTCTAGGACAAAATGGACAAAATGCACACAATTGTGTGGATACAAAGTGTGTATACAAAGATAGTTTTTGAGTTGACTTAGCTTGTTTGTTTTTTTCCGCTCCTAGAATTTTGCACATTTTTCGGTGCTGAAAAGTCTTGATCTTGACACCGTCTTACCACTTGTATTGTCTCGTTCTCGGCTGAGGCAGTTTTGACTGCACCTCTCTTTGACCACAGGGGTGACGCTTCTGAATCCTTAGCAACCATCATAGCCTGAAGCATTTTGTTTTCTCTTCAAAAGCACTAGATCCAGGATAAATTAATAATTTCTTTCGCTCCACGCCATCAACATCTCCTGAATATTTGATCCTATCTTTGAGATATTTGACGTGTGACGGACGCCTGATCCTATGAAGTTCATAGTGAAAGTAATAGATCAAGAAAATACAAATCCTTTGAAATAAATAAAACACATTGATTATCATAAAGTAACTTTTAAATTAGAGCAAATACAAAGAACAAACATATTTACAAAAGTTAATTATTTCTACATCCAAAATAATATGTTTATTCAATAGACCCAGCAGTTACTTCAGTCTCTTTCAAGGCAAAAGGAAGTCTGGGTAATGACCTACAAAAAGATGCCAGGAGAAACAATGTTTTCTCTTAACTCTGTGCTTTCCTTTGAGTCGAGTGGTTTGTGGCATGATTAGTCCAAGCCAGAGGGAGTCGTGGTCACAAAGAGTGCTTTCCTTCATGTTGTCTTCTGCCTCCCATCTCCTACCTTCGAGATGAAGTCTCATTCATCATTATAAGAGCTCGCCACATGCTGCCAACATGTACAGGATGAGGAAGAGTTTCAAGAGGAATTCAGCTTCTAACACAAGGCTTTTGAAACCATGGTGTAGACTTAAGAAACCATGAAGGGCAACTAATGTGAAAACCCTCAACTCTCCTCACTCACTCACATCAAATGTGAATGTCTTCCTCTGCAAGATGAATTAAGTCTCTCATCATGACCATGTTTTGAAGTTATTACTTTATAAAGTTATTTTCTGTCTGAAACCTCGGCAAAAGAAAGGTTACGTGAATGAAGTTCATTATGACATAATAATGGCTTTGTTTATACAACAAGTCCCTGAAAAGGTGGAGGTGAAAACTTCCGGGATTGATGACATACGGTGAAAAACCTTGATACTTGACCAATCACAGCAGAGTGGGTGTGGTAATGGTTAACAAGATTGAATCCTTAGAAAATCGAAGAATTTTCAGTGGGCGGGGCTTAAGCACATTTTCTAATGAAAAGAGAATTCTGTACAAACAGACACTGATGAGTACAATAGAGGTTTAACATCTATTTAAGAGACAGTTAAACCAACACATTAGCTTCATTTTAAACACGCCACTGGGATTGTGTTGTAGTATTCTACAAATATATATTGGTAATTCATTATGAGTTGTTTTACCTCAGTCACGGTTTTAGCCAAACAGATGACCATACAAACTCGACTGGTGCCCATCTAACAAAACCATGAATTATATATTTATATTTATATATATTATTTCCAGGGTTTTGAAACAGCAAGGGTGCAAGTTCACTTTTCATTTTTGGACTGTGTCCAGGTTAAGTTCAGCCAACAGGTCCATGCCTGCGGACTCGTCCACCAGATCTTTCTCCAGGGTGAGACCCTGGTGATCCACCTTCAGGCTATCACTCATTCTTACGGTTTTCAAAATCCTTCTTTGTCTGGTCCCACACCCGTCTGCCAGGGAAGGAATGGGGATACAATTAAGAAATACTTCAGATGAATTGATTATATATAATTTAAAAAAGATACATTTTTTTGTTATATAAATTACTTGTGGCTGCTAGTTTTCTACAGAGACACATTTCTTGAAAAACTATGAAAAAGTATATACATGGCATTTACTCTTGAGAGGACTACATATATATATATATATATATATATTTCAAAAGTTGTGACGTATCTTCTGTTTAGCAACGTGTTCACGCAGTTTTATACTCAAATATTTAATTTAATTGCAGGATTGGCCGTTTTTTCCTAATACTTTTTTTTTGCACTTTGTTCTTGCTTTTATATTGATTTTTTTTATTATTATTGTTGCTGTTTTTATGGGTATTATGATTATCATTGTTATATTTTTGTTATAGTTGTTGATTTTGCTATTATTATTATAGTAGCTGTTGCCATTTTAAACACTTTTTAAGTGATATTTGTTGTTATTTTCGTTACTATTTTTAGTTAATGGTATCTGACGGCGGCTCCTCCCGTGAGTTTTTATTTCATTATAGATTTTGAAAAAGTCACTTTCAAGTCAACAACGCTCACAGTCTCAATAACTTCTGAGTGAAATCATTAATTCATACATTCAGTCTAGACCTGCAAGATCATCGCTCTGGCTCGTGAGCAGTTTTTCCTGCTGCACTCCCCGCTGCTCCCATGGGTGCTCGAGACTGAAGCTGTGATCTAAAATTACCACACACTCAAATGTACCAGAAGCTAACTAGGCTGTTGGTGGACCGTCCATGAATCATCACCCACACAGTCACAAATTGTGATTCAAACAACGACGGAGAAAAACTTTTTTCAATTCTCACCACTGCAACCGCCCTCTCACCTCACGCTGTGAGCCTCATACAGGTGGCTGTCATCCAGACGGAGCGCGACATGCACCTCGGGGCTGCCACATCCCGGCAGCTCGGCTCATTTACAAAGCGCCGGTGCCGATCCCCGGGCCCCCGATTGTGGGCGCCGCACCGCAACGCAGCTGCCATCTGGAATGGGAGATCCCACCCTCGCTGCAAACCACCGACGCCTCCTCGCCCCTCCGTCAAAGATTAGACACACACAAAAACAAATGGTGAACTTTTAATTTGAGGCTGTGCGGGTGGGAAGTCGCACCGGGGGAAAAAGTTATGAGCGATGTGTGTGCATATCGCGGTTTGCTGAGACGGCGTGTTGTCGTCTGAGAGTCAGCAGTTTGTGACTCTTTCAATGGGTTGTTAAGGATCACACATGAGGAGAAGTTTCTTAGATACATGTGGCGGTTGCTTTATACTGGTAATATCCTTCAAGTCTGAGGGAGATTTGCTTGAATTATTAATGACAGAAAGTGTTGGCCTTGCGAGGCTGACTCATTGGTTTAGTGTGGAGGCGGTTGCAGGTATTAAAAAAAAAGATTTCTCTCTATCCTCTGCAGGAATCTGAACCACGAAAAGATGCTTCAGTATTAAAAGTACAGATACTAAAACAAAGTCAAAGATCGTACCTTTTTGGGGGGACGTCACCGCAAGGGTTGACACTGGTGAAGCTTTATAAAGAAGTGTCCACTAGATGTCACTCTTTGCTCTGCAACCTACTGTATGTGCTTTGTCCTAAATCGCGCACTGTTTGCAATACACTTGCGCACATTTTCGACAGGAGAGTACTGTCTCAAATCAAACGCTGCCGTTGGAACCTTATCGCCGACACTTGACAGCGCTTTTCCCCAATTTAAACAAGTTATTAAGTTGTGTTTCATTTTGATATGACTGTTGTTGTGTTGTTTTGTTTTGGGCTTCCGTTTAGCGTCATCTACGTCACTAAGATGGCGGCCGTTAAGGGTGGAAAGTGTCCATCGATCCACACTCTGGATCACACATTTTCTGGCCAGTCGAGTGCTCATTGCGTTATACATTTTCATACACTGCTCATTGGGACACACTTGTGCACTCAAAATGTTAAGTGTAAGTGCAGAAGTGTAGGGACATACCCCTGCTTTGACCGTCTTGAAAAACTTCACATCATTCTTAAAGTGACGGCGCCATTTTCTGACCTCTAAAAATAAGATAAAGCCCGTCACGTACTTAAATTAAGCTAATGATTACATTAAAAAAAAAAAAAAGGAAGGAAAACTCAACATGATCTGGGATGTGAGGATGGTGTTGTTATGTGTTATGTTTGACGCAATTAAAGCTTAATAGAAATGTTGTCTCAGCTCTGCATTATCTTCGAGTACACTGATTTAACAAAAATCTTCATCATTGCATATCTAGTAGCATTTTATCTTTTACATTTTTATCTTTTTTATTGTATTCAGTGGAACTGTAACCGTGGCTCAAGGGCACAGTATAAAATGGATCGGTGGCTTTGATAATCCATTAAAAATACACTTAATTAGCCGAATCAGGCCATCATGTAGTGCGGAATACTCTCGTAGACCAGGGCGATCCCATTGGTGCTTTTTAAGTCTTAATTAGGATTCTTTTATCCTCACCATCCCTCTGGCATCTGGTAGCGAAATGAATCCGTTTTATTTGAACTTTTTGCAGATTCAGAAGTAGCACACCTTGGTCCATGTCATTCTCTTCAAAGCCCTGAGCTCGCTCACAATAATGTACAATAAAAGTAAAATCAAGTTATATTGATTGATTTTAATAAATATTTCATAATTACTTTTTTGGCAAAAATTAAGATTTGTTAAAGGAGACCTATTTTAACTTTGCATTTGGTAAAGCAATGCTATGGTAAGTAACATTTTCAGATGATTATTCTTTCGTATTTTTTACAATTTTTTGTTTAATTTTGAACCGTCATAAGAAGAACTGTGAAGAACTAGTGATGGTCTGATGAAGCAGTGTCATTATTTCAACAACTTTTTTTAAACTGATGGCGCCATCTACTGACCTCTAAACAACATGACACTTCATGAAGCTTCACCAGCACATCGCAACTGACCCTGAGAGACTTTTTAAACTTAACAACAAGATAGAAAAAACAAGAGCCTGTATCTTCTTTTTTTTTTAAAGAATAAAAATGGTACATGTAGTATGTGAAAACAGTGCAACAGAGGACTCACAACACTACAAATTGTCCTGACACAATATTTTCACTCTTGGTATTTCTGATTTAAGAGTGGAGTCGCCCTCGGCACTTCATAGACAGACTTCGCTACTGATTTTATATCTGTCTCCGGAAGGATGAGGACGTGTGATGTGGCTCGTGAAGGAGAAAGACAGGCAGAAGCTGTCAAGTTCTATCAAACTCTTCCTCTTCAACAAACACTTTTTACATTCCATAAAAAATAAATTATAAGGGGAAAAGGATTGTGGTAAGTTATAAATGTATGAATTAAAGTGTTTCTATAAGAGAGGTAGAACATTCAAGACGATAAGTATTTTCAGAATTCTGGTTTTTGTTTGGAGTTTTATTGATTTTGTATTTCACAGAATTCAAATCAACAGAAGATGATCTTGTGTAAAAACATCATCTGTTTTTTTTACACGAGCATAGCTGTTGAGAATTTTGTATTTTTTTCTCGGGCAAAACAGGTGATACAAAGCATTTCAAGTGGAAGTTATAGAACACAATGAACTTTTCTATCGTTATTTTTATTATTACCATTTCCACAAATTCCAATCATTTCTTGGACTTCGTATGGCATCATCATAAACGTCATCATCAGCTGAACGATACTCATCTACACAAACATTTGTAAACTTTAACTAAATATAATTTGATCAGTTCAAACCTTTACAGTGAGAATGTGACGATTCCTCAATGAAGACTTTAGAATTTAATTATGATTGCCTTTACCTTCTTAAAATGATTACATCAGACAAAGTTAAAGACAGTGAAGACAAAGACAGACATTAGGAAGATTTTAAAAATGGGGTGACGTTGCTTAGGTTGTGCCAATCTTTTGTAAAACACTAGTGGAAAAAATACATTTTTCTGAAGCTACAACCAGATCTTCTGTGCATGATTTTACATTTATATTTATATGAAAAAGAACCCGAATAAAGTCTTTCTTTATCACATTCACATTCTGGGTTGTTTTATCCATTAGAATCATATGACAGTTACTTGTCGAAAGGTTGTACTCACTTTAAAGGGCAACTAATGTGTTGATTTAAGTGTCTCTAGAATATATTTTGGACCACTATTGTACTCATCAGTATGTGTCTGTTTGTCCAAAACTCTCTTTTCATTTAAATTCTCATTTTCATTTTACATGGTTAAGCCCCGCCCACTGAAAACTCTTTTTTTGGAGATTAAATCTTGTTTACCATAACCACACCCACTCTGCTGTGGTTGGTCATACATTGAGGTTTGTCATCAATCATGGAAGTTTCAGCTCCAAGGGACTCGTTTTATAAGCAAAGCGGGGTGTGATTACAGCTGGCTGGAGGAGGGGTGAAGCCATTATTCATCATAATGGACTCATTTGTCGATATTTCAGGGATAACAAAGTAATTCCTCAAAACATGGTCATGATGAGAGACTTACTGCATCCTGGAGAGAAAGACTTTAACATTTGAAACGTGTGAGTGAGTCAGGAGAGTTGGGTTTTTACATTAGCTGCCCTTTAAAAGAAAACAGTTTTTAAGATTTTAATCTTGACCTTAAGAAAATTACTATATATTTGGTTTAAAGCCCGCAGTATTTAATACATATTAAGAAAACAAAAGGGTGATATCTACAGAAAGATCAACTTTATTTGCCTGAATATGAACTATTTTCAGGATTAATGTGCGTAATTGTTGGTGTAAAGGAAGTAAAATCAAAGGACTGTAAATGTTGGTGAGACCTGCCTGTAGCTATCCTTGTTGTGATGTCATCCAGTCCCGTCTTAATCAAGTAATAACAGCTGAACGCTGATCCTCGTGTGCGGTAATTGTGACATACAGTGAAGCTTCATCTTTTAACAAGCTCTTCATCAGAGCGAGGCTCCTCCAGATATTCTCCCATCAAACTTAATGAATTCCTTTAAAGCTGATAATCACTAAGTTAATTATGGCTGTTTACATCTTCAAGGGGTCGTATTCATGAGTGCATGATTGTCGAGGCAGTGAGTGTTTGCTCGGAAGAGTGTAATCACACGTACGTGGAAGATGTTCATCATCGAACATCACTTGACGACTGGAAATGGAGGGAACGTTGTTTTTTAACAGTTGAATTATAAAAGTCCATTATGACTGCTATTATTATGACATTAAGAGCTGCTCAAGATAGAGAAGCTGAATGAAGGGTTTGAGCTGCTGAACACTGACATGTCTGTGTTGCATGTAGGAATTAAATAAGTTTATGCAGATAAACTACTTACTTTTTTTGCTGGTGTGACTGAGAAATATTGATCATTATTTATGTTTGTCAGCATTATTCAAGGCAGTCCACTTTCAATCACTCACACACACCGGCTTTATGTGATATCAATTTGATTATTGGTCAGACATAACAAATGTGAAATAAATAATCTTGAGATTCTCTTATGTTATGAAACTTCTTACGCTATTTCACAATACTTAAACTGCAACTAAAGTGTTGATTTAAGTGTGTCTTAAATTGATCTTGAACCTCTATTGTACTCATAATGCTGTGTCTGTTTGTACAAAACTATCTTTTCATTGAAATATTTACATTAGAAAATGATCTTAAGCCCCGCCCACTGAAAATGATTGTTTAAGCTAAAATCTTGTTTACCATAGGCAGGCCCATTCTGCTGTGATTGGTCAAACATCGAAGTTTGTCATGCAGCATCGTGAATCCAGGAAGTCTCCGCCTCCAAGGGATATGTATATAGAAAAAGCTTAGCGTTCTTCGCTGCTGAAGGAGGAGTGAAGCCCATTATTACATCATAATGGACTCTTTTCTCGTAACCTCTCATTTGCCGAGATTACAGACGGGGGAGAACTTTATAAAGTAATAAGTTCAAAGCATGGTCATGATGAGAGACTTACTGCATCTTGGAGAGGAAGCCTTTAACCTTTGAAACATGTGAGTCAGGAGAGTTGGATTTCATCATCAGTCGCCTTTTAAGTGTAAGGACTAGTGATATTCTCCAGCAGTGTTGGCGAAGCAGTTCTTTTTAATCACTTAATCTTAACCACAATTAACAAGTTATGATGATTCTTTTTTTTTTTTACTTGTGATCAGATATTTTGAGATACGATTATTACAAGATCTGGATTTCACGAGATACGAGTATCTCAAGTTACAAAAAAAAAAAAAAATACATCCGTCTCACCTCCGGGGCTCTTTGGTTTTGATAAATCGAGGATTTTTGTTTGACCAGGTTAAATGCTGTCTTCAAAATGAAAACTCTTGTTCAAGTGAGGACTGGTCCAGAAATAAAATCTGCAAAAAGTGCCTGAAAATGTGCAAGAAATATTGAATGCTGATACTTTAGGATCCTTTTGGAGTTCATTGACAGCTGAAGGGGTTTCAGGTTTAAAATCTTTTTTTTTTTTTCTTTCAAACTCATTCCTTACCCTGGAGACCGTCAACATTCTTATTATCAGCTTTTCCTTGAAATTAATAAACCACTCTGGGCTTCCATAGATGATGTCTCCTCCCACACAACAGCTTAAAGACATTTGACTATGAGACAGTCTAGGGATCTGATTGTTCTTCTCCATCAATGTATCTCCGCTCTTCTTATCAGTTGTTGGATCATCAGGTTGTTCATTAGAGGTCATGCCACCTCACGACTGACTTGACAAGTTTCTCTACCTGGTTATAGATT
Source organism: Callionymus lyra (assembly GCF_982586985.1). Taxonomy (NCBI): domain Eukaryota; kingdom Metazoa; phylum Chordata; class Actinopteri; order Syngnathiformes; family Callionymidae; genus Callionymus; species Callionymus lyra. Next base: position 22,303,894 of record NC_141822.1, on the reverse strand, counting down.
CCACTTGTGTCCTGTTTTCTGGCATTTTTTGACGATGGCAGCAATAGTGTGTCGTTGCTTTTCTTCTTCCTCTCACACGCATGTCCGTGTCTCGCCGCTATGATCAGAGCATCCATGCTCAGCTTCAACACTCGCTCCTGTCTGCTCCAGGAAACCGTGACCAAGTTTGTACTTTCAGGCTGCGTTTTCTTCCTTTCTCTTTTCCTCCTGACTTCCAGCTTAATGAGGTATTCACTGACAGATCCTTATTCACAAGCTCTCTGTCTCCTTCCATCTGTCAGGCTTCTGAAATTGGGCTGAACTGATCTTTGCCAGTTAATTGGTGAGTTCTTCTCAACACAGAATGTAGGTGGAAATACGGTTTATTTTTATGAGACGGTGTAATGACCATCATATCATTGCGTAATGAAGCAGCATTAAAACTATGCAAAGGCATGAACACAGATTTTATATCTAATTGATAATTTAAATAAAAAAAGAAAATAAATATGATTTTCTTTCTGTAACTGCTTTCGAGTAGAGAGGGTCAGAATAGAGAAATAAATTCGATTTGCATTGCTTAGTTTTACTTTTTTTGGAATATATTGTCTCATGAGATGTTTATGGTAATATAGCCTAGATGTGCATTCAAGAAAAAAATGTTAATTTAAATACATAAAAAATGTAAAATTCAATTTAAAATTACATTTTTTATTTTTTTTTCATAGTAGAAGTCGCATTGTTTTCATACGTCTTACTACTGAGAGACTAACAGGGAGGAATAAAAAAGGAAACCCAAGCAACAACAGACTTTATCTTGTTTTGGAAACAAGTCTACACGAAGAACATGAGCAGAAATTTCAACACTAGGGGAGCCATAAACACTCTAATTCTTACAGATTAGGCCTTCTAAGTCTGTTTAGGCAAATAAATGAATTAAAATGCAAGCTTTGTCACCTTGTGTTCAAAATGATCTCTTTGAAAAGGACAAAGTAAAAAAAAAGCGAGCACCTTATCGCCTTTATTTTATTTTCCATTCAATCGTTTGATGGCAAAATTCCACTTAGAATGGCAATTCATTGAATCCATCACTTAGCAACTCCCCAGTCTCCCTAGTTTACTCTCGCAGGCTGCCCTTGTATGTAAATCCAAAGATACATTCTCTACTCATTACAGATAGTGGTAATGAAAAACAGGGAAAGAGCATGTACTTGTCACTATTGGCTCCAGTGTTTTGATAAATAGCCTCAATTAGTGGTAACCTTCAAAGGGCCACTCGAGTTTTAGCAGGAAATCTGCTTTGTTTGCCCAGAACAAGCTTTAGTGCTTCAATGATTGAACATCTCACAACCAAGGTCTTTCTCAGACGCCGGCAGCTCAGAAGATAAGTTTGCTTTACTTGGTCCGAGAAGGAAGGTGTCGTAGCCATTGATTTCTTCGACGAAGAAACATTTTAAATGTGTTATGATATATGATAAGGAGAGTCGTTTCTAACTCGGTAAACACAACAGTTCCTTTTCTTGTTTCTGTGTGTGAGAGGACGAGTGGAGACTATTAGAGGAAAGAAGGTGGATGTTTTTTGTGTGGGTTGCATCTGTGTGTTGTCAATAAACACAGACAAACCCTTCAACTATTTTCCGTCGTACAGAAGCTTTGCAGAATTGTGAACATGCTGTTCTAGCAAACTACAGTGTTTGCCGACGGTGAAAATACACCCAGCGAGCATAAAAATGGTTGAAACATTTACATAAAACTGTGTCTTTATTTATCATGTTCCGAAGCTCTGTGAAACCATTGTATGAGTGTCATTTGTAGTACTTCGTTTTCACCAACATCGCAACATCACACGAACGTTGTCGTTTCAACTCGCTGATATTTGAAAAAGCTAAGAATGTCCTGACATACTGATAGAACTATACAGATATATTTACTTGTAAAATTGTAATGTATCGTTCATAATGTTATTCTGTTAAATGAGCAAAAAGCTATTTTGAAGTTGGTCTATTGCACTCTGTGAATACATGAGACCAGCTTTTATGGTACACCCTGATAACCTCAGTGTTCCAGTTGCTCCTGTGAACATATAAGCTCAAAATAGAAAAATCAATTTGCCTGACATCAACAGCGATGACCTGACTATTTCCCTCTTCATTTTTATCACACCACATAAAAAAAGAGGAAAGTACCCTTGTATCATCTCAGGGTGACTCTAAGGCCCGAAAACAAATGTTTTAGGGATCCCTTGTGTCTCCTCTGGGTGACAACACATTTGTTTTTGGGGCATCGGGTCACCTTGACCCTTAGATAAGGGTTAAAGTTGAGTCACCAGTCTTCATCTATATGTTTCTACCCATCTGACCCGCTCACAGAATAAAGACATTCTGGTTGAACTTGCTTCATATACTCAAAAGAAAAGTGATATTTTTGTTAAGAGAACAAGTATATACATATAACCCTTGGGTTATCTCTGGGTCAAGGTGACCCGGCAGCCCGGATAAAAAAAAAGTGTTTGCCATGGTCGTCTTAAACTTGACAACATGAGGGATACCACGGACACATTTGTTTGGCCCCGGGGTCACCTTGACCCTGAGATAACACAAGGGTAAAGTGTTCAAATTTAACAGACGGAACTTTGTGAAGAATATAAAATAATTTCACACTAAAGATTCAGATCAACCCTCCTACCTGGAAGAATCACAACTGTATTAGCATAAATATAAAAAAGAAAGTCACAGAAAACTTTATTTTTTTGTGTATTTTAATCGAGGTCACCCAATAAAATAAAATTTTGAATAACTGGAGAAACACTTGAGCTGAGAGCTTATGAAAGTTTCTCTTTGATAACAGTTTAATGGGGTCATAGGAGCTTTAATAAATGCAGCCGTGGCCCAGCACAGTTGAACAAAAGCAACTTTTAACAGACAGTGAGGAGGTGAATTAACACAAATAACCTTTTATCTGTTAATTTTAAGTAGAGACTTTTATTTGATGTACCTGTCACCAGAGTTGGATCTTGTCCCATGATAACAAAAAAAGGCCATCAAGAGCTTCAAACATATCTCAGAGTGGAAATTGCAGCTCTTTTTATTTCTCTCAGACGGATGATTGATTTAATCCCCAACTAAAACTGAGTTAATTAAAATGTCTGTACCTTAGTTTCTGCCGTGGCCTTAAGGATAGAATTACCTTCAGAATTGTCCTTCATGTCAATTGGTATGCAGGTGGCGCTGCACTTGTCGGAGCACTTGACAATCCTTATCTGCAGCCGCCATCCATGTGTGTTCCCAGTCACAGGAGTGTGATCAAAATTCTGCTTGGAAGATCGGCCGCATCCAAACACTGTGTACTCTCCGGATCATCCTGCGAGCAAAGATGCTGTCGACTCCTGGCTCGAATTATAGCAACATTGGCTCATCCTGAAACTTATGACAGCAGTTGAAATGCCTGGATACCTTTTTTTTCTTCTTATAGAAAATTGAGTTATTCTCAAGAAACTTTTGCTTCAACCCTTTAAATAGTGATAGGTTACCCAGTACATTAGAAAACTTTTTCTTTATCAAAGTCAGGGCCAAAACTTAACCCCTGCAGAAAGAATGAAATCAAGGTAGCTACAAAATGACTGAACAATACTATGTACTGAGTGAGGCAAAATATCTGAGATGTATATCTGAGACAATTATTAGGTAATAGTTGATGGTCTAACTGAGTTCACAAGGTTTTCGCAATATTTCAGCTCATAGTGAGCTAGATAGAGAAAGAGAGAGAGACTCTCCTCCTCACTTTTTGTGTTTTTTTTTAAAGTATTTTTTATACTAGGGCAAATCCAGGTATTTTAGCTACTTGTTTATTTTTTAAAAAGTTGAATCTCCAAGCTTATCTGGAAGCTCATAGAGAAACTAGTCTGCATTAGTTTTGGAAAGTTTAGCTTTTTATCTGTAGGCCACCGTGGTGTTTAAAAATAAACAGAACAGTGAGAGGTTGCTTCTTTCGGGAGTGTGTGTAACATAGACTCCATGAGCTTAAAAGTACATACACATTTGCATGCTTTCGTTTAAAGATTGAAATGCCACATTTCTGCGAAACCCCCTGACAGTCCCAGACCAGCAGCAGAATAATTAGCAGCGATTAATCAGACCTATAACTCAATTCCATTTACACAGTACAATCCCTCTGCCTTCCTAAAAAAAATAAAAAAGAGTAAATGGAGGTTATATTTTTCTGCCTCAGAATAAATCCATTGTGTGTTGAATCAGCTCTTAAAATAAGATTGACAGTTGCAGAAAGAGTCTGACAGAGTAGGAATTAGAGTGCCATTTTGTGTAGTTTCATCAAATACTCCAGTACAAGAGGGTATCTCCGTTGACGTTTGCCTTCAGAGACGGTAAATATAATACCAATGAAATCTGGTAAAGTGCTTTGGGGCATTTTCACTTGATGATTCCGGCTCAGTCTTGAGTCAAAGACATAGTGTGAAAAGAATGAGTGTTATTTTCTAAAGCACCCTTTGGTTATTCCATTCGTCAGGCTTTCGGCTGCGCGCCGCGAATGTTGTTGAGCTCTGTTTGATCCAACAGCCAGCTGGTAGACACTGACAAGGGGACTGTTGAAGCTGATTACTTTCAAACTAGCGTGTATAACCAGGCTCTCAGAAACAGAGGACATTCATTTCATTGCAGGATCCATAGGAATTAGTTGAAGAGGCATTGGAAAAGCGCCTGAAGTTTAAGATGTATTAACACAATGGAATAAAACTTTGAAGGTTTTTTTCTTCTTTCTCTCTGGCAGACGTTTAGCTTCTTAATGGCTTCAAAGTTGTTATTTGTGAGGCAGGTGTAGCAAGTTCACAGATTAACGCTCAGCAGAGATAAAAGAGAGAAGATAGGAGGTTGTTATAAAGTCATTTTTTACTATACCGTCTGTGGAGAGACTATTAAATTGTCCTTGGAGACAAAGTACAATCCTGATAAACTCAAACAAGTCCTGTCGTCTCATTTCTTCGTAACAGACGAACCAACATGAGATTAGATCTTCTTTGACCATTAAAGCAGACAGCGTTCATTCTCTTCTATTTACTTCTGTTACTAACATTAAATTATTTTGAGAAAATAAACCTCTTTGTTTCTTTATGGTCTTCAGTCTCTGGAGTAAGACTCAGTTGTAATCTAACTGTCCTTCCATTCATGCTGTTGAGATGCACCAGACCTCGACACAAATCTTTTTTATCAGCTGATTTGATTTGGGGAAAAGTTTAGATGTTCGATCGATTTTGTCGTATCTATGATGTCTGTTAAAGAACTAAGCCAATCCATTGAAGCAGCCATCTTGGAAATGCAGTCTCCGGTTTAACCAAAATTTGGGCAAGAGTTAAGTCTGAATAAACATATGATGATGAAATTTATTGAATTTTGAATTTGAATTAATTTGAATTTGTCTATATGTTGAGACTTCCATGGCTAATACACGCTCACTTGTCAGTCAGTCAGTCAAGTCAACCACATCCCTTGTTGTGCAAATTAAGCAAAACTGGAACATAACTTAAAGGAAAACATGAAAACTGGAGTTCAAATGGCAAGTGTTTTTTTAACAAGGCTGTAAATTTGTTTTTGCAATGTCATTGCTGTTGGGTGTGTGAAGTCCTTGACACGCCATCGGGATTATCGGGCGTCTGGCAGTGTCGGGAAGTCCTGTGTGGTCAGCGCCCCGAGTCCCTGTGGTGTGTCACCCCTAGTCAGGAGTCGGCGTCCTAGTTGGAAAAAAAGGAGGCTGGTGCACGTGTTCAGTTTGGAGTCGGGAGTCCGGCCCAATGGTCAATCTTACTGGTCGAGTGTTAGCTTTAGCTAGCGAATCAGCACAGGACAATGATTGGAAGTGTCTATTATAAACAAGCAGCGATGGCATGGATGAAACTACACTTTTATCAAAAACTTCACACTAATATTATCATTTGAATGAAGCAGATCAATGCGGCTCAGTCTAGACATTTTTCAAAACAAGTCAAGTACATTATCATAACATTGAACGCATCTCATCAACTCCTGCTCCATGAACTTATTCATTTACGTTGATGTATTGAATTGTTGTTCACATACAACCTTTCATGCGAGTCACCTTCATCTCAACATTTGTACATTATCACCGTGTCTGATTCATGGTCATTTTGTGCTAATAATGATACAGAAGGACAATATTGTTGACATGACTTTAATGATCATTCTAGATAATCACAATTATTTCCCTCTATCTTGCTCGACACAAAGTCCTCCGAGCTGCTGCTGTGAGATCCAGGTGTTTTATCTGCGACGTCTTTCTTCCACAACAAGAAGACCAAGGGCTGACAATGCCAGTCGCTTCATTTTCGTGTCGTTATCCATCGTATTTTTTAATTTAAGTGGTGAAAACACCGAATGTTCTCCACTAGTCTCAGAGCATTTCTGGTTTTCACTTCTCTCTGACATCAACACGCTTCAGCGTGTTGCACATGCGCAGAATATACACTTTTGCCGACAATCTCTTTGATGTGTAAGCGAAGCATTTTTTGGAGGGAAGGGGGCAGACCACATCAGACTACACAGAACTGTCCAACGGTGGCGGACGCCCGACAGTCGGCTCAGTGTGCCCAGGCCTGAAGTGCCCTCCTGTCTCTCAGCAGGCAGCCTCAAGTGGACACATGATGAACTGCAACTTACTCTTCACCAAACGCTTTCAATCGCTACCTTTCAACCTTTGAATTAAATGACACAGAAATGATTTACATGGCATATCATTTTGTTAATTCATTATTGTATTGTTATTATCATCTTTGGATACTTGATCAAATGGAGTAATAACATAGCAACAGCTAGAGATTTTTAACATTTATACGCTTTTTTAGGGTCCCCCCCAGTCATCTCAACATATGTTTAACATTCAGAAAGCGAGTCACTCACAGTCAGGTTTCCATTTTACGAGGAATATTCTTAATTTATGTAAGATATTTTACGATGGAGCCTGAAAGATTTGATTAATGATCTGCTTGCAAATGAAAAGGGTTAAAATGCAAGTAGAAGAGAAGAAACAATTATATTTTAATGAAGGATCTGAGCAGCAGACCAGTAAGTCGCCTTAAAACACGACCTTATTAGTTTTTAGTGATTAGATGTTGACAGCAGTGTGTGCTGTGGAGTCTAACCTTTCTTTTCGCCGGTTTACCTCCTACTACTCCCTCTACTTGTGTCGCCTTTTGATAGGCTGACAACATGTCCGGGGTATTAGCATGCCCCCTGCTGGCCTGCTCAGAATAAGCTTATGACAGCGTGACGTGTCACTTAACTCTGATCTTTCCTTATTGACAGGCAAAGCATAGCTATGTTTGATAATGCCGGGATTTACGCTGCTGCGTCTGAGGGCTGGTTTTACATTCCTCATGCCGGCGTTCAGTGTTTGAAAGCATCAGCGGTGACGGAGCCCAGAGGCAGCCAGGCATGAGGAGGCATCAGATTGCTGGATTATTTGTGACATTTTGGGGCTATTGCTTTCACAGCTCATAAGGTACCTAAATCAAGTTTCGACATTTCACACCTGTAGCTGTGGAGTAAATGCATGCCCGCGCAGCATTGTGTTAGTCCGGACAAGTCGCACAGGAGAGCGATGTGTACTGGAGCAAATAAAAGACAAAAAGAAAGGATTAAATATCAATCAGAAAGTGCTTTGGTGAACTTTCCTTTTAAAATCCAGAATCATGTGCTGAGAGGTCGATGTCTATGCCGCTGAGCAAGAGGTCAGAGTGAAGTCAGCGGAGAATGAACACGCTTAGTTATCCAAAGTACAAACTCCGAAAGGTATCTGTACGTTGTGGGATTGATGTGACTGAACTGTAGCAGATCACAGTATCTTTTCTAACTCGAGTGGTATGTGAATAATACCTGAAATTGGTCACATGTATGACGTGTAAAACACATAACAACTTACAATATCAGTCAAGTTATTATTTCCTCTAATGTAGAAGAAGAATTATACAGACAAATAAAGACACTTAATAACACATAGATGTCATACACCTCATTTTAATTTTTATCCGAATAGCATGAAATAGCGGAATAAAATATTCAATATAAAAGGATCGATGTTGTCTTAATAAATACAGATCAACCGTTTGGTGAATGAGAACATATTTATAAGTTTGTAAATAATTGAATATCCACTCGTGTAATATGAGTACATTGTGTGTATGATTGTGTTTATGATCCCTTAGTACATGAGGCCCCAGATTCCTGTTCACCTTATGCCTATGAAGCCCATAAGGCAAGAAGCTGGTCCATGGTAAGAACAAAATACCCAGACACAAAGCATATGGCTCAACGCAGGGGAGCAACGCACAGGTGCCTGTAAAGCCCTTCTCTCAACACAGGTGGGGGGTCTCCAACACCTTTCAGCCACTAACAACGTCTTCCTAGAACTCTACACGGTCCAGTTGATTCGCTTTCAAGTCAAAATTAGCTTTTCTCACTGTGAAATATGCGCTCTGATTGGCTATGATGCCTTGACTTGTTGCTTACATTCAGATGTTTGAACTTAACCTTTGAAACTACAGATTCCACCTGACAAGTGTCACTAGAAATACACCATAGTCTGTATGACACTTCTTTAGTAGCATTTGTGATTCCCTTATTGTTGAGTTGCTGGGATCTGTTTGTCTTTTCTCCAATATAGTCTTACTTAAATTATAAAGTGTCTTTAAATTGAATTGAATTAAATTGAAGTACTTCTTGTTTACAGGTTTTTCAATCAATCAGAAATCAATTTATTTGCTTCTTCTCATCTACAAATCCACTTCAAGCGAGCCAGTATCATCGGCCACAAGGCAGCGACGCTGTTGCAGGGTGAGTGGCAGTGCAGTCATGTGTGTAGAGGGTTAAGAGTAGCGGATCCACAGAGCCCTGAAGGAAACTGAGTCCGATGTCTAAGGAGATACAGGCTTGTACTTTTACTCTTTGGTACCTCTGTGCTGCTGCAGGTTTTACCTCACAAATGTGAGTCGGTAACAAAGATTCTGAAAACTGAATTGAGTGTTTTTGTTTTAATTAATTGATGTTGGCTGCTTCCTGGAAAGGATGAGTCATGTTCAGTCAAACTTTTATTCTCATTCAAAGCTGTGAGTGTTTTTAACTGTAGAATAAAATAAAACAAGATGGAGTTTGAATTATAGCTTGACATTTAAAATGTTGCTGCTAAGGCTTTCCTGATTGGTAAGAAAAAAAACTCACAAAGGTTGATAAAGCTTGCATCGGCAGAAGAAGCTCACAGAAGGAGAGCGTGTTTTATTCGCATGCTCAGACTACCTTGAGGCATACGAATCTAAAACAAATGGGTATTGAGAGGTGGAACTAACAAAACAAATGAATTAAATGGAAAAATCTGAACAATGCCGAAGACTAAAGAAGAAACTTCTGAACCAGAAATCAAATTAGCGAACGATAATGATGTATTGAATAATAAAGGTAACTTCATGGTTAGGCGATCAAGCACCAGCCAATTCCCGAAAATGTATCTGTGACCGATCAACCATTTTCATGAAGGCACAGACAAATAGATTCAAGCAGATTCATCAGCCCATCACTAAAGGATAGATGTATAGATGGACAAAAAGGTGGAAAGACAGACAGATGGATAGACAAATGGTTGGACAAGCAGAAATGGATGGATGGATGGATGGATGGATGGACGGGCAGACAAAGTGATAGACAAGCAAACAGACGGATGGAGGGAAGGAAAAGATAGCAAAAGGGACAGACGGATAGATTGACAGACAGATCGATGAATGAAGCTTCATCAGCGCATCACTGCAGGATAGATGGACTTAAGGACGGACGGACAGGTGGACAAACAGACTGACGAAGAAATCGACAGCGACATATAGCTGACTCAGCACTTTGTACACTTGTGCTGATGTGTTTCACTCCTTGCTGGTCTTTCTTCTACGACAGCGTATACTTAACTTACTTATCTGCAGCTGTAATCTGTACTGATGAAAACGGCGGTTCAATCCATTGATTTAGATTCAATCAGAAATCCAATGAGCTGCACCGATGAAGGAGCCAAATGAAAGCAAGGGTAATGAGCCGGACCCCATTCTCATTGAAGCTTTAATATATATACGTCTGAAGCCATTTGGCACCTTATTACGTCCATGTTTAAGTCAGCAAAAGCAATACTGGTTGAACTAAGTGAGTAAACCTGCAAATAAGATCTAGTGCCAAAGTGCTTTAAGTTTGGCTGAGAGGGAAGAGCACGGGGACGACGTTCACTGCTCGGGGGGGGGGAATAGAAACACTGATGGAAAACTTAAAAATTAGGTTATATTCTCAGGTGTTTACTTTTGATGTCGGAATAAGAAATAGTCAGTTTTTTCAGTCAATTCACAACTTTATTATAAGGGCAGTGCTGCAAAATGTCATACTGTAAGAGCATCAAAATTGTTTTCTTTATTTTAAAACAGTAAAAGGCTCCAATGCTGACACACACACTGATGACAGCAGAGGTGAAAGATTTGGTTAACAAAGAATATAAGCCACACCAACTAAATTTATTGAAAACAAAATGGATATATTGGCCACATCTGTCCATACGCCTATAAGCTGCAGGTGTCCAAACTGACAGATGGTTCACAGATTTCATTCTTTTTTTTCAAAACAATTCCTCTAACAAGAAAAAAATAAAAGCCTACCAGAACTGTCAACAGGGTTCAGGCCATTAGTTCAGAAAGCTTTTACTACCTTAGAAAGCTCTTGCATCTCTTTGTATTGAGTAGGTGACGCTGCCGTCTCCATTATTTCTAAACTGAGGTCCATTACTTTAAAAGCTGAGCAATGTATTTTTTTTAAATACAAAAGTAAAAAAACAAATGTCTTGTAACAGAAAAGGGGTTGGTGGAAAATAAAGAAAGTATGTTTTTTGTCAGTGAGAAAACTTTTGGCACTACTGGGAGACTAAATCAAACTATATATAGAATTATACAGAAGCGTCATTGAGGCAATTACCCCTGGCAAGGAGGTAATCATTTTGCCAAAATTGTTTTGTCTTATGTATTTTCCAGGATTTGTTAAAAACAGGCAACATATATTAAATAAAATCAGTTTAAAGATAAGTGATTGGGTCTTGTTGGTTCTGTAGTGTTATCTCGAATAAGGAGGGTTTTGAAGGTTTATTCATTATATTATTTTTTATATACTGTTATATATGTTTTATTTTAATTATGATTTAGGGAAATGACGATTTTACTGCAATAAATCATCTACATTTAGCATCCAAGATCATTTCAAGGGGAGTTTTTATGAAACCATGAGAAATGATTTCCTTGGCAGAGGTATGTTGTTGAAATATTTGTTATAGTTGATACTTAATTATCAAATATTATACGAAATAATATTATATGATTCATCATACATTCATTTGATCAGGATCTTGATATGAGAAACAAGCAGATGAGCCTAGTATTCAAATAAAAAAGAATATTGTCAGGTATCTGGAAAACACAACACATACATGATTATAATAATAAGATGCTGGCATGTAAGGGGTCACACAATTCTCCAAAAAATAGGACTCATACCTCATTTTATAATGAGGTACACTGCCTTTTGGGTCACGTGACCTGCAAGCCAACTCGCAGCAGATGTCGTGTTGCTGCCACTCGACAGCTTGTGCAACATGCAGAGTGAGCACAACAACTCCAGTCCCAGTGACACAACAAGCTCCGAGTTGAATCGGGTGCCTCTGAGCCCCGCTTATCACCGTGCAACAATGAACGACCGAGTGCTTTTTCAGCTTCCACAGCGGCTGATGTGCCACATGTGATTGATGAATGCTTCCTGGCAGACCCGACACTGAACTAGCATGCATTTTGCATTCGTCACACACGGCTCCACGCTGCTGGTGAGGTGTATTTTTGTCTGACTAGAAAAGAAGGACTGGCGGTGTTCGCGGCCCTCATTCCCTTTTGGAAAGCGACTACACGACGACGTACAAACATCCTCACTGCGATACATCAGCTATTCATCCGCATTTGCATGGTTATGTCAGGCGTTGCCAAGACTTTCCCTCTGCTCAGTGCTAATCAAATCCTGCAGTGGCAGGATAAGACCTCTGCATCCACTCTTTGAGCAAGAGCCAGGACTAATATAAATTGCTCATTTGCATTGTAAAACACGATCAATTAGTTATCGGGCTTGGATGGTAAACACTAACCACCTTTCAGCCTGATGTATCAAAAGACTGTTTCTTCAAGTCGCACGCAGTGTAAGCAATTATGTCGCACTGCAACTAAATCATTCATGTAAAGTGGATCTTCTGGACTAACATGGTCTAATTTAATGTGAAAACGGCCCATAAGGGTTTATTAAACAGCCATGAGTCAGACCTGCTCCTCAGGATTATGAGTGTCATGAGCTAAATAAAAACAACGTTCATTTTAAATATAGTTACAGTGTTAATAATAGAATGTTTGTGTGAAGGGTTGAATCAAAATCTTTTTTTTAAAGGAATCATCGTTAAAATTAGTCCAGACGATGTCCACTTCCTACTCAGAGTAGGGTTGCATTTCTATCACGGCTTTTTACAGTTAATTCGAAGCTACAGTTTGGGTCAAAACATATGTCATTCAATTCCGACTTTGCCTCACTAAAAACTACTGATGAGCTGATGTCCTGTTTTTAAGATCAGTAGGTGGCGCCCTCAGTTTGACAAAGATGAGGTTTAGCTGTTCAAAGCATTAGATAAAATAAAAAAGTGACACCCAGTGGGCTCTGAAAATAATGACATGAAACTTTACAAACCCACGTCATCATTTCCATCTTTCATTTCCCTTTCGTTTTCTCCTGCAACCCTATTTTTAGAATGTCCCACATTTGTTGTTGACACTCAATGCTTGCTAGTAAACATATTTGTCATTTAAACTCTTGAACATTGTATTGAATTAATGGGTTACTGAAATATTACAAGTGGCGTGAATCTTGGGTCAACTACACCAGTGGTCCTCAAACCCCGGTCCGCGAGGTATTTGTTCCTGGGCTGCACAAAAAGAAAAAAATGTTTTTGTTATTACTGACTTAAAGGCGTTTAATTTAGAAATAGAAAACAGTGTTTCTCTAAATTTATATTAGCATGTAACTCTCAAAACGAAACTTGTGTTTCAGAGTCCTCATTCCATATAAATAATGCATAAGCACGTTACACATTGGCATAAAGTCTCTAAAAGCTAGAAGACACAAACATAAAGAACACGATCGTCAGCATATAATCAAATATAGATAGACGCAAATACACAAACGTCTTGTTGTAACCAGTCCAAGGCTCATGCTGATTCAGTGTTATGTTAAGATGTTGTTTTATGCACTTAATTGTATATATTTTCGCAGGTCATGCCATTTATTTTTATATCTGAAACGTCGGCCCGAGAATATAATTCTGACATTTAACTGGTCCAGTTGAGGACCCTTGAACTACAGTACAGGCCAAAAGTTTGGACACATCCTTTCATTCAATGTCTTTTCTTTATTTTCATGAATATTTGGATTGGAGATTATCACCGGTGGCATCACAACTACGAATGAATACATGTGGAATTATGTACTCAACATGTCTTGTAGTCTAGTTTCTGCAAAGTATCCACCTGTTTTCTATATACTTCTTTGCAGACTTTTTCTTTTTCTTGATGAATTCAAGTGGAAGTCACCAGACATGTTGTTTTTTTTTCTTCACAGGTGTAAGTAAGTAAGTAAGTAATTTATATTTGTAAACCGCTTTTCCAGACCAGGGTCACAAAGCGCTTACACAATCAATACAATACCCAATAAAATATATACTTAAAAGATCAAGACAACACCGAGAAATACACAGGAGTCTCAGAAAATCAAGGAAAAGCCTGCATGAATAAAAATGTCTTAAGATGTCAGTAGACTCCATCAAGTGAGTCTTCTCTGAGTTACTTTGTGGAATTTCTTGACTTTTTAATGGAGTTGGGTCCATCAGTGTGTTTTGTGTTGTGCAGAAGTCAGGTTGAAACACAGTCAACCAATCAGCTACATTAAGAAACGAGTGCCCATCTTAAGGTCAGCCAGACCAGAAAATTGCCAAATAATTGAATGAGCCTGTTCGCTGTGTCTAAACTTTTGGTCAGTAATTTATATGTTTATGTTTTCTTCTCATAATGAGCTGACATTCGTGGTGAAAGATTCAGCGTTTTTGTTCTGAACTTTTAGTTTGTCACTCCGACCCAGAATCACAAGGACATGTTTTTGCCAAAGAGCTTTTATTGAAGGTCTCTGGGAAGAGAAGCGAGACCAGACATCTGGTTCTATGACATGAATTGAGATAGCTAAAATAATTCTCATAATGCTCGGGGCTTGGTCAATAAACAATTGTGACATCGTCAATAAAGAGTCGAGTTGACCCTGTGGTCGTCTCGTCTTTGTGGCCCTTCTCCGACAAAAGATTTCCAAACCCGGTTTAAACATGATGTGCAGTTTATTTTTTAGTTTAAGAATAAGAATACTGCTCCATAAAACTTAATCAACCCATCATTAGTGTTGTCTATCTCTTGTGGGCCACAAAAAGAAACATTTAATTATTTATTTTCTGTTCCCCGTGCCCTGGACAGAACGCCAATCTGTCTCAGGGCAAACAAAGACATTTAACCATTCAAACACAAACTCATACCAGCGGATTTCCCCTAGATTTTCAATCAATCTCTGTATGTTTTTGGACTGTGGGAGGAAACCGGAGTGCCTGGAGTAAACCCACGCAACACGGGGGAACATACAAACCACACAGAAATATCACAAATTGGCTCCCTCCCGACATAGGAGCAAACCGGCAACCTTCTTGCTGTGAGACAATCGGGCTCATTACTGCTCCCCATAAAATCAGTTAGAGGTCACATTATTGTTTGTTGTGGAAAACACATTCGCAGTTGAAGACACTCAACACGTCAGTCTACTCAAGCAGATTTCTTATACAACGGTTTAACAATAGAACAGTTTATAAACTTTTTTGATAAGAAAGAAAATCATGTTCATTCATATTTCTTTATGTTTCCTTTGACCTCAGTCAGACATTTCTATTTCATTATTAAAGCAGCAAAAAGGTTTTTGAGATTTTTGCTGTCCTGGGATAAGAGCGTCTTATATTGCAGGGGTTTGGAGCAGTACAGCTAAGCTGTGCACTCGCTGCAGACAGTTTTGCACCCAGGCTGTAATGGAATTGTGCTAAAGAGATAGAAACAGTAGGGGAAAGGGCTCTTTCTTTGTTCACATTTATCTCATTCCGAGCTCTTTTAGAAAGGAGTGGACTTACCTAACACATAAGCCTGCCTTGATACAGTGACCTTGGATTTAAAGTTTGGATCTCATTCTCCACATTGTTTCAGAGCAGATAGGTGGAGTAAGTGCAAGGATTTTACTTCAGAAAACTATATACCTCAAGGATCTGTCTGTCTGAATCATGTGGTTATTCACACTTCTTTTTTTTATCCCTTTTTCTTATTTATATATCCATCATAAAAAATATATGGAAGGGTGGAATATAACTACTTTGACAATTCTGGGTCCATTTAACTGCACATTTTCTCAGTTATCTATTCAAATATTGTTCCAAATGAACTACTAATCCAGCTTCATATTTAAACAGTCACAATTTAAAAAATATATTTAAATTGAGTCTGCATGTCAATGCAACAGCTACAATAAACATATATAACATTTGAAAAAATGAAACATGACTAATTTGTTAATAAGTAAATAATTGGAAAATATGAAAAAAAAAAAAAAAAAAAGAAGGTAAACTATAACAGGGAGCCAGTGCTGACCATGTACTAGATTAGATTAGATTGACTTTATTAATCCCTCGGGAGATATCCTTACTAATATTGACTTTCCAGTACACCGCAGATGATAGATTCATAAAAACAAGAACAAGAACAAAGTGCCATGGATGACAAAGTGCAAATATAAAGAACATAGTTCAAAAGAAATAAGGATAACTTCTCTGTTCACTGATAGCTAGTTCACTGACAAATACTAATAATTAAAGACATGTAGTGATTATAGCCCTTACAAAAAAGGTTTACTTTCAGAACATCTAAGTTCTGGTCGATTTAACTTTAAAAATGGCCTCTTGGTAAGAATAACTGAAGTTGGAGAACCACCTTTGAGTCTTAGTCCAAAGGAAACTATTACATGAACGTGGATAATAATGTATTAGTTGGCCTTATTAATTAGTTATAAAACACTAGTTTAAATCAATCTCATTAACTAAAGTCAGTACTTGTTGTCGTGATTAATGTTCTTTACTGAAAAATTATAAAGGCAACTGACGTACTTTGTATAGGATTCATTGAAAGAAACAATAAGAAAAGGGAGAACAGTTAGGAAAAATGTAATGGAATGATGATGATTGCTTTAATATGATGGAAGCAACGATATTAATTAGTCAGGAAGTAACGGACTTGAAAGCTTTGATAATTGTCAACTCTGGGAAAGCTTTACAACTTGTTTTAAGCTAATCTTGCTACCTCAGATCAATTTTAAAAAATCCCAACACATCAATCAATGCAAGAGTGACAATATTACAGTTTTTTAAGTTTAGAGGCGAGAGGATGGCGTGATGAGGACGAGGCGGTTGAGGAAGAGGTGAGCAGCAGCACGTTGTGAAGTGACTCTTCGACCGAGTTGGCGTAACCGGCCAGAGACGTATCTTTACTCGGTTTAAGGGATCACAAGTCTTTGACGCATGGATCTTCTCTGGAAGAGCAGTTTGGTTGCTTGGTGGACCCAAAGAGGTTCAGGCTTGCTTGGCTGGCTACTGGAGGTTGAATTTTGTGCAGTTTGCTTTTGTCTTGAGAAGGTCGTGCAGCTGGGGAGACTTGCCTCACCAAGTTATAGAAAGGGGCAGGAGTCGTTTACGGGAGAGGATGGGAAGACTGATTTGTATCGTGCTGCCTTTTTAAGTCATTCAGTCGTGCTACTGGATTGGTGGGCGACATCCGATTCGTCAGCACCCATTGGCAGGAGATTATCTCTAGTTCACTCCCTCTGTCCTTCTCCTCCTTCTGATTGACTTTGAAACTTTGTCACATGTAGCGGGCACTTCCGTTGTTGTCAAAGTTACACTAGCGTCAGACCAGGAAATGAATGAACGGAAAGTGATTTGGTTGACGAAGATCGTCTTTTTGTCAATATAAATGTTTAATATGTAAAGTAAACGTTCTGTTGACGTTTCTTTAACCAATAAAAAACATTTTGAAGAGACGTTTGCATATGCTGCGTGTTATGTCATCACGTAGGAAGTGGGGGTACCGAAATTGTACCTACAACGTATCTTCCATTTAGCGCTAGAGTTAGCATCACCAAGTCACTAAGATGGCAGCCGTTGAGAGTGGAAAGTGTCCATCGATCCAAACTCAAGTTTGAGTGCGCACGCTAAGTGCGCAATTTGGGTCACACCACTGGCTACTTTACTACTTTAATCACGGACAATATTACGTTGGGTTGATAGATATTAAACTGTTTACACAGCCAACTTCACTTAAATAACACAATAATGGGTAAAAGAAAATATTAAAACTTTAGGTTGACTAAATAACCCAACATTATTAGAGCTATTAGCAATAGTATAAAACATCATACAACAATACATCTTCTTCTGTCGAGCGTCATTTCAAAGCTTTTTGCAACTAGAATTATTTAACATAGTAAGTGTTTCAACGCCAGAGACCATACGAGACTCCATTATGTCAGAGTGATCTAAAGTTTCTTGTTCAGCACCTGGTCTGCTTCAGTGCTACAAGAACACACAGATGTTTCAAGTGAATAAACATGTTAAGACATCCGAACAAAAGGCTCTTGTGGGGTGTGGGATTTGCCGTCATGGAGATCATGAAGCCACATTAACTCCTGGTGCTTGCGTTTTAATGTAGATGTTTGGCGATGCTATGCCATGCTTGAATGGATTTCATTTTCGTTGCGTGTTTGTGTGGACTGCACTCTTGTCTACCTGAAGAGTGGCGTCGATGCTCTGGTAAGCACGTGATGGAGATGTAACGTTCTACAATGGCTCCTGACACTCTGCTCAGTTGAACATGAAATGGAAGAGCAGTATTATGCTTAAAGAGGAGCGGCGAAACCTTTGCATCAGCACTCGGTTGCATTACAAAGCTCCAGAGGCAGAGTTTTGTCCCCGCACCGACTGTGATTTTGAACAGTTGCTTCATCTTCTCTCATTGAGCCATTTGCACTGAAAGCACTTGATCATATCTGGTTTATTGCCTGGGGGGCACTTTTGTTCAAAGCTAGTATTCCAGGGAATCATTTCTCTCTGGTGACTAATAACACAATTCAGCACGGACCTAAATGAATTCTGCCTGTTGTAATGTTTCTAAGCTGTTTGACAGTAAAGTCATTTATTAAGCAGAAGAATGAAAACAAGTTCACATGATTTGTTTTCATTAGTGATGAATCTTTAGCTATCATGTCATCTTTTGTTATACAGTGAAACAAAGTTAAATTCCTTAAGATAAGAACAGGTTTGTCTATGTGATTCTTTTCTCATCTGTATGAATTATTGGTTCAACCTCCGACAGTAGCTTATTGTCCATCCAAAATCCAATATTCTTCTGCAAGGTTCTCTATACTTAATGGAAGGGAAAAAATGTAAAATGATTTGATCTTTTTGTGTTTATAAATCTTAATATTTATAATTCAACAGTCTTACTTTTACAACATATTTTATATGATCTGTAACTCTTAAGATAAGAAATATTTTAATGATATATATATATATATATATATATATAAGATTAGATAAGATAGAACTACATCAATCCACTTCTTAACTAAATTTGAGCAATGTAAATCTAGGTGGTTATTCACCATTTATGTTTTAATATTTGTGAGCTAGCAGAGTTGCATTGTTTGGCAAACCAAGTATAAAGAAATAAGCATTTTAAAGGGGCACTAATATACTGATTTGAGTGTCTCTTAAATTGATATTGCACCTCTATTGTACTCATCAGTATGTGTCTGTTTGTAAAAAACTCTCTTTTAATAGAAATATTTACATCAGAAAATGTGCTTAAGCCCCGCCCACTTAAACCATGTTTTTTCTGGAGATTACATCTTGTTTACCATAACCACACCCACTCTGCTGTGACTGGTCATCATGGAGGTTTGTCACATGAGTCATAAAGACCATAAGGAAGTCTTCAACCTCCAAGGGACTCGTTATGTAAACATTATTGGGTCATAAATGAATACAGTCCAGTTACCTCTCGTTTGCCGAAATTTCAGACAGTGGGGAACTTTTCATGTAAAAACTTCAAAACATGGTAATTATGAGGGACTTCTGCATTCTGCAGGAAGACGTCAACATTTGAAACATGTGAGTGAGTCAGGAGAGTTTGACATCAGTAGACCTTTAAAACTCTTGGTCAGTGTAAATAAAAGAACATTCCATTTACAGATTTTAAATTTAAGCATTAAAAACTGATCAATAAATCAGAACAGCAAATATCCGATTACAAAGTAATCTAGTATTAAAATGTAACCTTTTATTTTAATAAGGCTACTTACAATATATATAGACTATATTCATATATTTATATATATATATGATATTTTATTTATATAGGTTTATTATCATTTATGCTTGCTTATCATTTATGCTTGCCTGCAGCCTGGTTAGTTGAGTAGCATTTAAGTCAATGAATATTCAACAAAGTGAGCTTGACGACTATTTATGTCTCTTTGATATTCATTAAATTAGTCACTGCAGTATCAGTGTTCACATACGATGGTGTTAATTTTGAATGAATATCTTTTTCAGGGAATCAAAGCCTCCTTTAGAGACTGAGCCGCCACCTCAAGGCATGAGCTCGCCACGCTTCTCCACTGCTCGACTGCCCTCAACGCTTTAAAGGGATACATCGCGGAGCGATCGATTATCAAAACCATCACCTGTCATTTGATCCTGCTCAATGAGCACATTACTTTGAAGAAGGCGAGGCAGGTGAATCATAGATAAGGCTAAAGTACTTGCCCTACCCCTTCATTTCCATCTGAGGAACCGCCCTGGGCTGCTTTGCATTGATGTAAAGTGAGCAGGAGACCCCGCTGTGAATCCATCACATGGAGGTTATGGACCCCCGGAACGTGCGATCGGCAGCTCACCGCACAGCACAATGATCGTCGGTTCAAAAGCTGACTCATATCAGCCGGGCTCAGAGGCAGCGCACTTATCTGTTTTCATTTACAGGACCGAATTGGATAAGCAGTGTTTTCTCGAGCCCTTTTGATATTTGCATTTCAAACGCATCTGGAGTAAGTGAAGCAGGAAGTAGCGAACGCGCGACAATCACTGGTATTAATATATGGAAATGTGATCATCACTCAAAAGAGCAATTTGTTTGCTGCATAAACAACAACACCGAATTATCACTATTCATGAAAGTAGAACCCATTTTCTTTTTGTTTCTTCGTCTTTTCTTTTGTGGAGTGGCAGATGAGCGGAAATGACTGTTTTGACACCGAATAAAGAGAGTTAGTCCGAACCCAAATAGATGCTTATCAGCGAGTAGCGCTGAGGCGTAGCAATCGTGGACGTGCAGGTGCTAACAATGAGCCGAAAATGGCCACTTCCAATGTGGGACCTTTTGCTCGGTTGACAGCAAATTAAAGATGAAAGGCTGCTGCTCTCAACTCCTGTAGGATGATTTCAGTCCTGGGAGGAATTAGGAAGAATAATCCTGGTGGAAAGACTACAAACGCTTTCGAGATGATTTCCCTCTGATGTGTCGTTGACTTTCAAGGATTTTGAAAACTGTTGGAATTAACTCCTGTCCTGGGCCACACAGCTCAGTGGGTCGTGCATTCACAAGGTATTAGGTTCGTTTGCCCCTTAACTGCATGGATGTGTAACATTATCCTCGAGCCACGTTGAAGACGACAGGTTCTCAGGAAACAAATAACAAAACGCTTTATTTTTATGTCAAACGGTGTTTAATAAATGGGTCATTGATGCTAATGTATAATTTATTAGTTTACTTTAACAAGCCAATCCCATATTTCTACTCAACAGGCTTCGTCGTTCCTCAAGCTCAATCTTCAAAGCCGATCGTCAAAACTAAGGTACAAGGAAAATGAAATTTTTATCGGAAAAGAGTTTTTCAACGCATTGTAAAGCTTTTGGATCAAACGCAGGTGTGTAAGAACATATTACAAACCTGTATTGTTGTAGATTAGCTTTAGCCGACCATATGCTAAAGCAACAAGTACACATTAGCCCATAATCATTCAGGGTCTGCAAAGACTTCTTCAGAGACCAGGAGCAGCCATGGTCCTGATCTCTGCAGAAGTCTTTGCAGACTCTCAGTAGCAATAAAATATAAATGTATTGTTCTTTATTTCCTTATCAAACTTGTCAAACGTTTGGACACACCCTTTTGTTCATAAAAACTATGGATGAGTACATGTGGAATTATGTACTCAACAAACAGATGTGAAATACCTCAAAATGTATTTTTCTTGATGAATTCAAGAGGTTTTCACCACAGAAGTGTGTCCTGATTGGGTTAATTTGTGGAGTTGGTGCCATTAGTTGTGTTGTGCAGAAGTCGGGTTGAAACAGCCTTTTTACATTTGTAGGTATTTTTAAATGTAAATTGATTTTAAAACAAGTGCTTTGTGACCCTGGTCCAAAAAGGCGTTTAACGAGTAATTATTAATTTACTTACTTACTATTAGCAATGCCCAAAAATGGGTGATACGTCTTAGAAGGATTCCGTCTGGAGGTGTCTCTTCAGTGCCTCATGTGTGATTGTATTGAGGGATATCAATACCTAGTCCTACACAACAGATCTGGATCAAGATGGTAATTTCAAATATAGTATATATATATATGAAATATATACACTATACCATCTGTTCTTGTCTTATAATCAATATTTCCTTGAACATTCTTAATGGGAGTTTGTTCAAAATCAGCAAAGTCACCAACCCAAAATATAAAGAGCTAACACCAGGTTCTCAGTGGAGCATTAAAGGAGAAAGCAGCATGACCATCACAGGAAGAGAGGCAGCCACCTTCTGCTGCTTACATTTGAAGACAAATCAGCTCTACTAATGTACGTGGAGTAAAATGCGGACTGTTGTATATTTTAATAATATTATTAAAATCAGAATAAAAGTCCCACAAGAAATAAAATAACGTATTTATGACATCTGTATAACCTCTACGTACTTGGCTGTATAAAAAAAACTATTAAACACATACTAGCAGTGTAACAGTGGGCTGCTGGTCGACTTTAACACTAAATGACATACAATGTGAGATTTTACTTCCATTTAACCACGGTAAGCTGTTTAAATATGGTACAATGTGGGGTGAATTATTGGGTCTGCAGCATGCCGTTACAGTTTAGCTGCATCTCAACTCTAGACTTGGAAGATGATTGAAGAGGTTGTAATGTTTAATTGTATATAGTCACGTCGACCATGCAAGACAACTGTTTGACTAAAATGTAGTACCACAAAGTATTTGTGTCAATCTTGGGTTCTACTGATCCTTCTTGACTGCTCTCTGTCCTTCTTGGGAACCATTCGGTTCTTTCCATCCTTCAGGCCCTTTTGGTCTTTCTTGGGTCATTTTGGTTCTTTGTGTTCTTCTGGTCCTTCTTGGTCCTTTTGCTCCATAGGTCCTTTTGGTCCTATCTGTTTCGTCTTGTGTCACTTTTTTGTCTGTTTTTCTAGCCCTTTTGGCCCTTCTCCGGTCATTTTGCTCCTTATGGGTCCTTTCACTCCTTTCTGTCCTTTTCGGGCCCTTTTGGCCCTTCTTGGGTCCTTTAGGTCCTTTCTGTTCTTTCCAACGTTCTTGGGTCCTGTTGGCTCTTTTGGGCCTAATCGGGTCCTTCTGGCCTTTCTTGGGTCCTTTCGGTTCTTTCTGTCCTTTCTGGGGTCCTGTTGGTCCTTTTCGGGTACTTTCAGTCCTTCTTCGGTCATTTTTTTGACCTTCTCGCCCTTTTGGCCCTTAATGGGTCCTTTCTGTCCTTCCTGGTTCCTTTTGGTCTTTTTTTTGGTAGTTTCAGTCCTTCTTGGGTCCTTTTTCTTTAGTCCAAGACATTATTGTTCCTTTTGGTGGTCCTTTAGGTCCTTCATAGAAACATTTAATTTAAAAGCGGTAAGGACTTTAGAATTGATCATTTTGATTACCTAATTGCAATAGACGGCAAAATCCTTCGATGAATTACCATCAAATGAGCTTGCGACTTATTTAATTGCATATTACTCTGGGTGCCGGCTTCTCTCCTGGGCTCATCTATTATTCAGTACGAGTGTGTTCAATGACATGCTTCCATTAATTAGTCTTTTTGTTCATTAAGAGCAAAGCTTATTGAAGACCATCATGTTTTATTTTTCTTTTAATTACCCTTTGCTTTGGCAGTCTACAATTTCCAAGATGTATGGGTCCCTGTAGAGTACTTAATTAAAACGCAATCTCCTCCAATTTATCTCTCCATTCAAGAATACCACAAGATCAAGCGGTGATTTGCAAATGGAAAGGAGAAACCTAAACTTCTGTTGAGGCGTCACAAATAGATCTTTGGGCATGTTCAACATCGGCTTTGGGTCAATGATGCCATTTGAGTTCAAAGCTGTAAGAGTCTCATCACTGCACATCTCCATGGATTTAAAGCAGCAACATACATGTTTACACTGGAATTACATTTAGAATGTTTGCTAGTTTTAAAAATCTGTGAGGGAAAGTGAATAATATGTGTGTTTAAAATACATTTACCCGTCTCATATATATTATGAGTTTTTTAAAAAGGGTAACTATGATGTTTAAAGTTATGGTGCAACTTTGAATATTGCGGGAAATGAGTAAATGCCATCGTCTTTAGAACCGTCACAACATGTCGTAATTATCAGTCATTTCGATGTCCTGAAATTCAAATTTTAATTCATTTGAACTGTCCAAAATAGTTGTTGGATTTTTATTATTTTGGATTTTTATATACTTTAGGTTTAGGTTTTAGCTTTGCACATTTTAATTTTATGTATATATCAACTTTTTTCATAAATTATATTTTCCACGCTTTTATTAAATAAAATGAAGGACATAATATCAGGGTTTTCTATGAATAAGGAAAACAAAACTGCAGATTTGGCAGAGAAATGGGATCAAAGACGCTAGAAAACGATTGGATTTTAGAACCTTTAACGGTAACTGAAGGCCACCAACATAGTCCCTCATTTGGTACACATTCATCACTGAGCAGTTCATCAGAACACCATTATATTTCGTTTGCAATCCATTTAATTGTTGAGTTCCAAAACCTCTTAAGTCCAGCCAGATCAAAGTGGGAAAAACTCTTCCCTACTTAATATTGTGATTCCAGTAGCTTCAGTGAAATCTGTTATTATTTAGAACAGGGTTATTTCATTGCATTAAGACCAAAAGTCACAGATCAGCAGTAAACAAAAACAGCCTCACTACCTATGTCAAGATCTCTTTCTGCTGCCTCCAGGAGTTTTTTCACATCAGCAGTTCTGACTTGATAACACTTTGGACTTCAATCCGTTTAAAAACGACTACATTTTCTTTACTCTCTTTCCATATATCTACACGACGCATGACTCCAAAACCTCAGGCCATTGGCTGCTGGACATTATAGCTAAAGAGTTATTCAGTTGGCTCCGAAGATAAAAGTAATAACTGCATAAATGTGAATTTTTTAATCCTTCCCACCAGCAGACAACCTCGGATTTATTGACACCACCATGGCCAACGCTGTCAAATTACCACCAAACAACTATTGTTTTTGGGGTTAAATATCCAAAGTTATCTTCATCTGGGACCTCCACATTTGCTTTCCCCTTCAAATCTTGCAAACTTTAATCTCTTCTATTTGATGCCAACTGTTGTTTGAAACCCAGCAGTGGCTGGTGTTGGCAAGACATGATTCAGTATTAGCTTAGAAAAAACGACAAAGCTTTTGGTACCAGCTAACTAATCTTTATTTACCAAATCACCGTCTCACCAAACCCTGCACACAGGAGAGCATGTTGCATTCAAACATGATTGGTGTTCCTGTTCTGACTTCTGTCAGCTGCAAGATTTAATTATTCGTGCAGCCATGGAGTGTTGATGAACCTCCTGAGTGATTTTAGGGAAACATCTGCGTTTCCGCCGCATGGCGACCCAAGAGCTATGTCAGTGGTCCCCGTGGAGCGCCACGTGTTTGCAGGGGAGTAAACAAACACGCACACACGTCTGCCATCTGATTGAAGTTCATCATGTTTGGCTTCATTAAATCTTCACTTTCTATCAAATCCAAGTCTGACGGCTCATGTTTTTGTCACTGTTTATTTCTATTTACTGAGAAAGTGCAGCAATAGACACTGTTATGGAGGCACTAGTGGACATAAAGGGTGTGTTAGTCGAGGGGTTTATTAACTTTGCCAAGCCTTTTGCTCTTGCTTTGACCCATTTGCAAAACACGGCAAATGCCCTTAATATATTTTAAAAAAGTGTCAACTTTCCGAGTTAATTACCTTCCTTTATTAACTTTTCAATAATTATTATTTTTTAATCATTTTGGGCTATCGTGGTATTTTCCTGTTTGGCCGTTAACTCGTACTTGATGTTTGCTGATTAATTTCAGTACCATCGGAAACTTAGCAATCCAGAGAAGGAAGTTTGTGTGTTGTATCTTCAGGGCAAATGGTTTGTAAATTTTGTAAGTCCTTCATCATGATGATGTTATAAAGTTATTACTTAATAAAGTTCTCCCTGTCTAAAATCTTGGCAAACGAGAGGTTACGAGAGCAGACCATTATTAAGTCCTTTATGACGTAATAATGGTCTTCACTCTTCCACCATCCAGCTGTAATCACAGATTTGTTTATACGACGAGTCCCTTGCAGGTTCGAGACTTCCAAGATTGATGATGGTGATGACAACCTTAATGCTTGTCCAATCACAGCACAGTGGTGTGGTTATGGTAAACAGGATTTATCTTCAGAAAAATAAAGTGTTCTCAGTGGGCGGGGCTTAAGATTTCAACATTCTTTAACGTTAATATTTCAATGAAAAGAGAGTTTGGTATAAACCAACAGGATGAGAAACCAGTGTGTGAGTCAAGGTTAATAATGCCGTAGTAGTAGGAAACAGATAAGATAGCTTGAGTTAGTAACCACAATTAGGTCTTCTAAGGCTCGAACTTCAAGTAATACTCCTCAAGACACTTGTACTCCTCACTATGAACACTCTTGCAATCAACAAAGATGACACTTGAGCTAACCCCCACTACACCTTCACCCTGAATTAGCTCACGTTGAGAACTAAAATGGACTCGGCGGGCAGGAGATGGCGTGGATTTAGTGTTAGCATGGGGGTACATGGAGCTTTGTTGTAGGAACCTGAAAATGCATTGAGTGTCTGGTTAGCGGACAGCACCACAGAGCATAACTGAGGTACAATGACGCTCAGTCACTTCCTAGTGTAAAGTATTCAAATAAAATGCACAATGAATGTGAAAGAGGCTGAAAGGGTACAGTGGAACAAAATCCCATTTACCATTGGAATTTAATGGTAGCTCAAGCTCAATGGACCAGGGAAAATATAAGCAAATACAGGGAACAGAAGAGGTCAACTTTACTGAACTAGGAATAAGGACAATTTGACACCACAGACTGGAACCTGGAACCAAAATGAAACGTACATACCGGTTTCAGATGGGTCCACCTGTCAAGTACACGCAGTGGGGACAGGAGGAAGAGAAAGGAAGTGACAGAATAATAGCAAATACAAACACGGGAATGACAATTAATTGACATTAAAACTTGTGCGACCTCCCATCTTGAACTACTGAGAAGTGATTAGTGTTGATAAAAGGTTTATTTAATTGTGCAAACGCGCAGGCAGCATATGAATATTGTATCTGATATTTTTGGTTTCTTTAATACAAATACAAATATCGACATAGTAGTGAACAAAATATGAGGAATCCTTTTTGAGTTGTAAACATGAAGAACGAAAACTGACAACTTATAAATCAGAATGTTTGTCATGTTCGTTGTGAGGATATTATATCCTCATAATTCTAGAAACACTTGATCTAATGGAAATGTATCTTTCTTACAAGGCTGTTTTTCTTGCACCACTATACTTACATAATTACATTGATATGAAGTTATTAAAAGGCCTAAAGTACACATTGGAGTTAAATCTGGAAGATCAAAGCGTTTCCGTGTCTTCTGAAGCAGAGAATAAAAGAAACCTTTTTTTTTTACAGTGGTTATATTGTGGTATCTCTGAGGCATGAGGTTATTTTACCTTTTTTTTTTTACTATGCTTCACTTCTGTGTCACTGGATGGCTTAGATCTGCTATTTATGCTGCGAGGCAAAATAAGTCACTGGTCCAGTAAAAGAGAAAAGAGGATGAAGAAGAGACACATCTGGTCAACTGCACAGAGATGCTTCCCACAGGACTTCCCATTAGCCATCTCGCGCCGCTTCCTTTCTTTTAATTAGACAGGTAGATGTTGTTGTGGGAACGGAAGAGGCTTAAATGTTTCACCTCCCGTGAACCACAATAGAAACTTTCCACTGCATCAGTGCACCAGAGCCGGCTCTTGTAAAAACAATGGTGTTGATTTAACCTGCCGTGGCGTGACCTTCGACATAGAGCTCTACTGTGCAACTCCCCGTACCATGTTTTGAAATTGTATAGCTCATTTGTTGCACTCTTACAAATCACTGCATCGCACGGGAGCGCCACGTTTGCATTTATTAGTATGCCAATTGTGTATGATGCCAGTCATCCGGTCCTCCTCGACGCAAGGCCACAGTCGTCCTGAATAATAAGCAGACTCACCCTCAGTGGGGGCGGTAACACAACACAAAGATACATTCACTTTCATTCCCGCTCCACCTTTGTTGTCGACAACTATAACTACCGACGTTTGAAACACGACCTTGTCGACTTCTGAGGCAGGAAAGTTAATTATACACTTGTACGTGTTGACGATTGTCTTGTACAGAACTTAACTGCTTCATGAAGGAATTATACCACCTTCAGAGCAATATTGCCTCAACAAAAATGTATTTTTAATCGCTTTTTTCCACTGAATCATACCTTCTTTTTTTTAAGAAATACATCTTTATTGCCACAAAAGACTTAAAGCATGTGATTTTGGATCATGGAGAGGAAATGTTGAATAAATTCCCAGTGTAGACTCTCCCTCTCAGTTTTAATGAACTCAAAGTTTTTGTAGTTTATTCTCCATCTGTATTTTCCTCCATCGTCCTTAGGGGGTTGTGTTACAACTGTATTTGGAATATTGATCAAAATCAAATCTTCTTTCACACCAGTCTCTTTAAAGTATTGATTGGAGAATGTTCTTTTTTTTTTCTCTCTCAGTCAGAGGTTTAGAGGAGCTTTTTAAAAAAAGAAAGATCAGTCAGTGCAGTCTCTTGCTGGTTTTTAAACCAATGCCAAAATGATCTGGGAACAAATATTCTTGATCAAATGCTGTTATGTCATCTTTCTTTCCCTCTGCGTAGCCGCTTTCATCTCCCAAATCTTCTCCCCTGTCTTTTCTTCAAGCTTGTTTGCTGTCAGTTAGGACAGATTGGACCGGAGCTGGCTGCCAAGAGAAAGTCCGTCGTGCGGGGATTTGTTGGGGATTTAATAACAAAGGACTAAATCAGGGCTTCTTAACTTGATATCCAAAGGTCGTAATTGGATTAATTTTCAAGGTCGCTTATCATGAATGTTTTTTCTTTTACTTTCTCAAGTCATAGAAAATGTGAATGTATCACACTTTATATTGATGGTGGTGCATACTTGTCAATGGTTATGGGAAGCCACTGTTTGGCCTCCAAATACACTTCAATGACATGTATTGAAACTGTTAATTTATTATTCTTAGACACATTTTAAATCCAACTATATTCCTTCCTGGTTACCACTGGTCATTTCTAAGACTTTCTTAGACATCGCCTTTGTTGCAGCTTCAGCAAAGAGCCCAAGACATTTCTCTCACCAGCTACATCAGGCTTTGGGTATGCCGAGGTCCCACGTTACGTTGGTGGAAGGTTAAGTGAGGGCCTACCTTATGTAAGTGGAAGGTTTAGTTAGGGCCCACCTTACTTGGTGGAAGGTTTAGTGAGGGCCCACCATACATTGGTGGAAGGTTTAGTGAGGGCCCACCATACATTGGTGGAAGGTTTAGTGAGGGCCCACCATACATTGGTTGAAGGTTTAGTTAGGGCCTACCTTACTTGGTGGAAGGTTTAGTGAGGGCCAACCTTACGTTTGTGGGAGGTTTAGTGAGGGCCCCCCATACATTGCTGGAAGGTTTAGTGAGGGCCTACCTTACGTTGGTGGAAGGTTTAACAAGGCCCCACCTAAGTTTGTGTAAGGTTTAGTGAGGGCCCATGTTACGTTTGTGGAAGGTTTAGTGAGGGCCTACATTATGTTGCTGGAAGGTTTAACGAGGCACCACCTTAGTTTGTTTAAGGTTTAGTGAGGGCCCATCTTCCGTTAGTGGAAGGTTAAGTGAGGGCCCATCTTAAGTTTGTGGAGGGTTTAGTGAGGGCCCACCATACGTTGGTGTAAGGTTTAGTGTGCCCAATTGATTCAAGGTGCTATTTTGTCAGGGGCTTTACGCCACTGGCAGGGTCACCCAAGACAGGTCCTGGGGGAAGACCAGACAAAGAGTAGCTCCACGACCCCTTACGACACAGTTTTCTGCCCAGACATGGTTCACTGGGGGCTCCCACTGGAGCTAGACCCAGGGGTGTGGGCGATGGCGAGTGCCTAGTGTCCAGGCCTGTACCCATTGTGCCTGTTTGGGTACAACATTCTTAATCCTTGTGTAGACTCTGGCTCACGGTTGACCCAGAAGCCTGAAACCAAACGTGTTTGTGGCTTCCCTTGTGTTGTCTCTGAATCACGGTGAACAACCTCCATCACTACATATGTATTTCTGGAAGCAAGGGAGGTTGTTTACCCTGACTCAGAGACAATTAACCAGCTTCGGTTGACCTAGCTAGAAATAAAGGGACAGCCGCTCTTTCACCATGTCAAGTTCATAGTTTATGCAAACCTTCTTCCTTATATACAACCATGACTCCCACACAACAGAGCCTATCCTGCTTCTGCAAACTTTTCTTGGATGAGAAATACATCAGTGTCCGGTTTGGGTTCTGGTCCATGCCAACACTGTTTCACCCTCACAAGATAAAAGGTGGCCAATTTCGCTGTCACCAGCTCTACTTCTCTTCCTCAAGGATGACCTTGGACCTTTGTGGCTGACCTGAGGTGAGTCCGTCGACACACAGCCAAAGCCTTTATCCAGTGGCTGCCAAAGGGGACAGCTTTGGATAACAGTCCCTTCTCTTCCAGTCACAGCGTGCGGGGGAGAGTCGAGAGATAAGGTAAGACGCTGCAAATGGCCAAATTTCTTTTCCCAACATGTACCCTGCGCTCAATCAATCAGGCTTGGCCCTGGACTTTTAAACCCTTGTGACTTCAGTTATCACTAATCCACACCAACAAGGGTCTCTGCATTAAGATGAATCTGGAGCAAATTGGATGGTGCAGGGGAACAATGCCATCCCCGCTTTTAGCTCAGATTGCTTCTCAACTCGAGCTCATTAGAGGACAAGTGCTGCAGGCTTCACACAGGACAGAATGGCAATACAATTCTGTTAAAACTCGAGGATCCGTGGTGCCCGGAATTAGGCGTGTTCACTGACTAACTGTCTGAGAACACATTAGCCACAGACAGGCTGCTTGCCCGGAGGCCCCGCTGTGGAGCAAACAAGACATCTTAATGTAAGGGGGGGGGCGCCATTTGTTTTCTCCACAAAACCTGGACGCACAAACGCAGGGAAAATTAAACAGACAAACTTGGAAGCTATAAAACTAGATCAATCACAAGTGCTGGCTAACAAATAAAGTGCAACTTGGGGGCCAGAATCTTGTGTTTTCAGATTTGCATCACCCACACAGCAATTAACTTTAGAAATAAACACGCAAATCAAATCTCTCTTAAGCTGAAGAAGGAGAGCATTGTTTCCTAATCCTTAGGGCCACGGAATGCATTTTATCTCAAATCACATTAGAATTCCCCCCAGACACACACAGAACAGTGGTTGAAAATCAGTTCCTCAACAAACATCAAGTTAAAAGTCTAATATTTGGAAATGAAGCATCTTGGTCAACTAAAATGAGGCATCCATAGTCTTTTTTTAACCTTTTTAACCTGTGAAATGAATGTATTCTGCCTGTATATTGTTTTAAATGCATGCGTCTTGCTTCTTTTTTTTAACTTTGTGTTATATACATCACTATCTATTTTTTATTTTTACTTCTTTTATAGCTGATTGGCTTTTCTATGGCGTTTCTGTTTTTTATTTATTTATTTAAATCTCTAAGAATATCATTTAATATCATTTTTAGTATTTAACTTCAATACACTCAATTTAGATTCTTTGTATTCATCAGTCTCTTTTCCTTTTTTTTAATTTATTGTATTTCCTTTTGAAAAATAGCCCTCATGCATTCATCAATGTTCTTTATATTCTTTTATATATACATTTTCTTTTTTCTTACCCTTAAAACAAAATAGTTTTATAATTATTGATAATATCAACAGTATCTTCAATTGTGAAGCTTTCTCTAATCCATTTGAAACTCTTATTTTTACCCGTCTCTGTATCCACTGCACCTCAAAAAGATTTGGAGAAGAAAAATGTCATCCTGAAATGTCAAGGTTATGTGCGAAAGGATGAAACTGTCACCTTCCTTCATGCCTAGACTGGACAAGGGATTGGTAAAAGAAAATGTCATCATTCATTTAAGGTAGAAGGCTGGGATCTGACTGAAGATTTAAATTCTAAAGGACCAACCCATAAAAAAGATGAACTTTCTTTCATTTTGACTACATAACATAAAGGAATATTTATGATTAAGGATGCGTTCTAGATGTCGTAGCAAGAGGCCCTGCAAGCTGTGTGAGAAACTGAATGGATTTACTGTTTTTCAAGGCAGAAATAAATTGGATGAGAATACAATTAAATACATTTGCTAAGTGGGATTTCATTAGAATAGATAAGGTAAAGAAAATTGCTGCAGTCATCCAGTTTCTTTTTTAAACCCCATATTTATTTATTTTTTTCAAATTAAATGGAAAGTGGGATATTTAATGACAAAGAAAAAGCGATGGTTTGAATCAAAATAGTGGATTGTGTCTCATATAGACAGCATCTTATCGTTATCATTTAATTAATTCATGCTTTCTAATGAAAATTGACACCTGTGACACAATAAAATATTTATGAGGATTTACGGCTGAGGGAATAATTTTCGCAGTCAATATGTACCTTACATAACTAGAATGTCTTTAAACGTGACAATTTTAACACCACGTGAAGCACTGTGGAATATAAACTATATAATCAAATGTTCATTGATTTCACAGGCTTTAAACCATCACCTAATGCGCCCACTTTTTTGTGGGCACTGAAGTGTTTTGTGGGTTCCAAGTTGACGACCGAAAAATCATCTCACAGTTGGGCCACTTGCCAAGATTGTGACCTTAACTCAACTATCCCACCACAAGACCCAGCGAGCCATTTGTAATCTGAGAGCCATGGAGAAATGAAGTACCTGAAGAGTCAGTCCATCCAGGGAGACAGATGATGTATTTGTGTCTGACAGACGTCTCTTGGTATGATTAAAATATACTTTGCTACTTTTTACGCTATTAAAAAAAGATACCCAAGATCTTCCTTATCTCTTTTCTTGCTTGTTGTTTATTATTGGGAAGTTTTGGGGGAAATTGGAGCAGCAACTTATAAAGTACCATCACTTTCCTTTTATAGCACAGCAGCTGTCCAGAATATAGCTGTTGCTGCATCCATTTCCTCATTTTTGGTCTGTCATTGAATTGCTGAAGGAAAGTGAAAAAGAAAAAGATGTAGAGTATATTTTTCCATTACAGAATCACAGAGAAATCAGTCCAGGTATCATAAAAAAAGAAGCTGTACCTGAGATTAATGTTGTTGTTAAAAACCAGCAGTCAGGTCATCCGTCTGGAAAAGCACTTGAGATATAATCAACATTATAATGTGTCAGAATCGTACTTATGAATAGAAATGAAATCAAAACTAAACATATTTTTCAAATTCATGTTGAAAGAAAATAAAGGCAAAAGAAGCAAGGAACAAACAATTAGAGGAAAGAAAAACAATACACAAAAAGTTTGTGTTTAGTCAAGTATTTCTCTTTTGTCGCATTACTTCTTGGAAATAAATGTGATACAGTTGGGAAGCCTGTGTGTTACTCCTTTTAAATTACACATTGTTTGAAGTGAGCCCTGGTAAAGGCCAAGTTCCGTATGAGAACGTCATCTTGGAAGGTGAAAATCAATTTGCACAGAAGTGGCTGCAACTTTACTGAGATGCTGCCTTGACTGAGAGAGACGTTACAGAAACAACAAGGATGTTTGCATGACGTTATGGCTGACGGCTCTCTGCCCAGACAATCTGGAAAGACTGCACACAGTTGATCTTTGGTATCACCGTCAGATCCGTCTGCGCTGCTCTTGACAACACTTGTACTGGAACCTATACATATGAAATGCTATGTTCAGTGATGACTACAGATTCAGACGACAGCAGTTGAATCATAGGCTAGGAGTGTGGGAAAGACGTTGAGAACTCTGATTGCTGCATAGACGGAGTAACATCTCTCTGTGGAGGAAGTGTGATGTT
Source organism: Callionymus lyra (assembly GCF_982586985.1). NCBI lineage: Eukaryota > Metazoa > Chordata > Actinopteri > Syngnathiformes > Callionymidae > Callionymus > Callionymus lyra. Next base: position 22,270,104 of record NC_141822.1, on the reverse strand, counting down.
ATCAGGTGTCATCTCCCTCACTGGAATAAACAAGTCATTATTGTAGGAAATCTCATTGCAGAGAGAAATTGAGATACAACCAATTCCATACCTCCACAGTCTGGGACCCTTCTCCCTACTCTACATGAGGAGGAGATGCCAAACTTATGACTTTGTTTGGTTCTTCTACAACAGCTGTGTCTCAAATCACATACTTGCGTAAGCATAAGTCCATCTCAATTCTTAGTATGCGAAATGTAGTGCGCTATGCACACTAAATTGGTGTACTTAAATACCCACAAAACAGTATGGATTGATGGACACTTTCTACCCTAAACAGCCGCCATCTCAGTTACGTTGAATTTGTTAACGTATTCCTACAGCTGGTTGCAACCATCGTTAAATAGAAGAAGACGAAGAAGCTGTCACGTCATTTCTGGTTAGTGTGTAGCAGCAGTGTTTGATTTGAGACATACTATCTGTCAAGAATTTGCGTACTTGTTAGTACGTACACTACTAAAATGCTCCTTCAGTCAGAGACTCATGCACTCTAAGTGCAGGACTAAACGACTCCACAGGTCCTTCGTCCCATCTGCTGTCTGTCTGTACAACAATAGTGTACTTCTTATATGTACAGTTTTTTTAATTATGTGTATAGTTGTTATTGTAAAGTTCTTTTAATCCGTGTGTGTAAATTGAGCTGCTGTGACCATGTCCTCTCCCCACGACGGGCTTAATAAAGTAATCTTACATTGGCCTTCTGGTTCTGCTCAAGGTTTTGCTCTATTAAAAGAAAGTTTTTCCAGGCCACTATCGTCAAATGCTGGTTCATGTTGGGACCAGTTTTTCCTCTACTCTTACAGAGGGCAGTTTAAATTGTAAAGTGTCTTGAGTTAATTATGTTATGAATTTGCACTTGAAATCCACAGTTATATTATTGATCCTATGAAATCTCTTTGCTATTCTATGCCATACAAAAATGTAACTGGCAGAGAGCTAATCGAATCAAAGGTGGATCCAGACTCATTGATGCCCTGGTTCTGATTGTTACTTACTTACTGTGAAAGAAGCTGTAAACCAACCCATACTGAAAATAGCACTGAAGTCAATGACCGACTGATGTCTAGGTACTGATAGGTGATCACATGAAATCGTCCAAAATCCATTGTGATTGTGTTTCATCAACGCCCATGTTCTTGTTCTGGAAATGCATCAAAATGCTATCAGATAACAAAGGATTCTGCTTCAGATATACAGATAAGGTCAATGGCGTCATGGAAACATATATAAGACACTATTTAAAATGTCTATAGAAAAGCCAAGGTGAGGACCTTAACAAAGGCACCAGGAAAACAAAGGCCAAAGAAAAAAATGTCCTGAAACCTAATGAATGCCGCTTCATTCTCTGGCTTAATTCAGTCCTCTGTAAAGTGCGATATGAGAGTCCATTTCTCTATAACCAAAGTTCTAACGGAAAAATGACCTTGCGTGTTTATCTTCCCATTAATGAAACACGGTGTTGGTTGTGGACTTCCTGAGCTGCAATGCCTTGGTGTCACCGGGTCAGTCTTCCTGCGGACAAAGATAAGCGAGCCTCCCTCATCAGCACTCAGCGAGTCTCTGAGAACACCTGATAACGTAACACCTTTGTTATCTTTGATGTTAAATTCCCTCGCCTTGTTAGCATGTTAAATGATGGATTGTTCCTTCGCGGTACAAGGGGGCTCTGTACCCTTGTGGCATGGAAACTCCTCCACCCTCCAGTCTAGTGATAGATTACCTCTGCTTTATCTCAGGAAGCTGATTATTCCTTTAATCACGAAACACAAATCTGTGCAGGGCTGGGATCGTCTTCTAATGTGTCCTGAAATAGCTTTATTATCCACCGTTTCATTTTTGTCATGGATTATACCGTTTCACAAGTAGTCTGTCTTTCCTGTGGCGTCTTTGCACTGAGATACCATCTTCTGTCTGGAGACAGCCTACGGATAACGGTCCACTGAAGTACGTTGTCCTAATTTGACAAATGATGTCGTGGATCAACCGTTTTTTTTTCTGATCTTCCATTCAAAAGTGTGTCTTGTTATTATAGTCAATACATTGGTTTTATGCTTACGTCATGGCTGACACGGGGAATTAGGGCTCATTTGAGTGTCCCTCTTGTGTAGCTGGTTCTGGCTAAACTTCCCTGAATTTCAACTTTATTGAATTATTTATTTTTATTAAGGATCCCATGTACCGGGGCTGTGGATTGTGGAATACGTGTTCCAACTACAGGGGAACAACTCTTCACCGGGAAAGTCTGTTTAAAGATATGGGTCAGCAGAATCTTTTCAGTGGTCTAAAAGTGGTTTAAAGGGAGCTGCGTGGTTTTTATCCAGTTCAACATACTGTGGACCAGCTCTGCACTCTTGGTAGGATCTTTAAAGTTTCATGAGATTTTGCTCTAGGCGTTTCATGGACTCAGCCAAGCCTTTGATTCCTGTGGTTGGTTATTATCTTGTATTAAACTGTCGAACAAGAAATATTCCTTTTTCCGATGAGCGCTGCCCTTCCTTTGTCTCAAGTTATTATACAACATCTAAGAAGCAGCTTAGATTTCCGTCTGCAGGGTGACTCCATACCCAGAAATTGAAATTGATGGAGCTTTTTTTGTCTTAGATCTTCCCAGGTGAAAAAGCATGACTATTGGTTGGCCTGGGAAAGAGTTGGAGGAGGTCCCATTAGAGTGGCAAGTCTCCATTAGCTCCACCTCATGCACATGCAGAGATTCCTGACAGTGGAACATCTTTTTACATGCTGAACGTCATGTAAAAATTGTGGTTTCTCCTCTCTCCTTTGTTTTGTGGAGCATTGGGTGTTTTACATTTTTTATTTCCTCTGCTGACAATGCTTGCTCCAGTTTCCAGATTCAATATGATGCTGCACGAAGGAAACAGGTCTCTCTGCTTTTTTCAGAATGTGGGAATTTGATCTTGTGGTTAAAAACATTCCAAAAACATATTCTGCAGTTGATCAATTTTCTTTTTTTTTTTACTTCGGACTGGTTTTGATTAAATGACGAGCATAAAAAATATAGTCATGTAAGGTCTCATGATTTTATTTTGAAACTTGTTTTTTTTTCCCACTTTTGTTTTTTTTTGTTTTTCTTCCCATTTGATGTGTTATTGTCCCGGTGCCTATTTTTTGTCGTTGTTGGGCTGTGATTGCTTCTTCGTTTTTACTGCATTCATTTTTTTAAAACTCTTATTACAAATACATGTTTTGTATTTCTTTATTCAGAATCCAACAATGTGTACTTTTTTTTTTTTTGGCTACACTTTTTAAATGCCTGTCAGGATGTGACTCACTTCTACAGAGGACGCTTTATGATCATTGTCGGTTGGAAAGATCTGGAAACAACTGAACTTGAATGATATGGGAGGTGTGCTCTCTCGAGTGCATTTGTTTATTAATGTGAATTTGAACTCACCTGGCTGCTGGAGTCTGAAGCTGTGAAGAACAACATCCTCACTTCACTTCCAAACACCCTACAATTAAAGACTAATGTGTGTGAGACATGTTTGTGTAATCTGAGCACAGCCCAGCGAGATAAACACACATGGGGCTCACAGAAATTGCCTGTTGTTGGGGGGCCAGAATGAAATTGGAATCCGGGGTCTGACAGCCGTTGTGTTGTTGTTGTTGTTTTTGTTGTGAGGCTGCATCCGAGCGCTGGCAGCTCCTGCATGTGTGCAGCTGAATGTTGTGTTAACACAACTTTACATGGGGCTCGTGTCGACGCTGACAGTGACGGAACAGTGAGCTGCATCCAGCTGTGTGCGCGCCCCTCGTTTGTATGTGTGGAGAAGATCGAAATGCCAAAGACGTCAGGGAATTGAAAAGCTTCATCGTTATACAGCGCATGACAACAGGTCTGAGTCTCTTGGGGCTTTTCACGGATTTAAACACAATAAAAGAGTTGATGCCGCTCGACAGACTCATCTGTTGCCGCTCCGGATGAATGTGTTTTTTAAAAAGAACCGTGTTTATTGCAAATGTTGGCAGAAGGATAATAACACAACACAACATGCTTGTCTTTATTAGTTCCTAAATGTACAGGTATATAAATAATTTTAGATATTTACTGATACTCAAAACGAGTACAATGTCTTGTTGAAATGACTAGTATTGCGGTAAAAGCAAATTAAAAATAGCAAGAGCTGAGCTTACTCGCATTAAAAACTTTATTTCCACAGACTCAAGTTTTAATGAGTCCCATGAAAAGACTCTAAGCCTCCATATTAGGTCAATGAACTGATAATGATGTTAACATGTCTTAGTCATTAGTCTGCAGATCAACACTGAAACATATTCACACACAGTTCATTAGCTTCTCTTGTCCATGCTATGAGAACGGAACATTTTTTAATGGTCTCTAAAAGGCTGTTAAGAGTCGTAAAAGTCCAAAAGCTGACATTTCGAAGAGCTAGGACCTATAAATGGAGCCTGATTCTAATAATTCTGGGTGTGATGCTAACAAATATGAGAGTGTATTACTGTGAACAAGGTTATTTTCATCTGACTGAACCTATAAACTATACTCAAAATACTGGGATGTCTGGTGTTGATAATTTGCTGTGATGGGCTGCATTCATTTTTGCTCGCATTTTGTGACCATTCTTTCTTACTTGGACGCCACAATAGTTGCCCACACAACGTAGATTTAAAAGTTCTAGCTACATTTTTATTTCAAAATGTTCATTCATTTAACTGAGGGCGCCACCTACTGACCTATAAAGGAAACACCGCTTAATGAAGCTTCATCAGCTCATCACATCATTTTGACCGGTCAGTTAAAAATACAAACCTCTTAGGGCGAGTGTGTCTATGAAGAGTATAGATGGAAGAAACACACAAAGACTTCACGTCATGTCTTAACAAGAAGGAGCTGTCTTGCCTGCAGTTGATACAGAACTCTGCAGCGAGAATTTTAACCTGCTCTAGTAGAAGAACTCACATCTCTCCGATCCTTAAATATCTTCACTGGCTGCCAGTTTCTTTCAGGATCAACTTTAAAATTCTGGTTCTTACTTTCAGATCTATTCATGGTCAGGCTCCTCCTTACATCAGTGATCTGATCCAGCCTTACACCCCAGCTCCGGCTCCGAGGTCTGTGGATCAGAATCTACTGATGGTTCCTGAAGACGGTTCAGGACCAGAGAAGAGAAATCCTTCCAGACTGTTGCTCCTAAGCTTTGGAACGATCTTCCTCTCTCTTTGCGCTTGATGGATCTACTGACTCCAGAAGAAATATCTTAAGACATTTTTATTCTTGCAGGCTTTTCCTTGATTTTCTGAGACTCCTGTGTTGTTCTCGGTGTTATCTTGATCTTTTAAAGTATATCATTTATTGAGTTTTGTTTTCATTGTTTAAGCGCTTTGTGACCCTGGTCTGGAAAAGTGCTCTATAAATATAATTACTTACTTGCTTACTTACCCTCCTACACCAGTCTGCACATCAGGAGCACCGAGTCCTGCTGTCCCCCCCGCCTCCACCACACCGGCCTCGTCCTCACGTCCTCCAGGAAGTGTTTTAAGCACAGATGTCAGTGTCCTCAGGAGAGACTCCCGCGTGTTTCACTCACAGCTTCCAAACTGTTAGCAAAGCGTGAGCTTGTGTGCCCTTTCATGTCCCCGAGGACTCGCCGGGATCTCATTTGGCCTGTTCCAGAGTTGCAATCCACAGCATAAGGATTTGAAATTCCATGTGGGGAAAACAAATTTGATGTCTGAACATATAATAGAAAAGTTTACTTTTCCACTAGATTGGGAAAATAATTGGAATCTTTTATTCAAAACAGGACTCATAACAATTCATCGCTTTTATCAAATGAATGCAAAAGAAACGAGTGACGCTCAACAATAACATTTCCTATATAGTCCAAGTGACCGGAAATAAATATTTTTTGCAAATGATCATTGTGTTTGAAATGCCATGTCTCAGAATGTAAGATACAGTTTTGCATGGCGGCAAATGTGGTTTGTCCACAAGGGGTCTCTCAGGTGCAGTGAAAGAAGATGCAACAACCATATTCTGATTACATAATTACTACAATAAAGTACACTTAGTTAAGAAAAAAAAATACGCATTCAATTCAGATTTTTATTAATTGAATTACTAGTTTTGTTTTATGAATTTTGTTTTTGTTTTATGAGTATTCAGCCACTCTAGTAACGAGGAGTGATGCATGTGAATCCACTTTGCAAGTAGGTATATTTGCTTTAACTCATTAGAAACAGATTAAAAGAACCTTGAATATTTTTAGTTAAATACAAGCCTCATTGTTTTAATGTGTTTGACCAATGTCTTTATTTAGTTTTCAAAATGAAGAATGAAATATTTCTTTCTGTTTTAAAAGTAATTACATTGAATAGGACATTACATTACATTATTAACAGATATTATTTGAGGTTCCTTGAGCTTTCTCAGTCACATTTGGCTTTGATGATAACGTTGACACCCCTTTATATAAATTAATATAGACTGCCATTAAGACAATAACAAGATATCAATTAATTTAATTTAATAAACCAAACTCTCTTGCAGATGCTTTTCAACTCCAACGATCAGGACTAGGTCAATATGAAGAATGCATTGTATCTTTAACAGACATTAAAGAAATGTGATTTATGAATCATTAAATATATTCTAGTGACAGGATATGTTTAAGCAACTTTATTTAATATGTTCCGGCCCTGACGAGCTATTAAGCTGCACAACATGCAAAGAAAACATTATTACTGTAGAATACATTAAGCAGCTAAAATAAGGTGAATGTGGTTCATACAGGGAAGAAGTCAAAACTACCATATACACTACCTGTACCACGAAGTCATGGATATCTTAATTGGTTCGTCCCATTTATATCACAACAACAACTCAGGTTGAAGCATGAAGCTGAAGAGGCTAATAAGTTTTAAACGTGTGGAATGTTTTTCAACTCCGGGTTGCATTCTGTCTGAACAGGCTGCTCCATCCATCCAAAAATCCACACAAGAAAAAACAAACAATGAATAATGGAAACGCCATGAAGAGGGAACATGACTTGTTTTTTCCAGCACAAACTCATTTCAGAGCAGAACTCGTGTTTCAATAAAGAAAAATAACTCTGGACAGAGACAACTTTACTATAGAATTTTCATTTTCAGTCTATAATTATTTATAATGACCATGTTGTCATCAGAGACTGTTCTTCCGTCTGTGGATGTACCTGCATCGCAAATTTTAAGGGTTGCTCTCAAAAATAAATAAGTAAAAATGAGTCGTGGAATTCCTCTGGCTACTTTTACATGAAATCAAAAATGCACCAAAAAAGTGTTAGTTTTCTCCTCAATAATGCATGAAGGATTTCTTCTCGACACCAACATATTTCAAAGACGAACTTCAATTCAGTTGCAAACTTAGAAATTTAACTTTAACGGTATATGTAAATATATAAAGTTTTGGCACCATGTATTGCTTATTTCTTTCATGGTTTTTATGTAGTTTTTATACAGTCAAATTTGCTTTAAATGCTAGTATTTATTTTACACACAATTAGGAAAGAGACTTTTCTAGAATGAGGTCAAAAAGTGTATCTGGATCAACATCAAGGGTCATAAATGTATGCAGGGATTTAAAAAAAACAAAGGCAAAGTTGCTTGTCTACATATATATATTTATAATTAAAATCTGTGTCAACTCAATTAAACTAGCTTGTTGCCTGGCAACACCTCTTCCTGAGAGGCAGGTTGATCTTTGACCAAATGGTGTTGCCGCACATGGACTGCGGGCATCGAGGAAATGACTGTCGGTACCTCATTGGTTCCTCCCTCTAATATTGTACCGGAATACTGATGTGCTGAGCAAAAGAGCGAGAGGCAGCCGTGACGGAAATCTGTTAAATGCTTCATGTAACATTTCGATTTGATGGCAAACTGCGCTGACAACTGTGTTGTGAACGAGGAGGGATAACTAGGAGCTCAGACACGTGAAAACTATGATCGCAATAAAGCTCAGGCTGCATGAAAGACACTGGAGGCTAGTTTCACAGGTATGGTGTGGGTGTGTCGCTCACGCTAGCAAAGTAATAACGATCTCTGTCATGCTCGACTTTTATTTGATGAAACTTTTGCCTTTGGACTCTTTAGTACAGCCGCTGGTGTTATGACGGGATAAACATTCTTGGAAACTGTTTGGAAAAGATGAATCGATAAAACACCACGACGACGAATGTTGTCATGTAACTGCTTTCAACCATCAAGTGAAAACATGAACCGCCTACTCTTTAAAAATACATCTACTGTACATCTCTGGAAACATCCCAGTAGCATCGGCTGCCGACTTCACACATCGTACCAGTTCCCAGCTCCCTTTCAGGCCCCCCTTAACCAGAGGCGTTCAACTCTCCGGAGTCTTCAATGTGGAGGTTTTATAAGTATTCTTGTGTCTTAGATGAGCAACTGTATGTTCTCTTTGAATCCCTCTGAGGATCTGGTCCATTTCCTACCAATGACTCTTCACTAAAGTTGACACAACTGTAATGGAAAAAGCGAATGAAGGACTGACAGCTCAAGCCGAGGACCTGGAAAGGAGAGCTACTAAAAACAGGTGGCCTCAAGGGTCTTTGTAGCTATTTCAATTAATACTGGGGTAATCAAATTGTCACTAGAGATGGATAAGATGATATTTAAAATGTATATGTATGTAGCCGTTAATCCCTCCAATAAGTTGATTGATGTACAGAGCGCCCAGTCAGATGACATCTAACTTCTTATTAGAAACAGTTCTCAAGTGGTCATTTTCGTGAAAAATGCCAAAACACCCTGAGACTCTAGGGTGTACACCTAAAGGTATCTTGTAGATGCCTTCAACCAGACCAATGTCCAAATGTCCAAAAGTATCTTGGCACTTTTAGCACCAACGTATACCATTAAAGAGGTTAAGCTGACAGATATGATTTGTCATTCTAAGTTTTGCACCAGACAATATCTTTACATTCCAGAAACAACTGACCTAACGCTCTGGACGGTGAGTTGACTGTTTACCAGTGATCCCTGATCAGAAGAGAGAGCAACCGAGGCGCCCGGTGGGAGAGTTGCAGCATGAGTTAATGTTTCATATCCAGCCGATTAAGCAAGAGCCAGCAGACGTCAAGTCCAAGCAGACACAGGGGAGTGAAGGGTAATGGATCAGAGAAATTACTTCTCACTCCGTTGCAAGAAAGGAAGATACGCTCAAACTCCTATTTGTGAGAGTTCATGCGAGATGCTGGAGTATTAAGGGTATTCTCTGCTGCAAAGCAAAAAAGTCTTCCAGTCACCTCTGACAGGAGCTAATGCTGTGTCAGGCTGTGCTATTTTTTTGGATTATTGTAACTGCATAGACATTCTGTTGTACAGTATTTATTATGCTTACTTGTTGACATCTAATTTTGACAATTGTACATGGATATGGTAAAAGAAGTATTTTTGTACATTTAATATTTGGGAATATAGAAAGCTTTCTCTCCAGTTGTTGCCCTTTTTTAAGTAGCATTTAAAGACCAGTCAAAGATTCTCCAGAGAGTTCTCCTTGTGATTGTTCGGACAATTTAAGACATAAAAAATCTGGATTTAGGGCACACGGTGGTGCCTCACAGCAAGAATTTTCCCGGTTTACTTCCAGGTCCGGAGGGAGGCAGCTGGTGACTTTTCTTTGTTTGGTTTGTATGTTCTCCCCATGTTGCGTGGGTTTACTCCGGGCACTGCGGTTTCCTCCCACAGTCCAAAAACATACAGAGGTTAATTGGGAATTTTGGGAAGTTGTCCATATTTGTGAGAGTGCGTGTGAAGGATTGTATGTCTTTGTCTGTCTGTCCAGGGGGAGTAACTGGTTTAGGTTCCAGCCTTCCCGCAGAAATTAATGGGTGGATGGAAAACCTGGATTTGTAAGAGTTAAAAGTCTATTTAGTTTCTGCTAGCCCTTGGGGAGTCATCTGCACCTCGACCGACATCATTTAAATGCTTCCTCTTGGTCGTATCATCCGTCATCAGGGACTTCATTTTCACTGTCAAAACTCATCCTCACCAGACACAAATCTCTCCTCCCATTGGCCCAGAACATCCTCTCTCGCCATCGCACGCAACACCTGGACTCCACCCTCTTATTCAAACAATATAACCAAATCTTAATTTTTCCACCTGGTCCCCCTAATACCTACCAACCTCCTCCACATTTCAGTCTCGTACTCAGCACCTCAGATCCACCGACTCCAACCTCTCTACTCCCTCCAGGTAAAAGCACCAAACCCTGGGGTTCTGGGGCTGGGAACTCGGACTCATTTCAAATCAATCAAACCCCACCTGTTTAAAAATACTCACTCTTAATTTTGTACCATAGCGTCTTAAGGTGTCCTAAAAAGCACTCAATATATATGATGTATTATTATTATTATTATTATTAGATGGAGGTTCTGACAGATCCGGTCAATGCAACTTAGATGAAACAGTGCCAGTGGAACCCCTCAAATCATCAAACAACTTTTGCACCAGGCTCCCAGTGTACAAACAATAAATAGAGCCTGTTAAAATATCCACTGACAGCATCAGCAAACAAACTGTATCCTGAATTGACAGGAACCAACTATCTATGTGTGAGACTTTACAACTTTATGAAAAGATAAAACACAGTAGGAAGTTGTTTCAGCAGCTTGCAGTATTCTCTCAGGCACTGTATCACACTCTTGATGGTGGGGGCCCCAGGAGTGATGTAAGAATCAATAGCTGACTCACAGAGAAACTGTAAAACCAGATCTTTTCGCAAAGAAAAACACCACACAAAAGGATTGTTTTGGAATTTTCAAACAATGTACTTGCTAAGTAAACTACATGAAATGTCTGTTTTTTTATTTTTTCATAATTCATGACTCACACACATTAATTAAATCCCTAAAAACCACTAGACTTTTAAGATTATTTATTATTAGTTATTTTTAATCAGTACCTTTATTTCCCCCAAGGTGTAGCTTCTGGGGGAAAAAAGCCTCTCCGAAAATAAGAAAGTGAATATATTTATGCTTGTAACAAGTACAAGAAAAAATGCATATATAGCATGTGTACAATTTCTTTAAAAAAAAAGATAATACAAGAACGTATCTTGACATACGCACAGAGTAAGGTACTACATTCCCTCGGTACTATAATTCCGCAAAATGTCACTTTATTTGGGCTTACACGCTTGAAAGTTTAGGAAGTCAAACTAATAAAAAAGTTACCCATTCATCATCCTGGCATTTCCTTCTGTTCCCGCTGTCATAATCCATTCCAATGAGAGAAGAGTCTTCTAAATTATAACCCCCAAATGCGAAAAAAATCAATTATTAATGGCCAATGAGAATATGCAAATCTGAAGTGCTGTCCTCATTTACTCAAGCTGATGTTGTTTTTGTATTTAACTTTCAATTGGTATCATCCCGCTAAAACTTCTGATTTAAAAGAAATATGAATAATGATGATAAAAAAAACAAGAGACATGTTTCTCTCAAATGTATTTAAAGCAAACACCAAGTCCAGAAAATGTTCCCTGATGGTTTAATTAATCCCCATGAACTCTGAATAATGCAACAAAAAAAAGTGGGTTTATATGTATTGAGAGCTGTGATTTGTTAAAGTGGGTTTGCTAGATGACTAATTAAGAATGTCCTTATTTTCTCTTAAAATGACAATGCCTTTTAACTGGCATTTTTTTCTACATTTCATATCGAATAATTACATTTTAAAGATATTTTTGGTTCATAATCTGGGAGAATTTTTACAACTGAATCCATTACGAGCATGTTGAATTCACATCAGGCATTTCTGTTCAGCGACATGTGAGAAGAGCTTTGATTTATAACAAATTCATTCATGAAATGCACATACATCTGCCCAGAGCTGCGCAGTCCAACATCAGAGTTGACGTTTACGAGAAGTTTGCATGTAGCTGTCTTTTGGTCCGTTGACCACGGTGCAGTGGTTTATGGTGCGACATGATGATCTCATGTTTTGTCTGGTTTTCAGCATTCCTCGCCACACTGACAAATACTCCTGCATGTCATGACAGACTGCTGCCAGACGGGAACAATAGGGCGTGCTCGTGATTCATTTTAAATATGGTCTGGCTATTTTTTATTTTATTTTTAAATCTCCTTGTGCATTTAACACATATAGATGTTTTTCAATTAATACAAAGTATTTCTCATGTTGTCATCCTTGGTCACTCAATGACAGCATCAGTATCCTATGATTCTACTAACTCCCCTTTTTGTTTTTGTGACTGAGATTGTCTCTAACCTTACGTCATGGAAGGTCTCACCGCTGTCCTATAAATCTTCTCTTTCACTCTTCTGTCACTGATGATGCTACTCAGGCATCTTTACCTGTTCCATTCCGTCTGCCATTCTCCTTCACCTCCCTGATGTATAACACTGGTGATCAATCCTGGAAATCCATCTGTTACACCAATACATCTCCCACTGTTAAGCAAGACTCATTGTTAACAATAATGCTGAACCTTCTCAATGTAAGGAATATAGTCATAGAAGTTTATTCATATTACGTTAATTGAATTAACATGTCTGAGAACATGAAGTAGTACAGGTTGCCAAAGTATTAGTATCAATGGCAGAAGAGGTGGTAGTAGTAGTAAAATACTTTCAAGAAGCAGCAGTTGTAATAGTATAAGTAGCAGTAGCAGTACAAGTGGTGGTAGTATTAGAAGTAAAGTAGTGGGGAAGTTTTAGTTGGTGTATAACTAGTTGTATAGTAGTTTTAGAGTAGCATTAGTTGAGAAGTAAAAGAGTATTAGTAGAAATATAAGTAGTAGTAAAGCAGTCCTAGAGTAGCAGTAGGTGTAAAAGTGGTAGCAGAGTAGCAGTAGATGTATAAGTATTAGTAGATTAGCAGTAGATTTATAAGCAGTAGTAGAGTAGTAGTAGATTTATAAGCAGTAGTAGAGTAGCAGTAGATGTATAAGAAGTAGTAGAGTAGCAGTAGATGTATAAGAAGTAGTAGAGTAGCAGTAGATGTATAAGTAGTAGTAGAGTAGCAGTAGATTTATAAGCAGTAGTGGAGTAGCAGTAGATGTATAAGTAGTAGTAGAGTAGCAGTAGATATATAAGTAGTAGTAGAGTAGCAGTAGATGTATAAGCAGTAGTAGAGTAGCAGTAGTAGAGTAGCAGTAGATTTATAAGCAGTAGTGGAGTAGCAGTAGATGTATAAGTAGTAGTAGAGTAGCAGTAGATTTATAAGCAGTAGTAGAGTAGCAGTAGTAGAGTAGCAGTAGATTTATAAGCAGTAGTGGAGTAGCAGTAGATGTATAAGTAGTAGTAGAGTAGCAGTAGATATATAAGTAGTAGTAGAGTAGCAGTAGATGTATAAGCAGTAGTAGAGTAGCAGTAGTAGAGTAGCAGTAGATTTATAATTAGTAGTGGAGTAGCAGTAGATGTATAAGCAGTAGTAGAGTAGCAGTAGATTTATAAGCAGTAGTAGAGTAGCAGTAGATTTATAAGCAGTAGTGGAGTAGCAGTAGATGTATAAGTAGTAGTAGAGTAGCAGTAGATTTATAAGTAGTAGTAGATTAGCAGTAGATATATAAGCAGTAGTAGAGTAACAGTAGATTTATAAGTAGTAGTAGAGTAGCAGTAGATATATAAGCAGTAGTAGAGTAACAGTAGATTTATAAGCAGTAGTAGAGTAGCAGTAGATTTATAAGCAGTAGTAGAGTAGCAGTAGATGTATAAGTAGTAGTAGATTAGCAGTAGATATATAAGCAGTAGTAGAGTAACAGTAGATTTATAAGTAGCAGTAGAGTAGCAGTAGATGTATAAGCAGTAGTAGAGTAGCAGTAGATGTATAAGCAGTAGTAGAGTAGCAGTATATGTATAAGTAGTAGTAGAGTAGCAGTAGATTTATAAGCAGTAGTAGAGTAACAGTAGATTTATAAGCAGTAGTAGAGTAGCAGTAGATTTATAAGCAGTAGTAGAGTAGCAGTAGATGTATAAGCAGTAGTAGAGTAGCAGTATATGTATAAGTAGTAGTAGAGTAGCAGTAGATGTATAAGCAGTCGTAGAGTAGCAGTATATGTATAAGTAGTAGTAGAGTAGCAGTAGATGTATAAGCAGTAGTAGAGTAGCAGTAGATGTATAAGCAGTAGTAGAGTAGCAGTATATGTATAAGTAGTAGTAGAGTAGCAGTAGATTTATAAGCAGTAGTAGAGTAACAGTAGATTTATAAGCAGTAGTAGAGTAGCAGTAGATTTATAAGCAGTAGTAGAGTAGCAGTAGTAGAGTAGCAGTAGATTTATAAGCAGTAGTGGAGTAGCAGTAGATGTATAAGCAGTAGTAGAGTAGCAGTAGATTTATAAGCAGTAGTAGAGTAGCAGTAGATTTATAAGCAGTAGTGGAGTAGCAGTAGATGTATAAGTAGTAGTAGAGTAGCAGTAGATTTATAAGTAGTAGTAGATTAGCAGTAGATATATAAGCAGTAGTAGAGTAACAGTAGATTTATAAGTAGTAGTAGAGTAGCAGTAGATATATAAGCAGTAGTAGAGTAACAGTAGATTTATAAGCAGTAGTAGAGTAGCAGTAGATTTATAAGCAGTAGTAGAGTAGCAGTAGATGTATAAGTAGTAGTAGATTAGCAGTAGATATATAAGCAGTAGTAGAGTAACAGTAGATTTATAAGTAGTAGTAGAGTAGCAGTAGATGTATAAGCAGTAGTAGAGTAGCAGTAGATGTATAAGCAGTAGTAGAGTAGCAGTATATGTATAAGTAGTAGTAGAGTAGCAGTAGATTTATAAGCAGTAGTAGAGTAACAGTAGATTTATAAGCAGTAGTAGAGTAGCAGTAGATTTATAAGCAGTAGTAGAGTAGCAGTAGATGTATAAGCAGTAGTAGAGTAGCAGTATATGTATAAGTAGTAGTAGAGTAGCAGTAGATGTATAAGCAGTCGTAGAGTAGCAGTATATGTATAAGTAGTAGTAGAGTAGCAGTAGATGTATAAGCAGTAGTAGAGTAACAGTAGATTTATAAGCAGTAGTAGAGTAGCAGTAGATTTATAAGCAGTAGTAGAGTAGCAGTAGATGTATAAGCAGTAGTAGAGTAGCAGTATATGTATAAGTAGTAGTAGAGTAGCAGTAGATGTATAAGCAGTCGTAGAGTAGCAGTATATGTATAAGTAGTAGTACACAACATGAGTTTTTTAGGGACTCTTCAAGTGCAGATTTGTATGTTATGTCGAGTAAATCTTTTATACTTCATTTGACGTCACAATAGTCCTTGAAGCAGAAGTCTATTCTCTCAAAGACCTGATGTGTGCAAAAATTGTCAACTCCTCGAGCATCGTTGCCTCCAATAATCCTGACATCTGAGACATTCATTTATCTTTTGGACTTGTTTTTAAACTAAAAATTGTTTGGAGGGGAAATACTGGTGTGTAAATTAATGCAATATTTAAAGGACATGTTCGTGTTTACCTAAAGTCTAGCGAGGACCATGAAGCACTTTTGTTGCTTGATCTGCATATAAATAATATGTGTTTAAAAACCTGACGGATGAATATGCAGAGACGTGAGAGACGCTTTCAGTAGAAACAATGAAGAGGGAACTAATAATCCCATTTCATACAATAAAAATGGAAATCATTTAAGTGTGTCACACAAACACCAGAAAACACCCCGACAGTCTGTATTATACATGTTGGCATTTCCTGTGTTGTTCAAGAAGTATATTGAAATGTAATACTGCATAAATCTGTAAAATCCCTAAGTCCTGAATAACAAGCTGCCCATTATTATTATGAAGACAGTCCCAGTCCCAGGAACACAAGGATATTGAAACATTCATTCATGCTGAGCAAAATACAAAATGATCTGTAAGTGGTTAAATATCCCTGCATGATATATTAATATACAAGAGCAGGTAGTTTTGGTGAGCAAAGCTGCTGCTATCGTTCTTCGTCAGCGATGCCTCGGGTATTTGTTGATATCTTTTTTCTCAACCGCGGGAATGCATTTCCAAGATGGCTGCACCGCCAGTAGACGTCAAACTGTAGTTCAGTAATTGACTGGTGATGTCACGTATATTTCATTCTTATTATACAAAGTTTATGATAAAACCTTACATTGTTAGATTGACACTATTTGGTCAAGTTGATCCAAATGTGTTTGTGGTATCCCTTGTGTTGTCTATGGGGACATAAAGTCTTCTTGAGAACAAGGGTTAACGACTTAGGTCACTGCATATGTATTTCTGAAAGCTAGGGAGGGTTCCTTACCTTTTCTTTCGGGCAACTGGGTCACCTTGACCCAAAGATACCACAAAGATTAGGAATTCAGATATTCCTGATTTTATACCAACCCTAACGTCGGGTGGAATCAGTTAATCCACAGGGTACCTCCCTTTAAAAAAAAGTAACCAGTGCGTATCCACATAAGGGTCGCCACCAGGGGAAAAAAAACATACAAGTACCTTGTTCCAAGTATAATCATGTTTAATGTGTCTCTTGTACATATAATATTGTTCAGAAAAAATCTGAATCTCTATATCTTAAGCTTGTTTTTAGCGAGAGATCCTAGTTTCTCTTTCAGTGAGAAACCAGTATAGACTTTTTCGAATTTCAGTGTTATTACAGGCACGGATTACTATATTCTCCCACCCCTTAGAATTAGAAAATAAGTAGAGTCAACTATCGCTTTAAATTTATAAAATGTTGTGAATATCTGAATCTCGACAGTCATCACAGAGGGATGTGTTCGAGCAACTTCGGTTTTATTTAGTGAATTCAACTGACGCACTTTACTTTTATAACTCTTTTCCTGCCTGGATGAGCTTATCAACATCGGCGCTGAGAACATTATGGAAATTAGACAGAAAGCAATCCTATTTTAGTGGGACAGAGCTTGAAGAAAAGAGTGCTTAAGGTTTCTGTGTGAGTCCTCTGGTGGATTTACATAAGTTCTATCTTCCAGGCGTCCAAAATAACATGGTGCCACGGCCAGAGTGATGTGTCTGGGGTAAGAGCGAATTCCAAGATGTGTCAGCCGGGGCACTGAGCCAGGGAGCAATAAGTATAGCCACCTCTATCCTGCACCTCTCACAAGTAGCCACTTCAGAGTGGAAAAGATTTCAACCCATCTTTAGAAGGACGGGTTCCAAGGGGCCAACCGGTAGCAATCAGGATGTCTTCCAATTATATGTTGAAAACCTCTGTGGAAAACCTGTTAAAACCTCTCCAATGTTCCTTGAATTATGCACTTTGTGAATTTATATCTGAATTATGCATTATATTAATGAAAGAATAGAGGTTTGCCCATAGGCACATCGTCAGGTCCTAAACCCTGCGAGCAGAGATTTCAAAAGGTGCTATTTTTACAACCCTCGTGCCAATTTGCATTCTCTCTGGGTGATTAGCACCAGAATAACCACACTAATTGTTTAATAAGCACACTGTGCTCGGCATCAAAGGAGAGACTTTCACATAATATTCGCCGCCAGTTCAAAGCGTCATTATGCTGAACAAATGGCCCTGGACTTGGAAGCGGCCTTAAATGCACCAAAGAGAGCTGGGGTTAGAAGACAGCCATGTAATCGTGTAATTAAAACAAGGTTATCAAAGTTTTGGGCTTATTTTTTTCTGATTCAGCTTCTATAGACCCACAGGCTCTTTATCCAGGCTTGCCTCGGGTCTGAGAGTGAAACTTTCCTTCGTGGAAGCTACAAATTAATTCTGTTAACCAGGTGGATGTAAAATACATCTTAGTGATTTGAAACGTTTGTTAGAGGTGGATTCATGCAATAGAGTATTTAAACTTCTTTAGTTTGTTTTAATTTATCAATTCCTTTAAAGGGCTACTGTGTTGATTTAAGTTGGTCTTAAATATATGTTGTACCGCTATTGTATTCATCTATATGTATCTTGTTTGTACAAAACTTTCTTTTCATTAAAATATTAACATTAGAAAATGTATTTAAGCCCCGCCCCTGAAAACACTTTTTCTGGAGAAAGAATCGGTCAAGCGCATTGGTCAAGGTCTGTCAATGCGCATCATCAATCCCGGAAGTCTTCACCTTCAAGGGACTTGTTGTATAAACAAAGTGGGGCATGATTACAGCTGATTGGAGGAGGTGTGAAGCACATTATTTACGTCTTAATGGATTTCACTCTTGAACGTTTTTTTACTTATGTAGAGAATGTTTAACTTTTAAGGTGGATAAGTATAAGAATAAATAAGAATATAAACAACGTAATGGATGCCATGTTAAAGTAAAAATATTAGTAAACATTCCCATGTCTTGATGTTATGTAGATATTAGTAGAATGTACTTTCACCTGTTTTGCAAAAAAGTCGATTTTGAATACATTGTTATTAATGTCACATATCTACTGTCTGTTCTTTTTTGTTTTACTCATAAAACTCATACACTTCGAGTCATAAACATTTTTTGTTTTTGTTTTATAAACATCATCCATGCAGAATTATACACTTTAATAACAATACAAACATCATCAACTCTAGTCAATTTTCAACAATTGTACACTTTTTGGTCCATCAATAAAGCTTTTTTTCCTATTTTTTTTCCTTGAGTCCCTCCGAGCAGAAACCCACCAAATCAAAAGAGGTCAGTTAGATACCCACTATATAAAAAGTCTTGAATTTAGTTAGAAAAAAAAAGATCAAAGACAAGTTACTGAATTTAAAAGGTCAACTAATGTGAGTACTCCAAGAACTGTCTTTCCTGAAGTCTTCCTCTCCAAGATGAAGTAAGTTCCTCATCATGACCATGTTTCATTAACTTATTACTTTACAACGTCCTGCCCACGTCTAGAATCTCAGCAAACCAGAGGTTACGAGAGTGAAGCCCATCATTACGTGGTAATGGTATTCACTCCTCTTCCAGCCAGCTGTAATCACGCCCCGCTTTGCTTATACAACAAGTCCCTTGGAGGTGGAGACTTCGGGGATTGATGACGGGCAATGACAAATTCAATGCTTGAGCAATCACAGCAGAGTTGGTGTGGTTATGGTAAACGAACGTGAATACAATACAGGTACATCAACACACTATCTATAACTATGGACATAAATAATGAGGTATTTTTATATTCATCTAGTGTAAGAATATAGTATAAAAGTGCTGAGGATCGCAACATTATAGTGTCTTTGACGTTTCCACTGCGACCGGCAGCAAGTTAACAGGGTCATAATAGAAGAACCTCATGCTTTGGCTCAGAGCTGCTACATTAATCCACTCACACTGTCCACTCATTCTGACACTTCAGCCTAAAGCCTTACATTCCACCAGACTCCAGAGAACAAGCATGACTAGGTGAGGCAATCCATTGACGTGTTCCTCGATTATTCTGAAATCTAGCCAAAGGAAATCCTGCAGCCAAACATTTTCCTGAAGGACATACAGCAGACGAGTTGGTCAGTGGTGCAACACCCAGAAGAAGGTTATTGAAAAGCAGGGCCTGCAGGGGATTTTCTGCTGCTCAGCTCTTCATACTCGGAAAAGTAAATGTATGGCGTACGTTATGTCATATTGCATCTAGTAGGCTGCGCTGTATCTGCTGTCAAATATAATGTTGAAGTTTTCAACAGAGTTCAAGATTGTTGGTGTACCTGCGCTTTAAGTGAACGGAGAAAGGCAGATGCTGTAACCAGTCAGCTCTCCCGAATGACATGGATTGGATGAGCACCACTTACAGTGAATTGACATGTTCATGTCCTGTGATTGGATAAGCATCTTGTTAGTGGTACAATACAAATCAAAATATACATCATGGCTGAAAGAAGAGAACTTATACATTTGTTTGTGAATATAGATACATATTAACACTTTGACCTAAAGAACACAGATAAAGTGTACAACAGAGACATAAAGTCTTCTTGAGAACAAAAGTAGGATTTTGTGATCTATGTTGGTGGGTGCAAGCATTTTATTTGTACTTTGTTTGATATATGTTTTGATATTTTATTTAATAAGTAATCAATTAATGGAAAAAATAGATAAATAGCGAAATACTACCAATTAAAAGATAAAATCTGATCCACTCCAATTTAAAAATGAAATAATTAACATGGTACGCACAGCTGCTTCTACATTTATGATAGTTTTGCAGTTGTATTTTCACTTAAACTAATTGAAATAATCAATTTGACTTTCTTTTTTTACGCGTAATAAATCGCCTCATTGGTGTCTTACATTAAATCTCGATAATGGGTATTTTAATGTATTAACTTGCTGAAACTCATGTAAACTTTTGGTGGAGTTGTTACCAAAAGTTTTTAGATTTGTAAGACTTGCCTTTGATCTCTGTTTCCTGCTCTTAATAGTGAGTATGAGCTTTACTCTTGTCCTTCTCTCCCCCCCAGCCAGCCACAACAGAAGACAATCCACACTAAGTCTGGTTCTGCTCGAGGTTTCTGCCTGTTGAAAGGAAGCTTTCCCCTCGAGACTGTCGCCAATTTTTTTGCTTCTTGTGTTTCGCTGGGTTCTGTTTTAAACTATTAAGAATAGTTAAAATTCTAATGTGTCTTGAGATTGACACATTGACTGAAATTGAACCAAAAGGAGATTCAAAAGAGAGCAATTATCGTTATCTTCAGGGAGGTGATACAAATTTCCCCTTTTCTGATTGATTCAAGTGCTTCTGTCAAAATGTGCAGAGTTTCTGTCAAGTTCAGAGCTTTTTTAAAAAAAACAACCTATCAGGATCTTACCAAAATAAACCAAACAGCTTGTACCTCGAATAACCATTCGCTTAATCCTTTCAGTGGAGATACAGGAATTCAAAAAGAGAGCACAAACCCAAAACTACTTCCAGAATTGACAGGAAACAGGTCACAGATTTAACTCTATTTGATCAACCCCACACTCTTCGTATCAAGGACGAAATCAGATGCAGTAGAAAGAAGTTTCTTCGAGAAATTTGTAAATGAAAAGAACCAAGAAAAGAAACAAGACTTTTGGAGACAAACAAAATGCTTCACAACATAATGGCCCTAACAACGTCATGTCACGGATCAGTGGTGAATAATCCATTTGTGGTTCTCTCAATATATAGTGTATGATTCTTGATATAAACCTTTTTACGTAAGTAAATCCAAAAGTTTCATAATTATATCGTCTGCATCAGATTCCGATTTACTTGTGTGGCTGTTTCGTAATGTGAGTGTGCACTCTAGAAATATAAGTGGGAGGTTGAAACTGTGATTGCACTTGATTTAGCAAGGTTTTTTTTAAATTGAAGTGTTTGGTACATTTTTATTCAAATCAGAGTCAATGTGTTTTTCTATTGTTCAAAGAATCGGTCGAGAAACACAATAAAAATGCATTTGAATAAGTTGAATGAGCCACAGACTTGTTCGTCCCTGTCTACGCTATTATTTACATGTTTAAATAATGTTTAAATTAACCAGAGTCTGTCATTTTCTAAAAAACCTATATGAGAACATGAATTTAAACTGGATTAACAGTTAATACGTGCTTAAATTTTAATTAGTGCATGCGAGCTCCGGTGTAAATGTTTATATTTTACATACAGGGTTATTAATAAGAATACTTAATTTACAGAGACGATCAGGGGCTTATTTGAAACATCTTAAAATGGACTTTAAGAAGAATACAATTAAACTAAATCAGTTTGGTGAGTGAGAATATATTTATACATTTGTAAATAGTTTAATAAACACTTAGGTTAGGTAGAACTTTATTGAACTTTAACTTTATTCAAATGTTTTTTTCCAAATTATCCACAGCAAATACAGCAAAAACATTTTGATCAATATTGATCATTAATGTAACTCTGATGTGAACATCACAGCGTGACTTGTGAGGCTGACATGCATCTGAGCAGCAAATAAGGACCTAAAAACTGTCATGAAGTCTGAACTTTTTAACGATCTTTTCATTATTGATGAATATGAACTTTGACGGTGAAAAGTATGCAGGCAAGTTTTTTGCACCTATATTAAAGGAGATTTTTAATATATATTTGTTTTACATTTGCAATTTCTATGTTCAAATTTGTCTTAGATATGCATGTCTTGAATCCATGATTTTCCTTTTTTGTAAAAAAAAAGAGTTTAATTGTAAATGGTGAAAAGAAGAGAAATTGTCCGAAAACTATATTTCATAAGACAAACTCCAGCAGGATTATGTCCACAAAACCCCAGCATGTTCTGATGATGGACAGAAACTTTTTAAAGCTGCTCGATTGTCAAGTTGAAGAGTCAATTGACGAACAACAATCAACTTTTTCCAGACAGACTGTGATGCAACAGCCCATCTTGTGCAACACTGTTACCTCGGAGGTCAGGACACTGGTACAACTGGTTGTCTCAAGTACTACTGAAGAGAATGAGGTGATAGTTTTAGCTTCTCTTGTTCTAATAGGTACAGTACATTTAACATCCCCACAGGAAGAAAGTAGTATTGATAGGACACACTTAATAAATTGTGTTTTTGTTTTTTTCTCCATCCATCCATTCACTGCATCACAGACAAGAAACTAATTACACACATGTATACAAATGCTCACACACAGTTCTAATGAAATGCTGGTTATTTTCAGTAAATCATATTAAGTTAAGAAAACCAACCAAAGCATAGAGAACATATACATCTCACCAATACAATAAACAGTCAATCAAGTGGTTTACACACTCAACTTTAAGTTTCTTTGCATCATATTCTTTTGAAACATTTATCTAGAAGTCACTTCGGAGCGTGTTTTGATCACCAGATTATGGGCTTGAATCACAAACATATTAACAATAGTGTAGATTAAAGCTACAACATTCTCATCATTCCCCTAATAAATCACGCTGACAGTCTTATCCGCAGCGGCACGTCTGATTTGCGAAAAAAAAAAGTCATTTTACGAATAGGTCCTTTTCCTTTTCTCCATTTTTCTGTCATCCTTCCATCCCTCTCCTCATTTTCTTCAGGCTTTAATGTTTAATTTAAAGCGCCAGTGCGGTTGCTGTGAGGAGGTGAGGTTAAACAGCGCCTCCATGTGGTCATTCAGTGAACCTCCTAACATACTTCTGCAGGTGGAGATAGGTCTGCAGAGAAGGGATTAATCAGCAACTGTTCTTTCCGTCGTCATAAAAGGCAGCATTTTCCAAACTCCATTCAGAATGTTTTTGAAACGAAAACCTCAAAAGCTGCACAGCATCAATTAAACAACGTTCCCTCGTGGCTCTTTTTAAAAAGCACCAACAAGAGCGGGCGGGAAATTGGCGGTTGACTTTAATTGACACATCAATCATTTTTAACATGCTTTAAATAGATTGGTATTTACTGCATGTTTAGTAGGTGATTTCCTAGTTTTCATTTTTGTGTTAGATGTGAGGATTTAAAGAAGGGAGCTTATATATAGTTTTTTAAAAAAGGGAAATAAATTCATGCATTTTAAACAAAGCATTAATTAATATAGAACTAACCCCAGTACTAACTAGACCCAAGTGTGTACAGTGATTGACCTGACTCAAGAGTATGTTTAACAATTTATTAACACAGGTATGAAGCACAAACAATCGAAACAAGACTCTAAAGGTGTCACAGAAACTGGAGGAAATGCATGAAGCAAAACCAAGGAAAAAAAATCTGAATCAGACAATAAACGGAAATCATAAAAACGTGAGTAAAACACAGAAAAAGTTATGACAAGAATAAAAACAGTTTGTCCAATCAATAAAGTCAGCAACATAAGGAGCATGAACTGACACCACGGACTGGAACAATTTCCACAGTTCCAGCTGTGTCTCATTAACCTGTCAAGAGATAAAAGCACATGACCTGTATTATTGCATTCATAATAAATTGTATATTCATAATTCTTTATTAATATATACCAACAATTCGCACACTATACATGGATTTTTGTATTTTAATGAAAGTTATTTGCATACATATGTCTATGGCAATGGATTTATCTTTTATTAGTCTATGCCTTTAAAGTATATTCAAAGACAAAACCAGACAATGCAAAAACAGGTGTGAAATTTAAGTTACGATACTGATAATACCAATTGTTTTGCTATCCAAGTATGTGTCAACTTCTTTATAAAACTTGGAATGTTTGTAGTAAATTCTCCAAAACAAGATAGTCAAGATAATCAAAGCAATTTGTCTCTGTGATGCCAAGCTTTGTCCAATTCCACATCAATCTGCATTTTGATTCTCATGTTGACACGGTGTTGCTGTTTGGTACGTCGATCTCACAATTGTTCACTCAACCAGAAAGCTAAAAAACAGATAGTTTCGACGACTTTCCCCTTCTGTGGGACGAACCGGCTCCTGACTGAAATTGGTCCAGAGCTTGAAGTACATAAGGATTGTCCAATTTAAATTCAAATCCATCAAATCCAGCAACGGAAATAATGATATTCACACTCTAGAGAAGTAAATTGAAATGCTAAGGGGGAGTGGGAGAGCCAATATCTCATCTTCCACCCACAGTTCTCAACACAGAAATTCACTGCATTCAAAGATGTGTTTGGATTGAAAAACTATCACTCGTACACAATTGCACATTTATCATGTTGTTATTTTGCTGTAGCTGCAAAAAAAGGTAGTAGAATCAGTGATCTCCAGGAAGTCATTCAACATTTGTTGCATTCCTGGTGAAACTCTTACTAGGATATGCTTGGCTGGCAAACATGAATATATGTAAGAGCAAAATATCTGTGTCTTTCTGTGAAAACATCCAAACACAGGAGCATTCAAACATTTTTATCAGGAATGCCTTCTATTTTCTTGTTTACCAACATCTGTCAATGACTTGTTTCAAAATGACGTACTTTAAAGTTATAATCAGATCTTAAAAACACAATAGTAGCTCAAATTATTTAATTAAAACAACATTAAAAATGTTAATATAGTATTAATTTAGTGCCTATAACGGCCCTAAAGGAATGACAAAATAGTCATGGCAATACTCCCGATAATCCCACAATGCAATGCAAATTTGACACCATTTTTTGTTTAACTATCTAGAAAAAGAAATTGCCGAACTAATTACAGTAGTTTTCAGTTTTTGTTGTTGTCACTAGTAGTAGTATCATTATTATTATTATTATCATTATTATTAATATTATTATTACCTGTCAAGACAGCACGTCTCCATTAAAATGAACTTCTATTTATTTCAAAATTTTAAAAACCAACATTAATTGAATTCACTCAATGTAGTCATAAGGAGGTAAATGATAGCTACGCAAAAATCATGTTTGAAAAATCGAAAATGTTTTATTTTTTAAGTAGATTTTAATTAGGTCCGTCTTTATGATTGCAAACCAAGTATGTTTTGTTGGGGACAAATTAATAATATTGTTGATTGAAGTAAAGAAAACAATTTAAAAATAAGTTTTCTGATAATAGTTGTGACTAATGGTACATTTCATGCTCTCCATAACCAAATTTCATGGAGGAACAAAAAGGTTTCTGTTGAAAATATATTTATTTATGAAACAATAATGAAAAAAAATGTTCACCAAAAAACCTTTTAGCAGATTATGCAATCATAATTATTATTGTTTAATCTAAAAAGTAGCTTGGTATTAAAAAATAAAACCACATTGATATCAAAATTGTTTAAATTAGTATTTTGGAATTGTGTCTTTTATTTGTATTTATTGACTTATATGTTGAAGTGCAAACGGGCATGGGCGAAATGCATTTATCAACAATTAAAAGATAACAAGATTGGAAGATCAGAAGGATGAATGGCAAAGTCAGATGCTGACATGCATAAGAACTAGTGTGTCTGTCTGTAGGCTTCGTCGTGGAAACGGCACTGATTATTCCAGCAATGTCACAGAGCTGCTGAAGCACCTGTATCTAAAACTACAGGGGAAAAAAATGTCAATTTTGGTTACACGCCTGTCAACCCCTGATCTTCCTTCAGGTTCTTGAATCCAGGTACCTGTCTTGTGAAATATTGACACTTGTTCTGTGTGTCGGTGGTGACACAATTCAGGTGACACTTGTAAAAACTATACCTGGCATGTCAAACCTGGACCTATCACCCCAAAAAACACACAACTCCAGACAGCCATGCAGTTGAAAAGTGATGTCCCATTAAGCATTAATGCACTTGTGCAGTTAATATGACTGGATTTGAAGGTTCACGTCAATCTATTGATGTTTAAGAAACACATGTTGTTTAAATATAAATCCATTATTACCTTCAATACAACCTAATATTTCATTTGGATATTTTTTAGTTTCTAAACACCCTTAGTTGAAAATCCAAATATATCTAAGTGAAAAAAAACTTCAGAAAGCGTGCAAATTAGCCACAGACTGGTTTCTGGAATGTTTTTTACCTTTGTGCATCAGTTTCTTTATCTGGTTTCGGACCTGAACGATACGTCTTTCACGCCTCTCAGGCCTCTCCACGTCTTATCAGTTGGAACCAAGAATAAAGGCGCAAGAAAGGGAAGGAACTCTCTGTTTGAGATTGATAAAGAAAGACCATTTTCCCCATCAAACACTGGTGTCTTATCTCAAGCTGGTCTCGAGAGGTGATGGGATAACAGGTGTGCTCTGAAGACAGTGCACCCCCCCTCTCCTGTTTGAAGGTTCTCCAGAGCGAACGAGGCACAAGTTCCTCACATTAAAACCACACATGATGGCTTTATATCCCATCAACTATTGGTACGACGACCACATGACTATATATTCAAGCTCATATTACTGGAACATTATTATTATTTCCGTTACATGAAAATCCTTATCTCTTTCCTGATGTCAGTATCATTCCTGCTGTATGTAATCGCACCGAGGAAGAAGATTGGGAGGCAGCCAAGCAGCATCTCAGTCTTTTTATTAGCGGCGTGAAAGTGTCCAAATGTGTCTGTTTAAAAATGGAAAATGCAATTTTAATGTGTTGATTTGAGTGTCTCTTAAAAAAGATCTTGGACCTCTATGGTACTCAACAGTATTTGTCTGTTTGAAAAAAACCAAAACCCTCTCTTTCATTGAAATATTTAAATTAGAAAATGTTTTCTGGTGATGAAAACTTGTTTGCCATAACTGCGCCCACTCTGCTGTGATTGGTCAATCATTGAAGTTTGTCACCAAGAGTCATCAGACCAGGAAATCCACCTCCAAGGGACTCGTTGTATAAACAAAGCGGGGTGAGATTACAGCTGGCCGGAGGAGGAGTGAAGCCATTATTATGTCATAATGGAGTTCACTCTCGTAACCTCTTGTTGGCTGAGATTTCATACGACAGAGAATTATTTAGTAATAACCTGTTAAAACATTATAAAGAGGGACTTACTGCATCTTGGAACAACATGTAAAACATGCGAGTGAGTCAGGAGAGTTGGGTTTTAACATGAGTCGCCCAAGAAGTCTTAGAGAGTTAAATGTTAGAGTAAGGAATATAGAGGATGTTTTACATTTTGTGCAAGCCGATCTTTTCCCTTCAGATTTGCTTTCTTTAAACTGTGCCAGATTTGTTCCCACAAGCTTGTTCAGCCAAGTGGTTAATATCCATTGCACACAGGAGTTCTCACCATATCAAATGGATTGTGGTTTCTGTGGAAACTGAGTGATATACCGTTGGGCAAAATCTTGGCAATGAAGGAAGTAATATTTGTAGAGTAAATTGCCATCATTTCTATGTGTGATGGTATCCATTTTGAAAATAAATGGAAAAGCATTGACAGAGCGCAGACCTGTAGTTTTTTGTTTGTTCGTTTTATTTACCCAATATCGTCCCATTACATCTATTGAATTAAAAATAGCATTGATATAATGATTAGCCTGATTCAAATGAGCTCAACAGGACTGCAGGTGTGGAAAGTTTTTCTGTTTCTAGTCCCAAAACCTAGTAGAAAAAAAGTAGGAAAAAAAATCATCTTTATCCTTTTATCCACTTGTTTTCTTCAGAGGCCAGTGAAATTAAGTCATACATTTAATTATCTTAACAGCCTCTGTTTGCAGAGGGAATAGTAAGAGATTAAATGAGTTATAAACAAAACAAAATGATGAAACGAAAATGTATTGTCAAAACAAATAGCAACATGATGATAATCGTTGGAATGATTGATTATTGGTTGAATCAATCATTTATTGATTTATTTTGAATTCAAGGAAAATTCTGAATAGATGAGTTTGGTGTCTTCAACATACGATTGAAATCTCTACTAAACATAGATTGATCTGCAGCTGCTCTCACAGTGTAAATACCAAAACACATAACTTAACTTAAACACTTCTTCAAGGAAAATGTGGAATGAAAATAAAAAACCTATTGTTTTTTTTTTACCAAAGAATGTTAAGGCTCAGTTATCTCATTCTTTATCTATTTAATTAACTGTTTGACCACGTGTGCCGTCCCTGCGGCAAAATACAAAGTATTCATTGCAAGAATGCAGGATGTTGCAATTACACATCGCATCCTCAGTAAGCAAAACAAATGTCAACTATGACTGGCTATTTATCATTTCTCCTCTCTCTGTTTGCTGAGCAACACAAACATGGTCTACAGTTTCTTGGTTCAATATTTAACTTCCTCTCTTTGTTGTTATTTCCACTCACTTTGAATATTGGGTTCGCAGGTAATTAGTTAGAACAGACATGCTCAGAGTCCGACCTAGGGGCCATTTGCAGCTCTTGAGCAGATCGCAAAAATGTTTTTAAATATCACACAAGCTTTTAACGACAGAATCTGATAACCGAAATAGTTGTGAGGCTCAGGAACAGGAAGGACACAAACACTTAGAACAAGAAAAAATGAATTCTGGTGAGAGAATAGTGGACATACTGTACATACCAGGGAATGACGACATAATCTGGCGCCTGTTGCTGCAGGACAGGTGGCTTTAAACTGCTGCTGAGGTGTTGATTGTTTAAAGAGCTACTGCTGCTGAGAGAGCAACAGGCGCCTTGGAACTCAGGAAGCAGAAAAGACATAAAAACATTCAACATAAAATCATAAGAAAAGACATGTAAGACATGTAATGACAATAGTCATAAGGGCCCTTTTTTATGAGGTTTGGCCCCTTGCTCGCTTTCACTTCATCAAACATATTGAGCCCCAATTTGAAAAGAAGTTTGGACAACACCTGAATCTTGAATTTGCAGATTCTTCTCTCCTTCTTCGAGAGGGAAAACAGTCTGGATGAATTAACCTTGTGACGACTCAGCAGCGTTATCTTTGTGACAGTTTACCTCCAGGCTCGAGAAACAGCGTACAGCACTTCTGCTTGTGTTTGTTTGTCTTTGTGCAATGATATTATCCACGGAATGGTCTTTTAGTTTTACAAAAAATGATGTCTCCCTTTATTTATGTGACAATGAGATCCTTTCAGTGGCTCTGTGTATTTCTATTCTAGTGTTTGTTCATTTTTTTCTTGGGTTGGGTTGGAGACGGACTGATTCATCCTCCTAGTTCTTACATTTCAGGACTTTATTCTTCAACTGAATCAAGGACAAGTACATAATAAACCTTTACTTTAAGACTGCTATATGTACTGCAACACCATCACGACTTCTGTTTAAACTAGTCATGCTAGAAACCAACACGCTTCTGCTGTATCCATAACTAAATAATGAAATAAAGATAATAACTAATTCATTCTTGGGGTGGAAGGACAATTTGACTTCCACCCAAAGGCAGTAAGGATCAGTTTCTTCTTTCTTTGATACTGACCTTTGCTCAATAATCAAATTATACATCAAAATGATGAATTAAGCTGCTGTTTTTACCAAGATGTACAGTGTAAATGTGTAGAACTGTAGAAGATGAGAGGTAAATACTGTGAAATTATAACTTCACATGCAGAGAGGTATCTGACTCACAAGATAAGTTGGACTGTGTTAGTTATAGTTGATGCGAAATTGTAGGAGGAAAATTGCTGATTTTGGATTTAATCACTAAAGGTAAGGGAACTAAAGGGTAAAATAAAGTAAAGTTGAATGATAATTGCACCAGTTCCCTATTTTTTCTAAGAAAACCAAGCAAGCGATGTAACTTTATACTATTATCCAGATCCATGACACAATGTGCAACTCGAAATATTGACGCTATAGAGTTTTATAAGTGGAAATTATTGTACATTAGATTCAAACTCTCACAACAAGAATCAGAATAAATATTAACAGCCCAAAATTAAATAATAAACTTTTTTTTGCCAGTTTTGTTAACACAACATGGGATTTTTTTGAGGTGTCAGTACAGAATAAAATAATTAAATAAAGATAGCACACAAAATAGTAAAAACAAAACCAAGCAACAATGCAGCCATTCTGTGGCGCCAAATACTACCTGTCATAATTATATTTATTTATTTGCAATAATGCAAGGCAGGCAGTGTGGAGCAGTGCTGACCCCTGCTGCTACGGTGGCCCAGAAGTGCAAAACAAAAGTGCAAACTCTGAAACTATTATTCCTAAATGTATAATTTCCTGAGACACATTTAAAAACACATGTACAAACTAATTAAAATGTCCTAAAATTCAAAACGTGTTTCAAGAAATTGTAATTCTGTTTACATTTGTTAACAAATTTGTGTTTTTTTTTTCTTTCTTTTGCACTTCTGGGCCACCATATGCTTCCCAGTTACCAGTAATAGAAACATACAAGTTTGAAAAGGAGTTAAAAAAAAGAGATGATTTCTAAAACCGTCTTTCTTATCTGAAAATCTTTATTATCAAACATTACTATTATTCTCAAAAGACATATCTAATATATCTTAGTTTGAATAAACTATTGATGGACAATCAAGAAAGAAAGAAATGAATCATAAACAGCTGAAGGGATTTACGAGAGCTCAGTCATCCATCTGTGACTCTGACAAG
The DNA here is from genome assembly GCF_982586985.1 of Callionymus lyra. Lineage (NCBI taxonomy): Eukaryota > Metazoa > Chordata > Actinopteri > Syngnathiformes > Callionymidae > Callionymus > Callionymus lyra. Next base: position 22,239,262 of record NC_141822.1, on the reverse strand, counting down.
ATCCATCGTATTACTGGAACAAATGAGTCAACAACCAACTTGAAAAAATACATTTCAAGAAATAAAGTACATGTTTCAAGTTGCATTCATAATAACGTGTGTCTTTTTGTTGAAAAGGTGATGCATCACGACAAAGACGTCATATTCCTGTTTATCCATCTCCTCTCTCGTCCGCCTCGACAGCCGCATTCAATTCCCAGCACGCTCGCCTCTCTCCTGGCCGTGTAATCATTCACACGTCATGTTTGTTGCCTCATTGAATGTGTTCAATAGAGGAAGGATCTGTTTTTACAACACCACTCTCATGCCTGCAGACTCATCTCCTTCAAGGTCATTGCGCATCAATATGTCACCGAGCAGCAGAGGCTGAGTTGATGTTCCCCGTGTTCAATGCCGCTCTGTGCACTCGTCTGTGGAATTGCAAGAGTTGACGGTATTGTTACAAATAAGTGATGTAAAGATGTCAGTGTGGCGCTTCTGAAGTGGCGGACATTTTGTGTAAACCAGCCAAACTGCAACAAAGCTACACCATTCTCTTATTATATATGTATTGATTTGGAAATGTATACATCTAACGTGTATTTATTATGTGTCAGTTACATTAAGTAAAGTATACATTTTCTGTGGGGTTTCTTTTTAAAGGCCAGTGTATGTTACTTTCAATTAATATAAACACATCTGGGTCCTTGGTTTTCTACACAAAGAATACATTTGAAATGTGCTTTAAAACAACTCTTTAAAAAAGTTATAGTGTCATGTTGAGTGCAGTTTCTTTGAGGAAGTAAGACAAAATTATAGTTCTCTGTTTTATGGGTTTACAGTCCGTGGTTAGTTGACAGATTTAAGATTCACCTCAGATCATCCATCAAGTTTATTCACTGGCATTTGCAACAGACTGACATAAATGAGGAACCTGTTATCAGTGAAATACAACACACTGTTTAAGTGTACTACTTAATACTACTAAACTATAGTTTTATATATAAAGGCAGGGAAAAAATAAATACTTTTAATCTCTTTCTGAGAATGTGTGTTGACAGATGAATGGAAACAATCCCATATATGTATTATGTTATATTCAGATTTGACTTGCAATACATATCTTTTCCTCAAAAAGAAAATAAGTTTATTTGTTTATTTCAACTCGGGCAATAGCTTAGACCAATTTCATATTTTGTGAAATGTTAAAAGTGTAGTAGGTAATACATAATCCTGTCTCAACTGGAGGGATTGTATGGGAAATAAATATAATCATAAGGAAAGATTACTTCAGCATAGAATGGTCTGGAGACGGGGTCGAGCCACTGAGCTATAACAGAGAGAACATAGATGAGAAAAAAGCCATCACGGATCCGCTGGGATGATGTGTAAACAAGCAATATCTGAAACCGATAAAAGCAAGATGGACGTTAAAATTACCAATAAATACAAAATATAAAATATGTTTGCTGTCTCGCCTGTGAATCTGATGGTGACTGCAGACAACATTTGTACACAACATTTGTAGTTCTGCGTTCAAGAATACATTTGGAATATCCTGCACTTTGCTTTACTTTGTCAATAAAACAGAAAAGTGTTTTAGATGCTCAGACATGAGCAGTGGAACAGAGCAGAGGGAGTGAAAAAAGACTTCCGCTCTTTAGAGAAGAGTTTACAGATATGATTAAATGATCGTATCCAGTCTTTAACATCATAAAACCTGAAAAAGAAAATCTTAAACACATCATACATCATAGTAATGACTTACAGAATAAAACAAAATGCTATTTTTTACAGACAAAAATACTGAAATGGGCTGAATCCTAACCAATATGGCAAAACTGCGAATGCAGGTAAATTATCTTTTAATGTTGCAGCTGAATAAAGTCGATCTAAGAATCAAACTCTTTGGGAAAATAAACCTTTCTCTCATTTAAAACCTATTAGATCCACAGCAGAGCGTAGTTGGTCGCCATTTTGTGCAATTACTGGATTGTTTATTTCATCTCAGGGCAACAATAACACAATATATTTTTGAAATAAATAACTACAATTTCTCGCTAGTCAAAAAGAAACCATCAACATTGTATCTATTTTCACAAACAGACGAATTTTGGGAAAGTTTTGTCGGATTGCTCATGTTTGGTAGTTCTTTATATCCACCTGACATCTTAGTGTTTACAGCTGCAGATAAGAGTAAGAGACATGAAATCACCTCCGAGACACATAAACACCATTTGCCTACATCTGCTCCACAAATCATTCAAAACATGCGTTTTACGGTGAAATTACCTGTCGTCTTCTCTGGGAAAGATTGAAACACTTCTCTGAAGACATGAATTAATAACCCATTTCTTCACCTCTAGGTTTTTTTCTGATCAGAAAATGACTATCTTAAACTACATGAGCAGCACATTCAGTTCATCACAAGGGTGAGAAATTATTTATCTAGTGTAATGAAGCACCAAGTGCTAATGAGGATACAAAACACCGCAATCATGAGGAGATTTATTTGGAGTATAATTATAGCAAAAAGAACGTTAATTAAGGATCCCTCGTTAAGACTCGTCTGCTAGTAAGTGATTCTCGTCTTCATCACGGCAACGAAAAGAGTTAATGAGAAAAACAAATTGCTTACCATGTTTCTGTATGTTTCTGCGACCTTCCACATCCGCTCAAGCCTCTCTTCAGAACATCTGTGAGTAGAATTGGAAGGGTGGTCCACATCTCTCCAGATATCCCTTTTTCGGCCCATTTGTTTCAACAAATCATCATTAGAGGACTACTTAACTCTCAACGGTTCTGTGGCGGAACACACTAATAGAGTGCTATAAATAATCTATTTGCGTGCAGAAAACTGAACTCACCCTTGGGAGTGGTGGCCAATTATGATTACATTTAAAGCATATGTATTACATGCTAAGAAAGGGAGTGTCAACCAAAATGTCAACTCTTTTTGAACATTTTAAGTGCCATAATCCATCGTAATTTACTGCCTTATCTCCCCCCCTATTTCTTTTTATTTGATATACCCCGAAAACCCTTCAGCTATTATAATATTTAATTACATCCACGTTCATAAAGTTAAATTTAATATAAATGAATACTCAATTTAACAATTTTGTTTGCAAATGGCTTCAAACGTGTTGATATAAGTGTCTTAAATAGATCTTGAACCTCTATTGTATCATCAGTATGTGTCTTTACATTAGAAAATTTGCTTAACCCCCGCCCTCTGAAATGTTTGACTTTTCTAAATCTTGTTTGCCATAACCACACCCAGTCTACAGTGTTTGGTCCAATATTCTGGTTTTTAACCCCCATTCATCAATCCCAGAAGTCTCCACCTCCAAGGAACTCGTTGTATAAACAAAGCCAGGTGTGATTACTGCTGGCTGCAACAGAGTGAAGCTTATTACAGTGTCAGAAAGGACTCTGCTCTCGTAACCTCTCTTTGGCTGAAATTTCAGACGGTGGAGAACTTTATTAAAAGTAATAAGTTCAAAACATGGTCATGATGAGGGACTTACTGCATCTTGGAGAGGAAGATTTTAACATTTGAAACATGTGAGTCAGGAGAGTTGGGTTGTTGTTGTTTTTTTACAATAGTTGTACTTTAAAACTTTGCGGGTTTGAGATCTGATCAGAAAAGAAAAAGAATTGTCAACTGCCACTCTAGCCAATTTGTTCGACCACTACTTGAATTAGCAACAAACATATATAGCATCCATTCCATGGTTTTATACTTAGTAATATAAACTGTGTTCCATAAAATGGGTCACAAAGTATTCACAGTAAAGTAAGCCAGACAACACAGAGAAGCAGCTGACACGTTTTTGTAAAGAGGACAGCAAAGAGTTATGACTTTGTCAAGTGAAACAGCAGCAAGTGCGTATATATTTTCTCTCTTGAAAATATTAAAATGTAACGAGCATCATTGACAGGATCATGCCATGTCAATCAATGATTTGCTCAATTTGATAAGGAGGAATCTAAATTTAAAGTCTGACTATTTTGGTGATGAGAAGCTCGTGGGAGAAACTAACAGAGAGGGGCAAAAAGAATGATGAGTAGGCGAGCGCTGCCAGAACAGGTCAGGAAGTCAGTGCTGCCAGAAGAGGTCAGAGAATGCTGGCAGAATAATAGAGTTGAAAAAATAAATAAAGATACTTGAAGTCCTTAAGAGCTTCTAAGCCAAAGTTCTACCAATTTAAGGTAAAATAAACAAGATAGGTAACATATTTCTACTCTCATTTATTATATGATGATTTGCATTGAAGTCAGGTATGTAGGTTTGCTGTAGAAAGAGTCTAAAGAAAAAACTAAATAAATTAAATTAGTTAAATAGAAATACATTTGAAATCAAAATTAACCAAAAAGTATAAGAGAGGAGATAAGGTTCAGATGGATTAGGGGTCTTTAATGATAGGACCTGAAATTATGGACTCAATCCTTATTTAATATGAATTAAATATTATTTTTAAACTCATTTGATGCATTCTAGCTTTAGATCTTTTGCCTCCCTTTCTCTACCCTTGACTATTATTGAAAGAAGCTGACATTCTGGTAATCATCCTTAGTATGTATCTACTTAGAATGTAATACACATGGCATACATTTAATCAAAAATGTTATATATTTCAACTTTAATGGGTCTTCTGCCCCCTTTTGCCCCCTTTCCACTGACCTGATCAAGTTGCACTCCCCCCTCAAACCTTTACTGAGAGGTCGGTAGTCTCCATGCTAATTTTAAATACATTTTTCAAGCTGTTTTGGAGTCAATAAAACAATAAAATCAGGAGGATATTTTGCCAACAGCCGAATGTATTGAAAAAAGATTGTAATAAATATCTAGTTGACTCTTTAAAATAAAATCTATGTGCTGGAAGGTAAGTATCGGATTGTTCGTATCGCTCTTAATCCATTTTTTATTTTCCCAGAGGTTAATATGAGTCGAGAACTTTTCTCTGCGCTGTCCTAAGACGTTCCCTTCCAGCTACCGACCCTGTGCATGTGGAGGAGTTAAAAATAGTTTCGAAAATGTTTGGTATCGAGTGCAGTCCACGTCAGTGGTGGAGAACATCGTGATCTGCCCTGACTTAAAGAATTTAGTCTCAAACAGACTTCAAAGCCGGAAAAGGTTTGTGTGACAAGTCTGTAGATCCAGAGACTGGATTGTAATCCTCTCTGCAAGGTCCGCCTGTCGGAGGAGAACGAAGTGATCCAAGGTCAGCTGCTGACTCAGTGTGGACTATTTCTATTCTGTCTTGAGTTTCTTCCTCAGCCGGGGGGAAACTTTGACCTTAGTTATATGGCTGCCATATTTGACCTGGATCTGCTTCGGGACGCTTCCAAAACACACAAGTCCTATGTGTTTTTGGTATACATCAAATGTATTAAATATGTATTGATTAATTTAATTAAATAGATAAACTATATTTGTAATTTACTAGCTATTTTTATGGCACTATTGTTTAAATATAGCAGAAACACAAAACATATAATATATATGAATGTTTTTTAATAGAGCTGGAATGGATTAATCAAAATGTTTGCATTTTGTTTACTGCAGTGAAGTGTTGAAATTGAGAATCTTTCTGTTTGTCGTAGATACTATTAATACTTCAAATGTTTCTTTTTGTGAACAAGCTGATATAAATTGCAATTTTTGGTGATAAATGTTTTAGCGCTTCAAACTACAAATATAGTGATCAGCTCAACAAAAGACACAATGACAATCCCTGTAGTGCTTCAAAGTAATAACAATGGAACTCTCATGGAATTGCCTCAAAATACTGTTGAGTTTTTAATATGGAGCTTTTAACCTCTCAAGCGCTCTAAAGCTTTTGTCCTTGTTAATTCTTGACATTTTAGCAACTCTGGCTATGACTTTTCTGGCAGTCAAAAGAGCAACATTTATATCAGGGCATATAATTAAATAAGGTCAGAGTAGAGTTCTGATATTTAAAAAATATATTTTAATTTTTCATATTTAATCAGTCGTTCATTATGCATGTTTTTACTTCTGTGCCCAAGAGTTTTTATCCTGCTGCCAACCTGAGCGGCAGCAGATAAAGGCCATTCAAGTGAGTAACGAAACAAATCAACGTGAAACCAAAATATTTTTTTTATCATATTTTACTTGTGCTATTACAACATTTCCTGAAATCTTATTTTAAATAGGTTTAAAAAAATAAATAAATAAATAAAGTTTCTATATTAATGTATACAGTCTATGACACCGTCTATGAACCCGCAGTCCGAACTGTCTCGTTCGCATTGTTTTCATTGGCTATCATGGTATTTCCGGTTCTGTCAAAACATGGCGAATGGTCCGTTAAAAAAAGCGTTTCAAATGTCTATATTTGTTCTCTTAAAAACCTATTTTTCAATCTTCAGTGTTTAAATACCACATATAAAGTAACCTTACATCGCATAATAGCATCTTTTCTGTTTTAAAATCAATTTCAAAATGTTATTTTGAAAGTCTTCCCCGGACATTGCCGGTTGCAACCTCTCTTCCTGGTATATGTGGACAGATGGAACGCCGCTGGGTGAGGTCTGTTGTTGTCGGCAAGTAAACAATGTAGTAAAGCGCTATCTTTAAGGCAGGAAAGCAGTTGTTAGTCGCGATATATGTGTTTCATTTTTTTTGTTTTCCTAACGGAAATAGTTTTTTCTGGTGCAACTTAGTTTTCTTGTCTCTGAGTGCTGCTGCTCCTGTTAGTTATCCAGTGTTAGCCGTGGCTAAAGCTACATACCGCTGCTGTGCACCTGTCCCCGGCTTCTCTGCTCCAAACCTATATTGTATACTTTAATTTTGATACAAATCTTAAATAATAATCTCAAATAATCCAATTTCATCCTGCGCTTGTAACCCGAGTTTTGCCGCACACAGAGACAATGAACTATTAATAATTCCATCATCATATTTTTGTTGCTATTCTCACAATTTTTTAATAATGGCGTCGTCCAAAACAAAAGTTGGAGTTAGCAGCGAGCCGGTCATTTTGAAAGAGAATAAAAGCAATGCTTGCAGTCCAGCTGGTGAAGGACCGACATATAACCGGACCTATGCTCTGGATGACCTGGAGACTGTTGCAACAGTGGGTGAGTCACAGAACAATATTGTTACTTATGGTAAATAAACTAGCTTTACATCGAGTAATTCTGTTTAGTTTTTGCAATGATGTGTTTAACTTCCCATCAGTACAGAAGATGCATTTTAGTAGATGTGGATACTAAATGGATACACTCAAGAAACAAGCTCAACTTTTAGTATAAAATATCCAAAAGTTATTGTTCTGTTTTCTGTATAAAAAGGTGTTGCCGCTCATCATGTAGCTGTCATCGTCCATCCTCGGTATGACACATGATTTCCAGTTAGTAATTCTTGAAATGGGAATTGAGTCACTCAACGGAAATCACGCTGTGTGCTAATCAGATTAAAGTGTTCTTCTAGTTACTTATTGTTCCTCGTGAAAACAAAAGCTAGCTAAGATCAAATACTAAAAGATTAATTATTATCCTGTATATCCTATATTTATGACTGTTCACAATTTCAATACTGCAACAGCCTATTTGAAATTTACAGGTTCCCAGACAAATGGGAAAAACATGGCAATTTCTCTAGAGGATTTGTTCATTTTTAATTCAATATTTGTCTCTACACAATACTGAAAGTAGAATCGACTTGGTCTTAAATAACGTTCGTGAGGCTAGAATGCCTCTGGCTGTTTTCAATGACGCATAGTATGTTGCCTCACGACAGCCATAACACAATGAGTCTCAATACCTTTTTCTAAAGTTGTCTGGCAGCCTTTTTTCTGGACTTTAAAAACACATTTATGCAATTGATCCTTGAGCGAGTTTTTTAACAAGATCAGCAGATCAGAACTGGACTATTTAAGAGTTATGAGGAAGAATACCTTACAAAGGATATCTGAGTGTGTAAATAAAGGGTGTGTGTCTGGCCATACAATAAATTGACAAGGATAAGATATATCGTGATATTGTAGGAACAAGGATATATTTGTGGCATGACTTGAATCGTAAAAGCTTTCACTCTTTTTGAAACCAAAATATGTCCAAACATGAGCTAAAAAGCTGCTGGAGTCGACTGTATCTTCTTGTCCTCATTCAAGGATCCTGAAGGATTTTATTTTCCTTTAGCTGCCAAAGAACATAATTATTTCTGCCATCCAGCGGGAGGAAGTTTAATAGCAACACAAAAAAACGAACAAACGCTTTAAATATTTGCATGTTAATTGTAAATGAAAAATATGACTTTAGTGAAAAACAAATATCCTTCACCAAAACAAAAACAATACATGAGGAGGAAGCAGACAGACAGACAGACAGAAAGCACTGCTTAATTTATTATAACGCACTGCAAAGTAGACAAAAATACTTTAAGCATTCAGTATTGTTTAAAAAAATAAGCAACATCAAAAGTTGGTTGTGCTACGTTCCTTTCCCCTGATCTTTGTCATACACATCCTGTACTATACCTAGCTCTGAGTAAAGTCCTTGTTTCTGAAATGCATCTCCATATTATGGACGAATTCTTTCCCTCTGCCTCTAAATCAGTAGAAGATTCTGTATTTGCTGTATCTTGAGATAATGACTATATTCTTCCTCTGTTTACAATTGAGTCTTCCTCAAGCCCGCCTCTCTGGGTGTTTGCCATTGGCTGGCTTCAGCTGTCCATCAATTGCAAGGGCTTGCTAAAAACGACGGGTGCAAAAAAGTTTGCAAATGCTTCAGTTTACATACAGAATAAGTTTGCTATTGAGCGATTATGGCTGGGTTTGTGATGTTAATACCTTGCATTTTAATATATCAATAGAGATACAATAACGATCGTTCAGCCCTTAGCGTACCCATAGTGTAAACTGCAGAGTAACTCAGGGCTCAGTATTAGGACCCAAATTGTAGTGTATATTAAGGCTGAACGATGAATCGAATTTGCGATATATAATCTCGAAAAATACGATAATTATAGTCAAGGTTTGCGAATTTTATTTCATTTTATGTTCATTTGATTTTCGGGCCGTCATGTAGAGAAATATGAAGTGTACGATCACCAGATGGATCAGTGCAGCATCCTCAGTCAAGTCTGAGGTCACCACCCGTAAATCTTTCCATTTAGGGTACGTGTGGTGACTGAAACAACAGATTGTAGATACAAGCTGCCAAAATGAGTTTTCTCGGAAGAATGTCTGGACCCTCCCTTAGAAATGAGGTGAGTAACTCATCAGGATGAGACTGAAAGTGGAATGGTAACTTACTAACCTTCACATGGAGAGAAGCAATTTAAGATGGCTTGGGCACCTTTTATAGATGCCTTTCCTGGACGCCTATGACAGGAGGTGTTCCAGGAATGCCCAGTGGGTAGGAATTCAAATGAATGATACAGAACACATTCAGACAAGGGCTGCACGATATTGGAAATATGTGCGATATTCGATATTTGTGTCTTGAATTGCGATCTCGATATTAATGCGATATTTTTTTCTTTCACCTAAAAAAAAAAATAGCCCGCATGCATGCGCAGCCGCGCACTGGTGCTAGTACTGTAGGGGAGGTCCTGGGGTTTGAAGATGGAAAACGATGTTATATTTCCCTTTCGTTTATTTCTGGGCGTCTGTGCCGACATGATCGGAGAAAAATATCACTTATAACGCTCAGTTTCGTGGGTTTTCCGCAAAACTGTTCGAAGTTTGTTTGGAAGTTCTGCGATCTTATAAGAACACTGAAAACGACTGAGACGAGATGAAAAGTACTGACAATATGTTGCTTTAGCAAAGGTGGTTGAAAGAGACGAGCTGCCGATTGGATTACTCGCGTTTGAGTAACGCTCATAAGTTAGTCTTACTTCCATGTATATAAGTGAGCGCGCCAGAAAGACGCATCGCCATAGCAACCGAGCCTAGCAAGCTGCACTGCACAGCTCACCGACGGACGGAGACGTAAACAACAACGAGACATAGAAGTATAAATTGACAACTTTACAGAACGTGACACTGATTGGTCAAAGTGCACATTTAAGAAATGCTTGATTTATACAATGAAAATTTATAAATTATTGCACATGTTTTCGATATACATATCGCATGTGCCAATATCACAATGTCAATATTTTTTCGATATATCGTGCAGCCCTAGTTCAGACCATCTCTCAATGTCGGGTAAAACCTTGCTGTTTTCCACGAATATAGAGGCAATCGATAAGCACTAGATGATGGAAAGATATATGTTGTTATAATAATGAATTGAGCTGCTGTAACAAATTAACCATGTGTGTTTTGCACATTCTATTAACTTAAACTGGTTGGCAACAACAACAGTCTTTCTAATTCTTGAAAAAATTATATAATATAACTTTGGCAAAAGGAAACTTAGAACACTGTTCACCTGCTTCATGTTGTGACGTGTGTGTTCATGCCTCTAAGTAACACAAAACCACTGCTGCTTCCACTTGTTTCTGGTCTTTAAAAGTTATGAATGCTTTTACTTTATCCCAATTCATCAGATTCCTAAATCAGCTTTGTGGAGTTTCTTGTTGCGATCTGTTTCTGGCTCTGTCAATACAATACAATTTTTTTTTTTTTTTTACATAAAGACGGTTTCCCTATATTTGCTTTTTCAAACAGTTCACTTGTCTGGACCTTGTGTTTTGCCTTAAATATTATTCTTTCAATTCATTTCAGTAGAAAAAGGTGCGACTTGGGATAAATAGCACTACCCATTGACAAGAGTAAATACAAGACTAAGCCAAATGTATATATCAAGGTAAAGAAGGATCACTTATTAGGGAAAGGTGTGAGATTAACGGGTAGAGATAGCAAAGAATGTAAAATGACTGTTTACTGATCTCTTAACTAATGTTGATTTAACACTTACTGTTTTTCAAGTGTTTATTGAAGTTATTTTAAATACCTGTAGTTGATATAAATACTCCTTATCTCTTAATGTTATTTAACCTAATAAAGCTTATGCTGTTTTCTGAATTTGGTTAAACTTCTGAATTGTGTTTCCTGTGCACAAGTAGACAAACCCTGTTTCTGCCATCATCACTGAAGACGCATCGTTTTTTTATGCTCACTTTCTTTGCATGGCTTTGTTGCTGTTAAAAGCAGTGACACACTACAAATCCCATAATCAACATGCATGTTCTACATTGTGTGACAGGGATTTACACTGTGTAATAACAGCGGCTCTATCATTGTATTTTAGGTTTAGTGTCACTCAAGACAATTGTGATAGGGTTTAAGTAAGGCAAACAAATGGCTCAGTGGCAAAGGGATAATGGCTCTTACAAATGACTACGGACTGCAGAGGAAATTCATTGTGACTTAGTCTGATGACATCCATCCATATGTAGAATATAAAAGACATTGTTGCTATTCAGATAAATACTTCAAATAAAGACTGTTACGCTGTCGTGTAATGGTCTGTAGGGTGTACTTAGGCAGACATTAAAGGTTAATACATACACTACTTTTTTTTCAAAAAGATATTCACAAATTATGCAATAGACATTATGACTGCTACTTTCCCTTCAGGTATGATTCATTACAAACAAATGTTTGCCCATGAATAGTTTGTTAAGAAACCTATGGTGTTGAAACACTTGACTTTTCCTACCCTTGAGACAAACCTGCCATATAAGGCTGCAAAGGTTAATTTCCATGAGATTGATGGTTACAGAGAAGAGTGATCTCATGACGTGCAAATAATTGAGACATTAATTTTTTACTTATATATATATATATATATATATATTTATTGTATTTTTTTATGTATTTCAACGGGACTATCCCTTCTGTACCAATCAGCGATAAGTTATTATATAAAGTTTAACCTCATCTTTGATATTGAAAACAAAAAAGGCACCAATGATGATTGTAGTTAGTTTTATTGCTTTTCTTCGGGGTATGTGACCTTCATGTGACCTACCCTTAGTAAAATCAGCCTCTTGGTGGTGTTGCGAGTCGGAAGGCCAGACATCAGACTTTTTTCAGCATTTTTCTGGATAGATTGAAATCGGACACTTTTGCATAATAGCTGAGGAAAAGTTAGTGTTTGAGTCACCCAAGCCCCATTAATACCAGGTAACTGGTAATACATTGATGTAACTGGGCTTGGCCTGTCCATTGAGAAAAAAAAAAAAAAAGACAATTTTAATGACTGAACATAATTATTTTTAACAACATTTCTGAGAAATTCTGTTTCTTTGTTTAGATGTAAATAGGTTCGGCTTCTAAAAGTCATGGTATAAGTAAAAAATCATAGCAAAAAGTGTGCAAGAAAATTGCAGCTTTCCTTTCTATGAAGGTTTTCCAGATGTATATGGCCTTTTTTCCGGAGGATGCCATTGAAGGTCTCAGTCATTTACACAAAGTGACATGAAGCCAAGAGAGTTTGAGATTAACACGTGTCGAGCCTTCGTGCAGCCGAGAGCAGTGTTCATCCGCCGCTGTTGGGAAAAAATTCCAAGCTTATGAGCTCTGCATAAAAATCCAATTTACCAAGCCATTTTGTTTGATGAGAAGGATTTGGATCTGCTTAAGCTCTTTATCTGCCCGCTGTTGTTTAATTGTCATTGAAATCATGAAGCAAGTCCCGTACTGCTTTTGATTTGTTTGCAGTGGAGCCTGAATGACCCTGAAAACATCACTACAAGACAGCTGCAGTCCTGTCACTACAGGCATATCAGTCTCTATCATCAACATCAATTTTCAAGATTTATCGGCTGATGTCTAAGAATCTGCTTGGTGCATGCAGGGCTGCTGGGGTTTTTTTTGCCAGAGACTGAGCAGGTGGAAGATGAGTCGAGATGACCCACTTACTGAAGTGTTCTATTACGGTATAGGGTATCTCTGTGCTACCTTCAAGGTCCATTTTTTAATTAAGTCCCATTCTAACATTTTCTTGAGCTACTGCTTACCACTGTTTCTGCATGATATATTATATATGCATACATAAATGATATTTAAGCAGTGACCCAGAACTTTTTCTTCTGCAGTTAGATTTCTTTACTTCTGAGTTTTGTGATGCATTAAAGTGAAGGGTTTATCATGGTTATGGCTACAGCGATCACATGTTTTTGAAATCCAATTTTCTACAGAAATCTGACCAATTATCGAGTCATCTGATAGCATATGTTTTTGGATTTTATTAAAAGCACTTCACAATGAATGAACAACAGGCTTCTTCCTCGGAAACAGTTTTATTTCAAAACCCCAGAGGTAGACAAATGACTTGATGGCTTTTAAATTTGAAAAAAAAAAAGGAATAAAAAACATTGACTTTCACTCAATATGGTTTATGTTTGTGTGGTCGGCATTTAAGCTATACAAATAAAAATTACTTACTTACTTACAATAATTTAAAAAGTGTTAGAGAAAAACAAATTCCCCCCTACCGTAATTTGAAATAAAGATTGATTAATTGAGCAGGGGAAAAAATAATTTACTCAAATAATTAGCGTATTAGTTTTGTTCCTAATTGGGATTGAGATAAATGTTTATTATAAAAGGTTTCTTGTAGAACCTCAATAAAGAAAATGCTTTTTTACTTTTAGCTATGAGTCCAGTATATGTTCATTAGTGCAGACGTAAAGCAGTAAAAAAAAACTTTAAAATAAGATAATCCTTTATTCATAACCTATTAATGAAATGACTTAATAATACTCAATGGAGTGAAATACACACTTTGAGAACATGCATCACACCCAAGATAAGACACTGAGCCTGGTATGTTTTTAAAGCCCCTGAAAAGAGCAAGATAAGGTTCCTTATTATATTCCTACTATTTTAATCATATAGATTTCTAAGAGTTGCTTCACGAGTTCTTAAAAACTAAGTTTGTTTTAAGTTATAATCTAAGGGACAATATAACAAATCTATATTAAAAAAAAAAGTTTCTTTTTCTTAAGAGCATCTTTTTGAGTTCTATAATGTAACATATTTTCAAAAGAAACTCTCTTTATTTCCTCTATGATTTGCTGATGCTGATAACATGACACGTGAAAAAAAAAATCAAGTGGGGCATATGGGAAGAAAAACTGTAGCAAAGGAAACATACATTAAACAGGTGTTTCCCAGAAGTAGCCCAGAGGTAAAACTGTTCTTTAAATTAAGTTATTCTATTTTATCCTTAAGCTGTACAAAACCTGTCATGACTTGCTAAAAGTTCAAGGTTCATATTAACAGAAATGTTAAAGCCTTCCAGTTAAGTGGATAATATATGTCAACCATATTCCAAAACATGGTTTATTTTCCTTGTATGTTTCAGGACAAGCCAAACAACCGTTCCTTTAATTTATGGGCTCATAGGAGGAAGTCCTTATCTTGTTTTGCCTCTTCTATTCACATGTCTCAACTGCTAAACAAAGCCATGTCTGTCTAACGAACAGTGGCTCATCCAGGTGAAGGCACCTGAGTGATCCGGATGCATGCCGTACATTCCTGTCCTGTCTTGTCAGAACTGACGAATGTATGTGCGTTTCTTATAAAATGCATAACATGATTGTGTCTCTTATGACTGTGAATAAAAAGTATAACAGTTCATTTAATTACATGTGTGTCATATCATTTTATGAGCAGTTGAGCAGTTGTGAATTGTTCTCTTTCTTTTACCTCAGTGAATACTTTTCAGTATATAAAAAAGAAACTGCCACCAACAAACTATCACTGGAGGTCATGAGCTCACCTGGAGTTGTTTTTTGAGCAGTGGTGGAATGGACGGGCACCAGGCGGTGACCTAAGTGCTCCTTTCTGGCACTAAACATGGACTGGTTGTGGGTTCATGTCTCATGGTGAGGTCAAGGGAGTCTGAAGTGGCCATGACACCAGACTGAAGCCATTAAATATGATTTTTTTTTTAGTTAGCATCACTAGCGTGTTTCTTCATGTGAGACAAATACATGCATTACATAGGTGTGTAATTATTATATTTTAATGCCGTAACTCTTTTTACAATTTTCTATGCAAATTGACATGGATAAATGAATCATGGGTAATAACATCATCATTTGAGGTTCAATGTGAATTAATATTTCTTAACCTTTATGTTGTTTGAATGATCTTTTCTCCCTTGAAAGTCAATTTTTTTTTTCATTTTCTCAGGCACTGGGACCTTTGGCCGAGTTTTCCTTGTCAAGGACAAGAAAAGTCGAAGCTTTTATGCCTTGAAGCAAATGAAGATACCAGATGTGATCCGATTGAAGCAGGAGCAGCACGTTCACAATGAGAAGGAGGTTCTGTCAGAAGTCAACCATCCATTCCTCATCCGACTGTGAGTGTAATCTTCCCAAATGGTCACAAATGCACGTGAAGCAAAGTCCAGCTGTGGACATTCATTTGTTCCTGTTAGTGTAAGATGTTGCATCAAATCAGACTTGAATGAATTGAGGTAAAAACTATCTTAAGTTAGGTCCAGTGTAACAATATAAGGTTAAACCATTGCTGCCTCTGCCCATGCTGGTCACCTGTCTGCTCAAACATCTGTCTGATTCAAAGAACATGCCCAAGCTGATCCCGAAAGTTCTGAATTGGCATCTGATAAAAGGCACCCGGGGCAGTATACGCTGAAGAATAAATGGCATGTGAAGAATACATGGTTTGGCATTGGCTGAGGAATTTTTTCATGGCCGCAACTGACATACTGAGGTTTGCTGCTCATCCCACACATTCGCGTTGAGTACAATTGTGCCATAATTTTAAGAAAAAAAATACACCTTCACTTGGAGTTTTTTTTTTTATTCATTTGGACATTTACAGGAATTTGACAGGTTTGGACATATTACAAAACAACACGGTTGATACTTGTTTTAAGCATGGATTTGTTCACGTCAAAGCTTCTGGAATGAAAAATTGAGTGAATAAAACACCACATAATTTTTATAAAGATAATCATACCCGTCTCCATTAGAGGTGTAAGCTGTTGTGAAAAGATCAATTATTTATGATTTGGTGTAGACATTGTAGCCGTTATCAAAATATTTCTGTTTAAACTGCATGTTTTCTTTGTTACAAAAGCTGATATGTAAAAAAATTAAATTGGACAAACAAAAAAAACTTAACAAACTTCAAAATTACCAAATAACTTTTGCTATCCTTGATGGTGACTCAGGCAGTATCAACAACATTGAAACCAAATTATCTTTGAATGATTGTTGTTTGGTTGTCGCAGCAAATGATTGAAATAGGCAGCACAGAAGCTGTTTATCTGTAGAAAGAATTCACTTGTGAGGAGAAAATGGTTGAAGAACCAGCAATCATGTCTGCGGCCAGGAGCCAGCACTCATGGAAACCCCAGAGTCTCTTCCATCTTCATCAGTGGCAACCTCTCTTGTTTTGTTCTTCTAAAGTGCCTTTCTAGCTGAAAATTCTGCTGCAAACCACAGAAGCTTAAATGATTCAGATTGATACAGCCACTATGCCATCTGTAATCGGGTTGTTTTGATGCCAGTTTTCACCTTTTTTGATGTGCTCTTTGGTCTGTTTTTCCATTTTCTCTGTAGGTTTTGGACACACCACGACGAGCGCTTCCTCTACATGCTTATGGACTACGTGCCAGGAGGCGAACTGTTCAGCTACCTACGAAGCCGCGGCCGCTTCAGCAACTCAACAGGCCTCTTTTATACCTCTGAGATTGTGTGCGCTATCGAGTACCTCCACTCCAAAGAAATCGTTTACCGTGACCTAAAACCTGAGAACATACTGCTTGACAGTGAAGGACACATTCGACTGACTGATTTCGGCTTTGCTAAGAAGCTTTCAGAAAGGTGGGTAGATTCAGTATGTACTTTGATGACTGTTTTTACATTTCAGTTACTATTACATTTAAACTCATTTTCTAGTCTCTACTTTTGACAAAAAGTATAAAAGTATAATACCTGTATATAATTTATAGATGGAGGAGTTTTATCAGTTGTTATATTGTACATTATAATGTTATGCTTTGTCCAATATATACAAAAATTTACTATTAATATCAACATAAACAGACAAAATACTTTATGAGTATTGGTTGAAAAAGCAATATTAAAATGGAAAGCATAAGAAAACACTGATCATTTTTCAGCCAAATCGCAAGATACATCAAAATATATTTCTTAAACTTTTGATTTTTATCAATTTTTCCAGATTTTTACCAAGAAGTTAAATCCAATTTTGTTTTTCGGTCAAATCCTTTTTTACAGACTTTGATCCTAGTAAATCAAGCAGCGTGACAGTGATGAGCAAAAACTTACTTTTAGAAGGCAGAAGCCTCGAGCAGAACCAGACTCTGTCAACGGCCTCCTGCTGTGACTTCTTCTGCTGGTTTCACTTGTACTCACCTGACTTTTGAATTGTGCGATTGTGTTTGAACTGCCAAGTTCACAACAATCAGCAACTTCTGGAGGAGAAAGCTGTGTCTCAATGATGTTTTGATATGTACTATCAATATTATGATATGAAACATCAGTTTAACTATCTTACGGTTTATTAATAAAAAAGACTATGTTTCCATTGCCGCTCCTAGACTTACGCAGTCAATGAACATGAATGTAGTTTGGTTCATTAGCATTAACCTGAACTAGCATTGTTTGAAAGTAATGTGGTTGTCTTTAAAAATGGCACAGTGTTGAGTGCATGTGAACCAACAGAAGAAAAATGACTGACCTGGTTTTTAGGACTCATTTTCACTGTGAAGCATGTGATGCTGGGAGAGTGTTGTACACGTCACAACTTATCGTAATATTTAAGTTAAATAAAAAAACAATCAAATGTCGAATCAAAATTAGGCTGTGACTTGCGTATATTTTATTTTTTATTTTGTTTGTCTGTTCGCTGCTCACTTTTCTATGTTCACTTTTCTTCAATCCAATATTGTTCATTTCATGGCCAATTCAAGATGGCACAATTCTAAGCCCAAAGACTCGCATCATCAAGTTTGTCTGGCTTCAGCTTCACGGACTGGATTCAAATCGAACTCGGAGTCCTGCAAGCTCCGACTGTGAAATCTTCCCACGGACCCAAAACAGACTCTAAATTGTCTGCTTGTCAATGGTCTTTTCGGCTTAGCAATGCAAAAACTGCTGACCACCCGGGACCTCATGCTGAGTCAGCGCTTTCTCCCTGCTATATTAGTGTCAAGAAAATTGACAGTTATTCTACTTTTACTTGCGTTTGAACTCAGGTTTGTCAGTCAAGTGTTACATAAAGCACGCCATGCTCAACTTTCCTGTCAATGGCACAGCAGTAATTTATGTACATTCCTCCTAGTTTGGTATAAATCCACTCTGTATTCTGTCTCCTTCGTTAGGGCTAGTAAATCAAGCTATTGATTCGTATAATTTGTCGACAGAAGGGTTTTGCATAGCACTCCATTCTGTTGTGGCTATTGTCTGTTCTTCTAAAAAGTGATTGTATAAAAAACATTCTCATATTCGTTGATGAAGGGGAAAAAAACAAGGTAACATTTGTTTAACTGCAGGTGTGGGAACATCTGCTATAAGCGACTCCAACAGATGAGGATGCTCTTAACTGCTCCGTCTATCCTGCAGCTTCCTTTCTTCTAATGTGTTTCCGTGTGTGCAGCGTTGACCCAGCAGACTTGTAAACATGATGGAGCTGAATAATGTTTCCTCTCTATAAACAGGGAGTAGATACCTCTCTGATATGCAAGTGACCCATTTACATAAATGGAGGATCTGAATCAAATTATTCCTCCTAGCTCCCTTGTTCTTCCCTTCTCCGATAGGGAGCCTCATGATCCTGCAGCTGTGCTGTGCTGCCACAGCGCCTCCTGCTGGTAGCTTTAATAACTGACCTAAGCAAAACATCCTCTGCTGCGGTGACAAGATTGTCATAGAAACAATATTGCTTATTGACCTATTTTTTTATCTTGATTGTGGCCTGTCGAGTATTGCTTAATTCTTTCTGTATCACAGGACTGTTAATATCACAACAGAATTTCCATCCAAAATGCTGTTGTCATGGCGACTGGTCAAATTAGGTCGTCGTGCAGGTGATATCAGTGACATTGAGACACAAGTGCCTTTTAGTTGAGCGGCTTGAAGAGAGCAAAGCGCCCATTTTCTGCACATGGTGATGGTGTCAATAATCTGTCTGTGCCCCACAAACAGAGGGCAAAAATTAAATAAACAGGTTAGGATGTTATTGTTAATATTCTCTAAATAGCTTGAAAAGAAAGAGATTAATGCAAATGTTGAACTTTTTTTCAGTTGTCATTGATTCTGATTTAAATCAATTTTGATTATAAATTAATTCACAAAATAATTGCTTTTGTGTTTTTATCAATGCACTCTTCATATTATCCAAATAATTGGTTGAATACATAGCATGAAAACAATATCTGAAAACAGTAATTGGAAAAATTTAACGTGTAATTTTTTAATTTAATATATGGTTCATAAAGTTACAAAATGAATCAAAGTGTTATTTAGTACTGTAGGCTATCTGTAGCATCGATACTTCTTAGTTTATACCTTGTTCTTTCCCTGCTGGTGGTATTCTTTATTTGACAATATGGTTCCTGATTTCTATTGGATGAGTAGATTGTTCTGTTTGTGTTTTTTTTTTTACTGATTTTGCTTTTTTGTCTTTGTAAGTAAGTTGGTAAGTAAAGTGCAAGAATAAAGTTATTATAGTTTGAGAGAATATTATCAGTAGTATGTATGTCACTGTGTATTGTTTTCTTTAATTGAACCAGGAACAACATTGAGATTCTACCACATCACATAATTACACAGAGAAAAAAAACTTGTTTCAAAAATGTATGGTATTGAATAATGATTCCTGAACTAAGGAGACCTTGAACATTTTGGACAATATAATCCTACATCGGTTTCTTTTTTATTTTCAGAACATGGACGCTGTGTGGAACTCCAGAGTATCTGGCTCCCGAGGTCATCCAGAGCAAAGGCCACGGTCGGGCAGTGGACTGGTGGGCACTGGGCATCCTTGTCTTTGAGATGCTGGCTGGGTAGGTGTGGCACGTAACTCTAACACTAGGTGGCACTGTCCACTTCATTGCAACCACTACGTTCAATAAGTCTTTTAATCTATTATACAAATGGAAAAACAAACTTCTTTATTGATATACTCAGTAGATTATGCTGCTTAAAACATGATTTTGATGTTAAAAGTGATAATTTTTGGAATTTTTTTAGATTCATTTTTAGTAATTTAAAGTTCGAGAGAGGATTTAATTGTAATACATTGGTTTGCCACCTCATTTATTAAATGTTCCTTGTTTTTTTTTTCTATTGTGAAAATTCTCACAAGACATTTATTATGTTGTTTTTTTTACCTGTTGCACATTATATAATAACATATCATACGTATGCTACTTTTAAATTCTTTACTATGACTTTTTTTCTCCTAAGTACTTGTTTATTATTGTCAACTGAAATGCCTTGTTTGCATTGTTAAAGGTTTTAATTTGCCTCCCTGTATTCTCCTGCTTCCTACTATAAAAGAGCACTCATTCATTCTTTTTGTTTCTTTTGGCCCATGTGTTTATGCTGACCATGTACAAGTTGCGAGTGCAAATCGCCAAAACTAGCTCTGGTTGCTGGCTGTGTCTCTGACACAAAAGGAATCAACTTCCAGAGGGGATTATGGCTTCAAAAAACTTAGATGTATAACCTTTGTCAGCACTTTTGCTTTTTAATTATTTTCTGATACCAGGGGAATTATTTTGGTTGTATAATACACCCTGGTGTTCACTTGGCTTCCAAATTTCTAAGATGTTAATCTGGAAAAGTATCGATGGGATGTTGCCGACAATGGAGTGTAGTCTTCGCCGACCGCACCTTGAAACTGAAAGGTCTTAAAGGATCTGTTGCTACGATCCTATTGCCAGATGCAACAGCACATCTTCAAGTAAAGGCCATGTCCTGACTGGTGAGAGTTTTTGGCAGTAAAAATGGTATTAAGAGCAATTATTGAAGTAGAGAGCTGATTTCCTGGTTGCAACTGCAGCATATAAAAACATTAAAAACATGACAAATGTCATTATATTAAATATATTGGTGAGTTTTTCTTTAAGGTGAGCGGCTCCATTATGCTCAGCAGCTCGTTGTTTGAGTTGAACTCGGTATCAAAGCCATTTGATGGAAAACTGAACACAATTTCCACTATAAAGCAATGCTCTTCTTTTGTCTATAAAAGCAACATGCGAAAGAGCAGCTAAATCTGTCCGTGGGTGTAAACAAGCTAAAACATTTAATTAACCAATTCTGAAATGAAAGCCATTAAAATTTGACTTGTTTCTGGCGGACGATTTTTGCCAAGATTGTGATGAAAGGTCGCCTGTGTCGTGTAGACTTGCCTGCCCTCAGCCTCACCATCCATCTTTTATATCCTGATGGCAAAGCTCCTGGGCTTTAAATTTGTAGAAAGAATGTGACCTTTTCGCAGCATTTATCAGAGCAGCCATTGATGGCCGCCGTCCTGGCAGAGACTTGACACTGTGCTGCTCTCAGCATATCACCCTCAGTGCACCAGGGAGGGGCTAAACCATCCGACCGTCTCCCTGTGTTGACTGAATCCTCATCAGGCAGTGTTGTGTGGCTGTTGATCGGCGACTATGAACCTCGAAATTTGTCATGGTTGAGGGAGTGTGGTTGGAAAGGAGCAGACGTGGAAGATTTAAGGAGAAAAAGGGAAGTCCAAAGTTCCTCCTACAAGCAGAAACAATTTATTCCTTTTCTGTGTTCCTGTTCCATGTTCATTAATCAGAGAAAATATTTTATTAATTGTTGAAAATTCCACTATTATTGAACTCTTATTGAAAAAAAAGTTTATGATATTTTAGCTATACATGCATACTTTCTTACTTTATGCATTTTCAATTTGCGATTTTTAATATTGATCTTCTATTTACTCTGGAACCAAAGAACATTTTGGAAAAATCGTATGAATTCCATCATCTTACTTGAATTACTCACTTTAGTTACTGGAAAGATGATTTTTACAAGAGAATATCTTCACTTAATAAAGTATAGTAAGCTTATAATTGTAGCCAAATAAAAAGGTACACTACCTATTGTTTTAGTTTAAGTTTAGGTCATTTTTGGGTTAATAAGGTTTTCTTCCATTTTCTTTCAAAATAATTGAACTATCATCGCTACTCTTGTTAAACATCTATTGTAATAATGCTGAACAATCATTTGAGTCACTAAATGGAGGTATTGTACTGCTTCATTGACCTAGATTCTCTATTTATGACATCAGCAGTTTTACAGGGGAGAAATCGACTGTAGCCGCTGGCCTCTGCCAACCCGTAGACTCCCACATCCCACTGTCTCCTAACACTGTCTGAAAGTCCAGGCGCTGTGTGACAAACTGGGGTGATTATGTTCCTGTCGGCTCCGTGTGTAATGTGTTTTGGGTCCAGTGCCCATTATGTAATTTGTGGGTAATGACTGTCCAGGTCAGGACAGAGCAGCGCAGAAGAAGGAACAGAACAACTAGGAAAGCATTTACCAAAACCCTGTTGACACAATAGTCAAATTGTTGTACCTTGGTTGTGCAAACGCAGTTTATCCCCATCGCAAAATGTTTATTTTACCTTTTTGTACAGTGTTTTGATGCAATCTTATTTTGTCTACAGCTACCCACCTTTCTTTGATGACAATCCATTTGGAATTTACCAGAAGATCCTGGCTGGAAAACTTGAATTCCCTCGCCATCTGGATTTCTATGTCAAGTACGTTTCTTCCATAAATTCTACACGCAACTGTCATTTGAATTCCTACAATTGGATGTATCAAATACCACATGATGGCATTCAAGTAAGTGTTTCCTGCATACGATACATAATAAAAACTAAATCATCATTCTGGAAATGAATCAACAAGATGTTAATCACCAGTAGTCACCAGTGAGGCAGAGTTTTTGCACCAAAAAAAATGGCACACTCCATATTTTCTCTTGATCAAAATGGTATTTAAGGCAAGAAATGACTCAAGGGTGCCATAAAATAATCTTATAACACTTACTTTATCTGCTGTCATTTTCTTTTATCATAAGAGGCATCTGTTAGTCAAGGCCTACCCCACCCGAGCACCCTTAAATCAAATGACAATTCATGAGCATTTGTCTTAACAGTTTATTGGAGCCTTGATGTACATGACTGTCCTTTCTTGAGTGCTATACTGTCCCTCTATCAGCGGGTCAATGATCCCCCTGGAGGACTTGAGGATTGGCTTATAGTCACTAATGACACACTTGGCTGATTTGAACCATTCCTTCAATGCTCACCCTCCCATCAGACCTACTGTGGGAATTGGCAAGCTATCACGATGACACGCTGTGTTTGAGAGAATGTGTGTTTCAATTCAGAGCTGACACTGTGTCTGAGTCCAGAGACCAGAAACTGCTATAAAATCACTGTACTTTGGTTGTACCATCCACCGTGAGCTTCAGTGCTCCCTCCTGCTGACGGAGACATTTTCTGTCCACTATATGTTGATCTTCGGAGCTCATACTTGTTACTGGTCCAGGCTTAGATGGTTGGGACGAGGGACATCACAGACGAATAATGTTAGGAATGGTGATGGAGGGTAAAAAGATTCATGGCTGCAGTAAATGTACACATGGAGTCAATGGGTGAGGCTAGTGAGGATGTGCTAGAATTGCTGTTTTCACCCACCAAGGTACTTGTGTGCATCTTTGGATGGTATCTTATTGAAATATACCATAATATTAAAGTCTAACTGAAATACAGCGTCGGCTGTATACCACTTCACCCTGCAATAAACCCTCATTTAGTAATAATGTGAACAAATAAAAAGCTTTGCCCCATTGAAGACGTATTGAAGTGAGAATAATTATCACAAGTTCCTTTCTCTGCTACGCTCTTATGACTTCCATTTAATGAGAGCTTTTGAGCCTGGCTGTTCCTTCGGCATTGTGGTTACACAATAAAAAAAGAAACAACAATTTCATCCTGGTAGAGCAAAGAAGAGTTGCAAATAAGCTTTCACCTTCTGGCTCTTTATATCATCACTTTTGTAAACATTTTTTATAGTATGTGTCTCTGTGGAACTCCATTAGCATTGACCTTGTTTATAAGAAATTAGTCTTTTCATATGTATTCGTTGACCCTGCCATACAAGTGCTCGGTACCGAGAAATGAAAGAACTGTGAAATTATGTTATGTTCGACAAGGACATTAGAAAGTGTCCAGGGACACGTGTGTTGAGCTATCTAAGATGATCTGTCGCAGGATACAAACTCCATCCAAGCAGGGTTGCGAAAATTAAAGTTAAATATTTAACTTGGGTTGCCGTCTCTGTTCAATAATTGCTTCTTAATTTCTTTCTGTGTGATGTTTATTTTCTTGGGTGCTGCTCCATTATGAATTAAATTGAGTTCATCTGTCAATCAAACTGTCTAACTAACTATTTATTTATAAAGTATATCTAAGATGATATCATTCCATTCTCCTGTTAAAATACATGAATACGAAGCACAACAAATGAAAATACACAAAGATCATGAAGAAGAATGGTAGTATTGATGAAGGTAATCTTAGGTCAGCATGAAACAGCCATTGATCTGGAAGGCCGAGTCTGGCATGTCGTTGCTTATGCAGGTCGTTTGTCAGGAAGAGTGTTGGATTCGGTGATCTGTTACCGATTGCCTCTCTTTTGTCTCTGTGAGCAACGCTTTCTTTTGCATTCAATGTTTTATTTATTTTGCCTTTTATCTTCCATTCTTCACTGCACCTGCTTGATGTCAGCAGGAGATCCATTTTCCCCGAGTTTAGTTCAGAGCTGAGGAGGAGCTGTTGTGTCCAAACTTACTTTAATATTGAGTTATTCTGAGGTTGACTTCATGTTTGATTGTCAGAGAAATTACTATTGTTATATATTAATGCTTCCAAATAACTACATTACAAGAAGGTGTTGTTTTTTTCAACTCCCTCTACTGTTAATATCTGTAAAACATGTTCACGACTTAAACTGAACGAAATGGGAATAAAATGTCTCGAGGAAAATCGCTGACTCGTCAACTTCAAGTCCCTATTTATGAACCTGTCACTGCCTCTTTTTTTGTGAGATACTGCCGCACAATCAGAGCTCTGTTTCTTTCTGCTGCGATCGCATTTCATCATGAGGGACGCCGATTTAAGACCTCTTCTATCATTTCCTGGGATGTCTCCATCACATGTTTATGATGTTGGAAACTGGACGAAAAAAAACCAGCACACAATATTTCCAATTAAATGATTGTCAAGGCAACACAACTCACTTGGTCAGCCGTCGTCACCTTAAGCGAGGCAGCATTTGTCATTATGACAGCGCTTGGCAGGACCTTTGACAGTTCCGTCCCTGCATGGAGAGGAAAAAGGGAGACATGCGGCACTCTGCTGCTTTTACTGACTGTTTCCTTTCCCCACAGGGACCTCATCAAGAAGTTTCTGGTCATTGACCGAGCCAGACGACTAGGCAACATGAAGGTGAGTTGGTAGGACTTTTTGTCAGCCAAAATCTTTAGTCAGCATTTTTTAAGACTGTCGTAGTTTGGTGTCACCTAAGCTTGTTTGAGTTTTTTCATTAAACTAGAAATGCTGACACAGTGTATTCAAAACTCAACTTATTAGGCTTTATATATACATTATTTATCTCCCGCACACCTGCCATGATGTTTAAATAACGTTAATAAAAGTTTCCTGATATGCAGATTCTTTCTTTTTACATTTTTTTATATTTATCAATTGTAAATCAAAAGTAAATGCTCTTTGGTCTTTTAATAGTTAATCAGGTTTTTTTAATAATAATGTTTTGTTTATTGTGTCTATCATTATTGTATTTTGAGGACTGCTTTAATCTTTCACTCGAAGACTGTTTTGAATTTGAGGCAATAAATCAAAATGAAACTACTCTAATAAATACTAATTTAAACAATGAATTGATGATCAAATCAAAATCTAGTATTTATTATTGTGAGACCATTCAAAGCTAAAAGAAAATGAAAAGTAGTCAAACATACTAGAAGGTAGTTCGTCCAATTATCTTTTTTTATGAATTATTTTAATCTTTGACTTGATTTATTGTTTGTTCATATAAATATTAATGTGAGAATGATTTATCAGCACGTAATGCATATTAAATCGAATTAAACAACATATTTAAGATAAGATTTACTGATCTTTTCTTCAAATACAACAAGTCTCCTCAACAATTTGACCTTTTGCAAACGTGTGTTCATCCTCTTTAATCCGAGTCGCTGTTATTTCTGCCTTAAAAGGCAACAATCTTTGGTTAAAACAATTTCACTTGAGTGTTAAAACTCTGTCACCTCAATTACACGACGTCTCCTGTAAGAATTGTGACAATTTAAAGTCTCACCAGGGAGGCTGTCACTCCCCGCAAAAAAACCTTTCAAGACTGCAGGGTTTTAATTAAGACAGTTTAAAGTGGCAGTGGAGCGAGAGCTACTCTCAATATCACAATACACTTTTAGTCCGAGTGATAAACTCTGCATTATTGCATGCAGGATGATATCGACGAGTGCATTCTTCTTTGGAGCTCCGCATCACTCATGTTTACTGCAGCAGCAAACAAATGTTTCCTTGAGCCGTACTAAATTCAATACTAATGAATATATTTTTAATTATTACCTACTTCTTTGTACGCTGTGTGGAAGCAGTGTGTCACAAATAATTGAGTTTATTAGCTAATGGATATACTCTTCTGCTGATGAACACTCAACCGTCATGCTAGTTGCCTTTAATGGACTTGCATCAATCAGTTTAACGTCCCATCAATTGGCTTATCTTGCGATGTATTGCAGCCACAATTCACCGTTTCATCAGCCACACCAAGCTAAATGCCCATTTTATAGGTTCGGTCGTTCCCATCACCAAGATAAAAGTAGGAATCTAATGAACATTGATTGTTAGAAAAAGCTGCGGAAAGCAACATCACTTCTCATATGTAAATATGAGAATATATTCTATATGTAATATAATATTTAACAGCACCTCTTCTTGTTATTTTTGTAAATATGTTGTATATATAATATGGTGCAGATTTCTATTTTATTCTATTTCGATTTTTTTCATTTTATTTTATTTCTGGGTGTTTTTATTTGTTTGTATATTGCTCTGCTGTTTAAACCGAATTTCCCCTCGCGGGACAAATGAAGGATTCTGATTCTGATTCTAAAATGAGGCTCTGAACAGAAACTTTCAGTTTTTTTAACAACAACCGATGCTGTCAAACATTGAACAAGTAGGATGTTAATGAAGATCTTTACTTTTTCTTATTCATTTTCTGGCAACACCCTTTTTTCCTTTCAATTTCTTTTCCGGCCTGTGTTGATGAGGTTTGTGGTATCCATGGTTACATGACAAACCATCTTCTATACCGACGTCTTCTTTGAATGTACTCTACAGTGTATGTATAGATACGTTTTGTGAGTTTAACTTGACTTCAGCTGCCAAGTAAACATTGACTAGAGTTTAATTTTACACTTTGAAAGCACCAATTCAATACCTCGCATGAGTTCATTGATCTGAGGAAGTACACATACAAAAATGGCTTCCTGCGGGCTGAGTATAATATAGGCCATGTTCTTACAGTCGAACACTTCCCTGATTTGGCAAATGTAAAAGGTGCAGTGCCAACTACAGACCAAGTGTAAAACAAACATTGATTTGCCTTCACTACTTTACCTGACTTCTTTTTTTATTTTTACCATCTTGATGACTGAAAAAGAAAAGTTTTTCTCTCTCTTTATTTAATGTCAATAAACTGTAATAACCCATAATCTTGTGTGTGTCTCAGAACGGAGCAGATGATGTGAAGAAGCATCGATGGTTCAAGTTGGTCGACTGGGACGAGGTTCCGTTACGCAATCTGAAGGTGAAGCTCATTTGTATAAACAAGAAAAACTTAACTTTACAGTTATGAACTCTAGAGTATATCACTGTATGTCTAGTGTGGAGGACAGAACATCAGAATTAGTTTCCATCTGCGTGAGATTATATTGACACAATAATTCAAACATCATGTCTGAGTTTTATTCTCCAGGATTAAAGCACTGCAGCATTAAATACATGAGATAAACTGTGTTTGTGAGCCATTTGAATCCCTCTACCTCTAATCTCCTCAAACGATTGAGGAGTCTGCATTATTGTGTTTGTCTCTTTAATCTTAATAGTGTCATTCGCTGTGTGTCAGGTGTTGCCTGGCAACGCAGATTAACTTTAATCTAAATCTGCCCTTTAATAAAGTATCCGAGTCCCACGACGCTTCAAGTGTATCACCATTAGACTTAACCACATGAGAAGTCAAATCAAATTAACTTAATTACTGCTCATTCTGGTTAAAAGCAGACTCTAACTCTATATTTATCCTCTTTTTATAGTTTATAAAAAACAAGCCATGATTGTGATCAAGAACAGTCAGACTTTACAAGTCAAAACTTTCATACAACTCTGGAAACACTTTTTGCTGCATTACTGTTGACAACTGAGCTTTTACAAGTCAAAACATCAAAAATCAACTTTCATTTTCACTCATAATTCTGTCCAATTTGCGTAAAATATCTGATTGAACTTGATCACATGAAGGTTTAGCATGTGTTTATGATTATTAGTCAATAAAAATGATCCGTTACTGCATTTATACGATTCCGTTTTTACGACTATTTGTCAGTTCCCTCTTTAGTGTGTTTGCCTGTGTGTGTGTGCACCAGTGAGGCGTCACATCTGTCTGTACCCAGCGTGAACCTTCACTTCTGTGAATGTGTGTGAGCCCTCACACATGTGTGAAGTGTGAGTCTGTTTAAGGGTCTCTGCATGCTAGTGCTAGCCCTGATGTGCGCTCCTGCCAGTGCCTGTAAATACACGTGACTGCCGCCCACATGTATGTGTAGAATGTATAACAAGAGAAGTCAAAATAGTGTGAAATCTTGTTCCATTTAGTCTGCTTTTAAAAACTAAAAACAGGCCGCAGTTATATTGTACACTGAATATTTTCCATCGATATTACAGGTTTTTGTTGAGTTTTATTCGTCAGTTTAAATGAAAACATACGTTAATATTTTCTGAAGGACGTACTTGCATATGTGTAACATCAATATTCTTTCAATCTTACAATCCATCAAACTGTCTCCTCAGCCACCCATCCTTCCTAAAGTTTCCCACGAGGGCGACACGTCCAACTTCGACGTCTACCCTGAGGACGACTGGAAGAAAGACCCGCCCGTTCCTCAGAAGGATTTGGAGATCTTCAAAAACTTCTGATTTAATTTAACGACTGTCCCCCCCAAAAAAAAAAAAAAACACCTATTTATCCGGCAGAGAAAAACCTGAACTGACGACCTCTAGAAAAGAAAAGTGACGAAAGTGAATCATGTGGATATTTGCTCATTTTTTTGTTTTTATATAACTTATAATTGTGCTGATTTTACTTTCACCACTGCTTTTTCTGAGCCTACTTATATGCAAAAAAAAAAGAGGTTACTTTGAAACCAAAAGACTGTTATTTTATACGTTTTGGCAGTGATTTATGATCAGGGTTTTTTTTAACTGTCTTGTTTTATATTTAAGCTTTTTAAAGTACTTTTTGAGTCAACGTATGATTCAGCGATGGTGCTTCAAATTGATGTACTTGACGACACAGCCGCTAAAATGCTCTTGGATAAAAGTTGCCTTACAGACGATTGATGGGCTTTATTGTTGAAAGTTGGGAGGAGATCTGAGACGTCACATCACAGGAGTGGCAGTAGAAGGTGGTTCTTCACTACACGTCCTCGCCGTCGTTCTCTAGTCCTTCCTCTGAAGCGGACCTGAACTTCCAAACGTCCAGATGCACCGAGGTTTGCCGCCGTCGAGCACGCCACCCACTCGCCCCACATTGCTCAACGTGCTGACGGAGTGATGTCAAATGTGCCGAGGTCAGCAGTTTATCATGTAGCATCTGTTTGTGTTAACCAACCTCATCCTGGAAGAAAACGACCGGAGTGGAAACACCACGTCATGTCTCCATTGGCTTCATAAAAGAAAGTGATTTTATACCCTGATTTGTCGTCTGTGTTGTGTTTTCATATCAGTTTCAGATCGTTTGTGTCTTAAGTTTTGCTAACGATTGCATTTTTTTTTTAGTATTTTACCTCTCATGACAGCAGTTCAGCTTGATACCACGACTGCTGCTTCTATGCCACTCCCGAGTTTGTCCAGGCTTAAATCTGTAAGTACAATCCAGTCTGTTCTCAGTGAAAACTCATTCACTATGACCTCCTACATGAAGACTGAATTTACATCTAGAATTTGCCTTAATCCTTTTGGGTCGTCACACTCGTGGAACCAAAATCTGAGCTACAAAGTTAATATTCTGATTCCTATCTGAAAATTGTCCTTGGTTCTTGACCCTGCTACACTACTAATCCAGACCTCGACAAAGTGTGGCCAGGGGAGGTCAAAGATCATGTTGGAACTAAGTTTTATTTCTCTAAATATCCCTGTATGGTTTATGATTTAGAACATTTGTTCTCTTGTGATTTATTGCCCCTCAAAAAGATTTCAGTGAATGGAAAAAATATTTGGAAGATAAATGATTTTATGAAGACAGTTTGTATTCAATGAAATAATACTTTTTAGCTAGATTGTATTACTTGATTTTATAGCTTACCCTTAATTATTTTTGCTTGATGGCCCCTCACCACAGCCAATGTATTAGACCGATTATTTTATTGCAATTTAACTTTTTGTACAAATTACAGAGCTGCGGTTAATTCAATTTGCACTGTTTGAGTGCCAAATGACACCTAAAATTATATTTTCAACCGTGTTCAGATCAGTTCTAGAATTAAAAATTCCAGATTAGTAATAAATATTAAACAAATCTTAACGTCCAAATATTGTATCTCCAGCCCGTAACCTCACTCTTGTCACATTTGTCTTCAGATTTTGGTGAATCTCTTTATGTTGAAGTATCAGCCATTCAATTCTGGAAAAAGTATTGCATATATAAAGTGTAACTCTTACAGAAATCTTATATACAACAAGTCGATGACGGAAGTATTTTTACCTTTTCTGTGTTGGATATATTGGAGGGTATTTATATGATCATTACTGCTGTCGGATCTTCTGCTTGACTGGAGCTTATTTTAGTTATTGTGTGTTTGTTCATGTCAATGATTTTTCTGCTCGTTATAAGTATTTGTTGCATTTATTTCCAGTCATGTATTTCATGGACTTGCAAACTAGCTGCCCATATGATGAAAAAAGAATTCAACTTCTCAGCAAACCAGCTTCAAGGTGATGAACTCGGTAAGAAAGTGTATTTGTGTGTATTCATGACTTTGAACATAATATCTGATTTTTGGAAACATTTTTGTCAAAGAAACAAAAAGAGTTATACATATTGGTTATAATTTAGGGTGGAAATATATATATATATATGTATATATATATATATATATATATATATATATATACATTATTCAAGCTTTCTTGAATATTTAAAAAAAAACATTTCTTCACTTTATTTTCTGACCAAAAAATGTACGTTGTCTTTTGTAACTTAAATGGGTAAAGGGTTTCCAGAACCATTTCACTGACTTCCATAGTAAAAAAAAAATAAACTAG
This sequence comes from Callionymus lyra, assembly GCF_982586985.1. NCBI lineage: Eukaryota > Metazoa > Chordata > Actinopteri > Syngnathiformes > Callionymidae > Callionymus > Callionymus lyra. The sequence goes on along the minus strand of NC_141822.1, from coordinate 22,207,654 downwards.
TGAAAATACAATTTTATTAAGCATTGATTATTGATCATGTCATTTTTGTCACTACCTATGAATATTGAAAGAAAATGTGATGATGGTCGTTTGCAGCTGGACTGCAATGAACCCTACATGGATGAGAATCCTGATAAGAATCTAAGTTTTCAAAACTAGTTTTGTAATCATCATAAAAAAAAAAAAAATTTTGTTTTATTTAACTCGTACTCGGGAAGTAAAGACACGTATAGATCCGATTTAATACAATAGAATGAAGTTTAGTTTTTTTAGTGCTGCACAATATTTGTATCTGCTACAGCTCAACATTTTATACACAATGATATCATTAAACATGTAGAGGACCGTTGTATTAGTCTATGCTGATAACGAAGTGCATGATGTTCTTTGTCTAAAACATTGATTGAATTGTTAGTATAATTCTTAAGTTCTTCCCTTCTAATGTTTTTTTTAATCAGAATAAAGTCCAATTATTTCCTCATATTTTGATTTAAACGTTGTATTGACTACTTGACCTTGACTTTAACACCGAAACCTCGCCGGCACATGAACACGTCAACTGAACACGTCAGCTCATTATAGTCTCCGTGGGAGACTGTTTAGTTACACATTCCTGAATCCCATTGGAAACACCTTTTAACTTGAGCATCTGGACTTCCAGGAATAAAACATGACTCAGGCAAACAACTGCTGTCGTAAATTCAGGGTGAACCCCTGGTCACATAAACATCCAGCTGTTTGTTTCAATAAGAACATTTTTTAATAAAGAGGAAATCCAAACAGATGTAAACACGCCAGAGGGTACGAGAGAAGTCGGGTCTAGCGTTGATAAAACTCCCAGTGGACGCATCACTCTGAACTTTGACCTCTGTGTACGAAACTGATTTTCTAGATGAAAAGTAGTTGAAAACAGTTTGATATTGGTACAGTTTTGCTTTTTATCCCTTCATTTGTAAAGTATTGCTCTAATAAAATGTTATGTTCAGTCTAGTTATAATAGCTTTTGATCAGAGCAAAACTTTTTATTTAAACTGATCATGAGTAAAACGGCTATATGACATTTTTGTTACACATTTTATTGTAATTATGGTCGTTTTTGTAGTGCTTTTTTATTCTCCTTTCCTTTTTTCTTTCTTACCAAAAAAAGCGCCTTTATTTTATATTTTTACCTTTTCAACATTTGTTTTTCATGATCTATGCTTAAATAAAATGTATATATAATGGAGGTCTAACCTACAAGAATCTTCTACACCTTTAAAAAAGAAAAATTGGTTCTCTATTCGTGGCTCAGTTTGATCAATTTTTCTAAATCATTTTTGTTTTTATCAAGAGAGAATCAATTTATATTTACACCAGATTGTTTTAGTTTAAACTTTAGCAGAATCCATCTAATGTGTGTGTATTATAGATCATTTTTGTCTTTGCGTTCTAAAATAAATAATGAAATTAAACAACAATCATTTCCCTGTCGAGGGTCATGACCATGGGTTTGCTTGAGTTGAATGGACTCAGATCATGTTTCTTCCACATTCGTACATGAACTACCTGATCTGATGACATGGTGGCAAATGTTGGGTTTAAAGAGGAAAATGTTTTTATTAAAGTTTTGACCTTTGACCTTTTGTCATCTGATATGTCGCTGCTGAAGTATTTTCAATTAGTTGGTGGACGTTGGGTTTTGTGCTGGTGACTCCCTGAGGAGGGCTTAAGATGGAAAGTTCCCACTATATATTATTCCAGGCAAATAAAAAACTGCTTTTTGAACTTTTGATCTCAACTCTATGATTCTTAATGAAGAACGTTGAGATGTGGTCGGACAGTTTCTATAACTCGAGATAAAAACCTGTTCATAATTCATTGAAACCTCGTGTTCTGCCTCTCAGAACCATCTTTCAGTGTTTTTATTATGGATTTATGAACAGATTAAGTTAAGTCCTTTCAGTTCCTCTCAACAACAGGAAAAAAAAAGTGCTGCTTACGTGCTTTTTTTTGTCTTTTGTGTTTTGGTGGAAAATGAGTCATCTTTTGTCTGGAGTCCTCGCAGCGGCTCCCGTACGACTAATGAATGCCTTATGAAGTGCTTAAGATGGATCTGGCTGCAGGGGTTATGGGGGTGAAGCCTGAAACTTCCCAGAAGGCCTCGGTGGAAGGAAATGCTCCAAATCACGAGCTATGAAAAAGTCACTGAGGCGTGTTATATTAACTTAAAGGGAAGTTCTGTTGGATCCACTATTATTTCCGCTAATTTATTTCAAGAAAACGTGTTTAAATGTGCAGCTGCCCTCTAGTGGACACTGAACTCATGAGCCGATATATTAGATGTATAAACATAAACACGTTTGTCAGTTAGTTTAGACATCCATCTACTTTTCTTCATTTTTATTATGCATGCAACTCTTGTTGTTTCAATACCCAGGATTTATTTACAGTCTCATGCTTTCCTTCAAAGTTAGATGATGCATTAATGGGCAATCATGAAGCATCAGATGACACATCATGACACAGTGTCCTTGGTTTTTAAGATGAGTCTTTGTATCTGAGCTACAATGAATCTTTCCATCGTTTTTAAACCACTGTATAACTTAAGCCGTCGATACTTTCTGCCTATAGCTTGACAAAGAAGAATCAACGGGGATCATAACTTTCCATCTTTCACAAACCAATTGAAAACATTTTAACAACACATCATAACAAGGTATATAATACAGTAATTACAGTATTTAGCATTCAATGCAAGTCACTATAAAAAGTAAACCCATCCAACCGTCAGGTATGACAGTTGTTCAGGTTTTACTCCAACTAGCTTATCTGTTTTATAAGTTGTATAAAGTTTAGTTCAATTGTTCCCTGAGAGGATGCCACCATTTTCGGTCCCTGCGCTTTACAAATAACTATTACCTACTTACTTACTTGAAATGTGGACAAATTTGACCGCGTAATAAAGCCTGATTAACAGTTATTGGTTTTTGAATGCAACATAGTTTTTTTGTCTCAGTTTTGCACATAAAAAATGTTACTTCTGTAATACAAAAATGTACTTTTTTAACATACTTATTTGTAAATGGGATGCATGTCATTTTGATGTGATAAGGTAGACTTTGCCAAAAAAATAGTACTTGAGAATATACTCTACTCTTCAGTCATGTAAGAATGGTTTAAATAACTGAAGAATAATTCAAAGAAAACAATGAGTCACTTCCTGAGACCTGTTTGATAACAAAAGTATGTTATCATGTACTTAATGATAATTTAAAATAACATTAATTATTGTTTTATTCCACATTATTCAAATGTGGAATAATAGTCCCATTTTAAACGACATTAAGGACAGCAATAAAAACCAGAGGACCAGTAACACGTCAGGAGAGCTAAAACTATAACTATCAATTATAAACGGTGAGAACAAAATATAAGTCATGTTTGTTGGTCTAAACTGCATCTATTTTACGTGATAGAAAAGAAAAGTGGGATCACACAAACGTTTTCTTCTAAATGACGACAGATTGACAGTCAAAGTTTTGCGTTCGCCCATGAAATCTTTATTTTTTCTTTTGAAAGGACCAATCTTCGGCGACTACTTTAAACTTTGTTCTTTAATGTTTGTCTGTAGTAATCAAACACACACGCTGGTGTTTCTGACAAGCAAGCTCAGCGCTGGTGTGTTTTCCACGATTGATGGATGTGGAATGGACTTGAAAAAGTTTTCCTGCTGCTATGATGACGTCAACTTGAATCGCCTCGGCATTAACTTGGAGGCAGACTAGAGAAAACTTTTTTTTTTTTTTTTTGGACGGTATCTGCTATAGCGTTGAGCCACATCAATAGTTTGCTGCTTCGCCCACTTTCTCTCCAATCGAATCTCTTCCAGACTGGAGCAACCACCGGAGGTCTAATTGGTTTCCCTACTGTAGAAATCTTCCATTCCGTACGAGCTTTGTGTCAAACAAAGTGAACTGAGCTGCGATGGTGCAAACTTAATTAGTTCTCTTCCACAATGAGCGGGTCAGAGACGGGAAGAGGTTCAGCCGCACCGCTGAGGAAGCTCAATTAATGGACCTGCGAGCTGATGTTCGCTTTTAAATATTCAGCTCCTGTGTTGGTTGGCTTGAATACAAATTGTGTTTTTTAATCTTCCTGACCATTGTCTTGTTGTACTCATTTGCTCACAAAGAGTTGTTAGCATTCCACTGCTCAGAATAAACGCCAGCCCACACTTTGACTTCCGAGTATACACACTTAAGCTTAACTGGTTCCATTTCATGTCGCCGTGTTCATTTTCCACCGACCCCATTAGAGCACGACAACTTCTAATGATGCACATTTGGGTCTATTGAGCACAAGCCCCACCCGGGCCAAACAACAGGGTGGGCTTGTCGTCACACCCTGTGATGTGGCCCTAATGACAAGCCTGGGGGGTTGGGGGGGTGCAAAGCTGCACAAGAGTATCTCCTGTCATCACGACTGATGACACCTGAACACACTTCCCCGCCCTCCACCTGGTGATGCCCACCTGTGGGGGTGTCTCTCCTAGAATTACAATCAAGCTCCGACTTGTGTTGTCCTTAAGAGGTATTTATCAAGTCAAAGAATTAACCCCTTTGTTTGTTTTTGTGTGAATGATGCTGCAAAACAAACTGAAGTTGCATACTTCATTCAAGTGTATTTTATTTGTAATGGACATTTTGTTTTACCTCTAAACAACTATTAAAGCTAGCATTTATTTTTTTATTTTTTTTAAGAAAGGGAACCTACCACATAAATAAGGACTTAATACAATTTTGACATTTTGTTTCTCAACATTTCCTCTTATTGCGCAGTAGAACTCTCTAGTTATTATTTTAACCAAGCTTTTTACATAGCAACTTAACTGTTGGAGATGGCAGTTGCGTTTATTTTCCATCAAGGCTTAAGTACTGAGAACCTTTATGGGAGAGAAAATATCTACATTTAGAGATTTGTGGTATAACTAATAGATCAGAGTTTAGGGATCGTAAGGTCCTAGATATTTATAACATTTTCTTGAATTTTCTTTTTTTTAAATGCACATAGGGAAGTCCCCACGTGCATTTTGTAACGTCTTTGAAACACTTGCAAGGTATTTAAGTTAAATAAATATCAGGATATTAGTGTGTCAAATTATGTGTGTATACATTTCATTTAAAATAAATAATGAAATGAAAAAATACATTATTCTAGTAGTAAAGGATATTTACAGTGATATATGACTGCTGGTTTAAGATTAAGATAAGTGTTTCTCAAAGAAATCTTCAGGGTACAAGGGCCTCATTGAGAAGTTAGTGAGTGTTTTATATTGTTTTTAATCCAGCGATATAGCAACTCTTAAAAGAAAGGATAAATCGGTAAAAAGTTGTATTCTTCTTCTGTTATTCCAAGAATACTGTTTTCTTTTCCAGCTAAATTTTTTTTTTTTATTCCTTACCTTATAATTTAGTTCATTTTCATATAGCATTTGTCCCACATCTTAATGTAGGAAAATGATCAATGGAACTTATTTAATCATAGTTTTATTTTGTAAACGACATTTAGTGTCATTTTTATTTTTCATAACTATCTTTTTTGTTGCGTCTCCTCTTTTTCCCCTTTTGAAAATGTTTCCACAAATATTTTGTAACATTTTTTGTTGATCCCGGGTTGACTATCGCATCCAAATACACTAAAGCTGTGGAGTTTGATTCGATTGACTCTCTGCTCAGTAGCCATGTGGCTGATAACTTAGTCAAGATAAGAGCTGGATTTAACTGAGAGCTCCACAACTCAGACCCTAAGTCCTCTGGAGCCTGAACTTCTCTCACACTTTCTCAGTTTCAGCCTCGTCCAAAGCCTCCTTTTCAAGTCTCGCGTCAGAGTTCAGTCACCCCAAAATACCTCCCATGTGTTCTGAATACAGAGCGTTTGCTCCTGGCCTCTTATCACCTGCGCCTCTTATTTACTCAATCGCCACAGATGCTACTTTTGGCCGGTTTGGCTTGTTTGCACATTAAGTCCACTTAACTTCTCGACCTCCTTGACCTCGGCCAGTGTCTCACCCTCGTCCGTGGGTGGAGCGATGGGGTTGGCGACACCTTCTTGGCACCACGGAGAGGAAACATTAAACACCAAGCTGATGGCAGTGAGACAAAGGGAGGAAGCGAGTCAGAGTTTCATCATCTTGATGTCCAGGAACGCATCCAAACACAGCTAACCTTGCCACAAATCAATGAATCATCCTCATTCCTGACACTTAGTGTCTCTCTTTTACAATCCAGCACATCTGCCTGCATGACCGATCATGCGTGGGGTTCGGAAGGAGGAAGTAAAAAATGCTACCACACAGTCCAGGAGAGTGTTCTGGATTATTCACACGGTGAAAAGATCCAGAGAAGATAGAAGAGAAAGAGATTTATGTTCCTGTCTGTGCTGCATCCCCACTGACTCATCACTAATGTGTTGTCATGGAAATCTCCTCAGATCGCCTGCAGTTGTTTTTGAAGTCTGATCTGCTCTTCATCGCTCGGTTATTAGTGGAAGCGATGATGTGCAGGCGAGCTTTCGTCGGCCCAGGTTTGTGCGCGCGTATATCAATCCCATCCTGCTTCTGTGTCCTCCTTTCAACTGGAGGTTGTGTAAACATCTGGGTCGGTTCAAGGAGCTTCTGAATCATATTGACCTGAAAAGCACAATCAAAGAAGAGAAGAAAAACCTTCTTTATAATACGGCGGTCGCTCCAGCTGGCAGCGACACTTCCTTTAAAATACTCTTGTGATGATCCGCTGTGACGCTCCGACATCTGATGCGGATTACACACTCGGAGTTTATGTCTCACAAAGTCTGACCTCATGGAGCTCTATAAAATATCCGATCCCACACTGGCAGAAACTGAGAAACTATTTATTTGCAACACATGAAGTCTCAAACTCTGGTCTGGATGGCATCGGTTTGTGTTGAGAACAATTGAAATGTTCCCAGAGGACACCGAAGTTTCATGGTGGATGTTTTTAAAGGAACACGGGGAACCCTACAAAATGAGAGGTTTGATATCGGTACTGGAGAAGCACTGAGACAGTACATACCTCTGCCAACCGCTTGTTCCCTTATCAATTCAATTCAATTGTATTTAAAGTGTCTTATCATACAAAGTTATCTCAAGACACTATACAGTTGAAGTAAGACTATAGTTGATTAAGGAAAAAAGGATCCCAGCAATTCAACAATGAGCAAGAAGCGAAACACTGTGCTTTTAGAAGGCAGAAACCTCAAGCGGAACCTGACTCATTGTTAACGGCCTCCTGCTTTGACCGGCTGGGAGGAAGGATGGAGAGTGTAGGAGAGTCCATGGAGGTGCTGGAGAGAACTTGGGATCTGATGACGTGATGAAGATCCTGGATCAGCAGCAGCTCTGGAGGTGGAGGTGGAGCCCTGGGGCTCCGGGAGAGAAATAAAAAGGTGTGGGTTTAAACTGCACAGGTGATGAATGTAATGCAGAAAAGAAGGATATACAGAGCTCGGTGTCTAAAACTCCTCCAGCATTCTCAGCCTACTGCAGCTAAGATAAACAGTTAAGTTAGTTATAGGCTTTATTGAAAAGTAAGGTTTTAAGATTGTTTTTAAACATAGAGAGGGTGTCTGTCCTCTGGACTGAAGCCGGTTCCACAGCAGAGGGGCTTGAAAAATGAAGGCCCTGGCTCCAAATCTACATTTAGAGATTTGTGGTATAACTAATAGATCAGAGTTTAGGGGTCGTAAGGCCCTAGAGGGTTGGTAAGTTTGGATTAGATCTTTAATGTATGTTGGTGCTAGACCATGTAGGCTTTATAGGTTAAGAGAAGGATTTTAAATTGTATTCTAAATTCTACAGGAAGCCAATGTAGGGAACACAGCACAGGGGAAATGTGTTCGCGCCTCTTAGTCTTAGTCAGGACACGAGCTGCAGAGTTCTGAATAAGCTGAAGAGTTCTGAGAGACGTTTTAGAACATCCTGACAGAAGAGAGTTACAATAGTCCGTATCAGAGTCGTGGGAAGACTGGAGCCTATCCCAGTTTCATCAGGCGATAGGCATGGGACACCCTGGACAGGACGCCAGTCTGTCACAGGGCACACAAAGACAGACAACCATTCACACACACACTCATACCTACGGACTATTTCCCCAAGATCTCAATCAACCTCTGTATGTTTTTGGACTGTGGGGGGAAACCGGAGTGCCCAGAGTAAACTCAAGCAACGCGAAGAGAACATAAAAACTCCACACAGAAAGGTCACAAGTTGACCTGGAAGTAAACCAATATTTATTGTGAGGTTTCACTGTGAATGTGAGTCATTGTAGTCTAATAAGTGTTTTCTTATTTTAGAAATTGGACCCATGGTAACTATATAATCAAAGCTTTATAAATGATAACATTTGATGTGATTTTCTTTATTCCTTAACCAACTGAAATTGAACAAAATTGGATGACCTTGTCCGCCATGGAATAATGTTTGATTTGGCCATTTTCTAAAATCGATCCACAAAATTTCGCCACGCAGGAACATTTCCAATTCACCAACTTTGTCCACTGAGTAAACTCACCTGTGGATCTTTGTTTATTTAATTATTTATGTCAACGTCATGCATTTTATTAAAGATTCTCAAGGTAAGTTTTATCAGTACAACAACATTCATCTTAACCTTGTTAGTTGAAGTTAGCGAGAAATATGACGAATGTGAACCTGCTACTGTTGTACATGAAGTTTGACATCCAGGTCATGAGAGGTCACCAGCTTCAGGCTTCAAATAACTCGACACAAACTGAAACGTAACGTGAAACTTTACATTTCCCTGATTTGACAATATAGTTTTTCTATAGTTCAAGCTCAAAATCTAATGCAATCCACGTACAGCTGTTTCCAGTTAAGTTCAGCTTCAGTCTGAGTCCTTGACTTGTACAAAAAAAACGTTTGTCCTCGTCTCCTCATAGACTTGCTCTTTGTACTTTCACTCCCCAAAGGTCTCATTGTGCAGCTAATGAAGTCCTGTCGCTCATGCTTTTGTTGGACGCCGGGACCAGAGAGGGAGGGCTATGCATCAAAATGACTCGTGGACAGATGGTTTCCATCAGCTCCTGGTGCTTTTCAGCGCTCAGGTGCGTCCACTTCACCTCCGAAGAGAACGTGCTGCCGCACCGGATTGACGTGACCATCGGACTCGCTGCTCTTGGAAACGAGAGTCGTCCCGAGAGGGAAAGCGTGATCACGGATGGATCAGGATATGACAGAACGGAGCGTAGAGTTTATTTGAGGAGAGAAAGTTTCTCAAATGAAAATATGCACTTGATTTAACCCAAGAATCTGACAGAGAATTCACTCCGTTGTTGCATTTTAAGATGCTGCCAAACTCATCTCCCAGACACTAATTATTTCGTATCTAGACCAGAGGAAAAAAAAGTGTTGAGGTTCAGTAACCATACGAACATTTTATGGCATTTTTATTCTTGATTGGTTGAAATCTCCTTCACACCATTTGAATTATGTATTTCTCCAATCAAGGGGTCAAACATGGTTGACCCCGAGGATTGCCAGGTGTGACCTCACTGAGAGCCACTACACAGATCTTGCTCCTTTTTTCACTTAATTGGTCAAAATGTTTTTTTATAGGTACATTCAAAGAAACTATCGTCCCACAGGCCACAGATAAATGTTTTTTTATTGGTCTCAGTAACGGATGTTGCAAGTTTCGAAACACCTTTTAAATTTGGTGGCATGTCTTTAGTGTTTGGGAGGAAACCTGAGTACCTGGACTAAACCCCCACAGAGGCACGGGGTGAACCCACACAGGACAGGAAGTTAATCCGTCCTTAAGCGCGATCAGAGGAAGTCCCATAAAATCGGTCTTATAGGCCTAAAATACAAGCAAGAACAATGGTACCAGTGTGACTGTACCGGTGTCGCCCAGAAACGAGGGTCAGACGGGGGTTTCAAATGGTGTTTGGGCCAGGGGTGCAAGATCACGGATGTACTCTGAATGAAATTAACCTTGTCTTTGGTTCATTGACAAGAGATGCATGTTCTGAGGTCCTTTTTTTCATTTCTTTAACTATTTAATTTCCTCATTGTTGAGCACTTTTTGTTTAGATTTCAACACTATTTTCTGCTACTCATACCCTTATGGGGGTTGCGGACCTAAACAAAAAGCCATAACAAAGTAATACTGTTGACAATCTAAAGTAAATGTTAGTTTCCAAAAATTTAAGTAAAACGTGTGTATTTCTCAGTTCCTCCATTTCTTACCCACATTACATGTTGGGCAACTGTGATGCAACAAATGAAATGTATTAATATACACCCGGTTAAAAAATCTAGATTCCCAAGTGTATCCTGGCAGTGACGATCGTCTAATGTTAGTTTTTCTTGATCAAAGTATGAATGTTCAGGTCAAACGAAGGTAAATGTTGCTATCATTTAAAGGGGAAACATTAAAGGGGTTTGGATTTGTTTGGTTATTATAGTTCAGAGCTGGAAATTGGTGGATTGGCTCCTTTGATGGGAAGTAATGTAGGACTGAAGTGTGTTGATGGGAAGAGCCCAGCTATCTGGCTAAGCTCTTAATGCCCCGGTAAAGACAGGGTGGGACGTCAAGGAGAATGTTGCTCTTTTGATAGAACCTGCCAGAAGCTGCAAAGGAAAAAAGTTTGTTATTCTCACATTGTGAGGTTCTGGATCAGCGAGTCTGGGGAGATGGATTTTTGAGATGATGGAGGAGAAGCGTCTCCGGGCCACGTCGCTCTTTCTCCAGCTGAGGCAACAACTGGTTTCTCCGGGGGAGCGTCGAGGAGGAGACTCTGCAGGCGCAGGAGACTGGTGTCATGTGCTGACAGCTTTAGTAGATAGTGATCGCTCCGCAGGGACGCTTAACAAGTCCAGTGGCCAGTCCAAGGTCAGAGACGACCAGAGAGACTCAAACAGAGCAACAAACTGTGGGTTATCCGGAGAAAAAATAAAAATGGGATCATTATTCCTCCACCGATGCTTTTCTCATAACCCTACTGGAAACCCCCAGCGGCGAGTCTCATTACTCCCTCAAGAGTCGCCCCGGCTTCTCCCCCGATGTGTTCGCCACCTACACTCACGCTAACCTCCTGATTTACTCCGCTTGTTATTTTAGACCTGAGCTCACGGATGACGTCACAGGCCAGAAGCAGCTTTATAGCATGTCTGATGTGCTTCGATGATTTAAGCCTCCTGGTAATATAGCATTGACTCACACTGAGCGAGTTAATGCCACGTAAATCTAAATAGATGTGCTCACGCCGTATGCATGACGGGCTGAACGCCACCCAATTACCACGGGTTTCAAACCCTCACCTTTACGGACTGCAGCATCGACGTAGCCTAATGACGAAGATGTCTCAAGCTGCAGCTGGCTTAAGCTTAAAAAGGTGGTGTCATTTTGCTAATGGCTACATTAAAAATACTTTTTTTAGATTTATTTATAAGTATATACTTTATCATGTTCTTTGTCTACACCAGCGTTAATGCTGCGTCTACTACAACACATGTCATGCTCAAATACGTTGTTGTATTTTACAATGAGAGCGCCCCCTATCTTACAAATGAACTGAAACTGGATTTTTGGACTTTAACCGACAATTCTTTCCCCAAAGATGGGATTGCATTAGGTTTTGATTCAGTTTTAGTGTCAATTTTTAATTTAGGAAAAATATTTAAGAGAATTGTGTTGTAAAAACTAAAGTAGCTGAGTCCTGGGGAAAAACGTTAATTTTAAAACGTAACCATGTGTCATGTTTATCCGATATAGTTCAAGATATAAGTAATAGATATAAATGTATAGCTTAGGGAATGTATTCTCCTGGAGAAAAAATGCCGAGCCAGACTTCAAAACCTTCAGTTGTGTGTTGGTTCGAAGCCGAAGACCATTATTCAAACCGTCAGTCAAACTGAACTTGAGCGACGCTTTTATTGCTACTAATGTTATGACGGCTAATTGCTGGTGTTCCAGGGAAGCGACCAATCCGACGCCGCCGAGCAAAAACATTCTGAACCGACTTCATTCTTCTCCTGCCGGGACCACATGTGTGTCCTTGTACATACTTGTTGTCATACATACTTATGTGCGTTTGAGGTGCATGAACTCTCTCACATTCCTGTAATTAGTGTGTTTGTTTAATGACAGCGCCAGGACCCCCGCACCCACCACACCCCCCAACACTAACACCTGGCCGTCAGTTTGAGGGCCCACGGTTTGACCCGCTGCTCCCTGGTCTCTGGTGGCGCTGCATGTAGCGGCGGCTGCTTTACGACGACTGTAGGTTCTTATTTTAGGCTCACAAGCGAGACATCTGTGGGTTGTGAACACAGCTGCGGCGCAGCAGGAGGCGGAGGCTCAATAATGCCGAACATGAAACGAGGACTAGAACAAATGAACACGTACACCTTTTATTTTATTTTTAGTTCTGTTATAAGGTATCAAAAAATATTTCAAGTTTGGAAGAATCTATGCCTACTTTTGATGGATGTTTGTGAGGTGTGTGTGTGTGTGTGTGTGAGCCATAGCTGGAGTGTTCGCAACCGTTCTGGAACTTAAGATAAATGCTTCTCCAACGTTCACCGATCTAAATCAAATTCATGTCCTCTTAAAAACAAGGAACATCAGTTTTAATAGAGCAATAAACACCATCTGTCCACCTCAAAGACAGCAACAAAAAAAGACACAACAGTTGTAAACATGATAAGAAATGAGTCAAGATTTACATTGTACTGTGCAGATAAAACTGTTTTAGATTCTTACAAGGTTTTTTTTTTTGGTGCAGTTCAACATGATATTTGTAAAAGTTTGAATCAGCATGTTTATTAAAAATGTTTGTTCTTCAAGGTTATAATTTGAGTTGACAGAGGTTTCATTTAAGACGCCGTCTAATTGACGATTTCTGCTGCAGCTGGACGGTTGTCTGTATTCTCCCTGTAATAACAAATAACAAAATCATTCAAAAGAATACAGACGGCGGACATGCATCAAACGTTCATACACACTGCAAAAACGACGTCCAAGAAAATCTTTAGGTTTTGATAGAAGTAGAAACTGCTGAGATTGAATTAGAGTCACCTGACAAGTCCTTAGAAATGTCTTATTTTAAGATATTTAAAGACAAAAATGACACTAAAATTGCTTGTGATGATTCAATAATTATATTTATAGACATATATGTTTCTTGCATAAGAATACTCTTATTTTTGGAATTGTCACATGAAAAGCTCATAGCAGTAATTCAGGGGTGATTTAATTCATTTTATTGCACTTGTCAGGAGAGTTTATTTCATCATTAAGTACAATTAAGACTTTATAGTTTCTAATTACTTTAAATTACACAAGCATTTGCTTGGATTTCAGTTTTTCCCATGTACCTGCAGTGATTTGTTCTCTCTTACACCAGTAGTTAAAGTATTGAGGAGCTGAAGTTCACGTGCTGGTGGGTCTTTTATGTTTTTGGACAACGTAGCTGTAGGGACGATCATATGAGCTTTTCAAGGGGGAAAAAAATCTTCCTTTTTCTGGGACTCAAAGTTTATGGTTATTCCTGAAACACATCTCAACCCTTGGACTACATATTCTGCTAGTGACTAACAACTGTGTTGGCAATTGCTCAGGCTAAAGATCGGTTTGATAGTTTTATGATTCGTGCAAGTTGTCGCTTGGTGTAAAAGTAGTAACAGTTTCAAGTGTTGATTTCTGACTGATTTTAGCTTCTCGAATTGACTCTTGAACACAAGCACCAGACTGCAAGCCTCATGGTTGACCAATTGAAACTAGATCTTTCTTCACTTGCTAACTAGCATATAGAATAATTTCAGTACAAATAACTCATCCACTAGTTATTTACGCTTCATATCATATGTTTACAGTTTATTTAGATATTTAAAGTTAATTTTTAGATCCTTTTTTTTGCCTCAATCAGACTGAATAAACATTTGATTCCTTAGACACACTTTGGCTACTTCTACAAAATTATAGATTTGTAAATTAGAGGTTTGAAAGTTGACTTAGCTGGACAGATTCATGCTTCTTCATCCACAAAATCCCTCGACCCAAACTCCTTCAGTGACATCCAAATAATCCCGTGAGGAGGTTTGACATCCCAGAAAAACTGACATGTGATCTAATTGTGACGTATTGACGCGGAGATTTCGCTGAATGGTGCCTTTGAGCCTCATTGTTTGTTTGGTCGGTGGTTCCGAGAGGTTCTGGTGGGGCGGAGAGCAGATGTTACACACTTTTGAGTTTGAGGGAAATCTTCAGCATCAAGTGAGGACACTTAACATTAACTCCTCTTTTAAAGACGGCACATAAACGGGACAGTAAAGCGAGCCGATGGAGAGTTGAGCTATAGTTATTATTTACTAGCCGTTTTATTGCCGCTATTTGGATTAGCATTTAGATTCTCCGGCGTGAAGCACGTCGTGTTGTCTCGGCTATTCATCAAGGACAATTAAAGTCTCGGTCAGGAGCTGGAGTTCTTCTCGCTGCCTTGCAACAGTCTCTCTGGCAGACCGCGGCCTGGACGGATGAAGCTCTAATCCCGTTTATCTTCTGGTGCCTCGGCAGACTGGAACACCCGGGATGCCTCTGCAGATGTTGAGGATTTCACCTCCTAACTTTCCAGGCTTTTCCCCCCGGTGCTTACGTAATGTCCGACCCTCACCGGAGCTCTCGCTCTCCCTGGCGCGGAGTCCACGAGATTATTTTCCAAACTGTCGAGAGATCAGAGTCGAGCCGTGTTGCTGTTTGAACTCGATTCTGTCTCTTCTTGATGTCGGCAGGTTTCACAGACATGTCATCATATTTTTATATTTTCTGTTTATCCTCGATGTCTCGGTCATTTTCCAATGCTGATGGATTGCTTTTGCCTCAAGGTTTTACTTAAGTTGGGACAAAATTTGGATGATTTATATTTTCTATTGGATGTTCTCCTTCTTTTACTGTTACTTTTACAAGACAATTTTAGGATATATTTGTTTCAGTCACAATTAAAAGACATGAGGCAACAACTGAACCAATATAACCCAAAAAATACTGTTTCATCAGACTTAAAATCAATTGTTTCCTCGCCAAAAATTGCCTGCAACAATTTTTAAGCTGGTCAAGCTTTTTGGATATTAATAAATATGTACAGAACATCCTCCTCTCCCAATCTCCAGATGATGTATAAGAAGATTTCAGGCTTTAAATAATATTTAACTCCCGATATTATTAAATATATTAAAACATCTATTTAGTTTCAAAAATGATGTTTAGTTCAATGTTGTTAACAATCAATATTAATATAAAATCAATCATACAAACATTCCATTAGTGTCATCTTTGGATTTTGTCACTTTCTTTTTTCACGTGGCGTTACTTTTCTAAAGCATTTTCAGTTTAAATTTTATTACACTTGTATCATCACTCTAATAAAAAAAATCCAACATGTATATTGTTGTCATGATTATCCAATGAATACCACCATTTTATCCTTATAATATCTTCATTTTTATGTTTTCTTTCATGTAACTTTGGCTAAATGATCTTGTTTGTTGGTTCTGGGTTTTTCTTAATGATGTTTTGAAGACGAGTCAGAAATCTCTTCCTGATGAAAGACTGAAGGTCTTTGTTCTGGTTAATCGCTCTACGGACTTGTTTATCATCCAACAGCTGATGTTCTCTTCATTATTAATTATTCGCTTCAAACCGTCTTTTAAAAACCTCATTCGAGGCAAAGTACGTGTTTAAATATTAATGCACAATTTATTCAAATGACTCTTTTTAAGTGAATCATTTGAACAAAAAGATGAAACACTCGACACTATCACGATCAACACAGACGAGAACAAACGCCTTGTTTACTACACAATTCTTCTGAACTGACTTCGCAACACAATCCCTTCTGTCAATTTCTAAAGCATGATTATAACCATAGCTAATGTCTCCATTGTTGCTGTATTTATTCATCAAAGTGTGACCGCACAATGTCACGTAGTTCAACTCCAACGATGGTCTTGGAAAACTCCAATGATTAGGTTAGGTAGAACTTTATGATCCCTCAGGAGGTTTCTTTTGGGAAATAGTCTTTTTCCTAATTATCCACAGCAATTTTTCATAAAAAATAATTAAAATAAAATAAGAACAAGATGGGCCGTAATATGATCTTCCTATTTCCTTCATGATCTTTTTTTTTCTCCTAGATACGTGTTGATAAAGCTTCATGAAACAGTGCACTTATTTCCACAAGACGTCACTCTCTGTTCTAGAATTTATTGCTTAGAGCCTCACACCATTTACAAACGGAGGGCGCCACCTTCTGACCTCCAAAAATATGACACTGTTTCATGAAGCTTGATAGTAGAGTTGTAGATTGATTGTATGCCGACGATGGTGTTCTGTTTGTGTGTCACTTCTAGCTTTTATAATTATGTGTGAGCATGATTGTGTTTCTAGCATTATTCATATGAAAAGAGGAAACATTTTTTGTATCTAGAGTTTGATTTCTACTCATTTTTGCTAGTTTACAGATTTATCTTTTACTCAATTTAACTTGAAGTCTTGACTTGTCAAGAGTCTCAGACTAATGTTTTCTCAGAGAAAATATGTTTTCCTTTCACATTAAAAACGCCTTTCATACCGTAATAATCAATAGGACAGAAATATGAATTAGTCAATATTATTTTTTCTTTCTCTGCGGCCGGGTAACAAAAGCCTCATGGACCGGTACCGGTCTCCAGACCCATGCTGTGTCTCAAAATCGCATACTAGCATACTAAAAGTTAGTATTTTTAGTGCGTTAGTGCGTCTCAATTCTTAGTATGCGAAATTTAGTGTGCCATGCACACTAAATTGGCGTACTAACACGCCCACAAAACTGAGCATGGTTCGATGGACACTAACCATACTAAACAGCCGCCATCTTAGTGACGTTTTAAACGGAAGTTACGTCATATATAAATGCATATATATGCATATACTTACAGGTGCATTTTTCGCAGCAGTAGGAGGATGACACGTCTTCGCTGCTGATACAAACTTAAATATCTCGCGATTATTTAGATTCTCATATTTTTTCTTAATTTCATTTTCCAAAGTTGCAAAACGTGCTGCCAGCAGGTGTCGGCGATAGCGTTCAAACAGCTGGTTGAAACATCGTTAAATAGAAGTAGAAGAAGAAGCTGTCATGTGATCTCCGGTTAGTGTGTAGCAGCAGTGTTTGATTTGAGACATACTATCTGTGGGGAATTTGCATACTAGTTAGTACGTACACTAAACTGATGCATACTAACTTCTAGCATACTAAGAGTAGTATGCGATTTGAGACACAGCCCAAGGGTTGGGGACAACGTAAATGGCAATAAATGTCTGTAGGGTCGAGTCTGGGACCATGAGAAGAAAAAATAAACGTATGAAATGTACGTATAATTTATAAATAACTTACTTTTCTTCATTATTCTAAGCTTGGGTGAATTCGTGTTTCAGATAAGAATTATATCTGAATGAATTGAACGAGGCAACAATGAAAAGAGTTGAGTGAAGCGTGGACGTCAACAACTCATGCCTCTATATGCACTCACTTGATTTTAAGTGTCTTGACAAGTTCTGCTTGTCCGAATGATAGACAGAATAATTGAAACGGCACTCAGACACTTTCTATAATCACCGAGTAATTATAATCAAATGTATTTTTTTGCGATAAAAGCTCTTTTAATCCATTCGTAACCCAAGTGTGCGTCGTTGTCTTCCATTAAAGCGGCGTCCTTTCATAACCCAATCACTGTTGACATCATTTTCCGAGCGTCTGCTCGGAGGGTTTTTATAGATCCAGGCTCCTGTTGAAAGAACTCGGTAAAAGCCCGCGGACCGTAAACCCTCTGATCACAGCGCGAACGTCAAGGATGAGACTTCTGATCTTCACATGAACTCGGCATCATTAACCATATTTTTCAGATAAAAGCAGGAAACAAAGTTTGGACTTTGGCAGGAGTGCGTGCGGTATATATATTATTAAGCGGCGTCCTGACAAGAGTCTGGCTCTTGTTTTGAAGAAGTGTTCAAACATGCAGGCGTATATAGCATGAAGAGGCTTCAGCACATCTGTGAAGTGTTAGAACTCCTGAGGATCACATTGGAGTGCTGAAAACTCTTCCCCCCGCGGCTGGACACTCGCTTTCTAAATGTGGCATCAAATTTTCCATATCATGACTTACGAGGCTCGCAGGAAACAATATTGAGATCATCCTGCAGGAGAACTCGGATTTTTGGGACCCTTTTGAAGTGGCGGGGGTGCGCTGGAAAAAACGATGAGGTCATGCGTTTGAGCGGAGAGAGCAGTCACACTTGAGTTTTATTAGAGGTAACTGCAGCGTAAACAAACATAATGGACATTTCTGTGTAGCTCCATTGTTCTTCGACTCGACCTCTGAAACCCACGACATCACACGCTGCTTCAACCCAGATACAGTCAGCAGAAAGTCTTTAGTGCAGACGTGGGCACTTACATCTCCTGGAGGGCCACATTATGTGCTGTGAAAGACGGAGAGAACGAAGAAAGATGAGCCTTAATTATGAAGGGAAAAAAAGTTTAAGATGAGTGGAACCATGCCATGACTGGAATGAATGCAGAATGAAATCAAAAGGTTATTTGAAAATATATATTTTTCATTTTATGTACTTTTAAGTGATATTTGAATGTTGAAATATAAATATGACATTTTAATTGCAGACAATGAGCAAAGAAGAGAAGAACAAAAGTGAAAAACAATTTAACAAAGTCTGAATGAAAGTACAAACCCTTGAACAAAATTCAAATTTCCAGATAATGTTTAAAAATTGTACAGGTTTCAGGAAAATTAAAGTTATGTTTCAGAGTTTGTACATTTATTTTTTCACTTCTGGGCCCCCGTACTAAACTTTTGTAGCTTTTTACTGTTCAAGCTGTGGAGAAATCCCCTAAAATTGAAGTGAATAAATAAAGCAGATTAGTTGCTGAATTAAAAAGAATGAGCACTCTCAAGGGGACCATGTAAATAAAAACGAGGGGTCTTATTTGGACCCAAGACAGTACTTTCTTCAGGCCTTCTTTATTCTGTCTTTTATGACTTGTTCTGTGCAATAATGCATTATTAGTGGCCATTAACTTAACCCTTGTGTTATCTCAGGGTCAAGGTGACCCTAAGGCCTCAAAACAAATGTGTTTGTGGTATCCCTTGTCTCTGGGTGAAGGTGAAGGACCTCCACCACTCCATATATATTCATGGCAGTCAGGGAGGTCGTTCACCTTCACCCAGAGACAACACAAGGGTTTATCAACAGTCATCCATTTATTTTTCTAAACAATATAAAAAACCTTTCTAATGTACCACTCCCATCCATCCTCCCAGCTAGTCGCAGCAGGACCACCAACACTGAGTCCGGTTCTGCTCGAGGTTTCTAAAAAGTAGTTTTGCCACTGTCACACTGTGATACACACGTTGTTGAGTTGCTAGGATGCGTTTTTCTTTTCTCCAATATAATCTTAATTTCACTGTGTCTCAAAGGGTCTTCAGATAACATTGATATTAGATGACACTTTAAAGTAAATTGAATTGAAAATTTGACCCACAGCAACAAATTTTAAATCAAGGAGCAGGGAAAACATTCGGTTTTAAAAAAAGTAAGTGCAAGAAAATACAGTTTGAGTGTCCACTTGAGACAGGCTGCCCAAGGCCACATAAGTAAGTGATTGATTTATATTCAATAAAGTATATACTTTAAAGGTCAACATAAAACTTAAAAAAAAGATCAGCACAAGCTGTATGGGGTTGATTTTATTTTCTAACATTTTTCATTTTCATTCCTTTTTTATTATATTCCTGTTCAAATTCAGTCCCCTTGAAATTCCAATTTGTGGTTGACTTGACTTGCATGTAAACAGGTTTTAGCTGCCGCAGGCTCAGACCGTGGCTGTTGACTTGAGTCACAGAATGTTATAGTAACATATGGGTTTGTCACAGATACTACACACTAAACTGTATATTATAATAGAATAATGAAAGCATAAGGGAACCATATGGATCCTTTATCATGATATACACTAGCTTGTTAATTTGGCTGAAGTTAACCTTTATATGGATCAAAACTCACTCACATGTTTGAAATGTGGAGGAAATGATGGTGAAGTCACCGTTGTAAAACGTTGTTCGTTTACATTCAACGTTTTGTTAAATTGCTAAATTGTTAAATCTCTTGAAGTTGGACTCGCCAAAGTGGTTCTAATAATTGTGGCCAATTATTAGAACCAGTGAGTCGAACAATACAAGGAGACTCCAAGTGAACTGAGGTACTTTTTCCATTGATTGAACCATTATATCTAATGGGTCTTGAATGTGGGGTTGTGCACTTCTGGGTATCAATTTAGTCCTTGTAAGGAACCGCTGAAGTGATCCGGACCACATACTCGTATGTTTGACAATGGAGGCGCGGAAGAATTGTTAACAGACACATTTTCTCTCCACCTTTTTGTAACGCTAACCTGGTCCGCCTCCCTGGAAATATATCTGCGAGGATTAAACAGCCGATCTGGGCTCGCAGTGAGAGCTGATTGCAGCAGGATGTAAATAAAGGACGGGTGGAAAAATCGAAACCAGCGGAGGATGAGAAACAGGTGCGAGACAAACGTAATAGTCCACGAATTTTCGAGGTTTCACCGGTGACCTATTTAAACAGACGCTGGTTCATTCTCACTGTGAGGAAGACAACAGACTTTAACCTTGAATGTCATGATGAAAACCAAGTTCTTCAGCATGTCCCAGGTCTGTCCTGTGGTCCGCCTGTGGTGAGGCGTCCTAATCTGACGCATTCTTTCGGTCACTACCCACCACTAGTGACCACAGGTGAGGGTAGGGACTTGGATCGACCGGTATACAGAGAGCTTTGTCTTTTGGCTCAGCTTCCTTTGGTTGTAGCGTCAACATACCTGATGACACAACTGCAATCCGCCTTTCGATCTCACTTTCCATTCTTCACTAACTGAACCCAAGATACTAAAACTCCTCCACCTGGGGCAGGATCTCATCCCAAACTTGCTCAAACTGAGAACCATGGACTCTGGTTTTGAGGTTCTGAGTATCATCCCTGCCTCTAGTCACTTGTGAACAGTTCCAGGGAGAGCTGAAGGTCTTCGTCAGATGAAGCCTCTAGAAATCCTGTCCAGTAATGAACAGAATCGATGAAGTACGAGTCTGACTGCGATATGCGCTGAATTAATCGTTACGGACTTAAGAAGGCTCTTAAGAAGGACGTGCTCTTAACTACCTTTTTAGGAGAACCTTACGATCAAGCCAAAGATGCTTCGTAAGAAGCTCTTAGTGGGATTTGTCAACACATTCATGAGGTGGACCTCTCTGAGTTCAGCCGTTTGCTTAATATCTGTGAAATGTTATTAGAAAGCCCATATGGTTTATGTTTAATTTGGTTTATTGGAGTGAAAACCGTTAAGTTATAGTCTTTTGTTACTTGAATGCATCATTCGTGCATGACAATGGGTGCAGCAAAAGTTGAAGCATGTTTCTTCCAGTCTCAGGTGCTCATTTGTTTATCTATTTAAGATTAAGTTTAACGTTGTTCAATAAAATGCTGAACATGGATCTTACATTTCCTACTTAGTAAAAAGGTCTTCTTAAGGTAGGAGTGACACCGGGAAACACATCCTTCTTTCACAGCATTCTTAAGAACATGAGAAACCTGTCCTATGTCTTTTTGAGGCTCAATATTTATTATTTATCACTGTTTTTTCCCTCCTTCACCAAACACATTCAATTTCCTTTTCTTAATCATTGGTTTTAATTGACAATCTCTGTTCCAGATCTTATCTTAAACGCTGGCATCTTTATAGGTCAGCATGATCATTAATCTACTTTGATTTGAGTCGACCATCTGTCAGACCACATAAAATGAGTTGGTCAGGGGCCTTGAGTTGGACAAGGGTGATCTACACAATGGAATAAACTCATAATAAAAAGATAAAGTTTCACCGGGGCTGAATGACGAGCTAAGCTAGGAAGTTTATTACAGAGCTACAGGACTGATCGTCATTCATCAACGTTTTTTTATTTTTTTATTTCCTAAACATTTTCCATGAAGCCGTGGCCTCCCACTGGTAGTCAGCAGATGTTCCTGCTGCTGCGTCCATCATCCCAGACACAGTTTGCGGAGGAGGTCCAGGTGAAAAAACGGGGTCGCGACCCATTAAAACGCTGCAACCGAAAAACCCCGACATGAAAAATCACTCGGAGACACCGTCAAGCAGGATGCATGAAATATTCATCCCGACAAATCTGATGTTCCCGAGCGTCTCCGGCGGTGCGCACAGAAGCTGCCGACGCCGCCGCTGACCTTCCCTTCCTCACGCCGCAGGTGCGACAGGAGTGTGTTTCCTGGCGTGACACCGTGATCGATGGAGGCTCTTGGTGCGGGAGCTGCGCCGCCAACCCTTCTTCCATCACCTCCTGACCTCTACTGTTCTCCATCTTAAGCACCGACACAACACTGGGACCCCTGAAGCAGCAGGAGGTTCGCCCTGCAGCGCGGAGAGATGAAGATTTAAAACATTGCCACACTTGCACCGACACACAAACACATGTGTGTGTTCTTAAAGTGCCAGTCAGTGCATGCTTCCTGGGACTTCCATGTGTCTAGACTACATGCTGAGTGTGTGTGAGTCAGTGCTAATGAGAGGAAAGTCGTACCCCCACGACGCCCGAGCGAGGTTGCAGATGAAGACATGACTCTGTCAGCATTGCTGCGGTGAACTCGTGTCCCGGTGAGATCACGACACGACGGTGAGACACGAGGGTCTCTTAAGAAAACACATGGAGTTACTGTTAGCATGTGTTTCATTAGTGGGACGTTAATATGAGCTTCTCCTTCTGTTATCTCTGGCTGCTCACGCCGTGAGAGGCAACAAAGAGTGGATTACGAGTCTGAAAACTCCACTGGATGAATCAGAGCTGATCCAAACTTCAGCTGCTTCCTTGTCCAAGTGAACTTCGGTTTTACTTTCTTCACTTTTATATAGTAAACTAGCTGACTTGGTCGCTGTTGACCAGGTGAGTCAGGTGTATAAGTTTTCTGTTAGATGGAAAACAATAAAAATAACTAAAATAGACTCATATAAATTACAAAAGATGATACACAAAAACGCTTTGTAGAGAGGGAGAGGGAGGAGAGACAGAAGTTAATTTAGGTGGTTTGTAAAATAATCTTAAATTATGGAAGTTATTCTTATTTAATTTGAACTATTTGAAATGTAATGTAGGTTCTGCATCCTTTGAGGTAACCCTAGAATATTTACTGGGAGGTAAGAGGTCATTATTAAGCTTTTGGCAGGCGGTTGGCGAATCAATAAGACTTTAACCTACAAACAGATAAAGGTTCTGTCTTTTGATATAGTTATGTGATGCTCAGTTAAACCTCATTCATTGCATTTGTTCTGTATCGACTCGCCTGGATGTTGTATCTACAATATTGTTGACTGAATTAACTTCGGTTAAAATATGGATCTGACAAAATAATCCATTTTCATACATGTTTTTGGTATTTTCTCTCATATTTGGAAGATTTCTGACATTTGTTGCAGTGAATGGATGTTAATGCTCAGGTGGGACCTCTGAAGCTCCTGCCAGGCGAACACCTTATACTGTCTGTGTTCTTGTCTTAGTTCCTGACTCATAGTTTTATTTTACATATAGAAAAACTGCAGATAAATGATCTTTAGCTGAACATAGACTTAGATAAAATATGGACGTAGTATCTGTGAAGCAACCTTTTTGGTACGAAAGTACAGTTTTCTGATGGTCAAATCAAGACGGAATTATACTTTTATCAATATAAAGGGGTGGGGGAGGAGAGTCTGGTAAAATTGTTCAAAACATATTCATAAGATATATTTTAGGTGATAATTTGAAGTAGGATTTTTTTCTGAATGTGGGCCTGTTTTTTGTTTCTGTTTTTTTTCAAAGAAAAAGCTAACTATTTATACTTATAATAATGACATTGACGAATGAATTTCTTTAAAAAAAAACACATTTAGACAGATATTTACACTGTAGAGAAATCACGAAATGGACCGAACACAGACATAGAAAAAACTGACTGATCAGCATTTTATGTCAATTATTATTGTCACTTTGCTGATCTCTCACATAAGTGTTGTTATGAAATATCTTGTGCAGTTTTTTTGTCGTCCTGTCATAGGATCAACTTCCTCCTCTGATAAATATCGTGTCGTTATTGAGCGACTGAATACAGCAGTTGTTGTCACGTATTTTCCAGTCCATTACCCTCAAACGAATATACATATACATGCGAATATGATTTTTTTTTTTTTTTTCACTGGAATAACTGCACATAATGGATAAATAAACCCTCTCAAGATCCTTCTCTGAAAGTCCTCACAGGAGCAGTTTTGGTTATTTCACTTAAAAACGACATCACTCTTTCCAAAGTCTTGCGTCTGAAAAAAAAAAAAAAAAAGTTTCTGGCTCCTCCTGTTGAGAGTTCTTTCATTCACTTCTGGAACTCTCTCACACGCGCTAGATTGAAGCAGGAGGAACCAAACTTTTTCATATTTATTTTGACTATTTTTCAGTTTGTTTTGCTGATATTTTTGGTGTTTAAATCATAAAAAAAAAACTTTTGAAATAAATGGATCATCTATGAGAAGATGGAAACAGAATCAGGAGAGAACATATCGATGATATAGAGGTAAAATCGTTTTATTGTTATTGATTTTGTTGTTTTATCTCTGCTGTGGTTGTAAGTTTTGCGGGGTTGCACCGCCGGTGCACAGCGCGTCTGATGCCCGGCGTGTGCTGCAGGGAGTCGGGGGGGGAGGCGGGGATCTGCCCGGGGGACCGGAGCCCTAACTCCGGAGGGACATGTGCGCTCACAGGCCTCAGATTATAAATTAAATTAAAGGGTTAACTATTGGAACTACAAATATCTGACTTAATAAATATAAAGTGTAACAATAAAACCATGTTAAATGTAATAAAAGTGCAAGATTCCTTCTTGCCCTCCATCATCACAGAGATGAAGATGATGAAGATGATGAAGATGTTCCTAAAACATCGATCCACTGGATAAAAGAGTTTATAAACAATGAAAACTGTATTTCATTATTCTAACCTCATCTGTTTAGGAATAGTTAATACGTTTTCTAAATGTTTAAAAGAGAATCCCTGACTCATTCAACTGACTCACTCTTGCTGTGAACTCAGTTGGTTTTTTTTCTGGCAGATGCTTTTGTTTAGAAATTCCGGATGTAAAGTTTTTTTTTATGTGTTCCGCTGCGGTTGGTACTTTTGTTCTGGAACTTGCTGCATGTTTCCTTTTAACAATGTAACTGTCGTAAGACATAAACAATGAATGAGGGTCGATGGAAGTTGCAGAGAGAAAATGAGGTATCCTACTACTGATGCCAACACAACTTGTTTCCATTTGAAATCAATTAAATAGATTTGAACATGTTTATTTAAAATGCATTGTCATAAAAGAAACGAAAATAATCTTCATATCTTTAAAGGAAATTTTGATCTTAATCACTGTTAAAAATATATGTCAAGTCAGCACTATATAATGGTTGATGAATGAAGAAGTTTCCTCTTTAATCATTTCCTCAAACCTGTGTCAGACACTTGTTTACTTGCACAGCTCCTTGTGTACTTAACCCCCTGGATGAAGATGAGTCGTGCCACCATGAGCGTCTGTCAAACCCTGCTGGGGCTGTTGTGTTTGTGGTCTGTGGCGGCGGTGCCGTGCCCCCGTCCCTGCACTTGTCCGAACCCCAGTGAGCTCCACTGCACCTTCAGATCCCTGGTCGCCGTGCCCCCGACCGTATCCAGACACGTGGAGCGCATGAACCTGGGGTCAGTCATTCTGCAGAGACAGAAACAATCGCTGGAGGGGAATGTTGATGTTTGTGTATTTGGTTTTCAGATACAACAGAATCAATAAGATCACGGACAAGTCGCTGGCTGGTATGAGGAAGCTGGAGCAGCTGATGGTCCATGGGAATGATATTCATAGTCTCCCTGATGGTGCGTTCAGGGACCTCACGTCACTGCAGGTACAGCAACAAATATTTGATATTGATATGCCATGATAATACCTACAGAAGGAGCTGTCTCGCCTGCATTTAACACAAAACTCTACAGCGAGAATTCTGACCTGCTCTAGTAGAAGAACTCACATTTCACCGATCCTTAAAACTCTTTATTGGCTCCCAGTTTCTTTCAGGATCAAATTTAAAATTCTGGTTCTTACTTTCAGAGCTATTCATGGTCAGACTCCTCCTTACATCAGTGATCTGATCCAGCCTTACACCCCATCTTGGGCTCTGAGGTCTGTGGATCAGAATCTACTGATGGTTCCTGAACACACTTCCGGACCAGAGGAGAGAAATCCTTCCAGGCTGTTGCTCCTAACCTTTTGAACGATCTTCCTCTCTCTCTGTGTTTGATGGATCTACTGACTCCTTCAAGAAACATCTTAAGACATTCTTATTTGTGCAGGCTTTTCACTGGTTTAATGGGACTCCTGTGTTTGTCTTATGTATCTTGATCTTTCAGAGTTTTTTTAATTTGTATGTATTTTTAACTGTGTATTGCTTTCGATTGTTCAAGCGCCTTGTGTCCACAAAGGCGCTTTACAAGTAACTATCACTTACTTCCTTACTTATAAATTGATCGGTATTCTTCACCCCATAGGTTCTGAGGATGAGCTACAACAAGATAAGCGAGATAAACAGACACACCTTCCAGGGCCTGTGGTCGGTGGTCCGAGTACACCTGGACCACAATCAACTGGAGTTCATCCCCCCCGACGCGTTCCACGGCCTCACCTCGCTGCGACTTCTCCAGCTGGAAGGAAACCGTCTTCAGCAGCTCCATCCGGCCACCTTCACCACCTTCACTCTGATGGGACTGCTGCACGTCTCCACCCTCAAGTACCTGGACTTATCAGCCAACGGTCTGACCACGCTGTCCTCCAGGCTCTTGGCTACCATGCCCCAGCTGGAGAATTTGTTTCTTCAAGGAAACCCATGGACCTGTGACTGCAACCTGGAGTGGCTTCATGACTGGGATCAAACTGCACCAGGTCAGAACACACACCCCATCCCCCTTTAAAACCGTTGAAACACCTTTGTTCTTTAGTTGACATGTTTTTCTACTCTTCTAGAGTAGGCAGAGTAGAACTTTCTTTGATGGCTCCAATCTTGGTCAATGTACTGCCAATGGCACCCACAGAGATCCTGCTGGCTTTTATTGCTATTTTTCACCTTCAGACTTATCTTTAGACAGACCAAAAGAAAGAGAAAAAGAGGTCAAGAAGTCAGGGCAGCTCCAAGAGGATGAGGCGTGAGAAGCTGTCAGATAACAGAGAACTTTGAGTTGAGTAGAAACAGAAACTGCAATATTTAAGAGTGAGAGAGAATGTCCGCTGGATGAAAGAGAAAGAAGTAAAGATATGTCAGAAGGGAGAAGTTTTTCTTATAAGGCGCTGTCCAATGTAAGAAGGCCCTGAAGCAGACTTGAGTCACTTTGAAGAGACAATGTCCCGGGAATGGCCTGGTGTTCTGTCACTAGCGTGGTGGTTTCTGTGGAGAGTGACTCGCTGGAACCTGACCGCACCTAAACGGTGGAAAATGGATAATTGGGTGGGTAGAAGTACAATTTGGGGATCAATCATTCAGAACAATGAACAGAGGCGAGTACGAGAATGCAGGAATGGTAACCCCCGTGAGGATCTGTGATGGAGGAGAAGAAGCTGGTGTGAAAGGAACGCTTGTTGACTACATATGGTTGAAATCGAGTCGGTAGGTCTAATCAGGATAGAAAATCAGAGTTAGTTAAGTCAGAGTTAAGATGCTCAGGTTTTCTGTACAAGTGACATAGATGAGACTCAAGGGGGCACTTGCTGTGGCAAATACAGAACTAGATGAAGAAGTAATGCAGGAAGTGATGGAGCAGTGTTGAATCTGGATCCTAAAAACACACAAATTGTGAAAACTAAAGGATTAGTTCACCCAAAATTTAAAATTCAATCATTTTCTACTCACCCTCATGTTGACTAAGGGTTGGGATTACTTTATAAGCAAAAACTTTTTAAAGTGGCGACTGGAGCTCAATAACAATTTCCGGAGTTATAGGCAAAAACGTAAATCAATTTCAATGCAGCGACTAGTGTTCAAAAATCACACACTAGTATTTCTTGTCTGTGCACATGTTATTCTTTACTTCTTCTACAAACAAGCATAAATATATAGAATTGTTTAATATTTGTGAAAACAAGCGGAACATTATAGACAAGCAGTATCAGCGAGTTAGGAGGTTTTTAAGTTGGTGTTTTTGGACGGTGATGTCCAAAAAGACCAACTTAAAAGAATAACATGTGCACAGACAAGAAATACTAGTGTGTGATTTTTGAACACTAGTCGCTGCATTCAAATTGATTTACGTTTTTGTCTATAACTCTGGAACGGATCACTAGGGGTGAGTAGAAAATGAGTGACGTTTGAATTTTGGGTGAACTATCACTTTGAGCCTCAGATGGATCTTTTATCAAGCAATGCAATCAAAGCAAGTCATTTTTCCACCATGACCGTGATTACTTTAATTCGATACACACATAGACTGACAGAGACAGAGACTGTGTATCTGGTTATTAAGTTTCCTCTTTTTTTTCTTACTCCAGGTGTCTTGAAATGTAAAAAGGACAAAGCACTTCCAGGGGGACAGTTATGTGCCAAATGCTCCTCTCCCAAGCACCTGACGAAAAAAGATATCCAAGCAGTTGACAAGATGTTTTGCAGTCGTCCAGTTATCAGTTCTCCAAATGGGACTCCAGCATCGCAGGACTTGGAGAGCGAAGTGATGAGCATTGAGGACTTCACAGAACCGTTTGGAAACATCTCTCTCGGAATGTCGGACGAACATGGTAATGAAGTGGCCCTAGAATGCACCTTCAATAAACCCAAAGAGCTCACCAAAGTCAACTGGGAGCAGATAGAGCAGCACCATATGTTGTCCAACATCTCAGTATCAGTGGACCTCGAATGCCCTGTTGATCGGGAAAAATATGAACAGCTCTGGAGGTTGATAGCCTACTATAGCAGTGTACCAGCTCACCTTCAAAGAGGACGAATGCTCAGCGAGCAGCCACATCCAACATATGTTTACCGTCAGGACTCTGAGAAGGATGCCGTGTACTACACTGGCGTTAAAGCGAACATCATGGCCCCGGCAGCCTGGCTGATGCAGACCTCTCTGGATATTCAGTTAAACAGACATCAGTCATCAAACAGCGTCGTCAAGCTCATCCTCAGGACCCGCGTCTCTGAGAAAGTAGATGTTGAACTTGCGAGGAGACAGAGAAGAACATGGGTGATGATCGAGTCCACCAACACAACCCGTCACGTTTATACTGCTATTCTAGGCAGTCCAATTCAAATGGCTTGTAAAGTGCAAAGTTCTGGCGATCCAATGATACACTGGATGTTACCGGACGGCTCTAAAGTTACCCACAGCAGCGCTGACAATAGGTTGTCTCTTACAAGTGACGGACAACTGGCTATTCGATCCGTCAGTCACAAAGATGAAGGGATTTACTACTGTTTCGCCAGGTCCAATGATGATGTTACCGTCCAGCCTTTCCAGCTGACGGTGCAGGATTCTTCCAGCCCTCCCCCAGGAGAGGAGGCGACCGTTACTTCAACTCAGAGATTTGCAGGGAATTCTCTCCTCCTGCCCTGTAGTGCATCCAGCTCCCCTGATGCAGAGATCCACTGGATTCTACCAAACAGCGATATAGTCCGTTTCCAGGCCAATTCCTCCAGAGCAGCCATCTCTGCCAACGGAACTCTGTTCGTGTCGCAGGCTCGGATATCAGACAGTGGCTACTATAAATGCATTGCACTAAATCAACATGGTTTCGATGCAGTCGCAACTAAAGTGACTATTCTGAGACATAAAGGCCTCCTAAGTCCTCTAAGGAAGTTTCCGTCAAGACCCCAGTCCGCCTCAGGGGTCAACACTAAAATTAAAATCCCCACTGGAAGCTTTATAGAGGAAGGATCGGGGCTGAATGCTGCTGCTGATTTACCACTAAAAAGGCGACTTGATGTTTTAAGGAGGAGAGTTCCCAGTGTTTCATCCTCACACAGGAGAGGTTTCCCTCAGCCTGGAACTATGTCGAAGAGGCCCGCTGTGCTCAGGAAGCCTGTGAGGCAACACACACAAGAGAACAAGAATATTGTGGAAAGCAGAAGGCGGGTTAATATGTCAAAGAGTAAAATAGATCCAGAAAAGTGGGCGGATATATTGGCCAAGATTAGGGTGAAAAATGTTCAAAACCCGGTGACTGCAATCCCTGTCCAATACTCGACAAATAAATTGAACACCAGACCAGATGATATCGAAGGCTCTTCAGATGTCCAAGATTACACAACTAAATCGAACACTGTACTATATAACACACATTATCAAGGTTCACAAACAACTGTGAGCGAAGAAAATGCACCTGAAATGACATCTGAAAATTATTATTCATATGCTAGTCAAGCGGTCACACAAAAGACTGTATACAATGTGCAGCACACTACTCATGACAGGAGTCTGGAACAGCTCATAGCGCAGAGCACTGTCCTCCCACAGACCACATCTGCTCCTCCACATGCCGTCACTATTTGGCAAAGTAGCACAAACAGTACAAGTAGCAGCGATACATTTTCTCAAAGCACAAATACAGATGTTGACAACGTCAAAACAGCTGATTGGTCTCAGGCACCAGAGGTGAGCCAACGTTCCTATGGGCCAAACGACGTTGCCAGCTTTATTACCGACTTTCCCAGTCAACATCAGAGTACCCTGTCACTCAAGCCAACAGAGTTTGGAAAAACTCTTGTGGAAAATGGACCGTATTTTACTGAAAGTGCATCACAGCAATGGGACACAAAACTGAACTTGCAACCTCAGCAGATTTTCACAACGCCAACTCCCACATCGGCACATGGTAAAACAGACAGGACTGATTTGCAAGGTATTCTCTTCGATCTTCCTAAGCAAAGTAACCAGAGAAAAAAGAATGGCGGTCGGAGAAAAAGGCCAAACAGGCGGAAAAACAAGTTTAATAAAGCTATTCATATGATGACCACCACACCTGGAAGCACTCTTGTTCCGACAACACAGAGTACTGCTTCCACACCACTAAAAATAGAGCCGTTGATTGTTACAGTAGCAGCTTTCCAGACCACTGTTCCATTCACAAATGGCCAAGAAGCAGACGGAGTGAGTCACACAGAAGGTAAAGCGTCGAAGCATGACGACAGTACAGCTCGTACCTTCCCAGCAACTTCTTACACCAACATAAACTCCAATCATCTGCCTCAGATTGTTGAACCACTTGAAAACTTAACAGAAACTCCCCGATCAACGGAGAGTACAGTAATCCCCTCATTATCCAGTGAACATCTGTCTAGAAGCAGCATCACACCGACTATCTCCAAATCAACTCCTCGGTCCACTACCGCTCCCTTATCACAAGCTCTTACAGTCACGCCGCATAAAACCGACACAACAACCAGCATGGTGAGTACCACAGTTGTACCATCAACCGTGTCTTCAGAAGAGACGGCGAGTACAGGGTTAACCACGGAGCCTGATATCAACACCACAAATGAACACACTTCCAATTTCATAGACCCTACCAAGTGGGAACTGGAAAATCAAGAGTTGACAGATATCACTCCATTTACAAGTTCAGATGTTGAGACAAACTCGACCAGTTGGTCTGATTTAATGACCCCATCAACAGTTATGACTCAATCAGATTTAGCCCAAACTGAAGGAATCTATTCAGCATCTGAGACTCCAAACAGCCAACAAGTCATACCAGCCACCACTTTACTTCCTACACCGGACACCAGCTCACCTAAACAGACCGCTTTGGTTGATAGTTCGAGCCCAGCCTTAAAACCATCAACGGGACAGACAATAACACAGACCACCACTGCAGCCACACTCTCAACTTCTCAGAATCCTCAGCCCACTCAGGATATCCAAACATCTGCTAACATGATGACAGGGAAGCCTCTTTATGACCAGATACCTATACACAGAGGGAAACCAAAGATTATCCAGAAGGACATCAAGATTGTCACTGTTAAAGCCGAGCAAGATGCTCAACTTTCTTGTGTAGCTGTGGGCGATCCTAAACCCTTCCTGTCGTGGACTAAAGTCAGTAGTGGTATGTATTGGTCTCATAAATCCGCTTCACATGCACATATGATGAACATCTGGAGAGATATATTTATATAAAGGTATTTCACATATCATATATCACGTATATGAAAATAAATCTGCAAAACGTAATGGCCACAAAATGTTCCATTATGCAACTATATATTTAAAGAATCATTGATGGGATTTTTTTATGACCAAAGTAATCCTTGTAAACTTGCTAGCATTCCCAGATGTTGTTACCTAGATATTTATTTCAGTTTTTTGGCATCAAGTTTGCCAGACACAGCTCCGTGATAGAACAGAATAACAGATCTCATTTTCTTCCCTCTTCCCTTCTTGATGTTTTAAAGTTCACTTTTGCACTTTTGCAATATATAATCTGATTTAATAACAATAAAAGTATCATAATAAGATAGAGATGAGATGATTCAAATCATGATTACCTTCGGCGTGGAGGTTATGCAGTCATCTGAATTCGATTAGCGTTGTGACTGTTGACTTAAGAACTCAAAATGAAAAAAACAGGTTTTCAATTTTTTCAATGGGAACAAGGACGAATTATTATATTTGTGTGGCTTCTAAACCGATGTGAGCACATGCTCCCATTCTTGCTGTCACGACTATTTGTCTGATGTACTACTGCCACCCTCAGGCTCATCATTATTATTGACAAAATGTGGAAATGCTATAAATTTCATACAATTATTGATGTATTTTTAAATGTTGGTGGGCAGAATTTTAGGTAGAATTTGAATGACTTTGGTTGGTTTATGTGGAGCTCCCTGACCTGATCTGTTATTTTGCCTATGTCTCATGCAGGGTCTACTATTGCTCAGAACACAAGAGTCCATAGGTTTGAAGTCCATACCAATGGAACATTCACAATCCAGAACACCCAGCCTGCAGATGGAGGTGATTACCAATGTGTGGTCCAGAACCAGTACGGTGATGACAAGATGGTCATCAACCTTGTGGTCCAAGCCCAGTCTCCGCGCATCCTTCACCCACGTCATCGAGACACTTCTGTGCATCTCGGTGGCAGCATTGACCTTGGGTGTGAGGCAGAGGGTCACCCTGCCCCTCAGGTCACTTGGATCCTTCCTAACCTTGCACCGATGGCTGCTGCCCCCTTTTCTGTCCTGTCTCTGCAGCGTGTCGCTGTCCTCAGTAATGGAACCCTAAGGGTTAAGCAGGCTTCCTTTGCAGATGAAGGTGTTTATAAATGCGTCAGTAGCAGCGCCGCTGGAGCAGATGCCGTCACTGTTCACCTTCACGTGTCAGCGTTACCCCCTGTCATCCAACAGAATCCCACTGAGAACCGAACACTTACTGAAGGAACCGCAGCATACCTCCACTGCACTGTCACCAGCGCCCCCCAACCTACCATCAGGTGGATCCTGCCAAATGGCAGACAGCCCCCGACATCTCAGTTCATAGGTGGACGTGACATGGTTGCATTTCCTAACGGGACTCTCTATATTCACAAGCTGGTTCCGGAAAATGCCGGGAGATACGAGTGTGTGGCCAGTAACCCAGTGGCTTCTACTCGAAGAATAGTGTTGTTGAACGTTGCAAAAACACCCTCTTTTGCCAAAGCTATTATCATTTCCTCTTCACCCCTGAGATCAAATGTCATCTACGGAGGAAGGCTGCTTCTTAATTGCGTAGCATCTGGGAAGCCCTTACCTCGGATCATGTGGAAGACACCGTCCAACAAGCTGGTGGATGCTCAGTACAGGTAAGACATTTTAACTTTTTATTCTTACAAAAACGATTATTATGTTTATACTTTTTTTTTTCTCTATAGCTATGACCCTAGGATTAATGTTTTCCCCAACGGGACCATATCCGTCCACTCGGTGACCAACAAGGACAGTGGGGACTATGTCTGTGTGGCTCGTAACAAAATGGGCGACGACTACATTCTGCTCAGGGCCAATGTTTTGACCCAGCCGGCCAAGATTGAGCAAAAGAAGCTGCAACCCAGTCAGGAGGTTGTTTACGGCGGGGACTTGAAGGTTGACTGTGTCGCCTCAGGTCATCCCAACCCAGAGATCAGTTGGGCACTACCAGATGGTACCATGTTGAACCTGGCCAAGCAGGACATAAGACGCAGTCGCAGGTAACTGCTCAGTTTTTTCTTATTTATTAAGAATATATTTCTTCAATAGTGACAAATGTGATCTAGTCATGGTTAGGGCTGTGTATTTTGGCTTGAATATAACGATGCGATGTATTGCAATACTGTAGAAACAAGGATATATGTGTAGTATTTTCTGAGTACCTGACTCTGGTGTTGCAGAATTACATTTTTATTTGTTTTAAAACCAAAGTATGTCTAAACATCAGCTACAACATCTGCCGGAGTCGACTGTATCCTCTCATCCTCAGTCATCGCAGGCATCTCAAAGGATTTCAACAAACATTTAGCTGCAGAGGACATAATGAATGCTGCCACCTAGTGGTCTGGAGTTCGAATGGAAAATTGAAGAAACATGAATATTTGTATGAATGAATGAATATGTGACTTATAAATATTACATTTTCTTTCGTAATTTGAAAAGTTAATTTTACAAAGAAAACATAGAAACACAAAAAATAATTTATATAGAAGCAGATTGTCAAAAATGTGGTCTAACATTTTCTGCTCTGATTATAATTTTAAAGTTTTGTGTTAATTATTATTTATTGGATTCAGTGTCAGGTCTGTTTGTCAAGCATGAAGAAAACTTTGTTAAGCACTTTTCATATACATTTAAATCTGTGGAATTATCCTTAAAGTGAGCACTATCTCAAATTATTTGGATTTATTTACTTTTGGGTTATTATAATTCTTTATCAATGCCTCATTTGTCATCGGGCAAGTTTCTCTCTGCAACAATAACATTCTTTTGTGGGGGTTTATTCTGGCAAACTCACTGTTTTAATCACTTATTTGACCCATTCTAACTGCCAACTTCAGAAAATATGGTAATGAGAATATGCTTTAATGCCGTGGTTACTCTTCAGCATTTCTCTGAATAAATGGTATGATTTCACCCAATCTGGCTATTATCTGTAATTAGCCAGTTTTAATATTTAATATCTATTTGAAATGGCATTATCCAGCTATCTCATCATATTAAAAGGAGAGTCACTCCTTCCATGCTCCGTATTTCTCTGACAGCTCACAACTCTATGATGAATGACTTCTCATTTCCAAGGAAAATTACTTTAAGAACCAATTTTAGCTTAAACTCATTAGGAGTCTTGGTATATGTTTTCACATTTTCACGTTAACCCCGACTGAACCCCCAGGAAAAAACAATGAATAAGGTATGTTGCTGTCTTACGCCTGAAAACCTTTTAACGTGTAGAGAAAAGGGGTTTATATCTGTTTGTCTGGTAAATAAATATGATCTTTAACCTTCAATCTTCCATTTAATCCGTGTTGTTTTACTCTTTCTATTCTGTGTTTTGATGCAGATACGTCGTGTTTGACAATGGGACTCTGTTCTTTAACCACGTTGGAATGCACGAAGAGGGCGACTACACCTGCTATGCTGAAAACCAAATAGGCAAAGATGAGATGAAGGTCCGAGTCAAGATTAAAGCTGTAACTGCTCGGCCACAAATCCAAGACAACATCCGGGAGATTATCAGAGTTCACTATGGAGAGACCGTTTTACTGCGGTGCAAGGCCAAAGGGGAACCGACACCAACTATCACATGGATATCGCCAACAAATAGAGTAATACTCCCGTCTACTGAGAAGTACCAACTGCTCAATGATGGTACACTGGTGGTTCAGAAGGTCCAGCGTTCCGATGGCGGTAACTACACATGCAGGGCCAGAAACGGCGCAGGACAGGACCACAAGGTGACCCAAATGGAAGTGGTTTTAACACCACCAACAATCAGTGGTTTAAGAGACGATGAAAGCAAGGTGGTCACCATCCATGGTCAGAGAACCTTGATCGACTGTGTAGCCAAGGGGACTCCTCGTCCTCGTGTCATGTGGGTTTTGCCAGGAAACATTATCCTCCCTGCGCCGTACTTCAGCAGCAAAATAATAGTTCACCTAAATGGCACTCTGGATATCCGGTCCTCAAGGAAGACCGACTCGGGGAAACTGACTTGCATTGCTCGAAATGAAGGAGGTGAGGTCAGGCTGGTGGTCAACTTGGACGTCAAAGAGCTATTCGAGAGGTCGCAACTCAAAGCCCTTAGAGCAGACAACTTGTTTTTGTCCGTGGGGACGGCCGTGACCTTGAACTGCTCATTTGATGGACCGAGGCCTCCGTATGTGACATGGATTCTTCCCAACGGTACGCCGGTGTCGAGTGGATCGCGCTCGTCTAAGTTCTTCCACCACTCCAATGGCTCCTTGACGATCAGCAACCCTTCTCTCGCCGAGGCTGGTATGTACCGGTGCTTTGGCCGACAGTCAGCGGGAGTTGTGGAGCGCGTTGTTGCATTGTCTCCGGGCAGAAAGCCCGAGATTTTAAACAGGTACAACTCTCCAGTCAGCATCATAGTCGGGGAGAGTCTATTGCTTCATTGTCTTACCAATACCGAGCCTGTGAAGATCACGTGGACTCTGCCCAGTGGCGTTCTCCTCAACAGACCGCAACGAGCTGGACGGTATGCGGTGCTAGCCAACGGAACCCTCGCCATCCAGCATGTTTCGGTGTATGACCGCGGCTCATACGTCTGCCGAGCAGCCAACGAGTACGGCAGTGATGTCCTCTCTGCAACTATCTCGGTGATCGCGTACCCGCCCCGGATCACGAGTGGTCCTCCTTCAGTGACCTACGCCAGAAGAGGAGTCGCCGTCCAGTTAAACTGCATAGCACACGGTATCCCCCGAGCCGAGGTAGCATGGGAGACGCCTGATAAAAAACGCTTGACAGTCGGTGCACAACCACGGCTCATTGAAAACAAGTACATCAACCCACAAGGATCCTTAATCGTCCAGAACCCCACACCAAAGGACGCTGGCGTCTATCGTTGCACGGCAAGAAACGCTATTGGTTTGGACTCGAAAACGACTTTGCTAAATGTGTTCTGAGGAGCGCGACTGGTAGTAGAGGGTAACGTCAACCCATGATGGCTTTGCTTTAACTTATGTAAATATTTTGTCGAAAAAAAAAAAAAATCATGAAAATAATTTGCGCCAAACAAAAGCTTTAGGCGTTTATTTATAAAGTGGTACAAGTCAAATACAATTCAGGATTTTGCTAATAATACGCTTACAAGATGTCGCTTCTCAGTCATTTATTTCTCGGTCGATTATGTACAAATTAATCTTGTGTGTTTCTGCTATTATTTAAAATTGTCTGGTTTCTCATATTTTGGCTGCAGATGCAAGTGTACATATTTTGATGATTCCGTACGACTCAGACCACGACAAGGACAATAACTGTCGAGCTTTATGTGTTCAAGGAAATAATATATACAATTTTATCTATATTATATTATTATATTATAAATATGATATTATTAATATATATGCAGTACAGGCCAAAGGTTCAGACATACCTTCTCATTCAATGTTTTTTTTTTTTTTTCATGATTATTTACGTATTAGATTATCATGTACTTAAGTGTGAAAATTTTTTAAAACTTATATTGTAGCCACTTTTTTCTCTGTTGACTGCTATGCAGACTTTTGGAAATCTTCATGCCCTTCAAGATATAGTCACCTGAAAAGTTTTTTCCTTCACAGGTGTGTATTTCCAGGGTTACTAAGTGGAATGTTTTTCCTTATTATTTGGACCATTCGTTGTGTTGTTTAGAGATCAGGTTGATACAGGCGTATTGGAAAACCTTATAATTCAGTTTATGAAAAGTACCAACAAGATAAGTTCAAGTGACCATCATCAATTTAGGAAATTAAGAATTAAGAAGAAAATGAGCCCGGAAAGTGTAGCCAAACATTTGGCCTGTACTGTATATATAAATATATTTATATAAGTGAACACGAGGCAGGATGGCAACTAGAAAATCTGTCAGAAACTGTGGGCGTGGCTAAAAGGCGATGAAGCAGAAAATGGTGGGTTGTAGAGCCTGGAAAGGCAGAGATCAAATAAAAGACCTCGGACTTGTACATAAAACTGTGTGTGGGTCCATCTTTCCTCACTTGTCAGTACAACATTTTTCCAGGACTCTTCGTAGGCTGTCAGAAACGTTCTCTTCTTTATATTACAAAGAGAATTAACATGAAGGTTTTCCTCGAGAAAATAAAAAGCTGATTCAACAGCTACCATTTAACAACACGAAACAATCTCGGTTTTATAGCGTCTCATTTTCCTAATAAAATGATCAAAAGGACGAAAGCTGATCTGAGTCGAAGAAAGAAAAGGCCGACTTGTTATTTTCAAAGAAGTAGGTCACCATTACTCTTAGTGTCCAATCATCGCTCGGGGAGTCTCCAGGCGCGGCGTTACGGAGAAAAGAAACATCTGGAAGTACGAGGAAATCCCCCATTAGTTCGGCCAATTTTCTTTTGAAACAGTAACTTCAATGTGTCTTCATGACGACAGCGTGGGTGGTGGGTAGAGCTGACTCCTCAATATTTGGTTTCGCTCCGGACAGCTTATTAGCTCGACTAATATTTGTTATTTCTCAGTGATAATGAGTGTTCTTCATGTGACAGCAGCCCTGGTGATTTATGTCCCCTAAAGCTTTGACTCTGATGTGAAGGATTTACCTTGTTTAAAGTTCAAATTTTGAAGCTGGTTTGAAGTGTGAAATCTTAACTCCCGTTTTAATTTGTCACGATAGTATCAGTTCAACAGTTTAAAACGTGACACATGTGTTAATGGAAGAAATGGCCTTCCCTCTTCTACTCTTTCTTTTCTCTGCCCTCCTGCCCTAAGTTTTCTCTGGTTACAGCGGCCGAGAATGCTCCAAAACAAATACATTTCGCCAAACAAAACTGCAAAAGTAAAAACACCGCAGCATTTAGCCACAACTCATATTTGAAACCGATATTGCTGACGCACCAAGAGACTGTATTAGGAGGCGTTACCAGAACATACGGATGTGTTACTGTGGCTCACAAGGAAAATATGTTAAGTTATAACTTTTCAATTTAGTTTATTCAAAATCACCTTTTTGCTATTGGTGTTACAGCGATATAAGTGGCCCAGACTCAGAGTCTGTCAGTTCTGCTTTGGCTTAATTCCCCAGGGTTTTTTTGGTTGCAGTTTGGTTGTGGCTGAATGCTGTGGTGGAGTTTGTTTGTTTTCTTAGCTTTCTCAGCCACCATAGTTTAGAAATCTTATTTTATTTTTCTCAGGGGTTGCCATTTCACTTGCTGATCTTTACCATCTTTTGATTGTAACTCAAGAAATTGAACATTTCTGTGGTATTTTACATTGTGGTAAAAATAAAAATAAAAAAAGAAATACGCTCAAAGAAAAAACGCTGTTGAAA
Source organism: Callionymus lyra (assembly GCF_982586985.1). NCBI lineage: Eukaryota > Metazoa > Chordata > Actinopteri > Syngnathiformes > Callionymidae > Callionymus > Callionymus lyra. The sequence continues at coordinate 22,167,945 of NC_141822.1, read as the reverse complement.
AATAGTCGACTTCACAGGAAATACTTTTTGGGGAGTTTAGGATTAACGAAGAAGGCCATGTGACTCAATAGCACTGGTTAATTTTTGTAATATTTACGAGGTTTCTTTCACCTTGTGGTATCCCTGGCAAACCTCAAACACATTTGTTTTTGGGCCTTCGGGTCACCTTTACCCAGAGGCAACACAAAGGTTAATAAAATAGTCATGTTTATCTTTGCAAAAACCGAAAAAATAGAGTAGCACCCATAGAACTGGTAAAAGGAAAATTCACTTAGTTTTCTGGCGCCCTCAGTTGGTAGGGTGAAGAAAGAGAAACCTGGCGATTTAAAAAGTATAGAGTCGTTTATTATCATCTCCTGCAAAAGAGGTCATCGGCGTAACGTCACACTTACTTTGAGGTTTTGGATGATCGAATGCTTCTTCATTACTGCACCTTCCTGTTTGGATTAAACGGGGAAAGGAAGTACCAGACTGGCTGACATGGTCGGAAATGAGGGATTTAGGGATTATTGCTAATCATTCTCCTGCTATTTGAACGACGATACATGAGTAGCTTTTGGTCCGTAAACATCTGATGCTGGTGTAACATCTTGATTGACGTATCAAAGTCAGTTTGATGGATCTCTGCCTTTTCCCGAGTTCGAATCCTACAGCAGCGGCATCAGAAAAACTCCACATCAATACCCGTCGGAACATCAAACGAGTCGAATTTAAGAAAAAGTTGAAAGGACTCGCGCTGGTGAACACGCAAGCTTCTTTCTGCATATGTGCCGCTTCATTAGTAAAGAAAACACCACTGAAGTCTTTTTCTGTTTTTTTTGTTGATGTGGGTTTTGACGCTCAGTCGGGTTCAGATTGTCGGCTCTTAGATGGTTGTGATGTTGTGTGTCTTTGCCTAGTTTTGACATCATGCAGGGGCCTGTCAGTAACTTGCTGTTTGTTGCTGTCATAGTATCTTCACAAAACTGCCTTTGATTTGTACTCTTGGTACCATAAATGTTTCTTTGGGAAGGTTTTTTGGAGTTTGTGTTCAGTTATTTACCGGGTTTTGACTGAGATCAAAAAACTACTGCTCCGAGTATATGATAGTAGTTGACAAAGGTACTCGATGCCAATCGATCTCTCTGATCCATAATATATTGATTCGAACCTACATTCTTTTGGAACCTTTCTTTCATTTTAAGAATATAGGACCCGAAGAAAGAAATATGATGGCGCTTCATAAAGATTCATGAAGCGCCAACAGAAGGGTCCTCATTCCACTTCCAGATATCTTTGACTTTCAACATCTATTTAATTGAAATCTTAGCTTGTTTTGATTCTACCTACCATCGTCTGTAATTGATTGTGAAGCTTCATCAACTCAACACTAGTGGTCGTCTCTTCAAAGTATTACATATTTAAGGTTCAATTCCCTTTCTTTCCCCAAACTCTTCAATATTATAATGAAGACAAACTAACTCATGAAATATTAAATAAAAATGTATTTCTGCTGTAATTGTGATAAACACAAACATGTATTTCAACCAGATATTTAAGATCACACAAATCAAAGTTTTATTTCATTAAATTAATGTATAATTACATAAGATCAATCATTTTAAATTGTTTTTTTTCCCACTGGTTTCTTTAAAAGGGTCACAGAGTTAGAGAGCGTATCCCAGCTATCCGGGGGGTTGGGCAGCCAAGAGTAAAAAGTCAGACTGAGGAAGAACATCTGTGACTGTGCCCACTTTAACCATCATGAACATTTAATTCATACCAAGAATGAAAACAAAATCTTTACATAAACTATATTATTTTTCCTTTGAAGAATGAGTCTTCGTGTTCATCATCAAAATCACAAAGAAACACAGAGAGACTTTCAATGTTCTGTGATCATCACTTTCTAATCCGGGTCTTATTTCATCTATATTTCAATAATAAAATGTTCCTAAAATAACGACTATCTTATCTAAGCTACCATAATTCTTCGTTGTGACTGTTACAAAAGGAACTCGCTCGTGGGTGCAGACCACCGCCATGACTCTCCATCCACGGTTTAGCTCATCGCCAGCTGATTTCTAAACCATCCCCGGCAGCTCCCAAATCAGACGTTGTCGCCGCCACACATGATGATGAAGCGAGAACACGATTTAACCCCAGACATATGGTCCTGCTCTGACGGTTATCACGTTCCCAGGTTGATCGCAATCACAGCGAGGTTCTTCAAAACAGCTGTATCCTCCAGCTGCACACGTTCTCCCCCGAGATCCACTTCCTGCTGGAAAACCCTCCTCAAACCACAATCCTCGAGGAAACGCAATCAGGCAGAGAGTCGATCGGAACGTTGTCTGATGGATTATTGGGATTTTTCTGGGCCCAACATTAGACACATGATGGAGGGAAATAATTAAAAAAGAAAAGTTAATTTATGCTGATAGATAGATAGATAGATAGATAGATAGATAGATAGATAGATAGATAGATAGATAGATAGATAGATAGATAGATAGATAGATAGATAGATAGATAGATTCCTCTGGAGGTCTCCTTTTGGAAAGTGTTTTTTTCCAGCAACACAGATGATAGATTCATAAAAGAAGAACCAAATAAAAGTGTAATAAAAAGAACAAAGTGCAAGATGACACAATCTAAATCTAAAGATAAAGAACATACATCAAATAAAAATATCAAAAAAAGGACACAATGATTATCATGGAATATCATCTTTTCAATTATGTTTTATTTAAACATTAAATTTAAGTAAGTAAGTAATATTTACTAAAAAAAAAAAAAAAAAAAAAAAAAAAAAAAAAAAAAAAAAAATTCTTGTACTATTTCTTTCTCCTTGCACTTTATTTTCTTCCAACTGCGCTGTTGTGAAAGTGTGTTTCCCCTCTGGGGATGAATAAAGCCTTTCTATATTCTATATTCTATATATTATTTATATAGCGCTTTTCGAGACCAGGGTCACAAAGCGCTTAAACAATCAAAACAATACTCAAAAAAGTACATACTTTAAAGATCAAGATAATACTGAGAACAACACAGGAGTTCGAGAAATTCAAGGAAAAGCCTGAACAAATAGAAATGTAGTCATCAGAATATTGGTTGATTTAGCATTTTAAATGGTAAAAACATATGACTATTATTATTTGTATTCGTTTTTTATGTTCTGTTTTTTTTTTTTTTAATAAGTTTCCAAAAATATGAATTTGTTGCCTGTTAAATTCAATACAAAAATGTTATAATAGTGCAAACAGACTACACAAAGGCTACTAAGCCAAACACGCTGGAATTGTTTAAAAGTCTACGAATTAAAGAAAATGTAGATTTTAGGAAGTGTTGGAATTAGAATATTAAAAAAAAAAATTTGAATTTGGAAAATAAAATATCAATAAAATGTTAAGAACAATTGAGGCTTAAAGAAGATCGGCAAAAAGTTCCACTCTTGAAAGGTTAAATTCAACATCTCATTACTCTGATGGCGCAGATTCACTTCCCAACAAGAAAACTAGGAGGACTGACTCGACAGAAAAGGTCACTCGAGGACTAAAACACTCTGAAATGTAGCCGCCAGTTGTTTTTTTTTCTCAGATTCATCTTTTATTCACTCAACACTCACAAAATCCTGGCCTCCATAAACGATCACCGGATCTGTTTTGTATGTACGAACCTGAGAAGATTCAGTGATGAAAACTATTAAATCATCTTTAAAACCTTGAAAGTTTTTTACACATGTTGTTTCTGTTTGTCTGCCTTTTTTTTTGTTGACACTCTTATTTTACTCTTTCTTTTTGGTTCATCCATTTTTCGTGTTTTTGTGATAGTCTCAGCAAAACAATGCTCCAGTTTCATAGCCGAGATGATTGAGATGATTCCATCCTTTCATGCCATGAAGAACCACTAATAAGTTCCAAGTCACTTGTTTTTTCCAGTCATGACTCCGACTTCTGACCACAACCCTGACCTGAAACCTTCATCTTCTGCTGCCTTCATCCAACATGTTCACAGTAAGACTTTTCTACCTTTTTCTCGACAAATGCTACTGTTTATGATCAGCATTTTTATCAACGAGAACTAAACTAAAACCATTTTTAAAATATACCTAGAAAGCAATTGAATTAAAAGTACAGAATCAACAAATTGTTTATTTATTTGAGATGCTTTAGCAAACTTTCATCTTACTCGGCATTAATACAAGAAAACAACTCAGTCCGGCTCTCAGGCCCAAACAAATGATATGAAAAGGAGACACTTCGTATGAAAGTCGTCTATAAGGTATTATAATAAAACCACAATTATAACCAGTGATGTGCTGATGAAGCTTCATGAAGCAGTGTCATGTTGTTAAGAGGTCAGTAGGTGGCGCCATCACTTTAAAATTGATGTTTCATTGGTACAGTTGTTCAAACCAAAGGAAACTTGTGCAGGGACCGCCATCTAGTGGACTCTGAAAATAATGACACTGCTTCATGAAGCTTCATCAGACCGTCACCAACTATAACCATTATAACTCAGTCTAGTTTCTAGACTAAACGGACGTATAATTCATGTTTAACAATAAAATTATGTTATTGTATTATTTGATTTTAGGAGCTTTAAGTAATTCTGAAACACTGTTAAATGTTATTACCAATAACTGTTATTTAGTTTTATTTGTAAAGCACCATCCACAGACCATTAAACATCTTTTTACGATACAAATATTTTTATTTTATCACTAATACCGTTGGACAGTCATTCCACTTTACTTAATGTTCAACATTTACCACTTTTTATACTTCAGAAAGCTTGTTATATATTTACATTCAATAGTTACACTAGTTTTATATTTACATACAAGGCTGTAAACCAACATATAAACCCTTGTTAATTCTGTACAATGTGTATAAATGTGTTTATAATGTATAATACACAAGACCTTCATAATAAAGTGTCACCAGTTAATTATGATAATACTTTTGAATAGATACTAAAATAGAATTGTCTGCTGTTTGTACAGTAAAAACACACCTAACCAAACTTCTAGCACATGTTTTCAATTTGCATTTTCCACTTTATTTGTTGACTTTAATAATAACGATCGATTTCTTAAAGAAAGCCTGTTTAACAGCCAGGCATTGTGGGTCATCTACACCCATTTGGATTGAATAGGTTTAAATGTTTAATGGTCTTTCGGGCCACATTGAAACACTTAGTATATAAGTATATAAGTGTATAAGTATAGTCTAGAAGTGGCCCCGGGGCCAGAGTTTGACACAGTTGATTAAGAGCCTAATGTAGTGCTGTGTGACCTTTTTTTATGTTTACTTTTTATTCTTGTTTTTTGTTATTGTTTTTATGAATCATGTTCCGTTGAACAGAGGGAACCAAATGTATATGAATTAATTGCAAATTCCACAGTAAAAATAAAACACAGCATTTGCTAGTTTGATACCAGAAAGTACAAGTATATATACTGCATAAACATGAACTGAAGGAGAATGGTTAAAAAAGGGAAAAGGGGAAAAAAGAAATGCGTGTGGTCTGAAGGATCATCAGAGCTCGTGGAGCTGTGGTTCTGTGATCTCACCAAAGTGTTTAGAAACTCACAAGCTGACATGAGAGACTCTTAGTTGGCGGGTCATATTTTCCTGTCAATCAAACCAAGTCCGGCTTAGACCCTAATCTGATGACTCAGACAAGACAAACAAAAACATCTGACCACTTCAACGATGTGTCTCTCTTCACCAGATCTGCTTCTCGAAGAACACGTGGTGACAACTTCAGAACCTTCACCGTCTGACTCCGTGAGCAAGTCATCTCGCCTGCACTTCAGCTCCTGTCGTTTTTCTTTGGAAGCATCAAACGATCGCTTCACTGTGACATTACGAGATGAAAGGGATTTGAGTGGAAATGACGTGCGAGTGGATAAAGATCTACTGACATCCGAAAAAAGGTGAGTCTGTTCTTGTCCTAGATGACAGCTCAACAGTGCCCCCATGTGGTCACCATAGAACACCATTGCCATTTAAATCTGAGTTTATATTTACATATTTATTTTTTTCAGATCTTCGAATACTAGATATATGTTTATATATGATACACACTCAGACACACGTTATTTTTGCGTTTTATTTTCAACTTTTTTTTCCTCAAACAAGCAGTTTGAGTTTAGATGGAAAAATATTTCTGACAGTTAAAAAAAATTGTATTTCTAGTTTTTTTACCTTCATTTATAGCTCAACTTTTAATATTATGGTTTTACTACTTCATTTTCCTTTGTTTCTTTTGAATATTTCTTCTTTCTCGATGACAAAATAAATAAAAAGAAAATAAATAACAAATATTTAATCTGAATTATTTTTCTATTGAACTGTTTATCGTTTTTATTGGTTCATATTGAGGATATGATAACCAAATTAATATAAATTCAGTTATTTGATCTTTTATAATATGAATTTCAAACATTTATCCTCTTTTTGTTTGTATATTTGGCTCAACGTCCCAGTGCATTCCGTGGCCCCTATTTTTTATTATTTATTTACCCACCCCTGCAGTAGGGGGCGCACTCCGTTGTTGGGCATCAACTATGATGTGAAGTGAAGTTGTCAAATATGTCGCAGCAGAGGACTGAGTCAGACACAGAGTTTACTACTTTGCATGTTTACTTCATGCAAAAATAGAAAACCAAACACACTTGCGAAAATCCTTTTCCAAGTCTCTTAATCCAACAATGTTCAAATGAGATCAGACTTGGCTGCATGTTATTTCCCAGTATCGACGCTAAAGCCAATGTTTGAAGATGGATTCAGTTCCGTCCTCTACTCCAGTTCAATATCCGAGGAGGACAGGAAAGAATCCAGTAGCTTCTGAATGTTCTGGAAAGCGTCTCTGCCTAAATAGTCGACCCGTCCTTCTTCCCACATCCTGCGGTGCTCCAGCTCATGGATCTTCAGGTCAACAGCTGGCTGTCATGGAGAAAATAAAACCTTGTCAATTCAGTTCAAACAGAGGTACTAAGCAGAATTCTGAGCCCGGTGGATGATTCTCTTTCTTTCTCCATGTCCTTGGATGTTGCCAAACACATTGATTCTAAGCTATACTAGAGAAGCTTTGCAGCATCCATGTTTTTATTTTAACAGGGCCTGATCAATTTGACTCAAATGTATTATTAGAATTCTCAATTATTGCAGTTCTGAAGAGTCAACAGGGGAACCATTCAGTTGTACGTGTAAGCATACAGCGCCTCTAGTGGTAATTTGTGCAATTACATTAAAAAAGTTGACATGAAACCGGAACCATCAGCAGATTCTGATCCACAGACCTCAGAGCCTGAGTTGGGGTGTAAGGCTGGATCAGATCACTGATGGAAGGAAAAGTCTGACCATGAATAGATCTGAAAGTAAGAACCACAATTTTAAAATGGATCCTGAAAGAAACTGGCAGCCATTGAAGAGTTTTAATGATCGGAGAAATGTGAGTTCTTCTACTAGAGCGGGTCAGAATTCTCGCTGCAGAGTTTTGTATCAACTGCAGGCGAGACAGATCCTTCTTGTTAAGACACGAAAACAAACTGTTGCAATAGCTGTGCAAGAACTCCTCTACAAAAAAAATACCTCTTGGTTTATTTGTAAAGTATGTATTTCAAGCATTTTTTTGGCCACAATTGATTTTATTTTTCTACAATGTCATGTCTGGGGCTGGTGTGTCAAGGCCTTTAAAGCGGAGAAAGTTGACATACTTCTTCTGTGTGGGCGTCGGTGCACTCGGCTTCTTCCTTTTTCATCGTTGCTGTCGTCTCTGGTATGTAGAGGTTCTCCTCCTCATCATCAACCTGAAGAATCTGAGCACACACAAACCCAGTCAGGACGACACTTTACTAGAATAGTTTTGTGTTATACATATTGAGTACTTAATGAACCGCATCATCAACAATCTTACCCTTGTCATTTTTACATGTTGTTGCTTCAATGAATCATTATTTGTTATTGGTAACATGTTTCACTGCTGTTTAACAAACCTAGTTTACACGCTATCTAGCTAGCTTTTAATCTGTAGGATGAGTCATTAAATTACGATTTTGTGGTCTGAAAGAAGAAAAAATTGAACTTAATTTTAATTCATTTAAAAATAAGATTTAAAGTAATATTTTAGTTTATGTATGTCTGACCTAAAGAGAGCACATCTTTAAGCTTATCTCTAAACATCCTTTCACATGATTCACACTTTACTGTATTGTGTCATCATGAGTAGTGATGTGTTGATGAAGCTTCATGAAGCAGTGTCTTTGTGTTCAGAGTCCACTAGGTGTCGCTCTCTGCTCTACAATCTCTTGCTATGAACTACTTTTCCATTGAAACCTTACGTCATTTTCAAACTGAGGGCGCCACCTACTGACCTCTGGAAATATGAAACTGCTTCATGAAGCTGTCACCATTCACGAGTAACACTATAATACTAATGTTTAAATGTTTCGGAAAAACAAATACTTTTAATTAGTGCTTCTTATACATCGATAATAATTCGACTTGTGATAATTTGTTATGACTTTTTCCTTTTTCTAATTTATTTTAAGTATATAATAAATATATTTAAAGCAAACTTTAAGATCCAATTAAATACACTTTTTTATATATTTTACTTAATGCTTTGTCCATATATTTATTGACTTATGTTGAAGGTTTAAAAGTTGTGAAGCCTCTAGATGGCGCTCTACAATCCATCTTTTTATTGAAACCTCACATACTTTTTAAACTGATGGCGCCACCTACTGACTTCTAAAACATATGACACTGTTTCATGAAGCTTTGAAGTCCATATTAACGCGCGGTGCAGGTGGTTTGACTATTAACTCCTATTTGACCTCGGGGGGGGGGGGGGAAGAAACTGTTCAGTGGAGTTGAAAGAAATTTAAAGAGCAAAAACTGCGACAAGAAACTTGTGGCAGGTCTTTTATTTCGCGGGCAGTCAAGGCCAGTGAAGCAGAAATGCTGATGAATTTTCCAACATCACCTTCTGGAGCCAACAAGCAGCACTGGAGCTGCCTAATAACCCGCCGTAATAATCCCTGTGATGTATTATAAACACAGCCGGCTCTGTTAATAGCCTCATTCATCAGAGGAATGATTCAATCTGCAGGAGAACCTTTTTTGGGGAAAAACGGCGGATGTTTCGGTGTGAGGCGGACGAACATGTCTCACCGTCAGGGGCCCGACAGGTGCCGGGGTCGGCTCGGAGGTCGAGGGGAAGTGTGGGAGCAGTGAGTTGGAGCTGTCCAAGTTTCGACTGAACGCCTTCTCCGCCTCTGCCTCTTCTCGGATCTGAAAGGCAAACAAGGTCGTTAGGTGTTGGCATGACGACCGGAGCTGCCAACCGATGATTCCGATCAACAAACTCCTCCACAGAAGGAGGACGAGGAGGTGGTGGAGAGTGAAGTGTGCAGGTTTGGAGGAGAGACGCTCTCTTGCTAACAAGACGTTTGATTCTCCAGTTGACAACGTTTATCTGGAATGAAACTGACGTGTGTCTCCAGCTGAGAGGTCGGCGAGGATGAGACGCCGAGATACTCGTTCCACCACGAGGAGAAAAACGGGGAATCGCCGCTGGACGTCCAAGGTTTGACCGGCCCGATGAAGTGGACGATCTTGGCCTCGTGTCCGAACCTGAGAAAAGGAAGAGGGTTCAGGGTCTGTACAGAAGAGGCGTGTGTGAGGACTCACTCACTGGTGGTAGGCAGGAGCGTAGCTGTAGACGGAGTTGGCGCTCAGGTTGTAGATGAAGGGCAAGTGTTTCCTGATGTCCTCCACTGGCCAGCCACTGAAGAAGGAGTTGAGCAGGCCCTGATCGCCCCCTAGTGGGCGAACATTGGTCAGGCTCAAATGTAAAATGAGCACACACACACACACACACATATGCATGCACAAAAACAAATGCAGGCTCACATGCAAGTACACACACACTCACAGACACATGCATGCAAACACACGCTCTCCCACAGGAAAACAAACTCAGACACACACATGCATGCACACAAACGCACACTAAAACAGAAACACACACGTACAAGCAGGCAAACACTAAATACACAAACACAGACAACACACACAAATGCACAAAAACATACACTCCTATATATACAAATCCATTTAAACAACTACTATGTGACCATCGTAATCATTATTTTTTTGACTGAATGATTTAAGACGTATAAAGATTTGCTCAAGATACAATATCATGAAAAAACAACGCCCCCTACAGGTAAGTTTTTACTGTCCAAGTTTATTCTGTATTTTCCACATTGTTTATTTAATATGGTGCACAATTCATCTTCATTTTTTCTTCCAGGAATATGCCAACAAAATGTTTTTGATACTTAAATCTTTGTGTTTTTTCTCATGTAAAAATGGGATTTACAAACCACCTTGTAAGACATTTCGTTCTGGCTGTTACAAAGACACTGTTTTATCTATTATCTGCCACATCAGAGAGAAAAAATGAGAACTGAAACCTTTGCAGAAATATAGGGTAAGTGATAAATTAATGTATTTAAATGAATGTAAAGCAAAAGGAAATAAAAAGTAAACCTGCTATCTTAGCTAAAGATAACAGTGGAATCCTTATTAAGTGTGATTTAACATCACGTAACACGTTGTAATCTGTATATGTTGAAAGTTTAAATAACCAATTAAATGGAACATGTTTAATTTCTAATATCAAATGTATGACATTTTTATGACAAGAAGTGATTTCATGGATTATGTCTTAAATGTGTCTGTTGCAGCGTGGTAAAGATGGATTAATAATAAAAATAGGATCATAGGAAAGAATCATATCATTATGGATTTGTGCCAGATTGTATAATTACCGTCGAAGCTCCCCCGCTGGAGAGCGTGCTCCAGCAGCCTGGCGTGAGTTCTGAGCGATGGTTTGAACACAAACACGCCTGAGTTGAAACAGTCCGGCCAGCCGGGGTCAGGAGCAGCCGAGAGTTCGTCTCGCTCAAATAGCTCGTCTACGTTGCACAGCACCTGATGGTCGAGGTAATGAAAGTTTGAATCATTATCAGTGTTGATCCTGAGTGGACACATGCTAACATCAGACAGCTGTGCCCTTGAGCAAGCGACGTTGTCCGACTTCATGTTTGCACTGCTTACACACACATGTACACCAACATGCTATTGATCCCAAAATGTGTCATCTGACTGTCAGGGACAAACCTTGAAACCCCATGTTGACTCATGTGTCATCAAGTTCAAAACAGAAAAGCACTTTAATGTTGCATACACCTGCTCTAGTAGAAGAACTCACATTTCCCTGATCCTTAAAATTTCACTGGCTGCCAGTTTCTTTCAGGATCAATTTTAAAATTCTGGTTCTTACTTTCAGATCTATTCATGGTCAGGCTCCTTCTTACATCAGTGATCTGATCCAGCCTTACACCCCAGCTCGGGCTCTGAGGTCTGTGGATCAGAATCTACTGATGGTTCCTGAACACGGTTCAGGACCAGAGGAGAGAAATCCTTCCAGGCTGTTGCTCCTAAGCTTTGGAACGATCTTCCTCTCCCTCTGTGTTTGATGATCTACTGACTCCTTCAAGAAACATCTTAAGACCTTTTTATTTGTGCAGGCTTTTTCTTAATATTTTGGGACTCCTGTGTTTGTCTTATGTGTCTTGGCCTTTTAAAGTATATATTTTAACTGTGTATTGTTTTTGATGGTTCAAGCACTTTGTGACCCTGGTCTAGAAAGGTGCTGTAGAAATGACTATTACCTGCTTACTTGCATTCGCTGCCTTAGCAACATTAGCCTCATAAACCTATTTTAATGATCAATAACAAGGTCACATGAAACCACAATCACAAGCAGGTTCATTTATTTGAGTGATTTGATTCTGTTCTGTTCTTTATAAATGAGTTGTGTCTTATTTTAATAGTTCTGAATGCAGTAGGGGGCGATGAGAAGCCATACAAGTGGATGTTGAAACCTTCAAAATTCTCAGAATTAATCAAAATCAAAATCAAAATTGAAGGGTTTCAGCAAACAAACAGCGAAAACATAATTATTTTTGGAGCACGAGTGACCTTTAAATTCCACCACTTCTACAATATGACCATAGGTTGATGAAGCTTCATGAAACCTAGTGTCCTTTTTTAGAGTTAGCTAGTTTATAAATGAAATGAAAATTTTAATAGAAGAAATGTTCAAAGCCATAGATTATAGAGCAGAGAGTGACATCTAGTGGGCTCTGAAAATAATGACACAGCTTCATGAAGCTTCATCGGCTCATCGCTAGAAATAACTGCAAAGAATGTAAAAAGATTAGAAATGAGTCAAATAAATTAAGAAACGGTGATTATGGATTGATGAAGCTTCATGAAACAGTTTCCTTATTTTCAGAGATTTATTTTGAGGAAACCCTTATGTTGTCACTGGGTCAAGATGAACGACCTTCACCATTGTTTATGTTTTTATGAAAGACAGGGAGATCGTTCACCTTGACCCAGAGACAACACAAGGGACACCACAAACACATTTGTTTTCGGGCCTTTGGGTCACTTTGACCATGAGATAACACAAGGGTTGAAATGGAACTTGATTCCTCCACTCACCAGCGTGTCGGCGTCCAGGAAGACACATTTAGTGAACTGAGTCAGAGTCCAGCAGTGGATCTTCGTGAACGTAATCCCGAGCTCGGGACGTCCCAGCATAGCCAGGCGGACGTGGTCTTCGCTGTCCATCAGTTCTACTGTGATGACCTCGTCGAAGAGTTCCTCCAGAGCCCTCCTGATGACGATCATCTTGTTTTATCCACACACACGCAAAACAAAACAAAAAGCTGCTGTACCTTGACTTTTCAGAGATGTTCACTGTCACCATGGCGACCAGGCGGCGAGTTGTCCCATGACGCCGTAAACTTGCGGCTACAGCCATGGCGCCCATACAATAGCCATCTGTGGTCGCCATAGTGACGAAGGCTTCAGTAGCTGGAGGAGAAAGTGATGCTTATCGACATCATGTATGTATAAGATTCAGAACACACAAATTTGGTTGTGGTGATGATAGTACTACAGAATAAAATAAATATAAATGAAATAAAACGAGATGAAAAAATACAATAAAATGAGAGACATAACATTTGAGTGACAAATAAAATTAAATAAAATGCACTCAATCAAATGATATTGATGAGCCAGACAGCGGACATAAACCTTGTTAGGATACAAATATTTATATCCGTGATATATTTAATATTGATTATCAGAAGTTGCAGAACTGCTTTTTAAACTTTACCTAGAGTTAATCTTTTAAAATAAAAAAATAAATCTGTGATTGCAGACTAACAGTTTTTTAAACCCGATATCAGTGTCAGTATAGTTTGCAAAGTTGTTTGCCTTCATTGGTTTTCCAGCACTAGTTAATTGTTTTATTCTTACCTGCCATTGTTGTCGTCGTCGTTCTCCAAGAGTCTGATGCTTCTCTCAGTTAGTCCGGATCCACTACTATCAGGAGGTCACGTGCCGTCAGTGTTGGTGTTCATCTGGTCATTCAACTACATTAACGGTTGCGCAACCTGACCTGGACCCATTGGCTCTCTGGAGCTCAGACAACACCCACAAATTCGTAACGTTCAGCCGCCAAACTTGGGTCACCATGGTGATAGTCAGGCATATACTGTGGTCTGATACAGGTCACATGGCTGGTGGAGTTGTGCGCCGCTATCTAGTCGACTTTTAAATATATTAATGCAATGTCTGGATGAAAATACAAACTCAATCAAACATTTACAATTACTATACTAGCACATTCTCTTCTGTTTTTTTAAACCTACATATTTAAAACTACACAACTAGATCAACAAAAGTAATAATCTGTCTACAATAAGATACGACTCAAATAGGCAATATAAATATCACTAAATAAACAGTAAATTCAAAGCTTAAAAATGAAAAAAAAAAATAAAGTGTAAAATAATATCATAAGTGATCGACCAAAAAATGGCCTCCAATTGGTATTTTTAAAAGTCAAAATGAATGAAAATGCCAGAAATAATTATAGATAAAAATAAATGTAATAATAAAATACTAAATAAATGTACTAGTTTGATTATGATTCACTTTACTGGTTACTTTAGTAGCACGGAACATGAGGAAAAGAACATCTAGGTTGCTTACAGACCTTGCAAAAAAAAACAACATAATAGTCTACTTCCTCTGAATGTTCCATATAATTGCGAGTTCAAATGTTCACCTGGCAACAATTTTTAAAAATAGAAAGGAGGACCGGCAGCAAGCAAAATTGTACAACACCACTTTATTCAAAACACGACATTCAAAAACATCTCGCAAGAGTGGAGAAAAGCCAGACATGCTCAAAAACAGATTGTTGATGACTCTAAAAAGAGCAACACAAAATAGCAGGTGTCTGTACACATGACAGTATTTACAGCTCACAAGGCGACACAACAGATTAAAGTCAGTTTTTAACAGAAAATGAATAAGGCACATTAAAAACAAAACTAAAGCTATTTAAATGTGCATTAACTGCAAAACCTTCTCTGCTGCTTCAACTATCAAGGCACGAGAAAACAACATTTGACATAACATGTTACATTTGCGATCAATTAAGGAAAACATTTATTATAGGGGGAATTGAATTATTATTTTAATCCTCCTTGATTTAAATTGTAATTCGCTGCATTACCACAAGGGTGCAGCATTGTGTCTATCGCTAAAAACCCAATAGCGTTTAAGTACATTCGTTTTATGGTTGGTTTGAACAATAAAAGCTCCTTCTTCTGGATTTAAATTCCAGTTACAATAGCAAACACATGGGCTGGTCATGTGACAGCAAGTTAACAAGACGCACAACAAAGTCTTTCATTCAGATATGTTGTGGGGGTTTTTTTTATTGTGAGAATCTATTGAAGAGCAAGTAGAAAAAATGAATGATACAATTTTAGCTTTGATAAGATTTGTGCGTCTGTACAGCCACAGATACCAAACATTTACAACGGTAGACAACCTGAGCACACACAAGTTTCAGCACGTAGATGATTAAGTTTGTCGTGTCATTATGGGATAGGAGTTTATTGGTTCTTTTATTGAAGCGCGTGGTCAAATTTAAATGAATTATTTGGCATGTTAATAAGGTTCCCTGTCTTATCATTTGATTATCTCACCGTCTTAAAAATACACAAAAGTAAACACAACTATTTTCTTTCCCACTCTTACTTTTTTCTCTTTGTGCATTTCTATGTACATGTGTGCCATCAGAACTTCACTTCCTTTTTCTTCTCTCTCTCAAATGGGTCTGTACATCTAACACCAGTGTTTATAAATGTTTAATTTCAAAGCTATATTGAAATAGAGCCAAAACAGCAGTGATGGGCAGATGACACTTCATGAAGCTTCAAGAAGATTTGTGAATCACTGTCCATTTTTTTTTTAGTAGGTGGCTTCCTCCGTTCAATAGAATCATAGATTATAGAGCAGAGAGTGCCATCTAGTGGGCTGTGAAAATAATAACACTGCTTCGTGAAGCTTCATGATTGAATTGAAAGTCTAGTAGACTGAGTTCATAACTTAAAAACCAAGTTACAATGACTAAGGGAATCGACATGTAGTTGTCGAAATAAAAACGTTTAATTCATTTAAGCTGAGATTCTGACCACGTATGTTTGTAAAGGCACGTTGGGTAAAAAAAAAAAAGTAATGAACAAAATAAAATATCTTCTTCAATTATGACCCCCTTTATCAACATCTTTGTGTAATCTGGAGCATTATAATTGTTGACAGCCTCACTAGTACACTCCATTACTTTTCTTCTTGTGCGGGAGTCTAAGAATTTCTCATCAAGTTGCTGAAAACTGAAAAACAAAAACAAAGCATATGGTGATTTTGAGTTTCTCATGTAACTTCCCATCATTCGCCACTAGATGTCCTCATCGACAGGTAACATATACAGAGATTTAATTACTGAAAGTGATATTTATTTGGCTTATTTACTGGTAAATACCAACACCTACAGTATATCACTAAAGAAAAAGGAATAAATCCCAATAGTAGAAGATATTTTTTGACATTTTGCTACGTTTTGATGTGGTTCCTTACCTTGGTTGTCCGATTGTCCGCCCTGGTGGTGCTTCCCGCTCTCTGGGTCTTGACCTCCCTGAAGCTTGAAGCAGAGCTTCTTCTTCTGGTAAGCAAAGTAGCTCCCCGCCGCCCCCATCAGAGCCACACCGATGGAGCTGGCTATCGCTGCGATGGTTCCGGAGCCTTCTGCGAGGAGAAAAGAACCAAACTTTTTAGTAATGTGGTGCCTTGACTCAATTATCTCTTAGTTTAAGGCAAGTTTTCACAGAAATAAAAACAACTGCTGCAGCATTAGCGCAATAACGGTCAATACAATAGCAAAAAGTGTTGTTTTAAAATGATATTTATTTACATTTTAATATAAATATTGATCAATTATGAAGATAACTATGACAAGGAGTTCATACAGATTTTTTTAAGATACAAAAAAGTATCCTGGGGTGGGCAATTCAATTCCCCCAGGGGCCACATTTTATACAGTGGCTGTGTGGGGCCATCAAGCATAAATTAAGGAGAAAAAATGTATTATTATTTTAAAGTTTTATTAAAAATGTTTTCTTTTTTACTTATTTTAAATTTGGTATAAAATCCAATATGTATTTATATTCACAAAAAGATTTCTGAGGAGAAATAAATACTCACAAAAATGACAATAATGGAGGACAAAAGTCCTAAGACAAAGGCCAAATAGTCATGTAATTAATTATATAAGTTAATACTAAATAAAATTGTTAGTTTCCACATGATCTTTGACCTTAATAAGGGACAACAAAATTGCTCAGGTCTACTCTCCAACCACACGTTCGTGTTTATTTTAAAATGCTCACACATACCACAAGTTCATTGTAAGATTATATCTTTTAAAACAAAGTTTAATTATAGAATTGTTTTAATGAACATCATCAATTGGTACAGTTTCCTGGCAGAGAGAGTCCCATATTACCAAATAGTTGCCACCTCAACAAGATATATTACTTTTAATATCACTTCAGCAAACAGAGATACTGCAAAGACTGAAGAGGATTTGTTGGGTTAAATTTCTGGTTTGTAAAAAATATATGCTGCGTGTTTCTGATGTGATTATTTCTAACCTTAATCGTTGCCTCAAATTCCACCAAGTACGGATCATCAGCCACAAACCAAGCGTTACGTAGCTGACAACACAAATGTGTTGAAGCAGAAGCTGATATTACCAACAAAAGTTAGCTGTGTCGGGACTAAACATTGTTGTTAGCAGGGCAAGGCGTGGTCCCTGTGATGTCTCCAAATAATCCTCCTCTCTGTTCTCTGCTTTCAGGCCACAGTGAGTCATGAGAGAGGGAGGGTTCTCTACTGATGCCGCTCGGTAACAAAAAAAAGGGCGTCGCCCTCAGAGCAGACCTAGTGCCAGCCTGCAACATGACTAACTCCAGAAGAATCCTCAGCACATGGGACACTTCAGTTCTCCCTAAAAAAAAGCCTGCAGGGCCTCTGCACGGAGGAACTCCTGTAGCCGTCCTGCAGGTTTGAGTCACACCCCAATCCTGTGAGCACTTTTTATGGTCCTGCTTAGCATTTCAAACAAGAACTTCATCAAACAGCTGCATGTTAAGATATTTAAAATTTGTTCCTGATAAAAGGGATCACAAGACAGATGCAACATGTCAGGGAAAAGTTTAATATTTTTTTATAAGTAATGTTCTTCTGTAATTAAGAAGTCTAAAGTTCAATAATAAATAAAACTTAGCCACCCACGATTCAACAGCTCACCACTGTTCCCAAACCAAGAACACCTTTGACTGGTACTGACCACTGCAGACACATGGTTTGCATTTTGTCGTTTTTCTGCCAAGCTACTTGTTTCCATCAGTCTTGAAATGTATTTATTTATAAACATTTTCACTAATTCAGCGCAGCTAAAGGTACAAGGAAATCCCTCGAGATCCCGGCGATAACTGAGGACAAGAGGATACAGTCAACTTCAGCAACTTTTATAGCTGATGTTTGGACATATTTTGGTTTCAAATCAAATGAAAGCAGTCATGTGGTCTGTCAATTCTGCAACAGTGTCAAGTTATCTAACAATACGACAAATCTATCCCTTTTTCTTAATTTACGTAAATATTGCCCCCTGTAACATGATATGTATCATATTGAAGGATTCTTGCCAATTCCAAGGTTCAATAATGCTCTAATCTAAATGAGATTTTGTGGCCTCCTGCTGCAGCTCTGTCCAAAAATGGTGACAGAAAATTAATGGATCTCGATGGTAATCCAAATCAACGAAACTAATATAATATAAAACCCAGAGAGCGGGAAATATATATATATATATATATATATATATATATTGGGTGATGCAACAACACTCTTAAATCCTCATTTCAGCAGCAGCAGAAGGTGTAAAAGATAATTAGAGGTGTGTGTTTCTGAGGTGAGAATCTGGACTATGAGTAGCATTCAGCAATAACTCCAATGAATGTGAAGGTGTGTTCCATTGTGACAGGAATCAGATTCGGTTAAACCAGACTTACAAAGTAAACTTGATCTTAAAGGATCAGCAAGGTAAAAGATTCCCATGTCACAGCATGAACGTTCCAGAACCAGGCTTTTTGACATCCATGTGAGCAAGTACGGCACAACATGTTCAACATTCCCGTGTCCATATGAAGATATTACACCTTCTTGTCAGGTCTAAAGTTAGCTGCAAATGAACAGTGTTGAATACAGAACACAATTTAATCCAAATCACTTCTTTTATTATTTTAAAATAGTACCAACACCAGGATTTCAAGATTTCCCTCATGATTTTTGATACCAAACTAATAAACAACCCAACAACAATGAAATAAATACAAGAAAAACCCAATGAAAATTAAATCAATAATCTTATTTGACAGTACGCAAACAGTAACGAGATTCTGGACTAGTCACGTAGACTGGTCTGATAGTTGACCTGAGATTCAAACTAGCGACCTGGTATTAGGGTACAGCATGAAGCAGATCCATGGCCCTCTCTAACAAGGGCAACAATGTCTGCTTAACGTTGGCCATCCACATAAAGAACTCCTCTGGCATGTTAGCATTTATCATCTTCAGGATTTGGTCCCAGGGCAGGTCTGGATCTGCAACGACACACATCGAAGCAGGTTTTAGCTATTGGAGCCAGACCTGCCCACAACAGCCAGGAGTAGAACTACACTCCTGACATAACAGTATTTGGTCACATGACCATCAAATATTAAGATAGAAGCTACCGACACACAACTGCAACTAATCCTGGAATCACCTGCCGCCTTGTTATAAGCCTCTCAGTTCCAGCATTGTGTAGAATTATCTTTTACAAGTTGATAAAGTTGACCTCACTTGTTGCTCAAACCTCCCTCTGTTAGATTGTTTTTAACCTCTGCTTCTTTATCTATTGTTTGTTTTTTCTTCGAGTGTGTTCGTGAAACTCCAAATATTTCAGTTTATCCT
Organism: Callionymus lyra; assembly: GCF_982586985.1. NCBI lineage: Eukaryota > Metazoa > Chordata > Actinopteri > Syngnathiformes > Callionymidae > Callionymus > Callionymus lyra. Next base: position 22,148,431 of record NC_141822.1, on the reverse strand, counting down.
CTATTCATTCTTTCTGCCGTTTGCTTGAGTTGAAAGTAACATTATTCTTGGTTTGTCTTTTATTACATATGCGAGTGATTATTTACACTATAGTTCGGATTTATGTTATTTAACTGAACTAACAGTTTTTTTTGCTCAGGGTTTCAGTGACAAACATGATAAAAATGTTTAAAATAGCTTAATATAGCAGCAACATAGCATAAAAATCTGCCGGAAATAAACAATATTGAAGCCCTTGTTACATGACAGTTTCACTACACAGATGGACAGAAAGATTTCACTGCCAGGCACAAAGTTATATCATAAATGGAGGGTGTAACTCTTGAGTTACACCCCTGGTCATAGAGCAACAAGCACAGCACGTACCGACTACTAGAGCCAATGTTTGTAGGCCTACAACTAGAAACAACCCTAATATTCAGGAATACATCCAGGAGATCAACAAACGGCTAGACAGTACAAGGTACTCTTTCATATCAGGATCAGTACATGACACTTCATAACGTTGCTGTCCCTGTGATCACATCGGCTTCATTCATTTCCAAAGACATGTATAACCAACAGATACAGATGTTTGAGCTCAAACCATAAAATTGGGAATTTGTGGCTCTAATAGGGCAGAACCTAAAGTAGGAATGGCAGCTCTCTTTTAACATCTTTCTGACAAGCAACCATCCGGAAGAAATTCCTTAGTATACTCTACAACGAGCACCAACACCATAACAAGGTGATGTGTTGCCATGGTGACAACATGAATTCTAACCCGCTCAAGTAGAAGAACTCACATTTCTCCGATCCTTAAAACTCTTCATTGGCTTCCAGTTTCTTTCAGGATCAACTTTAAAATTCTGGTTCTTACTTTCAGAGCTATTCATGGTCAGGTTCCTCCTTACATCAGTGATCTGATCCAGCCTTACACCCCAGCCCGGGCTCTGAGGTCTGTGGATCAGAATCTACTGATGGTTCCACGCACCGGTTCAGGACCAGAGGAGAGAAATCTTTTCAGACTGTTGCTCCTAAGCTTTGGAACAATCTTCCTCTCTCTTTGCGCTTGATGGAGTCTACTGACTCCTTTAAGAAACATCTTAAGACGTACAGGAACAAATCATTGAATTAGAAAAGAAACAACAACAAAAAAGAAAATCTGTTGCGATTACTTATTTAGTTCTGTTGGGACAATGGTTACTCATATGTTCTGCTCAAGGCTCAAATCCCACGTGTTAGATCAACGTGAAGCAACAAATCAGGACTCAAGTGCCAAACAAAGAGTGACGATGAGTCATGCTCACAAGCTGCAGCAGTTGGAAAAGACATATGCAAAAACGACTTCCTCCAAGGCAGGAGAACATCCCCAAAAAAAATCCCTTATGGACTCTAGACGCTGCTCAAAATCCCTAAACAGGAAAGACATCTGAAACATCAGGAAATAGACAATTAAAGGGCTTACCTTTAGGCTGTTCAGCGCCATCTATGAGAAGCAAAGAATAATTAAAACAGGAAAAAAACAGCAGGTAGCGAAAGTAATTTACATGTGGTGAACAAAATTAATTTAAAGCTCACTTAAAGTCACTTTTGCGCTTCATGACTCAATATAGAACATCATTCTTCTGCTGGACTTCGGAACTATTTTGTTGCTCTTTGTTATCTTAGCTCCCAATTAATGACAGTATTAAGATAAAGTCACTCACCGTTAGAGTCATAGCCAGAGTTTCCTGAAATCAAAGGGGAAAAAATGGAGTTATTAACAAGAATTTATCATTTTATATTAATCATTATTCGTGAAAGTTTATAATCTTCTATCCAGTAATGATGATGGTTAGGCTTATGAGTTTGTTCATGTGTATCAAATCCAAGTAGATGACCAACTGTATGTCTCCTATTTTACCAGAACACATGTGGCTTTCATTTTATTTTCCTTTTTTTTTCTTATGGTTAAAAATGTGATTGCTTCCATGCCCTGATTAAAAGAGGGGGAGTATTTTCTTCCCTCTCGGCGGCTGGAATTTTCACCAGTCTCTTCAAAACCTCACTACTGCGCTCTAAATCTTGCTCATCTGTAGATTTTCCACACAACATTGTTCTGGTTCCGTTGGGCAGGGATGGGCTACTTTTGTTCAGAGAGTCATCGGAAGAATTGTTAAAAAGACAGAAGTAACATTTGAGGGAAAAGTTAATTTTATTCGGTCTGGACTGGTTTGAACATGTTAAATCCTGAATTCAGTCTTTTTTCCCAAAAAATTAAGAAAGGTTTGTTTTCAGTACATATGATCAAGAGTCAGAAACTAAAGAGGAAGTCGTGATTGTACCTCCATTGGATGGACCTCCCTCAGGCTCGTATCCGCCGTTGTTGTTCACATCGAACAAGTCTGAGTCACTGAAGGAACCACCGCCTTTCAAGAAATGCAAAGCATGAGAACACAATCTTCACAGTTAAAAAAAAAAAAGCAGATTAAAATATCATTAGATTAAAAAAACCAAATGTATTATTTAAATGTTTCACCTCCTCCAGGTTTAGACGGGTTCTCGGCGGGTTTTTTTGGATCCTCTTTAAGAATAAAACCAGAGAAACATTCAGTAAACTGACAAGATATGTAACTTGGTTAAAATACTTGTTTTAAAATGGATGTTTTATGTCTTTTACCTGGACCAAGAGCGTCTTCTAAGTCCAATGAAAAGTCACCAGTTCCTGTAACACATACGTTTTTTTTATTAATATATTAGTACACAAAAAACAGCAGTAAGTGCAATACCAACTCAGAATGAACACCAACTAGTACTGAACAAAGACTTTTAAAATAGAAAGGAGTTGTAAATATTAAGAGTGACAGCATACCTCCAGATGTAGGTTTCTTTGGTTTCTCAACAGGTGGATCCTCTAAAAAGCAGAATGACAGACTAGAACATTAGTTTTTCTAAACTTGAGTGATCACCTAAAAGGCATATATTTTTGTTTCTTTGTTTTATGTTTTAGAGTTTGTAGAAACCAATAATCATTTTTGTACCAATGACTTCATCATTTAATGATTTTGTTTTACCTCCAAAAGCATCCAGGAGGTTTAAATCACCTGAAGAAGGGGAAAAGACAAGAACAGAGATGTTAACTTATCCTTTATCCGGCAAATATTTGAATTTTATTCTCTGTTGAAAAAGTAAAAACAGTCTCAGTTGTGTGAAGCAACAAACAATGATTGTGGAAACATCACTGCCGGTAAATATAGCAGAATATTGTGAGTAACTGGCACGTGTGTTTGCACATTTCCTTTGCTCGCCCACACAATACGTATCCGTCTTCTATGACTTGTTCTTCTGCTTGATCATTTCTCTTCAAGTTTTAAATCAACACATTTGTTAATAACACAACAAACTCCTAGAATAGCACCTGATGAAAACAAAACACATTATAGAGCATGAGTATCGAACTAAGCACTGAAAGTAAAAGCATGTTTAGATATTCGATGCGAAAAAAGCATTTCAGTCAGTCCCACAAAAGAACTAAAGTTCAATACCCAGCCCTGCGTATCGACATTCAACAGCATTTTATCTTCTTTTTTTTTTAATTCATTCATTTTGTTTTTTTGTGGCTTTTAAATCAGATTTTTTCTTTATCATAGAGCCTTTATGGTTGTATTTCAATATAGTGTGTATGAAGTAAAATAATTTGATTTTTATATTTACAACTAATTGTTTAAAAATTCATGGTGTTTGATCGTTTTTGCGTTGAAGTTAAACTTCTGCCAGCTGGATGGCTGCAGTCATTATTTCCTCCGCAGCTATAGAAACAATTAAATCATGTGAGAGTCCAAAGATGACTGAGGACAAGAGGATACAGTCAACTCCAGCAGCTTTTCAAGCTGTTATTTGGGCATAGTTTGGTTTCAAAATAATTTAAAGCAGTTACGACTTTGTCAAGAGTCATGTGGTCTGTAAATTCTGCAACACCAGAGTCAATACTGTAAATATAACAAATATATCATCATTCCTACGGTATCACAATATCTCTTATGGATGCCCCTGTATCATGGTGTATCATACAGCTAGATTATTGATAATATATAGAGTTTTCTTTCACCAAATAGGACAAAGTACTCTTTGTTTACAACTTGTTTATCTTGTAGTTTAAATAAACTACGTAAACAAGTTTATTTTTTTTATTTTTTTTCTGAAATTCATGTTTGCCATTTCCAGTTGTGTAGTTTATCAGTGAGGGCTCTTGAAATATGATCAGATCCCACAGCTATGAATAACATTGTGCCTCAAGTGAGCTCACATGTAGGTCATGGAGTCACTCCTGCTCACATCCAATACAAGTGCCTGTCTAAATTTAACCAAGAGAATATCCCTGCAGTCTCTCGTAAGCACTGACCGTCTTTTGTAGCCAAATAGTTTTAGAAGCTCATCTATTTTTCATTAAGTAAGTCGTTGTTCATTCATTGACCTGCATTTCAGTCCAAACATAAATGTAACACTTGAATAATGAACACAAAATAGTGTAATGTGAAGGTGTATAAAAAATGCTTCTGATAATATCATTGTTTTTGTTTTTTAATTGAACATCTGCAATCAATGTCTGTTGCTTGCATTACTTGGCAAAAATCAATGTAATTGATGAAATATTATATATCACAGCAAAGTCTTACTGAAGACAAACATACCATCATCAAGTTTCGGCGGTGGTGCCTTTGGCTCTTCTTTAGGTTTGGGTGTCACTTTGGCTGTACAGAAAAAAAGAAGTTCATCTCTTGTCACAATATGTATGTTTGAGGAATTGTTTTTAATTGTGCTTACGTGGTGGATCATCCAAGGCGTCGCCCAAGTCAAACTCTATCAAAAGAGGATTAAAAGTTAAATAAACATTGCAAAACAAAAAAAAACAACATCAGAAAATCAATAAATTATCATAAAACTAAGTTATCAACACTTTCTGCTTAGGGCGTTATTCTTAATCCACATTTCAACTACATAATCAATGTCTTTTTAGTGAAATTATAAAAACGAGTAGAGTATAAATGAGTATGAATGTTGTGATCCAAAAGTGTTTTTTTTAATGACTGTAAATTTAAAAAAATATATTGATAAACAGCTATTGCCAGAGCTGCCCATTACCCATCCACCACTGATCAGGTACATTTTAAAAACTTTTTTTTCCTAATTAAACACTAATACTTAAATGTATTTATCTGCTACTAGAGAAAGTCATGAGTTACAAATTTCTAGATCAGGTTTGTTTAAAAGCATAAGAAAAAAGCAGATCCTAGGTGCTTGTGACATCTACAAAAGCGTAAACCAGAAAGTAATTCTCAATGATCTTTAGATAAGTGGGCCAGCAATAAAATTCTATAATTCAAAACTTATAGGCGAATATGACTGGATTCCTAAATGAGGAAGGAGGGTGGAAAAATACAATAATAATAATAATAATAATAATAATAATAATGTCTATTTATATAGCGCCTTTCTAGACCAGGGTCACAAATCCAACCGTCCTATTCCTGCCGACATGCTTGTGAATGGAGAATGTCACTTTAAAAAAACAGAGGTGAGGCCATTATCATGTGTGTGTTTTGACTTGGGTTGGCAGTGACAGTGTGCATTGTTCAGTTTGGTTTGATAGTTTCAATAAAAGTCACCACCTCAGAGGTGCTCGATTTAAACACCCTAAATAAGTACCTGATGTGAAAGTATGTCAAAACAAAGTCTGAGGTTTTAACAGCCACTTAATGTGCAGACCAACATATTTTGTTAATTATATTATCACATTTCAAAGTCAAAAGTGTGTTCTCATCCAACAATAAATGTTACATTTATTTTATTTTCATTTTGAGTTCTCTTTCAGGCTCTGAGACTTAAAAGCTCACCACACAGGCCAACTGTGTATTCTTTCATTCAATGAGATTTAAAAGAAACACGTGAGCGTTACAGTATCCTGGGGGGGGAAGTATCTGAGTGAAGTCTGAAGTGATCATAGAAACATACCAGCAAACAGAAACAAGTATTGCCCGTTGCTAGGCAGCCTCCACCGGCCCACTGAGTGACTCACACACATGAAGTATTTCCCCAAAACAAAAATAATCAGTAGACTTGAGCATTTTTTGTAATAAAGTTTCCTGTTTACATCTACTTGATTTTTATCACGTTTTTAAGTAATTTTCATTGCTTTGACTATAAACATAGTCTAATAGTCACACCCTTTCAAACTATATAATAGTTTTAGAAAGGGTGTGGCTTCCAGAGGAGTTTTGTTATAGTCCTGTTTTTTCCGAGCATCTACACAATTATGTTTTTTTTTAGCAAATACATTCTCAGGGTGTTTTGAACAATATAACTGTCTTATTTCCCACTTTTTATCAATAAATAAATGACTTTACAGAAATGTGTTTGCACTTTTACATTAAAAAAGTCTGAAGTTGGACCTTTTTAAACTTGTTAAAATAGCTAAAACGACTTTGCCACGGGAATAAAAAAGGATTTGTTTCATAACTAAACAAGAGTAATAACACGTTTACTATGGGAGAGACTCTTGTTATTCAGCTCTCAAGCTGAAGTGGAAACTTTCACTTCTCACTGACGTCTACAGTACATACCTTGTGAAAACGTCCCCGTGAAAAGAAACGCCAACAGGAATATCCTCAAAATGACCTTCATGGTTATTGTTCTTTTGTTTACGTGCAGTTTCGAAGCTCTATGTTCGCGGACACTTTTGGCAGAGTGGCACCGAAAAAAAACGCTCGCCCGGTGTCGGGTTACGTCACAGGAGTCTGGCGGGGAGGAGCCGCTGGGTGTGGCCGGCAGGGGGCGTGGCCAGAAGCACCGGAGGGCTTGACCCCATTTCAACTAAAGCAAATATTGTAACGTTATTAGTTATCACGTTACTTTACCTACAGTACCTGGTGTCAGGTCGCAGAGGCAGCAGCTGCAGCAAAGAGGCCAAGATTTCTCTCTAGACAGAAATTTCATCCTCATTTTTTTGCAGGTAATGTTTTTGTCTCTCACGCTCTCAGCAGTAAGTTATTTATTTTACGTTTCCCAAAACGAAATATCATTTGTAAGTTAGTTAGTGAGTAAGTCATTTATATTTATAGAGCGCTTTTCTAGACCAGGGTCACTTGAAACAGAACTCTGCAGCGAGAATTCTGACCCGCTCTAGTAGAAGAACTCACATTTCTCCGATCCTTAAAACTCTTCACTGGCTTCCAGTTTCTTTCAGGATCAACTTTATAGTTCTGTTTTTTACTTTCAGATCTATTCATGGTCATGCTCCTCCTTACATCAGTGAACTTGTTTCCTGTTACAAGCAGAGGAAAATGACAGAGGGATGAAAAGTCTAACACAAGCAGTGTTTAGATTATTATTTTTTAGAGACTTGAAAGAAATATATTTTACATTTAAAGTAGCTGCTATTTACTTACTTACTTACAGTTTTGCAAATCTTACTTCAATTGATGTAAACCAAAAATATTATATCTACACTAATTGAAACTGATGCATTGTATATGCTCTCATTGGAGACTAGTTGTCATGGTAACGTTGAAAAATGTATTCACGCAATACATTCGTAAATTTGTTTATCATGTTTTTGATTTCATAAAATATCAATATAGAATAGTCGATTAATTATAAATTATTTCAAATAATGTATATCATGTAGAAATATATATATATATATACATTTCATTTATTTATTTTACTCGTACTATTTGGAATAAGGTAAGAAAGTCTGTTTGTTATGGAACATTTGCGCTATCTTGTGTTCATTTGAAGTATGACATTAACAATTCTCTGTTTATTCTCGGTGTCTTGCTCATTTCTATTAAAATAATTTGATTTATCGATACCAAAGGATTGACCAGTGATTTATTGTTGTCAAAGAAAGATTTACAAACGAATGTGGCATTATAAGGCTTTATTGGTCTTTCACATGGTGTTATCATTTGTCAGAGCACCATTGTATTGATCAGAACATGATCAGATCAGTCATGATCTTTCAGGCAGGCCTGGAGATCTACTGCCACCATTTCTTCTTGGCTTCTAAACAGAGAGACAATATTTCTGTCAAACCAACCACACCTTTTTATCAATCAAATAAGACAATCGTACCATGAGTTTCCGTCAACATTTTTTGTATCTGCTTTTGACCTTCCATGATCTCGTTGAGCATTGGCACGATTTTGGCTGGGGTTGGAAAAGGAGAAAATGATTGAATAGACAAAAAATATTATTTATATCCATTAAGTGCATCATTCTTCCTTTTGTTTTAATCAAATAAAAATGTGCTGCCGTATGAATTAAATGTTTTATCATCAAATCTATAAAATCATCAGGGGAAGTATTGGACTAACCGTCATCGGAGGGTTTTTCAACAGCTTTGGGAAGTAATTCATTTGGGAAAATGGAAAAAATATGGATTAATCATTGTTTTTAAACTGTTCATTCATATTGCTCTGTCTTACCTGGCGCAAGAGCGTCGATCAGTCGAAATCCATCTGCAAAGAGATCAGTTAAGAATCACTTTAATAATCTTTTTTATTTAAATTAAATATGGTGGTGGGTAAAAATCAACCAAAAGAGACTTAACAAGTGAATATACCTCATTGTTGCAGAAATGCATTAATCAACAGTAGCATTATAGTAGTGATGGGCTATCGTAGCTTCATAAAACATACGTTTAGAGTCCACAAGATGGCACTATTCTCTTAGATCTGTTTCTTTGAACATCTATTATATTTAAACCTCGCAACTTTTTTTTAAAATGATAGTGCCCCCTACTGACCTCTGAAATAGGCCATTGTTTCTTGAAAATGTTGTTTTGTTTTGTTAGTGACCTCAGACTTTTGGTCTATTTGTTGCCAGGACTTCATGATTGTAAGTAAGTAAGTAATATTTGTAGAGCGCTTTTCCAGACCAGGGTCACAAAGCACTTAAACAATCAAAACAATATTCAATAAAATATATACTTAAAAGGTCAATAAAACACATAGAACAACACAGGAGTCTCAGAGAATCAAGGAAAAGGCTGCACGAATAAAAGTGTCTTCAGATGTTTCTTGAAGGAGTCAGTAGATCATCAAACACAGAGGGAGAGGAAGATCGTTCCAAAGCTTAGGAGCAACAGCCTGGAAGGATTTCTCTCCTCTGGTCCTGAACCGTGTGCGAGGAACCATCAGTAGATTCTGATCCACAGACCTCAGAGCCCGAGCTGTCATATGATTAACTTCATAACTCTCATTGCATCGTCTTAATTTTGTGTCTTGTTGAAATGCTTTAACCAGCAGCCAAGAATCCAACGAGTATTTGGCTTTATAATTTCAGTGGCATCTGATAAGATCATATAAATGATGAGACAATTATTTTTCAAAGACTAGTCTCCAAACTCGCCATCACCATTGTCTTTGCTTCCAGCATCAGATCCTCCAGGTCCCCCTGAAACACATACAAGCAATATAGAATGCATTTATTGACACAAGACAAATTCTTTATAAAAAAAAAAACTAAAAAAAACCCTGGTTTAATAACTGCCTTTAATATTATCTGGCGATTGACTCATTGATTCGTCCAGTCAGATGATGAAACTCTACTACTGCGTGTAATCCAGTTAATCTTTACATCACTAGAGCATTGTTGAACTTTGCCTGCAGTGACTGTGGCAGGATGCACTAAAATAGTTAGATCAATGGATAGATATATCTTAATGCTTAATGAATTGTATCAAAAACTCTTCAAAATCCTTTTTCAATGGCAAACCGCATAGAGTAGCCGAACACTACTGACTTTACTTTGCCTAATAGGCAAAATGCCTTATACTTATGCAATCCCAAATCCCTAAATAAATGTAATTGTATACTTTACATCCAATGCAGTGCATTTTGAAATGCCTTGAGTATTTATCTATGAGCCCTCAGTTGTTTTTTCTTTGTTTCTTAGTAGACATTCATACAATGTACTTGTGTTGAATTATAGACTCACCATCTTTCGCTTTAGGTGGAGTGGATTCTTTGGAGTTCCCTGGAACACATAAGTATATTTAAAAATGATCTAATAATTAAAAATTTTTATTTAATACGTTTCAAAAATGTCTAAAACTTATCATCCCCAGCACCTTGGTTAAGTTTCATATGTTTCTACTGAGTAGGTGGTCTCAGACAGAGAGCTACTGATACTAGTGAAAAAAAGGAGAGACATACACAAAACAATGTATCCTAAGGCATCTGGACCCTATACTGAAGATCACAAGTTCTTACTCACCACCGAGAAGTTGTTCCAAATAACTGGAAGCTGTTGGACACAGATTGTAAAAAAGAAAAAAATCACCAACATTTGTAGTTGCAAAGTGTCAATAGTCCCTGTTGAGAGCGGTTAACATATATTGTATCAGCATAGAATTAAGATGAATGAATGTCTTGTTTGTTTATCTGTTTGTGGTTGGTCGTATGTGACTGGTTCATATATCTTACTTTATGTGTGTGTGTAACTGTGCTAGCAGGCTCAGTGAAAGATTCCATTGAGTCTGCATTCCTGACTCGAGCCAGAGTAAAGGAGGAGAGTTGGGCTAAAGGTCAGCCGACCGACCCCCGAAAACAAAAACTTTCAGCTACAAATTTTCACAAAGTTTTCTTGGCATAAAGTCAAGGAAACGAGATGGACAGGGTGATACCAACGAAAATTACTGACAGTCAAAATGCTGCTCTAATGACGACATGAAGAACACAGTTGCCCACATAGAAAGCTCCATTGGTTGACAAGCCCTAGGAACACGAATCAACAAGTGCAAATCCTTTATCGGAGATGGATCCGGTATACCCTATGGATGTGTGCCGACTACAAACACTACGAGGCAGAATTTTAAGAGGAATCCCCAGGGAAACGCGAAAGAAGTCGCCACAAAAATACACGGCACCGTAAGCCAATTGATGAAGAAACAATTATGGGCTGATAGTGGGGTGAACTGGAACGACTGGCACAAGACAGACAAGGACAGGGGCGACTTGTTGATGGCCTATAACCCAGGCAGGGGTGAAAGGCATAACACTGGTGCATGTGTGCGTATGTGTGTGTCTGTGTACTCACCACGTCTCACTCTCTGCCCCTGACTCAGATCTGCGTAATAAACAAACTTTAACATGGGTATTTAAGAAAATATAATCTTTTAGACAGCAACAGAAATCATTAGGAAGAGGGTTGTTGGTGGTCTATGTCCTTCTAACCTAAATGGAATAACATTATAACTACAAAAGCACTTATGGACTGCAGACCTCTGCCAAACTGCTTATTTGCCCCTCTTTTATAAAGCATCTGAAAACAACAGGCATTGTCAGGTCCTTCTACAGCACAATGAGTGGCACATACTTATATGGACATTCACCTCCTCCATGAATCATCTTTCCTTGTCATGTTCTTAACATGAAACTCTGTTTAATCCGTTCACTTATGCTGCTTGGTGAAGGTAAACTGTTATTAATTCAATGAAAATATATGTTTCTGTTTTTTACTTCATATTCTTAGGAGCTTATATTTCTAGGCTATAACTCCATTTTTTTCTTAGTATTTGTTATTGATCATAAATACTATAATAACATTACAGAGATACTTTACATACATATTTGGGGAAATAAATAAAGCTGTCATGAGGATTCAGACTTTAAAATGGGATTTTATACAAATGTATAAAATTCCTTCTTGCTCAACATTCTTTCAGCCAAAAACAACTCTACTTCAAACTAAATGTTAAAAAACTCATAGTATAGTGCTTCTCAAGTTCACATTATAAGAGGTAGAAACAAAGGTTGGTCTTCTCCAGATAAATAACCAAATTATTGATCACTCACCAGAACCCTCAGTCAGGGATGCTCCTGTATATTAGGGACAAAAAAAAAAGTTTCATAACATTGACCCAAAAAGAGCTGTGATGATGTTCATAATAAAAGTTAACTCCTTACCTTTTACAATTTCTTCTCCAACGAGAAGAAAAAGAAAGATCAAGGTTGTTACGCCAAACTTCATGTTGCCAGACAGAGTACCACGGCAGGTATACTTGAGTCTCCCCATGGTGCCTTTTATACAGTAGACAGGGTGTGGTGGGTGTCTTAAAACAATGTACTCACATAACACCCAAATGGACTAGTGGTTGCAATATTTCCCAACCAAGCAATTAGTTGCAACATTAAACTCCAGTTAAGTAACCTCCAGTCAACCTGTCTCAATCAACATATCAAAACAAAAATATTGTCAGAGTTCATCACTTAACAACACGGCTAATAAAAAACCCTTAAAAATATGACAAGATATATTTAAAATGTTATGTCATCATCATCTTATACATCCCCCCACATATTGCTGATATGTTTCTTTACTCCAACCCTCAGAAAAACCAGGAGCCAAGGTCACAAGAAGATAGGGTTCCACACATGAATTTAATTTTTGTTTACTTGTTGGTATAGGCAATAGAGAACAGTGTTAACTGAAGTCGTTTAAGGTGGAATTCACTATCCTGTAAGTCTTATTATAAGTATTTTTAAAAAAAGAATGTTTAATATGAATTAAAAAACAACCCCTGAATTAACTTTTTCTTCTTATAACAACTTTCTAAAAACAAGAACAATGTCTTAATAAAAGTTAACTTCACCAAGTATGTTTTTCTCATCTTAATGTAATTTAGTTTTACTGATTACCAGCACCTCTGGTTTACTTTTTGTCTTTTAATATTTTGAAATGAGACCCAATTCTTGTCTCATATTAAATCTATCTAAAGATCTAAAAACCTAACTATCCGTTTTTCAGTTTATGTTCTTGCATTTTGAAGACAATAATCTAAAATATCTAAATCTCATATAAGATTTAGATATAAGTAAACAAACCTATACATTATTATGTAAAAAATGCAGGATATTTGTTTAAAAGAAAAATAAATGTTAAGCTCTTTTGTATAAATGTTGTATTATTTGTCCTAAATGGAGTTTATTCTATTTTCTTCTCTTTCTTTTTTAACTTATCTGTATTTTTTGGTCCTGTCCAAAAAATTTTACATAGTAGTTACATAAGACATTATGTAAACGTTAGTAATCAGTTTCATTGTATATTGTATATATATTGTTTATATTCTTTTTTTTCTGCTTTTTTCTGTTGGGACAAAGAAATCTGGACGATTGTTTTGTATCTGCTTTGTTAAAACTGTTTGTATGTTGAAAATGTAAACTGGAAAACAACTAAATCAGTTATAACAGACGTCAGTGACCACCTTACTTCAATTTGTTGGTTCCTACTGATCCATTAGTGTTTCATGTCCTGTCTGACCTAATGAAAATGTAAAAATGAAATAAAAAAATCTTATAAAATTTGGATTTTGCCCCTATTATACGTTTCTTATCAATCTTTTGATGTTTTTAAACACCATTCAAATGTTAAATCGATTAATGTGTGATACTACATTGGATTATGATATAATTGATTAAACTTATCAAATGATCCTGCATGATCATGATGATTTCTCATAATACTAAGTTGTATTGCTAAAAATGAAGAATGCCCTCAGAGGAAGCAGATAGTTTATTTCCACTCATGTGATATCAACCAGTTATTTGGTAACCAAATGGGGTCAAAGTTTGTAAGCTAAATATTTTACTACATTTAATTTGAAATATATATTTATATAGACTGCATATATACTTAAATGTAGGTACTGCTTTAAACAATATATGGAATCCTTAAACGACTAGATCTTGATAAGTGAAATATTCCTGTTTAAAATTGAAAGGGAAAAGTGTTGAAAAAAAACATTGATCTGGAAAACAGCCATCTAGCAAGATAAACAATATATTCAAGAGGTAATTTGACTTAATGTTTAACTAAAGATTACGGTGAATAACTTTGTCACACCTAGAAAGCATGAGAAAGCATACACAAAAATAAAAGGACATATTGTGTACATCGTTGTCCTATAAATAGAGTTTTCACTTCATCCAGTTCCTATCATCGGTTGGTTCCGCTCGTGGTTTTCATGGTCCTCCTTTAACCAACCACGGAGAACGCCAAACATTTTCTGGTCTTCATACTTTAGAACATGCAAAACATACATAATGTTCACACCATAAAAACATAATGACATAGATAAAGACAGAATTACAGTATGTAACGATTTATAAGTATTTACTTAATCGAAAAATGTATTTTCTGATCAGCTGAAAATTGCTGTTTTTATTTTCTCAATACAGTGAAAATAGTTTTAATGCATTTTTGGTTTCAGTTAATGAGTTGGTTGACAGCAGTTGAAAATGTGGATTTCTAGTTTTAAATTCTATTGCATGTAAGTGATGTATCAGAACAAAAATGTGTCGGACTAGAAGTGTACGATTGACAATAAATCTCTATTTATTGCTATTTTTATGAAGAAAAAAAATTACGAATGAACTTTTTCTTCTTTTAAGAACTTTCTAAAAACAAGAACAATGTATTAATAAAATGTAACTACACCATGTTTTTCCAATCTTAATGTAATTTAGTTATAATGATTACCAGCACCTCTGGTTTACTTTTTGTCTTTTAATATCTTGCAATGAGACCCAATTCTTGACTCGTATTAAATCTATCCAAAGCAAGATCTAAAATAAGACCTAACTATCCATTTTTGCAGTGTATGTTCTTACATGTTGAAGACCAGAATTTAAAATATCTAAATCTGTAAAAATTGTGTGAAAAAAGTGTACGATTGACAATATCTCTCTATTTATTTCCAAATAAAGTGACTGAAACAAACACAAAATTGATATTTTAAGCAATGAATTACTATTTCACAGTCTGGATATGTCAATATTAGATTAATGGCATAACATATGTTTGAGTTTGGCATTCTTACTGACAGAAATGTTTGCTTCTATTGGTTAAGCTTAGGCACTCATGCGTCGCCAGTGAGTAGGAAAAAGACATGAACAAGAAGAAGAAACATGAAAATATGTTTTCAATGGCTTTAGTATACAACTACTTAGTATATAAATCTAGGTCACTGTAAATAAGCACATATTTTCACATATCAGTACTTGAGATTACTATCTCAGGTTTCCATAACTCTCACTTTTACGCTGCCACATTTCCTAAATTAATGATAAGGTTCATGAAGCTGTTCTATTTCTTAAAAGTCAGCAGGTGAAAGGTTTTAAAAAGAAAAAAGCTCTTTAGGGCAATTGATCATAGATCATGCCATTAAAAAAAAAATAAGGACATTGTTGCATGAAGCATCATAAACCCATCCCACCACCTGACAGATAATTGAACCATGGAAGGGCCCCTTTGGTACCGCAAGCTTGAAACAAGATCCCTTTTCTTAAAAGGACTGTAATTTCCAAAGTTTGAAACATGTTCAGAGGTTAATCTCTCATATGACTTGAAGTGTTGAAGAACAATTACTAGGTTATTTCTCAATGCAACCTTGTGCACCCGTACCTGGAGCGAGAAAAAATGATAAACTAGAGAAAAAAGCCTCTATAATTAATATTTTATTATTTTTTTACTTAATCAAAAAATTAAATACGGACAAGACTGCATAACCTCTTGTTGGTATGTATTAAAATCGTTCAAAGAATGTACACTTGTTTGTTAAAATTGCCCCTAGGAAGCACAGGAATTTCCATCAATATTCCCAACCACTAACCACAGCACAGCCTGTACCATGTACTTTCCACTCGAGCTCTGCTAAATGAAGCCATTATCTAGAAGGAGTGTCTAATATTGAAAATGATAATACACCCGAACGCATACAAATATCGGATTGTATTCTCCATTATATGACGTTTCAACCATATCTTGACAACGTGATGCATTGGAGGCGGAACCTTCGAGGGGATCGCATCAGACAAAAAGGCCGCCATACCGTCGGAGACATCATCGTGTAGCACCCGGCGGAAGCAGAAGCATGTGGCTGTTTACAGCGACCGCGGCTCTTCTCAAGCTCTACCTCTGCGGGATCAAAGTCCTGATCTACCAGATGTTCAACAGATCCTTCGATCTACCAGGTCAGACTGTCCTTTTTATTCTCAATAAATGTTTAGCTGTCACTCTTACAGTGTGTCATCCAGACGTCTACGAAACGGATGTAAATATTAACATGTATGCAGTACGTTTAAAGTTGCACTGTTGTTTTTACTTTTACTTTAAATTACCCATATCATTAAAAAAAATAAATTCTACAATAATATTTTTTTAAAAAACAGAAGTTTAAAAAGCTACGTTTCCATTGTACTATTTCATTGTAACACGTTGCTTGCCAGTACCAACACACACACACACCCCCACGCACACGCACACACACAAATATTTACAAAAGTTTTAAATATCGTTGAAAAATTACATTGTGTTAAAAAAAAACAGTTTACAACTGGTAGAGATTGTATTGAGATAACCATCTACACACTTAAAGCATCGTTCTCTAAATATCAAACGCAAATAATATAGATACATTGTTTTTTTTGTCTGGATCTACGATTTTGATGCATTAAGATCCAACACAAAGATATAAACCAGGGGAAAAAAAAGCTTTACTCCAGTAATCTTTCCTGGAATGCAGGCTAGTTAAACATGGATTATGAGATTTACTACATTCTTGCTCCTGCAGTGTTTTTTTTTTGTAAAATATGTTTTTTTTATGGTAGAATGAATTTTGCAATTGAAAAAATATTAAAAAACAGCAATTCATCACCCTTGGAGTCTTTTTGTTACAATCTGCATTTTATGACGCAACACTTCAATACGTTTGACAACCCATAATGTTACAGCTTCGGAATAAACATTTGACAACAACAACGTTACTAAACAAGCATCAATATGAATTATCTTTTTTTTTATAATTATAGTTGCCTTATAGTATTGTTATCATTTCAATTGAGCAGATTTTAAATGTCTAGCATCAATGCAAACTAAATGTAATGGTTTAGTAACGTAACTCTCATAACAGAATTGCATTGAATATTCTTAATTTCCCAAATATGCTTTCTTAATAGCTAAGGCTTAATTGATTATTGTTGGGTTTAATTTTGCAAAAAAATATATATATAATTATAATAAAATGTCTACTCCATACTTTATAAAGGCCGTTGATTTAAACTAAGAAAATTATACTGCTACTCCGAACAAGATTTCTTCCGTCAGGCAAATGTTTGTTGCTATTAAATGTAACTGTTGTGGTTTATTCAAAGACTTTCTAACTCGTACTATCCTGAACTGTTTTGGTTTTTGTTAAACATGTATTTCACTATTCTTGTTAGGCACTCAGTAATTCCAGATCCCACCTTCAAGTTTCTCCAAAAGAACCAATGGAGGGTCAAAGTTCGGGGAGCGCATGCTGTCACCTCAACCTCGTTTCACATCCCCGTGCAAAAAGCAAAGTCTGGAAATACTTTGGATTTGACACCGATACTGACGGGTGCATATTGCACTGGAAGCGTATTTACTGCCGTGTTTGCATGACTCAAATTGCTTACTCTGGAAACACGTCCAATCTCTCCTACCACCTAGAAAAGAACCATCCGTACGAGTATTCCGACGTGTTAAAAAGCAACTCGATGAACCAAACGCGTGAAGCGTTTCCAGGCGTACACTGGCCAATACAACGTAAACCTTCTCGTCGACCGCCGCAAGACTCGAGCCAAAGGCAGAGCTTGAGCAATGACAACAGAAGACACTGTGATCTGACCACGGCCATCATGAACTTCGTTTGTAAGGGTTTGTATCCCGCATCCATCGTCGACGAGCCGTGTTTCAAGACCCTAATGAACACCGTCGATCCCGGATACTCGCTCCCGAGTAGAAGTGAGGTAGTCCTGAAAATCCTTCCTCAGATGTACTGGTGCAACCGGGATGCGGTCTTCAGTGAAATTGCTGCCATTCTAAACTGTGGGGTTAGTGCAGATCTTTGGCAAAATCAGAACCGAACCTATATCTCTCTGTCTCTGCATTCCGTCCACCAGAGTGTCTCCCACACCTTTGTCTCTGTCAATAAGTGTCTGAAAACGTTTGAGGTTCACGACGATAACACGGCAGAAAATATCACCAGATCAATGTTCGAAGCATTCGATGAGTGGGGAATCACTCATAAGGTCGTCGGTGCCACTACAAATGGATCGGTGGACATTGGCAAAGCCTGTTCCCTCTTGGACCTGTCCATAGAAATGCCTTGCCTCGGACACACCATCAACCGCGCCATGGACAGTGTCTTCCAGCTCCCGCAGATGGAGAGCTTTTTAGGATGTTGCCGTAAACTGGTGGACCATTTCAAAGACCGAGACATCCAGAGCCACTTCAATCAAGTCCCGTCTGCTCTGATCACAGACCGGGGACGGTCTTGGTTGGTGACCTTGGCGATGTTACAAAAGCTGAAAGAGCAACAAAGCGCCGTCACTGCCTATCTTAGGGAGAGTCCCGGCAGCCATCACTTGAGAATGGACAGTCCAAACTGGGCCATCTTGGACGGTCTGATCGAAGTTCTTCATCATTTCAAAGTAGTGGCAGACATGTTCACCTCTTGCAGGTACCCGACGATCAGCATGGTGAGGCCAGTGCTTCACATGCTGTTGACCACAACTCTCAAACCCATTGAGGGGGATCTAAAAGAGATCAGCATGGCCAAGGAGGTCCTCTCCCGCATCCTGTCCAGCACCTACTCGCAAAACTCCCAGTTGTCTCAAGACATCTCAGAGTTTCTAAACATTGCCACATTTTTGGACCCAAGGTACAAGAGGCTTCCTTTTCTGACGGCACAGCAGAGGGTTAAAGTTGAAAGTAGTGTCATCGAGGAGGCCAGGACCATGCTAGAGAAGCTGACCGCTGACCGGTCGGGACTTGACGACTTTGCCGAGATGTCAGAGGAGCCGCCGAGCAAGAAAGCAAACCGTCCGAGAGAATGTTCATCAAGCTCCACGGCTGAAGGAAATCCTCTCGCTGCCTTGTTTTGTCAGTTCGATGCAGACCAGAATCACGAAGAACTTCATTTTGAGGTAGTAGAAGAGATAAGCAACTACAAATCCCAAAGAGTCCTCGGGCTGAACGAAGACCCTTTGCACTGGTGGTCAACCCATGCAGCCTTGTTTCCCACTCTGCCCAAGCTTCTGCAGAGATACTGGTGTGTCCCAGCGACCAGTGCTCCTTGCCACCGGCTCTTTAGCTCCTCTGGAATGGCTCTTTGTGGAAAGAGGAACCGCTTAGCTTCGTCGCTCGTGGATCAGCAAGTCTTCTTGTACGAGAATCTGCGCACTTACTTTGAGCCTGAACCTTGTGGGGATTTTGACAATGTCAAGGACCCAACATGTGACCTTGAGGGTGCATCACTTCAGTAACTTTCCACTCTTTATCTGCATCGTAAATCGTTCCATTCAAAACAAGTAATAATGGATAGTTTAAAAGTGGAACCAAAAGAGGTTTTCGTTTGGCTGCCAAGTTTTCTGGCTTCAACCAAAAGATAATATTTTCTCAGATCTCATCTTATTTTTACCTATGTTCATTCTCACTACTATCACTAATAACTTTGTGGCCTGTGCAAACCTGCATTTTATATTGAGGGAATACTCGGATACTGATATCATCACTTGATGGGAATGATATGTTGTTATTTTCATGATCACATTGAGTTCTACTCTTCTCTATTTAAATACTTGTATATTTAGTTTTTAGGTAAAAAAGTCTCTGAGTGGATTCTACTGAACTAATTAATACATGTGATCCTAATCATCTCCAAACACCTTTGAATGTGGTTTAGATCTGATGTGTATATTAATATTACATGATGTATTACATATATCCAACTGTTACCATAGTTCAATCATATGAAGTGGATTTGTGATGAGTTTGTTTTGAAAGTAAACTTTTTCCTCTTCACCATTTCCTGCCTCTTTATGTTCTGTGTTCAATTCATCCTAATATAAAATAGTAATTTTGCTATTGAAGAATTGTATTATTTTATTTTTTACTAAGTAATTACATTTAAAACACATGTTGGATATTCTTATTCCAAAATAGTTTTTTTTTCAATATTAACTATTTTTTCAATAGTGGTTACATTTTTGTATTGAATTTAAAAGGCTACCATTATTTTTTCTTTTTAATTTCAGATTTTTGTTTACGCATATCGGCTGTTACAGGAAATCGACTTTTTCACAAAAATGTTTTTTATTAACATCTGATGTAGGGGGGAGACTGAATAGAAATGTATGAAAAAACAATTTTATATTTGCATTTTTTTTGTGTATGTGACTTGTTAAACAAAAGTTTTAGTTTGATTGTGTAAAGAAACCGATGTGTAAGATCATCGTGAGTGTCTCATGTGGTCGCCTCCTTTCTATCTCACAGTCTTGCCCATGCAGAAAGGGAAGGTTGCCATTGTGACGGGGGGCACCAGAGGAATGGGGTTTGAGACAGCGAGACACCTGGCCAGCCTTGGCATGCATGTTATCATAGGTATGCAACTGTTACTAGCACATACTAGATGTAAAAAGTGAAGTCAGTTTAATTGCCAGGTCATCGTTTAATGTTTTTAGGTTGAGTTATAAAATCTTTAATTTCATAAAGTTTAAGATGCCTTAATTGTAATCATATTGCACACACTTTTGTTTTCAGTTATAACAATTGTTTTAATGATGTTAACCACACATGTTAATGGTATCAGACAGCTATTACAATAGTTATTACCATGATAAAGTCAGCGTTACCTAAATAAATGAGATCAAAGCAAACACTGGACCCACAAAGGCTTTCTGATCTTCATCATCTCCAGCTGGAAACGAACAAGAAGAAGGTGCGGACGCCGTCCGGAAGATTCTGGAAGAAAGAAGCGAAGGAAAAGGTAATTTAGAGATACCGAGAAGAACATTTCACAGTCAAGTAAGTACATGCTGTTCAGAAGGATTTATAAAAAGGTTAAAAGATTCACAAGGTTTCTTTTTTTTTATAGAATCTCTTCGTAATCGATTACTTAACTTTGTGCAACATCGTATTAGAGATTTATTTAATTTCTCAGTTTAAGGAAACAACATTTACATTATCAGTAAATTTGAATCCCTGAAAAATAACCATCACAGTTTTTTACCGATAGATTTGAAGATTTTTTTATCTTTTAGGACTACATTCCTATTTTTCTACATTTTATCTATCCTTTCAATTCTCATTTTTGTTAATATGTTCACACGAAATTAATAGAAAATAAAATTAGGATCTTTATTTTTTTTAGATAAATCAAATGT
The DNA here is from genome assembly GCF_982586985.1 of Callionymus lyra. Taxonomy (NCBI): domain Eukaryota; kingdom Metazoa; phylum Chordata; class Actinopteri; order Syngnathiformes; family Callionymidae; genus Callionymus; species Callionymus lyra. Next base: position 22,127,222 of record NC_141822.1, on the reverse strand, counting down.
AAATGTCCGAAATGTTCTTTTATATATTGACTTTTTCCAGCCGAGTTCGTCTTCCTGGACCTGACGTCGCTGAAATCAGTGCGACAGTTTGCTCAGAAATTCAAAAGCCGAGGTTTGCCTCTCCACGTCCTGGTTAACAACGGTACGATGCTGTCCCCGCCTCAAATATAAATACTGCGTCTGTGTTAGGCCTGCTGAGAACAGTATCTTTTTTGTACTAGCCGGGACCATGATGGTTCCAGAGAGAACCACGGAGGACGGCTTTGAATTCCACTTCTGCCTCAACTACCTGGGTCACTTCCTGCTGACCAACCTGCTGCTGGACTGCATGAAGAGAGCCGGACGGGTGAACAACTTTGCACGCATCGTCAACATGTCGTCTGCAACTCACTATGCAGGCTTCATGCACATGGACGACCTGAACCGGAGGTAAACCGGAATCGACTGAAGCCAGCAAGAACTGATGATTTAGAACTTGTTCTCTTTGGTTCTTCAGGGAGTTCTTCACCTCTCATGGAGCCTACGCCCAAAGCAAACTGGCCCTGGTGCTCTTCACCTACTTCCTGCAGGAGCAGATGACGGCGGGCGGCTTCCCGGTCTCCCTCTACGCGGTGGATCCTGGCATGGTGGACACTGCTCTATACGACAACCTGTGGACCCTCGCACAGATGGCCAAGAAACCCGTGGCCAAGATTCTCTTCAGGGTAAATGCAAGCTTCAGGAGCTTTTCAGCGAAGGAGAGAATATTTGATAGTTTCTTGTTTCATCTGGACGTTACGCTGTAGAATGTGTTAAATATGAGTCAAAATATTTAGCGAGGAACATGCTAACACTAGTACAAAATGTGTACTACACTATTGGCGTGTACTGTTTGTGCAGGCTTTTCCCTGACTTTGTGGGACTCCTGTGTTTGTCTTATGTGTCTCGATCTTTTAAGTATATATTTTAACTGTGTCTAAGTGCTTTGTGACCTTGGTCTAGAAAGGCGCTCTAGAAATAACCATTACTTACTTACTACCATTATTTTATACTAAAATTGAAGTAGTCTATTTGAAGTTTCCTGTACCTCAAAATAGTGCTCTCACGTATACTTGTAAATTAAAATGTACTTCAAGTACAGTACACTGCTTTTTCAATTGGGAAACTGTATTATTGTGATGTTCCCAGAAAACTGCGCCAAGGATTATGGCAATAGGCTTTGAGGTATTACCCTCATTATAAATTTAAATTTACAGGTGCTGGAGTTCAGGTCAAAGGTGGACCTGAAAGACAGGCACACAAATGGAGAAACATAAATTAAACTTCTAGTGAATTCGTTTTTAAGAGGGTTTGGCAAGAAAACAATTTGCAAATGTAACTGTTTCCTCATTCACTATGACTTTACCATGGTTTATTGAATATACTTTTACAAGAGAGTATACATTAATAAACCAAAGTGCGTACTTGACTATTTACCTTGAACAGTGCTAGTATAGAGAATACTATACTTTGAGTATACATTAAGTACACGTCTGTAAATTAAACTATAGACTGGGAGTGTATACTTGGTACACTGGTAGTATAGATGCATACTTAAAAGTATATGTCTGTTAACTTAAAATGTTCTGATTTAATCTGAAAAAGGATCAAATAGTATACTTTGAATACACTGCAAGTATACTTGATAAAACTAGCTTTAAGTATACTACTTTTGGCTAATGGAATACTTTAATACTTAAGCATCTCTTAAGGTCTTAAAAAGCGAATTGATTTGTAATATTCAAGTCTATTTTCGTCATGAATAACCCGCTTTACAAACTGTTCCCACCAGACACCGGCAGAGGGCGCCTCCATCAGCGTCTTCGCAGCAGCAGCGACTGAACTGGAGGGAGGCGGAGGCTGTTACCTGTACAACGGAGAGAAGGTGTCGTCCTCCGAATATTCTTACGACGTCGAGCTCCAGGAAGAGCTGTGGAAGAAGAGCTGTCAGCTGGTGGGACTTTAGGATGTAGTTTGAAGCCTCGCAAATCACACCACTGCAAGTTTAGTGGAATTGAATCGGCTGATGGTATTTTTAATGGAACTTTGACTTAATTTCTGTAGTTTACAGAAAAAAAAATCAAGAGCTACTGGAAGCAAAAAATTATCAGTATTTTTACTATATTTAAATTATAAAACAAAGTAAACACTTAGGCCAAGAATTAAAATTCTGCCGACATATACTCAAGTGCACTTTTATGAATAAGAGCTTTATTTATGCTGCAAATACATGTTTGAAGATGCCTTATTTGCTGATGACAATGATGCCTTTGTACGCACAAACTAATACGCTATAGTACTCTCTGCATACTTTTCATTAAGAAAAACGTAGGATAAAGTATTTGTTAAAAACACAAGATGACAAATGATGATTGTTAACGTGGTGAATGACATTATTTTATTATGTCGAAGCACAGTAGATGACTGCACTGGTATTTTACTTCCCTTAATCCTCAAGTGAGTGATTTTTATGAGATTGTTTACCGAAAATATTTTCAATGTGAAAATGTATTTAAAGAAATAAGCATGCGTTTGTCAATAATGTAAAATGCAGAATAAGTGAAATAACTACTGACAGTATTTAATGTAAATCAGCTGTTAATATAATGTTGCCACGAACTGAAGAGGAAGAATGAATAATGAGAGCTTTGTTTGATTTCTGTCATCAATGGTGCCTTCAGGAGAAATGTATAACTGTTTGTGAAGTTTAATTTTAATAAATACTTCTGTACATGAACTGATAACACTGTGGTGATTCATTCTAATATTAGCAAATCATACATTCGTTATTTTTGTACAGTTTAACATTTGAAAGAAATCCTCTATATGCCGTTAATTAATGGTGTTTTCATTTTTTTAATTCAGCAGAAAGTTTTTCTTATTTGACGAATGAAGTACCAACATTTAAACACTCCTAATACTTTCAGGAAGACGAAACCATAAAATATAAGGTAAAGCATTTTTTATTACAACCAAGGCTGTTCTCTTTTTCAGGCCCTTTGAAAGTTAAAGGCTTTAATGAAACGAACACGGTGTCATTGAGTGTATTTCAAAGTTATTTAAACAAAACAAATTAAAGCGAAGTAAAATGAGGTTGAGCAAAATACACCATCATTGAAGCAATAAAATAACTCGAGTGCGAATAATGTTATATTTAATAATAAAAATAGACGTACAAGACAGTTTTTTGGAAATTTAAATTAAACTAATCGTTGATCTATAAGGATGATGGAGTGTTAAGTTATATGCTAACAGATGTGTTAAAATAACACGACGTGAGCACCCCCTAGCGACTCGTATTGTATCTGCAATTTAAACGACAAAAAAATAAGGAGAAATCGGTAACGGAACTTTTATATGGTTTACACAAAATAATAATTAATGTTAGAAACCGATTTTATTGATTATCTCACTTTTAACCGTCAAGGTTTCAAAGTATGGCTCCTTGACCGACCGACGATTGAGACGTTGACCTGCTGAACCTTGCGCTCGACATGGTGTCCTGTCTGGCGTTCCTCTGAACCATCAACTTCATCCTGCCCTTGAACTTCTCCCCCACGAAGGCGTAGAGGACGGGGTTGATGCAGCTGTGCATCAGGGCCACGGAGTTCGTCACGACGATGGCCCTGTTGACGGACCTCCTCATGGCGCAGTCGAAGGGGATGAAGTCCCCCCGCATGAGCGTGTCCACCATCAGGGTGAGGTGGTACGGCGTCCAGCAGAGGAGGAACGCGATCACCACGGCGATGATCACTCGCATCGCCCGGTGCTTCTGGAAGCCGCGGGTTCTCAGCAGCCTGGCGATGGTGATGCCGTAGCAGGTCACCATGACGACGAGGGGGAGCAGGAAGCCGAAGATGTGTCGGAAGCCGCGGGTGGCGAACCTCCACGAGGACGAGCTGCCGATGTCGAAGGTCTCCGAGCAGATGAACCTCTCCTTGTCGGGGTCCAGCTTGACGGCGTCGTTAAAGAGCGCGGGGAGAGCGAGGGCCACGCCGAGGGCCCAGACCGCCGCACACAGGAGCCTGCTGCACATCCTCTGGTGCCTCTTGAGGGGGTCGCTGCTGCGCACGATGACCAGGTAACGCTCGACGCTGATGCAGGCCAGGAAGAGGATGCTGGTGTAGAAGTTGGCCTCGAAGGTGAGGCTGATCACTTTGCACATGAAGTCTCCAAAGACCCATCCCTGGATGACAGATGACGCCCAGAAGGGAATGGTCAGGGCCATCAAGCCGTCGGCGAAGGTCAGGTGGAACAAGTAGACGTCGGACGTGGTCAGAGTCTGGCGGCTGGTGATGATCACCCAGCCGACCAGGAAGTTTCCCGGCACGGCCAGGAGGAAGATGACGAAGTTGACGAGGCCCAGCACGACGGCCGGGGTGACGGCCAGAGGCTGGATCTCGCATGGTAACGTCTTGGGATCCACGGTGAAGACACTTTGGTTAAGGTGCACGGTTTCATTGAGGAGATCCCAATAATCCTCGTCGAAGTCGATGACGATTGACATGACTGTGGCAGAGGGAGAACTTCTTAAAAATCTACTTAAGTAAACAACATTTTTGTAGATAAAATGTATGATTTATTGCAATAAATGAATAGAATACGGACCTACCTCGAGTGATGCATCCACTTTATCTAGTGAGATATGTTTGACCCTCATGACGTCTCAGATGTTACTTCGTCAGAGTGAGCTGACTCAATATCCTGTTCGACTTCCCAGAAAGGATTGCACCTGCGTGCATCAGCGTCAAAGTATTTGTTTATGACACCCTGGTTTTATTGGGGGGAACATTTAAAAAAAAAAGTTGTTATTTTGGTACCAGGAGATTTTGTTTTACCAGGAGAAAGACCTCTGGTTTAGATACTCAGAATGAGTTCTAGTCAAGAACCACCACGCTTCATAAATGTTGCAAAAGGACCTGTTGTTCTGAGCAAGAAACACTGTCACAACAATGTTTTGCATCACGACATAGGTGTGTTGTATTTCTACTTTTAGGAAGAACTGTCTTGATTCCATTTCACAAGTGAATGTCTAACTCAGTGGTCCTCAACCACCGGGCCGGGACCGGTTCATGTGGTATTTTTTACAGGGACCGCATATAAATTTAAGAAAATTGTTTATTTTTTTTCAATTATTACTGTCTTAAATGTATTTTACTTTGAAAAAAGACCCAATTTTTTTCATATAAAGTCATATTAAAAAATGTGTCTCTTGACATGTCGAGGCGAAAACAAGTCTGTAGAGAAAATCGGTAAAACACAAACTCTATATGGGACAATCTTGGGGCTCCTGCTGATTTAGAGCTCTGGTGAGATATAGTTTTATACTTTTAACATTGCTGTTTTTTGCAGGTTGTGCCATTTATTTTTTATTTTTTTAATTGTAGGTCATTTTAACAGGTCTGTAGTGCAAAAAAGGTAGTGAACCCTTGGTCTCACTCGTCTCAATCTTTGAATAGATGTAAAATAAATTAAAACATATGATTCTTAGTCAGATGCAGACGGACTATGCTTCTAATTGACGATCAGATCCATATAATCAGTAAAAATAATAATAATATATACAGTGGGGCAAAAAAGTATTTAGTCAGCCACCAATTGTGCAAGTTCTCCCACTTAAAATAATGACAGAGGTCTGTAATTTTCATCATAGGTACACTTCAAATGTGAGAGACAGAATGTGAAAAAAAAATCCGGAATTCACATTGTAGGATTTTTAAAGAATTTATTTGTAAATTATGGTGGAAAATAAGTATTTGGTCAATAACAAAAATTCAACTCAATACTTTGTAATATAACCTTTGTTGGCAATAACAGAGGTCAAACGATTACTATAGTCTTTACCAGGTTTGCACACACAGTAGCTGGTATTTTGGCCCATTCCTCCATGCAGATCTTCTCGAGAGCAGTGATGTTTTGGGGCTGTCGCCGAGCAACACGGACTTTCAACTCCCTCCACAGATTTTCTATGGGGTTGAGGTCTGGAGACTGGCTAGGCCACTCCAGGACTTTCAAATGCTTCTTACGGAGCCACTCCTTCGTTGCCCGGGCGGTGTGTTTGGGATCATTGTCATGCTGGGAGACCCAGCCACGTTTCATCTTCAAAGCTCTCACTGATGGAAGGAGGTTTTGGCTCAAAATCTCACGATACATGGCCCCATTCATTCTTTCCTTAACACGGATCAGTCGTCCTGTCCCCTTAGCAGAAAAACAGCCCCAAAGCATGATGTTTCCACCCCCATGCTTCACAGTAGGTATGGTGTTCTTGGGATGCAACTCAGTATTCTTCATCCTCCAAACACGGCGAGTTGAGTTTATACCAAAAAGTTCTACTTTGGTTTCATCTGACCACATGACATTCTCCCAATCCTCTGCTGTATCATCCATGTGCCCTCTGGAAAACTTCAGACGGGCCTGGACATGCACTGGCTTAAGCAGGGGGACACGTCTGGCACTGCAGGATTTGATTCCCTGTCGTTGTAGTGTGTTACTGATGGTAACCTTTCTTACTTTGGTCCCAGCTCTCTGCAGGTCATTCACCAGGTCCCCCCGTGTGGTTCTGGGATTTTTGCTCGCCGTTCTCATGATCACTTTGACCCCACTGGATGAGATCTTGCATGGAGCCCCAGATCGAGGGAGATTATCAGTGGTCTTGTATGTCTTCCATTTTCTGATAATTGCTCCCACAGTTGATTTTTTCACACAAAGCTGCTTGCCTATCGTAGATTCACTCTTCCCAGTCTGGTGCAGGTCTACAATTCTTTTCCTGGTGTCCTTCGACAGCTCTTTGGTCTTGGCCATTGTGGAGTTTGGAGTCTGACTGTTTGAGGCTGTGGACAGGTGTCTTTTATACAGATAACGAATTTCAAACAGGTGCCATTAATACAGGTAAGGAGTGGAGGACAGAAGAGCTTCTTAAAGAAGAAGTTACAGGTCTGTGAGAGCCAGAGATCTTCCTTGTTTGAAGTGACCAAATACTTATTTTCCACCATAATTTACAAATAAATTCTTTAAAAATCCTACAATGTGGATTCCTGGATTTTTTCACATTCTGTCTCTCATAGTTGTACAAGTGTACCTATGATGAAAATTACAGACCTCTGTCATCATTTTAAGTGGGAGAACTTGCACAATCGGTGGCTGACTAAATACTTTTTTGCCCCACTGTAATTTGTAATAATTTACAAACCAAAGAATGCTTTAACATATAACATATATTTATTGTTTTTTCTTTTTTGGAATTTCTAAGAATAGGGAGTGTCCGTTTGTGTAATTGTGGAAAGTAGTCAGAAAACCACATTTTCAACATTTAGGCAACATAATTTGCAGTCACATGTTCCACCTGATATTAAACTATGGTTTAAAGACATTATTTCCCGATTTCGGAGATGTTGACTTTTCACCCATTTCTCAACTTTCTGTATTCAAAATACATGAAATTTTCTACATTTTTTTGAGGCTTCAGAAAACAACATCTTCAACATTTAGGCAACATTTATTTGCGTTCGCATCATCAGCCTGATATTAAACCCAGGTTTAAGGATATTATTTAGGAGACATTCACTTTTCACCCTTTTCTCAACTTTCTGTAGTCAAAATACGTGGAATTTTAAACTTTTTTTTGAGGCTTCAGAAAACTATATTTTGAACATTTAGGCAACATTTATTTGCGTTCACATGATCCACCTGATATTAAACTATGGTTTAAAGACATTATTGATGGTTTCAGAGACGTGAGCTATTCGTGAGTTATCTGTTCCGGTGAGCCAGTGTCGGTGTGTGTAGTCATGTCAAGTGTCTAGATTTTTGATTAACTTACTCATAGAAATTATTTGATTGTTGTTTTTTTTTGTAGTCGATGACCGGATTTATCGTTGACTAAAGTCATAACGTAGCTTGTTTATAACTCCCTCCCTTCACTTATGTTGTGCGTGCACCTGTACTGATGTTTATTGCTGTTAAAATATTTATTTAATTGTTATTATTGAGTTACTAAATTGTTTTTTAAAGCATTATTCATAAGCATTTGGTAATGTTTTGTTTTTTATTTAATTGTATGTATTCTTATTTTAGTTTTTATCTTTCATGTGTGTATAACTGGGACTACTTACATCAACCAATGTGGGAAAAAATAAAGATTAAGATTAGAAAAAATACAATTCTAGCAGTTCAGGTTAATGTTTGGCCAGTAAAACTCTGATTTTATAAACGTATGTCTCCTTGAGGTACGTACATGGTTTTAATTTTAAGATAAGTATGCGTGACAAAGCCTCTATTGTGAGGTTTAGACGTCTCAGACAGATAGGACATGTTGACATCCTCCAGGTCCTAATGTAAAAGTCAACATCTTTGAACTCGTAAATCACCTTCGCACACATAGTAGTAGCTTGAATCATCCCCACAAGAGTCACCATTGTAAGTGGATGGAATTTACTGTTGGATCAGTCAGAAGGTCTTGTTTTCTGTTAATGTTTCTCTTAACAAGTGTTTTTACAGTCGCATTACCGTCCACATTCCTTTGTGCAAACAAATTTGCATCACCGACCTTCCTAATGAAACCTCTTAGAACTGTTTTTAACTAGAAACACCAGTCTTTGTGCAAGCGTTTGTTGTTGGCCGCCGACTGTCTTTGAGTCATGTAGCCATTTTAGTTTTTATCTTTTTATGTCAAATCCACGCTCAACTTGTGTATAAGATGTTGCAGCTGCTTGCCTGTGTAGAAGAAGTATGAGAATCAGTGACCAGAACTAAATCAAACATTGGACTCTTGGCCATTTTTTTATATTCAGAGAAGCATTTGATGTGTCGCTTGTTACTCATTGATTTGCAATTAAATGTCATGCCAATCAAAAACCTTGTTAAATGTGAATTAAGTTCACATCCAGCAAAGTTATTTATTAAAAATATCTTAATACATGTACTCGATTTATTTTATTTTTATTATTATTATTATTTATTAATGCATGACGGAAAAAAAGATCACCGTGAACAAATAAGAGAAACGATAACGTTCCCATCAGACACACTTAATGTGGATAATAATACAAAACATGATTTCTTGTTGTTTTTTGGAATGTGTTCTGCAAAGATGTGTAACAAAAAATGGTAGCTTCTGATTTTAATTTCAAACAGGCAACAATACGGACACTCGGGGTCCTTGGTCTGAACTACGCGGAAGTAACAGGCGGAAAAATCCTCGGCGGAAACGGTCGGGTCTGTCAAGAGAGGAACTATTTGTTGGCTCCGAGAATTTCGCCTAGAAAACACCACCGGTTACCCCCTAGCTCACCCCCCCTGACTCCACTACTATGATCCTGTTAGAAGTCAACAACCGCATCATAGAAGAGACGCTGTCGCTCAAGTTCGACGGAGCTTCAAACGGGTGAGATCACCTGGCTAACATGCTAACATGCTAACACGGCCAACTACCAGCGCATTTAAAGTCATATACTGAGCGAAACTCGAGGAATTACGAATGCATGGGGTTGATAAAAAACCCAGAGAAGACGCACACGTCGTTGCTCGAGTCTAGCATATGGTCCCCGAGCGGTAGAAAATGAGATTTTTATTAGAAAAACAAGCTTATTTGTGTATGAGGCTGCCTGGAGCTGGGGTGTGTCTGCACGATCCGTGTCGAGCAGAATACCTTCCGACTGGAGCTTCTGTAGAAAAATGAACACATTGAACTGTTCGCTTTTATATTTTTAATAACATTTTTATGAAGTCCATCTCAGCTTCCTGATTTTAAAATGAATTTACCAAAGGTCCGAGTCGCTCTATTTCAATCCCCGGTTATTCCGATTTGATACTACAATCTATTAAAAAAGATGATATTTGTAATATTTCTACCGCCTATGAATGCCACTAATCTTATGGAATTGTCGAGGAAACTGGTTATTATTCGAATTGATAGAACACTGGTCTGTCAGCAAGCACTTCCGCATTCCTTAACTCAAGCTGAGTCTAGTCTATTATTATGATATACCTGGAGGTCCATTCACATGCTGCTCCGACAAGTTGTGGCAACATAGATGAGCATGTTTTTAGCTTGAAGGTAAAAAGAAAAAGAAGCACAGAGGGGATGATATTTGGTAGCTGTGCATGTAGAAATTATGCATTTTGTTTCTCTATATGCTCCAGATGAAGTTAATGAGATATAATAAACTGGTAATTAAGAAAGTTCAAATATATAATGGAGAAGAGAAAAATCTATATTATTTTCAATTATTTAACGTGTCCTGTTTCTGTAATGTAAGATGACATCAAGACTAGTTTACCAAGTTTCTAGACATTAGCACAATTGTATTATTAATGTCGTTTAAAACCTATATGTTGCCTGTAAGTATGTCAAAGCACCAACCCAACTCTTTCCAGTTGTTGTGATTATGTGTAGAAATAGATCTATTGGGCTTTGGCGTCTTGTTTGGTGACGTAGATAACAAGGTTAAATTGACTTGAATTTCTATAGGATCAACATTTAACTACTTTCCAATGTCCCAGAATTGATCCAAAAAAGGTTAATTCTAATTCTATTACTAAGGATTATTGTTCTTAAAATGGTCTGATCCTGTAAACGTATTAGAACCTTTCTCCAAATTAAAATAATGAATTTCTTTGTTTGCATGATCCACCCTAAAATTAAAATGATCATTTGTCTTTCCAGAACCAAACCAGAGGCTGTGGATGTAACGTTTGCAGGTGAGGTTATCTACCGAGTTGCATAACAACCTGTCTGCTGTTTGTGGGTTTTTTTTATCAGCGGGGATTAGAGTTTAGATTTTTTACACAAGCTAATACTTCTCCCAGATGAAAAACAAGGCTGCGGAGGTATACACCAAAAAAAGAACTTTGTTTTTATGGTCGATAATTAGCATTAGTACATGTTTTTCAGATATGTCAGATAGTTTTTAAAAGCAAGTTTAACCTATAAACGAAAAACTGTTAAACATGTATACGACTCAAGTCTGTGAAACTCATTTCAACAAAAATGTCATCAGTCAAAAGTTTAAATTTATTGTTGTAATTTTGATGTAATTATAACTAAATATCTTAAAAAATGGAAATGTTTCCACCAAAAAAACTTAACCCAGTACAATTAAAATTCTTATTTTTCTATTAATAACAGAAAAAAAGTGTTATAAAAAACACATCTGGCATCTGACAATATATGTTTGGTGTTAAAACGTTATCTTATTTAAAGCCATTATTGTTAGATAGAGCACACCTCAAAACCATATTGTTCTGAGATTAATTCAGTTACTGTCATGTTAGTTGTGATTCGAGGGTGTCTGACATCACTAGTCAAATACAGTTCATCATTTTACTTTTAGTGAAGTAGTTTGTCATCTAGGTGTAAATCAGCAAGAATTCACACCTACATGGCTGCAATATATAATGAGTTATCAGTAAGTACCACAGAAATCTAGATACACTATAAATATTTGCCTACACCAAGGCATTTTCATGTTGTTTTGCCTGGTTTTCCAATAACATTATTGACAGATTTCAATGTTACAAATGAAATATTAGTAATTGAACTGGTTGCTGTGTTGCATGACATATTGAGGGTGTTTTGCACTACCATCTGAATCCAGGAGTCTCTGGAAGGTTTATATGAAATAAACTGCTGGTGGAAATATGCACTCTCTGAGTACATTTTCAGTCATTCATTGAATTGTCGGAGTGTGTCAGTAAGTGGTCGTCTGTCTTTATAAGTGTCTTGTGGACAGCCAACATTATTCCAGGGTGTTCCCCCGCCCTCTCGGCCCAATGAACAAAGACAGATTTATTGCTAATAAATGGGGTCCAATATTTTTCTTTGCTTTTATTTTACCAGGCCATATTTTTGTTAACATGCAAGTCCTAATTATTTTTTCATCGCAGACTTCGATGGGGTCCTTTACCACATCTCCAACCCCAATGGGGACAAGACCAAAGTGATGGTCAGCATCTCCTTAAAGTTCTACAAAGAGCTACAAGAGCATGGAGCTGACGAGGTACATTTCACTGTATAAATAGTCAAATATCATTATTCAATGTCTGATATTGATGTTAGCCAGAATTATATGCCTAAAAAGTTAGGAGTGGTGTTCTTGTGAAAACAGGATTTTTATTTTATGGTGCCTGTATTAGCAGTGCTTGCCTTGCATATTGGTTTATACACAGCTGTTTTAAAAGAAGCTTGTAAACTTAAAGCATGTGAATCAGAACAGTTTGCCAGGATGGATGTCTGTGGCTGTGGTCTGTGGGTGTTTTTGGTTTTGCATGCTCTGTGTAGGTTCACGTTACCCTGAGAGAGTGGTCAGAATCGTACAAGTATTTTTTTTTAAATTCAGTTAAGCTAAATAACCTTTTTGCAGCACAGCTGAGGAAAAGGAAAGCTGCTGTATTGCTCAGCACTTAAAAACTCATTCCATAATCTCATATCCACTAAGTACGTTCAATGGTGCCATATAAACAATCTATCTGTAATTATATTATTATTATAATTATAATTGGAGCAAAGATTCCCCTTGTTTTTATTTTAGCGCACTTTGTAACTAACATTTGATCTGTGCTGAGGAGCTTGATTTATTGTAGCTTTTAATCTGTTTTAAAAAAAATTCTCCTTGGTTTGATGAACGCAGTATAAAATGAAACCGAAGTGGATTGTTTTCAACACACACGGGCAGTTTTTGTGTTTCCATGTAAGGAAGAAATCTGATGAGGAAGTGTGTTTGAATCACCGCAGGCAAGGAAGTGGGCTGACTGTGAGCCGCTACTCACTTTTGTTTCCTAAAGTGCCGAGCTCAGCAGTATGAGATCAGATGGCCAGTGATACAGATGCAGAAATAACAGGGTTCTTGCATAGGCGAGCACTGTACACTTGAAACATCCGTTTCCTGAATGTTTTATAAACTGAAGTAAAACTTTTTAATATAAAAAAAAAGTTGAATCTAAAAAGAAAATAAAACAGACTCCTGGTTACTTTTGATACACATTAATCTTGTGATTATTTGGAATATATATCAGATAATTACATTTTTTTTTTTTTAAGAATTGGTTTATTAAGAACAAAAAAAATGCATTTTTATCAAGTTTAGCGCATGTAAACCAGCCATGATTGGAAGTGAACGGTTATTAAGTCTTCAAGTTTTTTGTGCGCACATGTTTGTCCTGACACGTCAAAATGTTGCCACGTCTGTTATTCTTTTACAAAGTAAGTGAAGCTATTAAATGGTTAAGACTCATTTCAATGTTTTTATCCACTTTCTAGTTGCTAAAGAGAGCTTATGGAAGCGCCTTGGTGACAGCAGAGCCTGGTGAGTCCTTCTTGCATCATTAAAAATATGTATATTTAACAATACTTTGATCAGCCAAACCTTTACTACCATTGTATGTATGTGTGCCAACGTTATGTCTAATAACTGGCAGGGTCAAATACACGCACATGGACCCAGTCTTTCTCTGCAATGTTATTTATTAATGTTAGGAAATAGAGTGCAACCAACCCCCTATAAATCTATTTACAGGAAATATACCTTACATAGATCCAAGTTCCTTCAAAGGTCAAATCACATTTCTACCTCAAAGATTGACATCACAGTGAAGCTCCATTGACTGTTCTCTATCATGTGGCGGTCATTGGTGATGAGATGTTTGAATCACTGGTATGACGGATTAAAGGTTTACTTTCGGAATTATAGCTGCCTTTAAACATGAACATTTCATTTGATTTTGGGTAATTCCAGCAATTTTGTGACATTAATGTCTGATTTATTTTTTTATTGAGAATATTTTCATTCACCTGTGACAACCAATTATAAACCTGAATTCCTACTCTTCCTACTTATTTTTCACAATTTCATCACCCCCTTAATCGCTGTTACAGCACTCCCTCACTCTACATACATACGTATATGTAAACCTTCTGAAAGTTCATACATTAATAAGCAACTGATGTTTTTTCCCCTCTCAGGCTACAATGTCTCTCTTCTCTATGACTTGGACAATCTAACCGGCAATAAAGAGGCGATGGTTCACCAGGCAGGGATGCTGAAAAGAAACTGCTTCGCCTCCGTTTTTGAAAAGTATTTCAAGTTCCAGGAGGAAGGCAAGGAGGGCGAGAGCAGAGCTGTGGTTCACTACAGAGACGACGAGTCCATGTATGTATGAGAGGTCGTCTCGGCTCGCGCCAGAGAATTAAATTCATCCTCATTATATTATCTTTTAGTTTTCCTAGTTAGAGATTAGTGTAAAGCAAACAACGTGTGTTGATCTTTTAAGGTATGTGGAGGCCAAAAAAGACAGAGTGACAGTTGTGTTCAGCACAGTGTTCAAGGACGACGACGATGTCATCATCGGGAAGGTCTTCATGCAGGTGAGAAATGACATCCGAGCTTTAAAACGGGCTTGTTTTGCTCACTGTCCCAAACCTGTGTCTGTTATGAATAGGAATTCAAAGAGGGTCGGCGAGCCAGTCACACGGCCCCGCAGGTGCTGTTCAGCCACAGGGAGCCGCCCGGGGAGCTGAAAGACACGGATGCTGCCGTCGGAGATAACATTGGCTACATCACTTTTGGTCAGATTGATTCTTGCTTTCTCGCTGGAGCTCTGTCGAGACAACTCGTTGAACTTGAATGTTTCATTCTCTCCCAGTCCTATTTCCACGTCACACCAATGCTAATGCCAGAGACAACACCATCAACCTCATCCACACTTTCAGGGACTACCTGCATTACCACATAAAGTGCTCCAAGGTGAGTCCCCTTCATCTACTAGTCTGGTTGTGTGAAGTTTCCTGACACCATTTGTAGTGACCGTGGAAAAGAGCTTCATTCCGACAATAAATAATTCCTCAAACCCTGTTATTTGTTAGGTTAACTTTGTCCAAGGCCTTACTAGAGGTGGTTGATCTGTTGATTATTGAGGTGTCGATTTAGGCGTCAACAAAGGTCTGCACAATGACTCACATTTTAATCATGATCGTGATGTTTGCTTCCATGATTAAACAAACCTGATCATCTAAGATTGTCACATTTAAAATGCGATTATCAAGCAATGTCACAGACTTGGTGCTTGGTTCTGTTTTTCTATTGTTAATTTTGTGTGTTGTCTTATTTAACCATTTAATTATTTTATTATGTACTGTATTAACACTGGCAATACGTTTCTGGGTTTTTTTCAACGAGTAGTCAAACAACCACTAGGGGGCACCACGTTGGGCATACTTCGTTGTAACTTCCTTAATTAACAAGTCAGTAGTTGACATAAGTTGCAGTGGTTTTATCAGACTTGCTGACTAGGTCAGAAAATTGTATAGTTACTCAGTTGATAATGATAATATAAGTTTTCTCCCAAGATCGTTTATAATCATGATTGTCAAACAATTATTGATCAGTAATAATTGTAAATCAGTTTAGTATTGTTTTCAATTACCTGAAAATATTTTTCCAGCTGGTATTGCAGCAGAGATTATGACCTCATTCACGTGACATCATGAAACCAGGAGAAATGAATGAGTTGTTGAGTTGCACACTGGTCACAGGAACGCTGTTCAATATTCTTCCAGGCCTGTGTTTGGAAGGTTTAATGAGTTACCTTGTGTGTGTTTATTGAGGTTAAAGCTCTGTGGATTTGACAGTGACTTAAGGAAAACCATATTTAAACATCACCTGTGAACTGTGCGTGCCATGATGTCTGGCGCTCCTTATTGTAACTACCATTTGTGAAGTCATGGTGTCCAGCTGACGACTTCCTGCTGAGCAAACGCCACTTATTAATGTTTACAGTGGAAAGAACCAGTTTTAATAAGTCATTTCTGAGTGACTCGGGTTTACTAAACAGACAATAGTAGAACTGCTTTGCATAGTTGGATAATGAAGGTTCGTTGTTTCTTTACGCTGCAGACAGCGTGGAGTCTCAGTGGGCGGATATTTAAACAAGAAGGAATCAAAACAATGGCGTCTTGTTTCACGCTGACATGGCTGTGATGTTAAAAGCATTCATGGGAGGATAAATTGATGAGTCGGTGTCTAAA
Organism: Callionymus lyra; assembly: GCF_982586985.1. Classification (NCBI taxonomy): domain Eukaryota; kingdom Metazoa; phylum Chordata; class Actinopteri; order Syngnathiformes; family Callionymidae; genus Callionymus; species Callionymus lyra. The sequence continues at coordinate 22,111,186 of NC_141822.1, read as the reverse complement.
GTGTGTTTTCCACAGGCCTATATACACACTCGTATGAGGGCCAAGACATCGGACTTCCTCAAGGTTCTCAACCGCGCCCGGCCTGACGCTGAGAAGAAAGAGATGAAGACCATCTCGTACGTATTTCACGTCATCTCGACCTGAAAGCATGTTCACTGCCTCTCTCGTGTGTGCGCTCTATCTCTGTGTGTTTGTTTTTGTGGTGTGTGTCCATGTTTGCATTCACTCTCTGAGCCTCCCATGAAGTTGGTCAAATAATAGAACTTGTTTATTGAGCTTGAGATGTGCCTCTGATCGTGACATATCTTTGTTCTGTGACTCATGTGTAACAAGTTGTTTCTGATGAACGTGTGAAGCTGAGAGCTTGTCCTCTCTCTTCCAGTGGAAAGACCTTCTCTCGTTGATGCTGAATCCGGTCAATGTTTCAAACCACCGTGGTTGGAACCAAAACGCCACGCTGCGACCCGATGCAACATTGGACAGTGACGGGAACTGTCCCACCCACCCCGGACCCCCCCACCCCACCTCTCCCTCCTCTAAAAGTGTCCATTCCTTTCTTTCTTTTAATCATATCTCCCCGAATAACGAACACGGCATTCTCTGCTCCGCATAGCTAGAAAGAATTATGAGTCCTATATAAATATATATATATGAAAACATTTTTGATACGATATCCTTTACTCTATTGGTACTTTTGCATAAGATCTTCAGCCCCCTCTCCGTCCTCCGAGCTTCATGTCATCGCCATTTGGAAAAAAAAATAAAGAAAAAAACCACGTTCGGTTTTTGTCGTCTATTCTTTGAAGACAAATGGGTGATAGTAATTAACAAATTATGGGTTTTTTTGCAAGGAAATGAACTCCTGAAATCTATGAAAACATTTACTGGATTAAAACATCCAAGTATGAAACTTGGTCTATACCAAACATGGATTTTATATTTATATAGCCTTATTTCAATTAATAGGAAAAATAATTATTGTTTACTTCATAGATTATAACTCTCATAGAAATGATGTCTTTTGAACATTGCTTTTTAAAATAGAGATGTCCTTTAGTAGGATATTTACAGACTAGGCTACATTTGCCATGAAGGAAGACAATTACAAAAAGAGGAAGCTAGGAATTAGTTATTTTAAAAGCTGCGATTGGTTGATCCTAAAAGCCTAATGGAACATATACTTGTGATAATGTGAGGTTTCTTTAGGAAAAGCTTTTATCTTGACTTTGTTATACTTTTTAAAGAAAATTCTAAGATCACATCATGATTCTAATACAATTTTTAGAATGTAGTCAAAGTAGATTTTTCCTATTTGTAACTGAACACCAAAAATAAATAATTTCCCATAGATGGAATTATGTGCATTTTCAAGCCATGTGTTGACACAAAAGCTACATTTTAGTCGTAACATTTTTGTTGTGTTGTAGGAACTGTGGTGTGAAGTCAGACATTCTTCTGCAAATATCACATAGATTGACTTCTGTAGATATGTATTGGGCAGAAATGTAGATGATTTCTCAGCATGTTTGTATGATAGATGCAGAAGTGACATATGGAGAGACAGTTTGATGCATTTCTACAGCATCTACCAAAAATATATTTTGTCTCTTTTGAGATATCTTTCAAGAGAGGAAGTGGTTTTCTGTATGAGGAAGTCACGAGCACGAGTGTGAGAACTTCGAGACGGTGCTGACGTTCAGTTGCGTCACCGGAGAGGTCCAAGTAAAATTACTGGAGACTCTCAGACTCTTCTTGCCATGTTTATGGACAGACTTGGACAAGAGATCAAGATGTGAAGAGGAGAGTGAAGGCAGGGTGGAACACTCTGAGGAGGAATGTGGTAGAAGAGGAGCAGAAACAGTGAGAAGGAAGATTTATAAGACAAGCTGAAATGAGTCGAGTTGGAAGAGTCAGAGTTTGAGAATAGAAACGAGGTTAGACCAGAGGAAACATAGGAAGAAAATCATAAGGAACCAGATGAAAAGATTTTACATTCGCTCAGTTTTGTTTTTTTCTTTCACAATCGGACACGTGTCTTCAGAATAAAAGAAATGAAAAACGTTCATATTTTTAATTTCTTTATTTTCAATGATGTCACAGATTAATCATCAGATTCTGGTTTGCCACTACTCCTGCTTCTGCTCATCTTCTTTCTCAGAGTCAGAAGAGGAAGAGGAGGAGGAGGAGGAGGAGGAAGAGGAGGAAGAGGAGGAGGATGAAGAAGACTTTCTAGATTTGGTTTTGGGTTTTCTCTTCTTCTTGGGCTCAGCCGGGGCTACTCCGTTGGTCACTGGTTCACTTTGTTCCTCGATAACTTCCAGCTCTGCCTGAACATGTAACATGTTCTCCTCCTCCAGAGTTTCTTCCTTCTCCACCAGAGGCTCCTCGCGGTCAGGCTTGCTCTGGTCTGCAGGAGGCAACAGGAGGAGAAAAAAGTGATCAACACATTCTATATTATTAACATCTGTCCTCAGCTGTGATTAAAGTTCAGACTTTAATTAAGACGTGAAGATGAAAACCAAGAGTGAGATGAGTGATTAAATCAAAGGAGTGTTTTTTCAAATCACATTTAATCAGGTGACATGCATTTGTAAAGTGTGGTGAAAACAATTTAAAGAAGCTCAACAACACACAACCTTCATGGCCTTTAAATGATTTATTCAGACTCAAACATTTTCGATTTCATTGACGATCCCTCCAAAGATTTTTTGTTTTGTGGATTGAAAAAAAATCCAATTTGTGGAAGAAAATTTTAAATCCAATTATCAGCTTAATATAATACTCACCTTGTTGCACAGCGTCTTCCAGAGTGAACTCCATGCTGCCAGAGAAGAAGAAAACACCGACTTGTGCAAGTGTTCAACGCTTTTTTGTTCTTGGGTTTTGTGCAAAATTACATATTTCAACACACATTTTTTTGCTCTTATTTTGAAGCTTTATTCCTCCCACACTGTTTACAGTTGTACAGTAGTAGCACAGTACAAGATGCTATTTTGAGATGTTGTTCTGGTGGTGTGTGTATTCCTCACCTTTCAGCCTGACTCATCATGAGCTCCTGGTAGTTGTTTATTTCCGCCTCCAGCATCAACTTGACGCACAGCAGGTCTTTGTTCTTCTCCATCTGGCTCCCCAGGTGGGCCCTGACCTTCTTCAGCTGGTCCTCCAGGCTCAGGATCCGCTGGTTCAGCGGCACAATCCTGTGACTGTAGTCCATCTGCGTGGACCTCAGGTTCTCCTCCAGGTTACGGATCTGAGGGTGTGAAAGGTTCAAGTTGTGATTGTAGAAGTTTTCTCTCTAAGAATTTAATTCCATTATTTCTAAATTGCAAGGTTGAATTTGATTTGTATATAATTGAATTACAACATTTTATTTATTTTTTAATTAATGTTTTTACACATGTAGATTAATAATCTCATTCAAATATATAAATTAAAACGTTCTATATTAAAATATTTTTATTCATATCTTATTCGATTTAATATTTAAATGTCGGTTTCAAACAGCCAACATGTTATATTGAAATTCAAAAGCTACTAAGTTTCAGAATGAATTAGCTTTCTTTTTTACAAATACAGTTTGAAATTTAAGTTCCAATAATTTAAAAATACTTTTATTAATTCTATATTGTTGGTGCAAAAATACTCCATTTAAAAGGCTATAGATAAAAAATAATAAAGAATTTAGAAAATGTATTTTGAAAAAAAAAACATGTTAACACATATTTTGTAGACGTTATTGAATTAAATTTATAAATATTTGAAAACAATATTTCAATAAATTAATGAATTGAATTGATAACTCAACCCTTCAATATCCTGATGCCACTGATACACTTCTAGTTTCCTAACCCCCCACACCAGAACAACATAAAACAACTGGTCCACTAAGATCCTAACAGAACCAGAGCTGTGGCGCCAGAGAGGCCCACGAGAGTCTGGTCCAGAACGCCTGTTCACGGTAATGATAAGGTGGTGAGTCCGGAATGCTCGTGAACAGAAAAAAATCATTCCTCACATACAGTTGTTCTCTTGTTATCCTTCCCTCAGATGTTCTGATGCACATGATGAGTATCATCTCAGATATATGTAGTAACATGTGGAGAACATGGTCATTATCCTGTCACACCTGCAGCCAAACACCTGCATCGCAGAGTTTGTGTTACCATGGTCTGGCGAGCCTGGAGCTTGATCTCCAGCTGCTGCCTCTCTCTGATAATATTCCGGAGCTGGGTCTTCCCAGACTCCAGGGCCTCGCTGTTCTGGGCCTGCTCCAGCTTTATGTCTTCAAACTGGAACATGAAAAGTAGGAAATGAGAACAAGGTAGAGGTAAAGTGGTGAAGTAAAGAAGTCTGTGGAGCACCTTGCAGTCGTACCACTCCTCCGTCTCCTTCTGGTTCTTGTCGGCAAGTGTCTCGTACTGTCTCCGGATCTTCTGGACCACATTGGCCAGGTTGGAGTCCCGGGAGTCAATCTCCACGATCACCTCGGCTTTCTTGACCTCCTCGTGGAGCTTCTCCACGTCCTGGTCCAACACACACGCAAAGAGAGATGAGCTTCTGACCTGGTGAGAAGAGAAGTTCTCCGGCGTCACCTCTTTGTGCTCGTGTTCCAGTCGAGCCAGTTCGTCCTTCAGCAGGTGGATCTCGCTCCGGGTCTGCTCGTTGTTCTCCTTGGTGTCCGCGATGTTCTTCTTCAGCTCCACCACATCGTTCTCCACCGCCTTCCGACCTTTGACCTCATCTCTCAGCCTTTCATGAAAGATGTGAGTTTACCGATGGTGGCAGTAATAACGTGGTTTATTCTGGACTATTCACAACAGTAATGAACCAGATATAATGCAATAAAATGGCAAATAAAATAAATAAAAACAGTTTTTTAACCCTTTAGTCTTCGTGTCACCTTGACCCTGAGATAACACAAGGGCTAACCTCTTCTGTGGAGGTTAGCAAATGAATATAAAGTTGAATGTGGAAGTGTATCAGTGCAATCAGATTGACTTTAACATTTCAAACGTTAAAACCTTTTTTATTTATTTAAAAATGTTTTTTAAGCCTTTCATTATTTTTCTACTAAGTAATTTTATAATATCTATTTTGAAAGAATACATTTGTTTTTATTATAATCATAATTATTGTTATATATTTGTTCTATATATAATGAAAATAATCCAACATTTTCAAATTTAATTTATTTATTAATTACACGTATTCAATTTCCAATAATTCTAAAATGTATTTTCTAATTTCGATAGTTTTAAATTCGTATACTTTTCACTTATTCACAATAAGGATCAGAATCACAGTGCCAGACAAAAGAAACGTGATCGTCTGCGCTTCGCATAAAGACTACAAATTAAAAAAAACCATGAGTTTATTTTTTTTAAATACATATGTTTGAATCATTGTAATACACCTTAACACAACATAAATAAATCTTTTTTTTAATCAATTGTTGATCTTAGAAATTAGCCAAAATGTCTGAAATAAGCTCCTTTGTGAATCTTCGACTGAGTCTTATATTTAGAGATTTTTATTTTTTCCTCCTCGCAGGTCAAAGTGCTATCATGGATAAGGAGGTGACCTCACTTGTTGAGCAGGTCGTTGTTGGCCAGCTTGGAGTTGTCTATCTGCAGCAGCAGCTCAGCATTGTTCATCGTCACGTACTTCACCTGGAATTAAAAATATAGAATATATAATAAAAAAAAACCAGAAAATATTAAGAAACACAAGGTTGACAAAAAAGAGATGATCTGACCTTGACCTTCAGGTCACTGAGAGGCTTCTCCACCTGGTCCCAGTCCCGGGCCACCGGGACCCTCCTCTTGGCGAGCACGTCATCGATCTCCCGCTGGAGCCTGGAGTTCTCCTCCTCCAGCTGCTTCACTCGACCCAGGTACCCGGAGAGCCGGTCGTTCAGGCCCCGGAGGGTCTGCTTGTCGTCCGCGGGGGGCCCCTGAGGCGCGGCCGGGGGGGCGGCGGGTCTCGCGGAGTCTCGCTCGGTCTCGTTGCGCAAGACGTTGCGGAGACCCTCCAGACTGGACACCGAGGCCCGGGCCCCTCTTCCTCCTGCGCCCCCGAACATGCTGGCTGCGGTGTTGGACGGCATGATGGCGTGAGTTTGGACTTTAGAAGGTAATAATACTGTGAGCATCAGGCGGAGGGTCTTTATACCAGGGTTCACCCCTGATGTCGCAATTCACCCCCAAACACGCCCCCAAAATCCTGTTCTTCAAGTCCACCTTTTTTATTAGATGTTGCATCTTCTGACTAGGATTGGACGGTGGGTTGCGGGGGGAGGTCACAGGTGAGCTCAGTCCACCCTATTTAAAAAGCACTGGTTCGGAGCTGAAGACACTCACCTGGTCAGCTTCAGAACCTGCTCCTCATCCTCACCTCGCGGACCATGTCGTACTCCAGCCAGTCCTACACGCCCGGCAGATCCGGCCCTGCTAAAAGTTCCCCCTCCAGGGTCTCAGAGAAGGACGACATGGTCGGACTCAACAACAAGTTCATCATTCTCATCGACAAGGTTTGGATTTTTTTATTATTGTTGTTACTACTAATGTAATTATTATAATACTAATTATTATTATCTAATTTATATTAATTAATATTATAACTTTACAGTTAAGAAACGTCAGCATTTACTTCTTTTTTTTTTATAGAAAGCACTGTGAAAATAATATTTAAAATAAATAAATCAAAGCAGTGATCATCTACAAATCTGACGTATTGGCGAATCGGATGTGAGAAAAGTACACAATCGATATTTATTATTATTATTATTATTATTTCAAAACTATTATTTGACATCATTTTTCTTATACATTTTTCCACTTGATTATTAAAATGCAAGCTATTTTCTTTTATGAAGATTAAACCTCTTAATGTATATACTTTTAAAATAACCATTATCTTGCATCTCCTGTGATCGATCGTTTTGTTCAATGTTGAATTAATTAATTTGTATTTATTTGTTAAATTCTTCCGTATATTTCCTCCCTATATACTGTAACATTTAGTCCTTGAAGTTCAGAAAAATCAACGTTTTCTTTTTACCCCTTTCCTTTTTTTTAAAGCACCGAGGAATGAATTAGTTATTCTTTAAGGAACAATAAACGAATAAAAACACTGACATCTACAAACTTGTGTTTTGGTGAATCCGATTTGAGAAAAGTACATAAATATGCTCGAGAAGAAATTGTTATCTTTGTTGCATTAACAAAACCAACCGCCAGATGTCACTACATGCATAACCTTTAGTTTTATGTAAGTACAGGTTAAATTAATGGGTATTTATTTATCTATTATCAGTACTTCATTTTTCACATCATTTTTATTGTATATTTTCTTATATGATAGCTTGTTGCCTTTTAATAAGAAATATAATTGGAAAATCAATTAAACCAACAAAATCTAAAGATTAGGGGCGCATGTGTTGATATTATAAAAATAATACTTATTTAAAATGTATTAAATGTGGTATACATTCATTTAAAATTGGACATCAGGCTCTTCTACCTCCCTTTAGCCATCTTAAAACTGTGTTGTTCTCGGTGTTGTCTTGATCTTTGAAGTATGTACTGTTTTGAGTATTGTTTTGATTGTTAAAGCGCTTTGTGACCCTGGTCTCGAAAAGCGCTATATAAATAAATATTACTTACTTACTTACTTACTATAGGAGCTACAATTCTGGAATCTCTCTTACTTAGTATGTAATAAACATGGTTTATATTTTATTGTATCGTTTATTAAAAGTGTTTGCCTCCTTAGATGAAGCACTTGGAGGATGAGAACAAGAAGCTGGACACCAAGCTGAAGATCCTGAAGGGCCGCGAGGACTACGACGATAAGATCGAAGACCTCGTCAAGCATCACGAGGAAGATCTGAAGAGGCAGATCGACAAGTTGGTCCAAGACCGAGAGAAGCTGCAGGGGGAACTTCTTCAGAGCCAGGATGAGGTGGAGAACACCAGGAGCAGGTGAGGAGCTGAAGCTGATGTGTTGTCTGATGTTGTCTGATGTTGTCTGATGTCATCTACAGATACGAGGACGAGCTGCTGAGGAGAGCTGAGCTGGAGAATGACTTCATTCACACCAAGAAGGTACTTTTCATTAAGCACTGTCCTGTTATCCCAGGAGGGGGAAAATGATGAGGCTTTTAACAGTTTAAATCAATTGCTTGTATGACAATCAGTGCCCCCTAGTGGTCTCTGTAGGGAACAACAATGCTTTAAGAAGATTCACCAACCAAACATTATCATAGTCACTTCTATGAAACTCAAACTGTTTAAGTTCGATGTATATGATCAATAAAGTTAACAAAACATAAATTGGAAGCATAAGATCACGTTAATTGATTTGTTATTTATGTTCATTCTTTACTGAAATAACATGAATAAATACAGAAATACACAACCATCAAATTAGGTCAGAGCATAGCAGCTACATTTTTACAACGGTTAAGTTTAGGTGAGTTACAGCGTATACTGAAAAAAAAAGAAGAAGAAAAGCAATACAACGATATACGTTGGCATATTTATTTTGACGATACTTTATCGATATTAAAAAGCACTATATCCATTTTGTTTTCCATTATCCTTATTTAATTTTTGGCTTTCAATTCACATTTTATTTTGTAGTATATATTAATCAATGAAGTGTGTATAAAGTAGAATAGGTCGATTTAAAATAAAAAAGTATTAATTAACATCACACCGTGTGTTGCTTTGTTGTGATGCAAGTAAACTTCCAGCCGATAGATGGCAGCAGTCCTCACGTCACCTGCAGCTAAAGGAATGATACAATTCTGAAAGATCCCGACCTGACTGAGGACATGAGGATACAATTAAGGCTGATATTTGGACATATTTTGGATTTAAACTAATTAATTCAAGGTCTGTAAATTCTGCAACGCTAGAGTCAAGTACTCAGGAAATAGAACAAATATATCTTGGTTTCTACAGTATCACAATATATCATATCGGGGCCTGTGTATCCTGAGACTTATCACATGGTTCTTGCCAATACACACCTTATTACCAGCCTGACAGGATGTGTCCTAAATATGGTTATAACAGGAAGCAGATGATGGACACCTAGAGGCTGTGGACCTGGCCCTGGAAGCGGAGGATCTGGTCGGGAAGCTAGACTTCCTCAGGGTTGGCTACGATGAGGTAAATTTGTCCTGATTTGCATGTTTTTAAAAAAGTATATTATTCAAGTTTTAATTGTTTAGGAGCTGAAAGAGGTGGACAGTCTCATCCAGAACGAGACGGTGGTTTTACCCAACAGCAGTCCCAGGTCCCTGGACCTGGACGAGATCGTGGAAAGTGTCAAGGCTCAGTATGCCAACATGGCCGCTCGGACCAAGGACGAGGTGGAGCACTGGAACCAGAGGAAGGTCAGGAGGTGGTCAGGAGGTGGTCAGGATACGTCCGGGTCGGTTGTTTACATTGCGGATTTGTTTCCTGTCAGATGGATGTCATGATGTTAAAAGCAGGGAAGCAGGAACAAGACGTCCGTGATAATCGCAGGGACATCTCTGACATAACACGTCTCATCCAGAGGCTCAATAGTGATCTGGACCTCTTGGCAAGGAAGGTCAGATCCATACTCCTTCACCGCTGGAGGTCTTCTCGCTGACATCTCCGTGTTGTCGTGGCAGGAGGAGGCCTTGAAGAAGGACACGGTGGACACCATCTCGGAGAGCGATCGAAGCCTGGAGAAGGCTCGCGAAGACATCCTTCGGCTGGAGGAGGCCTTGAAGGCGGCCAAGCAAAACCTGGCAGGAAAGATCCGCGAGCACCAGGAGCTGATGAATCTCAAGCTGGCTCTGGATATAGAGATAGCCACGTACCGTCAGTTGCTGGAGGGCGAGGAGCAGAGGTGGGTCGGCGCATTAGGTCCGAGATTTTTAAACCAGGAAATCATGTTTTTGTTTATTCTCCACTTCTCTGCAGGATGAAGGAGCTCATGAGCAACACAGGTGAGAACATAAACTCCAGATTGTGTTGTGACACCGTTTAGAGATTTTTTTCAGTTGAAGGAATCGCAGGCGCATTAGTTATACTTATACTTAATTTTAATTAAAAAAAAAAATATTTCAATAAAAATAATGGATTCAATAAAAATACAGGAATAGAACCAAAAAGCATCAATCGAAAAAGTTGCTTACACCAAAATATCCCCCAAAAAGTTGCTTTAATAAGATAATATTTTCAATAGAAAATAAGTTGCTACAAAAAAGAATAATATTAAAACCGTTTTCTTTTATTGAATCATTTTCTGTGTGTTTGGGCCATTATGGGCCATTTGTTTCTTAATAAGTAAATCTTTAATAGGTGTTTCAATCCAAAAAGTTTTAAAGTCGTTTTGTTATTGACTTAAGAGGAAAAAGTTTTGAAGTATTTTTATTTTTTGAAGCAATTTCTCCTCTGATTGGATAGTAAAGAAACAAAACTACCTTCATAGTTTAAACACTCAAGTTCCATGATGGAATCTTCATCGCAGAGCAAAAACTGACACATCAGTTCCCAGATGTTGTGTTTCGGAGCCTGTTGCTGTTTTATTTTTTGCTATATGCCAATACACAGACCGTTTTTTTCTTCCAGTTGTTCTGGATTGATTCACTGTCATCATGGTTTCTGGCCGAATTGTAACCATTTCCGGGGGAAACACAAGCTTTTTGTCAACACAAACACTTAAATAAACACACAATCCAAGTTCGATTGTTGCTAACGTGACAGACTAAAGTGAATCATTTCTTTTGCTCAGATTTTTGAACAGATACCAGTGAAGATTCTGCCAAGGATCAAAATCTGTCGTGTCGAAGATAAACTGTGAACCTCAAGAAACATCTGCAACATCTGCCCACTCAGCTGTTATCCTCGAGGCTCCCAAATATTCCTAAAAATGTGCTGGAAGTTGTGTGACATAAACTGCAACATGTATTTAGTCTCTCTGAGCAAAGAGAGCACAGTGGTGTCGGAAACCTATTTTGTATCCAATTAACGAATTTGTGGATTTGGTGTTTAATTAGAAATTAACCTTAAATAATAAAAAATAATAAAACAAATGGTTGCTTTCTTTATTTCAGGTGAAACATACATATAAAAAAAGCCGTTCATTGTGATAGTGACTCTTATTATTATCATCGTACTGAAGCATCATCTTTTTTAGGGGTCAGTAGGTGGCGCCCTGTGTGAGTTTAATCGAAAAGCTGTTACAGCAATAGATTGTAATGCATAGAGTGACATCTAGTGGACTCTTGAAATAAAGAAACTGTTTAATGAAGCTTCCCGAGCTCATAAGAGTGACACCACTTCACTCTCAAATCAATAATTATTTTTCTTTTTTTTGGTTAAGGGTATGTCCCTTAAAGTTTAACCCTTGACCCAGAGACAACACAAGGGATACCACAAATTTGTTTTCGGGCCTCTGGGTCACCTTGACCCTGAGATAATGCAAAGGTTAAAGACAACTATATTAGATATAACTAATACTTTAAATTGACAGTGACAGGTAATATATTCTGTTATATATTATATAATTATATAATATATTATGTTCTTGTTCTTATTTTATTTTGATTTATTTTTTTGAGAAAATTGCTGTATTTGCTGTGGCTATTGGAAAAAAAACGATTTATACAATCAATAAAGTTCTACTTTACCTTACGTTACCTTTATATATGTCATTACCTTTTGTCATCCAGTTATTTTACCTTCATAATCCAGAGAGCTTCCAGAAATAAAGAATACACAGCAAAAGTGGTTTCAAAAAGCATTCAGCTTGAATCTCTGGCAACACAAAAGGTATTTTCTTGTCATTATACTGTAAGTAGCAAACAATAAGATTGTTCAGGGAATCAAAACTGTGTAACAAAACACTTTCGGACGGCAGTAACTTTTTGAGCGTCCGTGGATAAGAATAAGTGTCATCGTCATTTTCTCCTCAGTTTTCTGCAGTGTTGAACTAGAGACATGTCTTTGTCAAATAAAACACCCAGGTTTCTCAGGCTCTGTTTAGCAGTACTGACCCAACCCTGGATCCTTATCATCAGACGCAAAAATAAAATTCTATTTATACTTAATTTTATGTAAAAAAAAATTGATTTCAATAAAAATAATGTCTCCAATAAAAAAACTTGAATAGAACCAAAAAGCATCAATCAAAAAAGTTGCTTACACCAAAAAATGGCTTCAATCCAAAAAAAGTTGCTTTAATAAAACAATATTTTCAATAAAAAATAAGTTGCTACAAAGGAATAATATTAAAACTGTTTCATCAAATCATTTTCTGTGTGTTTGGGCCATAATGGGCCATTTGTTTCTTAATGATTAAATCCTTAATAGTTGTTTCAATCCAAAAAGTTTTAAAGTCGTTTTGTTTTTGACTTAAGAGGACTTTTTTTTTTTTTTTGGAAGCAATTTCTCTTCTGATTGGATAGTAAAGAAACCTTCATAATCTTAATACAGAGAGCTTCCAGAAATAAAGAATACACAGCAAAAGTGGTTTCAAAAAACATTCAGCTTGAATCTCTGGCAACACAAAAGGTATTTTCTTGTCATTATAATGTAAGTAGCAAACAATAAGATTGTTCAGGGAATCAAAACTGTGTAACGAAACACTTTCGGACGACAGTGACTTTTTGAGCGTCCGTGGATAAGAATAAGTGTCATCGTCATCAGAGAACACCCCCACTAGGCCAGATTAGTATTAATAACATTCTGTTACGTATTGGGCCTTTAAAACCTTTTTAAAATTTGCTTTAATTTTAAAATCTTCACGTCCTCGTCTGGTCTTCGGCGATGTGTGTGAGGGAAGTGGCTGCAAATGTTGAATTAGAAGTCGAAACTGAAAGTAAACAAATTGATTTAATAACAAGAATTTAACAAATCGTGACTAGGCTACACCTCTATATATTACTTCGACAGAAGGAGAGTCAAGAGAGAACTTGTGTCAAAAACAAACTCTGTCACATGTGGTCTACGACCGGACGGCTTGTTTCCTGGGCTGAGGAAGTGGAGGGGGCTGCTCTTCATCCGGCTGTGCGGGCTTCTGACAAAGATAGTTGAGATTTGGTTAGACACAGAAAAAATGGAGCATTAAATCACTATTGAATTCAAAGTTTACACTTTATCATTGAAGAGAAAGTTTAGATTATTAGTTCCTAATGTGTCTTCGTGACTTTTTCTCAACAATGCTGAACGTATCAGTGCATTTTGACAGAAATAGCTTAAAAAAATACCCCCCAAAAACGCACATGTGTTAGGTTTAAAACAAAACAAAGAGTTTAGAGCATGTACAAACTGATCCATAAGGTTTCCAAAACGATGTAGTACACATGACAGGCCTGAAGCAAGCAGTCCGCAGCGGGCAGGTGCAGAACGTTGTATTGGTAGCATTAGTGCTCATGTTTCATGAGTGTTTTGAGAAGAGCAGATCCAGGTTCAGTGTTGTAATAATAACACTCGGTCATTTGACCAAAAAGGCTTTTTTAGACACAGAACTTGGTGTGGACGTTTTTAAGCATGTTTTCTAAAACAGCAGCCAACAGGCTCATGAGTTTATTTCCCCCCCTTTTACACCTCAAAACTGCTAGGGCTGGGTCTCATGTCTGTGGAGAGTCAAAATGGCAGCTTTATTTAGCACCGGTTTATATAGTAAAAGTTTTGTCGATTCTTGCGACTTGTCGTCAAAGTATTTAATTTTTATACAACGAGACCCTTGGAGGTGGAGACAACTTGGATCTGTCAGTACACAATCAAATTACACAACTTTATTTATAGAGCGGGTGATATTGTCTCTCTTCTAGTCTCAAAGCATAGACTTTATGAAAGATAAGTATAAATAATAAATAATAAATAATTTGTATATAAAATGTACACAGACTCCATTATTTGTTTTCCTATTTATCTTTTCATTAAATCCCTGTTTTGAGACTCATCGAGAAAATACATTCTTAGCTATATAAATAATATTTAGTTTTTATGTTTTTTACATTTACTCTAAAACATCAGGAAGTTTTCTACAAGTGTACAATCAATTTAAACGTGACGCAATATTTAGCCCAAACTAGAAGCTTCTAAAATTCACTATGATCGTCGACACTTGATTTTCTGGAACTCCTGTTGTATTATCAGTTTTATCTTGACCTTTAAAGTATATATTTTATTGAATATTGTTTTGATTGTTTAATCGCTTTGTGACCCTGGTCTGGAAAAGCCTTTTACAAATAAAAATTACTTACTTACTTACAAACAAACAACTGTGTCATGTTTTCCTCTAAACTTCAACAGACATGATGGCCAACAAAAACTTTCCCTGGAACGTCTTATAGTGATCTTATCTAATGTAAATATTTCAAAGAAAAGACAGTTTTGTACAAACAGACACATACTGATGAGTACAATAGAGGTTCAACATCTATTTAAGACACACTTAAATCAAGTTGCCATTTAAGTTAAGTGCAAGAATACCTTTGCGTGATTCCGTGGTTTGGCCTGAGGAGCACTCTTTCTACTCTGGGACTTGTTCTGCTTCCCGGATGTGTGTGGTCGAGGTCCAGTGTTTCCAGCAGCTTGCTGTTGATTCTTATAGACCCGCGGGTGATGTTGACGTGAGGGAGCGTTGGTCCCTTGTTTCTGCTGCTCCGTGTTGGCCCACGTCAACCGGAACTCCTCTTCGTCTGTGAACAACAGCCACAGTACGTGATGGGTTTTATATTTTATTTTAATGGAGGCCAAGGATGTTCAGGACGTGAATTTGACCTTTGACTTGCATCTTCTTCTTGCGGATGATGATGATAACGATCAACAGCAGAACGAACCCTGACAGGAAGAAGAACGATTCAGCTTTTTTTTTTAAACACTGGATTTATTATCAGACACTGACTCATTTGTATAAACATTTTAACATTATTTACTCACTTGTATTATGTGTTTTAAAGCTGCCAATACATGTTTACAACATACATTCTTACATACTATTACCTGCATATTTTGAGGCCATGTCATTACACACATAAATAATAAAATATACATGTTATTTTCATTTTACAATGGATGCTTCTGGCATGCTAATGCTAATCCATAACATGAGTACACACTTTTCTCTGATGTCACTGTTCTGGGAAATTACCATAGTTTACTGTTGAGTTAATGTGTGATTAATTGCGACTAAAATATCCAGAATTTTCTTTTAATATAATTGACGTTTCCGTCAAAGCAGTTTTGGAGAATGATAAAAGAAATGCAACAACGTTTTTTATTCGATTGTTATGAACAGATTATTCATAAATTTAACAGTAATTATATCCTATTGATAATCAATAAGCGTTGATCTTACCTCCTCCAGCGCTCAGAATGTAAATCATGTTCCAGAAATCCATGCCAAGTAACAAACCTGTGCAAACAAATAATGATTGTTATAGTATTATTGTTATAATAATAATACGTTCCATTATAATTATTATTATCGTTGTTATTATCGTTGAAAAAGTATTGTCTGAACTTCTTAAAACACGTCAGGTTTGAAAACAACATCATGTACCGTCACCGTTGCTGTCTTTACCGTCCTCGGGACAAGAAGCTGTTGCAGGGTCACTGGTGGACTCGTTGACTGGGTTGGAAGCGCTGCAGCTGAAGGAACCCTCCTTCGCCTCGTCTTTGGTGAGCGTCAGACTGGGACTCCTTTGGGTTTTCATCGGCTGTTTATTCTTGTACCACATGATCGTCTTCTGCAACACCAGAGGGTGAGAAGAGAAGCAGTGACTCGTCCGAGCATCATGGTGTGTTTCACAGGACGTGACCCTTCAGCAAAGTCTGAAGAAAAGTCTCTTTGAAATAAACAAATCATTGTGTGTGTGTGTGTGTGTATCTATGGGTTTATGTGTGTTTTGTCTATGTGCGTGGATGTGATTTTTAAAATGATTTTGTGTGGCTTGTTGTCTATGTCTGTGGGTATATTGGTGTGTGTGTTGCAGTAAGAGCGTTTTTGCATGTGCGTGTGTGTTACTATAAGTCTGTCTGTGTTTTAATGTGCGTGTGTGTCAGTCTATGAGGTTGTGTGTTTATGTGTGTCTATGCACGTGTTCGTGTTTTTGTGTGTCTTTGTGTGTTTTTCAGTTTGTTTGTGCGTGTTTTATGTTTCTACAAGTGTGTGTCTTTGTGTCTATGAGTGTGAGACCTCCATGGCTTCCATAAATACATATGCAGTGGTGGAGGTTGTTCACCTTGACCCAGAGACAACACAAGGGATACCACAAACACATGTCTTTCCGGGCCTCCGGGTCAACTTGACCCTGAGATAACACAACCTCATTCTTGTTTTTGGAAAATTGCAAATATTCTTGAAATTGAATTATATGTACATATGAAGACTTTTAGACACTATTACAAACTAAAAATCCAGATTCGAAAGTAGAAAAGGGAAGGTTTGGCTGGTTTTGAGAACCTGATCAAGCCAAAGAAGCTTCTTAAGAATCGTATACATAGAGTCGCAGGTGGAACACTGAGGTCACTAACAACGCTGTTAGTAGAGTGCTTGAATTCAACATTTTATTTTTAAGCACTTTTAATTTGTAGGTTTTTTTTTAAATAATTTTCCTCATTTTACATGAATGTTTTTTTGTTTTTTTTTTAGAAATTAATTTTAAAATTCGACATTTAAAAAAAAAAGAATACTCGTAGAATTTGTTATTCTTATTCCAATCCAAAAAAAAAACATATTCTAAAACTCAATATATTTTTTATTCATAGTGTTTCAAAACAAATATTTAAATGTTTTTATAACAGTGCCACCAAATGCTATTGTTTTGAAATCCGCCATGACGAATTGACGCGCCAGTGCATCCACGTCGTCACATGATCGTCTGCGCATCCTGTGATTGGCTTAAAGTTTGAACAAGAAGATCGGTACTTTTTTGTAATAGTCTACAGGAACTATAATACCCACATCTTTTGTACTGAATTTAAAAAGGGTATAAATAATTATTTTTTAATTAATGTGTGTAAAATAATATTCATCCATTTTGAAAACATTTGTTTTATTTTAATTCAATTATTTAAAAAACTAAAACAAATTCCAACTTTCAATATACAAATGATTAAGTTAATCTATTGACTAGTAAACATTTAATTATTCAATACATTTTAACTTTTCAATACACCGTACAAATGATGAAATTAAATTTTAATGAAAAAAATATTGAAATATTGAAACAATATTAAAACAATGGCACAAATTCCACCGTTCACTCTTCTAATGGCACTGATATACTTCCATACCAGACTGATCATTTTGTCACCCACACACAAAAAACACGTATGCACACACACAAATACTCACATGCACACATACACAAATAATCGCACCTAAACAAAGTGTTTCAACAACTTTTCTTTTATCTGAACAAAAATGTAAGTAAGTAAGTAAGTAAGTCATTTTTATTTGTATAGCACTTTTCCAGACCAGGGTCACAAAGCATGTAAACAATCAAAACAATATTCAATAAAGTATATATTTTAAAGATCAAGATAAAACGTGCACATTTGTGTGTGTGTGTGCGTGCATGCGTATCATCTCGTGCGTTCTCTTACCTCTGTGGTATTACAGGTGAATTTGACCGACTTGTCTTGACACTCAACCATCACATTGGGTTTGGACACTCGTGCTGATCAACAAAACATCAACATCAATACTTTAACGTTCGATATCTGCTTCTTTAGACTTTCTTTTATTGTCATTGCACATAAAAAACACAGCATAGAGTGAATGTATATAAAAGAAAAGTATAAATATAAATATGAATAAGTTAAAAATAGTGCAATATAGCATAAACAGAATAAATACATAATGTTTTAAATATTGCATAGAATGAATGTATATAAAAAGTATACATATAAATATTAATAAATTAAAAAAAAGTGCATTATATAATAATAATATAATTATGTGTGTCTTGTGTGACACTGGGGCAGTGACTTACCAATAACACACACGTAGTAGCTTTTACCAACATTGATCTTTTTCCCGATGTTGTCGTAGACCTCTGTTGAGTAGAGGCCTGAATTTTTCACCTCAGCCTTCTTCAGTTTCAGCGATCCATCTGCATCCACGTCTCCAACCTCACCAACAGTGGGTGGTTCCTTTCCTTTCCGTGTAAAGATGGTGATTTGATTATGCTTCCATTTCAGCATTTGAGTGGGTTGTAATTTGTGATGCAGAGGCACGACGTACGAGTCCCCGATTAGAGCATGTTTGTCGCAACTGGGTTGGAAATCTTCAAGAAGAAGAAATAAAAGAAATGAGTCTCATAGAAATAAGATGAAACATGATGAGAAAAAAAGAAAATAGAGTTTAAACTGGATTTACAGTTTGTATAGTTTTTAACACTATTTACATCCATCATTATGTTTTCTCAGGGGCCACATTATATACTGTTAAATATTTCAAAACCTTTCATTAAAATCAACATTTCTCTTATTATGAGCTCAATATTTACTCTAATTCCTTTGAGGTAAAAGACATATTTACCAAAAATACAAAAAAAGAAAGCAAAAAAGTAAAAAAAAAATTAGGTCAGTAGGTGGCGCCATCAGTCTTAAAATGATGGGACGTTTCATTAGAACAGTTCAAAATAAAGGAAAATAGCGCAGAGACCCCCATATAGTTGGACTCTGAAAATAATGATCAATTTCAAATACATTTTTACAATTATAATATTAAAAAGTATTTATTACCAGATATTGTTTTTGTTGAGACATCTTTTGTGTTGAACAAAAAATAAAAAATGATCATACACCCTAAACAGCCTCATATTTTCACACACACATGCACAGACACACGTGAATGAAAAATAATAAATCAATAAAAGCAACTTCTGTTGAATTTTTCCAGACTATTCTCACATAGTTATTGAAGTTTTGAGGTGTTTTTCAACTCGCGTTGAATTAGAAATAATTCCATCCAACATTCTTTGTTCTCGATGTTTCGTGTTTTTGCTTCATTTATCAGTTTTAAATTGAGGAACCTATTCCTTAGACATCATATTTAATTTCAGTCAATAAGCAACAATATTAGTGTGTTGTACACTAGACAATACATGTTGATGTTAATAATTATGCATATGTTATCCATTATGTTTAACATTTATATTTAGAATGAAGGTTTATTCCTTTTTTCCTTTTTTCAAAATGAAAAATACTAACAACGATCAAGGTGGTTAACCACTTAACCATCTAAGCTCCGTGGACTTCAATTATATTTTCATCAAACATTTAATTTCAATGGAAACGAAACTCAATGCTACAGCCCGTGATTTACAATAAAGCTCCATCCTTAGCGTCACCGTCAACAGTTTAATCTATTTCCTTTAGGCTCTGATTTTCGGGGAATTCAAATGACATTTATGTGCCACGATGATATCGAAGTTGACCTTCTTTCACATACAGCACATTATTCAAGTTTAATCTCTTTATCTGCGGAAACTTTCTTTCCGTGTTTACAAAACTGATATTAATAGAACTCAGCAGATATTTCAATCTTGTTTCAAAAACTCAAAAACGTAATTTTAAGTTAAAGGCAGAATAAATTCAAATATCTTAAATCATTTTCTTCAGGTGAATCTTCCTCATTATGAAGTCGAATACCTCTTCCATAAACTTGTATAAATGTCATTTAACAACACATTTAACACATGCTTTCACACACACCATTTAAGAATAAATTCTCTCTATCACAGCTCGAATAATCATTTCTTAAAATTGTTGAATACCTGCGGCCGTTGTGAAGCAGACAAGGAGGAGAGCTGCATAACTCAGAGCTGCCATTTTGAACAATGGCCTTGCACTTCCTGTTCTACTGGCTGGATCCTACTTTCTCTGTCGTGTATGACAGGTGTGTTACAGGCGAGACGTGAACAAAAACACGAGAACATTCTAAGAAAAAAGAAGATTCTAGAGTCCAGAGTATTTGAGAAATGAGAAAAGAGACAGTGATTTAAGATAAAACTCTTGGTCTTTTAAGCGCACGAGTGGATCTATGGAGATAGGAAGTCTAAACAGTGGGTTTTATTTGTGAATGTTACATATGTGAATGAAGTTAATATCAAGGTATTCCAATATAACACGATCAACCGTGTCAAAGAAGTACGAAGGCGTTTTAACCTCCGACGGCTCTTACGAAAGGTTGGTTTCTGCTCTACTTGATGGTCCAAAGCCAAATGGAATATTTTAAAGCCATTTTGCCAAAGTTAGTTAATGCCGTCACCGTTGCTGTCTTTACCGTCCTCGGGACAAGAAGCTGTTGCAGGGTCACTGGTGGACTTGCTGACTGGGTTGGAAGCTCTGCAGCTGAAGGAACCCTCCTTCGCCTCGTCTTTGGTGAGCGTCAGACTGGGACTCCTTTGGGTTTTCATCGGCTGTTCATTCTTGTACCACATGATCGTCTTCTGCAACACCAGAGGGTGAGAAGAGAAGCAGTGACTCGTCCGAGCATCATGGTGTGTTTCACAGGACGTGACCCTTCAGCAAAGTCTGAAGAAAAGTCTCTTTGAAATAAACAAATCATTGTGTGTGTGTGTGTGTGTATCTATGGGTTTATGTGTGTTTTGTCTATGTGCGTGGATGTGATTTTTAAAATGATTTTGTGTGGCTTGTTGTCTATGTCTGTGGGTATATTGGTGTGTGTGTTGCAATAAGAGCGTTTTTTCATGTGCGTGTGTGTTACTATAAGTCTGTCTGTGTTTTAATGTGCGTGTGTGGATATTTTTGTTAACATGCGAGTCCTAATTATTTTTTCATCGCAGACTTCGATGGTGTCCTTTACCACATCTCCAACCCCAATGGGGACAAGACCAAAGTGATGGTCAGCATCTCCTTAAAGTTCTACAAAGAGCTACAAGAGCATGGAGCTGACGAGGTACATTTCACTGTATAAATAGTCAAATATCATTATTCAATGTCTGATATTGATGTTAGCCAGAATTATATGTTATATATATTATTATCTAATTTATATTAATTAATATTATAACTTTACAGTTAAGAAACGTCAGCATTTACTTCTTTTTTTTATAGAAAGCACTGTGAAAATAATATTTAAAATAAATAAATCAAAGCAGTGATCATCTACAAATCTGACGTATTGGCGAATCGGATGTGAGAAAAGTACACAATCGATATTTATTATTATTATTATTATTATTTCAAAACTATAATTTGACATCATTTTTCTTATACATTTTTCCACTTGATTATTAAAATGCAAGCTATTTTCTTTTATGAAGATTAAACCTCTTAATGTATATACTTTTAAAATAACCATTATCTTGCATCTCCTGTGATCGATCGTTTTGTTCAATGTTGAATTAATTAATTTGTATTTATTTGTTAAATTCTTACGTATATTTCCTCCCTATATACTGTAACATTTAGTCCTTGAGGTTCAGAAAAATCAACGTTTTCTTTTTACCCCTTTCCTTTTTTTTAAAGCACCGAGGAATGAATTAGTTATTCTTTAAGGAACAATAAACGAATAAAAACACTGACATCTACAAACTTGTGTTTTGGTGAATCCGATTTGAGAAAAGTACATAAATATGCTCGAGAAGAAATTGTTATCTTTGTTGCATTAACAAAACCAACCGCCAGATGTCACTACATGCATAACTTTTAGTTTTATGTAAGTACAGGTTAAATTAATGGGTATTTATTTATCTATTATCAGTACTTCATTTTTCACATCATTTTTATTGTATATTTTCTTATATGATAGCTTGTTGCCTTTTAATAAGAAATATAATTGGAAAATCAATTAAACCAACAAAATCTAAAGATTAGGGGCGCATGTGTTGATATTATAAAAATAATACTTATTTAAAATGTATTAAATGTGGTATACATTCATTTAAAATTGGACATCAGGCTCTTCTACCTCCCTTTAGCCATCTTAAAACTGTGTTGTTCTCGGTGTTGTCTTGATCTTTGAAGTATGTACTGTTTTGAGTATTGTTTTGATTGTTAAAGCGCTTTGTGACCCTGGTCTCGAAAAGCGCTATATAAATAAATATTACTTACTTACTTACTTACTATAGGAGCTACAATTCTGGAATCTCTCTTACTTAGTATGTAATAAACATGGTTTATATTTTATTGTAATGTTTATTAAAAGTGTTTGCCTCCTTAGATGAAGCACTTGGAGGATGAGAACAAGAAGCTGGACACCAAGCTGAAGATCCTGAAGGGCCGCGAGGACTACGACGATAAGATCGAAGACCTCGTCAAGCATCACGAGGAAGATCTGAAGAGGCAGATCGACAAGTTGGTCCAAGACCGAGAGAAGCTGCAGGGGGAACTTCTTCAGAGCCAGGATGAGGTGGAGAACACCAGGAGCAGGTGAGGAGCTGAAGCTGATGTGTTGTCTGATGTTGTCTGATGTTGTCTGATGTCGTCTACAGATACGAGGACGAGCTGCTGAGGAGAGCTGAGCTGGAGAATGACTTCATACACACCAAGAAGGTACTTTTCATTAAGCACTGTCCTGTTATCCCAGGAGGGGGAAAATGATGAGGCTTTTAACAGTTTAAATCAATTGCTTGTATGACAATCAGTGCCCCCTAGTGGTCTCTGTGGGGAACAACAATGCTTTAAGAAGATTCACCAACCAAACATTATCATAGTCACTTCTATGAAACTCAAACTGTTTAAGTTCGATGTATATGATCAATAAAGTTAACAAAACATAAATTGGAAGCATAAGATCACGTTAATTGATTTGTTATTTATGTTCATTCTTTACTGAAATAACATGAATAAATACAGAAATACACAACCATCAAATTAGGTCAGAGCATAGCAGCTACATTTTTACAACGGTTAAGTTTAGGTGAGTTACAGCGTATACTGAAAAAAAAAGAAGAAGAAAAGCAATACAACGATATACGTTGGCATATTTATTTTGACGATACTTTATCGATATTAAAAAGCACTATATCCATTTTGTTTTCCATTATCCTTATTTAATTTTTGGCTTTCAATTCACATTTTATTTTGTAGTATATATTAATCAATGAAGTGTGTATAAAGTAGAATAGGTCGATTTAAAATAAAAAAGTATTAATTAACATCACACCGTGTGTTGCTTTGTTGTGATGCAAGTAAACTTCCAGCCGATAGATGGCAGCAGTCCTCACGTCACCTGCAGCTAAAGGAATGATACAATTCTGAAAGATCCCGACCTGACTGAGGACATGAGGATACAATTAAGGCTGATGTTTGGACATATTTTGGATTTAAACTAATTAATTCAAGGTCTGTAAATTCTGCAACGCTAGAGTCAAGTACTCAGGAAATAGAACAAATATATCTTGGTTTCTACAGTATCACAATATATCATATCGGGGCCTGTGTATCCTGAGACTTATCACATGGTTCTTGCCAATACACACCTTATTACCAGCCTGACAGGATGTGTCCTAAATATGGTTATAACAGGAAGCAGATGATGGACACCTCGAGGCTGTGGACCTGGCCTTGGAAGCGGAGGATCTGGTCGGGAAGCTAGACTTCCTCAGGGTTGGCTACGATGAGGTAAATTTGTCCTGATTTGCATGTTTTTAAAAAAGTATATTATTCAAGTTTTAATTGTTTAGGAGCTGAAAGAGGTGGACAGTCTCATCCAGAACGAGACGGTGGTTTTACCCAACAGCAGTCCCAGGTCCCTGGACCTGGACGAGATCGTGGAAAGTGTCAAGGCTCAGTATGCCAACATGGCCGCTCGGACCAAGGACGAGGTGGAGCACTGGAACCAGAGGAAGGTCAGGAGGTGGTCAGGAGGTGGTCAGGATACGTCCGGGTCGGTTGTTTACATTGCGGATTTGTTTCCTGTCAGATGGATGTCATGATGTTAAAAGCAGGGAAGCAGGAACAAGACGTCCGTGATAATCGCAGGGACATCTCTGACATAACACGTCTCATCCAGAGGCTCAATAGTGATCTGGACCTCTTGGCAAGGAAGGTCAGATCCATACTCCTTCACCGCTGGAGGTCTTCTCGCTGACATCTCCGTGTTGTCGTGGCAGGAGGAGGCCTTGAAGAAGGACACAGTGGACACCATCTCGGAGAGCGATCGAAGCCTGGAGAAGGCTCGCGAAGACATCCTTCGGCTGGAGGAGGCCTTGAAGGCGGCCAAGCAAAACCTGGCAGGAAAGATCCGCGAGCACCAGGAGCTGATGAATCTCAAGCTGGCTCTGGATATAGAGATAGCCACGTACCGTCAGTTGCTGGAGGGCGAGGAGCAGAGGTGGGTCGGCGCATTAGGTCCGAGATTTTTAAACCAGGAAATCATGTTTTTGTTTATTCTCCACTTCTCTGCAGGATGAAGGAGCTCATGAGCAACACAGGTGAGAACATAAACTCCAGATTGTGTTGTGACACCGTTTAGAGATTTTTTTCAGTTGAAGGAATCGCAGGCGCATTAGTTATACTTATACTTAATTTTAATTAAAAAAAAAATGATTTCAATAAAAATAATGGATTCAATAAAAATACAGGAATAGAACCAAAAAGCATCAATCGAAAAAGTTGCTTACACCAAAATATCCCCCAAAAAGTTGCTTTAATAAGATAATATTTTCAATAGAAAATAAGTTGCTACAAAAAAGAATAATATTAAAACCGTTTTCTTTTATTGAATCATTTTCTGTGTGTTTGGGCCATTATGGGCCATTTGTTTCTTAATAATTAAATCTTTAATAGGTGTTTCAATCCAAAACGTTTTAAAGTCGTTTTGTTATTGACTTAAGAGGAAAAGGTTTTGAAGTATTTTTATTTTTTGAAGCAATTTCTCCTCTGATTGGATAGTAAAGAAACAAAACTACCTTCATAGTTTAAACACTCAAGTTCCATGATGGAATCTTCATCGCAGAGCAAAAACTGACACATCAGTTCCCAGATGTTGTGTTTCGGAGCCTGTTGCTGTTTTATTTTTTGCTATATGCCAATACACAGACCGTTTTTTTCTTCCAGTTGTTCTGGATTGATTCACTGTCATCATGGTTTCTGGCCGAATTGTAACCATTTCCGGGGGAAACACAAGCTTTTTGTCAACACAAACACTTAAATAAACACACAATCCAAGTTCGATTGTTGCTAACGTGACAGACTAAAGTGAATCATTTCTTTTGCTCAGATTTTTGAACAGATACCAGTGAAGATTCTGCCAAGGATCAAAATCTGTCGTGTCGAAGATAAACTGTGAACCTCAAGAAACATCTGCAACATCTGCCCACTCAGCTGTTATCCTCGAGGCTCCCAAATATTCCTAAAAATGTGCTGGAAGTTGTGTGACATAAACTGCAACATGTATTTAGTCTCTCTGAGCAAAGAGAGCACAGTGGTGTCGGAAACCTATTTTGTATCCAATTAACGAATTTGTGGATTTGGTGTTTAATTAGAAATTAACCTTAAATAATAAAAAATAATAAAACAAATGGTTGCTTTCTTTATTTCAGGTGAAACATACATATAAAAAAAGCCGTTCATTGTGATAGTGACTCTTATTATTATCATCGTACTGAAGCATCATCTTTTTTAGGGGTCAGTAGGTGGCGCCCTGTGTGAGTTTAATCGAAAAGCTGTTACAGCAATAGATTGTAATGCATAGAGTGACATCTAGTGGACTCTTGAAATAAAGAAACTGTTTAATGCAGCTTCCCGAGCTCATAAGAGTGACACCACTTCACTCTCAAATCAATAATTATTTTTCTTTTTTTTGGTTAAGGGTATGTCCCTTAAAGTTTAACCCTTGACCCAGAGACAACACAAGGGATACCACAAATTTGTTTTCGGGCCTCTGGGTCACCTTGACCCTGAGATAATGCAAAGGTTAAAGACAACTATATTAGATATAAGTAATACTTTAAATTGACAGTGACAGGTAATATATTCTGTTATATATTATATAATTATATAATATATTATGTTCTTGTTCTTATTTTATTTTGATTTATTTTTTTGAGAAAATTGCTGTATTTGCTGTGGCTATTGGAAAAAAAACGATTTATACAATCAATAAAGTTCTACTTTACCTTACGTTACCTTTATATATGTCATTACCTTTTGTCATCCAGTTATTATACCTTCATAATCCAGAGAGCTTCCAGAAATAAAGAATACACAGCAAAAGTGGTTTCAAAAAGCATTCAGCTTGAATCTCTGGCAACACAAAAGGTATTTTCTTGTCATTATACTGTAAGTAGCAAACAATAAGATTGTTCAGGGAATCAAAACTGTGTAACAAAACACTTTCGGACGGCAGTAACTTTTTGAGCGTCCGTGGATAAGAATAAGTGTCATCGTCATTTTCTCCTCAGTTTTCTGCAGTGTTGAACTAGAGACATGTCTTTGTCAAATAAAACACCCAGGTTTCTCAGGCTCTGTTTAGCAGTACTGACCCAACCCTGGATCCTTATCATCAGACGCAAAAATAAAATTCTATTTATACTTAATTTTATGTAAAAAAAAATTGATTTCAATAAAAATAATGTCTCCAATAAAAAAAACTTGAATAGAACCAAAAAGCATCAATCAAAAAAAGTTGCTTACACCAAAAAATGGCTTCAATCCAAAAAAAGTTGCTTTAATAAAACAATATTTTCAATAAAAAATAAGTTGCTACAAAGGAATAATATTAAAACTGTTTTATCAAATCATTTTCTGTGTGTTTGCGCCATAATGGGCCATTTGTTTCTTAATGATTAAATCCTTAATAGTTGTTTCAATCCAAAAAGTTTTAAAGTCGTTTTGTTTTTGACTTAAGAGGACTTTTTTTTTTTTTGGAAGCAATTTCTCTTCTGATTGGATAGTAAAGAAACCTTCATAATCTTAATACAGAGAGCTTCCAGAAATAAAGAATACACAGCAAAAGTGGTTTCAAAAAACATTCAGCTTGAATCTCTGGCAACACAAAAGGTATTTTCTTGTCATTATAATGTAAGTAGCAAACAATAAGATTGTTCAGGGAATCAAAACTGTGTAACGAAACACTTTCGGACGACAGTGACTTTTTGAGCGTCCGTGGATAAGAATAAGTGTCATCGTCATCAGAGAACACCCCCACTAGGCCAGATTAGTATTAATAACATTCTGTTACGTATTGGGCCTTTAAAACCTTTTTAAAATTTGCTTTAATTTTAAAATCTTCACGTCCTCGTCTGGTCTTCGGGGATGTGTGTGAGGGAAGTGGCTGCAAATGTTGAATTAGAAGTCGAAACTGAAAGTAAACAAATTGATTTAATAACAAGAATTTAACAAATCGTGACTAGGCTACACCTCTATATATTACTTCGACAGAAGGAGAGTCAAGAGAGAACTTGTGTCAAAAACAAACTCTGTCACATGTGGTCTACGACCGGACGGCTTGTTTCCTGGGCTGAGGAAGTGGAGGGGGCTGCTCTTCATCCGGCTGTGCGGGCTTCTGACAAAGATAGTTGAGATTTGGTTAGACACAGAAAAAATGGAGCATTAAATCACTATTGAATTGAGAGTTTACACTTTATCATTGAAGAGAAAGTTTAGATTATTAGTTCCTAATGTGTCTTCGTGACTAAAATTCACTATGATCGTCGACACTTGATTTTCTGGAACTCCTGTTGTATTATCAGTTTTATCTTGACCTTTAAAGTATATATTTTATTGAATATTGTTTTGATTGTTTAATCGCTTTGTGACCCTGGTTTGGAAAAGCCTTTTACAAATAAAAATTACTTACTTACTTACAAACAAACAACTGTGTCATGTTTTCCTCTAAACTTCAACAGACATGATGGCCAACAAAAACTTTCCCTGGAACGTCTTATAGTGATCTTATCTAATGTAAATATTTCAAAGAAAAGACAGTTTTGTACAAACAGACACATACTGATGAGTACAATAGAGGTTCAACATCTATTTAAGACACACTTAAATCAAGTTGCCATTTAAGTTAAGTGCAAGAATACCTTTGCGTGATTCCGTGGTTTGGCCTGAGGAGCACTCTTTCTACTCTGGGACTTGTTCTGCTTCCCGGATGTGTGTGGTCGAGGTCCAGTGTTTCCAGCAGCTTGCTGTTGATTCTTATAGACCCGCGGGTGATGTTGACGTGAGGGAGCGTTGGTCCCTTGTTTCTGCTGCTCCGTGTTGGCCCACGTCAACCGGAACTCCTCTTCGTCTGTGAACAACAGCCACAGTACGTGATGGGTTTTATATTTTATTTTAATGGAGGCCAAGGATGTTCAGGACGTGAATTTGACCTTTGACTTGCATCTTCTTCTTGCGTCTGGCACAGACACAGCAGATGATGATGATAACGATCAACAGCAGAACGAACCCTGACAGGAAGAAGAACGATTCAGCTTTTTTTTTTAAACACTGGATTTATTATCAGACACTGACTCATTTGTATAAACATTTTAACATTATTTACTCACTTGTATTATGTGTTTTAAAGCTGCCAATACATGTTTACAACATACATTCTTACATACTATTACCTGCATATTTTGAGGCCATGTCATTACACACATAAATAATAAAATATACATGTTATTTTCATTTTACAATGGATGCTTCTGGCATGCTAATGCTAATCCATAACATGAGTACACACTTTTCTCTGATGTCACTGTTCTGGGAAATTACCATAGTTTACTGTTGAGTTAATGTGTGATTAATTGCGACTAAAATATCCAGAATTTTCTTTTAATATAATTGACGTTTCCGTCAAAGCAGTTTTGGAGAATGATAAAAGAAATGCAACAACGTTTTTTATTCGATTGTTATGAACAGATTATTCATAAATTTAACAGTAATTATATCCTATTGATAATCAATAAGCGTTGATCTTACCTCCTCCAGCGCTCAGAATGTAAATCATGTTCCAGAAATCCATGCCAAGTAACAAACCTGTGCAAACAAATAATGATTGTTATAGTATTATTGTTATAATAATAATACGTTCCATTATAATTATTATTATCGTTGTTATTATCGTTGAAAAAGTATTGTCTGAACTTCTTAAAACACGTCAGGTTTGAAAACAACATCATGTACCGTCACCGTTGCTGTCTTTACCGTCCTCGGGACAAGAAGCTGTTGCAGGGTCACTGGTGGACTCGCTGACTGGGTTGGAAGCGCTGCAGCTGAAGGAACCCTCCTTCGCCTCGTCTTTGGTGAGCGTCAGACTGGGACTCCTTTGGGTTTTCATCGGCTGTTCATTCTTGTACCACATGATCGTCTTCTGCAACACCAGAGGGTGAGAAGAGAAGCAGTGACTCGTCCGAGCATCATGGTGTGTTTCACAGGACGTGACCCTTCAGCAAAGTCTGAAGAAAAGTCTCTTTGAAATAAACAAATCATTGTGTGTGTGTGTGTGTATCTATGGGTTTATGTGTGTTTTGTCTATGTGCGTGGATGTGATTTTTAAAATTATTTTGTGTGGCTTGTTGTCTATGTCTGTGGGTATATTGGTGTGTGTGTTGCAGTAAGAGCGTTTTTGCATGTGCGTGTGTGTTACTATAAGTCTGTCTGTGTTTTAATGTGCGTGTGTGTCAGTCTATGAGGTTGTGTGTTTATGTGTGTCTATGCACGTGTTT
Source organism: Callionymus lyra (assembly GCF_982586985.1). Taxonomy (NCBI): domain Eukaryota; kingdom Metazoa; phylum Chordata; class Actinopteri; order Syngnathiformes; family Callionymidae; genus Callionymus; species Callionymus lyra. The sequence goes on along the minus strand of NC_141822.1, from coordinate 22,081,551 downwards.
GTGTTTTTGTGTGTCTTTGTGTGTTTTTCAGTTTGTTTGTGCGTGTTTTATGTTTCTACAAGTGTGTGTCTTTGTGTCTATGAGTGTGAGACCTCCATGGCTTCCATAAATACATATGCAGTAGTGGAGGTTGTTCACCTTGACCCAGAGACAACACAAGGGATACCACAAACACATGTCTTTCCGGGCCTCCGGGTCAACTTGACCCTGAGATAACACAACCTCATTCTTGTTTTTGGAAAATTGCAAATATTCTTGAAATTGAATTATATGTACATATGAAGACTTTTAGACACTATTACAAACTAAAAAGCCAGATTCGAAAGTAGAAAAGGGAAGGTTTGGCTGGTTTTGAGAACCTGATCAAGCCAAAGAAGCTTCTTAAGAATCGTATACATAGAGTCGCAGGTGGAACACTGAGGTCACTAACAACGCTGTTAGTAGAGTGCTTGAATTCAACATTTTATTTTTAAGCACTTTTAATTTGTAGGGTTTTTTTTTTAATAATTTTCCTCATTTTACATTAATGTTTTTTTGTTTTTTTTTAGAAATTAATTCTAAAATTCGACATTTAAAAAAAAAAGAATACTCGTAGAATTTGTTATTCTTATTCCAATCCAAAAAAAAACCATATTCTAAAACTCAATATATTTTTTATTCATAGTCTTTCAAAACAAATATTTAAATGTTTTTATAAAAGTGCCACCAAATGCTATTGTTTTGAAATCCGCCATGACGAATTGACGCGCCAGTGCATCCACGTCGTCACATGATCGTCTGCGCATCCTGTGATTGGCTTAAAGTTTGAACAAGAAGATCGGTACTTTTTTGTAATAGTCTACAGGAACTATTATACCCACATCTTTTGTACTGAATTTAAAAAGGGTATAAATAATTATTTTTTAATTAATGTGTGTAAAATAATATTCATCCATTTTGAAAACATTTGTTTTATTTTAATTCAATTATTTAAAAAACTAAAACAAATTCCAACTTTCAATATACAAATGATTAAGTTAATCTATTGACTAGTAAACATTTAATTATTCAATAAATTTTAACTTTTCAATACACCGTACAAATGATGAAATTAAATTTTAATGAAAAAAATATTGAAATATTGAAACAATATTAAAACAATGGCACAAATTCCACCGTTCACTCTTCTAATGGCACTGATATACTTCCATACCAGACTGATCATTTTGTCACCCACACACAAAAAACACGTATGCACACACACAAATACTCACATGCACACATACACAAATAATCGCACCTAAACTTTTCTTTTATCTGAACAAAAATGTAAGTAAGTAAGTAAGTAAGTCATTTTTATTTGTATAGCACTTTTCCAGACCAGGGTCACAAAGCATGTAAACAATCAAAACAATATTCAATAAAGTATATATTTTAAAGATCAAGATAAAACGTGCACATTTGTGTGTGTGTGTGCGTGCATGCGTATCATCTCGTGCGTTCTCTTACCTCTGTGGTATTACAGGTGAATTTGACCGACTTGTCTTGACACTCAACCATCACATTGGGTTTGGACACTCGTGCTGATCAACAAAACATCAACATCAATACTTTAACGTTCGATATCTGCTTCTTTAGACTTTCTTTTATTGTCATTGCACATAAAAAACACAGCATAGAGTGAATGTATATAAAAGAAAAGTATAAATATAAATATGAATAAGTTAAAAATAGTGCAATATAGCATAAACAGAATAAATACATAATGTTTTAAATATTGCATAGAATGAATGTATATAAAAAGTATACATATAAATATTAATAAATTAAAAAAAAGTGCATTATATAATAATAATATAATTATGTGTGTCTTGTGTGACACTGGGGCAGTTACTTACCAATAACACACACGTAGTAGCTTTTACCAACATTGATCTTTTTCCCGATGTTGTCGTAGACCTCTGTTGAGTAGAGGCCTGAATTTTTCACCTCAGCCTTCTTCAGTTTCAGCGATCCATCTGCATCCACGTCTCCAACCTCACCAACAGTGGGTGGTTCCTTTCCTTTCCGTGTAAAGATGGTGATTTGATTATGCTTCCATTTCAGCATTTGAGTGGGTTGTAATTTGTGATGCAGAGGCACGACGTACGAGTCCCCGATTAGAGCATGTTTGTCGCAACTGGGTTGGAAATCTTCAAGAAGAAGAAATAAAAGAAATGAGTCTCATAGAAATAGGATGAAACATGATGAGAAAAAAAGAAAATAGAGTTTTAACTGGATTTACAGTTTGTATAGTTTTTAACACTATTTACATCCATCATTATGTTTTCTCAGGGGCCACATTATATACTGTTAAATATTTCAAAACCTTTCATTAAAATCAACATTTCTCTTATTATGAGCTCAATATTTACTCAAATTCCTTTGAGGTAAAAGACATATTTACCAAAAATACAAAAAAAGAAAGCAACGAAGTAAAAAAAAATTAGGTCAGTAGGTGGCGCCATCAGTCTTAAAATGATGGGACGTTTCATTAGAACAGTTCAAAATAAAGGAAAATAGCGCAGAGACCCCCATATAGTTGGACTCTGAAAATAATGATCAATTTCAAATACATTTTTACAATTATAATATTAAAAAGTATTTATTACCAGATATTGTTTTTGTTGAGACATCTTTTGTGTTGAACAAAAAATAAAAAATGATCATACACCCTAAACAGCCTCATATGTTCACACACACATGCACAGACACACACAGGCACGCAAACGCAATCATGTTTTTTCTTGTTTTTTGTCAGTTTTCCGTGCAACTGCAGCTGCTCTCTTGTAAAAGCAACACTTGTGCGGTTGAATTCGAACAGGAACTTTCCTTCCCACGTATGAATTTCGAAATCTCTTCCGCTCAAAGAAAACACATTTCTATCATTTAAAAAAGTGCTTTCTTACCGATCATGAAGGCAACGCATGAATTAAAATAATAAATCAATAAAAGCAACTTCTGTTGAATTTTTCCAGACTATTCTCACATAGTTATTGAAGTTTTGAGGTGTTTTTCAACTCGCGTTGAATTAGAAATAATTCCATCCAACATTCTTTATTCTCGATGTTTCGTGTTTTTGCTTCATTTATCAGTTTTAAATTGAGGAACCTATTCCTTAGACATCATATTTAATTTCAGTCAATAAGCAACAATATTAGTGTGTGTAGGATCAACCTGTTGATGTTAATAATTATGCATATGTTATCCATTATGTTTAACATTTATATTTAGAATGAAGGTTTATTCCTTTTTTCCTTTTTTCAAAATGAAAAATACTAACAACGATCAAGGTGGTTAACCACTTAACCATCTAAGCTCCGTGGTCTTCAATTATATTTCCAGCAAACATTTAATTTCAATGGAAACGAAACTCAATGCTACAGCCCGTGATTTACAATAAAGCTCCATCCTTAGCGTCACCGTCAACAGTTTAATCTATTTCCTTTAGGCTCTGATTTTCGGGGAATTCAAATGACATTTATGTGCCACGATGATATCGAAGTTGACCTTCTTTCACATACAGCACATTATTCAAGTTTAATCTCTTTATCTGCGGAAACTTTCTTTCCGTGTTTACAAAACTGATATTAATAGAACTCAGCAGATATTTCAATCTTGTTTCAAAAACTCAAAAAAGTAATTTTAAGTTAAAGGCAGAATAAATTCAAATATCTTAAATCATTTTCTTCAGGTGAATCTTCCTCATTATGAAGTCGAATACCTCTTCCATAAACTTGTATAAATGTCATTTAACAACACATTTAACACATGCTTTCACACACACCATTTAAGAATAAATTCTCTCTATCACAGCTCGAATAATCATTTCTTAAAATTGTTGAATACCTGCGGCCGTTGTGAAGCAGACAAGGAGGAGAGCTGCATAACTCAGAGCTGCCATTTTGAACAATGGCCTTGCACTTCCTGTTTTACTGGCTGGATCCTACTTTCTCTGTCGTGTATGACAGGTGTGTTACAGGCGAGACGTGAACAAAAACACGAGAACATTCTAAGAAAAAAGAAGATTCTAGAGTCCAGAGTATTTGAGAAATGAGAAAAGAGACAGTGATTTAAGATAAAACTCTTGGTCTTTTAAGCGCACGAGTGGATCTATGGAGATAGGAAGTCTAAACAGTGGGTTTTATTTGTGAATGTTACATATGTGAATGAAGTTAATATCAAGGTATTCCAATATAACACGATCAACCGTGTCAAAGAAGTACGAAGGCGTTTTAACCTCCGACGGCTCTTACGAAAGGTTGGTTTCTGCTCTACTTGATGGTCCAAAGCCAAATGGAATATTTTAAAGCCATTTTGCCAAAGTTAGTTAATGCTAAAGTGTTTTTTTAAAAACTTTGTTGATGGTCTCAAATGATCAAGATCAACTGGATGAGGGGTCAAAAGAGGTCAATTCTCTTCAAGAATGGCCTGAGCCTTTTTCTGTGTTTTTTATCCAAATATAATTTATATTGTATTGTTTGTGTGGTTTCACTGTGAATTTTGGAATTTTTTGGTTGTTCTTTCAATTACGATATATCTATATCTATATAGATATAGATAGATAGATAGATAGATAGATAGATAGATAGATAGATAGATAGATAGATAGATAGATAGATAGATAGATAGATAGATAGATAGATAGATAGATAGATAGATAGATAGATGGATGGATGGATGGATGGATGGATGGATGGATGGATGGATGGATGGATGGATGGATGGATGGATGGATGGATGGATGGATGGATGGATGGATGGATGGATGGATGGATGGATGGATGGATGGATGGATGGATGGATGGATGGATGGATGGATGGATGGATGGATGGATGGATGGATGGATGGATGGATGGATGGATGGATGGATGGATGGATGGATGGATGGATGGATGGATGGATGGATGGATGGATGGATGGATGGATGGATGGATGGATGGATGGATGGATGGATGGATGGATGGATGGATGGATGGATGGATGGATGGATGGATGGATGGATGGATGGATGGATGGATGGATGGATGGATGGATGGATGGATGGATGGATGGATGGATGGATGGATGGATGGATGGATGGATGGATGGATGGATGGATGGATGGATGGATGGATGGATGGATTATAAATCTGTTCCATCTAAATTAAAACACAAAAACAAAGCTATATAAAAGATAACATTTAATCGGATGGTCTTTGTACAAATGCTCGGCCCGCATTCATAAAATCTTTAAAATCATTCAATTCAGTAGGAATAAATCCATCAGGCACTCGACAGACACCCCCCAAGCAGCTCCATATTCTACTTCATTGACGGAATCCTGTTATGAAAAACGATGACCCAAATGTTTGTCTGTTTCCATCAGAGACGAGCAAAAGCCAACATACTCTGTACTCAAGTTTGTATACTTGTTTTAAAAATGGTGAGTACAATCTTTTTAATTTAGTATTACGATTGCTATATCGTGTATTTTGTTACATCTGTCATTTTTATCAATATGTCTCTTCTGTTGATGATTAAATTGGACACTGTTAGATATGGACTCATTATCACATCATTTATTCAATTGAGGTCTTTTTCACAGAGAACGTTTTCCAGTCATTTTTTATAAACTGTTACAAACTATTTACAGTGAAAAGCTACTTCAGCAGAGTTGTCAGCATCAACAACCTTTTTCGTCAAGTCGACTTCCTGTGTGATCAAGATGACTTCCTGTGTGTCCCAGATCATCTCAGATGGACCACCTGGTACTCTTGAACATCAAGAATGTCCCACACATACGATGAAGTACTGACTTGGTTAGTTTGTCCACTATGTATACAGTATATATTATAAACAAAATAGAGATATGTTATAAGGGGTTAATAAAATAAGAAAAGCAATAAATATATTTGGGTGACGTCATAATATGGTAAATTAAACGGTAAAAATAAATATCCAAAGTCTCTCTTTGACCTTTCACTGAATTCCATGCTGTGTTTCCAGTGGTTTTCAATGTGTTTCCAGTGGCTTAGAAGAAGACAAACGGTTTAAATATACCATGACACATGAAAGGGGCGACAAATGTTTCTAGGGCACCCTTGAACTACAAATATTCAACGGAACAAAATATCATCAACGCTTCAACTCAGTTTACTGAACATGAAGTGATCCCCACACAGCTGGAGGGAGAGAAAACAAACATAGAGATGTGTTTTCATTGATAAGTATTAGTTGTTTTTTTTAATGTTTTCTCACTATTTTACTTGTCATATAGAGTGATATGTGTAGATGCTCTTCTAAGTGTGGCGTGAGATACTTAAGTAAGTGGAGCTATTAAGACCAGTGTTTTTACATTTTATATTTAATTCTGATTGGTTATGTTATAAATTATGAATAATTCAAACCTTTTTTTGCAATATTTTAAACTGGGCAGAAATAATTGACCCTCAGATATCTAGATATCTGGACAGAGCACATCCAATGATCCAAGTTTTCCTTTCTCTGTACCGATGGATGGGTGGGTGGATGGGTGGGTGGATGGATGGATAGATAGACGGATAGATGGATAGATGGATAGATGGATAGATGGATGGATGGATAGATGGATAGATGGATAGATGGATGGATGGATGGATGGATGGATGGATGGATGGATAGATGGATAGATGGATAGGTGGATGGATGGATAGATGGATAGATGGAAAGATGGATAGATGGATAGATGGATAGATGGATAGATGGATAGATGGATAGATGGATAGATAGATAGATGGATGGATGGATGGATGGATGATGGATGGATGGATGGATGGATGGATAGATGGATGGGTGGGTGGATGGATGGATAGATAGACGGATAGATGGATAGATGGATAGATGGATAGATGGATGGATGGATAGATGGATAGATGGATAGGTGGATGGATGGATAGATGGATAGATGGAAAGATGGATAGATGGATAGATGGATAGATGGATAGATGGATAGATGGATAGATGGATAGATAGATAGATGGATGGATGGATGGATGGATGATGGATGGATGGATGGATGGATGGATAGATGGATGGGTGGGTGGATGGATGGATAGATAGACGGATAGATGGATAGATGGATAGATGGATAGATGGATAAATGGATAGATGATTGGATGGATGGATGGATGGATGGATGGATGGATGGATGGATGGATGGATGGATGGATGGATGGATGGATGGATGGATGGATGGATGGATGGATGGATGGATGGATGGATGGATGGATGGATGGATGGATGGATGGATGGATGGATGGATGGATGATGGATGGATGGATGGGTGTTTGGATGGATGGATGGATGGCTGGGTGGGTGGATGGATGGATAGATAGACGGATAGATGGATAGATGGATAGATGGATGGATAGATGGATAGATGGATAGATGGATGGATGGATGGATGGATGGATGGATGGATGGATGGATGGATGGATGGATGGATGGATGGATGGATGGATGGATGGATGGATGGATGGATGGATGGATGGATGGATGGATGGATGGATGGATGGATGTTTGCAACATCCGCTCTCCTCTAAAGAAGCGTGAAATGACTTTCAGAGTCCACTAGAGGTCACTCTCTGCTCTTGTTGTTGTTGTTGTCTTATTGTTTTAAATCTTAAAGTGAAGGCGCCACCTATTGACCTTTAAAAAAATTAACACTGGTCACGAAGTTGGTTTAATGTGACTTTAGCAGTTCACGAAAATTGGAATTTATGAGTTAAATGTTTTTTCGGGGGGTAATAGTGACACCTGGTGGCAGGTTGAAAAACACAGGATGTGACAATGTCAGTCTTTTCTAGTTCTATATTCTTTTCAATACTGACATGTCATTGAAGTGACGACTGTTCCTGCTATAACTAATACTTTTTAGAAGTTTGATCATCAACATTTATACATTAAAAGTGGAGGGGAAAAAAAAGATGTCACGTCAAGACTCAGAGAGGGGAAACAGGTCCTCCAGCTCTGGGGAAGAAGAGATGAATGTTTTCCTGTGAGCGACACAGAGGACAGTACGATGGCCTTTAAAAATAGAGATGATATTTTTCCACTGCTCTTCGCCAGCAGCAGAAACTAGAACCAGATACTGTAGGTCCCTGAGAAGCACTGCTGTTGTCGACATCTAGCTTTGTCGTGACCAGAATTACATTTGGACTTGGAGTCTGCTCAGAAAGTCGGTCTGACCCCTGAGACGACGAGTGGATGTGGAGGGGGCGGAGCTTAGCAACGGCCCGCTGACGTCACGGTCAACCACGGTGGGAAAAAAATGAACCAAAAACTGAAAACATATTGTTTTAAGTAAATATATCATTATTATTTTTGAAGATACATTTACCCAACAATGGTCTTTAAAAAAAAAAAAAAGAATAAGTAATTGTTTAGTTTTTTAAATTCTAGTTAACGGGTGAAAAACATTTTATTTTAAATATCTTTTTTTAAAACAAATATAATGTCTTCACACAAGAAACCATGTTTTTCTCACCCTATTGACTTATGTTTCTACTTTTCACATTTGATTCTGATGACATTTTTGCCTTTTAATATCTTGATATAAGACATTTTTTGACCAAAATAAAGTCTAGTCTATTTTTACCTGAAACAATCCTTAAATACTTCCGTATATTGAAGTTTTTACAGTGCAGAAAGGCCTTGTTGAAGAATATTTCTTAGCAAAAGCAAAAAATCCAGATCCAGGTTCTACTTTGATATTTGTTGTTGCTGATTATTCTCCGTCGATGTTTTGTTCTGCACAGTTTGCCTCTAAAGCGTTCTGATCTTCACTTGAAGGTCTCTTGAGTCTGTGAAGTCTTTTTATAGAAACAACACAGTATCTGTGGAAAGAATGTTCACTGTACTGTAATGACCCTCAATGATAAGCACATCAGCGAGGTATTTATTCCCGTGTACTCCAGTGTCCCTCTAAACACCTCCGGCCAGGGAAGACTTGTGTTCATTAAACATGTATTCATTTACTCTGAGCGCCAGTAGACAACTCAAATCCCTGAACATCACATCTAATGGAGGAGGTGTTGAGCCTCCATCATGATAGGACGGCCATAGAGCCCCTCGTAGAGTGGAACGTTAGACGTAGAGAAACCTGGTGAAAAGATGTACAGATGTAGGTATACTTGCAGTAAAATGTAAGTAACTTTGCAGCACAACTTATTATTTTTTAAAACTAGTTTATATAGCCTGTGTAGATCAGGTGCATGGATTTGCATTAGTAGGAATTCTAAAGAAGAAAATGGATGCTAAATAGAAATAACAAACATATAAAAGACATAAGATGAAGAAGAAAATACATACATTTCAATAGTTGATTGATTACATAAAATGATTTAAATTTTTTATATAAAATATATAAAAATAGGCTTTTTTTTTTAATTATTGGAATTAGAAGTTCAAACTATATTTGAAAAATATATAAATATGTATCAATTTTTTTTAAAATAATTAAAATGTATATAAATTAAATCACTAAAACGCAAATACTATATATTTCAAATATAAAAAAAGAGAGTGGGAGGAGAGAAGAGGATGTGGATTATGAGCGTTACAATTGCTGAAGGGAGTGAAAATTATGGAAGTATAATCTGAATGAAAGTATTGAAACTAGACATATTTGAATTTTTATGGGGTCTTCTCCACTTCCCACTGATCTCCCTCCTAAAACTTCACTGAATGGTCAGAAGTTTACATGAGCATTTTCAAGACCCTTTGTCGAGCAGTTTGCTAAACTATATGATCATCTTCATCTTCATCTTCATCTTCATCTTCATCTTCATCATCATCTTCATCTTCATCTTCATCATCATCATCTTCATCTTCATCTTCATCTTCACCTTCATCTTCATCATCATCATCATCATCTTCATCTTCATCTTCATCTTCATCTTCATCATCATTATTTTCATCATAATCATCATCATTATTATAATCCTCCTCCTCCTCCTCCTCCTCCTCCTCCTCATCATCATCATCATCATCATTTTCATCATAATCATCATCATCTTCATCATTATCATCATCATCATTATTATAATCATCATCCTCCTCCTCCTCCTCCTCATCATCATCATCATCATCATCATCATCATCATCAAGTCACAATAGGCATCAAGTCACAATAGGCATTCACCTTGAGGAAAATAACATTACTGAAGCTCATAATTCCTGTTCGTTGTCCATTTCCTCAAAACCTTCCATCTTGACATGTACCACAGATGTCAGGGAACTTTGTGCTTTCAATTTAGTCCCTGGTCCTCGTCTCCATCACTTCCTCCACGAAGAGACCCGTTCCATTCTAATGACCGAACCCGCCTTTACCTGCATATAGTGATAATGAGTGATGTGTTGATAAAGCTTCATAGAACAGTGTCTTTGCTTCCAAAGTTCTGAGAGCTCACTCTCTGCTCTATAATCTATTGCCTTAATGAATATATGACACTGTATCATGAAGCTTCGTCATCCCATCACCATCTGCTTCTGTAGTCACAGCCTTGTAATTGTATTGTTTAGAATCCAACCATTCCTGAAATGCTCGCTTGATTCCAGACATAGTTGTCGACGTGAAATCAAAGCGTCATTCAAAGACACATCTACAGTAGAGGGCTCAGGGCTGCTCATTTTGAGCCGCGTGATTTACTCTTCTATTTCAGGAAACAATAAAGAGGATTTCAAAACATCCAGCTGGGCGTTATTTTTGGAGCAACCGTCCAGTGGCGCCTCAGGTCTGACCACTTGTTACTGGGCATCTGTGGAGAATGTCAGGCCGGAGCTCCTGATTAGTATGGAGACCCAATAGAGCGGGATAAGCAATAACCCTCACCAGGGGCCACATTATCACCCATGAAGACAGAAGGAATAATGCTTACGTTTATTTATTCAGACAAAACCTTGAGAAGAAAAAACAACTGCAATATAATAAAGGTTTATCTTCTCCTTCTTCTCTTATAATAATGATATGAAATTAATTAATCTTTTAAATAACGTAAAATGCTTACTAACCATTATGTTGTTATTATTATGTATGTATTACATATTATTTCTTTACACAATGCAATGACTATTATTGAATATTTGTTTTATAACTATTCTTCTCAATTTGTGTATCTATGGAGAAAACAGACCTTAAACAAAAGGCACTTCTTAACTTAACCTTCATAAGCTGCAGAGAATCTACAAGATTCAATATAATTGTAACCCTCAAAAGTAAGTTTAAAACGTGTATTAACAAGTGCAATGAATGTGTTTTCCAGTGATCAAGGTTTTTGAATCTCTTTTGTATCGACTGAGAGATCAGTTCGGTGTCATGAGGTTTCTGTCGGGATCTGTCGTGGTGAAGAAAGAGCTGAGCCAGAAGATGAAGCAGATCTATGTTCCTACTCTCCTCTTAACCTTGGGTAGTGACCGAATGAATGAGATTGTGGATACAGGAAAGCAATATTTTATTTTTGGCTTTAATGGTACAGTTTATGATTCTCTCTTAGAAATAAGGTGAAAAGCTGAGTCATACAGTAGAGCAGGGATCCATAAACTTTTTCCTGAGAGGGCCAGATAACCTTTACCTTCTCTGACCAGGTCAGTTTGTAACGGAAAATGTGTGATTGGAGATTGGAGGCCTACTTAAATGTATTGTTTACCAGAAGTCCACGCTTAACCAAATAACCAGACAAAAGACCATGGAACATTAATTTTCTCTTCAGGTAAAAGATCAGCTTCATTGTCAGGGAAGACTTTGAGTTTTCGGTCTTAAAATCTTTAATTTATTTCAAACCAAACCTTTTGAAAGAGTAAAAAAACTGAAATTTTATGTGGCTACATAATAATTTACCCCCTTAAAAGAAGTGCTACTATATTTTTGTCACAGAGTTAATGTAATATCCGGCCCTAGTTCTAGTTGGGGGACCACCACAGTAGAGACTCAAAGTAGAACAGAACATGGAGAGAAGCCATCGGATGTGGACTGGGTTACAGAAGCCCAGTGAGATGGTGCAAATCCATCATAAAAGATGGATAAAACATCAGCAATACTGATTAGATTAGACGCCTGGGAAGGTGTTAGCGACATGTTCATCTAGAAAAAAGATGGCTGGTTGCATCTCAGGGGCCACACTATATATACTGACTCTTGTGAGAAACCGTCAAGCCAAAAGAGTGGCAAAGAGCCAAAATACATGAAAGCAGTAACAAAAGCAGTAAAAAAGATAAACATTAAGAATAGCTGCAATAAATCTAACAATGCCAATAATAAAAGATAAAATAACATTTTATTCTAACTATAATCTAAATATTCACTGAGGAGCAAAACATATTCACCAATGGAAAAAAAAATCCTAAACAAATAAATTAAGCAAGTTGTATTTAGAGTTAATACAATAATAAATACAAAATTATATAGTTAGATGTCAGATACCGGACCTTGCCCAGTCGGGGATTAAAAATATATATAAAACTTAATAACAACAAACAAAACTTTGCCAATATAAGCGTTCCTAAAAAGTAACTAACTCTAACTCTAATCTCAAAATTCACTTGAATTATTTTGAGGGTCAAGAAATATTCACCAAAAGGCCAAAATGAAAAACAAGGAAATAATGCCTAAACAAATAATTCATGATATTCCTCTGGGCCTCTTTTCTCTGGCTGCTGCCCCTGTGACACAACCTCAGAAGATAGATGTCATTGGTGGATTTCTATGGAGTGGTAGCTGATGTGTATAATATTTCAGATATGTGAAGATAACAGACAAAGATCCTTTATTGAGCTCAAATGATTTGACCACCATGTGAGCTTACCTCACCTGTCAGCCCTCAATGGAAACCAGACGGCAGCTGCATTAGACAAAACATCACTCAAATCTAATCTTCACATCCTGTCCACGTTAGTCTTGATTCAAAATGTTCACCATTGATGTTTAAATCTCACCGTTGTCTGAATAATTCATTGAGATTTGTGCGTGGACTCGGGAAGTGTCTGTCAGTGGAGATATGACTGACGCATGATTTCGTCATCGACTCACTCGTGACACAATGACACAGCTTTGGTATTAATCTGAGATTTGTTCAACAGTCTGTCAGCATCAACTAACACACACACACACACACACACACAGAGTATGACAGGCTGATATAATTCATTCATGAAAGTATTTTAAATATTGTTTTTTTTATTCTGCGTGGATCCTTTTATGGTCCAGTGTTAGCTGCGTAGAGCATATTCTTATCTCAATGTTGCTGTAAGATGAATGGGTTTGAAGAACTTCCCATTAGTACGATTCTTCATTTTCTCTCTTATTTTCAAAAGCCAGTTTGTCTCAGATTGGTTCAAGTGCATGGTGGATGGAAATCCCCATCTCAAATGTTTTTTTCTTTTAGTTAGACAATGTTCACATTCAAATATGTTCCTGTTACAGTCTTTTTCTTGCTCAGTACAGCATTTCTACTGCTTCACAGAACATATCTTTGCTTTTATTGTCGTCTGTTTTTGACCTTAAATATCTGTGCAAGAATCCACATTAAGGCTGTGATATCAGTGATGAATCTTAATTAACTGTGTTCTATTGTTTAGAGCTCAGTCTCAGCTTTTTTTAGTTAAATAATGACACGTCAGCACATCATGTATGTGGCATCACTTTCTTGTCAGGACCCTTGTTTCCCTACTACATCAATATTTTTACATTTTAAAACCATATCAACCCCCCAAATAAATGATCGGGGAGGAGAAAAGAGAGTAAGTTCAGATGCAATATGGGCCTACAATTGCTTAAAGGTGCTAAAATTGCTGAAAAGTTAATTCGAATTTCATTAAAATGTGAGATGTTTGAAATTCCACATGGGTCTTTTCGTCCCCTTGTGCCATTATGACCTGATCAAGTCCTCCCGCCTAAAACCTTCTCTGACAGGTCAGTCGTCCACATGATCATTTTGGAAACTAGTTTGGCTTTCTATCAGGCATAAAGATCAGGTGGACACTTTTAACTTTAATAACATTGCATTGAGTGGTTGTTTCCTGCCCTCTCTCTCTCCCTCCCGTCATCTCTTTCCACCCCACAAGTGCACCAGTCTGCCGGGCCACACGACAGCTGTGTCGATCCCATGGCTTTCCAAAGCAGCCATGACGACCACCTCAGCCGCTAAACAAGCATGACTATCATTTCTGTCATTAGCCCTATTCGCACGGGATTAGTTTTAACTGTGGACCTTTGGTGATTTGTAAATTATCCTCCAGCTCTGTGTTATTATAAGAACATTCGCACGGGATAAGCGACGTCTGAAAAAATGGTCTGTTTTACTGACATTACGGCCGGATATGTCGTCACATCCGCTTCTCTGTCAGGCAAGAAAAAGATGGCTGCGCCCCTTGTACCTTGTAGTTGTACTTTTGCACTATGAAACGTAAACACTTTGTGTAGACACTGGACTCGAGATGAGACTCTAAAGTTAATATCTTTATCGGGCTAGGCCCAATACCAACGTATGTTGGAATCTATGGTGCAGAACAGATTTAAAAAGGCGCACAATTACCGAGAGAGAAAGGTAGCATATATGTGGCAAGATGGAAAAGCGCGCAATTACAAAAATAAACACCGGGATGCAGATGTGTACTGGACTAGTTGTAGTTGCAAATACTTTTAACTTGAAACAAGACAAAGCAAAAATCCAAGATCCAATGGGAACCCATCATGGAAATGACACTGAGTCCAGGCCCTTGAGAACTAACCTGTCCCCCGTTGACGGTCACAAAGACAGGAAGCTGATTTTACACAAACACACTTAATAGACCCTCCATTGAGTGGTCAGAAGAACTGTCAAAAGAGGACCTAGTCCACATAACTTGGTGAACTTGATGAAGCATCATCCGTATATTCCGGTCCACAACATGTCACTCCCTGCTCTGTAATATATCACTTTAAACAGCTTTTCTATTTGAGGGTTAGTTCGCCCCAAATTTCATATTCACTAATTTTCTACTCACCCTCATGTCGATTTAAAGTTGGGATTATTTAGAGTTATAGGCAAAATGTAAGTCCCTTTTAATGTCGCTTTATCCAAAAAGACACACTTAAAAAACATCCATGGTTCTCGACTGTAATGTACATCTTGTATTGAAGCCTTGACGTTAAGAAATGTTCGTAAAAAAACACGTGCTACACAGACAACAAGAAACATTTGTCCAATGTTTTTGAAGTGTGTGATAAAGACAATTGAGTTCCAGTCGCTACATTTTTGTCCTTTACTCTAAAAAGAACAGATTACTGAAAATAATCCCAACCCTTAGTCGACATGAGGGTGAGTAGAAAATGAGTGAATTTGGAATTTGGATACCAACCCTTAAATAGTAAAGCTGTTTAAAGAGATATATTAAAGAGCAGGGACTGACATGTAGTGGACCGGAAAATACGGATCAATTTGAAACCGAGCGAACCACCAACTTACCTCTTAAAAAAGGAAACTCATGAAGCTAAATCAACCTATTACTGTTTTATCCAGTTGTTGTTTTTTTACTGTACAAAAACATATAGTTTTGTGTGAAAATGTCTTTCTATAAAACGTTTTCACCAGAGTTATGAGCACTACTGTCGTGAGTGACGTACAGGGAAACACCAGAAGGCTACCAACCACCGTTTTGAAGACTTCTGAGCTTGAGTGGGTTGGACTTCAAACACTGGGAGCAGACAAATCCAGTGGTGACAGAAGCCTCGGAGGAAAAGCTTCTCCACATAGCTGCCTATATGTGGACAAGTGGACGAACAGAGAAAGAGGGGGGGGGAACAGAGAGAATGCGAGTGTAGCAGCGAAGCACAGAAATAAGTCTGCCAGAGTAAACACAGCTGATGGAGAAGTGTGTTCTGGTCCCTTATCTGCGAGTGTTCTCATGAAGAAGGCTTTGGATTAGTTCCATCTACTATTTATGGGTAGTATCTCTGCCACGGCCTCGTGCAACATCGACCACGTTATCATTTCATCCCTTTAAACCTTTGTTTCTGCCTCCCTGTTCAAATGTGACTTAAAGACAGGCTAAATGGGATCATTGTCTTGGAAGCTTTTAACCTTTTGTTTTTAGGATTAAATGCTATTAACCGATGAAGTGAGGAAGGTTGAGTAGTAATGATAATGAATCACAAGGAACCTTTGGTCGATTGGTCAAGGTAAGTTCCAAGATAGATTCTTCCAACTCCATCAGTGGTTTCTTTGTGTGATTTATAAATAGGATATTTGGCACTGTCATAAAACAAAAGCTCCTGGAAGCCTCAATGTGATCCAAGTACAACAAATACGTGCCATGCCCTCCAAACAAGCTTCACTAATCACTAATCCCTCGAGGATCTGCCGCAGAGCTGAGGAAGATCTGTCAGCGTGCCGCTTGGTTTTGGATGAAAATTAGCCCCGCCTACAAAGGTAGGGAGCTCCTGTTGCACTGTCCCGTCGAGGGGTTGCATGACGCCCCCGGACGGCCGGGTGACGCAGTTAGAGGGCATCGGATGAACTGAGAGAACCTTCTGACACATTCAGGTAACTCCCGGTTGGACTTCATGCTGATTTGCCCTCCAACTGGCTAATAGTTTAGGACGACGTGATACACAATCTCGTCGCTGGCATCAAGTATGGGACAGCTTTGAAAAAAGAAGAGCACATTTTCAACCAAGGACGCAGGCACCTGTCAGGGTGTTTCAGCAAAGTCAAAGTCAAGCACTGATTGGCAGAGATAATTTCCTATGGAGCTCTTTTGAGGAGGGCAGCTGAGCACCCCCCCCCCCACCCCCCTGTAACTTTCCAGCAGAACTGGTGCATGAACAGAAGCCGACTCTTTGGATCACTGTGGAGCCCTGAGGGACAATGAGCCTGTTCTATAAATTCATTGTTTCATAATTAACCCTCTTATAATGTAGCAGCTGAAGTGTCTTGCTTTGCCCAGGCCGTGTCGTTTAGTTTTAAGTGCAAGTGTAAGTAAGTAACAGTTATTTGTAAACAATACACATTTTTAAAACTCTTAAAAGTCAAGATACATAAGACAAACACAGGAGTCCCACAAAATCACAGAAAAGCCTGCACAAATAAGAATGTCTTAAATTGTTTCTTGAAGGAGTCAGTAGATCATCAAACACAGAAGGATTTCTCTCCTCTGGTCCTGAACCGTGTGCGAGGAACCATCAGTAGATACTGATCCATAGACCTCAGAGCCCGAGCTGGGGTGTAAGGCTGCATCAGATCACTGATGTAAGCAGGAGCTTGAACATGAATAGATCTGAAAGTAAGAACCAGAATTTTAAAATTGATCCTTAAAGAAACTGGCAGCCAGTGAAGAAATTTAAGGATCAGGAAAATGTGAGTTCTTCTACTAGAGCAGGTCAGAATTCTCGCTGCAGAGTTTTGTATTAACTGCAGGCGAGACAGCTCCTTCTTGTTTAGATATGAAAATAAACTGTTGCAATAGTCCGGAAGAGAAGACATAAACGCATGGATTATAAGGTCCAGATTATCAACATGCTCATGATCATTTAACATGCTTACATGGATTTAAAACGGTTCTAGCAAAGCTTTTTGGGGCCTACTGTGAGAGATTACGAAAAATGATGCAAAAGGGCTAAAAGGAGGCCAAAAATGTTTGAGGGCCTGTAACTTTTAAATGGATGTACCTTGCTTAGTGTTTGAGCCACAGAAGTTTAAAACCTTCCCTGGAATAAGACATAGACCGATATCGACAGACAATTTCCCAATCAACTTCTGTATGTTTGACTGTGGGAGGAGAGCGGAGTGCCCGAAGTAAACCCACCTACGTCCTCCTTCACCCAACGCTCAAATTCCTTTCCTTCATCATCACTTTTACTTTTTTTGGAATTCTCTGTTCCTTAAATTTAAACACTGCCATGTTTATATGTCAACATTCATTCATTTATTTTGATTGTGAACCGAACAGCCAGACGGGCCACATAAAATGACTCCGAGGCCAGATTTGGCACTCAGTCCTTGAGTTTGAAGGTTATTTTTTCAAATGGTTCTTTGGACCACGACCATAAAACTACAAAATATGTATGTGAATAATAAAATGTCAAGAGTTGTTCAACACAACTGCCCAGGCTCCAGCAGCAGCAGGCGTCCTGACACACTCTCTTTCCTTTTAAGGCACATGTTTCTGGGTCACAACACTGGGATTATTTCTATTTGGAGCTGAATTATTAATCACTTCCGTGTAGCTACCAGAGACACAAACATGAATCTCATAAACAATGTATTCGAGAGACTTTATTGAAGTTAAACGGTGTCGTCCAGCGATGCCACCTTCAAGAAAATGAAGGACATCAGCTGTCATGTTTCCTCTGTCAAACATCCAGAGCACACATGATCTAACTATTGTTTGGTTAAGAAGCTCCTGAGAATATAAACATGGATTTTATTGTCATGATGAAAAGAACAGACCATTGACACATACACAAATCAGCCCGATTGAGATTTTATTTACCATTTTTAGCACAAAACTGTCATGAATTAAACGATCAGATTACACCAAATATAGTCGATACAAAAGTATTTTGTTGATTTTAAATCTAATATAAACAACAAGGCCTGAGAACTAACTTATGAACAAATAAACAACATCATCACTCTCTGGAATGAGTTTGTGGAGGGAAAAAAAAAAACTTCTGGATGTCCTGCCTCCTCTTCATCTCCCTCCCTCGTGGGTTCTCTCCTTCACACAGATTATGTCGAGCCCCGCAGTGTTTTGCTGATATTTCCAGCTGACTCTCCGCTGAAAGGTAAGAACCAGCATCCTCCTGGATCAGACAGCACAGGTAGGACTCTCAATCTCTGTATTACCTATCTTCTTATTTTTTGTATTTAGTTTAGTTTAGATTAGTTTGAACTTTCGCAAAAGTATTGTTTTGAAACACAACATCAACTTATTGCAGTTTACTTGTCAGTTTGTAAGATTTCCATCAACTTTTTCCACTTTTTCTAGATATTTAATGTCACATTAATGTAACATTTACGAGCAATAAAATACCAAACTATCAAATTAAATATTTGCTTACCCTTTAGACATGTAATTAAGCATCGTAATGTCGAACATATTAGTTTGTCCCTATCAAGGGGTTTAAATACATAAACTCATCAAGAGTGTGTGCATCTATTTGTGTGTCTGTGTGCGTGTGCATGTGTGTCTGCCTGATCCTAATCATAATACTATTGTTTTTTTTTAATAGAGAGTGTACTTTTTAAATGCAATCTCTAGTTGTTTTATGTGTTGTTAGGAGCTACTGTGTGGACAATATAACATGTAAGACAAAATATTTTTGTGAATTAAAAGATTATATTTGTCGCATAAAAATACACAAAACTTCTTATATCAAGTTCCTTGTGTTTCTTTTACCAGTAGTTTCTGTCCTTAAATTTTGCAAATATTACTATCATGTATAGTTTCTCAATTCATGCACTCATGGACTATGTTGAAAATATAGAGAAATATAATAATAATAATAAAATAATACTAATAATAATAACAATAATAATTATAATAATGAAACGTGATCCCATCAAAGGGTTTGTAAGAAACAGTTGCTTATAAATTACAAAGAAATAAGACGTGAAATCATGAGTTAACAAGCAGAACGCTTGCGTCCACTCATTTTTACTTGTGACAACAACACTGACTACTCAAGGTCACAAGGTTGCCATGGTGAGAAGCAGCCAAGACATCACATGTCTTAAGGAAGGTCAGAAACAACAGTGAGAGTGTGTGTGGTTCAATAAATGTAAGGCTTGATATTATTGAGTGATCCTTCTCTTTCTGGAGTTACAGGCAAAAGTGTACGTCCGTTTGAGGGTCGCAAATAGAGCCCACTTTTCTTCGTCCAAAAAGACTCACTTAAATACGTAATACAGTCACAACAGAGACCAGCACCATGGAGGTATTTGGGTTTTAAGTGTGTCTTTTTTGGGCGAAGAAAAGTGGGCTCTATTTCGAGAGAAAGAAAGCTGAGCCCCATTCGCGACCATCATATGGACTTACTTTTCTGCCTATACCTCTAAGTCGACACGAGGCAGAGTAGAACATTTCTGAATTTGGAATTTTAGAGAACCATTACTTTAAGATGGTACGAGTCAATAACTTGGTTATGGCGTTGTTGTCACCCATCAGGTGGTGGCCTGACGAGTTGACCTGCACCTGACGTGCACGTACTAATAGAACATGTTGACACACATGTATCTCATATTATTCCAGGTTGGGTGGAAAAAAGTCACGCCATCTTCAATCGTCGTCGGCCCATCAAGTCAGTCTGTAGGTATATGATCCTGTTTCTAATTCCTTTCATGCATCTTTACCAAAGTCCTGGCAAATGGTGTTGTTCCATGTTGTCGTGTGTTGTGTCCTTTAGCAACTGTACACGTTAGAAACTGACTTCAGGTTATATTGATAATACTTCATAAAATACACATAAAATAGTATTGTTGTAGGTTGAAGTGTTGATGCAAGTCCGGATTCTTCTAGTACGATATACTGCATGATTGTAGATATTTTATATTCTTTAGTTCAATCTCTTCATTCCTTGTAATACTACCAGTTAAATGTGCCTCTATCAGAACTTTTTGAATGGATCGGATCCACTTTCATTATTATTATTTATTTATTTATTTATTTTTCACTGGACTACAGCCACATAGCTAACAAATAAAATTAGCATTTTATGTTGATTTATGAAAGCATCACTTTATTATACTCGTTATGAAGAACTGTCCTGTTGTTAACAGGTCAGTAGGTGGCGCTCAAAGTAATAAGTTGTTGTTAAGAGGCTGACACCTAGTGGGCCCTGAAAATAAGGACAATGCATCATGAAGCTTCACACACCCCATATATAGATGAATTGATGGCTTTTATCCAGCCATGAGCATTAATCCTTTAACTTATAGATGTGTATTGGCAAGGATCCAGCAATACGATACGTATCACAATACAGGGGCAACGATATGATATATTGTTATACTGTAGAAACGATATATAAAAATTATTGTCGGAGTACTTGACTTTGTATTTAGGGTGACTGTCCAAGCTGCTTTCATTTGTTTTGAAACCAAAACATGTCCAAACACCAACTTAAAAGCTGCTGAAGTCCTGTATCCTCTCGTCCTCAGTCATCAACAGAATGTCATTGTTCCTTTAGCTGCGGAAATCGTGCAACAATCTAACAGTTGGAAGTTAATTAGCAACACAAAGATGAACAAACTTGATGAATGTTAATGTGCATGTTCATTTTAATTTGAAAAGAATATATATTAAAGAGCTATGATCAAATGAAAGTTGGTTTTAAAAGCCTGAAAACAGAATTACACACTGCTGCTGAATATTAATATAACGTTCTTGGTTTTCGTCTCAAACTCGCCTCTGATCTCTGTTGTCCGTCGAACAGGCGTCCTCGTCCACCGCAACCCGACAACCATGGAGCGTGTCCAGCACATGACCAAGTCGGCCATCCGTCGTGCCTCTATGATCGAAGTGAACCCGCAGGCCAAGCGGAACCTGCAGGAGCTCTTTGTCAACTTCACGCTCATCCTCATCTGTCTGCTCCTCATCTACATCATCGTCCTGCTCAGCAGCTGAGGGTCTCCTGAGGGGATGTGCAGCTTCTCTGAAGGCTCCTGGACGCACGAGTGATGAAAGAATGTTCTGTGTTGCTTCATGAAGACCTAGACGTCAAATCATGTCTGCCAAAGATCACTTTTCGTTTACACTATTATTATTATAGTGGCACTAGAGCAGGATCATGATCATTTCCTGCATCAATCCATTCTTCTGTCAAATACTCTTTTAGAGAGTCTAACTCTGATTCTATTTTTCTGAAGTGTATCAGAGTAGGGTTCGTGTAACAGCCTCAAAGCATAGATGAATCATCAATGTGACCTCAGCTTCAACTTAAAGCAGGAAAAACATTAAACCATTTTAACCATGAAAGCGCTTATTGATTGTTTTTGGACATAAGAAAGTAAATTTGTACTTTTTGAAGTGAATGTATCGATGAAAAATGTATGTTTTGTATCTAAAATAACAATATAAATTGTGTTTTTTCTTTTGTCTGAAAATGACACTGGTTGTTTGTGTTTGTTTGTTTCTGGTTTGACTGGTGATGAAGCTTCATGAAGCATTGTTCTATTTTTAGAGGTCAGTAGGTGGCGCCGTATTATAATATAAAAAAAATAAAGCGAGGCTTCGATAGAATAGCTTCTTTAATCAGTATATTGTAGAGCATTTCTAAAAAGAATGCCATCAGCCGATTGTTTGATAAGTTGATGAAGCTTCATGAAGCTTTGTCCTATTTTTAGCACCCGCTAGATGGCACTCTCTACTCTCTCCACGCATTCAATACTGTATGTCCCATCATTTTTATACTGAGAGCGCCACCCACCGAGTGCTCAATACAGCCCAATGCTTCATGAAGCTTCATGAAGCTTCATCAACACATTACTATCACGAACCACCAAACACACACCCACTAGCAAACACATACACCGTTTTATAAAATGCAAAAAGCCAGAAAAATCTCACAATAACATTTTTATTTATTTGATAACAGACAAACATAAATAATATAAATATAAAATAATATCAGCTTTAATTGTCGTACAGTAACTTTCAATTTGTAGGACAAACACTGTGGAATTAAGAAGTGACAAGGATGACACTCCGCCTCACAGTTCAGTAGCAGCAGAAGAACAACGCACAGTTTTTTGGATAAAAAAACTCATTCCCAGATGACCGTGGCAGTGTTGGATTCCAGAGAACTTGATTTTAGAACTTGATTTGATTGATTGATACATATAACTATGGATATATATAGTCTCAACATCTGATCCATTTATTGTCCATTTCTTCTGGTTATATTTCAAGAGTGCAATTAAAAAACATAAACAAAGAAAAAACCTTTAAACCCTTTAATTCGCAGCACAAACATGCCGATGGTACGGTACATTAATTCAACCAGTATAGAAAATAACTGTGAACGTAAATGTGTCCCATGTGGCTTCCAAACATGGTTTCCTTGACTCTTGGACCCATTAAGATTGGACTAAATCCTACCCCTAGGCCTACAACATCAACTCTCTCGTGTTTGGTTGAGAGTTTAAGGTTTTATATTTGCTTGAGTCTGTGAATGTTCTCAAGGTAGTGACCGTCTGACGAAGCTTCATGAAGCAGTGTCTTATTGTTTAGAGGTCAGAGGAAGTATAAAGTCAAGACGGTGCTTCCTGAAGCTTCATGATCAAGAGTTGGTTTGTCGGGAAAACATTAAAGTGTGTCGATAAAACCCAAACATAGTTGGGATCAGATTAACAAAAAAAGACCAACAAACTTGAAATTATAATCATCATTCTGAGCCAAATTCTAGCAAAAAAAAAACAAGTGTTCTGTGTGTCATAGTGTTCGTAGTTACTTGGCATGTTGTTATGTAACATGCTTGCATAATACAATTTTATTGTTTCGTTAAATGCCTGCTTGCTTATCTAGGTCTACTTTTTTCCCACTTTCCCCTATTTTTAAAATGAGAGAATCTAAATACATTGGAAATGATAGACAAAACTATGTATATGTCACAGCACAGATTGGAATCCAGTAGGATCCGAAAATCCTACTAGTACAGATTGGAATCCTACTACTGAACTGGGATCTGAATATTGGAATATCAATCTCCTAGGGCAAATGGGAATTCTACCAGGACAATCTCCAATTCTAATAGGAGAAATTCCGATTACATCAAAATGTTTTGGAAAATAGACTGAATCTTGGAATTCCAATCCGTACTATTAGGATTCCAGATCCTACTGGATTCCAATCTGTACTGTGACATATACATGGACTTGTGTCACTGCATCTAATGTTCTCAAATGCAGGGTGTATTCCCGTGTCAGTACATTTATTAGAACGTTGAGTGATTCATCGTCTTCCTGGAAAGTTGTTTCAACTACTGTACTTTGAGTGGAAGGCCACACAGTTTGTGCACAAGTTGACGCACACAACAACAATGAAGACATTGTAGTTTTATATCGTGTTTTAGATATGGAAGATTTAATGGAAACATATCTGCCTGAACAAAGAACAACTTAAATATAAGTGAACAAACAATGTTTATAACAGAATAATTACACTTTGAAAATTAAATACAACACATTTTAAAATGTCTTTATAGCTATACTAAACTAAACTGCTATATACTTAAATACTGCAGCAAGTGTAGGGTTTTAGGGTCCCCTTGTTTAATGTGTCGTTTGAAATATCATAATTATTGCATTTATTTGGGCTCCAGTAGTCAGAGATATATACTCAGCTAATATTGTGATCTCTATTTTCAACCTTAAAAAGAAATACAGTATCGAAATATGGGACGTGAAATTATACATGGACAATTGTAGGATTGCCCCCTTGATCCTCCTGTGTTTTTATCTCACAGTTGTCATGTGACATGACAAACAAGGTCAAAAACACAACAAATATAATAGTATTGCTCATGAAAAACTCTCCTCGGCTTCACAGTGAACTTCTGTTTATCAACATTATTGAAAGTAAACGACACATTCAAGCATATGTGCAAAACATATTGTCTCTGGAACACCATGTGCTGCAGAAATAAGGACGAGGGTAAATGATCTTTCGTGTGTATAATACCGACCAGAGGTTTTTTGATGTGTCTCGTGCATTAAACCGAAGGAAAGAACCACGTTTGGCTCATAAGTTGGGTTTACATGACAGTTTTTGGTAAACAATAAAAGCAGTTTCGACAAAACTATTTTACCTGAGAGACTGCAGGAAGATATAAGCTCCATGGTTTGTTGTTTATCCATCTTATAAGAACATTAATGCTCAGTAAATTCACATGTTGTGTCCAGTTTGAATTGTTCAAGTGACTAAGTATGTCACTCACGGTATGAGAAATTGTTTGAATTTTAGCTTCTGTCATGCATTTCAAGATCCAAACTTCACACGAATATTTATAGCTATTTCAGAATCAGATTTTGCACATTTCCAAGGGTGATGTAAACCCAGCTGGAGTGCTGACTGTGAGCCTTCAGGTCTACTCCACTGATGGGTTTTGGTCACTATGTACATACAAACACAGATCTAGAGTATAAGCACTGATCACAAACCAGTAAGTGAAGCAGCAGGCAGTGAGGAATGTCACAATGGAAGCACGTCTGACGCTTCATCCACAGGTCCATCTTGACCTCCAAGTGCAAACATCATCGACAGCACTATACATGGATCCAGGAAGTGCCAATAACTGCATGAATTCAGAGAATAATGCAGCTCCAAACAGACCAAAATGTAACTTTTGCACTCAATATCTGCAGGAAATTCCATTAATTTAAGAATTAGAGCAAATTATTTGTCAAATCTTGGGTCTTATACATAGATAGGCACGTATTCTTCTCAATAAATATTGCGTATTTTGACTCTATTATCTTTTTCAACACTTCAGATCTTGTTCTTTACTGATTGATATAGACTTTTCCTGAATCCCGTAGTGTAGTTTTCGTGTCCCCCAAAAGTCCTCCAGGCTCACATTCCCAGAATGAAAACACAAATACTGTGGCACGCTGATGGAGAGCATGCAGTTTATAAACTGTAAATGTACATATGACTGGAAGGACCGCAGAACTTTGACACTTTTCATCCAGCGTAGATAGATAAAGCGTAAAATAATCAGTGTTCTGTGGTGAACAGGCTTCACTCCGACTCCTGCCGTCTGTACTACGTCTTACTGGTATCAACAAAGAAAACGTGTTTGAAGACAGTCGATAAATGATGTACAGTGGAGTATAAAAATATCAGGCTCACCTCATTCTAAGCGTCATATGTGGCGGTGACATCAAGCACCTCCACAGAGATAGAATTTACACAGTCATCAAGATACTGTTGTTGTTGTT
This sequence comes from Callionymus lyra, assembly GCF_982586985.1. Taxonomy (NCBI): domain Eukaryota; kingdom Metazoa; phylum Chordata; class Actinopteri; order Syngnathiformes; family Callionymidae; genus Callionymus; species Callionymus lyra. The sequence goes on along the minus strand of NC_141822.1, from coordinate 22,055,598 downwards.
GTTGTTGTGCTGGTGTTATTCTAGTCCGACTGGTCACCAAAATAAGTCCACTTTAGTTGGTGTCCTTCCTGCCCACTGACTTATCAGACTTTATTATCTTTAATCCTATTTCAATTCACCATAAAACTGTTATTGTTTCATACTAGTTTGCTCTTGATCCGCTAAATTTTTGCAATTTCAATCCCTAAAAAGTCTGAGAAATTGTAGAAAAGAATCAATAAAGAGAGATTTGTTCGTAGCTTCTAATCCCTCTTTCCAACACTCTGGCAAGTACTTCCTGTCTGGAGGTGGAAACAAGGTTTTTAGAAAGACTGGTTGCTACCTTTTTCTTTTTTTTTCTTGGTTAAACCGTGGCAAGGAGAAAGCAGTTCGCCCCGGATACAAATGTAGGAGCAGAAATAAGGCAGGACTCAAACGCCCGTATGGATCTGATCCACACCGTGTTGATGATGTGACTCCATCATGTACTCTGATGTGTTAGCAAGCTGTTCTTTTCACGTTTACAAGATGCATTTAAAAAATGTTCAAAGGTGGTGTAAAAAGACTGCAAACACTCGACAAAGGCCAGAGATTTTGTAGGTGTTCTCCCTGGATCTCATGGAATCTGGTCGCTTCACGAAGGCTGGTGGAGAGAAAGAGAAGAAACAATTTAGAAGATAGAGAAACAAAGTGATCCTTCAGCGTATGCCTGATCTTAACGGCTCTGCAGATGTCGAGGAAAATGATCATGTGGATGTAGGTACTGGTTCGTCAGCCAGTTCTTACCAGACCGCACAGCAAAAAATTATAATTTGGATAATTTCTGTTCTGGTGGTTCTGACAGTCTAAGAGGTGTTTTGTTGCCTGTGACTCTTGACAAGTCAAGACGCTCGTGTCAGTCAAGTTTAATAAAAAAATAAACCTGTGAACATGTGTAAAAATGTTGTTTTTTTAATAAATGTCTCACTGTTAATATAATTCCTACTTTCAGTCTCATCTTGTAGCTTATCTTAACCTTATTGATACACATTATGTAACATCCTGCATCATCCATGCAAACTGACACAGGTTTCTCTAGTTCAGCTCATTGTTTGTCGTCTTAACACCATGTCTGACTTGCGTCTCTGACCTTTATCAGCCATCATGTACCATTTTGTACAGGTCAATAGTTGAGTTTACTTTTTTTTTGAAGACACTGTGTTTCTAGATTGTTTGATTACCTCTTCTAACAGATTCCATTGTTTAAAACCTGCGATTTTAGTGTAGTCCGTACCCTCGTTTACCTGAAGTACAAGATTGTGTCTCTCCTCTCTGTTATGAAATAGTTTTTGCACATTGTTAGGGAGGCTTTTGTTAGCAGCCTTGTACATCATTTGTACAGTGCAGTATTTTATTAAGTCATATAACTTAAGAATGTTGGATTTGATTTATAACTGATTTGTGTGTGCCTTTAGTGGGTATGTTTGTCCCCACACCTGAGCACAGTATAGCAGGTGTGGAGAGACTAGTGCGTAATAGAACAGCTGTAGTGCTTTTCGATTTATTAATTTTTGTGCCTTCCTCAATATGGAGACGCTTCTGGCCAACTTGCTTTTTAAGTGTCTGATGTGTGACTTCCAACTTGTCATCTATAATAACTCCCAGTACTTTATTCTCGCTGACCCTTTCAATATTTACGCTATATATTTGAATGATAATACACTTGTTGCAGTCTTTTTTTCCCATATAGCATGAACTTCGTTTTTCCTACATTTAATGATAATTTGTTTATATTAAACCACACGTAAAGCTGGGCCATTTTCATTTACAGAAAATAATGGTATCACCTGCGAATAGTATTAATTCCAGAACGTTTGACACTTTGTATATATCATTTATATATAGTATAAACAGTTTTGGCCTCAGAACTGACCCCTGTAGGACCCCACAGACTATGTCCAAACAAGTTGATGTGCTATCACCTATTTTAACATATTGGGATGTCTTGTGTAAGTAGCTCTTGACCCATTCCAGTACTTCACTTCTAATGCTGTATTTATCCAGTTTAGCTATTAAAATATCATGGTTTATGTTGTCAAAAGCTTTTTTCAGGTCTATGAAAATTCCTATTGAGTTTAGTTTTTGGTCAATGGCGTCAGTCATGATTTCCACAGACTCAGTGTTATGGCAGTCGAGTGATTCTTTCTGAATCCAGACTGGCTTGTATATAGCAGTTTGTGTTTGTTGATGAAGTCGTCCAGCCTATTGTTGAATAACTTCTCCAGTATGTTTGACAGTTGTGTCAGTATTGAGATTGGTGTGTCATTGGTGAACTTGTGTATCACTATTTTAAACAGAGGAACAACTTTGGCAACTTTCATTTTGGTGGGAAATGTCTCAGTTTGAAATGAGAGATTGAAAATGTAAGTGAGCGAAACAATGTTACCAGATAAGACCTTTTGAATCAGTTTCATATCCAGATCATTGACGTCAGTGGATGTTTTTGATGTTCACCAGGTGTTTAATCTCTGTGTCCTTCACTGGTGTGAGAAGCATTGAGCTTGAAGTTCTTTCTCCGTCCTTATCAAAGTGTCCCAGTGTAGTTGTGAGCTCGGAATGACCTTGGCTAGCTCGGGCCCGATGTTAACAAAGAATTCATTGAATCTATTTGTTATGACTCTTGGGTTTTCTTCCTGGATGTTGTTATATTTGAAGTACGGAGGGTAACTCAGTTTTGGGCAATTATTATTGGTCACTTTTTTTAGAATATCCCATAATTATTTTTGTTTGATTCACGTTCTCTGCTAATGGATTGCTGTAGTATTCTTTCTTGTATTTATTTAGGATGTTATTTAGTTTGTTTCTGTACCTTTTGTGTCTCATTTCTGACTGGACCGTCCTAGTCTTAATGAACTGTCTGTACAGAGTGTTCTTTTTTCTGCAGGCATTTATTAATGTTTTTGCAAGCCATGGTTTCTCCTCTTTATTCTGACATTTCACCGGTCTGCGATGCCTGACCTCTCAATTAAGTTCACTGGGTGGGGTAAAACTCAATCAGGCCAAGGGAAAGGGGGCACAAGTGGGATAGAAGACCCCCATGAAAAATTAAAATATGTCCAATTTTGATTAGATTCAAACCATATGTATTAAATCAAATGTAGAGATTTTCAGAATTTCACTTTCTTGTTAATTGCATGGGGGCACAGAATGGGGCATAACTATGAAAATGCTTTTTAATGCCGCCTGCAGTTAATACAAAACTATGCTTACCTGATACTCTTCACTGGCTGCCAGTTTCTTTCAGGATCAACTTTAAAATTCTGGTTCTTACTTTCAGATCTATTCATGGTCAGACTCCTCCTTACATCAGTGATCTGATCCAGCCTTACACCCCAGCTCGGGCTCTGAGGTCTGTGGATCAGAATCTACTGATGGTTCCTGGACACACTTCAGGACCAGAGGAGAGAAATCCTTCCAGGCTGTTGCTCCTAAGCTTTGGAACGATCTTCCTCTCTCTCTGTGTTTGATGGATCTACTGACTCCTTCAAGAAACATCTTAACACCTTTTTATTTGTGCAGGCTTTTCCCTGATTTTCTGGAACTCCTATGTTTGTCTTTTAAAGTATATATTTTAACTGCGTATTGCTTTGTGACTCTGGTCTAGAAAGGCGCTTCAGAAATAACCATTACTTACTTACGTACTTTTGTCAACTCATCCTTACACTAGCAACATGAATAAAACGGGTAATTTTGGCTCAAACTAACTTGAAATGAAACCAGTATTTATAAAAGCTGATAAACAAACCGACTGACTGAATTTTTTTTAATAATAATTTCTGGCAGCCAAGCCTTCAAATTCAGCTTCAAAGAGAACCCCCGACTCATCTCCCTCTCTTCACATGAATGAATATATCAAGAATCTGTGACACATTATTTCACTGACCTTGATCAGAGGGTTGATGACACCAACGTTGGCACTAGAGTTGAAGACCTTGTTGAAGCCAGTCTCTCTGTTGACCAACTCCAGCTGGTAGAACTTCTTGTCATCCTGGAAACAAACACGCCGTATTAAATCTGACTGATGGTTTTTTTTTATGCTGAATATTCAGGGATGATATAAAAAAAAAAAAACTGAGGCGATGGTAAAAATCCAAATTAGAGAATGGAATATTCTCCAAACATGATTTCATCTGAAGCTCCAATTAGCTCCAGTCATCCACGTTCCCAGAACAAGCTGAATGAAGACATGAATATTACAAACGATAGGAATGATGCTCTTCTCATATCCAATAATTCAAGTTTACGTTGGATTAACAAGGATATTTAGTCTCTAGACTCTCTAGACAAAACTAATTCAGTGGTCGTTCATATTAGAATATAAAGGTATAAACTGCATCATCATGAGTGACTATAATATCAAGACACAGCAGCACAAAGACGTGGAGTTTAAATGTTTCTATACATTGAACATCAACTTTTTCATAGAATTTATATCAAGATTTCTAGAAGTAGGGACAACCTTAGCTTGAGTGAAAGACCAATGAACAAAGCATTTTACTTTCTTATAACTTAACCGTAACTTCTGATTGTAAAAGAAAAATTAAATCGTTTTATTGGAAAGTATTATTTAAAATCCAATATGGTGATTTTAATGATCAACTGTATCTGATCCTGCGATGGATGGTTAAGGCAACATCACGGTGGCGTCTTCTCACCCTGCTCATGAACATTTTACACCACTCCCCTCTGGTAGGCGCTACAGAGCACTGTGCGCCATGACCAACAGACTCCTGAACAGCTTCTTCAGCGAGGCCGTCTCCATACTGAACAGTCAGAACAATCAACACAAATTAAGACCATACAAACAACCTGCTGTGTCACCCGCGTGACACAGGCTTGCTTTTGCAAATACACATTGTTGCATTGCATTTTTGTGTATTGTCTTTATCTGGTTTGCTGGAAGAATTCTTGGAGCTGTTGACGGAAAATAAGTTTAAACTTCACATTTAAGATTCTCCAGGCTTCATCACACTGCAACCTGAGGTCATGACCTTTAGCAGAAGAAATACAGAAGGACAAGTTTGCTAGTGTGTGTGACATTTCTTAGTTTCTGTGCATTTTTTGTGTGTGTGTTTGTTGGTTTGTTTGTGTGTGAGTTGGTGTGTTAATGTGTACTTGTAAATGTTTGTGATTGTGTTTGCCTGTGTGTGTGCGACATTTGTTAGTTTGTGTGTGTCTTTGTTGTTTGCGAGTGTTTGTTTGAGTGTTTTACTCTGTTCTGGTGTGTTTGTGTGTACTTGTGTAAATGTGTTTGTGCATCTGGGTGTTTCCGGTTGCATATATGACTGTGTACATGTTTTGTGTGGGTTTTTGCCCCTTTGTTTGTGATTGTGTTTGCTTGTGTGTATGTATTTTTGTTTGTGTGTGTGTTGCTGTGTATTTCTGTTTATGTGGTTCTATTTGTGTCTGTGTGTATGAACATGTATTTGTGCGTGGGGGTGTTATTGTGAGTATGAGAATTCATGTGTTTGCGTGAGTTAGTATACAGTATGTTTGTGTGGTGGTGTGTACTTCTGTGAATGTGTGTCTGTGTGTAGAAGGTGAAAGTAAAAACTCAGTTGAAAAATTCAATGCAGTTCAATGAACTCAAGTATTTGATTTTACCCTAAGTTGGACTTGAATTCAGATGATTTGTCTCTCAATGTTTCCCGAACACATACCAAGGGTTGAACTAGTAGATAACAGTGAGTGACTCACCACCAGCTTCTTGACCAGGGCTTCTCTCTCAGTCACCATCTCTCTGAGCTCTGCAATGAGATGCAGATCTTCTGGACGACTCTCTCTGTTCCTCAGTTTCTCCTCGGTGCCCTCCAGTCTAGACCAGTGACACACAATCTCAATCCAGGTGTAAAACAAATGTAAGATTTACAACACAATAGCAATGATCACGTTTATGTGTCAAAGTTAAGTTGGTGAATATTTGGAATGACACTCAATCATTAAATGTAAAGAAAATGCTTTTTTTTCTTAATTGAATACATAAATATATCAATAAAGTTGGATACGATCATGGCAGCATTGATTCTTTCATGTACTGACATGATCTGTAGAGCAGAGATCTTGTCTTTGAGGACCTCCTGGGCCTTGTTGAAGTCAGTCAGCATGATCTGATTCTCTCTGTGGTGGTGAACACTCATCTCTCCCAGCTCCCTCTCATGCCTCTTAGCAAAGTCTTGCTCATGAGCCCTAGAAACATTAAAAAACAAAACATGTGTGTGAACACACAATGATATACCATTAAAGGTGTGGACTGATCAATATATACCGTATCTGGTGGTTGGCTTCACTGCGAACTCGTAGCACCTCCTTGCCTTTGTGCTCCAGCTCTCTGGTCAGAGTATCGATGGTTTCATTCAGAGAGTGGATCTCGTGGTCCAGGTCGGTGATGCGGTTGCTGCGGGAACACATCTCTGACTGCAACTCGGAGATTCGAACGAGCAGCTCCTGCTCCTGGATGACAAAACGCTCACTCAGGACACCATGGTACGCCGGGTAACTCCGGGCCTGGGCTTACCTGCTTGCGACTGTGCTCCATCGCCTTCTCCAGCTCGTGTTTGGCCACCGAATTCTCTTTAAGGTGGATCTGCTTGAGGTGCTCGGTCGCTGTGGCGTGGAGGTGATTTAACTCTGCGCGAAGGGAGGCTGAAGGGAAAATGATTTGATGATAAGAAATCGTCTACTTTTTATGATTTAAAGATCCAAGTGCTCTCCCACCTAACTTTGCTTTGCCCTCGTCCTCCAGCTCAAACCTCAACGTCTGCAGCTCTTGGTTCGACTGCTGTCTAAGGATTTCTAGGGTCCTCCTGTGGGCCTCTTTCAGTGCGTGAACCTCCTCCCTCTGCTCTTGTTTCAGACGCTCCTCCAAGGCCTGAAACAAAAAAAAAGCAAAAACGTTAATGAAATGGTGAAATGAGGTTGGGTTAGGTTAGGTCAATTTGTTAGCATTAGAGTTAGGGTGAGTTCATTCATTCTAATTGGCAAACAGAAAATAATCTGAGTGTGTTAAAAGTGTGCACGTCAGGTCTGACTACTACTACTACTTTATTTTTCTTTCTTTTCTAAAAGGAGAAATACCAGAGCCTCATGGTCAGTAAACCAGTAGCAGAAAATAGTGACAATCTTGCCATACGTTATGATAAAATGACTGGCAAACAATAAATGAATAATATATGTAATGTTAGTAAATACACTTTTGTTTAGTGATTTCTTGGTGTGATTTCGGCAACTATATCAATCCATGATAGCAGCCAATTAGTTATACATTTTTAAATCAAATTGTTTTTGGTTAGTAGTAGAGCTTTTGTGTGTAATTTTATTTCATGACAATAATAAGTCACCATCTTTCATTATCCCATAAGCAACTGGGCCTGCCACCTTCGTTTAGGAATAAGCGGTACAACATGGATCGATGCACAAATAACCAACAAAGTAATACAATTTTACAAATTTTTTTGCTTTGCAATGCCCAACAAATTCAAAATAAAGCAATACATTTAAAGTTTGTCCTCGCTGGGTGGCAGAAATAATGCAACTTGGGTGGTAATGTCTTGTGACTGCTTATACCATTATTCATCTCAGCAGTACTTCCTGGGTCAGTGGGTTCAGTATTATTTTTTTCCCCTGTCTGCTTCACAGATGTTTACAAAATCAGAATAACATGATTTTTAAAGAAAACAAAAACACTTTTTTATATATACAGTATATTTTCACCCAAGAGCACAAAAGGTATATCCAATGTTATATTGTTCTCTTCTATGTGTTATTAACCACCTCACAACACAATAAATACATGTTCATCCAACACCCTTTTTCACATGATTCTCTCTGTTGATTCTTCTTGTGGATCCAGTTGAAGATCAGTGTGTGTCTCTTATCTTTTTTGAGTGGTTTACCCTGATTTGATGTTGTCGGGCCTCCTCCATGGTGCTCAGAGCGCAGCAGTGAGCCTCCTGCAGACGATGCTCCCTCCTCTGGTGTTCCCTTTGCATCTCTGTGGGCACAAACATGTAAGTAACTAAGTAAGTAATTTGTATTTATATAGCGCTTTTCCAGACCAGGGTCACAAAGCACTTAAACAATCAAAACAATATTCAATAAAGTATATACTTTAAAGATCAAGACAACACTGAGAACCACACAGGAGTTCCAGAAAATCAAGGAAAATCCTGAACAAATAAAAATATAATATATTATATATATATATATATATATATATATATATATATATATATATATATATATATATATATATATATATACATATATATAATAATCATGTGTTTGATTTAAAGAAGTACAATCAAATCCTAACAAAAAAAGTTAATGCAATAATTTGTAAAAAGCCTAAAAAGTGATACCAAAAAAGTTGATTCTTAAAGAGGCATTCTTAACTGTGAATTGTTTTATAATAGGGGGGCAGAAAGACCCCCATAAAAATATTAAAATACATCCTAATTTGAGGAGATTAAACCAAATATATTTTAAATAAGAAAGATTTAGAAATGTTATGCTCCTTTCCCTAAACGTACACATGAAGGCAGAGCTTCTTTAGGCAATTGTAAAATCCATAATCTCCCTGAACTTAATCTTTCCCTCCTCCCCCTCTCTCTTCACACTGTTTTGGAACACATCTGTATTTTATAAAATGGAGTTATGTGCTATTTTATAGAGAATGTCAGTGACAGAAACATCTATTGCAGCTGAGATTTGACATGAAAGCTACTTGTTTTAGTGATAAAACTTAAGTCAATTAACTGCAAAACATTCACGTGCAATAGGACCTTTAAAACAGCAACACAACCAGGGTGACCCACTAAAAATAGATGTTTTATAACAGGGCCATTGTGTCAATGGCTTAATCCCAGTTCCACACTTTAAAGCAGATCCAAGTCAACCTGGTGTCAAGAGGAATTAAACATTGTCATTTCTTCTTGTGATGTTTGACCACAACAAAGTTTTCATACGTGTGCAAGTGCATGTGACAGTTGCATTTCTGTTCTCTCAGAACCTCTCCATGTTTGCGGTGAGTATTTCAAAAACAGGTTTGCAAACTGTGCAAAAATTGAGACTCAAGTATCCACGATGTTGACAAGAAACAAAATGGTACCTTTTAGCTGCTGGTTGAGGATCTCTCTCTCCTGGTTAAACTGTGACTGCAGCTGCTGCAGGGCTGACTGGGACTGTGACAACTGAAGCTCCAGAGACTGTTTCAGCAAAGAGATCTGGAAACAACCAACATACACGCCATTTCAATCAGCCCATCGCCATAGAAACTAAATGAAATACGAAAACTATTGGATGAATAATGAAGGTGTATTCTTGTTGAGACCTTTGTAGCTTTGCTTGTACTTCAGCAAATATTGGTCAACATCAGAGGCAACACAAGGGATACCGAAAACACATTTTCCTCTGGCCTCCGGGTCATCTTGACCCTGAGATAACACAAGGATTAAGTTCTTCCTCTTCACCAGAAAAGTACTTAAAGCACAGGAGCAGGAGAAACAAGGAAGTAGGAGGGAGATGCCAGAGGACCAGAGATGGCACCAAAGTCCAGGACACATGATTTACACTTCATCTCGGACAACAGCTTGGCTTTGGCCGGTCACGCGACAGTTTGAGGCTCAGGTGGACAGTAAGTAAGTAAGTAAGTAATATATATTTATATAGCGCTTTTCGAGACCAGGGTCACAAAGCGCTTTAACAATCAAAACAATACTCAAAACAGTACATACTTCAAAGATCAAGACAACACAGAGAACAACACAGGAGTTCGAGAAATTCAAGGAAAAGCCTGCACAAATAGAAACGTCTTAAGATGTTTCTTAAAGGAGTCAGTAGACTCCATCAAGCGCAAAGAGAGAGGAAGATTGTTCCAAAGCTTAGGAGCAACAGCCTGAAAAGATTTCTCTCCTCTGGTCCTGAGCCGTGTGCGTGGAACCATAAGTAGATTCTGATCCACAGACCTCAGAGACCGAGCTGGGGTGTAAGGCTGGATCAGATCAGTGATGTAAGGAGGAGCCTGACCATGAATAGATCTGAAAGTAAGAACCAGAATTTTAAAGTTGATCCTGAAAGAAACTGGAAGCCAGTGAAGAGTTTTAAGGAGCGGAGAAATGTGAGTTCTTCTACTAGAGCGGGTCAGAATTCTCGCTGCAGAGTTCTGAATCAACTGCAGACGAGACAGCTCCTTCTTGTTAAGACATGAAAACAAACTGTTACAATAGTCCAGACGAGAAGAAACAAACGCATGGATTACAAGCTCCAGATCATGTTGTGACAACATTTTCCTAAGTTTAGAGATTTTTCTCAGTTGAAGGAAACAGTTTCTGGTCAGTTTTCTGCAGTGTTGAACAAGAGACATGTCTTTATCAAATACAACACCCAGGTTTCTCAGGCTCAGTTTGACAGACTGACCTAAGTCACCCAAGTACTGACTCAACCCTGGAATCTTATCATCAGGAGCAATCACCAGAGTTTCAGTTTTGTCCACATTAAGCTGTAAAGTGTTTTCACTCAGCCATTGTTTGACTTCTAGCAAACAATTGACTAAGCTGTTCAGCCTTTGCGGCTCAGTTGGGTCAAAAGAGCAGTAGAGCTGGATGTCATCAGCAAAAATGTGATAAGAAACATCTGGAAATCTCTGAATGATTTTACCAAGGGGAATCAAGTACAGCAAAAACAATAAAGGACCCAGAACAGAACCTTGAGGGACTCCACACAACAGATCTGCCGATTCAGACCTCATTTGATTGGCAGATACACTAAAACTGCGCCCAGAAAGGTAAGATGAGAACCATTCTAACACAGACCCAGACAGTCCCACTTCATCCCTTAGTCTTCTCAGCAGGATCTGGTGATCAACTGTGTCAAAGGCTGACGACAGATCCAAGAGAACCAGAACAGTGAATTTACCAGAGTCAGCCGACATCATGATGTCACTGGACACTTTCAGTAAAGCTGTCTCCGTAGAGTGATGTTTACGGAAGCCAGACTGAAACTTCTCATGGATGTCGCTCTGATCCAAGAACAAAGACAGCTGCTCGGACACCACCTTCTCCAAGATCTTGGACAAGAAAGGGAGCTTAGAAATAGGCCTGAAATTACTGAGGTCAGTTGGGTCTAAGCCTGGTTTTTTGAGCAGAGGCTCCACAATGGCATGTTTAAATGCATTGGGAAAAACCCCTGTGGAAAGGGAGAGGTTCACCATATTGGTAACCCAGGGGCCAATTACATCAAATACTTTGATAAAAAGCCTACAAGGAAGGACGTCATCTGAGCAAGAGGAGGGTTTCATCTTGTTCACTAGTGCTGAAATATCACCCAAAGATACAGCAGAGAAGGATGACCAAGAGAAGGAGATGGGCTCAGAGACAGTAGGGGTTCCCAACAAAGGGGGAGAGATTTTCTCTTTGATCAATTTAATTTTGTCAATGAAAAATCTCAACAATGCATTGCTGTCAGCTTCACAGAAGACCGGCGTGATTTGAGGAGCAGGAGACACGAGAGAATTAATCGTGTCAAACAAAACTTTGGGGTTTTTCCTATTTGCTGCTACCAGTTTTCTGATGTAATCAGATCTAGCAGTTTCTACCATCTCATTGTAAGAAGTCAACAGATCCCTGAGGTGAAGTCTGTGCACCTCAAGTTTAGTAGACTTCCAGAGACGCTCAGTCTTTCGACAAAGTCTCTTCAGACTCAGGAGATCTTCATTTGTCCAAGGGCACCGTTTTTTCTGAATTTTCAAGTTCGATTTAACAGGTGCCACTTGATCCAGTATTTCAACACAATGATCAGTAAAACAGTGAATCAAACTGTCCACATCTGGACAGTCATCAAAGGAAAGACGGTCAAACATAGCAGAAAAACTGTCTGCAGTATCGGCTGAGATGACACGCCTCTGAGACCTAACTTTCAAAGGCTTAGGTTCAGGGATGAAGTCCAGGTTGAACAAGACAAGAGAATGATCACTCAGATGGACATCATGTACAGATACATTAGAAATGTTCAGGCCAAGAGTAAAAACTAAGTCTAAAATGTGGCCTTTTTGATGAGTGGGTTCAGAAACATGTTGCTCAAAATTAAAGGCTTCAGTTAAAGTTAAAAGTTCTTTAGCAGAACAAGATGTGACGTCATCAACATGAAGATTAAAGTCTCCAAGAATAAGAACAGATTCCATCTGAATAATGGAAGATAAGAAGTCACTAAAGTCTTTCAAGAACATCGCCGCAGGACCAGGCGGACGGTAGATTGACACACAATAGAAAGGTCTTGTAGAACCAACCAAGATCATCTGAGACTCAAAAGAAGTGAATTCCTGTGTCTGAATCACTTTGCAAGAACAACTCTCCCTAAAAACAGTAGCAAGACCTCCTCCACGACCAGAGAGGCGAGGCTTCCCCAGGACAGCGCTCCCTACTGGACAGAGTTCGTTCAGATGAATAAACTCTTCCTCTCTCTGCCAAGTCTCAGAAAGACATAATAAATCCAAATTAACTCTTGTGAAAAGATCATTAAGAATAAAGGATTTATTAGTAATTGAGCGAACATTAAGAAGTCCCACATTCAGCACCGATGACGTCACTGACGACGCCGCGTCACTGACAGGCGCGCAGAGCGGGATCTTTTGAAGCGAACAGCGGTCACGTGGGTACCAGCTGTCACTGAAGTTCAACTCGGTTGTAAAAGTCGAATTAAAGAGAGGAAATGAAAAAATCTTACCACCTTTCGTTGAGGTCTGGACAGACGGCAGCGCTGATGTGTCATCACACACAGTGAGAGGAATGTCGATCAAACAACGATGACGTTCGATGACGTCAGAGTTGTTCCGAGCGATCGCAACTGCACGTCTCATCCTGACCTGAACTCCAGCCCGACTCGATCCCTTGTGGAAATCGCCCGGTACTCGAGAGATCAAACGATATTCCACAGAGTCCGAGTCGATGAGAAGCGGAGCCGGAAACACGTTCACCGGACGTTGGTAACGGTCGCGAGTGAAGTCCTCCATCGACTCTCTGATGTTGAAAAGAGCATCACGATCATAGATCCGAGATGCTTGAGACATATCTTAAGTGATATGAGCATAATATCCGGACAAGTAGTCGTTAAAACGACTGTTTTTGGCAATTATTGCAGGAGCTTACGTTTCAAGCAGCCGATCAAAGGCTCACCGGAGGTTTCATAATAAATAAATTCACAGTGATAATAAAGTAACATTTGTGGACCCCAGACGTGTGTTTTCACCGTGTTAATGTGACCTTAAGCTCCACAAAGAGAGTTCACTTCCACATCAGTGATTATCTGTTTAAAATCCTCCCCATCTGTTGACCCGACTGTGACGTGACTTCATCAGTTCCATTGCACTGTCATGGTTTTGTTTTAGATACATAAGTCATATCTACTTACTTCTCTGTCTATAACTCTATACGGCATGTATCTGTCTTTTACTTTTCATTGTAGGCTCTTCCTCCTAATATGTGTTTGTAATATGTTCTTCTGTTTACTTCTGTCTGATTCATTTCCTATTTTAGGATTCATAAAGTATATCTTTATAAATATCTGTATCTTTGCAGCCTCTTTCAAAACCTCTTATCCATAGGATGGGGCTTATTGTGAGGATGGGAATAATATTTGTTATCTTACAGATGGACATCTCTCCAGAGATAAATTATTTTGTTTAATCAGTTATGAAAGTCTCATATTCATATATTCCAGCCTCCACCGCAATTTAGAATGTTTTTCCCGTTCCTTGTGGTCAAAGATTTTCCTGTCAGAACAAAATATTGCTTCCTAGTGGAATATTGAGATTTTCTAATGACCAACAAGAACATTTGTTTTTCTCGATGATGTGTTTGCAAATTAGTGTCTGTGAGAAATATTAATTTCTACTCTTCTGTGTGTGTATGACTTTTCTGTTTCTCGTGGTCCACTTAATCGAAATATTTTCTTAGAATTAACAATTAAATCTATTTCTTTAACGATTAAATATATTATTTTGAATATGATGATATATGAGCATATTCATGCATGATTAAATTAACCTTGTATCTTAACACCGTCAATATTAGTGGTGCAAGTAAACATTAATACACTTAAATATCATGTAAAAAAGATCATGATAACATATCAATATTTGACAGTACTGTATAAATTTAAAAAAAATGTGTGTTTTATTTACAGTTAACACGCAATTATTCATAGTGTTTTTATTTTATGTTGAAATTAAACTTCAGCAGTCACTTTATCATCCAAAGCTGAAAAAATGAAATCCCACGATATCTCAATGATGACTAAGGACCTGAGGATACAGCTTTTTCATTAATTCATTCATTTTCTACCGCTTTATCCCTTATCGGGTCGTGGGGAGACTGGAGCCTATCACAGTTTCATTGGGCAAGAGGCAGGGGACACCCTGGACAGGACGCCAGTCTGTCGCAGGGCACACAAAGACAGACAACCATTCACACACACACTCATACCTACGGACAATTTCCCCAAGTTCTAAATCAACCTCTGTATATTATTGGACTGTGGGAGGAAACCGGAGTGCCCTGAGTATCCAGCAGCTTTTAAAGCTGATATTTTGACATATTACGTTTTTTGAAACAAACTTACTTCCTCAGATTCATGTGGTCTTTAAATTCTGCAGAGTCAAGTTCTCAGACTTATACTAGAAAGAAATATCCCTGTTCCTACAGTATCACAATTCATCGCAATATATTCTAGTGTTGGTATGTATTTCAACTGCACAGTGAAAATAAAGTTGAATTATATCTTAAAGTAAATCACAATCAAATATAATATTAAAAAATGCTATTGAACTAATGGAATGTTATTGTCCCACTCAAATGTTACATAACTATGATCAGAATGAATGAGTCTGAGTTAATTAAAAACGTCGAGATAACTGTAATTCCATCACAAGTTAACAAAGACACTGATGGTGGATTTTATTTTCCCGACAAGATGTTGACACGCGTTCACTTTGGTTTTATTATCAGGGTCATGACGTGAGATGAGTCTCTAAAATTGTCCCAATTCCTTCAGGAGGAGTTGCTGCCTCTAGCTTGTCACTAAATATTTATGTAAGGCTATGTAAGGAAGAGCCTCTTTGAAGATTCACTTGTGACTCAGCAGAGATGAGAATCACCCAGAGGCTTCGGCTCGGCTGAGCTTCAGCCAGATTCTTTCTTCTGCAGCACAGTTTTAACTACAGCCTGAACATCAGGTATTAATGATGGGTGGGTTTATCTCTGCAGATAAACATCAGATTAGTTGTAATACAAACCAAAAAAAAGATGTGTTCCTACCTGCTCTAGAAGGTCCTCTACCTTCCTCTGCCAGCTCTCCCGGGCGGCCATCATATCGATATCCTTCTGCTGGGAGACCTGGGTCAGGGCCGCCTGCTTGTCTGCCTCGTACTCTTCGTTGAGCTCATCTTTCAGCAGTCGCATCTCCTCACTGCATTAACCCAACACATGCACCGTTTCAGTGTTTCAAACTGCAATGATGTGAATGTTTGACAGCTACAAACAACTGTAAGTTTCATTCACCGTAGTGCACATCGCCACTTCTGTTCCAAGTCGTCCACCATTTTGTCCATCTTCTGCTTCTCTTCCGTCCTGATGGACATGACTCGAGCATCGTGCTGCTGTTTTTGGGTCTCAATCTCCTCCTGAACACATGAATAAATCATGATTAGTACAGAAGTCCGATGCGTTTATTTTGGAACTGTAGTATTCCTGTCCACATTCGAGGTCGTGAGATGATGCAAATGGAGCCATGCTTGTTGTTTTTCTCTCATGTCTTTTTTCCCCGCCAGACAGGGGGGAATCAGGAGTTGTGGCCGACCTACCTTCAGTACACACACCTGATCCTTTTTCATCCTATCTGTGTGTGTGTGTGTGTGTGTGTGTGTGTGTGTGTGTGTGTGTGTGTGTGTGTGTGTGTGTGTGTGTGTGTGTGTGTGTGTGTGTGTGTGTGTGTGTGTGTATTTCCCTTGTGCTTTGTGTAGTTCCCTTTTTACTGTGGCTTTGTCAGGATGAAACAAACATGATACACAGTACCAATAAGTAGTGATGTGTTAATAAAGCTTCAGGAAACAGTGTCTTAATTAGCAGAGTCCACTAGATGTCACTCTCTTCTCTATAATCAATTGCGTTGAACAGCTATTACCATTGAAACCTTGTCATTTTTAAAGGGCACCACCTACTGACCTCCAAAACGTTGACACTGCTTCATCAAGCTTCATCAACACATCACTACTTATCTGTGCTGTGTCGATAATGTGTATCTTGCGATTAACGAGGAACTATTATGCGGAAGGTATGATATTTTTGGATGATAAAGATGTGGTTTGTGTGATGTGTGAGTTGTATCGTACACACCAAATTAGAAACACTTGTCATATAGTCTTGCTTGTGAGAACTAACAACCTAAAAACTGGACTTATTGAAGGTGTTGGAGCCCAAATCATCGCATCCAACTACAAGCCTCTCAAGTCCAGATATCGACACAGACCAGTAGATCAATGCAGCATCTCATTGTCAACTTAAATATACAGCCTTCTTCATGAGCTTGGGTTCCTAATAAGGCACTGTTGTCAACTTGCCGACTTTTTAGCAAAATCTGCCAAGTTTTCAATCCAAAATGCGCTGGCTAGTTGACTTCTCTGTGTTTACTCCCAAGGCAGATCTCCCGGTCTGAGCTACACTTTCTAATGAAGACATTACTGGTCCGCTTGGTCCCCGAACACATTCTTATCATAACATTCCCAATATTTTACTAATGTTCTACCAATTTCAATTCATTTGTGTATTTATTTTATTGTTGCACAAATATGTAATATTGTTCCTGAAAGGTGTATCATCTTAAAACAGCCTACAGTAGTAGTGTATTTATGGATCTATGATCTTTCACCTGGAGGTCAGTGAGCATGTTGCTGGTCTCCCGTACTCGTCCTCTTGTGGCGTCCAGCTCGATCTTGAGTTTTTCCTGCGTATCTTTAAGACATAAAACCTGTGACTGAGCTGTGTTGACGTTCTGCTCTCCCTCCCTGACCAGCTCCTGGAGGTGAGACACCTTGAGAGACAAAAAAAAAAGGTTGACATCAGAGTAATCAAGAGGTGAGCAGAGAAATCTTCCTTAAAGAGTTTATTTTTTGTTGTTTATTACCTCCTGGTTAGCCATGTTGACTTTTGCAGAGAGCTCCTCCCTCAGGTTGTCGAGCTGCTGTTGGAGACAATCCCGCTGCTCCTCCAGTGACATTCGCTTGATCTCAAACTCTTGACTCATTTTCTAAAAGGATAGAAATGTAAATGGTAAATTGATGGCTAATGGTATATTTGCAGATGTTATTGAGATCCCGGGCCTTGCCTAGTCCCTATCATCTCACAGTCTCAAAGACAAATAGACAGTCGTAATGTCTTTGCCTGAGTCTGGCTGGACAGCTTGAGCAGATTTGCACTCGTCTTTTACTGCAGAGGAGCTGTTGTATTGTTTTGGAAGGATGGTGCCAGGATTCTGTTTTTCTTTCATTCCATTGAAAGTGGGACAAGGGAGGGAGGAAAAGGCATTTGTGAAGACAGTCCAGTTGACGTGTGGGCTTGTGTGAGTGGGTTTAGGGAGGCAGTAGAGATCAGGAACTAGAGAAACATCGCAAATGGTAATTCCTCCCGGTGGTTACCAGACAGAAGAAGTGAATTCTTCGAACCCACAGTCGACTAAACCATGGTCATCTAACAGTTCTGGAAAAACTACATTAAAGTGACACAACCCTTCAATGTCTTAATGTTTAACTCCAGCAGTGGAATTGAATTTTGATGGAAATGAGTTTCTCACCTTTATCAGGATTTTCTTCTCGTCCTCCTTCTCCTGCTGCGCGTCCTCCCTCATGGCCTGATGCTTCTTCTCAAGCTCCTCCAACGCTCTGACCTGCGCTTCTTTATATCGATGAGCCTCTTCTTCATAGTTGGCCCTCAGCCTGGTCAGCTCCTTCTCATAACCTTGGTGCTCCTCACGAAGAGACTAAACCAAAAAAGAAGAACTCCAGTTCACTGAGTGACATCGTGAACCCCTACAGATTGAGGCACAATCACCTGTTCTAGTTTGATAACTTGTTGTTTGTGCTGCTCACTGACTGCTTGGCTCTGGTTGAGCAGCGACAGTCTCTCCTCCTCTAAACGGCTCAACCTGTCCTTCAGCCTTGTGTGCTCCTGGTCCAGGTTTCTAATGGTGGCTTCGTGGGACATCTGAGTGGCCTGCAATGATCCAATTTGACCTGGAGAAGAAGAAATGTATTGCTGTGTATTCATATGTTTGCATATTTTGTTTTATCCAGAATATTTAGTAAACATTTTTATCTTAAGCTCATGGATCTTACCGGCTTTGTGGAGGATTTCAGTGGCTTGTTGTTGGACTCGCTCTCTGCTGCCCTCCAGCTCGTACTCAGTGTCCTTAAGCTGCATCACCCAGATCTCCCCATCCTGTATCGCCTCCTCCAGCTGCTTGTGCAGGTTCTATAACGCACAACAGAGTTCAGGATAGGGAACATTTTGATCATTAAAATGGAGTTTATTGTATTTTTAATGGACTCCCCATCCTTGCCTCGGCTAACTGTATCTTTATCTTCTTTTTTTGCCATCCAGTGGCTTCTATGAAACTCACTGAAGACCACGCTTTCAATTCCACCTTCTCAACCTTTATTATTCTTTTTGACCACCCAAAGATTCTATTACCTTCTCCCTGAACATTTTTCCATTACATTTTTTGATACATTCACTCTCTTCCTCTTCCCAGTCATTAATCTTTCCAAAGGATATTCTGTAAGCTATCTCCATCCGCTTAGCAAAATCCATCACTAACTGTCCATTAGTATTTCTGCTCTGTCTCCATACCTGCCCAACACTTTCCCTCTCTTCCCTCTTATAAGTGTTCAAACGTGGCCATTGATGTAAGCTCACATCAATGCCCTGTCTGGCACAGATTTCAATGAAATCGCTTTTTTGTCTGGTTCCTCTACTTGAGCCTGACGTCTCCACATTCCAAAGTAGGGTTGGCTATTTAATACCTCCACCACTGCATATATATTTCGTTTAAGCCAGGGAAGTTGAACCAGAGACAACACAAGGGAATACCACAAAAACGTTTGTTATCGGGTCACCTTGACCCAGAGATAACACAATAACACAAGATAGAGATAACACAAGGGTAAAAGCAGGAAATACTTTTGATGTTTGTCGACCTACTTTGATGGTTCCCTCAGCGTTGACCAGTGATGTCTGAAGTCTGTTGGTCTTGTCTCGGTTCTCTCTGGCCTCCTCTTGGGCTTTCTGAAGTTCACTCCTGAGCTTGGACAAGGACCGCTGGAGAGCTGCCTCCTGGGCCTGGAACTCTTTCCTCAGCTCGACCTGAATTAGACGAGAGAAATATGTCTCATGATGTAATAATTCCACTGAAGGATTGATGGTATTACCTCTGTCCGCTTCCAGGCCAGCAGATTCTCAGTTGTGAGTTGGTGTGTCCGGGTCATGGCGTCCAATTCTCTTTCATAGTACTCTTGAGCCTTGCCCAGCTTGGCTTCATACTCCTCCACCATTCGGACTTTATCCTTGGAAAGCTCTTCAACTCGCTCCATTAACGCCTCAACCTAAGTGCATGAATTTTTTAATGCCCATGTAACTATTAATTTTGCATCGACATGTCTAAAAGAGTGCAAGGCTATAATTTGAGATTACGGTTGATTGGAGCAAAAAATGGCAATAAAAGAAGTTGATGACATGTAACGATCTTCTGAGGGTCAAGTGCCAACTGCACAACAGCACTTAAGGATACAAAACCCCACCAAAGGTCATCCAACCACTATAACTCTATTCAACTATTCCCTTTTCTCTGAGTCGTATCCCACCTCTTGTCTATGGAGCTCTGCCAGTTTTTCCTGGTCTTCAGTGGAGGTGGCGCTTTGGTTCTGCTGATTGTTGAGGAGTTCTTCCACCTCCTGGCGGTGGGTGGACCTCAGCTCTTCAAGTGCTCGACGTTTTTCTGCCTCAAACTGGGTCTGAGCCTGGCTGAACGCCCGCAGCTTCTCCTCAAAATCCCGACGCATCTCCTCCACCTATTGAAACCACAAGAAATGATCTATTCTCTTTTTAGCCGCATGCATGGAGCTGGTGCCGCGGCGCTAGCTGCTCGGGTCGGAGAGAGGTGGTTCCTTTCAACTGGGAGAGATATTGGATTTATTACCTAACAAGTGCTACAACCATCTCAACGACTTGACTTCTCATAAATACATCCATGAAACATGAAGGAGAAAGTAATAGCTAAAAATGTTGCTTGGGATGAAAGGTGAAGTCCTGTGATCTAGCGGGAAGAAGAGAGGGAAGAAGAAAGCCAAAAACTACTCTGAATTATGACTAATTGATGAGCTTTTTTTTCATAGATTCATGAAAGCAAATTTCCAACACATTCCACGATCAATAAATAATGATTGATGGACAGTAAGATGGAATGAATGGCAAATGTAATCGTAGTACAGTTATATCCTTTTGTAACCATTTTGAGTTTGGAAATCATTTCTTAAATATTTTCCATAAATCAAAACATTACAAGTCTCAGTTTCGATATCGAAAATTCAAAATCTTTGTAAGTTATTAGCTTAAAAAATGTGAATATTGGTCAAAGACGGAACAAAATGCGGTTTCAAATGAAGGTTTTTATTATTGGGAGATTTAAAATAAATCCAAACCTATGTGGCCCTGTTTTAAAAATGACTGCACCCCTTTTAATACGTAACTTAAGTGTAATTTTATTAAGTTTTACAAAGTGTAATGTATATCACCTGTGTTCAATTTCTTTATCAACAGCACCTCTTGTTATTTTTGTAAATATGTTATATATATAATATGGTGCAGATTTCTATTTTATTCTATTTCGATTTTTTTTCATTTTATTATTTTATTTCTGGCTGTTTTTTTATTTGTTTGTATATTGTTGTTTAAACCGAATTTCCCCTCGCGGGACAAATAAAGGATTCTGATTCTGAACATCCAGGTCTCACTACTGCCCCCTGTTTTCATTTGAGAAATCCCTTAGATAGGATCTGCCTGCCAGAGTAAATTAGATAAAAGGATCTAAAGAAATTCGGAGAAATGAGAAAGAAACTAGTTGACATCTATCATTCTGGAAAGAGTTTATAAATCCATGTCTAAAACTTTGGGACTTCGGCAAATAGCAGCCAAAGCCATCATTCACAAATGTTAAAAAAAATATGAAGCCTTCCAAGGGGTGGCCAGCCAACCAAAATTACCTCAAGACTTCAGTGAAAACTCATCCAAAAGGATGAGTAAGACCCCCAGCAACATCCAAAAAAAATGCAGGCATTATTGCTTCAGTTAAAGTCAGTGTTCATGGATCCACTTGAAAGAAACAATGGTCAAAAACATTTCTAGATGAAAAACACTGCTGAACAAATAGATCAGTAAGGCTTGTCTCTATTTTGCCAGAAAACATTAGATGATCAGGGGCTTTTTTTCTGCTTCAGGACCTTGAAGACTTGCTGTGATAACGTGGAACCATGAAATTGGTTGTCTACTGAAACATCCTGAGAGAAAGTGTCTGAGAAACTGTGACTTCAAGGTAAATACGAACACTGATTCATAGTCAAAGTCCTTTCCTGAATCATATGAGGACGCTGTGGTGGACACTTTAAAAGGTGGTTCATGCTAAAAACCCTGTACAGGGCTGTCAGAGACTCTATGTCTAGGGTAGAATCATTTTTTTCAACTCAGGGCCATGTAGAATTAGGGTGTATTTTAATAGATGCCTTGATTTTAAAAACTGCATTTTCTGTTCACTAATATTAAAATCTTTTTGATACATTTAAGAGTCACAAACATAGAAAGAAAATAAGAAATAAGGAAGGGGATAAACACTTGCATCCCAGAGTTTATAATAGTGAAACACATTAACATACCAGCTACCGTTGAGGTTATATTTGGCCTTGAATAAAAGGGCCTTTGTTTTCCTCAGGGTTCTTTGTGGACTCAGATTAACACAATGCTGACATGCTTTTATTTATGTAATGATCATTAAAATTATTCACAGCGGGGAAAAAATAGAACGACGATACAATCAAATTCAAACAAAATCCAGCAATTAGCAGAGCATTCGCCAAGGATGCAATACAGGAATAAAAAACGACTATATAAACCATTATAACTGACCTTTGAACTCAAATAGTCAGTTGTTTTTCCGAGAACAGAAGTCTCCCTTTTGCACTGCAAGTATTTCTTTGTAGTTGAAAACGATGACGGGGGAGTTTTGCCATGTTTGAAAAGCAAAACCAGTGAGATCAACCCCTTTATTTTAATTGTTCTAATGGGTAATGGTAGACATGGTGGTAGTCTTTAATTTACTGAGCAACCAATCGCTCCAATCTCCATTACAGGCGTCAAGATAATGGGTCTGCAAGTCTGCGGAAGATTTCTTTAGTAATGGGGAAAATGACTACCATGAGGACCAGAAGCTTTCCAGGGGGGTCTGATTTCCCCCCCTGTCTCAGCAGGTTCCAGGTCATGTCAGATTATAGGGAAGAGTTTCGTGGAACTTGTCTTTGCTGCTGTACATCTGAGCCTCAGTGGCGTTTATAATCCAAGCACGCCATCTGTCCCATGACCCTCTGCGAGGGTCATGAACATGCTTGGCACTATATGATGGTAGTATGAGCAGACATGGGCAAAAATAATCTCAGTGGGTCTATTTTTAAAAGCTATGGTTACTCCTTGATGGACAAGCATGCTTCTTTTATCATTGCTAATATTTGTTACAAGAAATGCTTATTGTTATGTTCTAAAACCAGTTTATTTACTTTTAATTTATTATTATTCTCTGCGTATTTTGTGAAAGAAGTCGTACCTCTCTGCTCATAGACACCACCCGCTGTGTGTGCTGGGCTTCAGTACAGAGCTGGGAATCCTCCATTCTCTGCCTGTACATCTCAAACTCCGCCAAGGCCTGGGCGGATGAAAGCAGAACACGACAACGTTCAGGACTTTGAAATCACATGAATAATGTAAACGTGTTGTTAAGGAACACCATTCATGTAAACTGTGAGAACAACCTGTCTCTTCATGTGTTCGTGGAGCTCCACGGATTCCTCCAGACCCGCCAACCGCCGCCTCAGGTCCGCCTCGTCAGCCATTTTACTCTTGTATTGCATTATCTTGTCTCTGGTTTCTGTCACGATGTGTTGAACCTGGTCACAGACAATCGAAGCTATTATTGTTTTAGCACAACCATTAAAGTGTTTAAATCAAACGGGTCTTACTAAAACAGAAACATCGGCACAAATAAAATCCGAGACACAAGGTCTAGCATTATCCATATTTTAAAGTACTTAAAATGTCAACATTGTGAGAAATAATTGCATTTTTAGCAATTGCTGCCCCTTTAGCTTCTAATGTAAAAGTGGCACAAGGTTGGTTTTGGCAGACGTGGCACTGTAGCTAACCTCCCTGAACGTGAACAGAAGACAAAATCAATGTCAGAGTTTACTTGAGGATTATTCAAAATGTGTAAACAAGCGCTACATCACAAGACCCAGGAGGGCACCAATGCTGACAACATGTCATGAGCGGAGACTCTGATATCGCAGCATTTCAGTGTCAGTGTTTGTAGTGAATAATTGAAAGATAGACGTTTTTTTAAGTAAAAGAAAATCGAATATGGTCCAAATTACTGGGTGTAAAAACACAGAGTTTGACATTCTAATCCCAACAATTAAAAAAAAAAAACGTTTTTAATTCATAGCATTTTATAGTTAATATTAAAATGTAGGCATAATAGCGCCATCATGATTGGCTAATGGTACTCTTTTGGTGTTGACTGCTGACTACTTTTATACCAACATTTCTGATTGAATTTGAAATAAGATTTACTTTTTCCATAATTGGAATATCAAACCTTATGTCTACAATCATGATTCAAATTAATGAGTCAAACTTTTCAATAAAAATGCAACCTTTCAATGTAGAAAGTTTTTTATTTAATTCTTTTAAAAAATCAGTTTTAAAATGTCAACTGTTAAATTCAACTACTTAATATGATGATTGAACTAATGTACTTGAATATTGTGCAAGACCCCGACAACGCTACTAAAGTAGCCCATGGGACTCTACTTTTCATACAATGAACATTGATTTTGTTTTTTATTTTTGCCCCATTGGTACTTATTGAAGAATCAATGATGTAATAATTGTATTGGAGGACTATAATTTATTTTAATAAAAGGTCATTACAGAAGTGTGTACCAAACTGATGGCCTTTTGTTTCTTTTGGGAGCCTTTTGTTTCTTCTCCTTTTCTGGAAGTAGGGAGGAGTAAGGTTTCATATGATTGCTGGGAATGACTTGAGAGTTTTTCTAATGGGGTCATTTTCCGGGGTGAGAACCATCGAAAAGTCTTCTGCAGGTCTGTCTAACTGCACCGACGGAACCGTGACCCCGGAAAATCAGGGTCGGCGTCTGGTGCAAGTAACGGCTCGGAGTGAAGAAGTGGCTGAAGCCAGCGTGCCGATAGAAATCCACTACTAGTCAAGGACTGGAATCACTGTGAAGATTTTTCACAACTTGCCAGGTAGAGATTGTATTAGCCTTTAAACTTTATCGTCCAGTAAAAAGAAAACTATTCCCAAAAATACTGTGGTTCTGTCAGTTTTTATCTTTTACATTTATTTAATCTTTGAGTGTCTGAAGTCATGTGTTCATTCACATTCAAACATATCATAATCATTTGTCAATGATCTTTCTGTATACAGTATGTAGTTGTTTACAAACCTCATCTTCATGGGCCTCCTTAAGAGATGAAATCTCTTCTTCGTGCTCGTCGTTCTTGGTGTTGAGAGCATAAATTACCTGGAATTAAATGAGGAACATTAGACCATGTGGGTGAGGAGGTGCATTCTAGAGAGAGTCGTAATGAAAAGAATCACCCGCAGGAGACACTAAAATGCCACTGATTGTATTATGATTAATATAAGTACAGGGTAGATTTCCCCTGGTTTACTATAGTCATCGAAAGTACTATATACTATACTATAGTTAAATTCCCTTCACATCAAACATGCATTAAACACACAATTCCACTGATGAACACACAGTTCTGTAAAATCTAAGACTGTGTGTTTGCAAGAGTCTGGCGATAGCATACATATCACAATTTAGGGGAAAGTATAAGATACAGTATATATAATATATTGCTTTTGTCATATTGTCCGGGACACTGGCATTGCAGAATTTATAAACCACATGACTCTTGACTAAGTTGTAACAGATTTAATTTGTTTTGTAACCAAATATGTCAGATATCAGCTTTAAAAGCTGCTGGAGTCAACTGTATCCCCTGGTCCTCAGTCATCATCTTCATGTAGCTGCGGAGGACAGAATGACTGCGGCCGTCTAGTGACCGGAAGTTTAATTGCAACAGAAAAATGAACAAATGGAGTAAATATTTGAATGTTAATTGTAAAAAATATAGATTTATTTTATTTTACATACACATTATTGAACTATAAACCATAAGAAAAACAATGGTAACAAATATTTAATAAATTATTATTTTTTTAATAATCAATACAGCTTTGAATATTGATACATTATCATGGGAAGGAATATCACTATATATCTCCATATTGATAACACCTCAAGTAGAAATACACATATTAAACATCAGGTGGGAAATGATTGAACAAGGACATAAGAATTAAATTCAGTTAATTTACAACCTCTCCTGTAATAGAACACGACAAAGAGTACATATTGATGTTCAATATTGTTTTCTGTAATACAATTTTCTTTCATAATAGTTTAGGTTTAGGAACATGTTGAAATTCTTATCAGAGGAACAAGTTTTTTCATGTGGTATTTGGATCAACCTCAGGTGTCCCCATCATTTTTTTTCCCCACTGCGGACCAGTTTAATGTTTCAAAGAATGAACAGTAGAACATAACAGCAAGAATAAAACAGCTTTCTCGACAAAAAAAAGAACTTTAAGTGCATGAATATACGTCTCACAATAACGCTGAATCAGCTTAAGTTCTGTTTTTTTCTATGGTTTCTCTGAAAAAGATTTGTCTTATATAGAGGTTGAGTTTTACTCATTTACAGCAGTTACAGTAATTTTTCGGTGGAGCTAAAACGGTTGAGTCACATGCTTCTTCTAGCAGGTGGATTCTAAGCTAACTGGATGGGGACCACTTTTAAAATCTATTTGTTTACGGTTATACATTTTCTAATAACATTTTCCAATCATTATCAACTTAAAACCTTCACTATAAATAAGAATCTAGCCAAGATGTATTTCTATATCACAGATGTGGTAAGAGATATATATAGAGAAATAGTAAGGTTGGACCATCTTTTACTTGAATGGGTTCTCAATGCAACAGCAAGCAATCCTTCAATAATGAATAAGTATTACAAGGGCAGTGCTGTGGCTGCTGCTTTCATCTTCATCTTCCTCTGCTCTCCTTTTGTGTCTAACTAGTTTCACCGCTCGTTCAGCGTCTGTCCATCTCTAGGGAATAAAGACTTGACACAGAAGCTGTTTTTAAAGGAAAAGACCTACGGAGGAAGAGGCTGTTAATTATGTGTACTTTCATGCAGCAAACACATTGTTCCGTCATAAATTTTGACGCCATTAATGAAGGTTGGC
This sequence comes from Callionymus lyra, assembly GCF_982586985.1. Lineage (NCBI taxonomy): Eukaryota > Metazoa > Chordata > Actinopteri > Syngnathiformes > Callionymidae > Callionymus > Callionymus lyra. The sequence continues at coordinate 22,028,880 of NC_141822.1, read as the reverse complement.
TCATAACACGATTTTATGTCTCCTCGTTTGGACTACTGTAATAGTTATTTTGGTGTCCAAACAAGAAGGAGCTGTCTCTCCGAAGTTAATACAAAACTCTGCAGCTAGAATTCTGACCCGCTCTAGTAGAAGAATTCACATTTCCTCTATCCTTAAAACTGGCTGCCAGTTTCTTTCAGGATCAACTTCTTCTTCTTACTTTAAGATCTATTCATGGTCAGACTCCCCCTTACATCAGTGATCTGATCCAGCCTTACACCCCAGCTCGGGCTCCGAGGTCTGTGGATCAGAATCTACTGATTGTTCCTGGACACGCTTCAGGGAGAGGAGAGAAATCCTTCCAGGCTGTTGCTCCTAAGCTTTGGATGGATCTTCTCTCCCTCTGTGTTTGATGATCTACTGACTCCTTCAAGAAACATCTTAAGACATTTTTATTTGTGCAGGCTTTTCCTAATATTCTTGGACTCCTGTGTTTGCCTTATGTGTCTTGGCCTTTTCTAGAAAGGCGCTTTACAAATAACCTTTACTTTACTTACTTACTTAATGTGTTGGATTGGGTGTGGGATTCCCAGTGATAGTAAGGTCTTCATTAACCTTTGGCGTTATTCTCCAAAGACCTTCTCTTATACAGTTTTAGTTATTGCTTGATTCTTGGACCCCTTTGTCCCAAAACAAAAAGTCTATGGAAGAAATTGACAGCCTGTTTTTTTTTCTTGTTTTTTTTTTTTACAGTTTTTTTTTTTTACAGTTTTTTTTTTTAATAATAATGATCTGCTTCATCTGACTAGAGTCATGCATTTTACTTCTAAGAGATACATCTATTTTCTAAACTATTTTCCATTTCTCCTTGATTCCTTTATTGACGACAGAAACAAAGCCAAACAGAAAATAAATACCAAGCGTGAGTTCAGCACAACCGATCTTGTGAGAAACTGGGCAAAGCACAAAAACACAAAGACACACAAATAATATCTTGATATATTAGGACATACCAATCTGAGGTAAATATTAACCAGCCATGAATCAAAACCATTAGGGCTTCATATGTTATGTTTAAATCATTGTATTTTCCTGTGGTCTCTGCCTTTAAAAGAATGCAAACAGGAAAATATGATCTTTTTCTTTTAAGAACGGAGTCAGAGTTTGTAAGTCTGACTTTTTTCCACTGAGGGTTGGACTTGGTCAGGACTGACCTCTGTCACCGATTCTGTTTATAACTTTTATGGACAGAATTTCTAGGTGTAGCCGGGCATTTGGTGGGCTCAGGACTGGGTCACTGCCTTTTGCAGATGAGTTAGTCCTGTTGGCCTCATCAGACTGTGACCTTTTAGTCCTTGCCGGAAAGGTTCGCGACCGAGTGTGAAGCGGCGGGGATGAGAATCAGCATCTCCAATTCCGAGTCCATGGTTCTCAGTCGGAACAAGGTGGGAAGCCTTCTCCGGGTTTGGGATATCTTGTCCCAATTGGAGGAGTTTAAGTACCTTGGGGTCTTGTTCACGAGTGAGGGAAGAATGGAGCATGAGATCGACAAGCAGATTGAATAGAAAGAGCTAAGCCAAAAGGCAAAGATCTCTGTATACCAGTCAATCTATTCTCTACATTTACCTATGGTCACGAACAGTTGGTTGTGACCGAAAAAACAAAATCACGGGTAAAAGCAGCCAAAACAAGATTTTTCCATAGACTGGTTTGACTTTCTCTTGGAGATAGGTGAGAAACAAAGGTCATCCGGGAGGAGTCAGTTGAGGTGGCTCGGGCATCTGATAAGGATGCCTCCTGGGCGACTACCTGGAGAGGTGTTCAGGGCATGTGCCACAGGGTACACCCAGGACACGCTGGAGAGACTACGTCTCTCAGCTGGTCTGGGAACGCCTTGGGGTCCGTCAGGAAGAGCTGGACCATGTAGCTTGGGCAAAGAGTGAGTCTGGGCCTCTATGATGAAGCTGCTGCCCCCGAAACCCACACAAGGAAAGGGGAAGAAAACGAGACGAGACGTTCTTAAACTGAACCTTTTGTTTCCCCCTCAGCTTCTGACAGTGTCATTGTTAATTGTGTAATTATTAGATTAAATAACGAACACTTCCCAGACAGCATTCAGGAGCTGTCACTGTCTGCAAACATCTTGTTTGGTGCCTTCATGATACAAATGTTGCAAAGAATGAAGTTAAAAAAATAAACTTAATCGCACGAGGGGCCAAAATCCTTCAGCCTTCTAAGTTGCTGGCCAAACAAACTGTACGTATATTCATCCAACTGTCCACACCAGTGAGTATAGCTGGGATTTTTACTCTTGTAGACTCCAAGTAAATTACTTTCCTTCTACATTTTTTACAGTTATTGGAAGCCTCTGTGTTGTTGTTGACATCAATAAGCTGTGTCTCCTAGTTCATGTGAAACTCTGGCATTTTTACAGGTCAAGATTTCAACGTGACATTAATGTACGGCCATGAGTTTGAAACTTGTGTGGTACGAAGAAAACAGCTTTTGTCAAGCAGTGCTTGCAAAAAGTTTACGAATTTGAGAAAGCTAAAACAAAACAAGAGGGAAATAAATTCCAAAGCAACTACATTCAAATTATATACTTTGTAATGTTGTCATCCAGGCAGTATCTTCAACTGACCTGCTGTAGTAGAAGAACTTACATTTCTCCGATCCTTAAAACTCTTCACTGGCTGCTGGTTTTTTTCAGGATCAACTTTTAAATTCTGGTTCTTACTTTCAGATCCATACATCTCCTCCTTACATCAGTGATCTGATCCGGCCTTACACCCCAGCTCGGGCTCTGAGGTCTGTGGATCAGAATCTACTTATGGTTCCTGAACACGCTTCAGGACCAGAGGAGAGAAATCCTTCCAGGCTGTTGCTCCTAAGCTTTGGAACGATCTTCCTCTCTCTCTGTGTTTGATGGATCTACTGACTCCTTTAAGAAACATCTTAAGACCTTCTTATTTGTGCAGGCTTTTCCCTGAATTTATGGGACTCCTGTGTTTGTCTTATGTGTCTTGGCCCTTTAAAGCATGTATTTTAACTGTATATTGTTTTTGTTTGTTAAAGCACTTTGTGAACCTGGTATAAAAAGGCTCTTTACAAATAACGTTTACTTACTTACTTACTGAACGTGTATTAAATCTACGAATGTTGTTAAAACACATCAGATCAACCCTTCCTCAACGTCCCCGTAAACCACCATCGCAGGACTATCACACGCTTGTAAGACCCAATCCGAAAACAAAACAAAAAACACCAATCTTTGACCGTAAAAAACATTCTCCATCGCCCCATTTTTTACGACAACAGACAGAATCACTCGCTCATCTTCCGGACTCGAAGTGAGCAACAAAGAACCTCCGTACCTCCAGGATTACATAACTTAACCCCCCCCTAGATCCAGCCATGGATCCTCAGTAGTGGCACTAGATTCTGAAAAAAGCTTGTTTACACTACTTAATGTGGACGATTTTTGTCAACAACAACAACAACAACAAGCACCTGAGAATGGAGAGGCTCTCCTAGAATTATGATTTATGAGTCCAGATGTTTCTATGTGACAGTACTTAAGTCCAGAATACATGACCATAAAAAAGGGCGCCCTGTGTGTGTTCTCCTCTCCTCCAGCGGTACTACCCATTCACTCGTTCATTCACAGACCTTGGTGAGCTGCGCTATCTTCTTGCTCATCTTCAGGTGCAGGTCCTGCGTGTACTCCATCGTCAGCCCGCCGTCGAACAGGACGCTGGAGGTCGGAGAAGTAACGTATTTGGTGCTGAAGGTGGTGTACGGAGGCTGCCATCCTGCACCCGTCGCCATTTCAGAAAAAGGAAAGGGGTAAAAGATTTGTTGTTGTTTTTTGTTTTTCTAAGCGTGGATGATATAAAATGGAGCTACATCTGTGAGGAGCGTCTGTGCTCCGGTCCAGTGAGGAGGGGAGGAAGACGAGGAGGAGGGAGAGATGGAGGGAGGTGCGAGAGAGAGCATCGTACGGATCTGATGATGATGATGATGATGATGGTGATGGTGGTGCCAGATGCTTGCCGTCCACTGCGCAGGCGCGCCGTGGATACGTTCTAATGCGGCGTGCGTGCGTGTGCGCGCGGGTTAATTCTCACAACAGATGTAACCTCGACACACTGCGGAGACTTTCCGGTGTCGTCACCTACAGAGGACCAGAGACTGGAGGAGGAGGAAATAAACAACAATAAGTTGAATGACAAGAGAACCACGACAAGGGATGAGACGGATGTTGAATGACGAGCTCACTTCCGTTTGAGGTCCTGCTGTGACGTAAGCAGGCCAGAGGTTTATCGCTGTCCTCTTTATGCAGGTCTCATGTATGTCAGGGTCTCCTGCAAAAATGACAAAAAACACCCCAGAAACATGCACAAGAATCAACATTGTCATTCTTCTTTTAATTATTATTATTATCAGTCATATCATTATTATTATTCCTATTATTATTATTGGTATTCAGATTGTTATTATTAAAGAGTAATTTGAATACTAAAATGAAACATAAATAACATATGACTCGTCGCTCTTTGTAAGTATGTGCCATCAGACTTTAAATATGAATGTCTAACACTGATTTTTTTTTTTTCTTGTATCAAAATTAGAGTTTTACACTGAATTTTAATCATGCATTAAGAAAAATAGGAGGGGAAAAAATAAATGCTTGAAATTTTATGGATTTCCAAATTCAGGGTCTTGTTGAGATAATGTTAAATATCAGTGTTGAAATGTACAGCATACGCATTGCATTTATATGAATTATTTTACACCGAATTCATTACACTGTTTTTTACATTGAAAATTGCTTCTACATTTGGATTTTGACATTTTAATTAAATTGACTTTTTAAAAAACTGATTTCTTTGAAAATAATTACACTTTAAATTTTAAAACGTAATTTATTAATGCATTGAAAGAGAAGTCTGATTTTGATGCAGAGTAAATCCAGTGTTAAAAATTCATATTCAAAGTGTGATGGCAAATACTTGCTCCCAAAGTGCTCAGAATAGACTTTACACCTTCTTCTTTTTTACACACTTTAGACTCTAATTATGAAGACCTGCCTTGCTCTTGAGCAAATTGTCAGGTACACTGGGTACAGAAAGTAACCAGAACCCTTTCTAATTTTCACTCTTTGTTTCATTTCATTTTTTGCAAAAATGTGAAAAATAGAAAGGGGGTCTGGTTTCTGTTTTTTTTCTGTCAAGATGGGGTGCTGAGTGTACATTCATGAGGAAAAACATGAACTTAAATGATTTCAGGAAAGGCTGCAATGAAACAAAGAGTGAAAAATCGAAAGAGGTCTGATTAGTTTCTGTACCCAGTGTAGGTGCTACAGGGAGCAGTCTGTCTAGAAACAAAAAGGAAGGGGTTGGAAAAAGTAATGTGATATTAAAGGGGCAGCCGAGAGAGGAGATGAAGGGGTTAACGAGGGACTGAAGAAGAAATGAATTATAGAGATGTTTCATTTCAATAAATTCAAACTATAATTATGATACACATGAAGAATTTTTTTGTTTGCATTTACTTTAACTTCACATTAACACATTCTTGTTATTGAAAACAATTCATTTTGAGAAAATAAAAATGTCAAACTAGAATTGACATCCGGGGACTCTATGTGGTCTATATGATGACGTTTGCTTTTTTTTTGGCATTATGCTGTTGTTGTACTTTATTCCACACTAGATGGCAGTCAAATGCTGTAACTGACTGATCGCAACGCACAAACAAAAAGTAGTTATAATTTACCTCATCGATTGATATTTTTGAACTGTTTTTTATTTTTTTATTAATACATTTTATATATATTTACTTTTTCCAAGTAAATTTTTCCTCAAGCAGTCAAAAACATTAGGATACGACTATAAATTAAACATTTTAATACAAATGTGAAAGAGCTCCTCGGCTGAAGTAATAGTAAATAAGTGGCTTCTTAGTGAGTTCAGTAGAAATTGTGATTTTTTTATCATTTGAAAAAAGGTTAGGTAGAACTTTATTGATAAATACATGACTCCGTAAGATTTATTACATTTTACATCATGGTAATATAAGCACATAATATGACATAGTATGGTTGTGTTTTCATAATTGAATAATGAATAGTTCTATTTTCATGAAGGAAATAAAATGACAGTGGTTTCATTTTGCTTAAGTCACAGTTCACCCACGTAAATACAAACAATACAACAGTTACCGATTATTTGTCAAGATGTGTAAAACATGTGGAACCCTTAATAATCATCAATTAAACTTTTGTTGTGGACTTCTTAAGTGATAAAACTAAAATACTTTTTTTTTGCATGTGTCACAGTACTCAGCGAATTGCTGCCCTCCTGTGATAGGACATAAACCTTCTTGTCATTATAGCCCATTTTAGGAGATAAATAGTAATACAATTATAATAATATCCAATCTTGCAGTGACCATCTGAAGAGAGAGAACAAGTCACAGCAGTCTAGCCAGAAACGAATGGATTTGACGTTACTTCAGCAACATTACATGTCATTATCGAAGAAACATTGGAAAAAAAGACGAAAGCAGATAACAAAACACTTTATTCACCTTGTTTATTTTTTCCACGCATTGATAGTTTACAACATTATATTACCATAAAACACAAAAAAAAGTAATTAATTAAGGTCACAGGTCATCAACAGAAAAAACATCGCTCACTGTCACCATGACAACAGTTACAGTACATTAAATGATATTATACAAGGCTGTCATTAACCAGCGATCTGGATGTGACAAAAACGAAAGTGTTAGAGAATGTATCTTTGAATTACCATAGAGAGATAAGAGGACACACCTCTCATGTCAATTTATTCATATATTCTAAGACATACCGTCGGTGCACTGGCACCGTCGCATGGCTGCTCACTTTACCACTCGGGTTAAAGAAATAAGGCACAAGTACAAGCATGCACACACACACACACACACACACACACATATACACACACACACACACACACTTGACAAACACGAAACTCACATACATTGGTTCAGAAGCATTTTCCCCACAATAGGTCATGAAAATATGAATATGCCATCAACAAAACTGTACTCCAAGTCAATCTTTAGAAAAATAAAAACTTAAAATATCTGCAATTCTCAGACTTTTTTTTTTCTTTTTGCACATTTTTCCATGGAGACACAAGTTTCTGCAATCAAAACACACAGCACCAGCATCTACGAGGAATTTTTATGAAGTATTTTCTTTATATTCTGTTTTGACCAGCAATAGTTACAATAACAATTTACAAGGACTGACATGAAACTAAAATCAGTTTGGAACGACCTGCTTATGAGAATCTACAACTTTTTGGCTTTTAATGTTTTTTTGCTTTCTGTTTCAGTCAACTGAGAGTGAATTCAGTCGATCAGGGCCCAATGGCGACAACAAAGCACTACTAAGAGTTTGGAATTGGGTAAAGAAAAGCCCCCTAAACTAAATGTAAAAAAAATACATGACAAGAGGGTTGAATCAACGACAGCATGCAAGGCAATATGCTGACTCAGCTCATTTTAAATATTCAATACCAAGACCCTCCAACCCAGGCAAATCTCATTAGATTAACACTATATTAACACTATACAAAACGCTTACTATCCATACAAAACTCATAATATATAACAAAACTCTCCGAAGTACTCAAAGATTGTCATCATTCAGTATCATTCTCATCCTGCTTGTTGCTCCTTTAACTGTCAGATTATTCAGAATTTTACCAATCAAAAAAACACTATACTTTCTGCTACAGAACCTTGTATTTTTTTGTTGTTGTTGCAGAACACAGACGACATCACAGACGCACACATGCACTTCTTCTCTACAGCAGACTGGTGAAGTTGCTACATGATTGACACTCGCTTATCGTCTTCCAAGAGTCGTGCTGCCACAAATACATCCTGACAAGATGGGACGTCTAAACCACTCGAGATTTTGGCACAATTTAAGTTTTTTTTTTTTATTGAATCCGATATAAATGAGGTCTACAAATGGTCACTAGAACTTTTAAACTCTCACTATAATAAGTCGATTTATGGATGGGAAGTACATAAGGCAAATCACAAAATTCATCAAGTTGGGAGTAAAACCTGTGCTTTGAAGGATCCGGGCTCATCAAACTTTGCCAGATAAGCGGTTCCTTGAAACAAGTGCCATTTAGGCGAAGATCAGATCTTGCTTGTCTAGCACGGTTTTGGTGAAGTTGTTGATCGGACCAATGGCACTGAGAGACATGGCGTTGTCCCGCCCCCACAGGAGATTTGGACCGAACACCACGGCCAGGTTGCTGTTGGTCATCTTGTTGACTTCACTGTTGGCGGACACCTGGGGGGCGAACAGAGTGAGGGAGGTGTGGCGTAAAGAGAGAAGGAGGAGCTGAGTTACCTGAGCCAGGAATGTGATCAGGTATCGCAGAGCGGCGTAGTTCTCCTCAGGTAGAGACTCCAGCAGCGTCCTGATGACGCTCAGTTGGTTCTCGGCGGGAACAGCTGCAATGAGAAATGATCATCTCAAATAATCAGAGTGGATATGATTGATATGGTGACTTATAAAAATGTCTGGGTTAAAGATAAGGAACAGATATTATAGATATCAACAATTATATAGAGACTTCTAATTAGAGTAGAACTGACTGTAAAAGAATGGAATTTAAAGGAAGAATGAAAAGACTTTAATCAGCCCGTTTGTTCACTTTGGTAAAAACATGTAAAAAGTTTTTTATTCTGTTTATCCGCACAAAAATGTCTAATTGTTTAATACAGTTAATTGTTTTTATTTACACCATTTCCATTCTAGAGTTGTACTTCTTTATAAGAAGAAAATTATGTTGGCATTTACTTATAATAGCAATGAATTTCACTGTCACGCGTCACTTCTGCTATTATATAGAGATATTATTATATTAAGCAACTTATTTTTTACTTTCTTTGTCTAAAAAACGTCACTTAATTTCAAACCATCACTTGTGAACTGTTGCTGTATATCAAACTTGTCACGCTCATAGTCAGAGGGCGACATTAGGCACGACAAACATTTATATCATCATGTTGATGAACTGTGAGGATTATAAGTGTAAGAAAATATCTATATACTTATATACATTTTTTTTAAACAGTACTGCATCTTTTTTTTGGCTTTGTTCCCGTTTTATTTTTATAGTTATTTTATGGTACACATCTCAATAAAATATGTGTAAAATAAAATTATTAGTTTAATTAATAATTGTTATATTTATAATTGACATGCAAATATTCACAGCATTCATTTTTGTGTTGCAATTAAACTTCCGGGCGCTACTTAGCAGCAGTCATTACATCCTCCACAGCAAAGGAACAATCATCAAATCTGGTGAAATCCCAGCAATGACTGAGGACGAGAGGATACAGTCAACTCCAGCAGCTTTTAAAGCTGATGTTTTCACAAATTTTCCAGACCACCAGAGTACTCAGGCATTAGAAAATAGGTTATAGATGTCAGTAATCATACAGAGACGTCCAATAAAAGTAAAGTTGATTATAAAGGAAGTTCAGTGAGAGTTTGGTAAATATGGAGTGAGCTCAGCCCGTGACTGGAACTGCTTAACATTTTTCTTTTTGGTAATTGACATATGTTTTTCAAGTTCCTCATCAGGTGAGGTTTAGGATATCTTCGGTTTGATTTAATAAATCCGATTAAGAATCTCTTGTGGTCAGGCACACGAAATTGAACACTTGAATGTTAAAGAAAACGTGTGTGTTTTTGCGTACAGGTAAAGTTGACGATGTCGTTGTACAGATGGAAAGTGAGAAGAGGTTCTGGGAGTTCTCTCAGGAACGTCTTCAGAATCACAGCAGCCAGATGGACGTCTTCAATCTCTCGGAAATCCACCTGCGCACCTGCAACCGTCAGTCAAGCGTTGAGTCATCATCTTGAATAACATCAGTTTCCATATATATGAGAAGGAGTGCAGGTCAAACAAGCTCCTCACCTGAGTTGTATCTGAGCTGCACTTCCTTTACCAGAGTCACGTTTGCAGATCGTCTGAAGATCCCTTCGATCTCCAACCCTGCCAAACACACACACATTAGGTTCTACATTCATGTTTGCTCTGTTAGATTACCACCATGTGTGTGTGTGTGTGAGGATCTGACCTTGTTCAGAGAGGAAGCCGATGGTGTCTCTCATCACCACTGGAACAAGATTGTCATCAGTAGTCCTCTCTCTCAGTCTGCGCCGCGATGAAGTAGAAATTAATTTTCAAAAAAATGACATTACACTTTTGATAGAGTGGTCATTATGAAAGTAAATAGAGCCATACAAATATTAGGTGGTGGAATTTCACATTTCAGATTTTTTAAACTTTGTATTTATATGTCGTTTTTCTAACATTATATTTTTGAAATTACAAAATACATTTTCTAATTGCAACATTTTGTAATTCTTAGCCTTTAAGATTCAATATAAATATGTTGGTATATTGGGGCCCCTAGACGACACCAAAAAGGTAGAGTGCTCCTAGACTTATAATCCATGGTTTGTGTCTTCTCGTTTAGACTATTGTAACAGTTTATTTTCGTGTCTAAACAAGAAGGTCTGCAGTTAATACAAAACTCTGCAGCGAGAATTCTGACCTGCTCTAGTAGAAGAACTCACATTTCTCCGATCCTTAAAAATCTTCACTGGCTGCCGGTTTCTTTGAGGATGAACTTCAAAATTCTGGTTCTTACTTAAAGATCTTTTCATGGTGAGACTCCTCCTTACATCAATGATCTGATCCAGCCTTACACCCCAGCTCGGGCTCTTAGGTCTGTGGATCAGAATCTACTGATGGTTCCTGAACACTTCCGGACCAGAGGAGAGAAATCCTTCCAGACTGTTGCTCCTAAGCTTTGGATTGATCTTCCTCTCGCTTTGTGTTTGATGGATCTACGGACTCTTTCAAGAAACATCTTAAGACATTATTATAACCTATCATTTTTATTGTCAACTGACCTCTTAAAAAAATAAAAAGAGTGATCATCAAAACCTTCTTCCATTTGTCTTTCAGCAATTCACTATCTCTATCTGTATCTGTGTTTTTTTCTGCGTCTTCTTTATCATTCCTCCTCCTTCTGATGTTAGGAAGTTCAGAAGTTGTACCCTTATTATTCTTCTTACTTACAAATGTATTTCATTTTCATGTGGTTTCATGTCGTGTTCTCAATATGTGTAGCTCTGACAATTATAGTTTTCCATTTTGACTCACAGTGGAAGTGGCACCCCAAAAACTTGCTCCGGCAGAGGTGGGCTGTGAAGAGGAGACGTTGGAAGCGAAGTTGTTGGTTTCATAGATGATCTCAGCTTGTTGTCATACCTAAACAAAATTAAAATAAAAGTTGAATCATCCGTAAAAAAGTATTGTGGCTCCAGCTCTTACTGTTTGACTCTGGCGGGGATGAGAAGCTGATCACACTTGACCACGTCCTCCAGCTCACTGAGATAACTCACGTAGTTAATCTTCCTTCCAAACTTGAAACTGCAACGATATGACGACAGTCAGAAAGTGCAATGTCTAATCCAGAATCTTGATCTATCAATGATTAATTGCTATTCTAGTCATTCAAAATAATGAATTATTAATCAGTTTAAACTGAAAGAGATTGTTCTATATGTTGATCAGGTTAATCCTAAAAAGGTTCAGTAACTTATTTATACATTTTAAATGATGGATCTTAAACATGTTAAAAAGAAAAGTGTATAAATATAAAATAAAATATACGATTAGCATCTTCTTTTAACATTTACAGTCATTACAATGTTGTTAAACTGAAATATAGAGTGTCTTTCATTATTAATGTTTTTTTTGTCAATGAGAGAAAAGCACCTGATTAGAGGTTTGAAGAGGATCAGGAGAGTCTTTATGAACATGGTGGGATGAACAATGTAAAGCGCCTTGATGTTCTTTTTGTACCTGAAAAAAAAGACCAAGATTTGAAAAAAGAGAGATACAAACATGTCAACTAAGTAAAGCAGAACTGAATCTGATCATGTCTATTGTTTGTTTGTGTACATTTACAGAAACATCAATCTGATATTTCTACCCAGATTTTGTCAAAAGGTGGGGTTGTTTTATATTGTATTTTCATTCATGTCTTAATGTAAAGTACTAACGTTTGTCCAGAGTATAAACATCTTCTTACTTTGAACAAATGTTTTTTTTTCCTCGGCTGAGGTGTTTTCAAATATGTTGTGCTGTAAATCAGTACCTTTTCTTTTTAACTATGGTTGCCATTATAAAGGAACATATTAAATATAAAGACATAATGAATGAGCATTTTGACTTCTCCCTTATAACATCTGCATCAATGTATATTTTCTTTCTTCTTAAGATGATGGTGTTAATTAAAAAAAAAAAAATCAACCTTTACTTGAAACAGACACTAGAGTTGGTTAATAAAGTTGATATATTCAGCTCACCTTTACATTCTCTAAGCTATTTCAACACAAAGTATTTTCAAATGAGTCACTTTAATTCAGAATGTGTAAATGTGCTCTTCATTCATTTTATGTTCCTCAATCACGCGGACAAGAGCGAGAGACGCTTTGAACCGTCTCATGATGTCAGCACTTTTAAATGTGAAGTGGTTGAGGATTACTCATTAGTTTATTAAAGATTAATCTCCTTTAGCTCGTCTCAGAGGCCGCTGTTCACTGGGGAAGTCTCTGGAGAATTTGAGGAATCGCCGCCTCATTTTGCAGTTTCACACCACAGATCAGCCACACACTTGTGAAACTGAAGTCAGTTTCCAACTCCCCAAAATAACAGTGTGACTGTAGTCTCCATCATTGTTGTTGCTATATTCCTGAATCATCTGGCAACTCTCGCTGGTTTAATCTAGTCACAAACAGCAGCGATTGAGGGATCAGTGCATCTGAAGAGTGGATTGGATAAATATTCAGACAGATCGGTGCTAACACTGCATTTAAAAATCTACTCATCAGCAAAGAAAAGTGTTCAGTGCTATGACTAATACTGCACGACTGCAGAATGATTGTGGTGTTGGTGACCACGATGTTCTTCTTTATGATTTTCTATACATGAAGAAAACGACCAGATCACCTACTTTCTGTCGAACTCTCTGTAAGCGTCCCGGAGCCAACCCAGAGACGGTTTGTTCTCACTGGTCAGTCCATGATGGAAGTAAATGAGTGTGTAGTCGCTCTCGACATACTGATCCAGAGTTCCTTTCAGATACCTGTAATTCAGAAAAGACACATCTATAAATATATATCAATGGTGGTTGGTTAATATTGCTATAAAGAATCAAGTGTTTAGGATGCACAAGCTACCTTATTAGTCAAACATTTAATATTGTATTGGAATTTAATGTCTTTGTCTGGTTTTTAATGTTATCTTTTTTTTAATGTCTTTACCCTTGCCCCAAATTCAGAAGTTTGACATTAGGATTAAAGGTATGAATTATAAAAAGCATTAGTCACAAAATTATCATCGCCAACAGCATTCAATGTCCTTGTCAGGTTATAAAAACATGCACCTTGTGTATCAGAAATATGTTCCTCTAAAATATACATTTGATGTGTTGGGTCTCTGGGTCAGTTTACCCTTTATTGGACCTCTGCTATTAAATAAATAAATAAAGTATTGCTCTGCCCTAATGACTGTACTCACATCAGCAGCTTGTGGTGGTCTAACTGGTGCTGAGGGGGCATCCTGCAGGCGTTGAACACGATCACCTTTCTGCCAAAATTGTCATCACCTGTAAAGCAAAGAAGACAGATTTGATGATACATGATTATAAAATATATACAAAAGATCATCAGAAAAACAAGCTAACAAAACAAATGCTACTTTATCATAGCTGACTTCATTAAAAAAGGAGGATGCAATTAAAAGGCACTTTTGTTTTTTCTATATTTTGATGGACGAGAAATATGAATTTGAATACAACAAAAGTAGAAAAGTCATAAAACAAAGAATTTTAACAGAGTAAAAAGAAAGAACAAAATTGTTCGATGTCAGAAGCATTTCCGTGTCAGTTTTATAGTTCTACTCTATAACCACATTTACAAGGTTGCGCTTTGCTTATCTCTGAGAAATGCATGTGACGTCTTGTGTCACAAGTCTTCCTCTCCAAGATGCAGTAAGTTCCTCTTCATGACAACGTTTTCAGGGTATTACTTTATAAAGTTCTCCCCCGTCTGAAATCTTGGCGAATGAGAGGTTACGAGAGTGGAGACCATTATGACGTGATCATTTTCGTCACTCCACCTCCAGCAAGTTTTTAATCAAACCCCACTTTGTTTATGCAATGAGCGCCTTGAAGATGAAGAGTTACGGGCTTGATGATGTGCGGTGACAAACCTTGATGTTTGACCAATCACAGCAGAGTGGGTGCGGTTATATTAAACAAGATTTAATCTCCAGAAAAACTAATTGAGCGGGGCTTAATCACATTTTCTAATGTCAATATTCAGTTCTATACAAACAGACACATACTGATGAGTACAATAGAGGTTCAACATCTATTTAAGACACACTTAAACAAACACACACGGTATCACTGAAGGCTTCTCGCACTCTTGTACGGATGCAGACGTACGATAACGTTTGTTATCTACAGCATGAACCAGAGTTAACTGGATTATTAATCTGGGTTTCTTGTCATTAACACTTCATTTTATCGACATTATTAAGGTTGCGCTTTGCTTATCTCTGAGAAATGCATGTGACGTCTTGTGTCACAAGTCTTCCTCTCCAAGATGCAGTAAGTTCCTCTTCATGACAACGTTTTCAGGGTATTACTTTATAAAGTTCTCCCCCGTCTGAAATCTTGGCGAATGAGAGGTTACGAGAGTGGAGACCATTATGACGTGATCATTTTCGTCACTCCACCTCCAGCAAGTTTTTAATCAAACCCCACTTTGTTTATGCAATGAGCGCCTTGAAGATGAAGAGTTACGGGCTTGATGATGTGCGGTGACAAACCTTGATGTTTGACCAATCACAGCAGAGTGGGTGCGGTTATATTAAACAAGATTTAATCTCCAGAAAAACTAATTGAGCGGGGCTTAATCACATTTTCTAATGTCAATATTCAGTTCTATACAAACAGACACATACTGATGAGTACAATAGAGGTTCAACATCTATTTAAGACACACTTAAATCAACACATAAGGCAGGACCTTTAAAGAATTGTAATTGATAAGAAGAATGAGAAGAAACATAAACCAAAATCCTACAATGTTCCTTGTTTTTAAATATTTTTTTTATTATTTAAAATATATTTTTCTACAGAAAAGGAAAGGATTTAGGTTTTTAAATGAATGTTACTAACCTACAACAGACTATCAAAGAAAATTACAAATTAAGCAGAATAACAATACTACAGTGAGGACATACATTAGGTTCACATAGAGCTCTAAGTAAATAAACGTCCATCAAGAACGAGAGTAAAAATAAATGTCCAACCTGCGACTTCAATGATCTGATGTCTGGCAATGTCGTAGAAAGGATGATCCCAGGGCAGGTGTGGAGACCCGGCACCAAAAGGCTGAGATATATCCGTCTCTGGCAGCGATAGAATAAAAAGAAAAAGATTCCAGAATAAATGCCATTAAATCTTATTATTTAAACTTGTTGCTATGACTGCGAAGTTCCTGAAAGCATTTGTCACCTGACTTGCTGAGCGTGGACTCGTCCGCCTGCCATTGCGGATCCTCTATGGTGGCGAGCTTCAGCTGACCCAACTGTGCTGTGGCTGGATCGTCGCTGAAATCTACCAGCAGGTCTGAAGACATCGTACAAGCTGCTGCTGCTGCTGCTGCTGCTGCTGCGGCTGCTACTGCTGCTGCTTCGGGCGCTTTTACACACGGCTCTGTGACGTCTCCAACACACAGTCACACTCTAGAAAGCTGACCTCCAGAGGGAGAGACTGGAAGAGACGAGGAGATAAATGGATCAGAAAAAGGTGACTGTTGGATTGATTTAGAAGGGAAATGTTCGACAAATGTGGAAAAATGATAAGCCAAAAAACGGCTGGTATCAGCATAATTTAACATTCAACTTAATTATACATCAGGTTTGTTTATTATTCTCCCGTTTGTAACACATATTTGATGCTGTAATGCGTTTGTATTTACCATATTAATTAATATCCTATTACGCCTACATGCGCTTGCTTGCTTGCTACACACACATGTACGAACACACACACACACAAACACTCTGCCGGCTCCCTTCAAATTGACGTTATATTAGTGGACGTGTGTGGCCTAAAATAAATATTGCCACAAACCAAGAGACGCAGCACAGATGCAAAGCTTGAGTGTAGATGAGGATTTTTAAAAAGCCTTAATCCCGCATTTGTAACCATTTTTGAGTTGTGTAATTACAAACAGTATCACTCCCTTGTTGCTTCTCTCACTTGCCGGAACAAAGACCCAACCAGCTGGTTAAAAGCATACCAGTAAATCACAGTATTTACGTTTTGCTATTCAGGATTTTTATTTTATGGTCCGTTTGCTACAAACGAAAAAAAAAGATTTAGTTCTGATGTCTGGCAGCAGACAGTAGACATAACGAAGAAAGCAATAATAGTAAAAGAAGGTTCTTCTATAAAAAGCTTGTAAAATGGTGTAAAATAAATCAAATTGTAATGTTAGTGTTCTGTATTCGAAGAGTTGCTGGAGCAGAACATGTCAGTGGGTATATGTGTGTGAGAGTTCTTGTTGTAGTTTGTGTAAAAAGATAAACAGATTAGACACATTCTGCTTCACTATATACACGTCATTTTTCAGCGGTTTCACATCCTGCTGACGCACTCAAGATCCTTGTTTATATAAGAACGCAATTAAGTCCATTGGTGGGACTTTAAAAAGTTGAATCTCTATTGGGCAGTGATGCCCACCCCACGGTCAACCAGACAAACTGAATTCTCTGATGCACTTAATGTTGAATGCACATTCAAAAGAAAGGAGGCAAAGCCAATGCATCCACTTTTGGTTTGCCAACTAGGATTCTACATCTACAAAAAATGTCAATTCATTTGTATTATTTCCCCTTTTCTTGTGTCTGCCAATAATTTAGAGGCTAATTTTTTTAATTTGTGTAAAGAAGGTCACGCCTTGTTCTCAACATCCCGCTGTGAGGTAAAGATCCGGTGCGATAACAGCGACTTCTCACTTAGTCCCTTCAAAAAACATCGATTGCAGAAGTGTGAGGTCATTTTAGGTGACATTTTCAAACATCAAGATTTGGTAAGACATGAAAAGGTTGTTTCAACCATTTTTTTTATCATTTCGAAACAACTTTAAATACTGTATAAGTGTTACATTAGACTTTTCAAATCTGACTACAAGAGACGGATATACATTCCTCTTGTTTTAAGTGATGGAAAATTTGAGACACATTCTTAAAACACGAGCCCCGCGACCACAGTCTGCGACTGCCTTTGATTACAAATGGAGAAAGAATCTTGTCGGGTCGGACTACAGTTTAATCATTCTGTAAATTTCATAAAGTCATCTCAGTACTGAACCTCTTGTGTTCTAGTAAATGGGCCTTCTTTGGAAAAGAAAAAGGACTAAACAGATCCATTAAAGTCCAGAGAAATAAATGTTTTCCTACAGAGCAGATGTGGCTTTAGTAAGGAAAAATGGTGGGCGGAGGTAATGGCGCAGAAGTGTTTCAGCTGAGACGAGAACTGGCATTTCCTGGGCCATTTAAAAGCGTACCGAGGCCGGTCTTGCCATTTTCAAAAATAACTTGTTGGTAAACCGCGGAGTAAATGATCACAAATTGGGGCATGAATCACGTCAGACACAAGATGACATCCAAAAGTCCCCCACAGAACCATCAGACAACCAGAACATGCAGAGATTCTCGTGAACAAAGGCAGAACATTCATGTCATATTTCAGGTGAGTGGCAGCTGCCAAGAGTAAATGCTGCTTGTAACTAAATGTATGCGTGTGGCTCATAAAAAAGATACACGACAACCCCTTGAGAATGATGGGACAAAAATCTCAATTTGCACCTGCTTCCACAAAGCTTTCGGTTTTTCACACTACTGTATTGATAGATTTTGGGCTTCAAATCATATTTTATTGTTTACCATATTTCTTTGATGGTTGTTCAGTTCCATAAAGCGTGTATAAAATAACTTGATTTTTAATTTACAATTAACACGCAAATATTTAGGGTTTTCATTTTTTTTGTTGTAATGACACTTCTGGTTCCTGAATGGCAGCAGTCATTACGTTCTCTGCAGCAAAAGGAACAATGACATCCTGAAAGATCTCAGCAGTAACTGAGGATGAGAGGATACAGTCGACTCAAGCAGCTTTAAACGCCAATGTTTGGACATATTTTGGTTTGGAGTTACAACTTTGTCAAGAGTCATGTGTTCTGCAAATACTGTGTCAGAGGCAAGTACAAGGACAATACTACAAATACATCCTTATCGTAATACATTGTATCGTTGCTCCTGTATTGTGGTACATTGTAAGATTCTTGCCAATACACACCCCCACACAAAAATTGTGCGAGTAAACCAGAGTGCTGAACAACAGCCTCCCTCCACATCACCTGTGTGCAGGTGACAGTGTTTACCCATCCTACGTCAGTCCTCTGCACACTTGAAGAGCCACTGACTGTCCATATAAAATTGTTTACAGAGGGCTCCCATCCTTGAAGCCATACCCTGCCCCCTTCATTTTCCTCTATCTCGCCACTGCAGCAGAGAAAAGCAGCTTAGTCAAACTGCGCTCCAGGGAGTGGGTTACTGCTTCACTGGAAGCAGCAGGGAAAATACATAATGTAGATCATATAGCCATTATTCACTATGACCCAGACGATGCTTAAAGAGTTCTCATAATCTGTTTTTTAAAAATTTCAACTGAGATACTAGTCAATCACGTTTACAAATCTCCTTCACAGGGAACGCAGCAACAGACAGTTGACCTTCCACAAGCAACCTTCGATGAGTCACCACATCCAACGACACAGCTCCTCTTATTTTACATTACATTTACCCATTATATTTTCATGACAAATATTCATTTGTGGTTGAATTTCTGGAGCAATATATGTGGTATGGTTATTTCTTTAGATATATGGCCAAATATCTGCACAGGCATTTACACAAAAATACAAATGTTCTAATATAAAATGTCAATAATAGCAGTAGAAGATAAGACAGGAAAGGTTGCTTTTTCTTTGAGTGGAGGTACGAGTGACCCAGGTATGTCAGGCAGGATATTCCAAAGACGGGAAAGGAAAAGATTCTAATTCTCAACATTGGGACAACCCCCTGAGGAAACTGAAGGTCCTAGCCGGCTCATGAGATGTCGACATTGTGATGGGTTGGCAGAACCTGGATGGTTAAGTGGTACAATGTATGTCAACATGTCAAGCTCGAAAGAGACATTGTATTTTCTATCACAAAATGGTAGATGCTTTGGACAGTATGGAGACCACAGACCAGAGAAGAATAACAACATCATGAGCGAAATAAAGACAACATCTAACATGTTGGTGTTGACCTATACAATTTCAGTGACTGAGACCACCATCTTTTCTGTGTCAAATGATACAACCAGCATCATTTACATTAGCTGCCCTGTCTTTTAGGAGCGTTCATTGGTTTTAAGTTTAGTTTAAACTCAGTAAAATAATGTTTCTCCCTTTCAGAATGACATATTACAGTAGGGTTTCATAGATTTAGCTGACATTTCTCCATCCCTGTGATCTGAAATAGTAAATATTATAGGGATATATCTGCAGTTTGCAACATGGATTGGGTCGATTGAACCATCAGTCTGATGGTGATGGTGATAAATAATAAATTAACTCAAAAGTAAATGAAAAAAAACTATATATTCAACACATTCATAGCTTTCACTTATAAAATAACAGTGATAGATGTAAACGATTTTTCACTTTAACATCGAATACATTAAATGATAAATGCTACCCACATTAGCAAGCTAACTTAGCATGCGTCTGTAGACAAACATACGTATATTTTAGTTACTTTTCAGAATAACAGGTAAGGACGTGTGCGTTACCATCTACGCACAAGTGACACAAACACAACAACATCTCAGAAAGACGATGTGTCAAGATAAAGACATTCTTCAACCCCGGAGCACGCACATTTTAACCAAATATGCGGGGGGTTGAAAAAGTACAAAATAACGGTAATCTCAGGAGTGGATACAACATAATTCTTACCTCGATCACTGGAGGGTCTTATGATGAAGATACACTTCGTGATCGCTGGTGCTGGCAGGCAGCTATTAACGCCGTCGACACCTTTTCCGGGTTAGGATTTCCAAAATAAGACGCTGCATATCCGGTGGGAATCCGTTAACATAAGATCCCAAATATGGAAGCGCGTGCTCTTGTGGGGGGATATTGTTACTACACTCACATTATTTGAGTTAAGATAAGTCACAGAAAGATGGTTCAAGCTTTAGAAAAGTCATCATTGTACAAATGTAAGTGCCTCGTTTTTACCAGAAAGGTTTTGACATCAGGAGCGGCAACATCCGGGACACCAGTGTTTACGGAAGTGCAACAACAGAAAGTTCCTGATCGAGTTGTAGAAAGTTAAACTGTAGCGTCAGTTTATCATTTTTTTTTATTAAATAAATATTTGTTTCAAGTACGATTTTCTCAATACCTGCTATTAGGCACATCAAGATAAATAAAGAAAAATATTTTCCTTTTTTTTTCGAAACAGAATGGGAGTCAGAAGATGGCCAACCGTGTTGTCATCGGTGCTGAGTTCTGCGTTTACAGTGGCTGTAGCGGGTGTTTTTTGTGCCCTTATCTACCCTATACTGAAAGGTAATACATTTAACTCAATTGTTCTAAAACACACCAGGTGCTAGTCTTCGATTTTATTTAAAGTTCATTCACTCTTTTCTTTACGTCTGTCTTGATCTGATTATAAGTGTGTCAAGTGAAAACACTTCACCTTGACCTTATATGTTTTATTTATTATTGCACATATTTATAATGTGGAGCTTAATGCACTTCACAACATGTTTAGTGTAGCATTTTACTCAATGGTTCAGCTACATTCATCAATGCATTCATGTTTGTCAACCATTCCTGTATTATACATTCCTTGACCTATGACCCCTTACTGTTTACAACCCTCTGTGGATTGCGAATATGTGGATCCACAACACAGTCGTTTGATATTGGCTGGTATCCCTTTTCAGAACTGCGGGCTGAGAGAGTCAGAAAAGAGGATGGAACCGAAGAGAGGATGCTGGGTAAGTACCAACACATTCCATAGTGAAAATGGTAAAAATGAATTTAATAATCATCAAATAATACAAATATTGTGTATACTTTGTATTTTTCATCATCTACCTTAGTGTGTTCCAAGAAAATGTCCAAAAATGTAAAATCCAAGTGGGTTTTATTATTGTTCATTTGTTAACAATATCAGCTCAAACACATGTTTGAAACAACCTTCGACTCCGGATTACATTTGTAACAATAACTTAATCGAAAGTGTTTTAGTTTAAATTGGAATCTAACCAGCAGTAATGTACATGTGCGTGTAGGTTTCTGGACTACCCTGGTGATGTCACTACTGGCAGGATTCATCGTAGCAGTTTCCTCATGGACACTGTCTTATCTGGTCTCACTCAGGCCTGGGCTGACGTTGACTTCAATCAGGTGATTTTTTTTTATTTTAGAGGGAGATGATAAGGCATTAAAACAATTTGTCAATCAATGTTCATCTGTGTCTCTCTAGGAGAGCGTCTGGTCCTAATCTCCAACTGGCTTGCAGCGTTGCTTTGCTCAATGGCAGCATGGCCATGCTCACGGTCATCTGGAACCTCGTCTGACCGGTTTTGGAAAAAGGCCTTCAGTATGTTACAGAAAATATGATGACAAATAAATTTGATAGAAAATGGTTCTTTTTGATTGTTGCTAAAAACAAGATAGTATTGTTCAAGTGTTTCAGGATGACACAACATACATAGAAAAGTCCTACAAGAGAAACAACACAAAGTTTCAAGTGCATTCGTTCTAAAAGTAAACAATAAACAAAACTAGTTGAAATTACAAAGACCTTCAGGATCATTATCAGAAGGCAATCACAAAATAAAAAAGTGTAAAACATGTCAAATTAAATGACTAAAATACTGTATACATATAAAGGAGGAACTAGAGAGAAAGTTTGAAGTGGAGGGTACCACATGTGGTAGTGTCATTCTTGCGTCATTCAAACTGTCATAAGTGGAAACATCGTTGACCAGAAGAACTTCATCTGATGAAGAAAGTATTTACGCTGAAATAATTTTTCAACAGCAGCTAAAAAGACATCTATAATCCACAGTATAAACTTACATCAGCAGCACTTTATAGAAACACTCATTAGATTTGGTTTATCAATATGTAACAGTATGTTTACCAGAGGGACCCAGTGGCAAAAAAAGGCTGTAGCTCTTATCAACAGTAAGGCACACACTAGTAAGCACGTTCATGTCAGATCTGTTTCTGATCGCCAGCTGAGGAGAACTCATATCATCTCCTTAACAAGTTCTTGTGTGCTATGTACAAGTGTCGGTGTCCACGACAGGAAGAGACACAGGCTCCGTGTCTGATGGATCTCTGGACTGTCCTTCCTGCTCGGAAAATCTTCGACGGGCGAACTTGAACAGGCCAGCGAGAAGGAAGACCACGGAGATCACTACGAAGTATCCACCGTAGACGGAGAACTATTTGGAGAGAAGCAGATTCTTCCATCAGATTGAGGCTGACTGACTTCAAACGATTAAAAAAAAACAACACTTTACTTGAGTAGAAACTTGAAGGCCCAGTACAGCAGAGTCCACTACTATTGCAGTGAGCAGCGTCTGCAGCAGCAGAGCAATGAAGGTGTTGACTCCAAACACCAGGGCGTAGCGTTGCATGTTGAGAGACGCAGCAATTTGATATCTGAAGGGGTAGAAACGGAGCAAAATTACTTCATTTAATAAACTTGGCAAAGAGAAAATGGAAAATAACTATCCTGATTCACATACTGACTGAATTTAATGCAGTTTAATTCACAGTTAAATGTAATCTACTGCAAATAAACAGCCAGAAAATGTACTAGATCTTGCTCAATATTGTGACTCATCAGTTGATTGTCAGACATGTGATGGTCAAACTGTGAGCTCAACGGAATATTTACTCTTTCCTCCTCTCCCAAATAGTGCTAGAGGGTGAAAAACAGAAAAGATGCAGGACAAAGATAATCATACATTCCACAATAGACTTTGCTTGGCTCATGACTCGGCACTTTTCTTGATTAATCTTTTAATCTTTGTAATTATGTTGCAACGAAAGCTTGTGTTTACTCGTTTGTTCTTCCAAAACATCAACACTTGTTTGTTTTGAATTAAATATACTGTATTCATGAAGTTATTTTCACAGTCGGTTCAGAATGTTCCCCAAAACCACACCTTAAACTGTAGCTTTACTGCGTGTCATTTTAATAAACCACAGATAGAGGAGGAAGGAGAGCAAAGGACAAATGGAAGTTTATTTCCCCATAAAATGAATCTGACCCCTTAAAAACAACTGTGTACACCATTGTTGAAAGATTGTATTAGCAAAGGAGGTTGTGTGATTAAACTGGGCACAAAGGCAGAAGACCCCACTGAAACTTCACATGGGTCCAACTTACTAACGATCTTACCATATTTAATACATATTAGATATGGATTTATTCCATTATTTCAGATGAAGTCTGCAATTATAGGGCCCATAATCCACCAGTGCATAATGTTTTCCATCCTCCCTTTCACGACTTTTGAGGTCATTTGATTTTTAGTATTCTTCCTAATTTCCTAAACTCTTTTCTTTGTTATGGGATGAAAAATAAAGTAGTTTTTTTTATATTAAAAATAAACACCCTTGATGCAGTGCCTGTAAAAAATACTTGACATAAGGACACAAAAGCATAGAAGAATTCAGGTTAGACCTCAGATGCTCAATGAAGATTAATTTCTTAGCTCAGGCTGCAGTTCAAAGTTCTACATTAGTTGTTTAAAGAAATTTAACAAGGTCACCATTGTTTTTGTAGAAGAACTCAAGTATATAAAATGTATGTTTACTTAACCGCTTTCTAAGTACTGTTTCCTTGTTGTTGTTGTTTAATTTATTTATCCGTTTCTGTTCAAACGTTTTCCTTTAGAATCGTTGTCTCATTGTTTCCTAAATATTATTCTGTTTTACAAAATGTTAAGATTTATTAAGACATTTTATAGACTGCTTATTTTTTCAGAGAAAAAAAAATCACATGATATATTTTAGTTTCCAAGCAAATAAAATTGGCCTAAATTAAAGTAAATGAAATAAAAGAAAGTCTAAGAAGGTTTAGTGACAATATTACTAATGTTTTTCTAGACAATAAAGCTTCTGTTACCTTCCAACTGTCCACAGCAAGGGTGGAAGACTTGGCAGATTTGAAACATGTAAAAGTGTGTGAAACTCACGTGGCGATGGTGATCAGCAGCATGTATGTGGCTCTGAAGAGAACGTAGGCGCTGTAACACAGCCAGATGTTTGCAGTGTGGCCCATGACGAACACACACACCGCCATCAGCACGGAGAGAAAGAACAAGGCCAGCTCCCCCCACAGAGACCAGCGCATCGACATGTATCCCACCAGTAGAGCGGCCACAGCCCCTGCACACAAGGAACACCAAATACATTCCTGAACCAATTTAATAGTTGCTGGAGACTCATTATTTTGAGGAGCTTACGTTTTTTGGTGACAGAATGGAATGTATTTAAAAATTGTAGCTTTTAGATTGTATTAACCCAAAAGTTCATTATACCTTCCCTAAAAAAAATTCTTAAATTAACTGTTTACATTTTTCAACTCTATGTTATGCAGTAACAGTAAAATGTAACATAGTAAGCCAAATAACATTTTGTCTAGGGAAAAGAAAATCAAGGAAAAGCCTGCACAAATAAAAGTGTCTTCAGTGTTGTCCACCTCAAAGGTCATGACATCGGACGTCAGGGATTTTGACATCATTGTCCTTACTGCTGAAAACTCAAAAAGTAACAACTTTTTTTTATGATCATCACAATTTTCAACAATTTTATATTCACATATTTTTGCAATATAGACTTTACCTTCCAATATTTGTGTGTATTTAAGTTTACCTATTTAGATTTTACTCATTTCATCTTCTGCTCTCCTTTAATCAAAAATATACAACTGTATTTAGTGAGGTTGTCGGAACTGATTGACATTTTTTTACAGTTCCGTATCTACATTCAAAGGCTAAAAATCTGTTTTTTTTAAATTACTAAATACCATACAAATCTTCCTTCGGTTGAGCTTGTATTTCTTTGGTTGTGAAATACAAACACCGCCGTTTAATTTAGTGAGTTCGTGTTAAGCATGTAAAAGCTAAGAAAGTTTTACTCCAACAAAATATTTTTAAATAAACCCAATGTAACACTTCTACAGCAATACAATACACCGATCATTGTCCGGTATCCTGATACACATCACATCGCCACACCCCTAGTATTTAGACATACCTAGTAAACTTTTGTTTTTAGAGCACACAAAAGGTTCATAAAGTCGTTTACTCACCCAGCAGTGTGGAGAAAGTCTCCACGTAGCCATTATAGATTGAATATTCCAGCGACGGTCGGATGTTCTCCCACAAAGGTTGTGCATAGTTAACCACCTGGAAGTAGCCGCACGTGGCGAGAGCCCACCATATTGACCAGGCCAGCAGGGTTTGACACCTGTAGCACGTGAGGAAGTCTTTAAACAGCATGTGCAGGACCTCCAGAAGACCTCGACGAGCACCTTTTCCGGCGCCGGCGTTGTTCACCTGCAACAGGAAACAGGATTTCAAAACAACCGTCACACTGAAATGTAAACGTTTCTTCATGACTTACCAACGACAAGCTTTCGCTATTAAGCGGGACTTTGCTCTCCAGGTTCTCCATATTCTTACTATCTTGGGCAACGACCGATGACTCGTGGAAGAAGAGGCTCTTCTTAGGCATGGGGAGAAACCACGAGGCTATCAATGCCACCGCAGCTGCCGCCAGGGTGATGATGACCAGGTGGGTCAGTTGAACATCGGCCACCGACAGAAGAAGCTGTCCGGTCAGGGAGCCCGCCGCCGACCCCAGTAGAGCCACGCTCCGGCAGTAGCCGGTCACCTTCTGATAGAGATCTGGATCCACCAAACTGTAGACGTAGGAGTAGTAGGCCACCTCCGAGGCCGTCGCCAGGCCGAAGAAGAACTCCAGCATCTGCATGGCCAACATGCCCTTGGCCTTCAGCAGGATCACGTAGGTGACCACTAAGCTAGTGGCCTGCAGGACCAGGACGGGTATGTAACAGAGGTAGTCTGTGGCGAGGAAGACTGGAAACAGCAACAGCAGGTAAGAATAGGTCCATATTGGATAGATTTCATTGACCACCTGGAGGGAGAAAAAGGCTGTGAATACAAGAAGCAGGACAAAAAAAATACATAAAACCGATCCCTGATATTTCTCCTCTAACAGATGAACTTAAGCACATTGTTTTCCCTACTTAAAAGGTGCACTTAATACCATTTATTTTTCTTTAAAATCAACAATGCTACATATAATCCGGAGAGCCATTGGTAAACTACACAAGGGTCAGTAATAATACAGGGTAATGTGTAACATAATATTATAGTGTTTTTGGACCCAGAAATGACACCTGTTAACAGACATGCTTATCAAGCAGATTTCAAATTAAAGTCAGGTATAACGAAATGCAATTATTTTTCGCCTTATAGTCCAATAAATACAGTATATGTTAAATAGATTTTCAGATACTTGTTGTCCCTGGCCTTGGTTTTTCCTCCAGGCATCTTGAACGACAATTAAATAAAATAAGTCATAATTTTTAAGCATGTTCTTGATGTTTTTTTTATGCAAATCTATTTTTTGGACCGGTTTAGGGTACACTGAATTTTAGTAACATCTTGTGATTCTTCCAATCTGTTTTGGTTGAATCAATAGAGTACAATCCTCTTGTCCTCAGTAATCGCCGGGATCGCACAGGAATTTATTTTTTGTGCAGTTAAAGTAAGTTATTTAGTGGTCAGAGGTTCAATTTCAACACAAAAATTAACAGCCCAGTAAGAACAGCACAATAAACAATTTCCGGGAGGAGACCTCCAGAGGGATCAATAAAGTTGTATCTATCCATCTATAATAGTAAAAACAAGATTGAAACAAAGAAAGACAAGATAAGTTAAACAAAGCATTAAAATGTGACAGTTCATAAAAGCTGTCTGTAAAAGTTCGTCTTTTTAAAGAGCATGAACCAGGCTGGTTGATTTTAGCCTTGACTTTGGAACAGCTGCCTCACGAGGATTAAGAGAGTCTTGGGCTCTAAGTGACGCGTGGAAATTCCTATTTTTCCTGCAAAGCCCTTTAACTGAACACAGGAATATTGGGGTCCATTATCTTAAACATCACAGTCTGGTATACAATGTAACCAACTCAGAACCTTTTGTGGTGAACAATATCTGCTCCTACTTTCTCCCTACGTGTGGTAGAGCGTGTGAAACTCTCTCTGTTTTCATTACAGGTAGCACACTGAGAGATCCACTCCTCCGTCAGTTTTCCCATGCTACACTGAAACTGGACATCTCTACAAATAAAGTCTCATCTGACCAACACGTTTTTTCATCCTTGAATGTGTTTGAGATTAGATTTAGTGGTTGTGTTGCACAAAAAGTTAAATGTTCTCAGTTCATGGTCTTCTGACATTTGTTGGTTTTCCCTATTTATTTTTCAGGGACAGGAAGTTTGACTAATTTTTCTGACCTCTAACTCATGACTGTTATTGCCCTTTCAGAAATACACTGGTCCAATCGTGGTTCCTCACACACATCAATCTATTATGCATCTGCACAAGAAACACGAGACAGGCTCAGGACAAGAAAACATCTCTGCACGGTGAGGAAGTTACAGGTGTATGAATACCTGTGGTTGTGACTGACTGAAGTGTATTGTACAAGAAGACAATGAGCAGACTCTACTTCTTGGAGAAGCTAAACAACTCTGCCGGTCAGTTGTTGTTATTATTATTACTGGGCTGGCAGCGTCAGAATTCAGAACTGCTGACAAGAACGTGCTCAGTAAACTGGGCCGGGGGGTAATCGAGTCAGAGGTGGAGAACAAGACACTTCTCTGCCACACATCATAGATGTTTTGTATCTGAACGGTGCCAAATGTTCTGCTTTCAGACCATTGAACGCTCAATTCATTGCCAGTGCTGATCAATCTAAGGAAAATAACAGTCCTAGCTGCGACAGTTACTATTGTTTAGTCTTGTTCATAGTCAAGACCAACTGATATGGCTTTGCTTTGGCGAGTACCAGGCACACATCCTGCAGGCAACATTCAGACAACACATACCACACATAAACACACTAATAGTAACCAAGTAATAACCTCAAATCGTCAAATAATATTGGACTTACTGCATCTTTGAGAGGAAGACTTCAACATTAGAAACATGCGAGTCAGGAGAGTTGTTTTTTTAAACTGTGATGCTTATTTATTTATTTTTTTTAACAATAAATGACCACAGAAAATAATTCGACATTGTGATAATATGGCTATAACATCAATTAAGTATTTGCCATTTATTAATGGTGACCTTGACTTGTTTTTTTTTATCATTCAAATTTTGAATTAATAGAAGTGTAAGAATGAACGCACGTGGAAGTTATTGCGCAGTTGACTAAGAATCACGTCACAACACGAATAATAATAATAACTTTGTATATACTATATACTACTGTATATAGTATTTATTGAAATATAGCGACATAGGTCACTATATTTTTGTGTGATGAACTTTGAGTTTACATTTAGATAAACAACGATTCGATCCTGTGACAGCGTGACGTGGTTAAAGTAAGTTAAGGTAAATATAACAGCTGGAATATATTAAGTTTCCATCGGTGAACCTGACGCAGGTGAAGGTAACACCTGGTGAGTCTCACCTGAGCCTCGGTCAGGTTCTTCTCAGGTCCCATCAGGAAGGCGGTGAGAAAGGGTTCCGACGGTCGCAGGTTCGAAAAGAAGCCGAAAAAGCAGAGCAGGATGATCGGAAAGAATAGAGACATGTTCCCCTGTTTCTGCATGACCTACACTGGGCACCATGTCTCCCAAACTCTGCGTGACTGTCAGTGCGCGATGTTACATCATTGTGCGCATGCGCCGGAGCGAGTGGCGCCCCATGATGTAACTACAGGTACTATTAAGGGACAAAACGCACGGATCGCAATATGCATCAATTTAAAAAAATAAAATAAACCAAAACGTCTTAAAACGTCAAACAACCTAAAGAAAAAATAACTGCAACATGTGTTACATACGGATTGGGCTAAAAAAGGAAATATGATTTCAATGTATGAGGTATTTAATGTTGAAGCGATATTTTAAAATAGAACAAACAAACAAAAAATAATTTAAAAAGAAAAGGAGAAACTAGAAATTCCCAACAGGAATAAAAAGATACCAGAATTAATTTGATTTATTTTACATAGTCAGCCAAAGGGCTCCTTTGCATATGGGATTGATACACATCGATACAATTTCTAACAAAAAGAATTAGAAAAAAAGCTCCAGCTCCACTTCCAGAGTAATATAAATGGGTTACATTATGACAATAAAAATAAAAAGCACAAATCATGTCAGGATGTTTGGTAGATTATTTATTGATAATTTTACATTGAGTAACGTGATCAAAAATGTTAAAACATTAGCAGAAAAATGGCCCAACAGGCAGCACAGTTGAAAACAATCACAGTAGCCCGTTTACAGCCACAGAACCTCAGGAGCAAGAGAGTGTTATTGTTACTTGGAGAAAGCGTCAGCAGCAGCAACAAGAGACGTGTAGTAATGTGACTGTGTTGAGGGTGATTCAGAACTTAAAGAAAGAAAGACACTGAGCCGTCAATGGTTAATTTAAAGAAAATGACTTGGTGGAATGTTAAAATGTTAAGCAGTTACAAATGTTAATCCCAGATCATTTTGAAAGATAAATATTTTGTTCGAATTGTAATTCGTCAACAGTCAGTGAATCATATGTAAAATGTTCTTTTCTCCCGTAAACGATCCGCTATCATAGCTGTGCCTCCAATTGTCCCCAAGAGCACACATTCGACAACCGGTTGATCTGCTGGTCACATGATCTTATAAGAGACTTTGATGAAGCTACATGGTGAAGTGTCTTGTATAGTCATATTCTATTGTCGGGATGACGGCCTGGACAAACTTCAGGAAAATCAAAAGATACCTGAAAAGCTTTGGTTAAGGGAAATATAAAATAATTAAGATTTTAAAACCAACAAGGACAATGAGACACATACAAAATGATCCTCTTACACTAAACTCACTCTGGTTCTTTAACACAAGTTTGTAACATATCAAGAATGTACATTATTTAGTTTGTTTCTGTGTAATCTTAACCAACCCTCTAGTTGAGGGCTGACTGCTAAGGCAAGATACATCCCACTTGCTGCTGATCAGCTAGTCCTACCTGTCATCTGTGATTTACTCTGTAGACAGACTTAATTTAGGTTAATCGTCGGTGTTGCAACAGAAAGGTGTGGTGAATACCAGTGGTAAAGGATACATATGCACTCCAAGCTCTCCTCCTCCTTCTGCCACAGTCTCGATGATCTTTTTCATCACTTCAGCATGTCTAAAAAAAAACAAATGACAACAAAAAAAAAATTAGGGAAGAAAAAACATGGTTTCCGAACCAAAACCTCCACCTCGACCTCAATAGTCAATGCCAACTCTGGAATGTAAGGGTGCACTGTTAAATCTTTCGAAAATTAAAAGGATTTTAAGTGCGCCTTATCGTGCGAAAAATACTGTATGTATAGGTTTAAAAAGTTTCTACACTTTCTGGGTTGTTATCGTCGCCCATTGATAGGATAACAAATAGAATTTGTGTAAGTTGTAATTAAATTACAACTTTTTTTAATTTTCAATTTAAATCCAACACGCTTTGGGTGGAAGTAAATTCAATTAAAATTCTTCAAGTGGTCAGAAATTAGAAATTTGGTATTATGCACAAGTCAGCTTTATGAAGATGGAACGCAGCCACATGACTTAAAGATGTGCAGCAAGCGTATGTGAAAGTAACAAACCTGCAGGGATGGACAGAACACATTGCTGGCGGGGGAAGATTAGGATGGTTCTCGATTGTGACCGTCTTCTTCACATGGTCCTGGCTGATGTCCTCATACATCTGATCCACTGTCAAAGGCTGGCGATTCTGAAAGACACGGACCAAAAGCAAAGTTCAAAGAAATGGTCAGTAAAAGATTAACTTCCATAAAAGTTGAATTTTTATAAAGGTGTTGACCGAAGAGAATTTCTTACTTCATCGTATCCAAACAGCCACAGTCGCGGTGTCTGGTAGTACTTGTCATACGTGATGTACAGGTCGTATGTTCTTGTCTGTAAAATTGCGTCCTCACTTCCCGACTCTGCTTTAACACTCGTATCCGGCATTTTACTTAGGTCCAGAGTGGCCTGCAGGATATCGAGGAGGGAGAGTTAATTTCATCCCACTAGAAGAGGAACATTATGCTTGAATCACCTCATCCGTTTCCAATAACCCACTCTCCTCATACTCTAACAGACGGAGACACAAGGAGTTAAAACACCTGAACATAATTGAGGGCAATTACTCGTTTTCAAACCTTCCATATCAGCAGCCTCTTCATCTTCATCATCATCCTCGCAACATGCTGCAGATGGAGCATTCATATTCCTATCCTGGAAGAATCGGGAAAAACAACAATCCCTGCCTTTTATTTCTCATGGACACGTACAACCATGTCAAGCTTTTATTTTTTTATCATTTATTAACGTCCACTTTTACTATCTATTTGAAAAAGCTCTTCATCCTCCATTATTATATCTGCACAATTTTGTGTTTATATTTTTATAGATTTAATATTTGTGGCACCCGGTGTATTAATACAATAGGTGACATCTAACAACAATGATTTAAAGATGTTGACACACTTTACATCACTTTATTTTTATGAAAAATACACTTCAAAAGATTACTAGTTACTAAGAACTACTACAGTTTGCACACAAACAAAGCATTTGCCACAGGGAAGTATTTCTAAATTACCTTATTGTTATCCAATGAGATCTCTCTAACTGTATCCGTGACACCCAAGACACCTGTAAAACGAAAATGTATTTATTTCATTTTTTAATCCTACACGTTTTTTTTTCAGTTAATGTCATCCTTGTGAGCTGTACCGACCTGCATTATGATACGTGTCCACCCAGCCTCCATCTCCATCGTCCTCCTCTATAATGGCCTCAAGCTCGTCCGAATACTCCATCTGTTTGCAGCGCTTGTAGCAGGGAACTACAACAAACATTATTCAAACATTTCTACAGAATAGAAAACATGCTTTCAAAAGTTTTTTTCGGGATGACTTATTTGTCGAGCAAACTATTTTAAAATAAACATCCTACAGGCACACACTTAACACAGTCATTGACTCACATCGACGACACTATTGACAGATACGTTTTTGATTTTTGTCAACTTGTCTAACGAATAGATAAAAGCATCAAAAAAACTTCAGGTACAGTTATACAGCGTTTCTTGAATTACCATTGCGGGTGAGAAGAAACTGTTTATCTGGCGGCAAATACGGCTTCACTTTAACTTCCTCGCCTGTTGCCCTGACGAGACACAATAAAATAGTTACTGGGTTGAATTCTTCTACAACAGTAAACTTCCCACTTCATGAAATCCATCCTGTTGTGCAATTTTAGGGTTCTACATGTTTATTAAAACGGATTCACTTCTGTATTGCACTTCTCTGTCAACATCGCAAACCTTATACTAAAAAATAATTGCAAAAAACAAATAAAAAATACAATAGTTGCTTATTTAACTTACCATTTCCATGTGGGGCAGTGGTGAACCAGATGATCGCCAGCTGCCACAAACTAGTACACAAACGTTTTCCTTTTAGTGTGACATTAAACAGAATGTACTCAATGTTATAGTGTTTTTCTTACCTCTTCTGGAGTAATAACTCCAGTTTCTTTAAACTTGGATTCCTGAAAAGAAAAACACACCAGGCGACATAAAAAGAAAGCAGTTGTGTGTGTGTGTTGTTCTGGAGTAAACGGGTCGATATATAGGAGTGACATTTGCTTCTACACTCTGGCAACACTTTAAACAGCCAAACAACGTCAAGCTATATATGATGTACATGGACTGTCATGTCATCCTAGCGACTTGTCTTCAAGCTAGCAGCAGATATTGCAGTGTTTTACCTTAAGAACAGGTGTGAGGAACTCCGCCACACCGAGGGCAGTGCCTTTCACCGAGTTGATAACGTCCTGCATATCAGAAGCTGGAGGAAAGATTTAGCGTCACGGAGGAAAAAAACGTGGTTTTATTTAGTCATAGCTTCCGCAGTAGTGTGTTTAGACGGATTCACGTGACACGCTCGACGACTCCGGGATGTCATAATCTCGCGAGAGGTGGCAATTTGACGGTCTGTCAGAACTCGAGAGCGTTCCCAAAACTTTATTGAAAAGGTGAAAATCGCACCTTCAAATCACAAGTCCAGTTTAGTTTGTAAATATTAATTTAAAGGTAACTGATCAGAAATAAAAACGAGTCGATTATAGTGAGTAAGTAAGTAAGAAATGTGTATTTTTATGGCGCTTTTCCAGACCAGGGTCACAAAGCGCTTAAACAATCAAAACAATATTCAATTGAGTATAAACTTTAAAGATCAAGATAAAAACTGATAACACAACAGGAGTTCCAGAAAATCAAGGAAAAGCCTGAACAAATAAAAACGTCTTAAGATGTTTCTTGAAGGAGTCAATAGTGTTAATGTATTGTCCAGAAAAAAAACTGTGTTGTTCTCAGTGTTGTCTTGACCTTTAAAGTATATACTTTATTGAATATTGTTTTGATTGTTTAAGCGCTTAGTGACCCTGGTCTGGAAAAGCGCTAAATAAATACAAATTACTTACTTACTACAGTCGAATATACTAACGCTTGTACAGTTTATTGCTGGGAAGAAGTTCTTAATAGTTTTTTAACGGAATTAATAGTTTGTAATTCGCCGAATGGAACACTTGGGGTCGTTTTTTCTTTCATGGCACAGATGTAACTTTGTATTATCTATAATGTCAGTGTAACATACAGATTACTAAGTGACACGACCGTTTTTAACTTGGTTACCGCATTTTACAACGAAATCATTTGCGTTGCATTTTAGAGACAACGCTCTGTTGTCTTCTCAGAAACCGTGCACTGAGGTAAACTGCAGTTCGTGTATTTTGTCCCTGTAGTGTAGCGGTAGTGACGTCATCAACCAGCCGACGCTCCTCCTGCACTCTTCGGCGCAGCGTTTTGTGTACTGTCAGTTCTGAGTCCCTTTGGGTCTTAAACCCACTAATTTACTGTATAACTGACGTCATTCAAACATGGACATAGAACTGTACATCATATGCGCTGCTCTACTCCTCATTTTAATTATATTTGCTGTGAAAGTGCGGAGTAAAACACAAGAAGGTAAGAAGCTAACCGCGAAGCTAGCAGCTGTTAAAACTACTTCCTTAGCTACTATTATAAGATCTAGATGCGCATTATTGTCAATTACAGAGTGTAAGGATCAATTATTGTTAAGCTAGAGATTGATTTAAATGTCAGTAATGAGTTATAACGTAGGTAACGACAGTCGTTGTTGTTGTGTCGGTGTGCATTTTGCTCAAGTATCAAGTTACTATCAAGTTAGGACTCGTTTCTGTCGGATCTTCGTGTTGACATGTTATGAAATGTTTTTTTGTTGACTATAATTTTGATACTTTCAAAGTTGATAGTGAATCGAGATCTCCTGAGTCCAATCTTGTGACTATCCAACTCTTATCTATCAACATCAGAGCTCCAGAACATGCATGAGAGTTAAATTAAAGTTAACAAGGAAGTGGATTCAAGACGATCCATTGCATAGTTGTAACGATTCATCCTGTGAAACAAATAAATAACTTATATGTAAGTGATGTAATGTTTTATTTGAACAAACTAAATGTTTATTCTGCAGCAAAACCTTTTTTTTTGCTTCATGCTAAAACCTGGTGCATTTTATTCATGTGAGAATAAAAGCAGCAACACGAAAACATTGATGATGGAATTCTGTCTTTTAGATTAAACAATTTCTATACTTTTGACACTAAGTAACATGTGGCTGCCTTAACCATGACCTATATTTTTTTTGAATAATTAGAGGAATGGTTTATTTGTGTTTGTGTTTGAGAAGCATTGTATTGTCGTGATTCTTCAGTTTTCAAGGGTCATTATAACACTGTTGTTGTCTTTCCCAAGCGGATGTTGAGCATCAGAGCGATGTGGCCCGGGCAGCTGGACGCCCTCTGCAGGCGGCTGAAGAGAGAGGAGCTGGAATGCCACGGAGGAGGAGGAATCTTGCACATGGGATGGCCAATAGAAGATCACAAAGAGAAGATGTGGCGCCTGGTAAACATAGCTTTGTTTAAGCATTTTTATCTTTATGCAATTATTTATAGTGTTGCAGTCATAAACACAGGTCAACAATGAGAATGAATAAATCACTTTTACAATGGGATTACTTGTATAGCTTAGTTTGATCTAACTAACTACTGTAACACATGCTGTTGTATTCTAGAAGTTGAACGAAGAGTAGAGGAAGTCGATGACAATGATGATGATGATGATGAGGGGGAAGAGGTTCAGCCAAACCTCCAGCCCACAGCTAAAGTGGGAGCCAAGAAGCAAAGAAAGCTGGAAGAAAAGCAGGCCAAGAGAGCCCAGAGAGAGGTGATTAGACGTGATTTTTATGTTTCCCGATGGTGTAAAAACGAGGCCAGCTTCTTGCACTCCCCAAAGGTCGTACAGTTTAACGTGTTTCTGTGTGTGTTCAGACTGAGCTTGAGGAGCGTGAGGAGAGAAAGAGGACACAGGCACTGAGGGATCAAGAAAGACAGCAGCAGGAGGAAAAAGAGCGCTTGATGGAACAGCAAGAGGTCACAAATGTTTCCTGAGTTTCTGGCGGGATGTGACTGGCAGTTGACCAGGGCTCATGTTCCTGCAGGAGGAGGCGGAGCAGCGGGCCAAAGAGGAGAAGGAAAAGCAGGAGGAGGAGGAGTACTTGAAATTAAAAGCCTCATTTGTGGTAGAAGACCAGGGCGAGGAGGCGCAATTGTCTGAGGATCAGGTTCTGACATTATATTTTCGACTTGATGAGAGCGAAGCAATACTAATGCCTTTGTTTTTACTCGCAGTCACGCAACCTCCTCCAGGAGTTCATTCAGTACGTTCAGGTGGGAGACTTTTCCGTTCATGAAAGCAACAGATGGAAAGTTGATGATTCTCATCTATCATTGTGTTTGTGGTGTAGAGCAACAAAGTGGTTCTAATGGAGGATCTGGCCTCTCATTTTGGAATGAGGACTCAAGATACCATTTCCAGACTGCAGACCCTGCTGGCTGATGGATCCCTCACAGGTGACGGTTTATCAAGAAAAGGAAATGGATTGAGTTGCACATGTTTAATAATTTTCTCTTCCATGCTTCCTGCAGGAGTGATCGATGACCGAGGAAAGTTCATCTTCATCACACCAGAAGAGCTGGAGTCTGTGGCTCAGTTCATCAGAAATAGGGGCAGAGTGTCCATCAAAGAGTTGGCTCAGGCTAGTAACTCCCTCGTCAACCTGCAGCCCGAGGCTCACATCGTCGCCTGAAAGCCACAGATTCACCTTGATGGTGTTAAAATAATCCATATTATTTTGTATATTTGTTTATTAAATTAAAAAAATATCAATTGGTTGAAGAAATTATTTTTAAGTTGATCATAGAATAAACGGATCAACAACTCACTGATCTCATTGTGGTCAATCAACAAATCAGCACGAGGGAAAATTTAATATCAGCTTGAAGTCTCCTTTTCCTGGATTTTCTGTTCCTGACTTGGTCTTTTCCAGCTCATCTCCCATGTAGAAGTGGCACCTCGATCCTGAAACCAAAGGAGAGTCCTCGGTTCAATTCCCCCTATTGATGTTGTTTTTCAACACAAAACATAGTCCACAAACCTTGATCAGGACTCCAAGACTGGCCAAGTCATCCCTGAGCTTGTCACAGGCCTTCAGGAGTGGAATCCTCTCCGGGTAGAGTTCGTTCTTCTTGGAAACACCAGAATTATCCTTGCAGGTCAGAGCGAATCCACGGATCTCACGTCTGAAGTCAGTCAGTTGTTCAAGGACAGCGTCAAGACTCACTGAGCCGCTGTGATCCAGTTCCTGCACAGAAACATGCTCCGATGAGATCCTCGATATATGGGCGGTTATAATACAATTACCTTTTGACTGAAAATATTAATTTTGAAAAATGTTTAAGAGGAAAAAAAGCCAATTCAAAAATTATCTTAAAAATAAAAACACCTTAACAGACATGCAAAAGTGTTTTAAAAGGCATGAAAGTGTTATTTAAATATATTTATATATTTAAAATAATGTTTAATAAACTACTATCATTTTAAAAGGTTATTAAAACAAAGCAAACAGTGTTTTTAAAATATATTCTTGTCGACTTGTTTTATGTCGGCATGGACCATAAAAACAAAAGGACTTAATACATTACACTTATGTTTAGTTTTTTTCATAATACCAATAATTATTTACTATTTCCTTGATATTCAAAATCATATTTATTTTATCAGTCATTTTATTGTTTATTTTTTAATAAATCATGTTAATAATAAAATAAATCACATTTATTTTTTATTTAAAATTGACATGCAAATATGGAATTTGTTTTTTTTTGTTGCAAATAAACCTCCAGCTGCCATCATGTCATTGCATCCCTGCAATTGGCAACAACTAAGTACAAGAGGATACAGTAGACTCCAGCAGCTTTTAAAGCTGATACTGACAAATTTTGGTTTCAAAACAAACAAAAGCTTCAAATTCTGAACTCTAGAGTTAGGTACTCGGTCAAAACTACAAATATATGCTTGTTTCTACAGTATCTGAATATATTGTATCGTTGCCCCTGTATCATGATACGTTTTGTCGCTAGGCTATGGCCAATACACACCCCTAATTATTTGATGCGTCATTAATTAAAAGGTATTTAGAGAAATATAGATTTGAGCTCATCGAGCTCAGTAAAATCACCCGTACCTTCCAGTGCTGCGGAGTAATTCCAAACATGTCCAGCACGTCTCTTATGTAGGCTGTCATCGCTCCGAACACTGCTGGAACGCGAGCTTGACCCTCAGTCTGGACACCAACCATATAAACACATGACTGGTTGTACGTTATGATTAGGGTTAATAGTGTGTTGGCATGGTAACCTTTGAGACAGGTTGGAGTTGGCAGAATCCCTGATGAGCTAGATCGAGAACAGCACTCATGGCCTGGGCAGTGTCGAAGTCGTCCGTCAGAGCTGCCCGGACGCTGGCTTTGGTCTCAGCTAACCTGCAAAGTCATGATGCTAAAAATGAATCACTGACTCATTTCACAGGGTTATAAAGAAGAAGCGTGAACGACCTCTCCCAAAGAAGAGCTTCCTGCACAGGCGCGCACTGAAGCTGGCCCTTCATGTAGGCTTCAGCTTCATTGAAAAAGCTGGAGATCGTTCTGAGAGTGGAGCGAGCTTCCTGCAAGCTGCCCTCGCTGAAGTCTATAGCTGCAGAGACAAGATATCACAATACACAAGGATCAGTGGAAGATTGTTGTAAAAGCACATTTCTCTTCAGACCAAGAACACTGTGAAGAGAATATGACCAGATGCAAAGACTTTTGCAACACAGCCTTAGAAAAGCAGAGGAAACGGATGAATGCAACGTAAGAACTATATAACTCTCTGTTTCTTATAAAAAAGTTTTACTTGTGGTCGAGACTTCCTGCCAAGACCAAAACACTACTAAGAGCGTGGAGAGAGTGTCAAGACCAACACTGTTCCAAATATGTAAATAAAATTATATTTTATTGGCAGCTGGTATACCTTTTGATCTACTTTATTATTATTATTCTATTGATTTCGAATAAAATAATAATGACAGACGATAAAACAAAAAAGTAGGTGAAAGAAAGTGAAAACAAATCAGTAAGGTTCCCCTTCTACATTATGTATCTGAGATTCACTTTGGCACAAAGCCTAGTGAAAATGGAAAAAAAATGGAAAAGATTATAGTTTTACTGACCAATAATAATGAGAGGTGACAATATAATAAGAGGCAAATGTTGAGCATACAGTAATATTTCAGACAAATGCTCTACTCAATGGGAGTACCTGAGATAGTAGGATTTTTTTTTTTAATGAACATAAAGTAGTTTTTCAATTTGCACTCATACTTATCACACTGGTTGAGGAGTCTGTAAGAGTTACGTTCATAGGTTGATACTATTTTCCAATGACAATGAGTTTCCTTCCCAACTTTCAATATGTTTGAACCCAGTTTTCCTGAAGGGCTGGAAGAGCCTCTCACCCAATATAAATAAATATGGGGAAAATGGAAAATCAGCTTTAACTACTAATTTACTGTGATTATGAATGGATAACGTTATTATTAAAAGCATACATCAATACTCTTCATTCCAGTCCAGATGAGGTCTACTAAAAGTCAATTTTATTCAATAAAAAATAGTAAATAAAGTGGCTTTTCGGCATAGTTTAGGTTTCTTAAACCACATTAAGTCTAGTTTTTATAGTCAACAACTCTGCATTATATAGTAAATGATAATTAACATCACCTGATTCACATTTACGTCCGGGCTAATCTGGTTTTGTCCCGTGCAACAGTCTCGCTGTAGACATTAGTAATTCATATAATAATATAGAGAACGATCCTGGTCAAGAACACCATTACGTCCAGAGACCAGAGTGAAGAACGCGACATCAAGACAGGACTGAGGCCACAACACCAACAGATCTTCACAGCTACAAGACTATCTTGTACACAATAATGTCAGCATTAACAAGTTTCTTTTCAGGACTATTTTGCTGCATAAATACTACGAACTGATTGGTTTGTTTGTTTTGGAAAGTCAAATAAAAAAGAGCTCACCTGATCTGTATTTGGTTAAAAGGCAAAACATCCGGAATTCATCGGCGGAGTAAGACTTCAGGAAATCCTGTACCGAAGAAATGAGTTACTACTACTACTACTACTACTACTACTACTACTACTACTACTACTACTACTACTACTACTACTAATACTACTACTACTACTACTACTTTAACTGAATAGATCAAGTTTACCTTTATTGTAATGTAGTTTTTTAAAGATTTGGACATCTTTTCTGCACTCCCTTTAACATGTAAATGTCCTGAAGACACAAGCAGAGAGATTTGCAACATGGATGCGTAATTCATGATTCATGGCTGCGAGAGAGAGTAAACACCTGAGTGCATGAAGTAGTTGGCCCACTGTCCACACTGGTGATGAGCTTCACTCTGAGCCACTTCGTTTTCATGGTGAGGAAAGGCCAGGTCGATGCCTCCAGAGTGAATGTCCAGCTGACTCCCGAACACAGAACTGGAAGTTACATGAACGTCTTAGAAGGTTAAACTTGTGTCAAACTCATTATGTTTATAGATAAAGAAAAGCAGATTGAACCTTGCGACAGTTGAGCATTCAATGTGCCAACCAGGTCGTCCAGGCCCCCATGGAGATTCCCAGTGAGGTTCCTGAGGTTTGGCTGCCTTCCAGAGGGCAAAATCCCTCACATCCTTTTTCCCTGAGCTGCCAGCTAGCAAGATGAAACCCAAATATCCAATGAATTACTCAGTGAAACATTATATTAACTACTACCTACCAGCTTCTCCTTCAGACTCGACGGCTTCAACAAACTTTCCGTAGCGATCGCCGATGGTACGGACGTCAAAGTTAACATCACCTGAAACATAACACTCGTTAAAACCTCAACTCATGAGATCCGATTATCGTGCAGCAAATATGTAAACCTTCTTTTGTCGTGTAGGCATGTCCGTTTCTGATGATCTTCTCTATAAAGTTGACGATTTGAGGAACGTTCTCTGTCACTCGCAGATAAACTGACGGAGGAATCACCTGAAATAGGAAAGAAATATCTTGTTCTTCAACCTTTTCTTTAACTTGTAGGGGGGAAAAATGAAAGTGAGATACAGTCATGCAAGCTATATTACACATTTTAGGCTTCAGAAAATTTTCATTTAATCAAACCTTTACATAAAAGGTAGAGGCACAACATTTAGACACTTTAGGTAGCATTAGGTTTACACATTTAATCGGTAGGTTAAGAAGAATATATGTTTTTTTCCTATTAAAATTGGTACAAATTATCATTGCCAAATACTAGCAAATACTGAAAGTATGCTTTGAAATAAATTTCTGTTTGTTAAGGGAGATTGA
Source organism: Callionymus lyra (assembly GCF_982586985.1). Taxonomy (NCBI): domain Eukaryota; kingdom Metazoa; phylum Chordata; class Actinopteri; order Syngnathiformes; family Callionymidae; genus Callionymus; species Callionymus lyra. Next base: position 21,987,385 of record NC_141822.1, on the reverse strand, counting down.
AGTTTCTGATTTTAAACACATAGTTTGCAATGTAGAATTTGTTTTAATCCCTAAAGTAATCAATTTTAATAGGTTATTACTGTTAAAAAACACGTTTTACTCAAGGTTTCTATACCGACGAAAAAGTTCTGTCTCCTTCTGTAGTGACTCAACGAGAGTACAAAGAAATCTGTGCATCCTTGTTATAGAAAATATCCTATGTAGACACATTTTATTTGAACAACAACAATGACAATAATAAATAATGCATTCATGATTCAATAACAGACCTTTAATGACAGCATATCCTGTTTAAATTCATCTTCGTATAATCTGGCTAAAATGGTGGACGAAACGTTTTCCTGCAAAAGACAAAAACAAAAAGTTTTTAGAACGTTGCTGTAGTTGAAATAGGACTAAAAAGTTTTTTTTTAAATAATTGGTGGATATTATACTATTGATAATACACATGTATGGTGGCATTTCAAATGACACGTTTACAAAAAAATGCATATTTATTCAAAATGGTATGAGGATTGAATCACACTGCTTTCTGTTTGTAGCTTAATTCAATTACATAGTTAACTTTTGACAATCATGCAAAATGGAAACAGTATAAAAAAAAGGAGTTGCATAGAGTAATGTTCAATCCCGAAAGTTAATTATTAAATTCCTCCATCAGCATTTCAGGGCTACTCACTCCATGAAAGAACATGATCTAGTATTTTACCCACAGAGGTGAACGTTCTTATAGGTTTGAATCAAAATAACCCAATGTATTCTGCTTTAAATATTTAAGGTTTAAATTGTCTCACCTCCAAACTTCTTTTGATAATTTTGTCGTCGATGTCGGTGATGACCATGGCGTGGATGACAGTGATCCCCAACAGCCTGGTCAGGATTCTCTGCACGATGTCAAACCTGACATATGAACTTTGAAGCAGAAAATAATTGTTTACAATTCATGTTAGTGACAGTATGTAGGTGTGTGTGTGTAGTTACCACGCGTGTCCCAGGTGGGAGTGGTCGTAGACGGTGGGTCCACAACTGTACCTAATACACACAAATACACAAAGACACTTAAACACAAAGACACAACTTAGCAATACATTTCTACGGACAACAACATACCAAGTAGCAGCTCCTTCCCTCGCAAGAATCAGCGACTCTTTTCGTTTGGTCAGGCTGTTGTAAACCTTCATGCCAGTGTCGAATCCTTTCGGTTTCTTCCATTTTAATTCAGCAGCAACACAACAATATCTGACATTTGCTGCAGACTTAAGCAGCTTTGACTGCTGTAACAACAACCTACCTGTTCTCTCCCACATTTTACTGACTGACAACATAACGTTATTCTATTCTATAACATATATGGGGATATCCATAGCTTTAAGATTACAATAGCGCGTTTTATTCAACGGAATATCAAACTAAAACAGACTGACCTGTCACAACCTGATTTCCTACCTTTTAGCGCTCCTACTCTGTGTCGCATGTGTGACGTCATTGTATTAGGCGCATGCGCCGCGCAATGGTAGACGACTTTCAAGTTCAAGAGTCTCTATTTAGCATTTAAAATACAAGATAACGATATTTCGCCATTAAAACAGTTAAAAAAAACTCTAAAAAAGAGGCAGAGAATAAAGTGACAAGAAAGAGTTTATGATATCAGAGTTGAATGTCGTTTAAAATAGATTATCACACTATGATAATATATAATATTAATAAAAAGTATTTCACTGAACAACACAGATACATAGTTGAATATCATGTAGTGTTTTTTTGTTTACTTTATTTCATAGAGCTGCCTTAGTCCAGGAAACATTAACAAAAGTATGTGCATCCTGGATAGTTAATACATACTGTGTAATACTGTATATATATATATATTTTTTGTACTTTTTTTCCAACTTAAATTGTATTCTTTGTATTAATAAGTGTAATCAAGAACCAAAGATAATCTATCATTGACTCTTATATACGTGTGAAAAACATTCTTAGATAATATTCATCTGGCCCTCGCATGTATCCTTGGTCTTCCACTCAAGTTGATCTTTAACCGTAGCTTTCTGCTTCTTGATGATGATGATGATGATGTGATGGTGATCATCATCATCATCACATTGATCTTAAAAGTATGTACTTTTTTGAGTATTGTTTTGATTGTTTAAGCGCTTTGTGACCCTGGTCTAGAAAAGCGCTATATAAATAAATATTACTTACTTACTTACTTACTTATCATCATCATCATCATCATCACTCATCACCAAATCCTCTTCCATTACTGCACCCTCCATCCCCTCCATCATCATGTTCTTTTCAAAGACCTCCAGCCCTGACTGGTTATCATTAATCCAATATCAAACAGTAAACATTTTCATTTGAACTTATATTGCCATACTGTAATAGTGAACAAAAATTAATATTACTATTATTTTTGTTTAGGTTTTTTTTTTGGATGTGTATATGATCTAATCAGTTTAATCTAATATGAATTTATGTTTATTATTTTTCTATTTCGGCTGTTGCTTCTGTAACAACCTATATTTACCCACTGTGGGACAAATAAAGGAATGTTTTATCTTATCTTAACTCAATAGATAAGTTTGAGGAATGTAGTTTGCATTTGGATGTAATTCTCGGCCATTCTTGACTCCAGTAAATTGTTTAAAAAAATGTTTTAAAAGTATCATAAAAGTGTGCCTCCAGTTTAGAATTAAAGCTTTAAAGGTCACTCACATCCATCCATGTTTGACCTTGAGACTGACAGATGTCATTTAGCACAATCAGACTTTACAACAACGTCTCTGTTGTTGCACTTGTGGTATTGAAGGTCATTCGGGTGTTATCTCCCTGCTACAATCACCTTTTTTTGTTCCTGAGTTATTTAATAAAGAAGAATCCTCACCAACAATATTTTATTCAAAATAATTCCTGCTTCTATTTCCACTGTCAGCGAAAAAACCACTCTCCTTTCACCCTCGTGGGATACAAAACAAACCGTTCTTCTGTTACACACTGACATGAAGTGCAGCTAAGAAAAGATCTAAATTTAGAAGCATGCAGCGACTTGGTGTGACGACTTGCGTGAACTCATATCTGCAGCAGGAGGAAGAAGAACGAGAAGACAGAGTGTGCTCATCGTTTAATCCTTGCTCACACCGAAGGCCACCAGGGCGGGGACACTTCTTTCCCATCATTATAGTGACATCAGCAGGACACTGTCTCTTTCTGCTGCAACCTGACCCATCTTCCTGCATCTTCCCCGTGCATGTGAGCGAACCCCCTCCCCCCCCCCTTGTGTCAAGTGTGTGTAAATCATACCAGATAACATCTTTAATGAAGGATATTAACTTTATCTGCTTTTACTTCAGGTGTTCAGAAGGATGGACGACTACAATAGAGAGCATTAAGAAAGTTGAGGCTGAAGGTGAAACTTTTAGAGGACACTTCTCCTGCCGCAGTCTTCATTTCCTGGTTCACTGCTCACTGGATATTTAGGAAGGCAGAGAAGCCTGCAGTGAAACTGTCACATCCCGGTGCAAAAACTGCACTATGAGGCGGAACACTAGTACATCATGCCTCACGTGCCTCATGACAATCCTCCAGAGGTCAGGGCGGCCTCTCGGCACCGGCTCCGAGCAACGTGGAGCTGAGCCAGCATATCGCAGGAGCGTGCAGGTGTAGCACCGGGAGTCGAGCAGAGGGGGCTGGACTCTGAAGGAGACCGGAAGTGCTGCAGCACTCAAGGTGACTCCTCTGTAGGGCAAGGAAGGAGTAAAGCGCTCAGGAAAAAAAAAAAAAAAAAAGCTTTCTCATCGGAAAAAATGATCATGAAGGGATTCTATCCACATGACAACACTTTTCATAAGCATACATTTTAGATTTGTGGTTCCTAAGATCAAACTGATATTTGAATATTAAAAATATAATTGACATTCATACGCAAATGAAATAATGATTCTGGTTAATTGAGAAGTACTTTAAATTGTATGTTTTAACAGCTCAGAGGTGACTAGAATTATAATTCATCTAGAGAAGATTGCTTTTCTCTTTTAATTAGATAATGACCTTCGACTGATTGACCTGAAGTTTCATATAAACTCTATATAAAGTAATACCTGCCAACTTTATAACAAGAGATAAACATTTCTGAACTTTCTTAATGAATGTGTATACAGTATATGCAGGCTTTCAACAAGAGTGATCCATAGAGCTGGTGATATTCTGCATATTTAAACGTGTGTTACTCATCTCATGAGGAGGTTATTTAAAGGGCAATTAACTACTTAACTACTTACTATGTTTCAAGTGTTGAAGTCTTCCTCTCCAGCATGCAGTAAGTCTCTCATCATGACAGTGTTTTAAAGTAATTTATTTATAAAGTTCTCCACCATCTGAAATCTCAGTGAACGAGAGGTTATGAGACCGGAGTCCAATGTGATGTAATAATGGCTTCACTCCTCCTCACGCCTCGCTTTGTTTATACAAAAAGCCCCTTGGAGGTGGAGACTTCATTGATTGATGCAGAGTGGATGTGGTTATGGTAAACAAGATTTAATCTCTTGAAAAACAGTGTTTTCAGTGGGCGGGAATAATGCACAATTTCTAATGTAAATATATATAAATTAAAGGAGAGTTTTTTACAAACAGACACATACTGAAGAGTACATAAGGGGTCCAACATCTATTTAAGATTTAAGACACGCTTAAATCAATACATTAGTTGATCATTAGAGGTCTTTTCTGACCTGAAGTTTTTTGTGGAACAGACACAACAGATACACTTATATATAAACTTATTCATATGGGCCAGTAAGCGGCTACTAAGATGGAAAACACACCCAGTCCTTCTTTTTTACCAACCTACTGAAATAAAAATTAAAAAAACGTTCTGTTCCTAAAGCAGTTCTACTGTTTTCAGAACACATATCAAAATAAAATGTGAAAGTTCAAATTTCCACATGGAATGAAACGATAAACATTTAACATCATAATGATACCAGGCATTCTACCGTCCAACAACATTCCAGATTAAAGGCTTTCTATTCTATGTTGATATAGACAACATGACATTCAAATGTGTTGAGATATGTGGTTTTTAACCTCATAAAGCGTTTTTGAAATCTGTAATCCTGAAGGATCCTCGTAGCTCCAGCCTGCACTAATATCTGTGGAATTTCTCTGACAGTGTTAAGTAACACTTATTGACTTCATGCCAGATTAACGAAAGAAAAGGTGAAGGGACACACATGTGGGCGGGAACAAGTGAAGGGCAAGTTGGTGGATGGTCTTCTGAAAAAACAGACTTTGTTGAGAGTCTGCGCCGGTGAGTTGTGATCCATAACGACGAGGCTGTTGTCGTCACAACACGAGCTGATGACAAGTGATTCCTCTACAGCCGTGGATTCCAACCACCATTTTTTAACCTGGTTTTCATTATTGATCAGTTTGAACTTTGCTGTAGTCAAACACTTCACAGTCCCCTTTTTTATAGTTAGAAAAAAATAGTTTCCAAATTTCAGATCAGTAGTGATAAGGGATGCAAGATTAAACAAAATATGGATGTAACGTAACAAAAACGCTCTCATTCTTAACAGCGATTGTTCAAATGCTATTTGACTCAAAAGACTACAACGGTGTCTGGATGCAAACGTTCTACCTTCAAATGGCCTGAGTCTATTTGTGGGTTACCTATTTTCTTCAAATATTAACCATAGGATGAATTATTGCAAGGCGTGAGTACTAAACTTTGAGCTAGGCTATGAAGCGTCTAAAATCGAGTGAGATTAATTTGTAACCAAAGTTACAACACGGTGTCGGGGTGGCCCAGAACCTCGGGGTGAAAAGGATAAAAATTTCCTAAACTGCATCGGCTCAACTGCAACCTAATGTGTGGGAAAAAAGAGAAACATTGCGTCCGGTGGAGTACTATCGCTCTATAATATCAGAGAAAACAGCGGATGAATGAGATCTGGAAGCGTGCACACAATCATTTCTGCAGCAGTGCACGTTACAAAGTTAAAATATGCAGATGGTGAAGGAGCTGAATGAAACATAAGATAGCCTATCTAGTTCCAAACGGACACTGTGTCATGACATCATATCCTGCGGAGTGAGGATTGGGTAACACTTAAAAACATTCACCTCCTTTAGCTTATCATCGACATAAGGACACACGCAAGCTAGTCAGTAATTAAAGGTTTCGATTGGAGGAGATAGAACTCAATCATACTGGTGTGGGTCTTGTTACAGGAAGAGCTACTGAAGGTGGTCCATCCTGCTGATTCAAGAGGATTTTCCGGGGGGTTTCGTTTTGCACAGAACTTGACATTTTTACAGCAGTTCCAGAGCCGGACTTTGTAACATAGTGATGTCACAATGTCTGTTGGTAACCTCTAGTTCACAACATATCCAGGAAATAAAAAATTAAAAAGTATATTCATGGACATATTGCATTGTGATGAGAATGGTCAAACATTTTAAACATTTACCCAAGTCAAATTCAAATGTTCAACCTCCCTGTGGCATGAAGCCATGCCTCCAGAGTCTATGGACACATTACTTGTAAAAGTAATGTCAGGAAAAAAATATTCAGCAGGTTCTGTTCTTCCAGACAGACGTCGTCGCTCAAATGCCTCCTTTTTCTTGTCCAGTGGTTGAGGATGGCACCTCACTGTTATGGCGCTCCTAGCTTCAGAGATGAAGAGCTGGTGTGATTGACCATCAACTTCCTGATCAATTTCATTTACGTACATCGCTTTCAGTAGTTCATATAGTGGCGGGAAGAGGTTTTTAGCAATACAGTAAAATATGTTTTCTTAAATCATCCTTCACTCTCTCTTTACCCTTAGCTCTTTAGTATGTTTGTTATTTTTATTTACAGATTAAAAAAAAAAGCTTATAACAAACCACCTTTCAGAGAGTTAAAGTTAAACTATTGAATTGTAACAAAGGGGTATTTCCCAGTATCTATCGAATGACACTAAAAAACTGTGGGTACAGTGAGCTGCCGTTTGGATTATACTGTAAACACAGATATTGTACCTAACAGACCCTGCACCGCCATCCATATTGGATCCCAGTTCGAGGAACATACACACTCCCACCTCCCACTGATGGTAACTCCTATGGATGAATGACTGAGAGATAGAGTCCGAGGTGAGCCCAACTGTATCAAGTCTTCACTCTTCAGCTCAAATGAGTCTTTCTGTTCACATCTTTGATACTTTGAGCCAAATATGAATTGGAATATGAACCAGGTTGATCCCAACTCCCACCCGTGGAGACACATTAACCTCTGTGGAAGAACATTTAAACTTTCCATAATGTTTCTTAGTCAATCATTGACCTCTGGGATTTGTTAAGCGTGTGACTGACAGAAGCTTTAAGTGAGTTTATTTCAATCTCAGGTCATCAGTTGACAAAGTGTATAACGTTCTACCTCGTTTCCTTCTTTCTTCTTGAGCAGATTATTTAGCTACTTCCAGTTATTCTTCTCTTTCTTTCTGTCGTTCTGGTTGGTGTTCTTTAAGTGTCAAGTATTTTTCTTGTATTCCTGAAGTTTTTTGTGTCAAATATCTAGTTTTGAAACTTTGGTAAAGATGAACTCTTTTTACATTTCTACATTCACTGCTATTATCTGCCTCAGAGTTGTTTAAGTACACGTATGGTTGGTATAAATTCTACGTATGAGCAACAGTGGCCTTGTGTTATTATAATAATAGTTGCCAGTGACGCCTTTTCCTGTGTAGTTGTAAGCACTGTTTTAATCTCCTTGTATTTGCATTTATTTATATTTTCGGTTTAGAGTCTGTTTATGGCCATTCAGTTTCTATTTTCTGCGTTTCATTTTCAGTATCCCCACTATAATGAGATTGTCTCTATAGATTACAAAAGTTTAATTATCTGCAAAAGGTTTTTTTCTTCTGTCAACTATGTTTCATATATAATCCAAAAATATTGTTACAGATAATGAGCCTTGTGGTACTCCACAACTACTGTATATCCCTTTGATTGTGTAAATGCCAACTTTTGCGTACATAAAGTATTGTTTTTTTCCTTATTACTTACCTTTATGAGATCAGAATGTTAGGAATAATTATGTCCAATGTTTTTTGTTTTCAAGAAAAAATCATTGCATACTTTTTGTTGTCCTTTGTTAAAGTTACATCCTCCATTTACCTTATTAATGCCATAAAGAACTGCTGCTGTTGATTGTTGCTAAGTAGCTTATTGGATATCTTAAAATAGAATTGGAGTGGAAGTGAGACTAGTCAATAAAAACTACGATCTTGTTTAATCTTCATTGAGGGGGATGACTCCAGCTACTTCCATCCTATCTAGTGAAGTTTCAGTTTGAAGATTGTAAATGTCTAATTGTCATAAATATAATCGTAAAGTAATCCAGGATTTTTCAGAGTATTAATACACTCACTCACATTGTAGTATTGCGAGAGTTTCTCAAAGGTATGGACGTTCCTGTAAAGTGAAATCAAATGATTTAGAAAGCGTTGCAATGTCATTTTACTTTCTTTAGCAGCAGCACATACAGTATGATTCAACCTGTCACTCTATCAAGTGATGTCACATCATACTTGTATAGAGTGACATAATGACATCATAAAGAATATAGTTGTAATGACACTAATTGTTTTGTTACATCAAAATTAGTTTTTAGGCACAAACGTCCTTCTTGTCTTTCTGTACTAACATCTATCCTGAACACCATGTGTGATGTCACTGATCTTCAGATGGAAGCAGATTAAATGAATCATGTAGTAAAGTGGTTGAGTCTCGAGCAGCAGCGCCGCTATCTTCATGCGGGTTACGGAGAGCAGATTAAACGTGTTAATTAGTGAGCCATGAGTGTTTTGAACTTTGAACCAGACCCGGACCGCCACTTCCTCCTTATTGCACGACCTTCATGTTGGGTCGGACAACATTCCTCTACTGCAGGATCAGTGGAGCACTTGCCTGGAAAAAAACAAACAAAAGATACGATTAATCTATTAAGGAAATGTGTGATGTACATCGAATAAGGTTTAACGAATACACTTTTTTTTCATAAACATTCCATTAGGAAGAATTGTTGTGTCCAGAGATGTTAATGCTACTTTAAGGAATGATATGTTTGTACTGGACTAGCAATGTCCACAAAAAAACATACATAACAACATTCGCATGAAAGACAATTTACTTTAGTGATTATATATAAGTATTTGGAATGACGAATCATATCTACCTGAATCTATAGGTTGAACTCCAGTACAACAAAATGCATTCATGTCTTCTTTGTCCCATTATTATCACTTCCTAAAAATATCATAAGCACACATTCAGATTTTTGGGCCATTTTACCAACATATAGACTTTCCTGGCGTAAGGTAAGAATGGAATTATTGCATCTATTAAAATAGGAAAGATAAACTGATGCTTCACGATTAACATTACAGGGCCACAAAATAAAAAAGTAGGGGAAGAAATTAGCAAGTAAATGAGTTTAGTAAATAACATAAAGGTCTCTATCTTGGTTCAAGAACACAGAGGTGAGGCCAAAGATTGTCTGTATCCACATAGTATAAAGAGAACAAGTGAGATTTAAAAGGAGTCAGCATAGGGGGGGATGGGAACAGTCACCATCTGAATAGTAGAACAAAAGGAGGAAGAAGCAAAAACTCCTGATGCAGGGAAAGCAAAAATACAGTGGGCGTAATGCTCTACAACCAGTGACGTGTCAAGTTATCAGGTCAGACACTAAATTAAAGGCAGGCAGGCCCATTGACATTGTAATCCATTTTTAAATATTTTATTTCCGGGAACAGGCTGATGTATAAATATCCATTTCTTTCTGATTTACTCAAATATAGATTTCTAAAGTCTAAATAAAGAAGTTAGTCTTTCATAATTTGACATTTTTTGTACCACTGTTTTATAGTCAGACATTCTTGTATCAGCAGTTTCTTATGACCAAGTTTAAATCTTAAATAGTTATTGAATATATTGTGCTTTATTTTGGTATAGTGGGACAAAGAAAAAAAAGGATTTTTATTCTTTTTTTTTTAGTAAGAAGCAAGATTGATGGAAAAAAAGGTGGTGATCTTTTGTAATGAAGCCAAGCCTTTACGGTAACAGGAGCAATTAGAATAATACTTGCCTATAGGAGTTTTCCCTCAGGGATCAATAAGGTGAGCTGGTGAGACCAGGTGATAACTATGATGTCCAGAGCCAAGGAGGGGACAATGTACTGTGTTTTTGTATGTATTTGTATGTGTTATATGTATGTGATGTACTATGTAAACTGTCTGCATCTTTGTTGAGGACTACAGATGGAAAGTAGCATTTTGCTAAATCTGGTGCAACCATCTTTTTAATGTAACTACACATTGTCCTTTGAAATAAATGAACTGAAAATGAATGTAGGCGGACACTCCCTGGGTTCTCGTGAACGTATCTATATATATCAGTTGGACGAGGTGAAGCTGAAAATGTCGCAGCTGTGACTGAGGATTCACTAGACTTGCTGTATAATACTTGTCATTTATAATAAATCGATTTCCGCAAAATGTGTTTCCATCCCTCCATCCATCCATCTTCTACCACTTATCGGAGGTGCAGGCGTCATGACAAATATGTCTGATCCAATTTCATAAAGCTGTCGATCCATCCTGGTGGATTGCAGGAGTGTTTGACAGGCAAAGTTGGGATGAAGGCGACCGAAAATTATATTGTGTCAAAGTTTGTTTACATCACACAAACATTTTGTACTTTATATGTTCAGCTTCATTCAATGCCTTTAACACAACAGGAACCGTTCTAAGCACCACCCATTAACCCATTAACCACTCAAACGTCATTATTTTATGGATCCTAAAATTGAACTTAACATGAGATATTTTAAGTTAATCAAACTCTAGTTGATTCCAAAGTGAGTAGAATGAAGGTGACCTACAGTGAAAACTTACTTTGACCTTGTTCTCCTCCCCCACTCTTTCTTTCTCCTCTTCATTACGTGTGTTTAGTGTGTACACATGCAGACAAAAGCAGCAGTTGTCTGGGCGTGGCCACGCACCAAAAGATGACAGTGAGATTGGACTGGGTGGTTACCGTCACACAGCTGCTGCATGACTAGGTTTTGGTTCATGGTCACTCACCAAAGACACATCCTTCTCTGCAACAACGTCAGCTCGATGGGATATGATTTGTGTGGTACTTTTAAAAGAAGTTTATACGTTCACACAACTTTGTAAAATGTTCTACACCAATACACATTTGATATAATTGTATGGACCTTTAAAAATGAAAATGCAGGTGTTGTCACAAACTCTTTAGACCAGGGGTCTCGAACTCAACATGTCAGGGGCTGGGGGGCCACCAGAGGTAAATATTGTTGCAACTGAGCCACAGGATGTGGAATCTTTATTTGTGTGTGTGTAGTTTCTCCATAAATATGGACATCTTTAGTACATCTTTTTAAACATGTTCAATCTTAACTATATATCTTAATCTATAACAATGATAACATTTGATGAAAGTAAGTAGGTGAGTATTTTTATACTAGTTATTTCTAAAGTACCTTTCTAGACCAGGGTCACAAAGCGATATAACAATCAAAAACAATACACAGTTAAAACGATATACTACAATATAAATTCCTTAACCATCTGACATTATAAAAGAGTGCTTTGCTCAGCCTGAACTAAAAGACTTCAGACATCCAGTAGAGGGGCCGCAGAATATCATCTCCCTGGCCGCAAATGGCCCGTTAGCCACAAGTGTGGGACCCCGGCTCTAGAAAAAAATATTCATACGTGTGGGGATCAAACAAGTTCAGTATAATTCTCATTCCTTCTGGCCCTTATTCACATTTTACTTCTTTAAAGAATACTTTTTCCTTTTACATCTTGCTTTTCTGGGAAAAATGTGACAACCTTAAACCATATATTTATTTGAATAAAGTTGAATCCCTTCAATAACATACTTTTCATTCATTATTCTCCAAATGTGGCACCACACTCAAGACCATCTTTTTTAAATTATAATTATTAAGACAGTGGGGAAACCTGATCAATTTATGATATTCTAAAATGTTAATGGTTTCATTAAACATTGATAAAGTGAAAAAATAAACAGAATTTCTTCCTGCTTTTAAAATTTACTTCACCATTCAATAAATACTTCTGATACATACTTGTTTACAATATAATATATGATTCGATGAACTTTAGAATTCTGTTCTTATAGACACTGTAAGTCAAACGTCACCATATCTCACATAGTAATCTGTCCTTTGTTCGACATTGAAAGGTCGAAGCCCTCATCTTTAAAATCCTGGCTAAGCTACACATATGTTTATATTCAAACAAATCAACAAAGCTCAAGCAAGTCTAGTGAGAAGCACATTGCTGAGGGATTTTACACATGCATGCATGAACATACACATTACACACTCACACACACACACACAGGCTCTCTCGGCCAGACAAGAATGTGAAGCTGAATAAAGCCCTACATGTTTTTGCTCAGCATGTGTGAAAGATTGTTCTCCTCTTTTCAGACAGGATATCATCGCGACCATCGCAGGTTACACTATGGGCATCTCTTAAGGCTTTTTATATAAAGTGAATAATTCCACTGAAATAAAGACTTCACTTCTGTGTACTGAGGTCAAAATTAAACATGTCGTAATATTAATTTCCTGGCTGAAATTGACACAGTTTCTACCCTTCTTTTCGCCTAATACATAAAATTAATTATTTTTGTAGCCACATTTCTTTGCTGAGGCAACAACACAGTCATAACCTTTAATACAAACCTTAGTTCCTCATGTCATCAAGCCTTTTTTTTTTTAAGATTTGTGAACTAATCGATGCTCTTGTTGGTTTTAGCGGCTCGGCTAACTTGTTTATGAGGGTGAAAAATAAATGTTTAGCTAGCAGACAACCAGTTAGCTAGCATTGTCTACTGCAAATTTGTCAAACTCATAGTCCAGCGGGCCAAATTTGGCCCAAAAGATGTCTTTAAATAAAAGAACATTTTTTTATGTTGAGATGTTTATGATGAGGTATAAAGATGGACAAGGACAAGGAACAGATAATATGGATGTAAATAGTTATACAGAGACTTCTAATAATAGTAAAAAAAAAATAAGGTTGATAGGAATTTGATACTCCTTGTTAAAGACAGTTTGGTAAATGAAAAATTAGTTTGCACTGCAAACATGAGTTCTAAACTTTTTTGGGGCAATGTGTGAATAGGTTTGACACCTGTGTCAAATATGGACTGGAGGTACCAGTGTCATGATGGGAGATGTTCTTGCTGAAGACCAAGCAACAGGGTTCTTCAATGGAGATAGTCAAAAAGGCTGTCATGGCGCCATAACAAGCATCAGAAGGCAGGCATCAGGATAACCAGAAGCTAGGGAATAACAAGGGATGAAGGAGGAGCTGAAGAGGGCAACGGGGGCAAGTTGTGATCGGGACACTGGGGGGCTGTAAGATCCAAGCTTCGTGGATTGCTCCGGCAGATCCCGGGAATGTTATACAAGACCCCATGAAACAGCTAAGATGCTGCATAGGACCCTCAGGCTCTCAGGTAGGTATATATATACCGAAAAAAAAATGGGACAAAAAAGAAGCCTTTAAAGTTTTAATTATTGCTTCTTGTCATTTTGAGAACGCATATATTTGCACAAGTTGCGACCCTAACACAAGGAGCGTGTGCCTGGGGGTCTCCGGTAGGGATGGTTTCTATTACACGCAAAACACTCGACACCCATGTGCCGGCATAAGGAGCATTAGCGCTTCGCAAGTGAGAACAATGATTGTGTTGGTTGGTAATAATGACTGTTTAGTAGCTGCTGTCAGAATTGCAGGTTGAAACCCTATAATCAGGCCTCTTGTGGATGAGGGAATATTTTAATTGAGGTCATGAAGTGAATCCGCTTTGAGCTTTCACACTGACTGACAGAGCCTTGAGTTTAAGATGAAAGAGCGTGACGCTTTTCACATACGGCTCTACACAGAGAAACCAACTGAAAGGTAAAACATGTAGCATTTTGATTGCATTCATCCATATAAGATACAGTAGCTGATGGATTAGAGGAATCATACATTTGAGCCCCTCTTCCCGAAGTCTAAGCTCACTTCCAGAACCAGACTAGTAAACATGTTTGTTTGGAACCAGCTCAGGCTTCATTTTTCTTGCAGTCTAAAGACTGTTAACCCATCTTATGGCTACTAGTTTCAATAAAAACATAGTTTTAAATGTTTTTACTTTATAATAAGTTTAGTTTTACCAGGTTCTCCCTGAAAAAAAGACAAAAAAAGGTCAATGCTACTTTATTTATGATTCTAATACATTATAAAAAAAAGATTCCACTCTTCTTAGCTTGAATTGACCCATATATTTTAGGTATTGTGTCAGAAAGTGGGAGTGGACAGAGATACCTGATTCCAGCATCTGTTCATGGGTTATGTTTTGATGAATAAGCCTAGAGTCTCCTAGTGTATTCTAGCCTAGATTCATAGGTGCTAGTTCTGCTTGATCCTCCACAGTCTCTTCTCAGAAGGAAGTGGGCAAAAGCACATATTCAGGGTAGATGGACTCTTTCATGATCTGGACTTTTAGATGCTTATGATGGTGATGACTCCTGTTCAACATTTACCTTCATGTGGAGATCCTTGGAATGGTCTCAAAACACAGCTCTGATGAGTGTGATCGGTTGAGCAGGAAGTCCAGCAGCCATGTTCAGATTTAGCCATTCAGAGCAAGCGTGTGGAGTTTCTTCAGTGGGGTGTTCAAAACAGATGTGATGTCCATAAAGACCGGACAGACATAGAATCCTTTGTCAGTTCGCGGACAAGATTGCCATTATCAGTGAAGTGAATCTGCTGGTTTGTATGAAGATGAAGAAACACTGAGACATTGATGATGAATGGTGAGTATATAGTGTAATGTGTAAGGTTGTGTGTCTCTGTTACTGGTGACCTGTTTAAGGGGTCTCCCCCGGGACCCCATCAGCGGATCTGTATTGCATCGCTGCATATTCTTTCTTACACGTTTTCCATGAAATGACGAATAAGGTTTTATGCTGTTCTCTGATACATACATGGACAAATGTGGTACTGTTGACATAAATATTTGTGTAGTTCGAATGGATTTAGTAAATTGGTTACTTGTATTCTAAAATATTACTCTCAATTGCTCACAATTTTGGATTAGGCAGTTTTTGGATATTAATCATTTATTTTAGCCATTTTTAAATATCAAAATAATCCAGTATCCAAGTATTTTAACTCCTTTGTGACAAGGAAGGGTGATTGTTGTATTTTTTATTTAGTTGTTATAGATAGATTCTGTTTTAATTATTGTTCATTTTATGTTTTTTTGTTTGTTTGTTTTTTATATGTGTAATGTATGTCTTAATTTTTAGTATTTTTACTACTTAAAGGGCAAATCATGTGTTGATTTAAGTGTGTCTTAAATAGATCTTGAACCTTTATTGTATCATCAGTATGTGTCTGTTTGTACAAAATTATCTTTTCATTGAAATATTTATTCGAAAATGTACTTAAGCCCAGCCCACTGAAAGTGCTTGATTTTTCTGGAGATTAAATCTTTTTTTTTTCTGTAACCACACCCACTCTGCTGTGACTCGGCATCGGCGTTTGTCACCACAAAGTCTCCACCTCCAAGGGACTCGTTGTATAAACAAAGCGTAATTACGGCCAGCTCATAATGGTCTTTGCTCTTTTAACGTCTCGATCTCTGAGATTTTAGAGGGGGAGAGTACTTTATAAAGTAATAACTTTAAAACACCATCAAGAGAGGAAGACATTTGAAACATGTGAGTGAGTCAGGAGAGTTGGGTTTTATCATTAGTTTAAACTTTAAATTTCCTCGAAGTGGGGAAGAATTAAGACGTGTCAATCCGTTAATACATCAACAATAATGAGTATTGCTGCGTGATTAATGGCACTCTCACCTCCTCTTTCACTTTTATCTGTGCATTAACTTCATTCTTAGTTTATATTCTGTTTATTAGTTGATTACTTAAGTTTGTTGATTATTGATTTCATTTTGTTGGTTATTTATTTTTCATTTACTTTCTTGAATGTCTTAATTAATGTCTGTTAAAGTCTTTAATTGTTAAGTCTTTCATTGTTTTAAGTGTTTAATGTCTGTTGTTAAGTATTCATGTTTTGCATCGTGGGTCAGAGAGGACCCAATTTCATTTATGCTGTATGTCTTAACACAAGCATATTTGACAATAAAAGAACTTGACTTGACTTGACATGATGAGTTTTTGGGAGACCGACTTAGCTGTTCAGTAGATTCTGAGAGGATCTTAGATTGTTCTTTATCTTTAGACTTAAGATTGTATCATCTTGTTCTTTCTCTTTATTCCTCTTTGTTCTTGTTCTTATTTTTACTTTTATGAAGAATTGCTGTATTGCTGTGTCTAATTGGAAAAAAAAAACAATTTCCCGAATGAGGACCTCCTGAGGGATCAATAAAGTTCCACCTAACCTAACCTAACCTAATGGGTTATGGTTCATACCAAGGACAGTTTGATGAACACACCTGAACAACCTATAAAAAAAATAAAGTTGAACATCTTAAACGTAACTTCTTATACCTTTATTAGTAAAAAAAATAAAAATAAAAGTCGCCTTTGAACTCATGTAAAAACATATTTATTATCCCTAAACCCCCCCTCCAAAAAAAAAAAATCATCATAGCCCGTCTAAAGGCGCCCGGCGTTATCTATGACGTAGGCACCACGCACGGCGGTCTCCGCGGCCCCTGATTGGCTCTCGCTGTTCCGCCTCGACGTGACGTAATTTTTTGGGGGAAGAGACTCTGAAGGCTCGCTTTATAATTAGGAACCGTTGGCTGTGGAGCAGAGACTCACTGCGACAGCGCTCCAGCTGCAGGGACATCGGCGGAGGACATCCATATTTAAAAATAAAATAAAAAATGCCTTCGAAACAAGATGACGGCGGATGGAAGAAGTTCCTGTGGAACTCTGAGACCGGGGAGGTGATGGGTCGAACCGGGAGCAGCTGGTGTGAGTAGCCGCGCGCGTGCCTCGTGCTTCAAAAAAAAAAACACCTGTTGTGTTAGTCGCTGCCGGTGCTGCGTTCAGGGACCTCCAGACGCGCCGGTTTACACACGCGTAAAGTATATTTTCCTAGAAGTATTTCTTATATCGAGTTAAGGTTATTAATGTACAGACATGTTTAGCAGGTGTTTCCTCTCTTCTTCTTTTTTTTTAACGGACGCCACAAAGGCAGCACGAGTGACAAAGTCAGGCTTTTTTTTTTTTTTAATTTTACGCCGGGTTTGTCCCTAATATTGTTCTATCAAAGGGTTAAAACTGCATCATAGTCCAAGGTGAGTCAAGGTGAGACGGGCCTTGAAATTGGAAGAAGGCACTTATCGATCGATCAGGTTTCTTGCGATCAGATGTCACTGTAATCCAACGCAACCATACAAGACTCTACTGTGTCTCCTCCCGGTGCTCGCACCCGCAACCTCAATGTCACTCAGACTCTCCTCGCTGCTGCACACCATCAGACCCCCCACCCCCCCCCCCCCCCTACACACACACACACACACACACTCACACACACACCCTGCATCACAACAAAAGTGTTTTTTACTTGAGCTCCAAGTGTAAGTGTGTTATGGGTCCATGATGCGCTCCAGCTGATGTTGTGAGGTGTGATGTCCTTGTGAGGTCATTGAGATTCTGCTGACGCACTGTTGGGCAAAGTGCCAGTGCGGGTTTGTGACACAATCCGGGATTATTTCTCTTTATTTCTCTTTGTTCTTATTTTATTTTGATTCTTTTTTATGAAAAATTGCTGTATTTGCTGTGGCTATTGGGGGGAAAAAAACAGGTCTCCTTTGGGATCAATAAAGTTCTACCTTACCTTACCTTATTATAAGAAATGTATATCTTAAAATAAAAGAGGAAGATTATTACAGAAGTCAAATTATGGACCTCCAGAAACAGGGGACACTTTTTTTCCCATACTTGAAAAGTGAAAAGAATGCAGTGTATTAAATGTTTAGAAATAGACAAAAGATCATTTTGGTTTTATGACCTCTGTGAACCTGATGGTGATTCTCCCCCGTCCAGAGGAAATGTGCTCTAATGTGTCGTCGCCTATATAACTGCATTGACCTTTAAACACCGGCCGGGTGGATGAAAGACGTCGTCGCCTGAGCTCATGGATTCACAGAATCTTGTGTAATGTATAATTTGCCTCCAAAGTCACATTTGTGGGACAAAACAATGGACGCCACTGTTCTAGTGTTCTGTCATGAATGCTGCTGCTGTTGTGGGCAACCTTGAGTCTTTAGAGGAGACATTTTCAGTGAGTATTTCACAGTCTGCAGATGCACATGGGACAAGAGCCACTTCATTCCATTTGGATTAGACGGCATACAATCTTAAAAAAGACCCTTTTTTATTTATTTTTTAGTGTAAATGCAATATTGAGATCAGTAAATGGCATTTCTTATTACAATTACGCACACATTTGTCTTGAATTCCAGGCAAACGGGGATCAGACATTAACGTATGAAATGCGATTTGTTTGGCTTTTTGTCGTCGGTCAAGGCGCTGAGAGGCGTAATGAATGCTCTCGTGACTCTTTGTGCTTGGACCGTGGTACTGCAGAAGTCCTGGGCTACTGTAGCGGAAGCGCTTTGTGACCCTGGTCACATATAAAATAAATAAATACAAATGACTTACTTACTTAATATGAGCACTTCATCTTTTTTTTTTAAAAAAAACATTTTTTTATGTTTTTTCTTCTGAGAAATGAGTTCGAACTGTAATTATAGTCGACATTTTAAAGTGTATAGTTAAACTAATAGATGCAGAGATAGAAAAATGTGTTAACATACTATACATGATAAATAAGATGTGTTTAATGACATTCCTTAACCACTCATCCAAGCCAGAGGTCGCAGGAAACGGAAGCAAATACTACTGGCTCCCGAGTGAGATATGATATCGGCTCTAAGGTCACCGTCAGTGCAGGACGCAGAGACGCACGACGACTCCTACGTGGACTCGAAGATTAAATAGTGTTATCTGGATAATAAAAGAAAACATCCACACAATCATAATGACTGTCTTGAAGGAAAATCTTTTGTTTGCGATGCCGGAGCACAAAGTGTTCAGAGCTTTGGTTGTGCAAGACTTGTCAGTGGCGGCGATATTTACTGGTAATAACCGGCTGTTGTAGTGTGATAAATGGAAGGTTACCGCTTGGATTGTCCCGCTCGATAATGCTCCTTATCTTCCGAGTGAAGTTATCGCTACACAAATATGACATTTATGTGAAAAGAGCACGCTTGATGCAGACATTTACTTCCTGGAGTATGCGCTCATTGAAATGTTAAACCTGGTGTCCAGCAGTGATGAAGTGATGAAGTTTCATCAACACTCATTTTCAATAGTGCGACTGTTTTATGATGTTGACCTTTTTTTTCTATTTCTCTCTCCCCTACAGTCAAGATTTTCATATTTTATGTGATCTTCTATGGCTGCCTCGCTGGAATCTTCATCGGCACCATCCAGGCCTTGCTTCTCACACTGAGCGACTACAAGCCGACCTGGCAGGATAGAGTTTCACCCCCTGGTACGTCATTTTACTATCACTGTGGGCTGGTGAGGCTTCATGGAACTGTGGCCTTATTTTAAAGAAGCCAGTAGGTGGCGCCCTCAATTTGAAATTATGTGATTTTTTTATTTTTTATAATGATGTAATAACGAGGCTATAGGGTAGAGGGTGACATCTAGTGGACTCTGGAAAATAAGGCTTCATCAACACATCACTAACTATATGGACTAAAAAGGGAAAGGAGTACTTAACTAAATGTGGGCGGGGCGCCCCCTACTGACCTCTAAAAATATGACACTGCTTCATCAACACATGTATAATAAAATGTATTTCTGTGGGGCAAAAAGAAAGACGGAAAATGATTAAATATATGTCTGATCAGTTTTTACAGACTTTTCATTGCTTAATAAAGTGGAAGTAAAAACAGTATTTCCTATAAAAAAAAGTGGAAATGTGTGTTCGTCAAGAGGGTATAAAGTCTGGTAAAACAACATATCTGGACTCCTGGATTCGATAAGACGGTTAAATTAAAAATGATGAGAGTAAGTGTTTCGCGCCTCAGAGTCCAGTGATCATCTCTCGTGTTCACACTGCTGCAGCACGGACTCCATGTCCTCCGCTAACAAACGCCGTCTCTCGCGCAGGCCTTTCTCACACCCCGCGCTCGGAAAAATCCGAGATGTCCTTCAGCGTGAACGAGCTGGAGACGTTCCTGCCGTACACCAAGGCCTTGAGGACATTCCTCACCAAGTACGACGACGAATTCCAGAGGGACCTGATGAAGTTTGAAGACTGCGGAGGTCGGTAACGGCGGGTGTTTGAAACGACTGGACCGGAGGCTCGCGAGGCATCTCACCTTCCACTCTCTCTGCAGATGAGCCTTCCGACTACAAGAACCGCGGCGACCCGGACAGCGGCATCGGCATGAGGAAGGCATGCGGATTCTCTCGACGTCTGCTCGGACCGTGCTCCGGTCTGGACGATCCCGAGTTTGGATTCAAAGCGGGGAAACCGTGCGTGATTGTAAAGCTCAATAGGATTGTTAACTTCTACCCAAGAGTAAGTTGTCAGGTCAATGTATTCTTTTTGGTTGTTTAACTAAAATCAATGTTTTAATCCGTGTTCAGCCTCCATCCACTAACGAGTCCATCCCTGAGGAGGCTCAGTACAAAGTCCAGCCCAATGTCATCCCCATCCACTGTACCAACAGGGTAAGTGCTAGTTGTACGCATCAAGTGTGGCTTACTAGGGTGTAATGCTAATAATTAAAAAAATATATATATTTTTTATTTTTATATATAATACCCAATGTGTGTGTGTATTGGCAAGTATCCTCAAGATATACCTGTCATAATACAGGGTATGCACTGTGTTGCGATACTGTTGGAACACTAGTACTCACATTTGTAGTATTTCCAGAGCACTTTGAAGAATTTACAGACCACATGAGTCTTTCCAAAAAATATTCTTGTTTATTTGTTCTGAAACCAAAATTATGTCCACACAGGTCAAAAGTCAACTCTATCCTCTTGTCCTCAGTCGTCACCTAGAATTCTAGAAAGATTTAATTGTTGCTTTAGTTGTGGAGGACGTATTGAATGCTGCCATCTAGTGGCCAGAAGTTTAATCACAAAAAAATGGTTCAGTTAAGTTTATTTAAAAGGACATGTGAAATTAAAATGAAAGAACAATATATATATATATATATATATATATATTTCATCTATATTTCATCTATATTTTCTTCCACCCCTTCACTCGTTAGCATCACATGCTAGCAGGTAAATGCATAACACTGGTGATATGGACCAAGATAATGTACATTAAAATTCATGAAAATAATATAAAAAAAAAAGGTCAATTCAAACGCTCAGACAATAATGAAACTGCTTCATCAAACCTAGTCCTACCAGCAGAAAAGAAACTTAATATTTTTTCATTTAATTACTTATTAGTTAAAAACTCTTTGTCCAAAAAGTAACTTCTTTATTTTCTCTATATTTAATTTGTTCTGCTTCATTTCTGTCGCTCACCGCTCGTCTCTTCTCCCAGCGGGAGGAAGATGCCGGTAAGATCGGCGACATCAACTACTACGGCATCGGCGGCGGCTTCCCAACGCAGTACTACCCGTACTACGGTAAGCTGCTGCACCCTCAGTACCTCCAGCCGCTGGTGGCCGTGCAGTTCATGAACGTGACCCGGAACATGGAGCTGCGCATCGAGTGCAAAGTGTACGGCGAGAACATCGGCTACAGCGAGAAGGACCGCTACCAAGGACGCTTTGACATCAAGCTCCAGGTCAACGGTTTATGACCGGTGCCCTTTCCCTGAGCGAGCCCTCCCGTATCCACTCATCCTATGAGTAAATCCAATAATCTCCTGTAGGAGCTGAGAGTCTGAGGGGGTGTGGGTTTTTTTTCCTTGAGGGTTTGGGGGGGGGGGGGGGGGGGTGGTCAGGCTCTAGCGGTTAAGTCAATCACATCTAGTCTTTAATGAATAATTATGAAATCAAATAGGGGACCCAGTTGTAATCTGTCTGCTCTCATGACTGCCTTCTTCACCGCCTGTCCAGTGTTGGCATCAGAGGAAAAGTAGCGGTAGGTTTATTCTATTTATTCTGCTGCTAGTTCAACTTTTCCCCCCAAAAAAACCCATCGGGTGTGCTTAATAACAGTGTTCATCTCAACAAACGCTGCCTTGTGGGAGTTCACGATGCAGACTAGAGTCTGGTATAAGGGGCAGAAGTCTGGTCCATCACATCACTCCTCGTGTATCTTAAAGTAGTTTGACATGCATGCGTGTCCGACATATACACACACACACACGCTCACACACACACACACACTCCTTTGCGAGCTGCACTCCAAGAATCTTCTTTTGTCTTTTACATCTGATCACAGGGATACTTTTACTCTTTGTTTCATGCTTTGTTCAATCATTTTAAATGTGTGGGAAGGTTTTATAATTTTCATTTCCTGCTTTCTACTTTTGATTTTCGCCTTGAATGTATAGTTGTGTGTCAAGCCTTAGACACTCAAGGCCTTCGATTAAGGCCAGTTTTTTTTGTTTTTTTTTGTTTTTTTAAAGCAGCTTTTTATTTCTTCTCGACATCATCGCAGCAATGTGGTGTTGCTCTGCGTGCTTCGTTATTAAAACACGGTGGACAAATTTTATATTTATGCAGTTGTACATTTTGTTTCTTTCAAGAATATCGTATAAATGCAATACCAAAGTGACGAGATGAAGAGGGTCTTTATCTGAAGCAATGCAGTACTGATGTATTAAGTGCTAAATCAATGTTTTGCCTTGTATCTCTTTCAAGTGTCATGAATGTATCTGTTCATAAAATGAATGGGAAGCAATCTGACTCCTAAAGCATCTCAATAGAACATGTGCTCTGAGTGCTCGGTGGCTTTAGATGATGGTAATATTTCATTGGATCTCATGTTGATGTTATTAAAGAAACCCTTGACCATCATTTCATTCTTTGTCATCAAATAAAAGATAGACTCTTAAGATCATTCCTAATGTTTCTGGTGTGTTTTATTCTTATCATACTTGTGTTCAGCCCTGGACTTTCGCTGGAAGGGTTTTTATTTATGACCACCTGGTGTGGGTCATTGACCTCTACTTCTGCTCAACTAGTCGACTAATGAACTGAATTTTGCATCTTTAATATTATCTAGAATCTATGTGTGATACTGTGATAGATTTTAAATTAAGTTCTTGGAAAAACTGTTGCAGTCATCGAATATTCTTTTTCCAAGTTTCTTTTTTCTAGATGGATGAATAGAACACAAAATGTGTGTTTGTGTTGTTCTAAATATCCTTTTTTTTGTAAAAAAAAAAAAAAAAAAGATTATACAAGCCCTCTTTTCCAAGAAAACCGTCCAGTGTTTCCTTTTTTTTCCTTCTTGGAGCTGAAACGAGAAAGTATGAACAGCACATATTTCTCTCTGGTAAAAAATAACGAAAAACAATTGCATAGTCAGTGTGGCATACACAGCAGAACTTTTAAAATATATATTTATATTACTGTTCAAGTGATTTTCCGTAACTTGTATTTCATAAATTGCCAACTGGAGCAAAGGACTAACTTTTTAATTCTTTAACTTTGATGCTTTGGCTACATTTTTTTCCAGCCTGTATAAAATCAAAGTTTAAAATGGTTAAATACCGATGATTATAGAGAACAACTATGAATGATTAAAAAATACAACCCATAGAGAGAAGTATGGCTTTTTATATCCTTCAATCATTAATGTGTATCTAGCTTTGCTACTAGTTAACATTTCATTCCTTAGTAACTTCATTAAAAAGCATTAAATACATCTAACGTTTTTCTACATTTCTGGCATAACACGGCAACAATAATGTTCAGCGGTGGACAATGTGGACCCGTTTATTTTATTCAATATTTTAAAGTTTATTGATGTTTTATGATTTCAATATTGATCAGTGCAGCAATAATCTAGCTGGCAGTACAAAAAACATTTGGTGAGGAACAACCCGTTTAATACTTATTCGTCAATTCGCCGTAAAGTCATTTTTATTGACCGTATAACGTCGGTTTTATTCGTCATTATATTTTTATTTTGTTTATACTGTCGTTAAATTCAGTTACTGTTTTGTTATTTAATGCTATCATCCTCTTCTGTGTGCTTTTTGGTTTTTCTCTATTCCTTCTGTGCTACTGGAAAACAGAAATTTCCCTGAGAGTGTCATCTCAAAGGGATCAATAAAGTGCAGTCTAAGTCTAAGTCTAAGTCTAAGGTTTCCATCTGTTGATTATTGCTGGGTGTACCGGAGGCCACCGCTCGAGGGCGCCCTTGTTACACGCCTGACTGTTCCAGTCGTAAATCATCACGTCAAGGATTATTCTTCTGGTTCTGGTCACAACATCACACACTGGGTTTGAAGAACTGCTGTCGGGATTGTAAATTGGGATTCGTATTTTACGGGTGAGAGCCTCGTGAACTGAGGGCCAATTAAGAAGGCAGCATGGGGGCCACAGATGATCTGGTAACGACCTTAAGCCATGTGAAAAAAAAATAAAGATCCTGGGCAAGTTCCAACTCATCTGCTCCCTGAGGGACACCATGGGTGATGCTGCACCTTCTAATTCAGTTAGTTGGTTTCTGCAGCTTCATTTATACACAGCTATGACAGTATTTGTAATCATGTATCAGTAGTTAGGATTATAATTTCAAACATTAATTCACTTCTTATATTTTAACACTCAGAACAATGGCAGTTGTGTTGAAAAACATGAAATACATTTAGAAACCTCGCAAAAAGTGTTATTAGATTTGATTAAAATTATCTTTGTATGTCTGTTTTTGTTTGTGCAAACTGTCCTGAGAGCCAATCCTGCAAAAGGGTCATGAAACCGGATGGCACTACGGAATACCAACAATATGTATTTATCTTTTCTGTCTCACACTGTCAACCTTTCCTTAAAAACGTTTACTAAAAACTCGCAGTTCATCTTCCCACTTGACATTTTTAAACCGCACTTCATTCTAGCATGTTCATTCTGTAGATCTCTCCTTTTACTTGTTTCTTGATGAAAAATAAATAAATAAACATGTTAACTGTTTCTTACTAATACTATTCATACAAATACAAATCAGTGAATATTTGAGGGTTAAAATACTGATTATTATCATTGTGTTGTCCGGCGATCATGCTTGTTAGGAAACTGTGTTTAAAGTGTTTACGCAGATTAGGATTGTGTTGCTGCCCTCTGATGCTTGAAGGTGGAGACTGATGTCTTTCTTTAGCTGCCACACTTTAAGAGGATTTGAGTCCGACTGGTGGAGCTGAAGATAAATACGGTGGTTTTTATTCATCTCTTGAATCATACAAGCTTCAAACTAGCCTATCAGATTTGGGGGGAAAAACATGATATTGTAAGAATCGCCCTTGTTATGATTTCACTGATTATTTTACATCTTTTAGCTTTTAAACATCAATATTTTACAAAGTATTTTTAACCTTTACTGATGTTTGTCATAACCAGGGATTTACATTTAATTGAAACCTGCAATATTATAATATATAATATTATTATAATATGAATTAAGGACATTTATTTTATGATTGCATTTTTAGAAAAGTTGAAAAGGTCTTAGAAGTGCAACCACTTAAAATAAAACATTTAAAAGTGATCAATTCATCTCTTCCTTTTCATCTATAAACATGAAATATTGTTTTATTATTTCCACGCCTGCATTTAGCCAGAAGGCTGATGTCTCCTCCTCCTGCTTACACCCTAAGAAGAAGGTGGTGCTGAGAGGATGAACAGATGGGACTCTCTCAGGACCGAGGATCTTAAATGCACAATCATGACGACATTTTGTTCTGAGAAAACGCTGCCGGTGACTTTTGCCTCCATCTGGACATCTTACGCTTGACCACGGTGGAAACATGACGGAGGAAGTGAGGAGGGATTAACGCTATAATAACTTTTGACTTCAGAAAACCTGCCATCCAACCAGGTACAAAACTGCAATATTTATCTTAAATACATGTTATAGTGATTATCAAATGGGGGTTAAATAGATACATATTTTAGTTTGGAACATGTGAAATCTAAATGTAGGTGTTTTAATCTCAGGCGAAAGGATTGGACGTATAAATGCTAAAGAAGAACTAATTGGACTAACCAGAGAGTCACGCTCCTGGAACATTCAACCCTTCAAATACATGACAGCAACAACTCAACCTCAAGAAAATCCTCAATTCATCCTTTAAACTAAATCACTATTTGTAATTGTACACTACTGTTAATAGATGTTCATGAGTCACTGAGGAATGTTTTTGTTGTATAGAAAAGCACATAAATGATCAATAAAAAATACAAATCATCATTGTTAAGAGGATGCAGGTGACGTCTGGTACTGATCACAAACGTTTCTCCTCATATCTTGCAGCATCATGGACGGCCGGGACAAGCGACGTATAGCCACTAAAAGGTGTTGTTTTTCATCTTATATTAAATGGTCATAATGTTTAAACCATATATTTTAAAAGATAATTAGATTGTGTGAAGTGTTGTGAAGTGAGTCAAACATCAAAACTAGCAGATGAATTTTATAACACAATGTGATTAAAAAATAAATAAATCTGGAAATGTAAATAAAAACACATTTTTTAAGAGATTATTGTTCATTACTTAAATGTATTTTAGGAGAGAATAACTTAATGTGGACACAAGTGTGCAGAATTTACTAAACTCTTTCTTCCTATTCCTTCTTCTTCTGCTTGGTTAAAAAGAAAACAGACAATAAAACATTTCTTATTGTTATTATTCAGTTAGTTAGTCAGGTGAGGAAATTGACTTTTCCTGTCCAT
Source organism: Callionymus lyra (assembly GCF_982586985.1). Classification (NCBI taxonomy): domain Eukaryota; kingdom Metazoa; phylum Chordata; class Actinopteri; order Syngnathiformes; family Callionymidae; genus Callionymus; species Callionymus lyra. The sequence continues at coordinate 21,960,407 of NC_141822.1, read as the reverse complement.
ATTTGATTATTATCCTGCGTGAAAACTTCTTAAAAAGATGCAAATACTTTTCCAGGCCACTTTCAGTCCATCTTAAACAAAAAAAAAAAAAAGATTCAGCGAGTACATAAATGTAACCAGTTCATACCAGACCCGTCTATCCCCAGGTCAGCTTTTATGGCTCACTTCCATCTTCTTCATCACTCACTTCAGTGGTGGAAAATAAAATTGCTTTATATAAAAATTATCGCTCCAACAACATCCGCGTTTTAACGCAAAAACATTATTGGACATGTGGTTTCTCATTAATGTGCATTAGACTAAATTATCAACGTCATTCTTTGAAATAAAACAACAATATTATTTAATTAGCAGGCTTTAATCAATACTATAAATAAACAACATAAATCAACTTATGTAACCCAAATGAGTTACAACACTCTCATTTCAGCAGTTAATTTAACCTTCGACATATCAGTCAATAGTTTATTTTACCCCACAATTTTAACAGAGTCATTCACCTTTTTCTTTTTATGAATGAAAAAAAAAACTAACATTTTATTAGGAACATGTATACTATTTGTACACACTAAATAAAGACATAATGCTTGAAAATAAGAGCTGCACATAGTTCGGTAAAAGAAGTAGAAAGAAGTAAAAAACAACCTCTTTTATATCCTACCCCTTTTTAACTAATATTCTAGCAAAAGAAGTCAAAAATGTATCATTTCTTTTAAGGAAAAGTGTCTAATAACTATGAAAACTGCATGTTTGACAGCTCAAACTGGAATACAATGCATAAAATAAGGATATAGAGACTTCTATAGTTAATTTGTATAAAACGTAAAACTTACTTGAAATTATTTCCCTAGAGCAAAGTAAAATGATCACAAAACATAAAAATCTATTATATTAAATCTAATGTATGGATGAATATTCTAAACACATCTTATTTGTATTCAAAACAGAGTAAAAAAAAAACCTATTTTAATAACCAGGTGAATTTATGACCAGAAAAAAATTAAATATTTGAAAAGCTAAATATACAGTAAATTGTATTTATATATATATATATATCAAGGTTTTCTCTGTTGTGTTGTAGAAATGGACGTGTGGCTGCACTGAACGTCAACAACAGTAACAACAATGATGGGTAAGATTTATTGTTGTAACAAAAAGGCGAAAAGGCAACAAAAGTTAGATCTAATCCGCCTTGTCACAGAAAAAAGGACGAAAAGAAGGATCCGCCAAAGAAAGAGGAGAACAAGGATGCAAAAAAAGACGAGAAAAAGGATGATAAGAAACCTGACGACAAGAAGAAGGACGAGAAAAAGGAGGCGCCGTAAGTTTGATCCGCTCACGTCAAGGTTTTACAAACAAGTAGATTTACTTGTTGCTTCGTTCTCCAGCAAAGAAGTGTGGATCATGGACCCCAACACCGACACGTATTACTACTGGCTCGCTACCATTTCCATCCCCGTGTTCTACAACTTGATACTGCTGGTGGCGAGGTACGTCACATCTGGAACATCTGTAACACTGAACCGTTCAAACGTCCACTGTCCCTCCACAGAGCCTGTTTCAAACAACTGCAGTCTCAAAACACCACCATGTGGATGGTCCTGGACTACACCTCCGATGCGTTTTACTACCTGGACATCTTCGTGAGAGCCAGGACCGGTGAGCGAGTAGAAGCAGTGACGGTCTGATGAAGCTTCGTGAAGCAGTGTCATTATTTCCCGAGACCACTAGATGGAGCTCTCTGCACTATTTTCCTTTGTTTGAACAACTGTTCTCAACATTTTTTTTAACTGATGGCGCCACCTACTGACCTCTAAACAACATGACACTGCTTCATGAAGCTTCATCAAAACATCACAAAGTAGAAGGTGTAAAAGTGTTTCAACTCATTGGCTTGACCTCTGAACCGTCTCCAGGTTACCTGGAGCAGGGGCTGCTGGTGAGGGACGAGAAGCTCCTCAAGGAAAAGTACATGAAAACCAGACAATTCCGTTTGGACATCCTGTCAATCATCCCGACCGACATTGTCTTCTTCTACTTGGGGATCAACAATCCGGAGTGGAGGTTCAACCGTCTGTTCAGGTTGGGTCGACTGTTTGAGTTTTTCGACCGGACCGAGACGCGAACGAACCTCCCGAACATCTTCCGAATCTTCAACCTGGTGCTGTACATCATCATCATCATCCACTGGAACGGGTGCCTCTACTTCGCCATCTCCAAGGTCCTGGGCCTGGGCTCGGACACCTGGGTGTACCCCAGCGCCGACAAAAACCCAAACTACGGACGGTTGGCGCGGCAGTACATCTACTCCTTCTACTGGTCCACCCTCACCCTGACCACCATCGGCGAAACGCCGCCGCCCGTGAGGGACATCGAGTACTTCTTCGTGGTGGCGGATTTCCTCACGGGGGTCCTGATCTTCGCCACCATCGTGGGCAACGTCGGCGCCATGATCTCCAACATGAGCGCGGCCCGCGTGGAGTTCCAGGCCAAGATCGACTCCATCAAGCAGTACATGGAATTCCGAAAGGTTTCCAAAGACATGGAGATCCGGGTGGTCAAGTGGTTCGACTACCTGTGGACGGAGGAGAAGACCTGCGATGAGAAGCTGGTGCTCAAGAACCTCCCGGACAAGCTGAAGGCCGAGATAGCCATCAACGTGCATCTGGAGACGCTCAGCAAAGTTCGCATTTTCCAGGACTGTGAAGCGGGTTTGCTGGTGGAGTTGGTGCTGAAGCTTCAGCCTCAGGTCTTCAGTCCCGGGGACTTCATCTGTAAGAAGGGGGACATCGGCCGGGAGATGTACATCATCAAAGCGGGGAAGCTGGCGGTCGTCGCGGACGACGGCATCACTCAGTTCGTGGTCCTCAGCGACGGGGCGTACTTCGGCGAGATCAGCATCCTCGGCATCAAAGGCAGCAAAGCGGGCAACCGGAGGACGGCGAACATACGGAGCGTGGGGTACTCGGACCTGTTCGCCTTGTCTAAGGACGACCTCATGGAGGCGCTCACCGAGTACCCCGAGGCGAAGTACGCTCTGGAGGAGAAGGGACGGTCCATCCTGATGAAGGACAACCTGATCGACGAGAATCTGGTCAACGCGACCGACGCCAAAGACCTGGAAGATAAGGTCAATAAGATCGAGTCCGGCCTGGAGATCATGTCGGGGAAGTTCAAGAAACTGTTGGGCCAGTACGAGTCCTCGCAGCGGAAACTCAAGCAACGTCTTACCAACATATCCAACGAGGTTCCCAGGCTGAAGGTCGACGAGGAGTATTGACGACGTCAACGACACACTGAACAATGCATGAAGATTTTGGAGCCACATAGAACTGGAACTGAATCTTTAACTTAAAGGGAAAGCATGTTTTCTATGTGGATAATTATACACACTGAACTTGTTTTTGTTAATCTTGGTGAATACGTCTCAGTTAAACTGCTTATCCAAACAAAGTTCTGGCCTAACAAACTAAACTAGGCTTGATGCACAGATAAAGCACAGGAGGATGTTTCCAAAGAAGGTGCCATTGTGGCAGCAGAATGTCATGTTTCCATCCAAAGAGAAGGATGTGTTGCTAAAGAGAAATGTTACTAGAAATATTCTAAGCCAAAGTAATAATACTGAGGTAGTCCTAAGATCTTCAACCATGTCGAGTTTCACCTAAATGAGTCACAATTGTCAACATGGGTTAAGCTGTGCTGTCAATAAAGATATTTATAACTCAGTTTGTCTCACAATTTGTCTTCATTCAGTGTATATGAATAAAGTACTATAATCTGTTTAGAGGCATTTCTTTTTTTATCCTTGTTTACTGTCAATTTTGACTCATTTTGTTTGAATGGACTTTGAATTCCATGTATTACTTGAGCCCAATATTTAAATCATTCATTCATTTTCTACCACCAATTCTCTGATCCGGGGTGAGATGTGGGGGACACCCTGGACAGATCGCCAGCCTGTCACACAGAGACAACACAATTTGCCTACGAGTACTTTTTAATTATCAGTAAACCGCTGTATATTAGACGAGTTAATGAACCTTCATTAAACCAGAGACCAGTAGATCCAACTCTATGATCTATAATCTATTTCTTTCAACAACTATTTTTTTTAAAACAGCATTTTAAACTGAGGGCGCCACCTGCTGACCTCTGCGTGTTTGTGGACTGTGGGAGGAAACCATAGTGTCACAGTAAACCCACATAAATATAATACATTTAAAAATACAATAAAAAAGATGCATTAAATACTACATGAAATCTAAATAAAAGAATATTATTACAAAACTAAACTGTAAATGACTTGAAGCAAAAAAAACCCATTTCTAACCCTAAAGAAGTATTTTCAGGGCCTTATTTGCAGTGATGCTTTGATGAACTTAATGGAGCAGTTATTTTTAAACCGCCAGTAGGTGGCGCCTTTAGTTAAAAAAAATAATGTGAGCCGTTTAAAACATTGATTATAGATCTGAGAGTGACATCTAGTGGGCTCTGAAAAAAGAACACCGTTTCATGAAGCTTCACCAAACATCACTACTTATCATTGGTTCACACATTCTTCTGGGACGAAGCATAAGGATGTTTTAGAAAACGTTACAGGCCTTAATAACTTTACCAAGTTAAGGCGAGATGCACTGATGGACACTTCTAAAAAGACGATTAAGGCGTGAGGTTGAAAAAAGCCGTCTTTATTAAGCATGTTCTCACAACATTGAACACTTTTGCCTCATCATCACTTTGTGTCATTTTCAAACTTAAATACGGAACCAAAACAATCAATGTTTCCATTCCCTTTCGGCCTTCGCCAGGCTCGACTGTCACATGATCAGGTGAGCAGCGTACAAACACAAACAGAACCAGACTGAAATCATAAAGAGTGAACCGGGTGGCGGTGAAGGAGGCTCAGACCGTGGGTTAGTGGCATCATGTGAGCGGAAAAGCTGCTGCGGAGGACAAAGGAAAGACGAGGGGAAAGGGTTCTGTGGAAAGTGAGCAATAATCTGGATCTTTAAATGTCCAACAATGACTCATTATTTCTCAAATCAAGTCATATTTCCGTCTGAGGTTAACTGAACTAGACCACACAACGAGAGGAAGGAAACACTTTCATATCTATGGCTCTGGAGTCGCTGGGCTGGTCGAACAAAACTACATCAATGCGTGGTTCCAATAAAATAACTCCTGAGACGACACTTTTCAGGCTTTTTCTCTTGAATTTTTTATTCTCACCAAGCTGTACTGGATAGAATTATTTATTTTCTTACAGTGAGTTATACATTTTTTTTATTGCAAGAACTGGCCTTAAACTAAAAAAAAAAAAAAAAAACCCACCCAGGTTGACTTAAGAGTCTTTGAAGGCGACAGATTTGGAGTTAGACACCCGTGTTCTACGCAGGCTGGGGTCTCATTCACTTGGGTCTGTGAACTCTAGCAAATGACAAGTCACGATTATCAGAGAAACAAGAAGAGTTTGTTTTTTTTAGGAGGATCTTGACCAGCGATGAAACGTGTCCAAGCAGGAGAAGGACATGCTAAGTCTCTGTAGCACCAGTTGTCCAGACAAACAATAAGTGCCTAGTGGGATGAACTGATGGCCTGGTCGGCACAAGATGGACACGAAGGCTACGTTCACATCGTCACTAAATAAATGAAACAAAGTCACATGAGGCATTGACGACGGCAATTATGTTATACAACAAGTTTTAAATGTTGAAAGCCTTCACTCTCTTAGCTGTTTAAAGCAGCATTGTCGTGTCATTGAACACATCGCAAACACGATCGTGGACCTGAAGTACAGACTGATGGAAGCCGTCATCAACATGAAACACATCGTCTCATTGTTATTATTATTATTATTATGTTTTTAACAAACCGCATTGACGCAAAAAAGGAAGTCAAGTGTGTGTAATGTGAACGCAGCCTCATGTATCGTGGGCGACAGGCGAGTGTGTACCAGGAGAAATACCGTCACACTTTGTCGACACAGTAAGACATGGAAATAGAACACTTTGAACAATCATGGTGACCTGTGGTCAGAAAAACAAAAACATTCTGAAAATGTCTAAGTGCACTTACACAGCTCTAATCTGGCCCCTTAGCCGACCCCTGACCCCCAAGAAAACCAAAAAAAAAAGGGTTGTAATGTCAAAATAAGTGCCATTTTGGACCGAGTAGCACAAAGTAAACGCGGTGGGAAGTGATCCTCGTCCTGTTGCGTTGGTCAGAGACTACTCTAAAACTTTCTAATTTCAGAGCTACTTAAATGGTAAAAAATTGGCATTTAATGTGTCAACCTGCTCTCGAGTTGAATTTGCACACAGAAGGGAAGCCGTGGTGCAGTTGCAAGTGTGAAAATAAACCTAAACCTTCAAATAAATAACAAGAAAATGAAGCTCAAATGAAACGTGGAGCTTCGATCATGAGGTGTCTGTGCTTTCACTGACAGATACAGGTTAATGCAGGCACAGTAGAACCAGCAGAACTCTCATGAGGGGCCACATCCTAACCCTGGTCGCTCCCGGTCTTGCATTCACACTCTCGCCACACCTTCGTCACCTGTGTCTGGTCAGGAGCGCTGGGTTCGAGCCGAGTCCGTTCACAGTGTGGAGGAGCAGGAGGGAGACTCAAAGCATGCCAAAGCCTTTGGCGTAGGTGATGGCTTTTAGCAGTCTCTCTCGCAGCTTCTCCTTGCTGTTGTATTCAGGAAGCAGCAGTACGTTGAAGCAAGTGTGAGATGTTGGCAACCTAGAGAGACAAATACAAAGCTGGTGAGTTAAGTCGACTCATCACTTCCATTGAACCGTCTTAACTCGTATTTACTATTACTTCTGTTATCAGCTCGAGGCTGGTCCGTAGATTTGTCTTCAATTTCACGATATTATTGAGATTTTGTCAAAATGTGCTTTTTAATAACAAAATATTCATTGTATATTGACTTTCATTAAAGATCAATTGTTTGCGACCAAATTAAAGTTACATTAATTTCGTAAAATGACATCAAAAATGACTTAAAATAAAAAAGTTGAATGAAAATACTTTAACTTAATTTGCCATTATTACATTATTATGATACTCATGGTGCATCTCATTGATCTCCTTAATCCTTGATCTCGTTCCTCAAGATCAAACTCTCACTCGAAGAAAAGCGCAGCAGCACCACCCAGTGGACTACAGAGGAACCGATTTTTTTCTCCTGCGTGCAATATATAATAATAATAATAATAATAATCTCTATTTATATAGCGCCTTTCTAGACCAGGGTCACATATATACCTCGCCTACTAGTGAGTTGGTTGTCTAAAGTCAAAGTTCTTGTTTAAAACACTGTATTTTTCCTGGCTTCTTAACATACAGACAAACATTCTTTTTAAAGGAATATATGGTTGTTGTTTTTTTGTCTACGAGACATGCAGGGTCTTACCTGTCTGTGTCCGGGCCATTCTTGGCAATTATCATCTTGAGCTTGCCCAGTCCACCGACAGGTGCTCGGTCTGTGCCTGTTGTGAACTGAAGGAAGAGGCGCTTCTGGTCTTCGCCAAAAGAGTGCAAGAGCTCCCAAAATTCCCTACAACCATGAAAAGACACATCAACTGTGGGTTTCAGACATATGCAAACAACCAATACAAACATTCTCTAGTTGATTCAACTTGAAGTGTGTTTTTTCTTAAGAGGCAGTAGACACGTTTCATCTTAAGTGAAAGGTTAAAATCAGAATAGTTCTTAAGGCTATTAAACTTCCTTAAAGCAAATAATCAAACCAATAGTTAAGTTGGTTTGTTAAGTTTAAGTCCAACTTAAGTCCAACATTCCATCGACACTTCTTTCACTTTGTCTTACTTTACTATTCTGGAATCTCTGTTGTAACCGCCGTCGTATTCCGTGGATTCCTCTAGTGCTAGAAAGTCGAGGTTCTGCAGGAGAGTTAGAAAACCGACATGAGTGAATGATCCTGATAAACCGCTCATGGTGTGAAACCTCACCCTGCTTCCACAGATAAGCAGCTCAATCTCTTCTGGCCTGAACAGGTACTTGAGGGGGGACTCGTTGGTGACCATGTGGAAGCCTCTTCTGAACGCCCGGAACTGCTTCTCCACACTTTTGTTCAGCATGTAGTCGGCATACTGGGTCACAAACTCCTGGAAAAAAGACCAAAGACGTCATGACAAGAACATTGTTATGATCCAATCAATCAATGGATTTATAGCACACCTTTCTGTTTTCATTTGTGACAGGAATCTTATCACCGTTTTCCCTTAAGTCGTACATCAATGGGTTTCCAAACAAGTCGGTCTGTGAAATCTGAAAGGTGATCATCATGTCCTCCTCCACGCTGCCCTCATACGCCAGAAGCTCCCTGAGACTCTGATGCAGCATCTGTTTGAAAGAAGTTTCTCGTTTAACTTGTTCCGCCTCACATGGACACACCAACAGGTGCTACTTACTGGGTTGGCATCGCTAAGATCCCGAAAAGTTCCTTTCTTGCCCATGAGCTTCCTGTAGACCACCATGGGAAAGTGGACATCCAGGATACAGTTGTTGTAGATGGCCAGACCCAAGACGATCCCGATCAACGTGTACTGGCCATCGTTTTCAAACGATGACGGGTTGAACCAAAACAGTTTGGTGCGCTCATCGTATGTGAACATGCCTGGAGGCGGAAGAAACTTTTTAAAACAGCCAAACTACTGTTATATTAACAGCTTTAAGTATGATATTTTACTTTGATTCTTTTTATTCTAATGCCTGAATAACGTGTCATATTTGCCAGATTGTTCATTCCGAACCATGTCATGGCCTTGGCCAGATCCGGACCGCCAGATCAGTTTTGTGTGGTCTGCTGGATCCTGGCTCACATCCATCTAGATTAATGCTCATGATGATATTGTGACTTATAATGGGGCCAGTGTTTATGATGCGTAACTAAGATGATAGTTGTCGACAAGAAAATAAATTTGCTTGGTGAGTGTACGATGTACAAACACAGAGATAATTGAGATTTATATTGATAATATGACAATAACAAGTGAAAGGAGATCAAACTAAAACCATGGACAGCATTTTATATAGATTGAACCACACATTAACCAGCTAAACTGTCAATTGTAATGAGTGGACTTCAATGAATACTTGTGTCCTAATGTATTTTGCGGGCAGTGGAAAACATTCAAAGCTGACTCCGGAATATCCAACGTATTAGACAGAAGAATTTCATACATGCAGCAATTTAATCTAAAATTGATACCCTACTATTACTGTGGTGAACAAATGTCACAATAACGAAATCATCACATTATGAAAGAAACCATCCAAATTCATCAAGCTGTATTTTTCATTTTCTGGCAGATAAATTACATTTATATAATAGATAATTTAAACTCAAGAAATGGTTAATAAAGAACCACAAGAACCGATAATGAGGACCCACTGCTGTTGTAGAATATCCCGGCTTCAATCTTAACAAAAAAAGTCCTCCTTTGAGGTTAAGATATCTGTGTTGTCTGTCGGCCAGCCAGGCACTTGTCACCTGGTAGCTAGGGACATAAGTTAAATTCCATGCTGACTAATGCTGCTATGGCACTTGGGAGGAAGGGGGGGGGGTTGTGATGCTAAAGTAGGAAGACGAACAAAGCGGATGTAGAAACAAATGCGTGGCAGTTATGCAATATGAGCATGTAGACATTTTTAGTCCATTATTGAAATGCAAGTTTTTAAACATTACCCAACGCTGATTATACCAATGAACTAAACATAAGGCCAAGAGTTGTATATACCAACTATAAAGCTTTTAAAAAGACATGTGCATAAAAAGTTTTCGAACATTGAGATGAAGAGAAAATAATTTCATTATTGTGTCAGATGTGTGAGATTTAAAGTCTGTTGTTGTCGTTTGCATTGAAATAAGTATCAGGAAACCTTTGATGGGCTTTCTCTTCTTTTAAAATGATGAAGAATGTAACTGTTGTATTTAAATAATAAAGTAAAGAAAGTCACAATAGTAAGATTAGTCTGGACTATCATTGAATCAGTACAAAAATAGGATTTATATGTTACATAAACCATGCATACTGTAGAATCAAAATCTGCATTATTATATAAGAACGTTGAAGAGTCAATTAAGAAAGTAGAGGAAAGTCTGGTGTGTCCTTACCTATGTCGGGGTTAAAGATCTCTTCCACCACAAGTTGAAAAAACTCCTTGGAAACACCGCCTTCATCCACTCCTTGTTCTCCTTCAAACTCCACATACAGCTGCTTCTTCAAATCTGCAGGATTCTCCATCGCGATCATTTCCAACTTGAGAGAAAAAAGGTCGAATTAAAACATTTTTAAATAGAGAGAATCTTATAAAGCAGCCTGAATCACATACCCTGACCAGAGCATCGTCGATGATGTGGTCTCGTCGCACCTTCAGCCGTAGATAAGGGTTGAGCTGCTGACCCTGCACTAAGCTGTAAAGCACTGTGATTCGCCGCTCGCTGTACATGCGAATGCGGTTGTCGTAGTACAGACCGAGGTTCTTGGTGACGGCGTTAAGGATAAAAGGACACGTCATAAAAGAGAACTTGTTTTCTGTTTCGACTTTAAAGAAAGTGTAGTCCTTGTCCATTTCCAGCACCTCGTTGAGAGGTTCATTGACGTACTCCTCAAAGGGAACAAGTGGCTTCCGGCAGTCGTTGGTGCGAATCCCCAACTCCGTCTCCACCGGGTCCACTCGCGGGCCCTTCTTGTTTCTCCGCTCTTCCCCGAGCAGCTCCTGAAGCGTCAGTTCACTGGACTCTGGAATAGGCTCTTCGTCATCTTCCTCATTGTGTCCCACGTCCAGGTCGCCGCCCAACACGTTTGCATAGAAGACTATCTTCAGACACTTGGTGGCTGCCACCACTGCATCGTCGTCGTTCACAAGGTTCCGACTACTGAACTCATTGCTGATTACTTTATACGTGATGAGTTGCTGGAAGGTCTCGACCATGCGTTTGATCTGGTCGCTACTGTAGTGCGACCAGAGGCGTGCGAGCTTGGCCTGAGCGGCCAGAGGCAGTTTGCTCATGGCCTTGCAGAACTGAGGAAGGGCAATTTCTAGATATTCTGGACTGTGAAGATTGCTATTTTCCATCACTATTACAAAGAGATTCAAATAGTTTGGATCGCGGGAATACACGTTATGGTACGTCAGGTCACACTCCACGTTAGGCGAGAGGTAGACCAGTGCGTTCAGGAAGGCAGCTTCTATCTTCTCATTGGACAGCAGACGTTCGTAGACCCGCCGAACAGCATCTAAGTCCACGGAAACCTCACCCGAGGCCAGCTTGACGTCATCCCCTGAGGCCCCCTCTCCAACCCGCGATGAAGACGACGACGATGATGAGGAGGAGGCGGGAGAATCCTCTTCCATTGCCGTGACAGTGCTGGCAGCTGCCTCCTCTTCATCCTCGTCTTTGTCCTCATCCTTTCCCTGCAGAGACTTCAGCTCCTCCTTGGTGTGAGACTTGGACCTCCGGAAGCTCTGGACCAAGCCCTCGGCACTTGAGAAGACTCGGCCTATTACTCTGATCAGAGGCGAGTAATCTTCCTTCTCACCGCAGCTGTCCAAAATCTCATACACCTTTTCTTCAGTCAGGTAATTGACATCTGGGATGAGGAAAAATAGATTAGGGTTGAATATATATATGAAATGCACGCATTCATTTTGAGTTAAATATTTATTTTTTTGCCCCACTCTACTCTCTGGATCTTCACGTCCCCTCTGTCCCCATCATTACTACTCATTTCTTCCATTTATCTACTTTTATTATTCTTTTCCTTATTTTTTCTCTCTATGAATCCCAATATACTCAGTAAATGGTCCTCACACTGTTGTATATCATCATATCAAACAGGAAGGGTGTTGCTGGTGTAATACTGATGCCAGCTTAAATCCACCAATCACTTCTACAGAACACCTCAACACTCTCCTCATACACATTATTCATGCTCCTGACTTCCTTATACAATACCACAATTACTCTAGGAATTCAATCATGTCTTAGCAAGTTTACTCTCTAGTTGCGCTTGAAGTTTAAAGGGCAGGGTATGAGATTTTCTTCCACATTTTTTTATTAAATTGCCGAGAGTCGTATTCACCTGGCTTGCTTCAGATTCATTAGATTCTGAAAACATTTTAGCTACCAGTGTAAACTACAATACTATAAAAAACTTAGGTCAGATAATTGAGTATTTTATTGAATAGATTTCATGATGTGCTTTCCTTGGCAGAGTTATGTGCCATCTACATGCTTATCTAGTCAGCTATGTTTTGATGTATTCTAATTTAAGATTATTTTTTCTGTACAAAAAAAGTATTTTCAACCCTTTCAGGTCAACTTAATCTCCACACAAAGCACTTTATAGTTTCTTCTACTCGCCAACTATTCTAATGTTTTAGGCATTAGGGTATTTGGAAAATCATTAGGATTAATCATATGCTGGTAGGTTCCAACAGCACTTTTAGACACAGTTCAAAACAAGAGGAAATTGGAGAAATGAATTGCAGCACACAGTCATAGCCACATCTTTAAATAGATAACCTTGTTTTGATTAATGTGCAGAGACTTTATTTAGCATATGTCCAATGAATAAATGTAAAAGATACGATTGACCATTATTAATGGTGTTTATGGAAAATTATTCCAAAGATTTTCTGTGTGAAAATTAAGTGTCACTTAGAGACATCTGCAACATCAATGGTCGACATTGTACTGGATAAAAAAAGTCAATCCAGTCACAAACCACTGTCTCCATACTGCCATTATCGGCATATAATGTTCCCTAATGTTTGCTACACTACCTCCCGACGTTGTCGTCAAACGACACAAGAGGCAACACTGTCCACAATTTACTGCAGTGTTCCTAACAGAATCTGTATCACAAATCATAGCTATTGTTTAAATCATTTCATTAGCATTTGAGGAAGCATTGTTTTCACTCAAGAGACACTGTTCACGCTCTTGCATTAGTTTAGACACAGACTGTGACAGGAATCTGGATAGTTGCTGATGAATTTAGTAGTCTTTGCGCAGGGAGAAAACGGTCCACCTCATTTTGTTATCAGAAACATTATAATGCCATCGTTCACATCCACAAATTTCAGTAAGAGTCATTAAACACACACAATTGCTGCTGGCCTCATATTGAACTCGTATTACCTAAGGTCATTTTGACAGGTTTAAGACAGCAAAGTGATTTAAACTTCAAAGTAGAGTAGAAATAATATCATTTATAGGGCTGTTTGAGTTTTGCACAGATAACACCAAAAGTATTTTAAAAGAGAGCGTATAGTGGATACATTCATAAATATTTAGTCAGTTTAATCAATCTTGCTGTAACAAATGTATCATTGCATTATTTGTCGCTACAACGATGCAATCTAATATTTTATTTCTGAAGGTATCATGTCATAAAGGACTCACAAATAGTACTAAACTGAGAAAGCTTTGAAAGTGGGACAATTGGCAGAGCTCACTTTTATAGCAGTTCCTGATGACCACTGGGCATCACTCCACGACCAATATACACCCAATTAAAACTATTCTGCAATAATTTATGTTCAACATTTGCAATTTACTCTTAGTATTTTTAAATTTGCAACTACACATAGTAGCAGTTTCCTGTTATTAACTAAACATTTTTTATTTCTATTGACAGCAATACTTATTTAGAATAGGGAGGCAGCAAAAAAAGAAGATTAAACCCACCTTTAAAATTGTCCCGTAGAGTGGTCATTTCTTTGTGTTTAATCTTGCTGTTGCTGCATGTTGAATTGCTGTGGGCGCTGCTCTCAACATAGGCTGATGCGGTGCCTTTTTTGGAGGGATGAGGGTCGCACAACTTGGCATTGACCTTGTACAGCTCCAGAGCTTTGACAGCTGCGGCATTGTTGTCCATGCGGCTGAAGACGACCGACGAGGCACACCATGAGTTTGGGCAAGAGTCATTCCCGCAGCCCTCAGTTAACTGGTGGTAGTAGCGCTCTATTAGATGTTTAGCAGCGGCTCGCTTCCTGCAAAAAACAAAACGTGTCAAACCTATTAGACAAATAATGACAGAAAAATAGATTATTATCATTTGTTATAAGACCATACATTGTATTACATTAGCTTGACATGTGAAGACAAATAATCCTGAATTTAAGAAAAAATAAAAACCGGGCTTTGGGCTTGTGGTTGGACTCAGTGGCCTCTTTGTGATGCACAACACAAAATCAAGGTTGTGCATTTCCATAATACTATTTCAACACAGATAAGCAGACCGCATCACGAGTGCAGTCTAAATAACACAACGCTTTTTATATTATATATTCAGTTAATGGACGTTCTTCCTCTTGTGAAGTTATCAGGAGGAACCCGTCAACTCTTGACTGTTTGCCTTCAAGGTGCAGCGGAAGTTGGCAGCTGTGCAGAACCTGTGGTCCAGTTCACAAGTTACAAGAATGGTTAATTTAGCTCATATCTGCATTATCTATGCAAGATAACCTAGTAACCAAACCAACAACAAAAAGAAAACCTCTTTTTGCTATACTATGGCTTTCACATGCACTTAAAAGTTCAATCTTTGATAGACTGAGAAAATAATTTGGTTTTCTTTACGGTCATGTAGAGATGGTCAATAAATGTGTAAATAGACTTACATCCGGCTTGCTTCTGGGTTTTCTATATCAGGCTCCTCGTAATCTCTGACAAGTAAAAAAAACAAACACTTTAATTAAAACAGGGCTTTGATATGACAGTGAAAATCACAGATCATAGGTAAATACATCATAAAGTGCACAAGTTACAAGTACGTACAAGTGTTATTACAACAACAAAAGACTAAACAATTGAAACATAACACACTGCAGGTAAAGTATAACACGATCCACACAACGTGTTAATAACGACTCAACTATTAAACGATGTCTCAACGGTTTAAGAATATTCCATAAACATACGACGGTCTTATTATCTGTACGTTACCTAGAATAACCAACACGTTCAGCCTCACTAACGGCTATAGACGATTTCAACTCAGCCTCAAATAGGACATGAATAACTGAACAAATCCACAGAAAATCCACACTAAAGCCTGCAGTAGGACTTTCATTGGACGTGCGTTATTTAACGTCCAGAAATAACAGTTGTGGTTTGTTTTAAGTACTGATTTAAATCAACTAAGGATATATATTGAAACACGAGCTAAGATCAATGCTAACAGGCTAACTCCAGCACGTCCCCGAGCCTCTCCTCGCCACTCCCCCACCTCTCAGCTCCTCCTGCCGGGCGACTCTCGGCCTGTGGTGGCGCACACTCGCGGTCCTCCTGCTGTTCGGGATTCATACGAGACTTTAATCTCGGATGTTTTTAAAATCTTCAGCTGAATTCAAATACCCAGACATCCACAGCTGCTGTGACACAACCACCCGAAATGCAGCAAATGAAGGAATGTAATTTAAATCTCGATTCTCGGTCTTCCTACTGCAGCTGCGCTCCTGTGCCCTGAGATAGCAGCCATCTTGACTTCAACCGTCAGTGTTCGTCCCACAATGCACTGCGCTACGACTACCAAGCCCGCTGGAATGGATCGATTTTGTATATATTAGATATAGTAAGTAATAGTAAGTAATATTTATTTATATAGCGCTTTTCGAGACCAATATATCTTACTATTTATATAATAATAATAATAATAATAATGTCTATTTATATGAAACAAAAGCGTTACTATCTTCCCTTTACATTCTTAATAAATAATCCAGAAAATGCCATTTTAATAATTAAATTATTTTCCATAGAGCTGATTAATCATACATTTATTAAATCATTCTATGCATGTCACAACCTCCTCCATTTTATATAAGAAATGATGCCTCATTATTTAATTATAGATAAAAAAAATTGTAATTTCGATTATAATTTTGTTCTACAATACAATGGGTTTTGGGTTGGTAAGCAGAATTCCTACTTTCCTCAAGCGTATATCATTATCATATGAGATATAAACTACAACCGGAACAAAAAACAAAAAAATCCAGATGTATGAACTTGGCGCCTGAAAGGATTTGAGTGACGTCACCCGTTTACTGTCACTTAAAGTAACCCTCTTAATATCACAAGCGTTATGAACTGTGAGACTCATTTAGTCTTGTTTGATTTTAATGTAATTTTTATAACCCACTTTTAAGGACCACATGTACCGACTATGTGGGTCTTAGTGTTGTACCTAATTTCTTTGGCTGTCAAATGTTCATGTTGCTTAAATTGTAATAACAGTCTATTCTACACTCAAGTCCATTTTCATTCACTCGGGTTCCATGGATTGCTTGACTTTTGCTTCACTTCCCATTTTCGATGCATGAGCAACATGCACATAAAAAAACTGATAATATAATCGTCTTATTAGTAAGCATTTTATATGATGCATTAAATAAAAGTCTCATATAAACCCAACCATCAATTTAGACTGTTAAAAAAAACTCGGGAGGCACCTGATGACGTCAAGTTCAAGTTGTCGTTTCTAAACGTCACGTTATAGTCAAGTGACATGTGTCACAATATCAAATACTTATAACTGGAGAAAGCCTTTTCCTCTGCCGAAGATATGCAACCCCCCACATCCGATTCTTAATTACTTGAACACAATGCGAACAAATTCAGGAAATATTTTGGTAGAGAAAAAGTTTGTTCATTTGCAAGTTACTTTTGAGGTAAATCATTTTAAACTGTATATCAACAGCTGTAGCCCAGGAAGCAAACAGTTTAATATTTGTGTCTTGTATGCAAGACCAGTGTGACTTCAGCAGTAGTTGCAGCAGAACAGTCACATAAATTCACAGACCAATCAAATGTACTTATAAAGGTGCAGTGTAAACATCAGGCATCAGAGAATTAGTTGTATGCTTGTCTGCCAATTATTCAAAAGGTTAAGTGGATACATTTAAAGATCAACAACACCTCTACCCTTCATCATAGTCTTCAGAGAAGGTTGGACACGCAAGTTTTCTTCAAACAGGTTTATATTGTCTCATATTAGACTGATTCTTGTCAAACCAAACTTAAAACTATGGATTCAAACAAAACACAACATGCTGAACATTTACAAAACAGGTGACATCACTGCAGCATCATTAACCCCAGTCTTCTTCCTCCTCCTCAGCTGCAGCTACTGGTTGCGCAGATTCACCTGGTCCTTTAGAAAACTGAAACGACACAGCCGAGGATGAGCCACCATCACATGAATTGCCACACAGATCCGACACCCATTACCTTCCGGGAATCTGCAGAAGCGAAGCTCTTGTGGGGGTTGAAAGTGGAGGATGAAGGTCCACTGAAAGCCATTTGCTCCAGCCATGAGGGCACTTCTTGTTGAGCCTAATCAATAATGACAATAAAATAACTTTAAACTAGCAAAAGGACAAACAAAATAAAAATAAAACTTGCCTTGGCCAGTATAGGGATCAGTGAGCTAGCCAGTGGACCATCAGAGTCCGAGTCAAAGAAGGAAACTGCACGGCCAGTATTACCACAGCGGCCAGTTCTCCCAATACGGTGGACATACTCGTCAATATTGTTGGGAAGGTCGAAGTTCACAACATGTTGCACGTCTGGAATATCCAGACCTCTGGCAGCTACAGATGTGGCCACAAGCACGGGGCATTTACCAGAACGGAAGTCCATCAGGGCCTGCTCCCTTTCCCGCTGCTCCCGGTCACTGTGGATCAAAGTCTAGCATGTTTTAATGCCATCATGACAAGAAAAATGCGTAAAAAGCAACTTACCCGTGAATGCTGGTTGTAGCAACCTTTTCCTGACACAAGAACACAGCGATGAAATCTGCTTGCCTTTTGGTTTCTACAAAAACCATTGTACGCTCCGTTCCTTTAAACACCATCAGGAGAAATCATCAAGAAAAATCCAATCAAAAAACATTCTACCCTCCTCACCAGTGGTCTTAAGAATGTCCAGAAGCTGTGTCCTCTTGTCGAACTTGGACACTTGGACCAACTTCTGCTCTACGTCACTGCAGGCTCCGCCCACCACACCCACGGCAAGGAACAGGTAGTCGGTCTTGAGGAAGTCCGCAGCCAACCTTAATGCACAAAGAGGGAGATCAGAGGATTGTTTAAACAGAATCTGTCGAGAGGGCCATCACCTTTGGATGTCTTCGGGAAAAGTTGCACTGAACAACAGGGTCTGCCGGTCCTCTTTAGATGGCATTCCAGGAGAGCCCACCAGGCGCCGCATGTCAGGCTCGAACCCCATGTCCAGCATGCGATCAGCCTCATCCAGAACTAGAGTGCGCACTTTGCTCAACCCAACCTGGAGAACAAAAATATCATACATTCTTAAAACTTGGAACTTTTAAGTTAAATCAAGGCATTTACCCTTCCTCTTCCAATCATGTCCAACAACCTCCCTGGTGTCCCACACAGAACATTGCAGCCTCTGGAGATTTCTCTTATTTGGTGTCCAGTCTGAACGCCTCCATAAACCACCACTGGACGCACACATGTGCTGCAACGTTCACAAGGAATTAACACAGAATATTGAATGAATCAGTTGATGGAAAATGTTTGTTACCCGTGTGCAAACTTTCTAGCCTCCTGATAGATTTGGTTTATGAGCTCCCTGGTTGGGGCCACAATGATGGCTTCAGGCTCTTGCAGCTCACTGAAGCTGCTGGCGGCAACACCATCAGCCATCAACTGCTGCAAAATGGGGAGGAGGAACGCTGCCTGGAGACAACAATTAGTGGTTCATGAGGCTTATGTAAAGCCATTTATTTTCAACACCGATTTATTACAAATTTAAAGACTCACCGTTTTCCCAGATCCAGTCTGGGCGCAGGCCATGAGATCCCGTCCTGCAGATACGATGGGAATACCGTGCTTCTGCACAGGAGTTGGCTTTGTGTAACCAGACTTGTCAATATTTCTTCTTAGAGACTCGCAAAACGCTGCCTCCTCAAACGTCTGAAAGATTTGAGCAACTATTTAGTTACACGCTTAATCTTCACCGGATCTTTAGATTCCAAAAATTACTATTTGAATACATACCATGATTGCACTGGTAGGATTGACCCCACTCACATCCACCATTATATCATCATATTTGTCGAAGTTGATGCCGGTCTTGTAATGAGAAAATATGCTGTCCTCATCCTCTGGAAGCGCCGGAGGAATGTAGGTGATCTTTGGTTCTGTTGATCAGTGAAACGCAAAAAATGATGAAGTGACGAGATCGAGAATGAAACCACAATATTAACTTACTTTCGCCCTCTTCCTTCTGCTCCACATCTCCTCCTGTGATGACAAGTTCAATGTAAAACACAAGACCAAAAGACCTTAAAATATAATAATGTCAAATATAACCTTGATGCGAATCCATCTCGTCATTGCCTTTATAACCTAAGAGAAGGAGTTACATTTTTTATTATTGGTATCCAAATGTCTTCAAAGGATGTTATGGCCAATTTACCTCCTCCAAAGCCTCCTCGTCTCCCCCGATTGCCACCTTTTCAAAGCAAATCTTAGACATGCAATTAAATAAATTAATTTTCTTTTATTAATACCTTCACTGCCTCCTCTTGAACCGCCTCTTCCTCTGCGGTTTCCTTTGACAAATAAAGCACATTTTAAAAAGAAATCTCAATCATATCTTACACGTGGGTTCACATACCGAATCCTTTTTCTTCATTATCCTCATCTGCAAAATAGAGACAGGAAATATAATAGAATGCATATACACAATGAAAATATCCAAGTGAAATGTCCATCCTCTGACAAAATACATGTCAAAATACAAATGTTTCCCTAAATCATTTTTACCTCGTTTTATTTCTATTAAAATGTAAAACTTAGTCAGTAAATTGCCTGATTTTTAGTAAAATAAAGTCAATTTACCATAAGTGTCATTCCATTCCGTTCTGCCAAACCCTCGACCTGAAATAAATAGAAAAGATTGAATTTCCTTAAAAAGGTAAGAGTTTTCAGGCCAAAGATCTTATAGAGGTCTGCTTCAGAGCTTGAGGAATAGTGGAGGAGCCTCACCTCGGCCTCCTCTCCCTCTGAAACCACCTCTTGCTCCACTTTTCTGCCAAGAGTCACAATCTGTATCAAAACAGAGAAGTTAATAAAAAAAAAAAAAAAGTAAGTTGGTCTTTAAACATCACACTAGAAACTCACGATTTCCGTTTTCATCACCACCTGCAGTACATTCAAAAGCACCATAATTAGAATTTTACCCAAATTAGAGCCGAACACATACATACACAAAAATACCCATACAGACTAATAAAAATAAATACTTCTATTTAGACCATTCATTAACTCATTTTTCAGTTACTACAAACAGTACCTCACCACCTACTAGTGTAGGGGCACTAATCCCTTTAAGGAGTTTAACTTTAATATCTTGTAAAAGAAACTTGGCGAGACAGAGGCATTAAAAACATAATACATCCTACATTACTTTTAAGTTCCCATTTAGTTTCAAAATACTAATGTTTATGGTTTCTTAGTTGACTAATGGGGGTATAAAATATTGACACAGCAATATATCACATTTTCTTTTGTTCCTTCTTGTATTGTTTACAAATACCATCACCACACCTCACCTCCGCTTTTACTACCTGTGCTTTAACTTTGTTTTTTTGTTGATATTCTGTTAAGTATTGTTAATGATTTAATTTTGTTGATTTAATTTTTATTTATTTATTTTCTTGAATGTCTTATTTAATGTCTTTTCAATTGTCTACTTAATGTTTTGCATCGTGGATCTGAGAAGACCACAATTTCATCTATGCTGTATGTCTTGCATACATGTATATTTGACAATAAAAGAACTTGATTTTTTTTTAGTTAACATGCAAATATTCACAATCGTTCATTTTTGTGTTGCAATTAAACTTCTGAACGCGAGATGGCGACAGTCATTACATCCTCCACAGCTATGGAGGATTGAAATCCTGGGGATGACCGAGGACAAGAGGATACAGTCGACTTTAGCAGCGTTTAAAGCTGATGGTTTAAAAACAAATGGAAGCAGTTACTACTTCATCAAGAGTCATGCAGCCTTTAAATTCTTCAACACTAGAGTCAAGTATTCGGACAATACTACAAAAGTATCCTTGTTTCTACAGTATCCCTGTATCAAGACTTGTTGTTTTGCCAGATACTTTGACCCCATGCACCTGCCCCCAGACAAAATACAACATTTCAACGCAATAACCATACCTGTTAAGACATAACATTTAACACAAATTTAAGTAGTTTTACACATCGTATCAGTAAACATGACAACATTTAAACTTTCTAAATGTATCACCTGATGAAAAGTGGCCCTTGAATCCTCCTCCCCTGCCTCTGTGGCCTGGAGACAAACACGTTACAGAATATATTGGTAAAGTATAGGAAATATGTACCAACCTTTCTCAAATCCATTCCTTTCTTCAGTAGAAGTGTCTCCTAATGTACACGATATGCAATTTATTAAACGCTTAAATAGCTTTTTATTCATGTCAAACGATATTAAACTACCTTGACTTCTGAAGAAACTGGGCATTGGTGTGGAACTCGCTGGGGTCTGTTAAGAAATTACAACTTCTTTATATAAACTACTGACAGTATATTTAATGTATTTAGAGTATTGCTTACGTCTTCTATCCAATCATCCATGTTGCACCTGTGGAGGGAAAAACAGAAAATGCGTTTTATTCCCTTCAAGAACACGTGGTGAACAAGCCAATCCCGTCTGAATTTAACATTAATTCCACCACCGTGTTCATAGACTGGAAAAAAAACTTTCGTAAAAACCCAGAACAAAACTTATACTCTTGTAAATTTAATGAAGCAATTGTTAACGAAATAAAAACGTAAAACTTTAAAACTTTTATCGACAAACTACGAGGTCAACGTACAAACTTTTCATTATGTTCAAACTAAACTAAAACATTTATAATTTAAAATAAATGTATTTAAAATTATTACAAAATACACTGAGAAAACCACACCCCTTCAAGTTTTGTAACTAACACAAATTAACTTGCACGAATAATTGACTTAATTCACCCTGGTTTCAAATGAATGCTATTGTTGCAAATGTAGAAAACACGCAGAAAAAAAAAGCTTTTCTTACTATGAAACTGATGTTAACGTCCAAAGGAAATTGTAGTTATTTTTTAGCGGATTAACGCAAGACTGCTCCTCGTGGTGACTTCTATCGAAATGGACGCTTCACCTACAAGAACTCTCTGGTTGTGCTTAATTACTTGGGTTGCCAGATCTGTACGTTTCATGCACCTTCTTCAGCAATCAAAGTTGTATTTCTATTTTCTCCGATTTATAATATTTCCCCCTGTTTTTTTTCTCTTTTGAAAACGTTTTTTAAATTAATATAAATAATCTTAAGCCTTCTAATTTCATCAAGTATGTAATTTACAATTTAACTTTGCAGTTTAACAGGTTATTTTTTATTAATTTGGGAGTGACTGAACAATGTATTCCTTTTAAGTCAAATGAATATTAAAATTGTAGGTAATGTAAAAATAAATAGCTCAGTCACCCACTTCACTTTAAACACACTACACAAATATAGGCTTATCTCGGAGGATTTATTTAACAAAGGACTTTTGCATAAATATTCTTTTATTTGTTTTATTTTTATTTTTGCCTGTCTGTGAGAAATTAGGGGGATAACTGTAGGGTTTGGCAACATGGGTGGAGGCCAATTTCAGTCGAACAAGAGAAAAAGTAGAATCAAAAATGTCAAAATCACAAGTGAAATTTATCGTGTGTTTAAAATTGTTTTTTTTCTTCTTAAAGACATGATAAAATATTTTTTTTTCACTCTGAGAACCTGAGGGATGAGTTTTAAACATGGATTTTTGGATTTTTTATTTTCCTTTAAAATAACCAAAAGGTCACCTATTTATTATTAATCGCTTAATTAAAATTAAAATCTGCATTTGGAATCTTAAAGTCCCTGTCAAGCCAGGTAGATGCAGCATCAGTAAATATGGGTCAAGGAAAGGTAAAAGAGGCTGCCCTCGCCACCTGATGTACTGTACATGATACAAACTTCATTAATAATCATTGTTATGTTCTTATTATAATTGTTTTTCTTGTTTATTATTGTTCTTCTTGTCTTCTTCATATACCAACACTGTTCCAAATTTGTATTAATTATGCCTTTACACATACATTTCCCCCAGTGTTTTACAAACCTGTTAACAATACATAACTTAAAGGACCTTTCATATGTTAAGAAGGCATTGTATTCATTTCTGGCCAATTGAGAATAAATAAAAAATAATCTGATGTTGTGATTTTTAAACCTACCAGTAATCAATACATTTCAGCATTTTGAAAAATGGACCAGTGCTTATTTTGTGAATCCCTGTCAGTCACTTGAATGTTGTAAAGTTCCAGGGTATATTAAGTAATGACTAATAATACCTCAACTCTAGGGGTCTGGATCAGTTGTAGGATTTGTTGATTGGAATATTGAGGGAGAGATCATGATTCCTTTTTATTTAAAGCCACTAAAGTCTAACATATATTTATATAAAAAATCCACATTAAAAAAAATAAAGGGTAAATCATTTATGATATTATACATTTTTGATAAGATTCTGATCATCCTCAGGGTAAAAAATAATAATTTTAAATAAAAATAAAATAAAAAATCACAAAACTGAATGCTTTCCAACTATTTCCGTAGCTTTGGAATGCCAACATTCCTTTTAAATTAAGTTATGCCCCCCTCATTAAGTAAGTAAGTAAAGGTTTTTTGTAACTTTCTAGAACAGGGTCACAACACAATCTTATTGGATTTTAATGGTGAAACACTACATCTAATTGTTCACTTTGACAGAATTGATATTAAGTGTATATTTAGACTGATAGATACTTTATGCTTTGGAACGATCTTCCTCTCTCTTTGCGCTTGATGGAGTCTACTGACTCCTTTAAGAAACATCTTAAGACGTTTCTATTGGTTCAGGCTTTTCCTTGATTTTCTGGAACTCCTGTGTTGTTCTCAGTATTATCTTGATCTTTAAAGTATGTACTTTTTTGAGTATTGTTTTGATTGTTTAAGGGCTTTGTGACCCTGGTCTGGAAAAGCGCTATATAAATAAATATTACTTACTTACTTACTTTATTGATCCCCTGAAAGAGAAATTCTGTTTATTATTAAATTTGTTAAGTTATGAACAATTTTAAATGGCATTTCCTTAATTGTATTTCGATGACAACCATATTTTTCTTTCCAATGTATATATTGTATTGTATTGTTTCAAAAAGTAATTTACACTATGATGTATTTTTTCTTTTATTGAAGAAGTGATTTCTGATGTTTGTTTGAGCATTTTTTTGTACTGATCTCATTCACTTAAAAGAGACCCATGCATCGATTAATGTTATTTTGACCATAATACTTCTAAGGAATTTTAGTCGATAGAAAGATATATAATAAATTATTTCGGCAATTGATATGATAAATATTTGATAGTATTCATACTGTATTGGAAACTGTGAATTCATGAGAAATGTTTACCATTTAATAACATTCATTTTCAAATTTGTTAGTCGGACAGGAAAATCATTCAGTTATTTATTGTCTTTCTTTATATAAAATAATATCCTTGTGAGTAGAGAAGTTCCTCGCACATGCGCAGGACCAATCGTGCGGCTGGGAGCAAATCGTGTAGCAACGGCTCCCATTTTGTTTTTAGCTAAAAACGCCCAATTTCCGGAACGTCGGAACGTCACTTCTGGCGCTTGACGTCATCACACTGAGCGCCAAATTCATACTCTGTGGATGTGGAGGCAACACTGACAGCTGTTTATCTTAGCGTCACTTTTTATTGTTCTTTTACTATTGTTTTTAAATATATCGCCAGCATGTCAGAAGAGAAGGGTTACTCGCCCAGCTTCAAGCGACCGGCGGACATTATGCGACTGAGTCGAAGGAGAACTCGCAGTGACGCCGGAGCCTCTTCCACCCAGACTAGTCTGTTCAGCAGCAACCGACCTGTGGCCGGTCTCAGGCCTTACTCCCCGGGACCGCTCTCTGGAAACCCGAATCGCTCCGGTGGTGGGGTCAAGCGTAGAAACCCCTTCTCGAACATCGAGAACACGTTGAGCCCGAGGAAGAAAAAACTCCACATTTACAACCCGGAAGACAACACTGAGGATACAAATAAGGTCTCAGGGACTGAGGGGGATCAGGACTTCTTGACAAAGAAAGGCTGTCAAAAACAGCTATGTTTCAATAGTGGACTACAAGAGCTCGAGAGGATACAAGAACTAGACAGTTCCAACAAGGTTGGTGTAAACATTTGATAATTCACCTAAAAAAGTTGGTCGTAATCGCAAAGAAAAGTCTGTTGATATTTAAGAATGTCTGTCTGTTTGCTGGTGTAATTACTTTTTTTTTTTTTTTACTATATATTCCTGATTTTATTTAAGGTAAGGTAAAACTTTATTGATCCCTCAGGAGGTCTCCTTCGGGAAATTGTCTTTTTCCAATAACCACAGCAAATACATCAATTCTTCACAAAAAATAAATCAAAATAAATCAAATAAGAACAAGAACAAATAGAAATAAAGAGAAAGAACAAGATGACACAATCTAAGTCTAAAAATAAAGATAAAGAACATAGATCAAAGAAAAATAACAAAGACAAAGGATACAAAGATGAACAGAACATCCAGATACTTTTACTCCACTCCTGCCCCCGAACTCAGAATTGTACAATTTAATAGCCTGAGGGATGAATGAGTCCCTGAGTCTATTTGTTTTGCACCTGGGAAGGAGCATTCGTGCACTCATTCTGCTTCTCTTCTCACTGATAACAGTGCTGAGAGGATGACTGTCATCATCCATGATGGAAAGTCATCCAGTTATGTGTATTTATATAGTCAGATTTGTTTCAAAACGTGATTTATTCTCTCATTTTCTTGTGTTGCAGAAAGATCCGGTGATTGCAGAAGATGATTCTCTCTTCGAGGAACCTGAAGAAGATGTTACAGATCATTTGCTTAAGGTGTTTTTTTTATTATTGACGGTTGCATATGAAGTATATGCTTGTAAAAGGGATTAAACACTGATTCATTCATTTAATTTTCTCCCATGTAGAGCCCCCAAGATTCTGTTTCTGCTCCGGTTCCCCCCACCTGCACAGAGTACCCTGCAGACTGGAGCCTGAAGACTCGCCTCCTTTTCACGTCCCCGCTCTCGTTGTCATGGGCAGAGAATCTCAAAGCTCAAGAGGAAGCCATAAGCCTGAGCCAGCACTGCAGAGCTACTTTTAGCACACTTCCTCACACATTGCAGGCAAGTCTTCATGCCTTATTGTCATTTATTTTAAAAAGATGACTTGTATACTATGTTTTTTTTCTTCTCCATTAGGACCCTAAATCCTGCCCTGAACTGCGGTGTGCCTTTCAGCAAAGCTTGGTTTACTGGCAGCATCCGTCCATCTCCTGGCTGTCACTGTTCCCTAGGATCAATGCTGAGAGAAGCTTTGCAGGGAAGAGCGCCCCTTGGACACACGAGACCTCATTACAACAGAGTCTTATGACAGAATGGTAAAAACATGCTTTTAAAGACGAGATAAAAAATATTGTAGCTGTGCCGAAACACATTTGTATATTGTGTATTGTTCTGTCGCAACATAATTTATAGTCATTTTACAACATGTATTTGTATTTGTAAGTTGTTCGAACTTACAAACACTTACTTAGCATTTTCCTCTTTCTGATTTTTCTTTCTTTCACATTTAGGTCAGTCAGTTTGTCATCCCTCTACAGTCTTTTGAAAGCAAAGCTGTGTCCTTACTTCTACGTGTGTTCCTATCAGGTAAATATGTGTTAAAATGTTGTTCTTGTTCATTGTTTATTTTCATCTTTACTTGGTCGTGAACTGTGATTTTTATACACTATATCTATATCTTAACAAATGTCTATGTATATAGATATACTGTATATCTATATATGTATAGTTCCTTTAACAAAAATCTTTGTTTTGCATACAAATTTAAATTTTTAAGTGATTTAAACAGAGCAGAGAATAGGAGTTCTTATTAATTCGTCCCATTTACTTTTATATTTAACTGAACAAAATATTTACTCACTACTTGTTGCATGAATATTGATTCTTAATAAAAACAATCACATAAACAATACTTTGAATTAAAAAAAAATATATATATATATACAGTATGTATGTATATATATATATACACACGTTTATATTATACTGTGGAGTCAACACGGTTTTATCCAAGTCTGTTATTCATGAACTCCTTTCTGTTTCAGTTCACAGTGTTGTTCAGGGCTGCAGGAATTGGCGGCTCCATCGGCATCAGTGCCCTGATTTCTCCAACCACAAGAGGTCTTAGAGAATCATTGAAGGCAGAAGGTGAGACTGAAAATGCCAAACACACAATAAATCCCAGTAGATTATCAGAGGGTTTAGTCAGATTATTCCCACTTTATTGAATGACATAAACAAACAATGTGATGAAATGAAAATATACGCATCATGTCACAGTCATGAATCAACACTATGGCCAAATTGTTATCAACTAAGAAGCAAGAATGATCGAAGGAAACCAGCATGTGGAAAAAGAAGATGGGGGGGGGGGGAAACAAAAGCAAATGTCAATGCTGACCTTTCCTAAAGGTGCATGACAACTTTGCACAGGATTTCCCGGTAGGCAGCACATCACAAATTCAGAATATAAATCAGCTGAGAATGAACAGAGGATTTTTCTGAAGTGACTCACACTTCCTCCTTCTGATTTTATTGTATTGTGTGATTTTATTGTATCATGTTATTTAATTTTAAAGCAACCTTGAGTTTCTTGAAAGGCACTTTAAAATAAAAAAAAGATGTAATGATGATAAGGGATCACAATCAAGTATTCGATTACTGTCTCTAACATGTTAGCTAAAGCTATCACTGATGTTTGACATAATCAGAATCAAAAGCGGTTCAATTGTTTCATCAAATTGGCCTAAATGTGTTTGCACAGACTGAGGCCTGTGTGAAGGCCAATATGACGGCACCACCTCTTGTTGTTTCACATTACAAAAAATGTCCCATCCATCCAACGAAAAAAGATTTGTTTTCCCTCAACACTGATGTTGAAATGAATGCCTAGAATTCAAATGGAATGTATTTAAAATACCGATTAGAGGTCATAATGCATTACATGTCTAACCACATCCGCTCTGCCCCGTCTATGCGCTCAGGTATTGAGTTTAGTCTCCCTCTAGTGGAGGAAAAAGGGAAGAGCAGAGACCAGAACATTTCGTCAAATGGAAAACCAAAGGAAGATGAGCAGTTGGAAAAAGTGGAGTAAGTTTATCTCCAACAATATTTCTTATTGGTGCAGGCATTTCCCTGATTTTCTGGGACTCCTGTGTTTGTATTATGTGTCTTGGCTTTTTAAAGCATGTATTTTAACTGTGTATTGTTTTTGATTGTTCCAAGTGCTTTATGACCCTGGTCTAGAAAGACACTCTACAAATAACCTTTACTTTACTCACTTACTTTATTTTCTTGGGTTTCTAAAGACATTTCCCTCATCTGATGCCATGAAGAAATGTAGCACACTATATAGAGTATTGTGTGTTTGAGAAATGCCAGTTTTCATTTAGAAATAAGACATATTCATCATGTTTTTCAGATGCTCCAAAATTATAGACAAAGAAGAATGCAAAGATGCTGCTGATGAAGACAATGAGGATGACGACTGCGGCTTGTCTTGGCTGAAGGAAATGGGAATCCAGGACAAAATCAAAAAGCCAGACACCATCAAAATGCATCTGTATCCTTCAAATTATGCTGCAACGTGTGCATTAGATTTAAAAAAAAAAAAGAAGAAATGTGCAAATAGACCTTGACCCTATATCCAGTCATAAAGAAGGTAACGTGATGTCTCTGGACCACAAGCCAGAGTCTGTGGTTTACGTGGAGGGAACTCACACCTTCACGCTCATCAATTTCTTAATCAACTGTAAGAGTCTAGTCGCTGTGGCAGGTTCACAAGCAGGTCTACCGCCTACTTTGCTGGCGCCTGTTGCATTTAGAGGAGCTTCTATGCATTTACTCAAGGTACGACCACAATCTGACACATTTGTTTCTCAGAATCTGTGCGTATCTTCAACAGCCAATGTGTGTGTTTGCAGGCTCACAGTGTGAACGTGCAGAGTCAGATTGGTACCACCTATCAGAACGTCAGCAGCCTGGAGATCTCAGGTATTAGTAAGAGCGTAAAAAAACAGAATGATTAAAATTACATTAGTTGTTTCAAATAATCCCAGCAATGCGAAAAAGAAAACTGTAGGTACAAAAGTCAAAGTTTGTTCTTGAATTCTTCACTTTTGTTCGAAGGTCCAATCCTCCCCTCTGCTCTCCACACCATCACCACTCTACTCCGCCTCGCTCAAGGAGGAAACTTCTCGGCTTCCTTGTACTCGCATGCGCCCACAGCTGTCATGAATGTCCACTCGCCGACCCAGCAGGTAAAAAAGACCATCTA
The DNA here is from genome assembly GCF_982586985.1 of Callionymus lyra. Taxonomy (NCBI): domain Eukaryota; kingdom Metazoa; phylum Chordata; class Actinopteri; order Syngnathiformes; family Callionymidae; genus Callionymus; species Callionymus lyra. The sequence continues at coordinate 21,930,849 of NC_141822.1, read as the reverse complement.
CCTCTCGTATGTCAGAATGTTTCTCTCCTTAGGGAATCATGCTGACTCTCTTGTTAGCTATAAGCTCAGCTTTCTGGCTCTTTCATTATGTCGTGCTGAAATTGTTTTGTACAGAGAAATAATGTTGATTACTAAACCAAGGATGCAGAGTCTTAAACCTAAAATTTGAATTACCTAAATCTTTTGCGCAGTTCTTTTACTGAGCAGTAATGCTGGCCGTAGTGAACAACAAACAAGCATTTGTTTATTTCCTTTTAACTGACTGACAGGCCTTACTTGAGGAAAGTTAAGTCTAAAACATGTTCTCCTGTGTGTTTTTTCTTCTTTACTTTGCATGTTTCTACCATTGTTTGTAGAGAAAATGTTTGTATGATTATTAACAACTAGAGTGGAAAACCTGCTGTTCACGATGACGAGTGTTGCCGTAGATGGAAACAAGTCCCTTCGTTTTAGTAGTCTGTGCTCACAGATTTGTATTGACTTTTTCCGCTATGCAAGTTTGAGGTGAATTGGCTTAGCAAACCAAATGAAGCTTTTCTTTTGACAGATTTTCAATCCATCAAACTCGGCGTGTCTATAACCTGACGGAGCGTGACCGTATGATTTGGACGCGCTGAGCACACAAAGTGTGTGAGAGACATAAATAGTTCAAACTTTTCAGGAACTAATGAAAGAAAGACAAATTAAAATGTGTTTAGGTTCTTTAGTAACACGATCTCAATGCACTGAAGCTATGTGAACTTCCCAGCTTCATCTTCAAGATAAGATAATGGCAGGTTCTACCGTTTTGTGGCATATATTTCCTCTTTGAATTTAATATATTGAAATGTCATGGAAGTTTATCAACTCTCTCTCAGTGGAGTGGATTTATTTCACTTATTCAATTACATGCAATGATTTATTAAGTAATGTCCTCCATTTATTTGATATTTATGAATTTGGAAGCAGCAGCTTTTTGCTATTCATGTGAAGGAAAAATTCTTCAATACCTTTCCTGGATCCTAGGGGAACCCCAATAGTCAATCGTCAATAAATTAATCAATTTTATTTTAATTTGTTCCTCCTTGACAGAGGTAAATATTTTAACATTTGGCCTGTGTGTCTGCAGAGCGGCGGAGGATCGCCTGATTTGTCCTATGGAATTCATCCCTTGTCCCTTCAGCAGCTACAGCAACCGTCCACTTTGGGGAAGACGGCGTTGACACGCATCAGCATGTGCAACCACAGCTACACATGGAAGAATTGACCTAAGCTGGTGCTTCTCAACCTTAATGTTGGGTCAAGACATGGCTGCTACTTTGCATTAAGCTACAGTAATGTGTGTCGTTCTCTTAAATCCATATATGGTTATTTAACTTAAAATGCTTTGACCACATACCTTTAATTACCTTTTAGTTTTGTTGTTGTTTGTGCAATTATTTTATTTAACTTTGCATTATAGAAAGTTTACAACATGAGTTTTTAAGGATTGTCGTTTAAATTCTTTTGAAAATGCAGTTTATATTTAACACATTTTACGTTTTTGAATGCAACTGAACTTTTAAAAACCTTTGGATTTTATATTTTCATACCATATTGCATCATGCTGTTGTGATTTTGTCTTCAGTGATGACAAAATGTGATGTGTTTGAGACCATTGTTTATTTTTTATAAAAAATAATAAAATAAAATGCAAGTATTTCCCTCTTATTCACTGTAATGGAATCTTATCGTTGGGCCTGTCTTAATGCTTTGTCCAATAATTTCATAGAATAACATCCCAAAATTCCCCTCGATTAAGGAGTTCCTAATATCCTGTAATCTTTTAAAATCCAATTCAAAGTTGATATTTATTGCAGCATAAGGATATAAATTGTTGTCTATTCTTCAATCAGACCTTTTTTTTTGGTTTCTTTTTTAATTTAAAAAAACTAAATCAAAACTTTTTCACTCGACAAAAGATGGAAGCCAATTTGAATGTGTCCTTCTGGAATTGTCCTGCCTTGGAGAAGAAGGCCAGAAGTCCCCATGGAAGAAGCGATAATTAAATAATAATTTTTAAAGTATAAAGTGTACAAACAAGCACCTCCTCAAATCAAATGGAACCCACCGACCTTGCTATACGGCAGAAGACTTTCCACTAGAGATCGGAAGATGAAGCTTCATGAAACTATCGTTTTTTTCTAGAGGTCAGTAGGTGGCGCCTTCTGTTTAAAATTATATAAAGTATGAGAATAGCTGTTCAGATAAAAAATATAGGGGCTTTCAATTTAGATAAGTCCTTTTTTTAGGGAAAGCTTGTCATATTTGGCATAACACACCTGTATTTATTTTCTTCAATTAATTCTTAATGGTATCATTGGGATAAGAATATTATTAAAACTGTTCCATTTTTGGACGGACCAGATCAGAAATAAAACTATTATTCCTGTGTGATATGGTGCATTACTGTTAGTGAACCACATATAAATACATGAGAAATTCCAAATAAACGTTCGAGCTGACGTCAGCTCGGAACCTTCGCTCCGTACACTGTTTCTACTCGAACACCAATAGACGCACAACCTAATATGGCAGCCAATTTAGAACAAATATTTCAAGATTTTATCTTGAATAAAATTAAAGAAATTGAGGATCAAAAGGATGTCAAATCGTAAGTCAATACATTTACGCGTTTTCACGTCACGCATTTCTGATCCACGTTACACAAAGAACGGCTTCAGATTCTCAGCAGCCGGTTTGTATTCAAACACGATGCGTTATTGCCGCATAGAAACACTTCACAGAAACAACTAGCTTGTTTTTGTTTGAATGCATTTTGAACTCTTATCAAAGTGTCGCTCCTCTGACCAATCTGTCGTTGTGTTGTTCGTCTACGTGGCTTGTTCTAGTAATAAATCCTCTTTCTGGCAATAAAGCAAACATTTAATTCAATATATTTACTGGGGTAGAACCAAAGTTATTATCAAATGTTCCCTACCTATAAGTGAAACGTAGGAAATAAATTGTTGAGTTACATGTTGGTTTAACGCTGTGATGACGTTTGTTTACAAAGTGTTTTGTGCCTCTTGTAGTGATGGAGAGAAGCTAAGAACGCAGAAAATGTTATCCGAAAGAGGCGAAAAGGAGAAGGAAAAGGGTGGAGGATCGCCAACAAAACACAAAAAGTTAAAAAAACACAAACACAAAAAGAAGAGTAGATATAAAGATGAATCAAGAGAGAGCAGCCAGTCGAGCAAAGACGTTGACTCAAAGAGGTAATTGTTCATCCTTTTGTTGTGATTGAAGTGACATATCATTGTCTTTTCCCATCTTTGAAAAAGGCTAACTACAGCTGACAAAGATGATAGTGCATTTCTGTATTCATCAGACCACATAAGACTTGCATCCCCTGTGTTTCAAAGCCCATGTAAAGACAGCAGCAGACACCGGAAGCACACATCTGAAAAGAAAAGAAAAAAAAAGAAGCGACGGAAAGATGGCAGAAAAAGACATTCATCGGATTCTGATCCTGAAATCTTGGTCAAGCACAAAAGAAGGAAACATAGTCGATCCCCGGCAAGACGACTAGAGGAACTTCCTGACATCATCCCAAAACAGGTGTGAACAATATCATTTGTTACTTTGTTCTACTATGTGCTTTTATTATTTTATTACAACTGTATTAATGATTTTTTTTATACTACTAACAGGACAGCTCGTTGCTGGGGAAAGCTGAAGATAGACACGGCAGTGCCATGCGCTGCTCTCGATCCCGGTCACATTCCGGCTCTCGCTCATATTCCACAAATGGGGAAGGAAGAACAGCCTCTCACTCAGTGTCCACGCATCACAGCCAGAGGTCTCAGTTTTCTTCATTTGATGGATCTTCATTGTATAATTTCATTCTAATCCTTTTATTTATTGTTTACTGTATTTATTAACTTATGACATCTGATGGATTCATAATCACACTGTTTAATTAAGCTTCATCAGCCAAGCTCTGAAGCTTGTGTTGAATTAAAACATTTGTTCAAGTGGATATTATTTAAATTGTATTATCTGTGAAAAAACATTTTTCTAGATTCAGGAATTGCAGTTTTTCGGTCTCTTGCCTTGGCTATTGCCGCACAACAGACTCAGTTACACATCTTGGAATAAGAATTGACTCCAAATATTTAATTTCAGATATGAACAGTAGACTCTAGAGAATATGTATTCACAGTAAAATCGTCAAACATTATATGCATTTGTTAACTAGAAACAATTTCCTATAACCTTTTCTTTTTATTCTTTTTTTGATTTTGTTGTGTCTTGATGTAGTCCTTCCAGGATAAAAGAAGCTTTTGTTCAGTCTGACCAAGCTCCTCCGAAGAAGTCAGAAGATGACAGCACAGCAGCTTTAAAGCAGAAGGAGTCTGGATCAGACGGTCAGAGTCATGCATCTGCTGGGACACACCAGCAAGACACTGACACAAATACAGTCACAAACGCAGGTGGGTGAAGATTTCTTATGATACTGTCTGTTTTAAGCGAATGGCAGTCGTCAGACTGGAGTTCAAATGAGGTACAATCCTAATGCTATTGTTGAAATGTAATTACAGGTTTAATGCTCAATGAAAAGTCAAACATTGTCTTTTTCTAACTGTGGTTTTAGTAGATGAAAATGTAAGATACCTCTTGCAAAATGTAATATTTTCCATATCGTATGAAAACAAAATGTTAAATCGGTTTATCTTTTCACCAAGACTGACCTTGTTATTTTCAATCAGAAATAATCAGAAAACATAGGATATTTTTCAGAATCCTAACCATGTGTACTGCCTGTAATGTCAAAACAAAACAAAAAAGCGAGTCAATCACAGATGCAGCCATATTCAACTTTTTAATGGGTTCTTGTTCATCAAACCGTAAAGCTTTAAATATCGATGAAAATATCTAGCAAAACATGAATGGGGATTTATCTGAATCTTGTATTGTGGTTATAAATACAATAGACTTAAGTACTTGATAGTTTAATTAGATATGAATTTGCTTGTTGACATTTTTATTTAGTGAAAAAATGACATGAATAAGCAAACTTAAGTTTAAAAACAATTTTCCATAATCACAAAAACAAATGATCACTCCTCGACTTTTATTTGTTTACTACTGAGCCAAAAGAGATTAATTCTGTGATTGTATTTATAGACAGGAGTGACGAGTTGAATGCTTCTTAAACTTATGTATCAGTCCAGATCAGCAGATCAGTCCAGCTCCTTCAAGCCTGTTTTGTCCAGAGCCATACGTGATCAGGGAGCAGGTGGCAGACAAACAAGTCTGCTGGTGATAATATGACTTCCCTGCTGTGCTGTTAATGACCTTTTAATTAGACCAGAGAGGAGGTGACTGAGAAGCAGTTTGATAACATGTGAACTTGATTACGCTCTGGATATCACAGACTTTTTCTCTGAAGCCCCTTTAGCTCCCAGACACAACAAGTGTCCATAGATGAAAAATGAAAATCTTGACATGTAAGATTGGAAGACAAACTGGAGGCGCAACAATCCTCACATCCACATCCATGTCGCAGCAACCTGTGATGATGGGTATGATGTTGTGATTTCTCTGTATTGCACGTGACACTCTTGGCTGTAGCCTGTGACTTCAAGACCAAAAGAAATTGATGTTGAAAAAAAGGTGTTTACGCCTCCTCCAATAGATGGTAAAATCAAAAACGGAAAAAGAGTTATCTTCAAGGTATCAAGTCGAGCAAATACAAATGGAAGCTAATCCTAAACCAAGATTTATATTTGAACCTTACCTTATTTTTTTAACCAGACAATAACTTAAATTTAAATATACCATTTTGACATCTTTGCTTGATCCTAATAGTGCCAAACATTGTGAAGCAGGAAATAATATCTATTTGTTAGACTCATTTCTCTGCACTGAATGTTATTAGAACTGCAAGACAACTCAGTTCACGCACTTTTGTCTCTTGTAGGTAACACGTCTTCTCAGCCGTCAGATGTCCTCAGCGTCAGGATAAGGGGAGACGAAGGTATGAGGTGATGTGAAGTGTCACTTGCTGTAAATGGGTCTCTTTCTGAACCCTGAGCAGGCTCTGTAGGCACATCAATCATTCTATTCTATAGTTCCAGGTCGTGCTGCAGGGAAGTTCACTCATCCGGATGAGAGGATCATGCCCAGCCTCCCTTTGATAAAACTTTCTGAAAGCAAAAAGTCACCCGAGAAGAAAAGAAGGAAATCACCGAGGTCTCCGCGCAAGGATGAAACGACGAGGAAAAGGCAGCGAAGGTCACGATCTCCAAAGAGATCGTCCAGATCGAGGAGCCGTTCCAGGAAAAGACGCTCAAAGTCCAGGTAGAACTGCTGTTACCACACTTAATATATTTAGAAGAATGTTTCTTTTAATGGCAGTGAAACTGTTGTTTGCTCAGGTCAAGGGGCAGGAGGTCGCGAGACTCCCGTTCGTCGTCCGGCTCAATGAGAGTACGCAGGGGAGCGTACAACCAGAGGGACCGCTGGAAACGAGAACTGAGTCACTCCCCGGTGCTGATCCTACGCAAAAAGAGGTCTCCTTTAAGAAAACACACCAGCTCGGCCAGCAGCCCTCACCGCATCAGTGATCTAGGTACACGCAACGTTTTGTATCCTTTCTCATCTACGATCCGTCTAGTTCAGCAGATATATCTGATGCATTTCTGAAACAAAGCAGAACCTTGAACACACCAGAGAATAATTATGTCACTGGCTCTTGTTTTGGCTCATTAAAAATGCTCATGTTAGGATGCGTTTCACATAGGAAGGACTAATTGCCAGCTGCAACATTTGCAATCCAAAGTGCAAGAGCAGCGATGGCCACAGATTAGCCTGAGGAAGCATGTGGTTGAACTCCCACTGCAGCTTGACTCAGCTCTATGCAGAGAAAGAGAAATAGCTGTCCACAGTTCAGACTATATTATATAAATGGAATAGTCAGTATTATATCATATAAATAGAAACAATTCAGTTAATATGTCCTCTGTTAATATGATGGTATATCCGTGTCATCAGATTATTCAATAAGACAAATGCAATTTCAATTTTTTTTTAATTCAATTATTAAGAAAACATATTAAACCTTTCAATATACAAATTATTTTCAACATTTAAAATGTTAAATTCAACCATTCAATATTCTAATGGAACAGGTATACTTCCATAAAAGGGAGTCTTAAACAAACAGCCAAAATTGTATCAGAGTTCTGTTTGTTTCTGCATGAGTCTCTTACACCTTACATGTCAATTGTCTTTCCCTGGATAACCATAGAAAGAGGCACAAAAGGGCAAGAGGTAATATTGGGCTGAGGGACAAAAACCAAAGTGTTATTTTACCTTCAATAAATGAGGAAAGTCGTCAACATCAGCAAGTTGTCTGCGAAATGTGTCGATCAAGCTACATCTCACAATCAAAACTTCAGTCAGGTAATAACTCACTTCTGTGTTTATCTCTCTTGTCTGACAGTTTCAAAAAGGGAATAATATACACGTGTATTGATTCTATATGTATGTTTCAGACATAGCTTTGTTAAAAAAAACTTTTTATTTAATGTTAAAACTACAAAAAACACGTGTTCTCCTTCTTAATGGCGGAGCCGATAAACATAAATGTAATTATAATTATTATTATTATTATTACTGAAAGGTTGCTGTGCAGCTCTTTCTATGTAGGAGGTTTGATACAAACCTTCCTGGTAGCTCTTCTTACAACTCAGAGCCCATGAAGTATCCGTAGGTCATGAAAAGGTTAGTGAGCCCAGACGTGGAGGAGCAAGAGTGGGCATTTTGGACAAACAATATCGGAGATAGAAAAACGGGGAAAAGGAGAAGAGGAAGATGATCAATCTGGTTCATGAATTTTAAAAATCACAGTCGGAAAAGGAACAGGCATGACTTGGATAAATAGATGTGTAAGTTGGTTTAAGGTGGAGAAGTTTGACTTGCTGTGAGATTGTGGTTAAAGTAGAATATGTGTTGTTTTATAAAGAATATACAGTACATCTTGGCTTCTTTGTTTTGTTTTTTACTATTTTTAGTTTATTTTTTGATCACATTTTTGCCACACATTCAAATAATAAAGGTTACAATTAGGCTCAGTGAAATATGTGTATATTTAATGTCTTTTCCCACAGATAAGGAGCAATTGCTGGAAATAGCGAAAGCCAACGCTGCCGTCATGTGTGCGAAGGCAGGAATGCCAATCCCGGCCAGCCTGCAGACCTCCGTGATGCCCATGTCGCTTCCCAGTATGACGATGAGTGCAGCGATGGCCAGTATGACTGCCGGTATGAATCAAACTCTTACTTTGATTGTGATAAAAGGAAAATGTGTCATGATTTAATTTAAGGTAAGGTAAGGTAAAACTTTATTGATCGGGAAATTGTTTTTTTCCAATAGCCAATACATACAGCAATTTTTTATAAAAAATAAAAAATAAATCAAAATAAGAGAAAGGATACAAAGACTAACATAGAACAGAACATCCAGATACTTTCACTCCACTCCTGCCTCCGAACTCAGAATTGTACAATTTAATAGCCCGAGGAATGAATGAGTCCTTGAGTCTATTTGTTTTGCACCTGGGAAGGAGCATTCGTGCACTCATTCTGCTTCTCTGCTCACTGATGACATTTTTTCACAAATTTGTGATCCGATTTCCACTCAGCCACCATGACGGCAGCTCTGACCAACATGGGCAGCCTATCGTCACTCCTCCCACTGCCGTCAATCACAAACAAACCCCCTGTTGGAGTCAGTCAAGCGAACACTGCAGCTCTGGACGAGGTGAAGAGGAAAGTAGCCAAGCAGTTCAACAGCATCAGCATCAAGGAATTCACTGAAGTGAGACCACAACTAGTATAAATAACTCATGTGACCATATAAATGAATTATGTTTTTCATATGTTTACTTCGATTTTTAATCATCATACATAAATCCAATTGTCTGGGGTTCTTATCACAAGTTTTGGAATGTACATGTTTTTACAGACAAAATGAGCAACAGTGAACAGCAAACATGCTTTAACTCTGAAATCTGTTGATCTCCGTCAGAAATGCCAGATGATCGTGGACAGTAAAGGAGAGCTGCCTGTCACGTTGCCTCATGTGTCCGATGAAGAAGACAACGGCAAACCATTCGGAGCGTCTGCACTCCGAGAGCAGAAGGCCATCAGCTTCAACATCAATGTAACATCCTCTCACTGTTTTATTGAATCCACCATTGCTGTGATCGTGGAATATATTTTTAAAACGATACGTTACTTTCAATTAATTACGGCCCCTGATTTAATAACTAAGGTAGATAGTGAATCCCTGATGTTACATTAAATTTACAGCAAAAAGAAAAGCATCAATGTTATGGATTAAAATATTAATGACATAAGGAGGAGCTAAGTTTAACCTCAGCAGCATGATCCTTTCTGGATGAACGTAATTATTAATTTAAACATTCTGGAAAAAAAATCTTTGTATCAATCTTATAGGGTCTAGATTTGTTTTTTTTACTATGCTTTACAGGGTTTTAAACCATGTCTGAAATAAGAAAATGTAAAGAAAAATCATCAATAATCTTAAAAATTTCTATCCACTCAGTTTTTTTGGTTATGTAGAGGATCATAAAGTTAAGCCAAACACCCTTCAACTGTTTCTCTCAGAGAAACACAGTTTAAACAAAATGAAAATGACAAAATAAATTTTAAAAAAAATCTCCCGAATAACAAAAATGTATGTCTGAGTTAATATTTTTCATAAAGTAATTTTTTTTTCTTTTCAGAACACGACAGTTCGTCCTTCAGGGCGAAGTGATGCCGGCATGGCCAAAGAGTTTCCAGTGTCTTCAGGATCTCAACATCGTAAAAAAGTCAGTAAAAATCTCTTCTATTTTTAATAAATTTATGTTGAACATTTTTGAGTCCACACTGAAACTAAAAAGTAAAATGACAAGTTAGAAAAAAGTATCTGGAACAAAATGAAATAATTGTATAACACCATCATGATTCAAACTTCATTAACGATCATAACTCTGTCCAGGAGGGGGATTCTCTGGGAGCTTATGGCGAATGGTTACCAGTTGAGAAAACCAAAGTTGAAACTCCTGCAGTATCATCGTCTAAAAAGTCAGCGGCCAGCTTCCCCACGGCGACGCACAGCTCCTCATCATCGACGGCGACGACAGCGACGGCATCAGTGGGCCAGTCCGTGTGTGTGACGGATAACGACAGTGTTTTTCCTGAACCGCCAACGCAGGTCAGACCCAATTATGCATGTGTGAAAATACCGTTTCAATCAGGATAAAATGCTTCACATAACATTATGAGCACCTGCTCGTCAGCTGTTTTCAGCAAGTCTTCTATGTCTTCCTATGAATGATGCATTAGAGGAGTAACGTAAAAGCTCAAGACTGAGTGGAGGGTGACTAAACCTTTCTTATGGGGTTTCCTTTTAGGGGTTTGCTACATCCAGCCAGCCTCTACCCGAACTCCTGTGCATGGGTTGTTACTACACATTCGATTTGCAATTTAATATGATTTAAAACACATTCATTCTCCCCATATTTGGGACATTTATGTTTCCACAGCAGTTCACAAAAAGGTTTTTTCATAAATACCATTAAGAAATGCTTATAAATGGACACAAAAACAATTATAGATCATGATAATACAATTATAAATGATAATGACAATATAATAATAATAAAACAAATATATGAAAATAAAATAAACACAATAACAAATAAAATAATGATGAATATATTAACAACAAAACATATGAATACTTGTGCAAACACTACAGACGTACAAAGGTGGGGTCAGGCTGTTATGAACACTAATTAAAACATTTTTAATTTATTTAATAGTCTGACGGCATCCTTTTCATCCTTTACTGCATTCATGAACTTCAGTGTTTTTTCTTCTTCTCTCCTCTTTGTCTTTTCCCTCTTTCTCTACCATTCTTCTTCAAAAATGCCCACTGTCTGTCCTCTCAACATCTCCAACCCAAACGTCTTCCCATGATTCCCTGATATAGTCTCTAGTTGATGAAGCCTCATGAAGCTGTAACATTATTTTTCCACTAGATGGCACTCCCTGCCCTTGAATGGTTTTCTTTAAACAGCAATTTGATTGAAACCTGGCATCATTTTTAACCTAAGGACGCCACCTAGTGTCCTCTATAAAGATGACACTGTTTCATGAAGCTTTATGAATCTGTCAGAACTACCATGTATCCTGTGGAAATATACTTTGACGAACTGGTTTCATTACCACTACCATTGTTTTGTCAAAGACCCTCCACTTGTAGTCGGTAGTAGCTGCTGGATCCAGGTCGTGTGAATGTGGAGACAAAGCTGCTGCCTCTGATTGTTGAGGAGCCAAAAATGAACTCTCCGAATCCCACGTTTTACTATGCAAAAAAAATCAGATTTCCGCCTCTCACTCCACTTCCTTTGTGGAAATAAAACGGGCGATGGACTGCTGCCATTCCGTTTGCTTTCTTTGTTTGAAAACCTGTTTCACTCTGACACTCTAGTGCAGCCGTCTGCTCTCTGTGAACTCTGATCAAAACATTTCATGGTGAAGGGGCTCAAACTGGCATGTCGGATCCTAACCTGATCTGGCTTTTTATCTGCTCACGACACATTCAGAGCATAAAAGAGGACAAATCATGGAGTTTGGTGACATCCATGGTTATTATGGTGTGTTGTTGGCCTGCAGAGGAATGTTTGATTGACCTGTAATGTAATGTCATTTTTGAGTGTTTCTCCTGCACACCTTTAATCTCTAACTATGCATGTTCACCTGACGTGTGTCACGTCGGTGAAGGAAAAGTTCTAAAATATGTTATTATCAGGTACGCACAGGATAATGACTCAAACTAAAGCGGCTTTGCTCCACATGTAGCCCGTAGACATCTCTCAAGCCGTGACTGAGAGGATCAAAGCCCAGCGACGATTGGCTGAGAACCCGTACGACACCAGCGCAATCTGTATGCTGAGTCGTGCTCAGGAGCAGGTACGTCTCAGCGAGTTAACGTTTGTGATGAACTAGATCAGGGATGGATACCCGTTTCAGGTGGACGCGTGGGCGCAGTCCAACACGGTTCCTGGTCTTTTTACCGGGTCCACCGGAGCTCAGGTCCTCTCCTCGGAAGAGCTGTCGAACAGCGGCCCTCAAGCGTGGCTGAAGAAGGCAAGTGAAGACGAGACAAGGCAGGACGAAGATGAGTTCGGATCATGCAAACATCGCTGAGTAATCAATCTTTCTGTCCAGGACCAGTTCCTGAGGGCCGCCCCAGTGGCCGGGGGCGTCGGTGAATTCATGATGAGAAAGATGGGCTGGAGAACCGGGGAAGGCCTCGGGAGGAACCGCGAGGGAACCATCGAGCCAATCATCATTGACTTTAAAGTGGATCGGAAAGGTGCGAGAGACCTTGAGTTTTGTTCAGACCTTATTAATCAGACGTGCTGATGTGTGTTCCAGGTCTCGTTGCTGAAGGAGAGAAAGCCCAGAAACAAACCGGGGGGCTGGTGGTCACTAAGGATCTTATGGGTAAATATTTTCTATAATAAAGTCAGCTGAAATACAGACATTCTTCTGATTAAGAATCACCTGTTTTTTTTCTTACGTAGGAAAACATCCCGTGTCAGCTCTCATCGAGATGTGCAGCAAGAGACGGATCATGCAGCCAGACTTTGTCATGGTTCATCACAGTGGTCCGGACCACCGCAAAAACTTCATGTTCAAGGTGAGCGCGTAGATCGAGGTGATGAAATGAATAAAACAGGGTTTTTAGAGAGGACTGCAACATGATCAGGTCCAGGGAAAGAAGGTCCAATGGGGTCAGAAGACCTATATTCAAATTAAAACATGTCTAGTTTGTATATCATATAAAGGTGGTTCCTTGTTTATTGCAAAGAATCACTAAACTAAATTCAATAACTAAACTTAATGTTCATTTTACAAATCCGTGTTAATGCCTTCCATGCACTCTTTATAAACCTTACTCAAACTGTCATTTTCCACATTCTCACACACAATCAAAAACCTACATAATTAAAAAAATATATATTATTAATGGACAAGGTTCAAATGGGAAACATTATTGAACAACATTAATTAAAACCTGCCAACCACCATTGCATACGAGGTGCCATCACTCTCAACATCCCTCCAAGTGACAGTGACCTGAAGAGCTCCCATAGTGCTTGGCCGCCCAGCCAACCAATCACAGCTGACGATCATTTCGACAAAGATTCACAATTAATTATTAAATACAGTATTGAAGCGACCAATCAGCCGTCACTTAATGGTGTAGAAAGGCATCATGGGAGTTCACTGTTTTGCTGGCACCATCAGTAAGATGGGTGAGGTAATTAGTCCCTCTCACTCAGTTCATGGGTTAAATTGAAGTTTATATACTGTTTAAATTAAGTCATGGAGCCGTTTCTGACTGCAGCCTGCTGTAATACATGTATATTGTAGTAGTATTTGGTACATTGAGCAAAAACAAAACTGCGAGACCTCGTACGATGAACACTAATATGGTTAGAGAATAATGTGTTGCATACTAAGTAATGAATATTTCCCCCAGAAGACCCCGCAGAAAATGGGGCCATTTGGTTTTCAAATGTCTTCTTCTCATTTATAACATCGTTTCGTTTTTTGATTGTCATTTCTATTGATGTCAATTCTATTTTTATAACCAGGTCAGGGTAGAATATTTCAGCTTGTAAGAATACAAATATCTCAAGAGGAGAATAACTTGACGTTCTCTCTCCAGGTCACGGTGAATGGCGTCGACTACCAGCCCCAGACGGCGAGTCCCAACAAGAAGCATGCGAAGGCCATGGCTGCCACAGTGGCCCTGCAGGCTCTTGGAGAGGTTTGTGGTTTTACTCTTCATGTCATGTGACTAATGAAGATCATGACCTTTGGTTCTCTGCGTTTGAAGGTTCCCGCCGACGGACCAGGACTCTACACCGGCCCAGTGTTCACGGCCGCCTCCACCGGGCCGCTCTTCTCCACGTGACCTCGTCCATGTTTGTTTGATTAGTAAAATGTTGATTCAACTCTAACGTGCACAAGTTTCTTTGTATCAAAGCCACTTTGGCACATTTTTACTCCCAAAAAAATCACTGTATTATTTGGGGAATAGTATTTTTCAATAGTGTCTTCGCTACTACACAATGTTCCTGATGTTCCTGAACTCACCTCCTCGTCTGACTGTATTCTCAACGAATGTTTTTAATCTCAAAGCAGCTGCTTGTCGCTGTTGAACAGGCATTTTTATTTGTGTGTATATAACTGCCTTTTTCTGAGTTACAGCCTTGGATTACATATTTATGAGAGGATTTCCTCAAAGACATGTCGACAAAAAAAATAAAGATTATAAAAATGTCACGACTAAAAGAGATTATGAGTTGTTCTTGTTCATCTTTCCCAGTCACGTGTGTTGACTTCATAATGTGACGGTTCATCTGCCTCGTATCCTTTTCCCTTGTTTTTCTTGAAGAGGCCTGAGGTAGAATTGTGCTGTCGAGTGACGGCAAAGCCTCTTGTTATAACCTGATAACTGATCTACTCTTTGAACACTCTTCCTCATGGCCAGATGTTTCACACGCTCCATCTCCGAGGAACTGCAGCTCTGGCTAGTTAGCGCTCTTGAAGTTTCAGCTAGCTTGTCATTTATGTCACGCTCCGAGGCTTCAAGTTCGGTTTTGCAATTCTGTTCAAACATCCTCTTGTTGTGCTCTCGCTTCCCTTTCGTCTCCTCGTGTTCGCAAAGTCGTTTCTCTCAATTTTGCTCTTGTTACTTACTGCGAATGTTTCTTGTTCCTTTGTCAACTTACTTTTGTAAATCCCTTCACTCTTTTGAAGTCATTCTTAAATGGAAGTGGATCTTATTTACCCCCTCCACTCCACTCTGATGGAGCGCTCTAGGTTTGCCTGAGGCCAGCTGCTACATCAACTGACCTCATCAGAAATAAAGTTCATACTTTGAATCTATTGTTGAAATGTATTTTTTTCAAGCATTGAAGTTGTGAATTCAATCATTTCTTCATTGAAAGGTTTACTTGTTTTAACTAAATACTTGAATTCAATAACTTGAATCTAAAGGTTTTATTGAATTGCATTAAAATATTTGAGTTTTTGAAATTCGTAGCATTTTCAAATTCAATATAAAAAATGGTGGCATACTGTAACTTGACCAAACTTTCAGCCAATCATACGATGACGCAGACGATCATGTGACTGAACCAGCAGTAGAGCTTGATGTTGGAAGATGATGGAGACGAGAGCTGAATTCTCTAAATAAACAAATATTTTTTTCTAATTCAGCATGACTACAAGTAGTCAATTATTATTTCTTTTTCATTTAATCATTCTTTTGCATATGTTATCAAGTGGAATAAGAGGCCGGTGGTGAAGTCATTTCAGTCGTGTTATTTATAGAACAATGGATGACTCATGTTTTTTCTTTTGTCTTTGGATAAGAAAGATGGGGAGGCTGTATTATTGTAGCAAAAAACATACATCCATATCCTTTAGTTTATTTGAGATCTCAACCGAGGGACAGTGTTAACCTGAAGAAGCTTCATGAAGCAGTGTCATTATTTCAGAGCCCACTAGATGGCAGTCTCTGCTCTATTGTCAATTTCTTTTGTATTGAAACCTCACATAATTTATTAAACAAGGGCATTATTTTTTATATTCCAGAGGATTCTCTGAGACAAGACGCTCCAAAAGAAGCGGGATAACAATGTACCATGAATCAGCCTGATCATCTCCAGCTGTGCCCACCTGTCAATCAAGCAAACAAAAACAATCACAACCAGAAATAACAAAATTACAATTCAAAGGACACTCACAACTCAATAGGCAGTACAAACATTACAAACAAACTTGAATAAACCTCTCCATGCTGTGTTTTCACATTGCCATCATCGTCTCATAATCAACACAAACACACACACACACACACACACAGACACACACTCATCACATCAGAAATCAGCTGACAAAACAGCCTAAGAGACAGCAAGCACTGAATTGTTAGTGTGTCATTTTGGGAACCAATTGAGATCTCAGTGTAGCACATGAGTAATGTGTGCACTCACACACACACACATACACACACACACCCATACACTTTACTGTAGTGGGTTGTGTAAGAAGATAATGGCAGTGCAGGAATCAGCCCACTTAAGCCCGTAATGACACATTCTGTGTGCGTGTTTTGTGCGTTTATGTGTCAGAGGTGAGGAGAGTGCAGCAGAAAATATCTCATGTGAGCCTGACAGACCACGACTCTGTTCCAGAACACACTTCATTTATCATCCGCTAGATGCTCAGAGACTTCTTCAAATAAAACAGACAATTTTTATTTCATGAACTTAAACTACAGAGAATATCTCCCACAGTTGACCTCATGACTTTCCTGCTTCTTCTGATGCACAAAGTGTGTTTGTTTAACAACATCACGCGCCATCTTTCACCTTTCCGCCTTCCATTTGTCCAGAATGAAGGGAAGGAACTCATAGCAGACAGTGAAATTAAAAAAAACAAAACATTAAGGATTCAGACTGTGGAAGTGTCTGCGGTTGCTTGGCAACGGTTTGGTCGTTTCCGTGGAACAGGATTAGACACATCTAAGGAGGGTTGGTAATTGGCGTCGTCTCTGTATCACTGTAGCAGGCCAGACCAGTGGGGGGGGGATCATGCTGCAGGAAAAAATAACAAATGACAGAAAGAGACATTTCTCATGTGTGTGTGTGTGTGTGTGTGTGTGTAGGTTGGGCGGGGGCAGAGGGTTGAAAGCGTTAAATCAAAAGAATCTGACGACTGTGATCCCAGTCGGATTCTTGCACTGTGGACACATACAGGGACCGAACACACCGGCGGCCAAACAGACCACAATTCGGCTCGACAGGTACAGCTCAGCAGATTGCGAGGCGGACAAAATATTGTCGACATGAAATGTTGTAAAACAAGAGTTGGTACGGCTACGATACAAAACTGAGACAGGATTAATAAGAATAAATCTGCTTTGGAGGCTGATGCTGATGTTGGATATGTGGACAGAATCCTGACTTGGAAAACTGACGATGTGGCCTCAGCTGTGACGCTGGCAGAGGATCATCCACCCAGGAAAGAAGGATCACTGCCACTCAACAGGTTACTACACCAGACTGTGGCGGTTCTAGGCCAAACATTTGAGCCTACATCAGTCGAATTGTACATTGTTCACTTCATCACATGTTCCATTTGGTAACAGGCCCACAGCTGAGAGTCCATTTAGGACCGTTTCCTTGCAACCTTAAACGCACTCAGAGAATTAGTTTGACAGACAAACGTAAGACAGTTAATCCCCATAACTAAATTATACAGTTTTTTTCAATATAAATTTAGAAAATAATATTTTTCCAATTATAAATGTCAATATGTAGTATCTTCTGGTTTGAATCTCATAAAAATGTCCTTCTTCAGAAAGTTTAACTCCTTTTCCTCTCTTGATACTGTCATGTCCCCTTTTTGTCTCACTTCCTGAGCTGTGTCTCTACTTAAACTTAATATTTTTAGTACATAAGTGCGACTCAATTCTTGGAGATGTGTACTGTGCCATACACACTAAATTGGCGTACTAAAACGCCCACAAAACGGAGTATGGATCGATGGACACTTTCTACCCTAAACAGCCGCCATCTTAGTGACGTTGACGTTGTAAACGGAAGTTACGATATATATAGATATATCTATATATATCTATATATATCTATATATAGATATATATATCTATATATATCTATATATATCTATATATATGCATATACTTACAGGTGCATTTTCAGCCAGCAGTGGGAAGATAACACGTCTTCGATGCTGATTCGAGCGTTAATATCTCGCGAATATTTAATTTCTCATATTTCTTGAACACCTGCAAAACGTGGTGCCAGCAGGTGTCGACGATATTGTTTCTACAGCTACGTAACTTCCGTTTACAACGTCAACATCTCTAAGATGGCTGCTGTTTAGGGTAGAAAGTGTCCCTCGATTTTGATGGCGTTTTAGTACGCCAATTTAGTGTGTATGGCGCAATAAATTTCGAATACTAAGAATTGAGACGCAATTGTGGACTAAAAATACTAAGTTAAAGTACACAAGTATGCGATTTAAGACACAACTCTGATCTGATCTGATTGTCCTGATTCGTGTCACCTGTGTCTTCGTCTCCGATCCCTGTTCCCTTGATTGTTGTACTTTTGTCTGTCATACTCTGTTGTGATGCCAAACTTCTATGGTATGTGTTTTGCTCTAGTATAGTATACGTTCAGTTTAGTTGGACATTGTTTTTGGTCCTTGTTTTATGAGGACCTTTGTGCCTGCGTTAATAAATTAGTTTTTTTTTTTATCATTCCTGTTTCCTGACTCTAGTTCTGACAGAAATATTTGGAAGAACTAACTGTACTAAAAAACAATAAACTTCCAATTGGAGAAGTCAAATAAATGTGAATTAAATGAGTAATCTTTGTTTTGCTGCTTCAAAGGTGTGAAGGAGCCACATGTGGCTCTTAAACCTCAGCTGTCCAAGAGGTCAAGGCAGCAGTATTAAGTATTTGTTTATCAGCAGAATACATGAGTCTCAGAAGTCTGTGTCCAAAAAACCTAATAAAACATGTAAACTCTTGAGCAGGGATTTAATATATCAAGTCAAACGAATTTACAATTGACAATGTTTGACAAGGTTTTCATCATCACTCCTCAAATTTATTTTGGCCATGAACATGTATTCCATTTTTTCTCTTCCTTTCCTTTCCTGGTTGTGCTGCTTCTAGATGTGTGTGTTGATTCAACAGTTGCTTCAACAAATTAGATTTTGAGTTACCACTACAAATACCTTCTGCAGTTGTTTCACTGAATTAAGCAAGCAAGTAAGTAAACCTTACTTGTAAAGCGCCTTTCTAGACCAGGGTCACAAGACGCTTGAACAATCAAAAGCAATACACAGTTAAAAATGCATACAAATTTAAAAACTCTTAAAGGCCAAGACATAAGACAAACACAGGAGTCCCAGAAGACTAGTAAAAAAGCCTGCACAAATAAGAATGTCTTAAGATGTTTCTTGAAGGAGTCAGTAGATCCATCAAACACAGAGAGAGAGGAAGATCGTTCAAAAGCTTAGGAGCAACAGCCTGGAAGGATTTCTCTCCTCTGGTCCGGAAGCGTGTTCAGGAACCATCAGTAGATTCTGATCCACAGACCTCAGAGCCCGAGCTGGGGTGTAAGGCTGGATCAGATCTCTGATGTAAGGAGGAGTCTGACCATGAATAGATCTGAAAGTAAGAACCAGAATTTTAAAATTGAACGTGAAAGAAACTGGCAGCCAGTGAAGAGTTTTAAGGATCGGAGAAATGTGAGTTCTTCTACTAGAGCGGGTCAGAATTCTCACTGCAGAGTTTTGTATTAAATGCATGCGAGACAGCTCCTTCTTGTTTAGACACCAAATCAAACTGTAATAGTCTAAATGAGAAGACACAAACACATGGATCATAAGATCCAGATCGAGAAAGAATTAACACCCATTGTTTGGAAGTCACTCCCCCGACACTGCATTGCTTTTTTAGAAAGGTCATAAGCCGTCCAGCAGGGGGAAGCGTGGGCACCCTATAAATGGCTCTACTATCGCATTTTTATTTGACGCACAAGCATCGCACAAATTGGTAGAACCGGAGTTACTTCTGTATGTTTTACTTCTTGTGTGTTCATCCTCTCAACGAGACTTCACTATTGAGCAAAATCAAGCAAAGGCTAACGTTTCAGACTCTCACAAAAACAGTGTTTCCAGGCTCCAAGGCTGCTAACACTGAGGTTATGTGCAGCCAATGCTGAACAAAACCAAAAAAGTGGAGATGTTACTTTGCAGAGAAAGCAACAGTGGACAGTGAAATTATATCGTGCTGGCAGGAGCAGATCCACTAGAGGACACTGAAGTGAATCCACCACTGACTTATTACTGATGTGGACAGCTCCCGCAGTTGAGGGCAGACGAGCCGTCGGGTGACATTTAGCTCGGCCAGAGACGAGAGCCTTGTCCGTCTGGCCAGGTCCAACGCTGTGTGGAGTGCTGGGTTCCTGACTCTGCCAGTTAAAATCATTCAGACCCTGAAGATAAATATGCTTCACCCCCAATTCTCTTCCCAGACAGACGATATTGTCGCACATGAAAGAGGGAAAGTTCAACTCACCGTCTCAATAATCAAACATACTTTATGGAAATAACACCTTGACCTCAGTCTAAGGTACCGAGCGTTCTGCAGGAGAAGTAATTGGCTGTTTACGAAAAACAATGCCACCAGGACTTTGTTTAGAATGTGCCGCTCAAGAAGTAAAGTATAGTCTTTATATAATAATATAGTCGATAGTTAGTGAGGAAACAAAACAGTGTTTCATCCAGACACGTTGAACTGTTTACAATATCGGAAAGATCGTGAAGTTCCTGCTGCAACTAATTTGCATTTCCCCCCATAACTATTCCGTTTATAAAACACTGTCAGGAAATGTAGCAGAATAAAGGAGGCTCATTTAAATTCTATATCACCCCAAAATGATTCACTAGACTACAGTACAGACACTTAAAAAACTGTAAGTACAATTTCAAGATATTTAAAGGGCAACTAATGTTAAACTCAAACTCTCCTGACTTACTTAAATCAAATGTGAAAGTCTTCCTCTCCAAGATGCAGTAACTCCCTCATCATGACCATGTTTGGAAGTTAATAATTTTTAAAGTTCTACCTCGTCCAGAATCTCAGCAATCGAGAGGTTACGAGAGCGCAGTTCATTATGACGTAATAATGCCTTCACTCCTACTCCGGCCAGTTGTAAATTACACCCGCTTTGTTTATACAACGAGTCCCTTGGAGACTTCCGGGATTAATGACACACGGTGACAAACCTCAATGCTTGACCAATCACAGTAGAGTTGGCGTGGTTATGGTAAACAATATCCAGAATAACAATCTGCCAAATAGTGTTGTTAATGAATTCTTCAAAAACATACATATCATTGTTCATAGGTTTATAATGTTCTCTGTTATAACTGGTCACACAATAAAGACACGAGTCCAGTCACGAGGTCAGGAATTCCAATGAGAGTCTAACTCTCACATACTTTATGTGACTCAGCTCAAAGCTTTCCATTCAAATTCTGTTAGGCTCTGAAAAATGAGGATGTTTTATTCAACCAAGCTGCTGATAGTGCAGGTTCGGATGTAAAGCGCTCCGAACACACTTCTTTTTCCCCCCCATTACATTTAGTCTCCCTTCACACCTAATTGGATTAATTACCATGTTGGCTTTGAAGTAACGGTAACGGAACACAAGAGTCTGCTCCAGGCGTGTTGAAATTATTTTGTTTAAGCTTTCTGCGGAGCAAGGCTGTGAGGTAAAGGGTGAGGTAACTGGCGAAAAAGGAGGATTAAATGAGACTTGAATGGCCAAATCACTATACTTCTTTTTTTTCTACAGCACTTAGGTCAGAAAGGACCTGTAAACGTTCATTCATTCGTCCGTCTGGAAATGTTCAAGGTTGCTCACGGGACAATGAAGATATTATATTGTGTTGCTGGTTACCATCTGGAGCAATCAATATTTTGAAGGGTTTGTACTTGTACTTCTTTCGGCCCACCTGGGAAAAATGGCATGTACAACTTACCCCTCAGTGAAGGTTTTCGGGGGGAGTGCAACTTCTTCAGGGCAAAGGAAAGGAGGGACAAGGGGACAAATGTCTTTGCGCTTGATGGAGTCTACTGACTCCTTTAAGAAACATCTTGAGACGTTTTTATTTGTTCAGGCTTTTCCTTGATTTTCTGGAACTCCTGTTGTGTTATCAGTTTTATCTTGATCTTTAAAGTATATACTTTATTAAATATTGTTTTGATTGTTTAAGCGCTTTGTGACCCTGGTCTGGAAAAGCGCTATACAAATAAAAATGACTTACTTACTTGCTTACAAAAGACCACCATGAAAATTCAAACATGTACAATTTAAATTAAATTTAAAACACATATATAAATACGTAGTAAGTACAGTAATTTTCAGAATTTCATCTAAGTAAAGGGCAACTAATGTGAAAACCCAACTCTCCTGACTCACTCACATGTTTCAAATGTTGAAGTCTTCCTCTCCAAGATACAGTAAGTCCCTCATCATGGCCATGTTTTGAAGATCTTACTTTATAAAGTCCCCCCCCCCCGTCTGAATTCTTGGCGAATGAAAGGTTACAAGAGTTAAGTCCATTATGATGTAATAATGGCTTCGCCGCTCCTCCAGCCAGCTGTAATCATGCCAAGCTTTGTTTATACAACAAGTCCTTCAGGGGTGGAGACTTCTGGGATTAATGACACACAGTGACAAAGCTCAATGCTTGACCAATCACAGCAGAGTTGGCGTGGTTATGGTAAGTCCTTCAGAGGTGGAGACTACTGGGACTGATGACATTAAGTGAAAAACCTCAACATTTTTGAGATTTAATCTCTAGAAAAACAAAAAGTGTTCAGTGGGCGGGGCTTAAAATAATTTTCTAATGTAAATATTTAAATGAAAAGAGAGTTTTCTACAAACACTCACATACTGATGAGTACAATAGAGGTTCAAGATCTATTTAAGAAACACTTAAATCAACACTTGTTGCTCTTTAAATATAATCAAAAGATAAAACCACTTTCATGTTTCTTTGGATCATCAACCTTAGAGCTCTGCAGATAGAGTTTTTAAGTGAACATCTTTGAAAGTGTATTTGAAGACTTTTTCTTTGTTCTGCCTGTTTAGTTTAGAGCTAAACTATGCTCGTGTGTCAGCGTGTCCGAGGGGCTTTGGCAGGCAAGTTCCGGTGCGGTGAGAGAGTGCGTACCTATGTGCCTCCAGTCGGCTTTGAGTTCTATTAATAGACGGCGGTGATGATGCTTCTACCAACTGGATATTGTTGCTGCCTGATTTCTGCTCTCAAGACCACTCGGATAAATCATGAAATGTTCTGTTGTTGTGTCCTCTTAAGTCGCCACCCTCAAGAGAACCTCATCAGGACCACGTGAAATAAAAAACGGGTTTCTACAATATATTTAAAGGGCAACTCATGTCTTGATTTAAGTGTATTTTTACTTGATCTTGAACCTCTATTGTACTCATCAGTATGTGTTTGTTTGTGCAAAACTCTCTTGACATTGAAACGTTTACATTGGAAAATGTGCTTAAGCCCTGCTAACGGAAAATTCTCTCTTTTTCTGGACATGAGATCTTGTTTACCATAACCACAACCACTCTGCTGTGATTGGTCAAACATTGATGTTTGTCAATGTGTGTCATCAATCCCGAAAGTCTCCACCTCCAATGTATCGTTGTATAAACAAAGTGGGACGTAATTTCAGAGACTATTAGACTATTATTACATCATAATGGACTCCGCCCGCGTAACCTCTCATTTGCTGAGACTTTAGACAGGAGAAAACTTACTGCATCTTGGAGAGAAAGACTTTAACATTTGAAACATGTGAGTAAATCCATAAAAGTTTACATTTTGAATCGTCTGAAACACATAAAAATTAAATTGTGGTACTTACACAGATAGAAAGAAATACATTGAAATCGAAAAGCGCTCTGATCAGCACATGAAACATCATTGGACTTTCAACCAACTAACTAACTAACTAATCTATTTACTGAATCTATATTTATTTAACCACAAATGCATTAAATTGAGACCGGCCCTGTCCAAACATGTCCAAAGTCCCTCCACAAATGTCCCCACCCACATCATCTATGTGTCTTATATTGATTTGCAACATTTAATTGTAATAGTAATCCAACATAGACTCAACATTTAATGCTGAACGCTGACCTAAATGAACCAAACTGAATAATAATTAAACATTGAAACGATGTAGGTTGAGTAGTATCTGTGTCGTATTGCTGACAAGTTCGAAAAAAATGTAAAAAAAGATTAAATAAACCTATTGTTTCTTATTATTATCATATCTCAAATGTCTTGTTTTTATATTTGTATTGTAACGTTTCCTTCTTTTTACATTTAATTCCTCAGGAGTTCCAGCGAAACATGGTCTAATTGTTGAATGACAACCCCTTAAGAATTAGCTTGTAAAAGAAAAAGATTATTATCGAAATAAATGAAAAATGTTATCACCTGTTGAATGTTCAGGACTGTAGAAAAAAAAGATTGGCTTTTGGGACGTCAATCCAACGGATCCTGCTCTCTTATATGTTACAGCAGAAAGATAAAGCTTCAAAGTCAACAACAGAAAAACACACAACAGTCAGTCATGTGACCTCACAGCCCACACAACAACTTTACTTCTCCACAGGTGAGTCGAGGTCTACAGATTTTCCTGCATGAACGTGGCCGGACGGTCCCTGCTGGAGAGAGAGAGAGAAAGAAAAACAACAACAATGCAGAAAGTAGGACATACATCCCCTCACTCCGGCCATAACACTCTGATTTTTAAAGTAACCCTTGAGCAAGACGACAAACACTCTCCAGTGCAGCTTGAATTTCACTGCTGCCCAGACTCGTCTCTCGACGATTGTAACATCTGCCTTTCTTTTCCTTGACTGATGTTGTGTTTAGTTTGCTGTTTTGTTGTGCGTCTGTTATTGTCTTTCATGTCAGGGGCGGCGAGGAACTACTGGAAGCTCTGGCAAAGATCCGCGCTGAGATTTCCTCAAACTTTTTTTTTTTTCTTTTTCTCTCCGATGACTCCTTTATTTATGGCGACAAATTAATTATGCTTGTGAGATAAATCTGACTCCCTCACTCCCTCACCGCTCTCTCCCATTCTATTCCCGATATCATGTCTGCCTCTCTCTCCATCACTCTCTCTCTCTCTCTTCCCTCTTTCTCTTGACTCTTCCCCTCTGTTGACTCCCATGGCCCCTGCCTCGCAGTCCATCCCTCGATTCCCATCCTCTCTTTTTCTATCTGTTCCCTCTCTCCATGTACAATCCCTCAAGTCACCCATCCCCCAACTCTCTTCAATTTTCTGTCTCATTCAGTCACTAAGTTTCTCTACATGTCTTCCCGATTCTCTCCCCTGAATTTCTCGCCTCTTTCTGCCTGGCATCCCCTCCCCCCTTTATCTTCTCCCTCATGGCTTTCCATCTCACCCATCGCTCCATTTTTCTCCTCCCCTTCTGATCCCTCTTTCATTCGTTCACCCTCACCCTTATATTTGATTTCTCCCTTATTTGTGACCCCCTCGTTTTTGTGTTCCTTCCATCAATGTTGTCACTCCATATTACCCCCCCAAACCTATTTCTTCCCCCTCTCTTTTTCTCAGCCTCCTCATCTCTCAGACCCCCTTTTTTTTTGACTCCCTCTCACCCTTCCTTTGGCAACGCTCTGCTCTCTCCCTCTGCCTGTCGTGTGCCTTTTCTCTCTTTCTCTCTTTCTCTCTATCTCTCTCTCCTCCATCTCTCCCCTTCCATGTCCTCTCTCAGTTGCGCAGAGAGTGGAACTCTGGCATTCTGACAGAAGGACCAACAACAGGGAGGGCAACAATCTGCATATTGTTCATATCTTTTTTTTTCTTCTTCTTCTCGTGCATCACACAAACCGTCATGATGGACAATTAAAGTAAAAAAAAAAAATCCAAACAAGTCAATATTTTTTAAAAGAAGGACTACGGACGAGGAAGGAAAAAAAAAACTTGTGGAAGGGAAGAAGGAAAGCAGGAGATATTAAAGGAAGACAGAAAAAATGCAACATGAGTAACGACAGTACTGGAACTGCTGGACTTCAGCCCCTCTGGAACTTCACCGGTGAGTGTGAATCACTTCTCTAACCTTTTTACCAACCACTTCAAACACACTTATATCAGAACATCAGTACCTTTAATTGATGGATCATTTCACTTCATCTTTATCACTTATATTATAAAATGTTATTGTGTTTAACACGTGTTAATAATTGCAAAAAGAAAAGGATAAAAGAGCACATGGAAAATTAAATGTATGGAAGCAGCAGAATTTAATATTTTATGAATATTTTTCAAAATGTCAATGATCTCATGTTTAATTATAAGTGTTAAATTAAAACTCATTAGGATTCCAGAGTCGATTTTAAACACATTTGTGAGCAAAGTAAGTTCAATTAAAATGATTCACGGCAAGAATAGATGATCTTCCATCAGCCTTTAAAACCTGTCCTCAAAAAAAAAACTCACCTGCAACCTTTCTCCAGCTTTCATCTCATCCTGTTTACATCTGTCCTCCTACAGGCAGCTTTCCCATCATGTGTGTGTGGGCAGATGCACGTGTGTCAGAGACGTTGACATGAAGTCGGAATGGAAGGTCTAAGTGTTAAGACTCTGACAGGTGCGAGGCTGTGTTTATTCTCACACCTCTTCCCAACACAGACGATGAATTGCTTTGGAGATATTTGGATTAAACAGTTGCGTGTATTCATTGAGATGTAAAACTGACAACAATTTTATACATTCAACAGTAATTAAAAATGTTATTTTTAATTAAAAAAAGGTCTTTGAAAATGAAATTGAACCTCCTGCTGACTGCAATTGTTTTTGGGGTATTGAACCCTCCTCCTTGATTGGCATTTGACTTAACCTTTTTTGCTCAAGTTTCCTGATTAAACATGTCGATAGGATGTATATTATTGTATTGAATTATTCATGGATAAAAAATGTCTCCATTCCCTTATATTGATATGACGTGTTCATCAGCGAAATGAATTTCCCTCGTGTCTCATCTCCAGAGCTATGAATCAGACATAAGCCATTTCCCACTTCTCCAGATCAATCACAGGTGTAGCTCCAAGCTGACAGTGACTCGTAAGAAGTGGGTTTGTTTATTTACTCTGTGGGAAGTTTGGATCTGTGCCCACTTTGTTCAACATCCTGAACGGTCCCAGGTACTATTGCAGAACAAACATATCGAACCAAACACTCTCCGTTTATTGTGGCACTGCAGCACAAGTGTAAGCAAAGTAGGCAGAGAGTTGCCGCTGAGCAACGGCTCCAGGCGCTTGGAACGTTTTAGAAAAAAATACACACTGTAAAACAATGTAGCCTTGTTTTGTAAGTGTGTGTCCACTCACTGCCTCTGTGTTGCACAAATAATAATAATAATATGTAACAGGTGTTCAATGTGTTGACAACTTTAAGCTTTCTACGAGTTGGTTGACTTGGTATTGTAAGTAATCATTTGGTGGAAAAACTACAAGGCCACTTGTTGAAACATTATATTTGTACCATGAAAAATGAAAAATGCTGGCCACATCAACCTTGCAGTAGAAAATATATAGTTTCAAGACTTTGATTTCCATCTGTACATCATGGACTGGTTCTCATCTGGGCTGTGAGCTGAGCCCCCCTGTGTTGACCCTGCTGACATATGATTGCTGGTCTAAACATGATTGCTGTAAAAAATGTGAGGTTTGCCGACGACACAGCAGTGGTGGGAGGCATCAGTTACAACTATACTTGTGAATAAAGGTAGGAAGTGTCTCATCTGTTGGTGTGGAGAAGATCACGCTCTCTGACCCTAGATCTGCTCAACCACTTCCTCCTGCATGTCTAAGTTGTTAAATAATAGCACATCCTAAGTTATGAATTAAAGTCAAGTAAAAACAAAATCAAGACTAATATAATGATGAAATTTGTAGACTACTTTTATTTATTTAGATGGAAAGTTGCAGGATCTTTATTTAAAATATATGTGGCTCTATCTAGCAAAATAAATAAAATCACTTGGAAAAAAAATCCTTATTTCTGTGAATGTAATCCGATAAACTGATCGTCAAGATCATCAAGATCTAATTTGCAGGGAATATCATTATTTGAATTACAAGATAAATAAATAAAGACTTAATTAGGTTTTAATTGTATCACGTCTTTGATGATTCAGTTTTAATCTTCATCAGTGATGCATTTCCTGATGAAGACACAGATGGATTCATTTTTTTGCTTGTGTATTATTAAAGTGTGTATTTCTCACATGAAACATTTAAAGCAGCATGTGTGATATGATACAAGGTGCTCTATTAGATTCCGGTCACGTGTCCATAAAATCAATGCACTCCAGACACATGCAGTTGGCTATTGTCGTGAATGAGAAAGAACCAAGGACTAACCAAGAGTCAGTGCGATAACTCTAGTGTTAGATTGCTAAAAGGAACAAGGTCAGACGACGGTTTGTGGTCTGCCGACCCCTTCTTTAAAAACATTGTGTTGATAATTGCCTCTAAGTTCCACCTGTTGTCGGCTCCATTTGAGCAACAGCAGATGAAATGGATTCACGATCATTGTTTCTTCCTAACTGGACAGTACATTTCTAATTTCCCAAAGGAATTTCCCGAATTGATCGATACAGTTCTATTTATTTAGATCCCAGAAGTGTGATTCCTTTCAAGCAACATTGTCATTTTTAAGTGGTCCCTTTGGTTTGTTGAGCAGTGGAAACATGGCTTGACAAACAGCAGGTGCAAGAATGTGTGTTTTCCTTAAAGTAGTTCTTTGTTGAGAGAATCTCAGCTTCTTGTGCTGTTGTTTTCTGCTCATGCCTTAGTATTAATCTTAGATTGAAGTCGATCCAACTCACTGTTTCATTTTCTCAACAACTCTGTTTTTCTTTAAAACATTGTCTCTTTTCTTTGCTACTTTTCGTCTAACAAGCCCTTGTTCTCCTGGAGCACTTTTGGTAGCGAGATGAAGGAGGAACCTCATCTGATTGAGGGAAGGTGGAAAATCATCTGCTTGGAGTGGGAACGTGACCTTGACAACAGAGGGCCGTCACGCCCTCCCTGGTGATTTCTTTTTATAACCCTTCATCCAGTTCTCTATTTGTAAATCATCAGGTCCCAGAGTAAAGACTGGGTGCTGTTCCGGCAGTAGCAGGAGACAACAACATGAACAACAATTCATTGTCAACAACTTACCTCGTGACTGCAACCATTAGATTGAAATGTTTATCAATAAATAGCAATGAGCTTCAGAGAAGGATGGTTATCGCCTTAAGGTCGGCATTTCTTCCCCTCTGACTGAAAGCCGTCAATCTTCACACCTTGTGTATATAATGTTGGTGAACCTGGTCAGCGGTGATACCACGGTGGATGGTGGATGTGAGCAAAACGGTCTCGGTTGGCCGAGAGATTAAGTTGGATCACACATCAGAGATATGCTTTATTGCAGCCAGCACACCCTCAAACCTTTTTTGGAATGAATTCCCGATTACTCTCCGGGTCTTTTGGCTGCTCAGACAACACTTCTCAGGTCAATGATTTCAAATTGCAGACAGACCCTTGACTTAGCCTCTCCAATGAGTGCTCCTGTGTCCTCTGGTCAATATTGTACATAAAAGCATCTGCAAGGCCTTTATTCTACACTAGGTTTTTTGTCTTAATAGCGCATGTGTTTTTTAGCATTCTCTGCAAGACTCCTTAAGAATGCCTTCTGGTCCGAAAGTCTTCTAACTAGGTCAACCTGATGTATGTTTTCTTGTAGTCCTCGCTGGCTCAGTTGGGCGCCCAGACTTTGCCTCCCTAATTTCCCGGCAAATGGATTCGATCTGCCTCTTATGCCCAATCATGGCTGAAGCGCCATCGCGGGTCAGGCCGATCAGCGTGTGGGAAACAAAGGTTTCATTTAGGCCAGTAAAGCTTTCGAAAAACCAGTATATTGTGCACAATTCCCTCTGCGACAAGATCAAAGAATACATTTTCGGGCGATTCTATCTCCAGCAACTGGAGACTCGTATGCACAATGAATTCACTGCTTTTGTTGAAGCCTGTTGATTCATCTAGAATAAGCCCGACTCTCCAGACCATAATCTTCTTCATCAATTTTCATTTCCAGTGAGCTGTGTTTAGGGGTGTGGGATCACGCCACATCGTTCTTGGCTTGCTTGATCATTCTTTTCAATGTCAACGAGTTGATGGTAGGTGTTCCATTTCTTCATCTGAATCTGGAACTGGACCCTCTCAACAAGAACTTTTGTTGGACAGGAGTCCTTCTCAGTTTATGAGGCGACCTTTAGACTCAGAATGTCTGCATCATCATCTGCATATAGCAAAAGCTTAGACCCTTTTTTGCCCTTATTCTTTTGAGGAGAAAATGTTTCCTACATCCCAGATGTTTCTGGTGGTTTTAAAGTCAAATTTTCTGATCTGGAATGTACTTCGCGAGGATTATCTATTATATATCCCAACGTCTTCTCATATCTTAAAATGCTTATTGTAGTTTTTTAACATCACTTCCAGATGTAGACAGTGATACTACTTTTTTGGCTGATTTCACAACTGATCCCTGCCTCGTTTCTTCAAGCCAGGACTAGTAGCACTTCTTGGCTTCCAACTGATCAACAGTGTAAATTTATACAGTATGAATATCCCCAGCAGGAATTTTGCCCAATCCTTCCTCTGGTCTCAGTCCCCGAGTCTTCCTCATCTCCCTGCCGTAACATTTCCCACACAGCCCAATACTTGCAACGCTAACTGCTGCTGTGCTGCTTCTCCCATCCCAGTTTTCCAGGGAAACAACCCTGGACCGCTTTAATTCAGACTCAGCTTGAAATATTGGCTTAAAAGACTCTTTGAATCATATTTCCTTTTAACCATTTTCTATGGTCTACCCAGCTTACACGGAGAAGCATACATTCTGCCTGCAACTATGCAAATTCTCGCTGGCTTGATCTCACTTTGCACTCTCTTCCTCACTTACCAACCGCTTCGACATTCATTTTTGGCAATGGAAGATTTATAAATGATTTATACTTAAATTGTACACTCATTCAAATTGTGATACTTCAACATGTTATCGAAACACATAGAGTCTAGTGAGTCAAATGGAAGTACTGGTTGTAATCTTAGAGTTGCAGGTTCATTTTCTGTCAGATTTCAGACGAAAATAAGCCCCGCCTTCGTCAGATCCACACCCACAAACTTGTAATCTAAACATCTCTTCTCTCCAGTGCAATTTTCTTTGCTGCTGTTTGCTGTTATAAGTGATAAGAGAAGCGTTAGCAAAATCATGTGGGAAATAAAGCCTTTTGAAATTTGTAAAAAAAATGAGAGAACTTGTTGCAAACCAACTCTATCAGATCATCTTTATGGGCGCCAACTGCAGCAGTTTGATCGTAATAGAAAAAGGTAAAAAAAAGAAAGGAAAGTGTTTTCATGAATCCATTTACCTGGTTTGTCATTCTGCAGGGTTGAGTCTTAGTTTCCTGTGACAGCTTCATCTCTTATTTTTTAAATCAAGACATACTGTACATGACAGACATTTGTGTCACATGCAGCTACGCATTTGAAACAATTAAGTTGTCCATATGGGTCGTACCTCATGTTAGTAAGTAAGTAAGTAATAGTTATTTTTAAAGCGCCTTTCTTAGACCAGGGTCACAATGAGCTTGAACAATCAAAAGCAATACACAGTTAAAATAAATACACATTAAAAAACTCTAAAAGGCCAAGACAACATAAGACAAACAGGAAAAAGCCTGTACCAATAAAAACGTCTTAAGATGTCAGTAGACTCCATCAAACACAGAGGGAGAGGAAGATTATTCCAACACTTAGGAGCAGTGTTCAGGAATCATCAGTAGATTCTGATCCACAGACCTCAGAGCCCGAGCTTGGGTGTAAGGCTGGATCAGATCACAGATGTAAGGTGGAGCCTGACCATGAATAGATCTGAAAGTACGACATTTTAAATGTCATCCTGAAAGAAACTGGCAGCCAATGCAGAGTTTTAAGGATCGGGGAAATGCGAGTTCTTCTACTAGAGCTGCTAAGAATTCTTGCTGCCGAGTTTTGGATCAGTCTCCATTTCTGACCTCCTGAGCTTAAGATGGAAGCTCAAAGAACCATATTTGGGGGTCTGCACAAGCCCAGGTTGACATTTTCAAACCCCCCGCTTCCTGAGCCACATAAGTACTCTTCATTTGGAGTGAACACCGGTACTCCTGACAGTTTGCTGTGGGTTGGTGATGTTCTCAGGGGTACTTGGATAAAGGTGTCTCTCATAACTCTCCACCAGCTTTGTGTCTTCAGATGTCTTCTTCTTCCGGTCCATTCCCATTTCTTATCCTTCCATCGGTGGAGGAATGATCATGCTTATCTTCAGGTAAATTATTCCACAATTCAAGAAATTCAAGCAGTCACAATCAAACGGTCTTTTCACCAACACAGCAATTTTGCAATTTAGTGGAGAAGATATAAATATGTGTATGGTACAATTTTTTACATTCATGGAAACCTCCAGGTATCCATCGGTCTGCGTCTCTGAGGGAGATAAGCCATTTTTTCTACAGCTTTATTGGTGTCTTTTACTCTAAACTGAATTGTGCTGGTCTCAACCCAGGCTGTTATCAGTGTGTGCAGTGTTGTGTTGTGTGTTTGTGCATGTGGTGTTTGTCCCTCATGCAAGCATCTACTCTAACAAAGTGGAGTTGATTATGTTGGTTACGGTGATTACATATTTAATAAGAGCATTTGCTTTGATTACAAGTGAGTATAAGAGTTTGGCTCCAACAAGCTGTTTCGGCTGATCAAGAAGAGACACGTTAATGTGTTTCCAGACTCTTCCTGAAGAGAATGTGAGAGAACAGTGAGTGAAAGTGGGAAAACAGTTTGACCAAACAACATCCCAGTTGAGGCGTTGAATTGTTTTGGGTGAGAGAGCAGTGAACTTTCTGAAAAATGTGTTCAATCTGATCTCACGTGGAGGCAAGACCAGAGGAAGGAGACTGTTGGATTCAACAAGAGGATGTTCGGATCTATAGCATCTCTGTAGGTCCTCCTGACACAAATGTAGAAGATAAAAATGGATTTCATTTCAGGAAACTTAACAGGATACAAATAACTTATGACTTTCATTTAGGTAGGAAAATGAACAAATTCAAACTCAATTCCCTCATAATTTACATTAGAGTTTGGATTATCAATTTATTCTTTGTCATCATCTCTTGTTTCTCTCCCTCTTTCCACATCTTTGATGGATAATCTAGCCTAAGGTGATCCATTGTCTTTGTTAACAATTGTAACATTCGCTTTTTAAATCACATTTATGGGGCTTAGCGTAATCGCTAGTTATTTCCAGGTTGGGAGGGAGCCAGCTTTTGACCTTTCTGTGATGAGTTTCTATGTTCTCCCCGTGTTGCATGGGTTTACTCCTGGCACTCCGGTTTCCTCTCACAGTCCCAAAACATAGAGGTTGATTGGGAAAATGTCCACATGTATGAGTGTGAATGGTTGTCTGTCTTTGTGTGCCCTGCGACGGACTCGCGTCCTGTCCAGGGTGTCCCCCAACTCTCGCCCGAAGAGCAGCCAGCATAGAAAATGAATGAATATAACATTTATTTCTCTTAATATTTTTCTAAGCTCCATAGTTGTTTGTGCATCAGAGGGGTGGATCAGCTGGTGTTTTCATGGAGTTTTTAATCTTTTTTTCGATATCCTCTGTTACGCTTAACTTGACTTCCTAGTTTTGGACTGTTTATCCAACAATATTTCTCAAACTACTGCTGTGTTAAGTCTTTTGTTTACTTTGTTAAGCAGAAGCAGATGGCTTTTAATTGAACATCTTGTCTGGTGCTTTTTGATTTGTCACTATCTGCCCCCAAGAGGTTACGTGACTGTTTGTGCACGTCTGTAAACAAAATAACTAAAACAATCGTATAAACAGATTTAAATGGAACTTTTTAGACATATTAGATAAATTGGATTTAAAAAACATTTTGAAATCTGTCACTCTCTATGGTATGTTTCAGAACAGTACTAAAGAAAGCCAGTGGTATTTCAGGTGCAAAACAAGGTATAAAATAGGTGAAATATGTTGTGTTGTAAGGGTGAGGGGAACACAATAATGTTGGGCAGAGATCGCTTGAGAGCCTTTGTAGTATAAAATTCCTTACAGAGAGAAAAATAAAATCTTCACGGTTATTCCTTTCCAAAGAAGACTCGATGGACTGAACAACCATTGAAGTAGAAAAATGCCACGCAACAAAGCAATTATGATTCAGAACTGTGTACAGAAGGTTAGAAATCAACTAGTACAGAATAGACGTTGACGTCAAGTCCTTGAAGATGGATGTAAAAACAATGTATTTATTATGAATAATTAACTTTTTGTTTTTTATGTTAATTCTACCTGTTCTTAAGTGGGAAGGCTACACTTATAAACACAAGGCCATTGCATCCTTTTGCAAATGGCAGTTGGAAAAATATATATTATATTATTCATGAACATATTCATAAACCAACTGGAGATGCCCAGGAACACCTCCTAGGAACATGCGTCCCAGAGGGATCATAGTTAGATAGATAGATAGATAGATAGATAGATAGATAGATAGATAGATAGATAGATAGATAGATAGATAGATAGATAGATAGATAGATAGATAGATAGATAGATAGATAGATAGATAGATAGATAGATAGATAGATAGATAGATAGATAGATAGATAGATAGATAGATAGATAGATAGATAGATAGATAGATAGATAGATAGATAGAGAGAGATAGAGGGATAGATGGATGGATGGATGGATGGATGGATGGATGGATGGATGGATAGATTAAAAAAAAGACAAATTCATTATTCAAAAGTTGCCAACATAAAGTAAAAGTGCATGAGGGACAGTTTTGTTGTGGCACCTTATGGCAGAAGGAACAAAGGATGTCTTAAAACGTTCCGTTCCGCAGTGCATGGAGAGGAGCCTGTTTCTTCGGGTTATTCTTCTGTGCTGCCATAGCCTCATGCAAAGGGTGTCGGGGTTACTCAGAATCCCCCAAATAAGACCCTCCATCCTTTTCTCCAGCACTGCTCCCACATGTTTCCCCATCACACACACCATCACAGACAATTTCCTGATCAGCCTATCCAGCCGGTTACTGTCTCTCAAGGTCATGCCCCAACACACAACCCCAAAGAACACAGCACTAGCTACAACAGACTAATAGAAAAGGTGCAACAACTGACTGCTCACATCAAAAATTAAAATACAATAAAATAATATAATCAATATTTGATAGTTTATTTATCTATCTATCTATTTTTAACATTGGTATTCTAATGTTAGATTTTTGTCTTATTTGCTTAATTTAGTCTTGGTGCACAGTTATTGAATAGAGTATATAAAGACTAGATAATACTGTTTTTATTATTTGGCTGTATGTCAGTAGTGTTCCCATAGAGACATATCTCCCAAGATTAAAAGCGGCATAGGTGGTTAGACATGGAGCACAGTAGCAAATGTGAAATATATATATATTTTTTTAATGCAGTGGGATATGTCGGCATTGCGGCAGTACATACATGATTCAAGAACTGGGGATATGTTGCATACATGTTTGATCACAAACTCGCCGGTTGCTTAACAAGAATGTCAGGAGAGCAGCATCCAAGTGTAAAAAAAGGAAAACAGTCGTATAATTTATGGTGTTTTGCTGCTGGTTTTACCCTCAGCACAACAGTGGTAAGAGCGTTTTTGATGTTGAGTTTTCATATTTCTCTTACAGAATGTATTAAGTGAAGGAACAGTGTGCCAAGAGTGGAATCTAATGATCTTGTCGTGTCTCCATTGCTCATGCTTGTGTTGTAGTTTTGTATGTTATGTGCTGTAGAGGATGTTCAGAGTTTCTTTTTTTAGATTTTAATGATTTTATATGATACAAAATCAATCAATAAATATGATCATTTTTTTAAGCCGTTCTTTCATTTCCTTTTCTGAAAACACATCATCATTAGTTTAGGGTTACAAGGGAATCACAATACTGTTCATTTGTGTGTAAACGATATACAATATTAGTTTAAAAAAACAAATACTTCACTGTGTTTAAAAATGAACGAAACAAACCGAAAACATGTCAAGCCAAGACGATAACAATGAGAAATGGAGTCACTATCCAACACCCGGAGAAGAATCCACCTGGTCTCCATTAGACATCTAGCGGTTCATAATGTGGTCTGTACGGTTGGTAAACAGCCATGAACTAAATGAGGCACAACTTTAAATCCCTGTGAATTTCTCACACATATATTAGAGAAACAGACTCTGACCCAAATATGCAAACAAGGCGCTGCTGCTGTTCTGATTTATTTTAGGGAAACAGCACAGACATCGCACATTTGAAGCCTAATACAATAGACTGACAGGTCACTTATTCATTTTAATTTTCACTTATATTTTACATTCATTAGAAGACTCAATGTAGACATTTAAAATGTTAAATAAAAAAGAAATGGGAGTTAGCAAAGGAAATAAGAAAAATCCAAACAATTAAACTGAACTAAAAACATTAAGGATATTCTAATATATTTATCTTTTAGCAAGCATGTAATATAAATATTAAAGAAACAACATTTTGGAAAGTGAAGGGTGCAGACTTCAGCCCACGACACAGAATAAGTAGCTTAGTCATTCACCTAAGTCTTAAGTAGCGTTTATCCATATTAAAAGCACATGATCGTAAACTATTTATGTAGGTCAAGCAAGTCTTATGTCATGTAAGTCTGCTGTTTATTTGGGAGCATTTTATTGAGCAAATCGACTCTTAAGAGAAATCTTTGACCTTTTTTGAATGTATATAACAGAGGATAATAAGGGTTATAATTATTTAAGAATTCTTCAATACAAAATGTTGTGGTCTCTACTCCAAAAACAATTTACCTCACTGAAAATAAAATACACTACCAGTTATAAACCAACATTTTCAACATTTAGGTCATCATCAACATCTCAATTCCCGGAACAGAGTTTAACTCTCAGAATTCAAAATGTGTCCTGCATTTCTTCTTTTTCTGGCTAATGTTTATAATGAGTTTCTAAATGTCACATCTGTCACCAGACCTAAGTGAACCCTCGTGTGTGTTGTGACTGGAGGCAGAGAGACTATACACATAACAAGAGTATGTTTAACAGCTTAATAATAAAGAGTATATACAGTACAAACAAACATAAAGAGAAGTAAAAGAAATCATACAAAAAGGAGGGAAAAGATGTAACAAAATACAAGGGAGGAAAATCCGACGATTTGGAAGTAAGAAAACTGTCAATAAAGTGTAAAAAAAAAAAAGAAAAAAGGAAAGTTAAGTAAAATGAAGGATTAAAATCACACTGAAGGATAATACTAGCAAAGCTAAAGATCACCAGAAAGATAAATCAAATCATCGCAAGGAACAATAGGGGTATCAATTTAAAAAGCATACTTGCAAGGATGATCTGACACCACGGACTAGAACCAGCTTAAACATCAGCTGCACTGATTTTAGATTATTCCAGCTGGAAAGACAGAAAGGAAAGGAAACAAACAAAAAAAGTAGATAAAAAAATGGATCACGTGAATATCATAAGGTTGTTTTGATTTAAAATGTTTTTTTAAATACATCAATACATTTCAAAGTCATCTTGAATTTATTCCAACTGCTAATAATAATAATGAATGTGGTGACACTCAAATATCTCAACTTCTTCGTATCTATGAAAATACTGAGCTGGTCTTTGTGATAAAACATTCAGTTGTGCATTCATTGGAAGTAAAAATCACTCAAATCATGTTTAAACAAGCATGAAAAAAAGGGTTGAAATGTTGTTGAAGTTTCGATAACAATGAAATATTTTGCTTGACTCCTGCACAGGATCATCATTCTTTCAAAGTTATCTGAGAAAGGAACTTTATCTGAATGTCTGAAGTCTGATGTCTTGCCTGCTAGCAAGGTTTATACCCACGCACCAAAGACGGATGCCTGACCCTGACCAATGTTAGCAGGCAGGAACAAATCTCACATCTTGATTCAGGAGAAGACAGTCGTCCACTGGGATGTCATTATAAACACCTTGAAATGGTCAACACCAATATTTGAGCAGGTTGAAGACGTGTGGTATGAAAGTTGTACTAATATTGAATACATTTCATTAATTTCTTTACACACATTCTAAGTTATTTAAGTATGAAAAAAAACCCATAGGTTTTATTACTTTGCCTTTCAAATTCAATATTTTAACATATAATTATTATTTAGAATGTAAGATGCTAAGCCTGCTTAATTCCCCTAATATATTTGTATAGTTGAGTTGGGGAGTACTTTAAGTGCTGGTCTATATTTGAAATTTGTTTGCAATTAAGTCGTCGGATAATGAGACCAGACATAAGATCTCTGTTAGCATCCGGAGAATCATGTTCATTAGTCACAGTTTAGATTTAATGACCAGCCCTACAAAATTCAAATCTGTGTCTGAGCTCATGTTCTGTTTGTCAGGCGCATTCGCCACGGTTACCAGTGACTCTGATTGCGTCCGGCTAGCAGTGGCGGGCCGGTCTATTTGTAGGCCTCCAGTGGCCCACGTTTGAATGAATCCACCCCTCAATAACTACTTTAAGGTTCTTTATACACCAAATGTTTCTGACCATGTACTGTTATAAGTCAATAATACGTTTATCATCAAATGAACACAATCCTTCGGCTGCCTATGATTTCAATGGATAAGGGCCACCTCTGAAACGACTGAAAGCCTCGGGTAGCACATGACCGGCTGCTCAAATATGATTGGATGAAAGCTCTAACATGACTGTACAATCCTGGAAGCAGTGCGCAAATTGCGCAAGCAAGAGATAAGAAAAATGAAGAGAAGAGACTATGAGGAATAATTCAATACATTTTTTTAATTAAAAAAATTACATTTATTTTCTGATTATGTTTAGGCCAGCGGAGAAGGTCTTGCTGGCCCCGACGACCCGCCACTGCCAGCTAGGTGGGCAACTTCATCGATTGTTCCTGGAGACAAGTGAAGCCCTGGTGATGGTGTCACAATTCTCATAGCAATGTAGTATTTATATCCCTAAAATAAACATGTACTGTTTGTCCATTCAAGCTCTGATTTGATCCCAGATGTGTTATATATATATAGACGTGCTCAATCAAACTCTGTTATACAGAACACGTGTGAAACTCATGGTCTCAGGAGCCAAACCTAGCCAGTGAATGAGAGTAGAATAATGTCCCTATTGATATGGCGACCTACAAAGATGCCCATAATTAATATAAGATAAGGAACATAAACTATTAATGTCAGCTATTATACAGTGAATTCCGGCACAACGAAGTAAAGGATTTGCTTGATGAGTGTTTGATAGCTGAGGACAAACACAGAGATAAGTGTTAGTCAGAAAATGAGTTAGGAATTGTTCCAAAAGCCTTGTTTTTAGCAGAATACCCCAGACCGTCAGTGTTAATCTTGCAATGTGTTTAATGAGGTAACACCATGTTGCTGGAGCTCAAAAACAAACTAAAATATACAGTTTAATTTAATTATTTTCTAAACAAATTCTCATGTCGAGGCTTCAACACAAGATGGACGTTAAGGACGAGCAGTATGGAGGTATTCAGAGGTTTTTAAGTGTGTATTTTTGGACGAAATGAAGACCACAATAACTGAGCTCAAATCGCTACATCAGTGGCAAAAGTATTTTGGCCCCTCGTTTGATTGAGTGTGAAACCCCTCTTAAAGATTATCATCCCTATATTTAGTTTGATATGTTGAACTAAAGTTGTAAATTATGTATGATCAATGTTCAAATGTAGTCGTGCAAGTAAAATAAAAATCTGCAATTTTATCTCCGGCTCATCCGTCTCCATACAGTTTTAATACATGCTTGCGGTTTAAAAACAGATGGCAAAGATGATGTTTTATACTTTATTTTATTCATTGACTTCTGTTTATTCCCTTAACTAGGTCACAGAGAGCTGAAGCATATCTGATGTACTTGGGGAAAACGATAGGGGGGGAAACTGGGCAGGTTGCACACAAACAGACAAAATCAGACAATTCATGGGCTGGCAATTAACCTCTTTGTGTTTTGGTGAGTAACGGCGGTTTGTTGTCCTCATTTTGCTTTATTTGTGATTAAAAACTTTACCGCCAGCACACAGCAGCAGTTCAGTCACTGAGATATAAAGATCTCCCATCAATCTACCACCGCTTATCTGGATTGATTTTTATTCTCAATAGCATTACCATTGCAAGGCTGATTTCTGTGCAGTTCTGTGTGTGTCAGCGACTCAAGAATTTCAAGTCCATCACTGCCATCATTTGAAAAATCTCGTCTTTAAAGTCAGGCGGCTGTCAATCAATGTCTACTGCTCATAAGTTGAGGATTTAAGGGTGTTTGATGTTTCTAATTTTACAACAGTGCTCCACTAAGATCTCACATGATTAAAAAACTCCCTGGAACAGAGTCAGAATCTACTGGATTCATCTGACTTCTGTACATGTGTTTAACCTTCCATTTACGCAATACAGCCTCCTCATGCAATTGAAGGTGCTAATTTGCGTTACTTTTTCCTCTCTTGTGTTTAATTTCTTGGTGGAGGACTTCAACACAGCAGCACTTTACCACACCATCACCGGTCTGCAATTAGAGCCTAACCGTCCACGGTCGACATCCTAATTATACGACCAATTAAAGGCAACTTAGCAGTAAATGCAGTCTTGCCAAGTATCCAACTTGTGAGGAAAGTGCAGACACCGAAACAATTGACAGTTTTTATAATTAAGCGTTTTCGTTTTAACAGCATCAGCAACCACAAATGACTGAGTAATGAACAAAGTAATGTGTTTCTGTGAAGTCAATTAGGGATTTATTGCATCATTTTTGGTTTTTAAAAAGCCTGTTTGATGAGATGATTGATTTTTTTTTTTTTTTTTAAGTCTTTCATCCACTGCATTGGCAGAAACCGCTTGAGGCACAACTTAAGTTGAAAACCTTTCCATCTTGGTACATCTCTTGGGAAAACTCCACAGGTTCTCAATCCCTTTTTACACACATGGGCAACAAGTTTTTATTTTTATTTGATTACAGAATTGTCATACAGTTACAATCAAATGCATATTGGTTTATGATTCACTTAACAAAAGTGGTTAAGAAGGGACTTTTTTAAATATTAAAATTGTATATATAATTTTATATACTGTATATTTGTGAATTAACAAAATATAATTATATTTGTATTGTATTCTTATCTAAAGAGTTTATTCAACTTTCATTTCAATTTTTTGGGGGTGTGCTCTTGCATATTGTTTTTTTATTTTCCCCTGATGCTGCTATAACTAAAATATCCACTTGTGGGACTAATAAAGAAAAAATCGAATCTAATGAATATCTACTTACATTTTTAAAAAACAACAACACTGACTTGTCAAAGTCACAGTCCATATCATGACACAAATGCATTTAGATATTAGGACACCTAAGTTGACAGATTACAAAAACAAAGCCTACATATAAATCTTTATTCATTTTTATTATAGCTGGTTCATCCGGATCCTTCTAACTTCCATCCTTTTAACTGAAAATAATTGTTGTCCGATTAGACTCATTTGCCCTCCTCACAAATGTCAAACATCTGCTTATATCTGGCAATCTTCCGGAGTGACTATGTAATACATATGGTTCAACTTTCAAATAAAATTGGATGTATTTGAATTTTCATGGCGCGCTAGAACCCTCTATGCCCCTGAGTATGCTTATTTTGTTGAGTGTTTTTGAGTCTATAATACATTAAATCAGGCAGAAATATACACACAAACATAGACAGACAGATATATGATAATATATCAATGTATTTATAACCGCTATATGTAACAAACCTTTTTAAAGTGTTCATGTTATACATTCAGTTAACATCGCTTCATGCCCTTTCTACAATGCTTGAGCTGATACTTATACGATATCCAACGTTTTGTTTCCCAATTGCAGGCTCATCGTTCAACCAGTCAGGTGACCCTTCCTCCAACTCTACGTGCAACATCACCACAAATGACTCGACCTCGTGCTCTGTGGTGGAGGATGGCCTGGGGACAGGGAGCTCCTACAAAGCCCTGGAGATGTTTTTCATTGCCTTGGTCACCGGATCTCTCAGCTTCGTAACCGTTACCGGAAATATTTTGGTCATGCTGTCCATCAAAGTCAACCGCCATTTACAAACTGTCAATAACTACTTCCTGTTCTCTTTAGCGTGTGCCGACTTGATTATCGGTGCGTTCAGCATGAATCTCTACACTGTTTACATCATCGTGGGCTACTGGCCGCTTGGACCAGTGGTCTGTGATCTCTGGCTTGCGTTAGATTACGTCGTATCCAACGCTTCTGTGATGAATTTACTGATAATCAGTTTTGATCGGTACTTCTGTGTCACCAAACCACTCACGTATCCAGCGAGAAGGACGACTAAGATGGCAGGTTTGATGATAGCGGCCGCCTGGATTCTATCATTTATCCTTTGGGCTCCTGCTATCTTGTTCTGGCAGTTCATCGTTGGACAAAGGACAGTGCCCCATCGAGAATGTTACATTCAGGTACCTTCCTTTGATTCATTATTTATCTTAATCTGTTTAACGTGTTTGAGTCAAATAGACCATGAGACACATCTTAAGAAGACTATATTAATGTCAAATAATTGTGTTTATTATTGTAATGTTCACCAAAAAGGCATCTTTTCAAGAGTGACTGTGTTGCTTTGTGGTCAAAAGTAGAATCAATAAGTTCTTTCAGACACAGGGTCAAGCCGAGCCAGGCTTAATAAACCTAACAAATGCTCGCAAGTGTTACCTGCCTCCATCCGTCGCAGCCTTTTCACCTCCTGAATTGACAATTCCAGAAATTCCATTCCATTCCATGATGTTCTTTGAATAATATGTTTTTTTCAATTATTGTCTTAAACATTTTAATACTTTAATTCAAAGTATTAAATAATAAAAAATTTAGATTCAATATATTTGAATATTTTGTATTTTAAATTAAACATAAAATATTGGTTGTACTCTTCCCTGGATCACACTCTTACTGTTGTTGAAAAGGATCCCAATGAACTTCAGAGCCTTGTTATTGGGTGACATAAGTATAATAGGGTATTTTTTATAAACAGAAATATCAAGAACATTTTGCCATTGGAGGGAAACATGGAAACCAACTTGGAGGCAGGCCTCAACTTAAAAAAACATTTAAGGTTACATTAGCAATCTAACCATGAGGACCTTTTCCACTTTGGAATTGCCCAGGGGGAAAGGAAACAAATCAGGGTGACTTAATCCAGTAGGTAAGGTAAGGTAAGGTAAAACTTTATTGAGGGTTATGGGTTGGGTCCTAATTTTTGTCCACAGCTCGTAACTACAGTTTACATCTTTTGGGAGGTGTTCTGAACATGCCCACTGGGGGGAGATCTTATAGTAGACCTAGGACATGTTGAATGAAAGGGAAGGGGTGAGACGGAAGGCCAGATAGCCCTTGAAAACAAGTGAGATCAGAGGGAAACTTGAAACTGGGGGGTATGATAGATTTACCAAGAATCATTCCGAATTTGCGACCATTGTGAATCAACTGAGAGTAAATATGCTTACGACAGCTTTGATTATTTCACATTAAAACATTGGCTTTTTGTCCACAGTCCTTGATACACTCTATGAATATTCTATCCGACAATTGATGGTTTAGCAAGGGATAGCACTGTCCCAATTCTTAGTCCGATATTTCTATCCCTAGCCCTTTACACTCCGTTTTAAGGGGTAGACAAAGGGGAATGGGCTAAGGTGTGGAATTGGTGTGTTTGAAGAAGAGTTGGAAGAGGTATCTAGTTAATAAGTGTATATTTGAAACAACTGTGACAGACTGCCTAGACTAAAATGGTTCCATGCCATGAGAAAAATGCTAATTATTAATCTCAATTTGTGATGCTGTGGTAGCATCTGGATAGGTAACATGGCCCAGAATAATACCTGGTTTGAGAAAATTCACTCCTTGTCTGTTGGATTGTCAAGGAAATGCAATATAATAGTCCAAGGATGAAGCAAAATATCTCAGAACAAGATAAGCTTTATTTTGTCCTTCTTATTTTGAAGGTGAGCTGCCGACATGAAGATTTTGCGGCTTATATTCGTTTTAGTTTTTAGTTTTTTTTTACATAAAAGTATGTTTTGTTTGTGATTTCTTTATTATTTTCAAATGAAAACAAACTTCTTATAAAGGTTATGATGGCGGCTGTTTTTGCCACTGAACAAATAACAGTCATACATATGTGAGGCACCATTTTCTTTTAGTTATAGGCCGAATTCTTACACAAAATTCAACATAACAAATAAAACAAGAACATGACCAAACATAAACCTTGTTTTG
Source organism: Callionymus lyra (assembly GCF_982586985.1). Classification (NCBI taxonomy): domain Eukaryota; kingdom Metazoa; phylum Chordata; class Actinopteri; order Syngnathiformes; family Callionymidae; genus Callionymus; species Callionymus lyra. The sequence continues at coordinate 21,886,657 of NC_141822.1, read as the reverse complement.
TTCTGTTGTGCTGCAATCCCAGGGCCAGTAAATGTCCATGACAGTAATTGAGGTTTAATCCAACCAACGAGAACTGATTGAGGGGTTTGATAGGCCTTAGGCTCTGTTGTGTTAACTGAGGTGTCACATGATCACAATCGCAGCACATGATTGGGTAAATGTAAGTAGTACTGTCATGTTTACTTAGTAAAGTGGTAGAAAATGTATTAACATAACTGGGGGGAGAGGCACTAACCTTTAAATTCAAAGTTGGAAATTCAACAATTAGCACAACTAATGACACAACCAAGCTCCTCCCTGCCTATCTGACTCCTTCCATATTTCCACTCATGTTTGTTTCTTATTCTTTTTTCATCTACCTGATGCCCCCTATAACTGAACTCTGTGCCACGTGACATGAAAACAAAATGCTTGTCACTGCAAATCTGACGCAAGAATACTTCCTTTGTTGTGCCTTTGTCGTGTTGTTTCATTCATTGTTTTACTGTGCACGTGGTTTTTACCCGTTTGTTGTTTAATGTAAAGTGTAATTGACTTCATTCAGAGGTGCTTATGAATAAAATATCTTATTATTGTTGTTGTCATTGTCCTCATCGTCGTTGTCGTGATTATGTGTGACAGCCCCAGGTGAACCTGTTAGGTTATGAAGTGTTGCTCGGCATGCTGGGACTTCACTGACCCTCCAGACAAAATTGTATTATTGCAATATGTGCCTGCCATGCTCAGGAGTCTGTCGTATGATGATTTAACCTTTTCATGCCATTTAAAAGTTGTTTTCTCCTACAAATGTTTTTTTTTCCCTCAAAGCTTCAGGTTATTACTGTTCACTTTACTTTACAACACATTTCAAAACTCACCAGTCAATGTTATCTATACTGTTCTGAATAAATGTACAGAAAAAGCTACAATCATTAAAATCAGATTCTTGTGTACAACAATGTCTTTAAAAAAAAACGTTTTATAGTAATAAAAACACCAAATTTAACAAGAAAGAGTTGAAGTCCCATAGGATTTTCTTCCACATTTAGATATCTCGTAGAAGAGAATACGAGAGAAAACAATCTATAAAGGACAAAATATCTCAATGGAACAAATAGAAAAGCAAATTAATTCAACTGAAACTAGTGTAAAATCAGCTCTTTTGTTTACGTATTAATTATCTTCTACTCATTCCCTACTTAAGTATGATTTTTTTCAAACATTGGCCAACTCATCTGGGAAAACTGTGTTTCGGGTTTTCCTACAAAGAGACATTTCGGACTGATGGATCTTTTTTGGGGTCTGTCCTTTAGGTGATGAAACAAAAGCGTCACAATGAATGCATGTGACGTTGCCGATGGTGTGATTGTTGTTGGGTGCCTGCGAAGTAAAGTTATATTTGGAAGAGAGGAGGGGGGATAACACATGAGTCTCTTTGATCCCAAAGCCAATATATTTTGATTTGGGATTTTTTCTTTCCACTGTTGAAGTGAATCAATCAAACTTGTACCTTTTATTAAAGTTAATTTTCAATTCCCTCAAAAGGGAAATTATATTTCCCTTATGCCTCTTTTGGGGCCTTGAAAATATGACTTCTAATTACACTGTGAATATATGATATATTCAGAAAAATTGAGAGTTTTCTTCTTTTTTTTCTCTCTTCCTCCCCAAACCCACAGTTCCTGTCAAACCCCGCAGTGACCTTTGGGACAGCCATCGCAGCTTTCTATCTCCCTGTGGTAATAATGACGGTCCTGTACATCCACATCTCCTTGGCATCCCGCAGCAGGGTGTCCAAACACAAACCAGAGAAGAAAGAAAAGAAGGGAATAATGTGCGTATTTCAAGAAAACAGAATACTTCATTCCCCAGCACACATGTGTCAAACTCAAGATGGATGGGACAAAGATATTTAAAATATATTCAGCCTCCAGGAATAAAATGTAATGTCGCAATCATACTTCATGTTAGATTTACAATCTGTTTAGATCATGACAGCAAATTTGGCCCCTTGTCTTATTGAGTTTGACACCTCAACATTGTCACATTGTTACATTTCATGTAATGATAGATTTATATGTACTCATGATTATGTCATTGTGAAGGAGAAGTTATCAAATATGGCTTTCATTTCAAGAAAACGTTCACAAAGAGAACAATTATTGATCTTGAATCTTGGATTCTTTTTGAAGCTCTCAACACGATCCACATGATATTGAGTTAAATGTTTTTTTTAATTAGCGTTTGGTAGAGGAGAAGAAAAAGAAGAGGCGGAATATATATTTGATGGAAGGAGAGTGATTGGTACAGCATAGGGATCCAACTGGTACGATGAGGAGAACGTTTTGGTAATGGAAGGTATTGTATGTGCAGGAAAGTGGAAAGAAATCAAGTACAGGAACATCGGAAATAGATGGACTACAATGTTGAAGATAGAAAGAGACGGGTAGAAGACATAATAGGTACAGTGGTGTAGAAGTGAAGAGTGAGAAGCTCATTAGTCTGAAGAAAGACTAGAAATGTCAAGATGACACAGGCAGAGCCAACGGATGCAGGAAGACAGGAAGACAACGAATGTCAATGATGAAATGACGAGATTGAGGCATGTGTTCGGAAATCAGTTAAATTTAACCGAGGAGTGGAAAAGTAGAGCAAGAATGCAGAGCACAAATAAAGAGACTCGGTGGTGGAATGAAGGATTGGGAAAAAAAAGTGAGATACATGGGAAAGAAGGGGCAGAGACAAAGATAGTTGTTAATAAGACAAGCAGTCAGTTGCACGAGAAACTTGATCGCAAAGAAGAAGAGAGAGATGTTTTCAATAGAGACAAAGAGAGAGAAGGGGAGGATGTGCCACTGCTTTGGTCGTGTAAGACCAGAATTTGTGTTTTAAAGTAAGGCAGTCGGTCCCAAGAAGAGAAATGAGTAGGACGTTAACGTTAAGTTGTTTAACGATTTGTAGCTGATAGTCACACTGAAACTTATGATTCTAAATGTCCTTCTTTATTCATTTCTCTTCTTGGGACCAACTGCCTTACCTGAAAACAAAAAATATGGTTTTAATATCCAAGATACTACTGTAATGAAAAAAAATATTTAAGATGTTTTTTTTTCGCTTCCAGACCTCCGGGTTTACTCAAAAGCCACCTGCTAAAGCAGAACAACAACAACGAGACCAGCCCTCAGCCGAGCCCCCGCTGCTCCCAGAAAGTGGACTCTGCCAGCGTTGAACAGGAGGAACAGAGAAACGGCAGAGTAGAAGAACCCAAACCAGACCAGCCTCATCCCACAGCTCAGCCCAGCCCTGGCCCCACACAGGTATTCTGGCGGTCAACATCGTCAAGACATTTTTTTTATGCTCTCTCTCTGTTTATCTAGGAGGAGAAAGAGAGCTCCAACGACTCATCAACAGCCTTTATTCCCCCGACAGAACCAACAGCCAATAAAGAGGTGATACCTGATGGTTTCCAGACGATTTTCATATTTCTCAAACATAAATACAAGATACATTGACTTGATGTTTGAAAAATAGAAGATGCTTTTGAAACAAGTGATTATTTTCATAATGTGTTGACAGTTTAGGACTGAAAGGACTAAAAGTACCAAAAAAAGCAACTAATAGTGATCATGGGTAATTTAAAGACACCATCTATAGTAAAAGACAATATATTAGTAGCTTCAGTAGCTCAGACAACGTTGACCATAATTGATGTGTTAATGAAGCTTCATGAAACACTGTCCTCCAAAGGTCACACTATTTTTAATCGAGAGGACCGCCTACTCAGCTTTGAAAAACATGACACTATTTCAACCCACAAGTATCCTCATCTCCTCCTATTCAGTCCATCATGAATCACACCACCCATGGTCGGTGCTTTCAGGTCATTTGCAGGTATAAACTCAGCATGACTCACCTCCCCTTCCTCATTGTTATGTTCGTCATAAAAAGTCAAATTATCTTATTTTTCTATGGGAGCTGTAACATTTGGGGATAATAGAGAGCAACAGGTAGTAATAAACCCGACATGTGTAAAAGTGTTTTAGTCATTTAAGCTATTATAGACACTGTTATCTGAGTAGATGACTAGTCCTCCAGAATCCAACATAAACTGTAGGCGCAGTGCAACCCTGGACTAACAACTGTTAATAATTGTTGTCTATCATGACATGAGGGTAACTTTATCAGCCTGTATAGCAGTAATATGTAACATAACATGTTGATTTAGAGGATGAATAATTGATTAAAAAACTATTGAACGTTTATTTTTGATGATCTAAGTCTACACAATTATTTTAATAGAGTATGTTAAATTTAAGTTGAAAATCATAACTACATTCAGTGAAGCCTAAAAGTTTCAAAGCGAGGCAAAGGGACTTTTGGGCAGAAATTAAACTGAAGATTTGCGTCGGAACATTCGCATCATGCGATCGTAACACCTGACCCGACAATGGGAGCGCACAACCCTCAGGAGAGGAATCATCTGTTTTTCTACGACCCACACATTGATCCCAACTCCTTTCGGGTTGATCTCTGTCTCTACACCTGCTCCTCTCAATGTTTATCTGAACCGATGAAGCTTCATGCATGAGAACGTCTTCCCAAAACACATTCCAACCATGTCTGGCATTCTAACCTAAGGGAGGTGTTTGTGTCCTGATAAAGAAGATCAATCAGTCTTATCTCGTGTTGATGTTGTTTTCAGGCTACGACTAACACGATTGCGACGACCACGTCGAGCGATCCCTGCGTGTCCAAAGTCAACCCGAGCTCCAGGTGGTCCAAGATCAAGATCGTGACCAAGCAGGCAGGTGACGAATGCATCACGGCTCTTGAGATCGTGCCGCAAGTAGATGGAACGGAGAGGAGATCCATTCCCATCAGCAGACCTCGCACCGTGGCGAGGAAGTTTGCGAGTATCGCACGCAGCCAAGTGAAGAGGAAACGGCAAATGGCGGCGAGAGAAAAGAAAGTAAGTCTCAGAATGTCTTACAACTTTGTATTTTTCCAGATTACTGCTTAGTTTAGCAGACAGACAAAACAATCTGGGTTATAGCTACTCCTGTCTGCTGTTATAAAGAACAAAGTAGGTCAGAAATAGACTAAAGGTAGAGAAAGTGTCTGATGATTACTTTCCCTCAAGATGGCAGACGAAATATACTCTGGGAGAGTTTGGTGTTTTGCAGACAGAGTTGTGTGTTTTGCAGACATAACACTGATCATTTTTTTAAATAGTGTCGTCTTACCAACTAAACTTAACTAAACCAACATTATTGACCGATATATAATTTAACCTTTTATGTTACAGAGATGTGACACAAACAACACAAATAACTCAGAGGAAATATAATTAGGCACTGAAAATATCTGAGGAAACACAAACAGACCACCCCATACTCTTGGGATGTCATGTGCACATTTCCATTTCTGTGTTGGGGTGGCATGTTTATGTGTTTGGTCTTCATATGTACATTTCTGTTAATGTGTTGGGGTGGCATGTTTATGTGTTGGGGTGTCATATGTACATTTCTGTTACTGTGTTGGGGTGGCGTGTTTATGTGTTGGGGTGTCATATGTACATTTCTGTTACTGTGTTGGGGTGTCATATGTACATTTCTGTTACTGTGTTGGGGTGGCATGTTTATGTGTTGGGGTGTCATATGTACATTTCTGTTACTGTGTTGGGGTGGCATGTTTATGTGTTGGGTAGGCGTATGCTAATTTCTGTTTATATGTTTGGGTGGCTTTTGTATATGTCTGTGTCATGTGTAAAATTCCATTTCTGTGTTGGGGTGAGATATGTACATTTTTGTTTCTGTGTTGGTTTGGCTTGTATATGTTTCTGTGTTGGGGTGTCATGTGTAAATTTCTGTTTATGTGTTGGTTTGGCTTGTATATGTTTCTGTGTTGGGGTGTCATGTGTACATTTCTGTTTCTGTGTTGGGTTGGCTTGTATATGTTTCTGGTTTGAGGTTGCAAGTTTATGTGTCGGGGTGGGATGTGTACATGTATGTTTCTGTGATGGCGTGTCTTGTGTATGTTTCTGTGTTGGGGTGTCTGTGTTTTATCTGATAGATATGATCTTGATACCAATTCATACCACATGACGGTCAGATGTGTCCTGGATCATCACAGGTGTCACACAGTTGAACAAAACACTAAATGAATGAAAGTGTTAATCTTCACTTCTCCATGTTAAAGTTCACTCTGTGGATTTTATTGAATCATTCATTTCCTTTCAGGTGAACATCGGCCATATTTAAACCTGACATGACAGAAAAGCTGTCGTTTCCCTTCTCAAGTAAAACTGTTGAGTCTGACTGCGAGCGATCCAAAACTCTATCTTGGCAGAAAGGCTAAGAATTGTTTCATCGCACTGACAAAACCTCAAGAGAAAAAGGAGAACGACACAGCAGCAGCAGCTGCGACAAGGATGTCAGAGTATGAGAATATCTGCCACTTTTCTATCTCTTGGCAACATTTAGAATTTCAGTGAAAAGAAGAAACGACAGCCAAGTGACAGACACAGATAGAAGTGTAAGAAAATACAACGAGGCTCACAGCAGCACGACAACACATACACAACCTCAGCTCGACACTGATATTCACACTGGTTTCTAATATGTGTATACATATGTGTATTTGGGTACTTGTTTTTTACTCAATACAACTTTATTTAAAGTGTCAATTCATAACAGAGTTATCTCAAGATGCTAATGTTTGTATTTGGCAACAAGAGGGAAAAACAGGCAGAAACCTCCAGCAGAACCAAACCAGAGTGAAAGGAACCGTTTATATACTCTTGCTCTATTTTCAGTTTTTTAATAAATCTCAAATTATTTTCTGACCTCCATCTTGTGGACCTAATTGTCTGTCATCCTACAAACTCTGAAACACATTTACAAACTCTCAAACATATGTACAAACTTTGAAACACATTTACAAACTCTCAAACATATGTACAAACTCTGAAACACATTTACAAACTCCAAAGCACATTCAAGAACTATAACATTTTTTTTTACAAACTATTAAACACATTTATAAACTCCAAAACACATTTATAAACTCCAAAGCACATTTACAAACTATAAAAACATTAACAAACTATTAAACACATCTACAAACTCCAAAACACATTTACAAACTCTGAAACACATTTACCAACTCCAAAGCACAATTACAAACTATATAACAAAATTAACAAACTCTGAAACACATTTACAGACTTTTAAACAAATGCATGAACTCTTAAACACATTTACAGACTTTTAAACAAATGCATGAACTCTTAAACACATTTACGGACTTTTAAACAAATGCATGAACTCTTAAACACATTTACAGACTTTTAAACAAATGCATGAACTCTTAAACACATTTACGGACTTTTAAACAAATGCATGAACTCTTAAACACATTTACAGACTTTTAAACAAATGCATGAACTCTTAAACACATTTACGGACTTTAAACAAATGCATGAACTCTTAAACACATTTACAGACTTTTAAACAAATGCATGAACTCTTAAACACATTTACAGACTTTTAAACAAATGCATGAACTCTTAAACACATTTACAGACTTTTAAACAAATGCATGAACTCTTAAACACATTTACAGACTTTTAAACAAATGCATGAACTCTTAAACACATTTACGGACTTTTAAACAAATGCATGAACTCTTTAACACATTTACAGACTTTTAAACAAATGCATGAACTCTTAAACACATTTACGGACTTTTAAACAAATGCATGAACTCTTAAACACATTTACAGACTTTTAAACAAATGCATGAACTCTTAAACACATTTACAGACTTTTAAACAAATGCATGAACTCTTAAACACATTTACAAACTTTAAAACAACTTAACTAACTCTGAAACACACAACTATGAAATTGTTTTACAAACTCCAACATAAATTTAACAAACACTGAAACTAATTTACTCTGAAACAGAGTTCAAACAAAAACAAATTTCTTAAACGATAGTACAAACTCTGAATCACATTTAGAAGTGAGGAGGGAAAAAAAAGGCAAACTCAAAGAAATTTACAAAATCCTACAAACTCAAATGAAACACATTTGCGAACTTTTGACCAAAAAATTAAAAGTGCAGAAATCTTTTTTTATTTTGTTTTGCGATTTGTAATTTAAGTTTCTTCACTCAGCATATGTTCTTACTCTCATCAGTTACATTCAACCAGTCAGGCCAAACATATTCTATCAATTATTGTTCTGTTTTTTTTTCTCTCTGCAGGTCACTAAAACCATATTTGCCATCCTGCTGGCCTTCATCATCACATGGACGCCCTACAACGTCATGGTGCTGATCTCCACCTTCTGCCAGTCGTGCGTCCCGGACACGGTGTGGGCCATCGGCTACTGGCTGTGCTACGTCAACTCCACCATCAACCCGGCTTGTTACGCGCTGTGCAACGCCACCTTCAAAAAGACCTTCAAGAACCTCCTGCTGTGCCAGTACAAGAACATTGGTACCAGATGAGTTAAGAGGACAAGAAGGATGGTCGCGGTGCTGCGTCACAGTCACAGGGAAATGTTTGAGAGGATCACAGAAGACTGAGTAGAAATGGAGGAGGAGGATGAAAGTTGATGGGATGCGAGAGTAGGTTGGAAGGCAGATTAGCTGCTGCAGCATCTGTTTGGGTAAAGCAGGGGGTTGACAGTCATCACTGACCCCATTTAGAGAGAAGCAATAAAGAAAGTTACCGCACAATTGAGGACATTTGGAATGTAGATAACAGTGTGTTTTCATCTACAGTCCATGCCGGGGGTTGTAGGAACAATAGCTGCGTTTGCACTGTAGGAACCTTTTTTAGTTTCAAGGACATTTCCACAGATGGAAAAGTGTTGCAGAGTAAGAACTAAAAACCAAATTGAGTAACTTCTCGAACCTTACCAGCTCCTACTCCGGAGATTTTTCTTTTTGATAGTTCCTATGGGAACCAATCTCAAACCTCCATAACGAGGCGAAACCAAAAAGTGAGGAGAAGAAACTGTAGGACCTCAGCTCATTATCATAGTTTTTTTTACTTTTTTTTTTTTTGAATAAGAAACTCTCAATAATGATATTCATAGTTCCTGAGGCTTTCATGCAGTTTTGATTACATAAGTCTTGTTTAAGTCAGTGCAGGTGAGTGTTTTCATAGATCTTTCACCAGATTAGCGATAAACACATGATTTACTTAAAAAAAACAATAGTTTATTTTTTTGATGTGAGGATATCATTATTTATGCATTTTCTTTATTTTATTATTTAATTATATAATTGTACCTGAACACAAGACTAGTGAATCATATCTAATATGGAATTAGATCAATTATAAGTGGACACATTTGGAACTATTCTTGATTTATGAGTTTATGAGTTTGAAAAACAAAATGCCATTTTCATTTGTCATTTGAATGATTTTACTTGTTCTATTCTCTGTATAATCACAAATGCAGATACATTACAGCAATTCCTACATATGTCATTTAGTTTAATAACATTTAAACACAATCTAAGCACTTTTCATTTATTTAAAAAAACAGGATCCAGTGATGGAGGAAGAAAAATAAATGCAAATACTCAGTCTAAATATTTGTTGTTTGTATGAGCGCTTTGGTACTGCAACCATGAAGACAAAATTAAAAAAAACAAACAAACTTTAACTAAAGATGGTATCCAACAGTGCAAAAGTGGCTCATTACCCCTTTGAGGCAGTAGACGCTTCACGAAACAGTGTCATACTTCGAAGAAGTCAGAAGGTGGCGCCCTCAGTTTGAGAAGGATGTGAGGTTTCAATAGAAAAGCTGTTAAAGTAAGAGTTTATAGAGCAGAGAGTGACATCTAGTGGATACTGAAAATAACGACACTGCTTCGTGAAGCTTCACCAACAGATCACCAGTAAACAGCTCCATGTGGATCCATTATTAGCCGCTGTATTTAACATATGAAGAAGATATATCATCAACAACAACTGTGAGTCAAAGCCAGACTGTGATCGTGACTTCTATCTCGACATGCACGGTTAAGAAATATTGTGTTTTATTTTCTCTCCAGGTATTGAACAACCTTTTATCTCAACAGAGTTGCAGAGAGATTGATACTCATCGATACTGAGCTGGTGCATGTACATTCAAGGATTATGTATTTTGAGTAAAATACTTTTAGGTCTGTTGTAGAAAAAAAAAAAAACGTGTGACAAGTGACAAAAATAGCATGGGGACCATTCACAACTTTGTTATACAAAAAAAAGTACCTTTTTTTTTTAATCAACTACTTAATGTGATTTTATAAAAATCTATGTATAGAGCTTTATTTGAAATGTTTAGTCGAAGCATTCATGTTGGTTAAATTCATGAGCAGCCTTCTCTACCTGTCTCACTCATCTTCCCTGGTCACGCTCATGATGTCCTCCACGACTGAAGCCATGTTCCCACCAGCATGTACCTTTTGTTTGTCCATGCCATCTCCATACTTCCTCATGGGCGAACCCTCTGATACCAATTTCCGATCGGGTTCTCCCATTAGACGCCTGAGCATCTTTAATTCTTCCACTGCTGTGTTATTGTCAGAGCTGCTGTCTCTGTACGTCCTTCACTGCTGATCCATCCACTGCAAATATGTTTCTCTTATTTCCCTAAACAGACCATAAAAAAGTGACAGTCGGGCTAATGTTCCAAGTCATCAACCACGATAATCTTATTGAAAATAGAAAAACAAAAGGAAGGAAAACGGACACGACAGAAAATAAATCTAAGGGAAAGTGTAATGCAGTTAAATAGAAGAAGTTTAAAAAGCAAGGAGTGTGGGGGGGCAGAGCTAATACAGCTGTATTATTCACATTGATAAGATCCTAACGAAACATGTGACATGTATTATTGATTATCCTTCGCCATGAAAGAATTTTAAATCAGCAGAACACATTAGCCAGAACACACTAATGACTCTCGCAAATTCATAATCTGTGAATAATTACTCAACTATTATTGCATTGAGAATGAAATTACAGTTTAAAAAAAAAAAAAAAAAGGCAACAATTAAAACCCTCTGTTCCGAATGATGATGCACAACAACACATTTTACATGCTCTAGAGAAATGAAAATGGTAATTTGTTGATTCTGCACCATTAAGGGATCAAATTTACTGAACTCAGACACGGTTTCATTCGTCTGCCTCGTGGTCCCTGGTCGGGGGTGGTGGGGGGGCATCCCGCTCCTCGCTAACCACCACACTCCCCTCTCTGAGCAGGAACATGATATGACAGCTCGGGTCGATGCTGTGCCTGTTTTTTCCTCTTGGTCCTGGTCCCCTGGTGGGCGGCGTGAGTCCACATCAGGATACACGCCATGCACTAATGGCTGCTGAGGGAAGCGGTTCACAAACACTTAGGGGGATTCACACGCGGGCGATGTACCCCCGATGACCTCGCAGGGTTCTTAGCCGTCCTCTTCCAACCTGCTTTTCCCAGCGACCACCTGGGACTCCATTATCTGGCATGTCAGTTCTTACAAAAGCAGGTTTAAAACACATTGTGAATCACAAAAGTGAGTACAACCCTCACTTATCTAAAGATATTTAAGTATATCTTTTCACGAGACAACACTGACAAAATGACACTTTGACACAATGGAAAGTAGTCTGAGTTAAGTTGATATAACAGTTTAAATTTATTGTTCCCTCAAAATATCTCAATATACAGCCATTAATGTCTAAACCACCGGCAACAGAAGTGAGTACACCCCTAAGAGACTTCACCCCTAAATGTCCAAATTGAGCACTGCTTGTCATTTTCCGTCCAAAATGTCCCGTGACTAGTTAGTGCTACTAGGTCTCAAGTGTGCATAGGGAACTTTCACTAAAGGGTGTCCTCACTTTTGTTGCCAGGGCTTTAGATATTAATCGTTATATTTTGTGTTATTTTGAGGGGGAAATAAATGTACAGTGTTATATAAGCAACACACAAACTACTTTTCATTGTGTAATTTCTTCAGTGTTGTCCCATGAAAAGCTAACTTAAATATCTATGTAAATGTGAGGGGTGTACTCGCTTTTGTGATACCCTTTAAATCATAAGAATGAGGTCAATGTTAAACAAGACAAGACCATTTAAATAACAAAAGGAAATAATTGCTGATCTGTCTTTAAAGCCAGGTATTGCCGGGAGCACGAAAGCAAACGGTTCCTATTCTTCCCTCACGGAACAACTGTTTTACTGTTCATGGCGCTGCCGTAGACACTACCCTGCGGAAGTCTTAAAGAATAAAGATAGTCTTTAATCGACTCTCTTAGATGTTGAGCTCCAGTGGTTCACATGTTCAATTATTTGGTTAACTTCCTAAAACTTTAATACTTTGTGTACTAGAGCTCTTCAGGAAAGCTGAGATCAATATTCTGCATGTTATCTCTTTACATCCTTTTTTTAAATTCTTTATCCAAGCAGTGTCAGACAACATACACAATACTAGGCCCATCAGAAAGTAATATTGTATTACCTGTATGAACACCACAGGTACTGTCTTCAGCACAGAGTTGATCACTATTAAAACAACCTTTGTGACCTAAAGAACTCTGATAAACTTCTTATTATCGCTGACACCTGGACGAAACTGGAACATTGCTTCCAACGTCCTGGTCAAATTACTATGAAATGTTGAATCTTTAGTGGACAAAGTAATTGGAAATGCAACATTATTTCGTTGTTTAAAAAAAACAAAAACTTTTATCATTGGGCACCAGTTGATGACTTAAAGATTATACGGACTCTTTAGGAAAAATATGTCTGTGGATGATTGATCCTAAATTCTGTTTCTCCAACTCACACCTCCACTTCTCCAGTTGTCCTCGACCTCCTCCTTACTCTAAATACTGCCACATTATCATGCATGGAGATTAAAACCTTCTTAATAAATGCAAACAGGGAGGTACTGAGACCTGAGGTACTGCAGAATATCAGACGCATGTAAAATCCTTAATGTTTCTTTTAAAATGGACAGTGCAGCTTATAATGCGTGCACCCTGTGAACTATGGTTGAACCTACTGACCTCAATCCAATGATTAAATAGTTTTACTCCAAATTGAAATCAGTAACGTGTCAGTCTAGGTCACTGGTGGAACAGTCTGTACCAGGATGTATGATTATTGTCATTTCAGTTTTGGAGGCTTTTCTTTTTATCTTAATTATTTTTTGGTGCTTGTCCTACTTTACCAAAGTCTCCCATTAATTATTTCCTTCTTCACGAGTCTTCCTGTAATTGAACGTCTCTTTTATATTTTACTGTCCGTTGGTTTTAAGCCAACCATCCGTCGAGCCACATAAAATGAGACGGTGAGCCACTGGATCAACAGTGCATGACCTTCTTTATCAACATCCTCAAGGAAAACAACAGATTTGTCTTGCTTGGCTTCCCTCACCTCCTCGCTAATACCCCGAGCTGCCTGATCAACCTTTTTCACCTCTACCTGTCCTCCTCTGTCGCTCCATCCATTAGTTCCCTGCAGTACTCTGTCCATCACAAGCAACCTGTTTGCTCAATGGCATTTGATTTCCACCGGAGTTGTGTCTTGTTACTTCTTGTTACTTCTTCTATCTTTTTGCAAACTTCATCTGTAATTTACCATGGTGAAAATTGTTGTCTGTATGTTCTTGATATGTGGGGGAGGTGGTAAACGTCTCCATGGCGACAACATGGCACTGCATCCCTTCACATGCAGGGTCACCTGAGTTTATAAGCCACGTGCACACAGTCTGGTCCGTCAGGAACCAAAGCATCCACATGAAAGTGGACATAAACCAGGGGTGTGTAGCTATATCAAGCAAAGGGAGAGACTTTAATACTTAAACTAATACTTATATTTATACTTACCTAAATACAGAACACAGCTCCTCGGTCCAAACATCAAGATCTTAATGTCCAAGGGTGAAAAAACTGGAAAATATGAACCAAAAATGAATCTTTCATCGCTGATAGACCTGGAATTAAAATGCCTTTGTAGGTGGTCTAGTTTCTAGTTTCTAGTTGAGGGTAAAACTAAATCGTCACTGTTATATAAACGGTCAATATTTCAATTTTTAAAGTTCGTTCTTTAGAGTTAAATTGGTGATGCAACAAGAAATTGCGAGTCTTACCCACATTTTTGGCCAGAAGACGCACATTTTAAATCAAAATAAAGGATGTGCTTCATTCTTCAAAAAGTATTATTATTAAATCCCAATGCTTAGACTTAACATTTGGACCACATTGTCTTACATTATATGGAAAGCTTTTCATTAAAAAAAAACCAATACTTGTCTCATTGGAACTTGACTGTCATATTTTGAAGTACAAATGGGAGTTAATTGGTACATTAAACTCTAAGCTACCCTGCCTGTGATGTGATGTTATGGGTGTCTTATAATTAATGATGGGAATTCTAAAACTCTCAACTCAGCAAATGTACAGGATAAGCACTCGCTGGATAAATATCTGCTTTATATGATCATTGGGGGATTATAGAATTTGCAGTGTAAGGCTAAATTCAAAGCATTTTCACAGAGAAGTGGAACAGTTTCCTCCGTCTGCTCTGTAAGATTAGACGACACAATCGGTCTCGTTGAATTGTTCCTTCTAAAAACTCTGAGGCGATCATATATAAAAATGAAGTATTTGCCACAATAAGCAACTTTTTCTTGCTTATGTTTACTGTAATCGCTGACTCCAATAAAACGAACCCAACAGAACGTCATGTCCATGATTTGTCTTAATAGGTTCTTAAGTCCAGCCTCACTTGCACAATCAGAGACAAATATCCACAGATTTTTAAGTAGAAAAAAAGCGTTTTCTAGATCTAATCTTACATCATCCACATTAATAGTGGACGCTGGTCGCCACTTTATGAACTGTTTATCTCCGTTTAAACTGATGTTGCTCTTCATCTCTAGTCTAAATGTAAATTTTGCCCTCGTAAAAAATTTATCTGAAAAAGAAGTCCAAGTACACGACTGAGCAAAGGCATCCAGAGTTTTTAGTTGCATTTCTCCCGTCGCTGTTGACAGAAAGCGGCTGTAATTGCTTGTTGTATAGGTTTGAATAGACGTTTTTCTTTCAGAATGCAATTATCTTTTTCCATTTCATCAAGCAACTACTGCTGACAATCTACAGGCAAGTATTTCATTTGAAGCACGCAGTATGTTGTAACCATAGAAACACAGAGGGAAAAAACACATCAGTTATAATGGAGTCAAACCCTGCAAAAATGGTGCAAGAAGATCAATGTTGACCTAGATTAGAAAGAGCAGGAAAATGTTGTTATGCTTTTAGATAAATATTGAGATATTGAGCCTGAAGTGGTCGACATCATTTATGCAGCAAAGTTCTTTTTGTTTTTAGGAGGATTTTTGTTGTCTTTACTGGGTTTTCCATGGTTAAGAAGGTATCTTTATAATTACTTAACCTAGTTAAGGTTTGTTTTTGTGTATGTTCTTTATAGAACAACTATCTAATTGTTTAAATTTTGAAGAATCCAGGAACTTTAAGAAAAATAAGAAAATGTTTTATTTAGAGAAAAAATAAAATGATTGAAGAACTGTAGAACCACATCTTTCTTGGTTTTGGAAACCAAACTAATATTTAAATTTCCAAATTTTCAGAGTGCTTATACAGAAAAAAATAAGAACATCAAAGATAGACTATATATTTGCAAAGCATGTTTATGTGTGAAGTTCTTTTTTTTACCGTACAAATGCTGATATTATCTTTGTTTTGCAGCAGAAACTCACGTCTGAAAAACTGTTAGTCATGTGTTGATGAATTTTTTTGAAGTATGACAAATTATTACTCTTATCTGAACCACTTTGCCTCCTGGCTGGTTGAATCAAATGAGGGTTTAGTCATTTTAATGGTTTTCTTTTTCTATTTATTCACTTATTATTTTTCCACAGTTATTTTTCTGCCACTGAAGATCAACAACAATCTTTTCAGTCTTTTCCATGGTAAGCTTTGGACGTATTCCTTAAACCTTTCTATTGACAAGTGCACCCAGAGTTTTGTCTTGTCCTGAGCTTAGACTGTACTAGTTCTTTAGTGCTTTTTTAATGCATAACACACATACTAGTTCACTTTTAAACCTTTCATGTACAACATGCAAACTAGTTCACTAGTAAACCTTTAATGTATAACACGTAAACTAGTTCACTTGTAAACCTTTCACATATAACACATAAACTAGTTCACTAGTTAACCTTTCATGTATAATACACAAACTAGTTCACTTGTAAACCTTTAATGTATAACACGCAAACTAGTTCACTAGTAAACCTTTAATATAAAACACACAAACTAGTTCACTAGTAAACCTTAAATGTATAACACGCAAGCTAGTTCACTAGTAAACCTTTCATATATAACACGCTAACTAGTTCACTAGTAAACCTTTCATATATAACATGCAAACTAGTTCACTAGTAAACCTTTAATGTATAACACGCGAACTTGTTCACTAGTAAACCTTTCATATATAACACGCAAACTAGTTCACTAGTAAACCTTTCATATATAACACGCAAACTAGTTCACTAGTAAACCTTAAATGTATAACACGCAAACTAGTTCACTAGTAAACCTTTCATATATAGCAACACAAACTAGTTCACTTGTAAACGTTTCATATATAACAAGCAAACTAGTTCACTAGTAAACCTTTAATGTATAACATGCAAACTAGTTCACTTGTAAACCTTTCATATATAACACACAAACTAGTTCACTAGTAAACCTTTAATGTATAACAATAAACAAAGTTGATTGAACAAAACTCTCTATATCAACTTTACTTTAAAATTCCACACAAACATTACTATTCAGTATGAGACACTTTGAACAAACTAAAACATTTTTTGTCATAATTTTATCTTAGCGTTACTTTGGCCACACGTCCTCTTTTCCGGGGCTGTCCAGTCGCAGATGTAATGTGGTGAGCTCGAGTAACCATGACAACAAGCGGATTGTGGTTTCACTGCCTTCAGTCCACCCAAGTAGACAAAGTCAGTCATTTATTAGAGCTTCTAACCTGCATGTGAGGTTCATTATCTCTCAAAGATAATCTCAGTCACGGTGACCTAAAATAAAACTCATTTATGAACACAACTTTGATCTCCAAGAGGCTAATTAAATTATTAGTGTATTTTGGAGATTTCAGAATATTAATTGAACTGAAAAAAGTGTGTTTAACTCAGATGTGAAGGAGAAGGTAGTGTTTTGCTGGAGCTGTCAGAGCTTCACTTTTACCTTTTTTATTACATTATTTTTTCAATTAATAACTTAATCAAGCAAGTTTAATCAATGTGACAACATAAAAAATTAATTTGAAACACAAAACTTAGTTTAAAACCAAATAGAGATTAAAATAATAAATGGAGCTGTGATGTTTTACAGTAAACGTGTGAACAGTTCCCTTGTAAACTAGTAGATGTTAGTAACCGTTACTACTGTTAACTTTATCTTCAATTTTCCTTGTCAACTAATAACTTAAGAAAGGCTTGATCTGGTTAACTAGTGAGCATGTTGGCCTTAACCAGTAAGCATTTTAAACCTCACTACTGAACTAGTAACATGAATTTTTAGTTGTCAACATGGCAGAGATTTCGTAGCAAACTAGGTGACTAGTGAGTTTTTCTGGCTCGCCTTGCTTACATAATCTACGGTATGTTTTAGTTTTAACGTGTTTGCGTTGCATTGTCAAGGGCTCAGCGCGTATGTTAATACCACTGGTCTACATCGCTTCCTCGTGCAGAGGTAGATTCTCCTCTTTTGCAATGAGTGGGAGTCGAATAAACAGCAGATGTTTTGTTTCCCCTCGTATGGATTTAACCTCTGTCTACTTTGCGCGGAAGGTGCAGGAGCTGCTGGTTCGTGTTGTGGTGCAGATAACAGGATGTCGACAAGTTTGTTTTTCAAGCTTATTTCTGACTCTCTATTTCTGGATTTAATTATGTTGATCCTGGGATTTGTACTGTCGGATTGAACTGATGGAGGACTTGCAGACAATTGGTGTTTGACATGTCGTGGTTTACGGGAGGGTTAATTGTATCTTATTCTTATGCAATTTGGAAGCTCACCGTCAACATTTATCTATTTTTTTTTCCAACCAAAGGTCTGTCTACAAGCCTATGCAACATCAAAAAAGGATTTACCTTAATATCGTTTTGAACCTTTAAATACATTTTCACAATTAATTTGACCGAAACACCTTGTTTTAAAGGTCTTTGTAATACTTATATAATATAATGCTTTTTTTTTTTCAACTTGGATTTTTGTTTGCAGACATAATTATAAAAAACAATTAAATCATGCTCTACAGGTTCAACATACCTATGGAATTATGAAATTGGTACAAGATATGACAACCCATTAAATTATTGGTAATTGTCGGAAACATTTTTTTTAATATATATTGATATATATACGTTTATATTCTGGTAATACTATTATTTAATTATTTAAGATGTGATATTCTTTCTTTATTCCTCCGCCCCTGTCATGTGCAACCACTTCTTACATGGTGAACGTTTTCTTTCTGCTTATTTTATTTTGTTTGTCGATAATCTATTAGAGTACAACAAAAAACACCAACACAATCATTCAAAGGCTTTTTTATATTTTTTTCTAGCTTCACTGTGACATCTGCAATAGATGGCTCCACCATATTTGTTTTGCACACCCGCCTGTTGAAGAGAGCTTTCACTGCATAGCCTGTTAAAAATGTTAAAATCAATTTTTTTTAACCCTTGATGCTTCTTCATGGCATTATTTTAGCATCTACAAAATAGAAGGTCTTTTTTTTCCTTCGTCTTGCAATATGAGGTTTGACCGAAAATAAAATTTAATGAAGCGATTGTTGTAATGAATTTCCTCTTCTTTTTTCTAATGACATGAATCTACTGGTTCTTTTAGTTATCTACATCCAACCATCAATTTTATTTTTATTTTATTAAAGCTCTTACAAGAGACATTTGTAAAGCATACGTTACGTGGCAAGTATTTTACGCCATGCCGACAAGTTACTGAATAAACTGGAAATAAAATTTCCATTTTCAATTTAACATTTATTTTATATTTATGTTGCTTTTAATTAGAAGATACACTGAACTAACAAAAAGGCAAAATTACATTTACATTGTAAATCTTCACCACTCATGCTCTTAACCATGAAGATTTTTTGGAAAGCTATGAGCTCTGTCAACATCGTCGTTGTGCTATGTTTAACGTCTATTTAAATGCTCCCTCCGTATAATAAATGCTAAATGACATTCACTTCAGCCTCATGGGTTCTTTACAACAATTTTAAATGATCTTACTAGATAAGAAAAATCAAATCCGACATCACAAGATGATTAAAACCAAACGATTTATTTCAAGAACACGCCTGGAGGCAACTCTTTTGGTTCCTTTGTGAGCAACATGTTGGTGAATCCTGTGGTAAGAATCTATGTTCGGCTCTAAAACACTTACTCCCTCCTGATGCTTCTTCTTTGACAAGAGCTCGGTACACCAAGTCTGTCAATAGTTTGGATGTGTCGGAACAGTGCAAAACAAAAGCCTTTCATAGTCGTAGCTTTGAACGTCAGACACCCCATGTAATGCTGCTGACTGAAGCAAACACAATGATCATCTACATTTACAAGGCAGATCAGCAAATACCCAGTAGACCTAACACAGTTTGTGGATTTTCTGTGGTTTTCCGAGTGGGTTTGCTATTTCAAGATCATCAACGCACAAAAGGAGTGGTAGCTTTAGATCATCTGAGGAAAAGAATAATTCATATGAAATCCTTTCTACCTCATGCCATTCATCTTTACAACAAGGTTGTGCCTGCAGCAGAGTCTCATTCATACAGATGTGTTGTTGCTGCACATCAGTTGTTTTTCAGTCACTTTATGTTTTTGTAACTCTTCCACTATTTCTTTATGTATTTATTTTACTGTGTTTTGTTTTGGTTGTTTTGTATACTGTTGCTTCTTTGCAGGAGGTACAAGAAGAACCAAGAAAACAATTGGCTTTCAACAGACAAGGTGGCGGCAAGGTCATCATTTCAGGTTTCGACTTGGTGATGGGTTGAATAGACCGTCATGCTGAACACATAGGAAACTGAAAACACGTCTGGTAACGATGATGTGGGATTGGTGATGGCGTCAGAGGTAGAAATTGAGACTTCTCTTTCCTGAAGACGCACCATTCATCTCAGTATACTAAGAAAACCAAGCAGAAGTGCAGGGTCTAGGACCTCTCCTAAGGGCACTAACCCTCCCAGTCAAGCAAGCATTATTATCCCTGACAAATCTTTCTCATCGCAGGATTCTGCGGATGGTGTGAGCAAGATGGTCATCAATTGCCTGGTTGGAAGACAAAGTAGGAGAGGGTTTGTTTAAGGGAAGGAGGCGTTAACAGGACTAAGGCTAACTACATTGATCCCTTCCTGCAGGAAAGAAAACAATGGTGGCTGATTACTGTGTAGACCTGGGATTTTTAACTTAATTCATTTCGACTTGTAATATGCAACATTTTGCATTACTTTCTGCCAAGGATCCTTGTTTACATTAAGTGTAGGAGCTCCAGTTTAGGTAAAGCATCATGAGCGTATAGTTGACACATAAAAGGAGATTTAACAATGAATGGACAGAAAAATATATTTGTCAAGAACTATTTGGAGAACAACACGAGGCAACATTTAGCTATTTATATTAAGTTAGTGCTAAACAGGATATGGTAGTAGGGGGATTGATCGGCCAACAGGCTGGACTTTGAAAATATACAATACAATTACAATATATTAGTTAAATATCCCAGGTGACGCTAAAAAGGCAACATATCATTAGGGAATTGGTTGGACAAGGAAAGGGTTGTTCAATGTTTGACAGAAAATCTTTCTTTGAGTTTCTGTTTGGTTTGAAGTTAGTAGCCAGTGGACAGAAGAGAAGGCTAATCTGGTCAGTGAAGGTAAACAGAAGTCCTCAATAAGAAATAATAATAATCAAATGTATTTGTTTTGCTCTTTATATTTGGTCAACAAATCTCAAAGTGAGAAGTAAATCAGACATATCTTCATTTTGTTTACTAGCCACTTCTCCATTCTGCTCGTGCTAGGTGAACTGCTATCTGTCTATGATCAGCCACATCATAATTACTTTCTGCAGGCACAAGGAATTCACAGGGATGCGACTTACCATCTATAGAGGTCCGCTGAGACGGAACCGCTCCAAACAGTCCAGCCAGTCTCTCACTCTTTCGCTTATTCCGACCAGATCATAAGCGTCCCGAAGGCCCAATTTGATAAATACGTCGCCTCCCTAAAGCTTATCAGATGCCTGGGTCGAGGTGGTGCTCGTCCTCGCTCAGTGATGGTTGTCAGAAGCGAGTCCAGAATTGTGCCTCCTGGATCTTTACATGCTCCCTTTAGCACTGGTGTCAAACAGCATGAAGAGATTCTTAAATCCCACTTTCATAACGAGGGTTCTGAATCCATGCTGAACTCCACCATGAAGCAAGGCTGATGATGTAAGCTATTTTGATTTTGATTCCTGTGAAGCATGTGAACTGCTAATGGTTGAACACACTCTCCATCATCTTTCTGGAGCTGAGACCAGAGCTTCCCCAATGACACAAAGAGGGGCACCAGACATAGTAGGTTATGAAACCACCCTTAAATAACCTGATGAAACCATGTTTATTTAGATGCTGATTCACTCTTTAGAATGAGAGCAGTTCGGGCACAGGTAGGCTTGGTTTATCCACCATTGCAAGGGGTGAGGGCCACATTTGAGAAAAGTAAAAACAACGAAGGCCAAAGTGATAATTCACACAAAATTCAAACTTCACTCATTTTCTACTCACCCTCGTTTCGATTTATGGTTGGGATTATTTTTAGACTTAAAGGCAAAAATGTATGTTCATTTTAATGAAGCGACTTGAACTCAGATTCATCTCAATCCAGAAATGACAAACTTAAAAGAAAAAAAAAACCTCCAAGGTGCTGTAACAGCCATCTTATAATGAAGCCTCGACAAGAGTAATTATCCGGAAACACCAGAGCTCCAGTAGCTACTTAAAAATGAACATACATTTTGCTATAACTCTAAAAAAGGAACTGACTCATCTGTTATTAATCCCAACCCTGATTAAAAAATGAGAGTTTGAATTTTGAGTGAACTATCACTTTTAATAGTGGTATCAGTCCTTTGGTGTCAGTTTTTCAAATTAGAATTGGTCTAAACCTCCTTCAGTTCGACACAAGATTTACAACTTCTGAACAGACTAATATGTAAAACGAGTTGCTTCAACACTCAATCCTCTAATGCAGATTTGCATGGTACAGAGACAAAGGACTGCATTGTGTTTCTTATAAAGATGGGCAATTGAGAAGAAAAGATTTTTGAAGGTTGTGATTTCAGTTAACATTTATTCAGCGTTGCAGATTACATAGCTTGTACTTTATTACACAAGTTCTTGTTTGTTTCTGTCTGAAATAGCAGTGATAAGTTTCCAACATCCATAATTCATACATCGGTCACTGCAGATACAAATGAGGCTTGAAACCCTGCAAAATTCATTAACAATGAACAATTCAAAACCTCTGCACTTTTCAGATTTTCCCCCTATGATCAGCTTCCAGTGAAAGACTAAAATAAGTTGGAGTTTGTTTGAGGCCAAAGCAGACGTGACACACAGCCATTCGAAATGTACTCGGCGAACAGGAGTGAACGTACGGTACAGCTTTAGAAATGTGAGAGAAGTTGGCAGTGTGTCACAAGGTTGATCAAAGACACCCAAATTAGCCGGGAACTCATCCCTTAATAATTCACGAGGATTCTGCCTTCACTTGTCAATGGGAGAATCAAAGGAGATCGGGAAAGTTCACACTGCACAGCTAGGTGTATCTTGTTCCCCCGTGGTGAAATGATGAATATGATGTGGCTATTCAATCTTATAGATACATAAATGGAGGTATTTACACTTCAAAAAACACGTTAAAGAGTGCATAAAAATGCTGTTGAATGTTTTCTTTAGTGTTTCAGTTTAATTGATGTTACAAGTAAGAATTAGAATTATTTTTATTGACACTATCAGTGAAGGGTTCCACCAATTTGGAATTTGTTTAGATACAGTTGTGCAACACTAAACATGGAAAAAATTAAAAAAATCTTCAACATAAATATATATATATATTTTTAATAGTGTTGAACACAACAATGATGGTGCAAAGATCAGATTAATTATCTCAATTACCAAATCTTTTAATTGCATCAATTGGTGTCCTGGTGGTTCATTCCATCCTGGACTTTCCTCCGTCCATCGTCCCAAAATGATTGATTGACAAGAAGGAGCATTTCCCAGTTCTCTGTCCCACAGGTTCTAAGAGAAATACCGTCCAAACCCTCTGAAGTTGGTTCGGTTCTAGAGCCCGACCTATAGCTTTTATCAACACGACAGTTGAGCCGATTCCTGGCCAGAAAAATGACATTCAGTTTTCCAAGAGGTCTTTACAAATCCAGGGATTCGCCTGCCAAGGCTTCCACCCCTTGACTGGTGTCCAAGCCCCAGATCACGTAACCTTTCTAATTCCTCTCACAGATGATTGGTCCATGAGAGAGCAGATCCGTGTTGTTCTTTCGGACTATCGTGGAAACCAGGCAGGCGTTAACCTTCACACCCTTGTCTCCGGTCCAGCCACGGGCAATGTTGTTTTTAGAGTTTATATTCCAAAAAGATAATAAAATAGTTTCATCAATAAGTGCCGAAGTAAAACATCGGTTACACTCTGAGTCAGGCTAGACAAACTTCCTTCGCTACACTATGTTGACCCGTCTTCTTCTAATGTCGAAAATGTCCTGAGCCGCTGACTTTAAAAGAATTTCACTTCACACCTTCACAAGTATAAACTGCCTTTTGAAAAGACAAAAAAAAAGGGTTTTGTGTGGTGTAGGTGGGCTTCCATGTTTTTGTCGGCGAGAGAAGGATTGAGAGAAACAGAAAGGGGAGAGGTAATTACAGTGGGAGGAATTATTTTCACCTCTAGCCCTACGTGGGCAGACCACTACAATGTTTGCATGCAAGTGTGTGTGTGAGCATGTGTGTGTGTGTGTGTGTGTGTGTGTGTGTGTGTATAAATACTGGAAACTCTGTGCGACTCTCAACTGGTTTGGACTGCAATTCATTTCTCTCTCTCTCTCTCTCTCTCTCTCTCTCTCTCGAGTCAGTTTTCTCTTTCCATCTTTCTCTCCCTCTTCTGCCAGTCTCTCACTCATCCCTCCTCCTCGTCCACCCACTTAGTCCTCTCAGCATTGCAAATCAGCCGCCAACACACACACACACACACAAGAACACACACATGCACAAACATGCAAAAAAAAAACTAAAGGAAATCCTTGTTAACATGTTTTGACGTTCCGCCAAAATCTATCCTTTATTTTGTTTTATTGACTCTTGTGTTTAACTAACACATTTTCCGTCTAATCTTCCTTCCGACAGAAATACTTCTATTATGATGACCTGAAACAGCTGAGGGCGACTGTGTGTTTCAGACGACAATGGGAGGAACGTACAGCCCCGTATATAATGTACGAGACAATAGCAGTCATCCCCACACACACACTTTTCTTGTTGTGGGAGCAGCAGCCGGAGCAAAGAAGATTTGACGTTCCTCCCCTCGTCTTCCAGATGTTAGAGAAGATGAAGGGTTAATCCTGTCGACGTAAACCAATGGTACCAGAAAATTTAGACCAAAAGGATCAACCATAAATTAAAAACAAGAACTGTTCTTCTCAATTGATATCTATTTATTAGTCGTAAAATAATGAAAAATGTATTTACTATTATTTCTTTTCACATGCAACTGAAACCTATACTCATGTATTTGTTCTTTTTCTGGTTCAGAATTAAGTTGTCATGTATGACAAGTTGGGGTTGGGCATGATACAAGAGGAAGACCCTTAACAAATTGGTCATTGGTCAGGAACACTGGTAAAGATACGTATAAGTAGGTGATTGATTGATCAGTTCCAGCCGTGAGCCATCAGTCAAGTTCATTGGGAGACAGAAGGAGAAAACAGGAAGTGTTAAACCTAAGTAAAACCACACTAAAAGGAAAAATGATTCCATTTTCTCATACTATATGTTTAACAATAAAAAATGTTTTTATACAATTAGCATATTTAGGTAATAAAATATATATTTTAAATTAATTCTTTTGTCAGAGTGATTCCTTTTCATTTGTGGATCGTTGTTCTATTTTGAATAACCTTGAAGTTAGTTTTCAAGACTTCAACACTTTTATTTGAAGAATTTAAGGTCCTCCCAGCAAACCAACACCCTTTCTTAAGGTTTGCAGCATTGTAACTGGACCCTTCGGGACTTTACTTGAAGATCACTGCCAGTGCAACTTACAGACCATATACTTTTTTGGCCGTTTTATCTCTTTTCAAACACAGTGGACGATAAGAATTCTGCATGATTAGCCAGGAGGGAGATCTTGACTGTTTGCAGCCCACGTACACCCACACCATGATTTCTGCTTCTGCTTTTGTGTGTGAATATATAAATTTGGACATCACAGGTTGCACAAATCCTTTGTCAACCCACAGCTTTTGAAACGGGTTTGGCAATTAGTTTGTGATGCGGCAGTGTGGTGTCGTTCCAGATGAGAATAAAACGGGGGTTTACTGAGCTAAACGTTTCCGGGTCCTCATTAGTTCAACACCAAAGGTGCGACATCTGTCTTTATTTACTGACTATTAAATGATCACAACACCTGTTTTGTACAACCGAACACCAATTAGTCACATTTGATCAATCAGATTAGATCCGCTCATAAATGTTTTTTTTCTTTTCAGGCATATTTGAAACCTAGTTCTCCTGTCACTCACTTACACACACATTCTTACATTAATACAAATCATTAACGGACAGTAATGGATTGACATAGTGGTCACTATTTCGCTTTTTTAACTATATTACTTTTTAATTTGTCATCACTTTTTAAGTATGTTTGATACATGTTAATACATTGATAAATTGCGTTTCCATGCAGATGTGAAGGTTTATTTAACTGCTTATATAATAATCCATAATTTTTTTTAGCTCTTTCTTTAACTCTTTTACATGTTTATTTACTTTGAAAATAGATTTTCATCTTTCCTATTTTATTTGCTGAGGCCTCACAAAGTTCTGGTTACAGTTTTAAAATTTCAACACAGTGTACATCGGGCCAGACTTGCTAAACTCTTCAGGTTTTCTTTTTATTTTTCGCAATGTGTTGTGGGATAAATTGTGTCGTCTAATAAAGTGCAGGTAGTTGTTTAAGAATTGTTGTCAGATGAGCCGGATGTTGCCTGTTATTACCAGGATCTCAGCGTTACTTGTGGAGATCCACATCAGACATTGATCACACGATAGTTTTATAGATATTTCATAACGTTACACCTCGAGGTTGAACTTCAAGTGACCAATAATACTTCAGTTTCTCTTGTATGGAAATATGTTTCTCTATCCAAGGACTTTTAATTTGGCAGGATCTACTCATCTTTGACATCTTAGAACTCTCTGGTTAGCTCCCAAAATGATTTGGCTTGGTTGCCATAGTAACTGCTGACACAACTGAAACTAGTTTGGCAATTAGTTTGTGGTGCGGCAGTGTTGCTGTGGCTGTGTTTGGTGAATGTATCTAAATTAAAATGATCTATCATGTCAAAAACCTGAAGTGTATTTTATAAATGTTCAGCTTTACTTTCAACATTGAAAGCTGGCAAACTTAGGATACTGTCTCATTGTTTGACTGTGTACATGTGTTCTTGTGTGTGGGTGTGTGTGTGGGCACACGAGCTGCCACTAGAAGACCACTTGAAGACCTGTCCACTCTTGACAAAGTCAGTGAATAGGAAGACATTTAGGTGTTTCTCTGGAGAGCAAGTGTGGTTCTGTGCGAGGAGGTCAGGAGCATCAGAGAAGTAAGTGAGGACAGTGAGACTGTGGTGAGGAGGAATACGTCAGCGCTTCTTGCTGCCATGGTGATGGACGGACTAGCTGAGGAGGATAGGGAGGAATCTTCATGGACCATGATATTGATGATGATCTACGAGAAATTATGAAGATTGTTTTTTAAAATCATTATGGTTCTGATGAAGTTTCATGAAGCACTGTCTTTTTTTTGATTGAAGAGCAGAGTGCCATGTTGTGGACATTTCTTCCTGAAGCTTCACCAGCCCATTATTTGAATGATTCTCACATGTGTATTCATTATTCTCACTGCAAATGTGTGAGAACAACTTAACCCAAGGCACAGCAGTTGAGAAGTAATCTAGATTTTAACACCTGGTTAGGGAAGCCATGTTGCCTATGTCCAGATCTGAAACGTAGCCACCTTCATCATCATCATCCTCGTCATCATCATCATCTTTATCATCATCATCAACATAAATAAACCCAATGTTGTTTACAATATGTTGATCATCATCATCATTGTCGTTGTTATCATCGACTCATTTAGCTTCATCATCCTCATCTCTGTAATTGTCGTCGTCATCACTATCATCATCATCATCATTACTATCATTATTATAAACTTCATCATCATCCTTGTCATTATCATCATTATTATAAACTTCATCATCATCATCATCATCATATTTTTGGTCCTCATCATCATCAACATCATTATTATAAACATCATCATCTTTGTCATCCTCATCACCATAAAAATGTTGTTTACAAATGTTGATCATCTTCATTGTCATTGTTATCATCGACTCATTCATCTTCATCATCCTCGTCGCTGTCGTTGTTATCATCGTCGTCATTGTCATCATCATATTCATCTTAATAATCATCATCATCCTTGTCATCATTATCTTCATCATCATCCTTGTCATCATCATCATCATTATTATAAACATCATCAAATCCTCTTCCATTGACGTATCGTCCTTCAGCTCCATTGATATCCGGGTAAGAATACGGAGACAAGAGGGTTGTAATCATAAAACTCATGTTCTACTAATCAAATAGCACGTCTTTCTTTTGCTTGTCAATAAATAGAGTGTCAAATTGACTTAAATAAATGGTAAAAATATTTAACTGGGGATTATTTTTTTGACACAAAAAAGAGAGATCAAATGATCAATATATTTCATTGTTTGATTGTAAAAGTTATATTACAAAGTTATAAATAAAAAACCTCTCCTGTACAAACCTATAGGGTACTTTCAACTTCTGTGCCTTGGGGTAAGTTATTCTCACTCAAATACAGTGAGAATATCTAATGCAGAAACAAGAACCCTTTGAAATGTGAATCGGAACCTTGTGCCCCCCCCCCCCACCCCCCCCCCCCCCCCTCTTCTGCTGTGGATTCACTTCTGTAGCAGAGCTGGTCCAGTTGCCAGTAAGTGGAGTGTTGGCTTTGGTATAAAGTAAAGAAATGAATTATTTTCAAAATATTTGTTATATGATGTTTAAAATGAGTTAGTTTCACGCATTATCCCTTTTGTCTAAATATAAAACATGCTCAAGTATTTTAAACATATATAACATTCACTTTTCACGGTGTAAGATTCAAAAATTTGAATCGTTTAACTTTTTTTTTTTCCTGTGTTGATGGAAATTTAAATTAACGTTTGCTACAGCGGGTCAGCCTTCTCCACTTCAACAAACCTGTACAGCTACCTGAGTATTGTCAAGTGTTCTTCCAGCGTTATGTAAACTCAAGATGAAGTTCTGCTTAAGTGGATGAGTGTGACCCACTTCAGTCTTCAGATCATTTTTCTTTAGAACACTGTGATGAGTTGATGAGGCTTCATTAAGAAGTGTATTCTTTTCAGAGACCACTAGAGGTCACTCTCTGCTCTCTATTGTTTTGAACAGCAATTCAATTGAAACCTAACATCACCATTAATTCGAGGGCGCCACCTACTGACAGCACCTACAGAAGACACCTTTAATGAAGCACCATATTTCTACGGTCTTGAGGTGGAAATAGTTTTCAAGAGATGACGATGGTATTTAAGACCAGAACCAGCATGAAGACGACTGTCAAGACTACTGACTACTTTTGTGCTTGTGTTGTATCACACTCAAATATTTGCAGAACGAAGGATTTTTCTAGTAAAAGATGGTGATGGTCATTATAGTCATAACTTTCAATTCATTCTGAACAAGAAAAGTTTCTTATAAACCCATTCGTAGGGGTTTAGATGATAAAACATATGTTTTTCTAATTATTACCAGTAACATTTGGGACCAAAGTAACTTGTTTGAAATCTAGAATTATAATATGCAATTCTTTTTACATTTTTGGGTGACAAAAAATCAAGAACATAACTCTACACACTCTAAGTCAATAGTTGTTATAGTCCTGTGCTAGTACATTGACTTTACTAGAACTATGGTTCTCTTTTGAACTCTATAAGTTAAGGCATATTTAATAAAACACCAGGTATGTACCCTCGATATCCGAGGTGGGTTAGGGCCAAACCGCCTTTCAGAACACGGGTAACAGAGATGCGCATGCGTCAGCCATTGTTCGAGAAACTCCAAAAAAACAAAGTGCTGACTTGACTGAATGCCGACTAGTCTGACCACATCTATATCCACTACGCTAGGAGAGCCGAACCTCAACAACCCGCAGCCATTGGCCCTAAGGCGGCCTCAGTCTGGCAGCGGCGGACAGTTGCTCTTGGCCCGTGGGTGCATGAAACAGCTAAGCCCCTGCTCTGACTGGCCAAAGCCCTGCCGGATTAAATTCATTTGCCAACAGCAGATATGAGAAGTGCCCTCCACGCTGTCATTACTTACTTTTTAACTCTGCAAATGTAAGGCCTGTCTGAATACCATCTGTGTATGTAGAAGGAAGTAAGGATGGTACGAGAACAGTGAGCATTAGATCTGCTTTATGTATAGGAAATCAAAATCATCTGAATGTCTTTATTAAAAAGAAGAACATATTGGTTAAGTTATTGTCCAGTCTGTGTTTTCATGACATCTGTCACATGACTGTCATTTATAAATTAGAAGAAGGTATAGATTTTCTTTACGTCGATGTGAAGTCATTAAAAGAAATCGCAAAGAAAAATATAATAGGGCAATATTGAGTTAAGATCACAGAGTACCCTCTACAGTACATGTGGCAAACTCATGCCATGGGGGTCCAGTCTGGCTGGCATCAGCCATGGCATTTCATGTGGCCCACTAGATTGTTGTCTCAAAATCAATGTGGATCAATGGTGATGTTGATATGGTGACCTATCAAGGCTGTTTGAGATAAGGGATTACATTTATAGATGTCAACAGTAAGAGTAAAAATGTTATTTCTCTTGGTGAAAGGCGAACAAATACAAAGATGATTCAACTAAATTGAGCCTACTTCATGTTAGATATATTTGGTCCAACCTTCAACTTTAAAAAGATTTCAGCTCCTTGTGTGATTGAGTTTGGAAAATCTGCTCTTAAGTTTAACAAGAGGAATACAGACAAATGCAGTCTCCAAGTTCACAAAACATATGTTAACCGGTTGAACAGACTGGGATGAACCTTGGAAGATCCTGCTTGGAGCTGGTCCATTATCCCAAGATCAGCCAAAAAAACCACACCGTTCCTCTAGAAATTTGACAATCGAACAGATCTACATCTGCAGAACTCCTAGAAAGACGTTGTGGTGACCACCACCACTCCAGTCTTCCAGTCCATTAGGACCCTATCCACATCCTCACAACTGTTGCACAAGCATATCAGTCATGGCAGACCCACAACATCCAGATCCTTGAGATTCTCTAGCTGGGCTTTCTACACTTTTACCATTATCTAAGACCTTTCCTGAACCACTTCTACCCTTATTGACCATAAAAAAACCTGCATAGAAAGTGAAAAAATGTCCACAATTTTGGTATAGTTGACAATAATTCTTAATAGCAATAGCAAAAGAATAATTGAATATTATATAAATGGAGAACAGGTTGAATAGAGTTCCTTGTATTTGATGTATAACCATCGGTATCTGGCAGCATTGTCTTCTCCTCTACTCATCCCGACCAGGGCTGTTTGTTTTGGCAGCCCCGGGTGTCTGGTTTGTGGGTGGCACTGACTCTGACCAAAGACCAGACCCTGTCTAGCCACAAAATACAGTCCCCTGTTTTATCCCTGAACCCCAAATCTGCTGACTGGGCCCAACGCAGCATGAGATAATGTCATTCCACGGGGATAGCGGGTAAAGCCTCTCTTTCTGGCCCACAGATATATAAAGAGGATGTGACAGTGGGGCAGATCACAAACACCCTAGACCTCTACTCACTCTCTGTATTTGAGCATCTCTCTGGTCTCTCTGTCCTGCCTTCGTCCCAGTAGTCGACTAGACCAGAGCAGGTATTTTCGCAACACTTGAACAGAACCAAGCTAGAGCTGAGCCTGATCCGACTTCTCTTCGCCACTATGGATATCGCCATTCAGCACCCTTGGTTCAGACGCGCCTTCGGCTCCGTCTACCCTGCCCGACTCTTTGATCAATTTTTCGGAGAGGGCATGTTTGACTACGACTTCTTCCCCTACGCCGCATCAACCGTCAGCCCCTTCTACCGACACTCCATGTTCCGCGGCTTCATGGACTCCAACTCTGGCTTGTCTGAGGTAAGAAGAACATCTGTTAATATTATTTACTTTATTTTCAATTTTATTCCAATGAAATATTGCCTTAAAAAGCATGTTTTGCATGAACGTTTTCACTTCAATGTATCTTTTGTTTTCTCACAGGTGAGATCTGACCGGGAGAAGTTTACAGTCCACCTGGATGTGAAACACTTCTCTCCTGATGAGCTCAGCGTGAAAATCTCAGATGACTATGTGGAAATCAAAGGCAAGCACGGAGAGAGACAGGTGGGTTCAAACAACTTTTCAATCAGAATAATAAACACAAAGTCAAATACACTGTTCATCGCAGTATTCACTGCTGTGAGTAGCCACAGCCTACTTGAATACTTGTTTAATTTATCTACTGTAGTAGATTGTAATTATTAAATGCTAAATAAGTACATACATTCTTCCTAGGTTGGGCCTGTCTCTAGAATACCAATTTAACTAAAACTCTGGTTAAAACAGTTTTCTGTAATAATGAAATTATATTATGTATATATACATGGAATTTTCTGTGGCTGTCAACGTCTTTGAAATTGGTTGTAACCCAAATTAGAAGAGGATTCTAGATAAAAATAAACAATATATACAAAAATAGGGCAGGAGGAAATATTTTTAATACATTTCCACCAAGATTTTATTTCCACCCAGATATAGAAAGATATTAAAACGTTAATCGATTTGTTTTTTTCTCTTTGGTGTGCCTTTAGATTCCATTATTACGGTATATTATTTTAAACTAAGACTGCCCCCTACTGACCTCTAAACAATAGGACACTGTTTCACGATGCTTCATCAGTACCAAGTAATATTGTAATGTCTGTAGAAGACTAAAAGGGATTCTCTGCTCCCTTTCGAAGAATGAAAATGCGCCTAGATTCCTAAAAGATTTTGGATCCTTGTATGATTAATCTAAACACCTTTGATCTTGAGTCGAGTTCAACAAACGTAAAACAGTGATGCTAGCCTAATAAATGAAGCGCTACAAAGAGTCTAGAGAGATAAAAGTGATCTTGATATCGAGTTAAGACAAACAGTTTTTGGACTAATTCAGCCCCATATTCTACAGTGAGACTAGACAACCATTGGCTAATCTGCAGCTTCGTCCCGCCTCCCGGCACCGAGCATCTCCGTACTTGCTGACAGTCTCACGGATGCTGACCCAGCTGTGTCAGCAGGATTATTGAGAATGTTTATATGTCGCAAAGAAAAACTCACTTGTCATTGGTTTAACAAGCTCTGCCCCAGCCTGAGTGCTGGCCGCCTCTGTGGTCCTCTGGTGGAGACTGAGCTTCTGATGATTGAAATAAGAATCTGTAGCTTTTTAATTGACAGTTGGAAACACAAGGACAACAAATGTAGTTATTTTTTTGGTTTTGCATACCATCGCCAACATTTTTTTCTTCTTAATCTTGACTTAAAACCGTTTCAAATAATTTCCACATTCAAATAAATACAATTATTGAAAGGATTCAATGTTGGTTTGACTTGAATTTCAACTTCTTTACCAACTCTGTTTTAAGTTTTATCCTGTAGCTCAATTCTTCCTTCAAGGTGTCCTCTTTCTCTATTCTCCATGTGTCTATTTCATCCGAGTTTGACCTCCCAAACCTTGTCTATCATTTTTTTTTTACAAGCTTTCACTTTGATATATTCTGATCTTGTGAACATCGTACACGACCGCGGCAGTGAGAGCAGGTGCATTTATTCACAGACCTTGAACACATGGTCTTATATTTTTGCTACAAAACCCATCAATATAAAATGTAGATAAGTAAGTAAGTGTGCAAGAAGGGTGTTCTTGGCCGACAATGTACTCATCGTAGAATTCTGAAGAATGCAGCGATGAATACAATTCCCTTCTGTTAACTTAGTACTCCAGCAGATCAATTTTAAAGAAATATTTCAACTAATTTCTTTGCTTCTTTTCTTCTTGCATCGATTCATTTTTCATCAATCAAAGGCAACTTGATCTATTCCCATTTCTCAATGTTATTCTCAGTTTATCAAAGTTTAATATTTGTTTTATGTTGTCAAAGAGAATTCATCAGTTACATTTTTCCAGATCGTGTTCTATTGCAGCTGGAGAGGACTGATCGATAAGTTGATGAAAGTGTATCCAGGCCATTTACCCAAACTTTCTGCAGTCGTTTAATCAGATCCAACGCGTCCCTCCACAGAAGAGAGTCTCGCTTCACCGGTCACTGACACAGTTGATGAAGAGAGGTTTCATTGCGGATGTCCAGAGTCACCAATTTTGTACGACACCAGGGCCGGCCTGGTAATCAGACGAAAAGGGCATTTGGGGCCTGATTCATTAATTTACTCCGGCAGTCCCGGAAATGTCAAAGCAGCCGTTTTAATTGACAGTCGGCTGATCAATGGGTGGACCTTCTCATACGGAATCTCACTGTTATCATACCGAGTTAAATACTCAGTTTACTCAAAGCACTTGAATCATTATTTAAGATGATCTTATTTCTAGCTCAAAGCTTGAAGTGTAAACCTCGACTGAGAAGACGCCGATGACCTTGTGAATCTGTTTTTCCTCGACAGGATGATCATGGCTACGTCTCCCGTGAATTCCACCGTCGCTACAGACTCCCTTCCAGTGTGGAACCATCATCAATTACCTGCTCCCTGTCAGCTGACGGTCTGCTGACCCTGACCGGGCCGAAGGCCAGTGGCGGGTCCGATTCCGGCCGCAACGAGCGCAGCATTCCTGTCACTCGCGATGACAAGCCCAACTCCGCCGCCTCTTCTTAAAGGCTGGGCGGGCGGTAGATGTCGGCTGTTGCTCTCCAGGCTGGGTTAATCGAGCCCACCACGCTCTGAGGAAATCTGTCCTCCATGCTTCACTCTCTTCTCTCTAGACTCTTTGTAGCGCTCCATTGAATATGCTAGCATCACTGTCGTTATGTTTTTGAAATCTGAAAGAAACCTTGAAATCAAAGAGAAGTAGACTGAAGGTGAATGCCATCAAAGAAACCATCAGTGAAGCGGCCTTCCGTTTTGTGCCAAATCTAAGTTCCTCCCTCTCCTGTGTTTAAAATACTCTTGTCTTGTAGTTGGAAATGTGTTCTCTGGAAAAGCTCCTTAACTCTGAGAAGTCCAACATTAATAAAGCTGTTCAATTAACTTTCTGTGTCCTTTTTAATGAACCCTTTTTGGTTTGTTAACAGCATTTCTCATAAACGCTTACTCACTTCAGTTGGTATATTTTGCAGATGACATGCCTTTATCTGTATATAACAATAATTACACGCAAAAAAAAGATAAATTAAAATCTTTTTAAATTTGATAGCAAGTTTTAGTTTTGAAGCCACACCTCCTGACTTAATGGACAGTGAATTGTGTGAAATATTTTTTTCCCCACTGGGCATCAGTAACGTAATGGAATCACAATCAATATGGCAATAAAAGTCACAATAAAGCTCTCATAGCTGATTTGGTGAAAACAAGTGAAATGATCAAACTCTAAATGTGACAAAAATCTATTTATTAAACAACATGTCAAACAGTCAAATGCTTAAAAAATGGAACAAGCACATGAGAACCGTGAAAAAAACAAACTCAGACGCCAATCTGTTCACTTCTGCAACCCTGCAAAACACAAACAATCACCACAAGATATATTCCTGATAGAGGTCAGCAAGTACAAGAGATGTTAGAAAATATCGATACACTTATACGCCAAAATGTTTTTTTCACAAAACCTTATCGATATTCAACAGCATTGTTTTTATATTAAAAAGCAAAAAAAAGGATCATCATATAATTAATTTTTATCATGCTTCCTGATTTATATTTTAATCAAATTTGTATAGAATCAAATATACAGTATATATACATTTTTTTTTATGTAAAATTAAAATCGTGATTTTCAAAAGGTTTGTTAATTTTTGTGTTGCAATTAAACCTCCAACCACTAGATGGCAGCAGTCATTACATCCATACCATTAAAGTAACAATAAAAGACATCCCTGCGATGACTGAGGACGAGAGGATACAGTAGAATCCAGCTGATAGCTTCTATTAAATCTAATGTTTGCCTATATTGAAGTCATTATTGAGTCATGTACTCGGGAAATACTACAGATATATCCTTGTTCCTACAGTAGTAGTTGACCTGTATCATGATTCGTGTCGTATTGTCGGATTCTTGCCAGTACACACCCCTAGCAGGTAAGTGAGTTTGCAATAGAGGAGCTGTTCAACCAGAGAGTGACATCTAGTGGGCTCTGAAAACTATTTCATGAAGGTTCATCAAAACATCACTGGTCAGGTACGTTTGTCTAAGTTACAGCTTTTTTAAATAATATACTATGAAATAAAAAAATGTTATTTTAAAAATTACAATCTTGTGTTAAAAATAGTTTTCAGTGGTCAACGCGAATAGAAGCTTTCATTTGTATTGGTTTATTTGTGAATGTGTTTGTTTCTATGTATTCGATGAATCATACTTCAGCACTTTGATGTTGTGAGACACAAGGGTGGAGTTACTAAGTTACCTGCTGGAGCACTTGAAGGTCCTTCAACGCCTGCACGGCAGCTTCTCTCAAACCGGGCTTCGGACTTGAACAGAGGCGGTGGAGACGGAGCTGAAGCCCGGGATCAAGCAACACCGAGTCCTGGGAGATGAGCTGTTCCACCTCCAACATCACCGACTGCAGCAGACGCAGTGACTGCAGGCACACTGTCCACTCTTTGTCTTCCAAACACACAGGTTCGAAAAGATTGTTAAGTCATACCTTATGGAAGTGTGCACAGTAGTTAAACGACACTTATCTTAACTGATATGTTTCAGGGGTACTTGTTAAATATCGATACACTTAAATATTGAAATTAGTTTTTTTTTATGATACTGTTATTACGAAAAAATAACTTGTTTATGTTGGCTCTCGTATTTATTTTAATTATAATTATTTCATGGTTTATATTGTGAAAAAAAGTGTATATTAGAGAGTTAAAGAAAGATTCTGTGTAAAACAAAATACTCTAGATTTGTATCTACCATTAACATGCAAATACAAACAGTGTTCATTTTTGTGTTGCAATTACGGCCACCAGATTATGTCATTATGTGCTCTAAACTAAAGGAAAATTGTAATCCGACAAGATCCCAGCAAAGACTGAGGACGAGAGGATACAGTCAACTCCAGCAGCTTTTAAAGAAGATGTTTGGACATATTTTTCTTTAACAACAAATTAAATCAGTTGTCAAGAGCCACGAGGTCTGAGAAAACATAAAACTTACGTATTGGCAGATTCTTGTCAATAGACACCTCAAATTATTTTATAAATGTATATATTTTTGTCATCATCATTGGGAGAATATTTTGGCCAGATGACTCAAATTTGATAATAATGGAGGTTGATCAGAGTGTGTTTAAAAAAAAACAGAAGCTGTGGTCTTCAACCTGCATTTGAAGAAATGTACTCATAATGTGCTACGGTATATTATTTTCTCTACTGCCAGACTCACATCATAATCTCTAAAATGACAAAAAAATATGTAATTGTTATACTGTATGTGTGACATAATTGTGTTTAATTTGAGATAATTATGGCTACATCGAAAACCTGGAACGCAGGATTACTTCAAGCTGAACTGCTCCAACACTAACCACTTAGCAAACATGAAAAAAGCTAAAACTAATAATAATAATAATAATAATGTCATGTTATTTTCTACCATCCAGCTGAGTAGAGATGGCAGGAAGCAGTGCTGGATTTTGACTGATGTATTTCAGCCCCTTAACACCGATGCTGACGTTGTACAGCGTACTGAGCATCAACCTGCAGCACAAACACATGACATCAGAGATATTTCAAATGTTTGTGAAGAAGAAACATCATAATCACAGTCAACAGGCTCGTACACTTTGACTTTTGGAAAGACTCCTGGCTTCATCTTTCCCAGCAGCTTCATTATTGTGTCCAGAATGAATTCAGCCGAGATGGAGAGGAATTCCCGACCACATGAGACTGCTGCTATGTCTGAGTGACAGGTTGAGAAGAAGAGAAGAGTGAAACATGAACTTTTTTTTGCATTGTAATATGTTTAATTATGAGATAATAATTTTAAGTGAAGCTAAATTCAAAGCACGCTTACTAGAAATGGTTCCGGTAAGGGCCAGGACAAACTGGTGGCCCTGAGACTCCTCGGTTTGACTTTTTATATCTTCATCCGAGGACCCGATGAAGCTCTGAAGAGTCTGATCGGCGATGGCCAGCAAGGACGGCAGCTTTCCCTGCGTGATCATTAAACAGCACAATATCATCTGAACGTGTCGCAGCACAATTAGGAGCCACCAGCTGGAGTGATGCCTCACATCGACCAGCCACAGTGTCACTGCGTCGCTCTTGGTGGAGCTGCTCCAGAGAAGACCAAAGGCAGAAGATCCTAGATAAGAACAGAAGTCGGCGTGCTGCTGCAGCTCTGATGCACTCTGCCACAGCTGATGACGCAACAGCAGCTTCTCCTAAAACACACAAACATTAAAGGATATAGAGTTTTCTTTTTTTTAAAGAAAGCTACAAAGAGACTTATTTATCTGATATACCTCTCTCTCTTTTTGGCATTCAGTTTGCACGGCTTCCAGTCTGGATCGAAGGTGGAGACATTCCGCTTGCAAGCCCTCTTTTTCCTTTGTCACACGCTCTTTTTCTTCAAGCACAAATGATGCCATTTGGATATTTAATATTTTTATTGTCATTATTACCGTAATTTGGCTTTCCTTACTTGATTTCGTAGCTTGAGTATCACGGAGAAGTTCAAGCATGGCTCTGTTCAATACTTTAGGCAGGAACTCCCTCAGCTGCATCACTTCGGTTGTTAGTTTATCTAAATCACTTTTTCTGACGAGTACATAACCATCCTATGAAAAGATGAAACGTTAGTAAACAAAATGAATACTATGAAGCTTAGATGATAAGATAAGTGATGTTTATTTTTTAAATTAAATAATATGATTTCAATATGACACAATTGATTTAGTATATATAATTATTTAATGTTATATTATTAGCTTTACTAACTTCATTGAGCAGTGGTCAGTGTTGATGCTAATATCTGATTTATTTTTTACCTTTTTTATTTTTTTCAGAAACATTAAGTTCCCGTCATGAAGTGGGGCCATGTTGTAATTCTGAAGCGAAATAAAAACCTTAAAAAGTCAAACATCAATTATTCTTGTTATAAATACGAACAATTCATCAACAAACTTCCACAAGAGAAAGAGAACAACTTAACGTGTGAAATTATTTTTCTGGAAAAAGTTCACTAACCTTAGAATTCTATTTTGAAAACTGAGGAAAAAATGTTAACTTTGGCTACAGTTCCAACGCAAATTTATGGCAATACGAGGGCAAACAAGTTTTAATTATTATAGTTACAATGAAAGTAGATGCTAACAGTAGTTTCGTTGATGAAGATCTAGCAATGATACAGTGTAGCTGCCGCCCACTGATGACGTCACACCCGAAGTTTGGATTGTATTAAAATAAAACTTTAATGTGCAAATTATTTATCGAATGACACTTTATATCATAAAATAAAAAACAAAACATTTAAAATATATTGGTTTTAATATAATTAATATTATATAAATAAGATTTTGTCTGTTCTACTTCCTGGTCTGACTAAATCGTGATTGGCTGATATTTGCAGGTAATTTTTTAATTTATCGTATTATTCAACACAGAAGATATGTTTACTGACAGAGACATTTTGTAATCTGTAGACGTGATTTCCACTCTTCGATTGTCTTAAATAGCAGAAATATTCACATGTATTATATATATTTATATATTTGGATTCCTCACATATCAAACACAAACAAAAAAATGTATGGACCGCATTTATGAAAAAGTTCGGCATTTTCCTGTTCAATTTGAGAATCCATTTACAAATGTTTGCATCACTTTTTGACCTGGATTAGTAATACGCACGTGTCACCATTATTTATAATAAATAAACTTTATATTTGTGAGACAGAAGATGGACCCCAAGTGGTGGGTTTGTCTAACTGCAATATGTTTTGTAAATTACAATTTGTTAGGAAAAGAATTATGGTTAGATCAACCTTATCACGTTGCAAACAACAACACTGGAATAAAGGAATACACTTAATCATATTTATCTGAGTGACAATAGATGTCAGAAAGACAGAAAGATAGATATTGTGTTGATCTCCAAAAGAAATTCAAATTATGTATTTTAATATGTACTGTATATGATTAAATCATGCATAGCAGTATTTCAGATTATCTTTTCATTGTATGTGAACGATTTAACTGCTCTATTTGCTCAACTTAAATACATTTAATACCAACTAATTGCCCCCCAGCTTAAAGCCCTTGTACTAATGATGCTTATTTTTGTCTAAATACTGAGCAATTGTTTGGAAGGCACACTGTTATTATTCACCCAGGACCAGACGTCTGACGTCTTGTCTGTCATGACAACCTTGGGCTCACCGAGGTAATTGTTGTCTCCTTATTCATTTTCATTGTTGATTGTCTTCGTCGTCTCCTTCTGAACATCTTTATCTCGAACATGGCCACATTACTACCGGAGAATTGTTCAGCAAGATGTTGACGGATCAGAGACTTTTTTCAAGATAGCGCTATCAAACGACAACAAATAAAATACATTAAGATGTGTCTGTAACATCTTCTTCCAACGGTTGATGATTGTCCTCTTTCTCGTTCCAGCACTTCATCCCTATTGAAGTGAAGGAGACACGAAGTGGTCTGGGAATAGAGTTGATTGGTCCCCTTTCAACCACCGCAGAAGAAAACAGTCGATTTTATAGATCACGAGAAAAGCACAATTGCCGTACACAGCAGGTTTTTAACCATTTTTCCATTTATCTTGTAGGTTTTTATTGAGGGCCAAAGATCTATTCAGGGGGTGGGCTCCGACTTTAAGCTTTTATTCTTAAATCTCGTCTTAAAACACACTTTTATTCCCTGGCTTTTAACACAGCGTGAGACTCTGAGCTGTTTTTAGTGCTTTTTACTAGTTTTATTTGATATTTTTTTTTACTTTTGTGTGTTTTAACTATGCTTTCTTTTATGTCACTGTACAGCACTTTTTAACGACTGTTGTTGTTTTTAAAGCGCTTTATAAATAATGTTTAGTTGAGTTAAAGTGCCCAAGAAGATTGTCAACATTCTTCCATACTGTGGACATATGAAATAAATAATTACAAACCAATAAGTTGTCAATAAGGTGTGTTTACATTTAATAATGTATCACTGACTATATCTGCTAATAATGAATCATATCTCCAATTATTTTATGTTGTCAGGTTTAACATTTTGTTTTAGAATCTCTTGGTGTGAAGCAACTCTGCAAACCACAAGCAAAGTCAGGGAGTGTTTGCAAACTACTCTGGAGATGAACCGAGACACTTGACTTTACTTGATGTTCTCTGCTCACACATTGGAAATCTATTCTGGTAGGTGTCCCTGTGCAGGCTCTTATGCCGCGCTCACTAACTCATACAGAAAACCTGGTCTTTGCTGGCTGCATTTCCAGCAACAAATGAACAAACTGTTTGTATTCAAGTGTGTCATTCTCTGACCTTTGGTATAAAAATCCAGCAAGGAGAGAAGAACATCAGTGGTTCGGGACGAGCCGTGAGAAGCGCCTCCACTCCTTGCTGGTGGTAAATCTGGATTCTGACTCCGTTTGTTATTCTCTCACCCACCGTGCACACCTATCAGTTCAGTCGACTCACCTGTTATTTATTATTGTTAACACTTGTCTCCGTCTCATTCCGATTGTCCGGGAGAAAATCCCTGACACTTTCTTTATTTATGGAAACTTTTTTCACAATGCATTGGTTCTCAGTTTAATGAGGTCAACATTTCCAGTGTGATTTAAGATACTTAAAGTCCTTAGTAAAATATATAGAGAGTAGATCTGCAGCTTCAGAACATTTCACATATCATTTTCTGGAACTCCTGTTGTGTTATCAGTTTTATCTTGATCTTTAAAGTATATACTTTATTAAATATTGTTTTGATTGTTTAAGCGCTTTGTGACCCTGGTCTGGGAAAGTGCTATACAAATAAAAATTACTTACTTACTTACTTACATCCTTAACCTTTGATTTTAAAATACTGTAATTGAAATCTACTGGTTAAATACATGATGAGTCATCATGCATTTAAATTATTGATTGTAATTATTTCCTATAATTCCCAAATGGTGGTGTTGCGTTAATGGAATGT
This sequence comes from Callionymus lyra, assembly GCF_982586985.1. Lineage (NCBI taxonomy): Eukaryota > Metazoa > Chordata > Actinopteri > Syngnathiformes > Callionymidae > Callionymus > Callionymus lyra. Next base: position 21,844,776 of record NC_141822.1, on the reverse strand, counting down.
ATCCAGGATGAGGAGTAAGAGTAAATGTGTTAATAATGCCATGTTTGCTGTACAAGCCATGAATTAATATTGAGTACGGCTCCAGGGGACGCTCCAGCATATATACAGGATCCCCAAATCCCCCAAACAGGAAGCGTGTGGTAGGCTTGATAATGGCAGAGTGGCTGGAGACCAACGTGTTGTTGTGCACATTAATTATCGGAACTCGTCATTCTTTCAAAAGGTTCAGTCTGAAAATGCCAACAGGTGCTTCATGCAGCAGGTAATCCCAATTGAACACATGGTGTTCTGAATTACTGGCAAACAAAGAAGAGAGAAATCATAATGGATGCCTCATTTAAATGAATACGACAAACGTGTTCATGTGTTTATTGTAAAAGGTTATTGTCCAACACTTATTTACAGTTGCCATAGGAGATCCCTTCGGAAATCCTGCTAGAGGTCGTTCTCCAAGAGGGTTATGGTGCATTTATTACAGCATGAGTCACAGATATCTTGAGGAAACAAAGTCTTCATCGACGCTGGATTGAAGCAACATATATAAAAACTGTTCAGAGCGTATACATGTTAGAATTTAACTTGATTCAGTTTTAATTTGCATTTTTTAAATATTAGTTATGCTGGGGCCATAACAAAAAGGAGAAATCTGCAGGTGTTTTGAACAAACGTGACATTAGATTGTGTCATTTTTGTTTGCGGTTTCTTGCAATAGGCACAAGCAGGTTGTGTCTATACATGCAAGTACAATCTTTAGCCGTTAGCTCTAATGTTTTGGTGAAATTAACAGCAAATTCTAAATGTTTCCATCACACATTTTTTTGTAAAGTAAGTATTCAGGACTGAGTTGTTATAAACAAAGTGTACACACTAATTGTGTGTTCTAGAATCCCAAGAATGACAAAAAATGTCTGTGATGTCTTGTGGGAGTTCAGACGGTTTCAAACATTTTTTGAGGAAGTTGATTAAAAGTCTAAGGACCAAGTGTCTGAGTGGTTCCAGAATCAGAAACAGGGCACGTATTTGACAATATACATGGAATCTTTCTTCAGTTCAAAAAACAAACAGTCGGGATTAAAGAAAAGATACTTGATACATTTGATCCTTTTAGAAGAAGGCCTAGGTTTTGATCAGGATGTTTTCTTTTGGATGCTCTTTTCTCTTTGAGTTTCAGAGAGTCCTTCTTCTTCTTCTTCTTCTTCTTGTTCTTGTTCTTCTTGTTCTTGTTCTTGTTCTTCTTCTTCTTCTTCATCTTAGAACACCTGGAGAGTTGAAATGTGTCAGAAGAACACGGAGCCTCTGAGCAGAGAGTGATCTGAGAGAAACATGTTGGTGAACCAGTCATGTGGTGCAGCTTTCTTTGAGTCACAATGTGTGTGTTGGACTCGTCAGTGCACATGTTTATCTTTATTTCTCCAAACTAATAAGTGTTCTTTTGATTTTTTCTTACTTTCCATTTCTCTGTCTAGCCACGTGGGTGTATCAACGGATATAGCTCGAGGTGAATGAGGTGGACTCGCAGTGGCGACGCCTGATGGGGAAATGTAAATATAAATATTGCTTTGGTATGATTTAAAAAAAACACATGATGAGATTCATTCAACTCTAATAGAAAATATCTTGAAGCTCTCAGTTCATATCTCAGGATTGCAATTTTAGTCTGTTATTGTGGTGCGTTACATTATTTCACACAACCCCTTTATTATCTTGTAAAGAAAATAAAAATCCAAACCAGTTTCAACCATATTTACAAATCCTTTTACTTATGAATTATAAATGCATCACACACTAAAACATACAGACACAAACACACGCAATTATCTGCTCTTTATACACATAAATATGTGTATTGCTGTGTCGGATGATTAAAATTTGTCTCCATTTCTACATTAAATATTTTTGGGTATTTGACTCAAAACAATACAATATAGGAGACGGACCCTGACAACAAAAGTAAAACTCCAACTTATGCTGAGCCAGACTCTCATCCTCAGTATGATATTTACATTTCAACATCCCTCAATGAAATAAAAAAAAAAACGAAAAATAAAAAAAAAACACAAGTAAAAGTGACAAAGCATTTGTAGACGCACGGACAACTCTCCATGACAACGGTGACAGTTGACCCTCTGATTGGACCTAAAGTTTACACATCCAGACGACAAACACACACATTTCAATTTCCATAGAAACTGTGGAAGAATTTGCTGGTCGGGCCTGAGCACGGAGAGCTCTTCAAACACTTCAATTACAGAGATCTCATTTAAATCGTGAGCAGGACATCAAACTCACATTCTCATCGCATCAGAACATGTTTTTTTTCTTTTTCAGAAAGAATTGTCGACAAATGAAACATTTCATCATCCTTTATTGTCACATCCTTTCTGTCATGACAGATTAAATGCATGAATGCATCATACATTTTTAATAAACATACAGTTTTACCGAAAGGTGATGTTAAAATATTTGGCAGAATTTACTGATATGGACATTTACTTTTTAATTATTATTCTGGATATTGGTGTAGTGGTAGATAAGCCAGCAGCAGTTCTGATATTGTATTAATGTCATTTTAAGTCTGTGACTGACACGTCTTTCACAGTCACTGTCATTCTTGGCTGTGCCTCACTATCTAATCTTACATAATTAATTGGTTATTTTGTAGATTTATTACATCGTTTTTGGCTCAAACCTTTTTTTTTCTTACTTAAGTCTTAAGCTGGATTCTTCAGAATGTTCAAAAGCAGACCAGCTTGTGTCACTACAAAACTACAAACGCACACTTTTTGGCAATCCAAAAGGTAGCAAAGGTGAGTCGACTGAACGGATAGGTGTGCACGGCGGGTGGGAGATAAAAGATCTTGATGGAAGAGGTTTAATTCTGGGAGCAGTATTTCCAAAAACACACTGTGAAAAAGAAGAAAAAAAACACGTTAACTGTATCTCGACTGGTTTAAGAAACACATCAGGCCAGGTCTCACCTCTCTTATTGGTTCTCTTGGGCTGTAAAAGGAGAGACTTTTTCAAGTTTTGACCAGAAAGATTGGGAGCGAATGCATCCACACTTGCCTTGGATGCTGTGCTGCCGTCTGCTGCTGAAGATGCAGTGGTCAGTGTCGGCCCGATGTCGGGAGGAGAATGCTGAAATAATAATTAGATTATTCATTAAACTTTCATGAGTGTCATTACAGGTTATCATATAATCTAATTAACCTCGAAAATGAGCTGGAGTGTAAGACAACTTCACTACTAAATTCTTAATTAGTGTGTCATTTGAAAGTAACACAAGATGTTTCTTGGTCAAACTAGTGGCAAGACAAGGTACTGCAGCCGAGTGGAGAGGTAAAAGAGATTATTGAATTGCTCATTGTTGTTTTTTGGCATGTGAACAAAATCTCACCCACTGAAAATGCCTTTAATTTAGGTGATTGAATTTAGGTGCTTTTATATAAACGTTGTCAATGTATATTTAAACATTTAATTCATTCAGGTAAAGATGACTCACCAGTTTACTTTTGCGTCCAAAACCTCTTCCACCTACTAAAATAAAGTAAAAAAACAACTCTTAAATCTTGTTTTCATTCAATAAACATCATGATTGATTGAATAAATCTTAATACCTTTTGGAAAGAAGGTCATTTGTGAACTTATTGTGCTGTTAAATATCTTCTGCATCTCCGCCAGCACCGTCACCACCTTCTGCATCTGGGCCCTCTGCTCCTTTCCCGCTTTTCCATGGATGCCATGCAAGCCCATTTTACTCATCCTCTCTTCCGATGCAGTCTCTAATAGATGCTTCTGGTGGTGTCCGGATGGTTTCCTAGGTAGAGCTGACAGGTGAGACGATGTCGCTGGGCTGAGTTGCCTCACAAAGTCTGTGACACAAATAGACAGGTTGGGATTAAATAGAAAAGGACCAAAAAACAGCATATAATTGTTTAAATTATAAACTATTTCTTGAACTTGAGAGATTGCTCGAGTTTGTTCCAATACTTGACTATATATTACCTCTGTCTGCAGGTGCTCCCTGGACTCTTGGGATCATCATCATGGCGATGACCACCTTCATCACGAGCAGCGATCTGTTAAACCTCATAGCCTCTAAGAAAACGTTGGATTTACACTGGAACAAAAAAAAAAAAGACAGTTCCTCTCTCAATCATCTGAGTCTCTCATAAAATTAAAACTGAGATCTTCAACGTTCAAAAGTCTTCTACGAAAACCAGCTGCTGATAGAATCTAAAGAATCAAAAAATAAATTCTCTCCAGTTATGAAGTCCGTCTCTTAGTCCTGCTCATGGTCCACGGGTGCGCCTCTAGACGAGGGCTTGTCTGTGATGCATACTGTTCCTTCAAAAAGATCTAATGCCCTCCTTATAAAGCGCACCAGGATGGCTGACCCCGACTGATTGGCGTCAACCGATGGCTCCGCCTTGTCCTGTTGACAAATTGGTGACATTTGTGAAGTTCGGTGGTGCTCTTTATTTGTTTTGAGTCAAAGCGATCTTTTTTCTTGTGAACGTTGTGTGTCTTAAGTCCTGTATTCTCTCTCCCGGTCTTGGATGTGTGTGTGTGTGTGTGTCCTTGGACGTGTAAGAAGTGATAAGGTACTTCTAAATATGTTTGCTCAGGGGCCACAGAAAGAGAAAGGCCCTCTGACGCACGAGCGCCTGGAGACACACACACGGAGACAGACAGACACGCACACATACACACAATGGGAAACAAAAACTGTAAAAACAGTTTGTGAACTTTTAATTTCCTACAATCAAATAGCTTTTTAGTAAAAAAATAATTGAATTCAGTATATGTTGTGTGTGTCTGTTGCTGGGTGAGGAGAATTCAGCTTGTTAACATTCACTTATTATTTGCTATTCTCGGACCGCAGGGCTTTCAAGCTGACAGTGTGTGTGAACGTGTAACTGAAGTAGTCGAGTGTGATGGAAGAGATCTTTATGCTTCTGATTGATGGCTGCGGCAAACAAGGAAGACGCCGCATTGAATCCTGGATCTTCCTCGCCAGGACTATTCATAGACGCCTGAAGTCACTCAGTGCAAATGTCTCTTTTACTCTATATCTATACTTAGTCATATTTTGTGTTGGTGTTGAACGAAAAGTTCATCTTAATTTGGACCAAAAATGTAATCAGTGAAGGAAAAATTTTATGAGGAAAAGTCAGTTTTTCGTGGATGTATTTCAGAACTAAACCTTTTAAAAAGAGGCCAAGTTTCTCAATCTGGTAATATAATTCGGCCTCAGCATTACTTTAGTACAGAATTTTACCATCCTCTTTTTTTGTGAATAAATGTGTTCAGTTTTTCTTTGGTAATACAACAATATTTTTTGACCATATAATAAAAGCTTTGCTGCATCGCTGGCCAAGTAAAAGTGACACAATTTATTCACATGTTTATTTAATCCACAACAACTCTAGCTCGTGCTCACAGAATGCATTTGAGCTAGTTTTGGCTTCAATGCAGACTTCAATTTTTTCATAACATAATTCAAGCAAAATGATCAGGATGGCGGAAACTGCCGAAAACTCTTTATATATCTATATATATATTTATATAAGTGTGTCATGATATAACTTTGTAATGATAAGACACTTTAAACAAAATCGAGCCGGGCTCCAAAAGGACCCGTTGACAGATTGTGCAGAACCATGGGACAGCAATGATGAAGACCAACAAGGATATCTATGAAGAAGCGAAAAAAGTCTGGATACAAGTTAGTTAGTCAGAAATGGTTATTACTAAAACGCATCCCTTTCACAAAGTGCTTTAACAATCTAAAACAATACACAGTTAAAATATATACAATAAAAGGCCAAGACACATTAGACAAACACAGGAGTCCCAGAAAGTCAGGGAAAAGCCTGCACAAATAAAAAGGTCTTAAGATGTTTTTTGAAGGACTCAGTGTACTAATGGTTCTACTGACAGGAACCATCAGTAGATTCTGATCCACAGACCTCAGAGCCTGAGCTGGCGTGTAAGGCTGGATCAGATAACTGATGTAAGGAGGAGCCTGACCATGAATAGATCTGAAGTGATGGATAAGTTATATTGAAGTGATTGAGATTATCAAAAAAAATCAAGGGCATATATATAATCTGTCCTGATATAATCAGATTAATGAAGGGATCATGAAGCATTTTCCATATTTTCACAGAACACTAGATGTCCCTCTCTGCTCTATAATGAATGACTTTGAAAAGCTTTTCTTTTGAAACATACTGACATTTAAAAATATATATGTATAAAACACTGATTCATGAAGTTTCACCAGCCCATCACTACTGAGCACATTTCTAGAACACAATCGCTGTAGAATTCCAAGTAGGTGTTTACATGATGCATCTGTTTTCACGCCCCCATTAAAATATGAAAATCATATTCAAATGAGCCTACACCTGAGATTCCATCTGTGTGATCAGGAGAAAAAGGAAAAACGATGCCCACTGGAGCGGAGGCTTGCAAAAGTGTCTCATTTAACACATTGTCCACTGGATGAGCAGCCAGTGAAAGAGAACAATAGAGTTTTTGTCAATTTTATGGGGTTGGGGATATAAACAAACACACAGGTTAAGCAGAAGTTCTCCAACATTAAGGTTGATTTCAAGCTTAATGTCACTCCCTGCTTTATTATCTGTTGCTTTGACTAACTATTCTTGTGAACATCATGTCATCCAAGGCGGTGGATTGAGTAGAGTTTTGGGAAAAGTTTCACCTCTTAACCAGGAGGCTTCTTCAGTTCCACTGAGTGGTTTGAGGAGTCAACGTGTCGGTCAAGAAAACCGACCCCGGTTGCCTAGTAAAGATTCCTACCTCCTAGAGAAGGTATGACCATCACATGATCCCGGGTGACGGAGACCAGTTCATGGACTGAAGTGGTATCTTGGATGAGAAATATTAAATCCCAAAACTTTACTCAATCCTGTTTCTTCACTTTTGAGCCCCTTAGATAACCAGGACCTGGATGAATGAGAACCTACACGGACGAATCTCCCATCATGTGTACACTAGGGGGCGCAACCTGCTGACCTTGAAGAAGTAAGACACTGCTTCATGAAGTTTCACCAGTTTATTAAATTAGGACAAACTAGAAGTTTGAAATGACTGTCTTAATTTGAACAGTCAGTGCGCTCCCTCTGAAACGCCCTGGTTGCCGATGTGGTCAGAACCTCTTTCCAAACAGGCGACAGATAGCTTGTGGGTTGTGCCTCTATTCCGGGACATGGGTTGATGTGTAAATGCCAGCAACACCTAAAAGTTCCAACAGCAGCAGTATAGTGGTAAGCCAGCTCTGAAATGAAATGAAAATGAGGATCTACAGAGATCAGGTTTGCCAATAACCTCTTTTTTCTTTTAAAAGGCCAACTCATGTGAAAACCCAACTCTCCTGACTCACTCCCACGTTTCAAATGTTGAATCTTCCTCCGCAAGATGCAGTAAGTCCTTCATCATGACCATGTTTTGAACTTATTACTTTATAAAGTTCTCCCCCGTCTGAAATCTGGACGAACGAAAGGTTACGAGAGCAGAGTCCATTATGACGTAATAATGATAAGGATTGATGATGCGTGGTGACAAACCTCTATGTTTGACCAATCACAGCAGAGTGGGTGTAGTTATGGTAAACGAGATTTCACCTCCGGAAAAACAGTGTTTTCAAGTGGGCGGGGCTTAAGATCATTTTCCAATGTTAATATTTCAATGAAAAGACACACACTGATGAATACAATAGAGGTCCAAGATCTTTTCAAGAGACACTTAAATCAACACATCTGTCCCCCTTTAAAGTACTGAGGGAAACAGAGAAGAACTTTAAAAAGTCCTTCCCCGAAAAAATCAGTTGGACATGAGAGCAACAACATGGTGAAGGTTCAGACAGTAAAATGCGACAAGCATCAGCCAAACCATGCTCTACTCAAGGTATATAAGAACATGTTCTCAGCTTCTAGAAGCCGATGAAACTGGCATTGGAAAAGATCATCATGTCTAAGGCAAGACTTGTGGGATAATGGTTAATAAAAAACCTTTTCAACCATCCACCAATTCTGAAAGAAAGATTTTCTTTACACTCGTATTGAAAAACTATTAGAGTGACAACTAAGTGCAGAAGTCAAGGGTCAGAAGATCCCCAGATGCCTCAAATTTGCAAAAGTAAACTGTTGAAAAATGTCAAACACAGAGAAGGACAGGAAAGACATGTGAGTGATGTTTTTCAACCAGGCCAACACTTGTGTCAGTACCTCAGGAGGTGCTGTTGTTCACCTCCAATTTATTCCCCATGGTTCTTCGAGGAATTTCAAGACCTCCAGTTCTTGTTTCTACCCAGGACAGCACAACGGTCTGGAACACCTTGAAACTGACTAATGGCCACCACATCCCCACTGGCCTTTTCCATGGCAACAGAACCACAGGATTGTAATACTCATGGTACAGAAGCACTGCAAGCCCTTAAGGCGGCCTGAGCCCAGAAACCTGCCACAAGGATGATGAGATCAGCTCAGGCGGAAGTCTAGGTTGGAGCCCTGGAGCCTCACTCTAGGAACCATGTCGAGAATACCCACGTTATCAGAAGGTAAGTCTCAAAAGAATGAGGTCAAAATTCAACAAAACTATTCAATGGTTGAAAAGTAGAAACTCATTCAATATTTGGAGAATTAAAATATTCACAGTCAATAAAAAAATAAAGATTTTCAAACCCTGTTGGCCATTGAGCCAGAAATAAAAATAGGTTCTAACATTCAACATCCTGTGTGATGACTTTCCTCCCTGAAGAACTCAATATCCGAAAGGAGTTCAATTCTTCTCTGTGTACCGTCAGTGAAGAAGTGAATCATTCTGTTCTGCAACTTTGGCAGGTTTTTTATTTGATTTTATTTGATTCCCCTTCAGCTTCATGACGACTTTCCTCTGGTCCTTTGTGCATATATGCAAATGTTTCAGGCCTTTTTAAAATCTGACTCATGGAAACTGCTGTCTCTAGATGATTTAATGACTCTGAGACAAACACGTATTTTTTTGGGCAACAAAAAAAAAGACAATTAATTCAGAGACCAAAATTATTATATATATATATATATATTAAAGGGAATTAACAAAATTAATCTAAATGATATTTACTTAATACATATAACGAACTGAGCTCATCAGCGGGCAATAAATGTAATTCAAACATATATCCAGTAGGGAGCGCTGTTGTTCTGTCAGAACAAAATGAAGAAAAGAACGCTGATCTGGTCCTTGTTTTTTAAATTTTATAAATTAACTTTATTTAATGACTGCAGCAGAGTCAGTGGCTGTAAATGGTCGGTATGAATAAATAGTTATGTTAATTTATCCTAAAGTTATAATGTCCTAAAGTTATAAACGTCTGTATATATAGTGGATGCATTTATCTATTTATTTTTTATTATGAAAAAGTGTATTCCTTTTGAAATGTTATATCTAGAAAATATTATTATATCGTTTTCCAGTGCTGACTAAGATAATATATATTTGAACCACAAGAAGATGATTTAACAAGCAAATGGTTAAAGGCTACATTTATTTCTATTCACAATTTGCAAACTTGAATTACTATTTTTATATATTCATTTAGTTGTATTGTTGAATTATTTTAAACATGATTGAATTTAATTTGAATTCATTTAACCTAATGTTTTAGTTTCAGATCTGATTACTATTATTTATTGTAATGATTAAAAAGTCTTCCGCATCAGTGTGGTCATGGGTCACTAGACTGTTCCTGGAGCTGTCACTGCTATCTAAGGTTATCTTGTGGGTTAGTTTCCTCCTCAGATGAGTGAAGGTTAACTGACAAGCTTCTGAGGAGTGCTGGGACGTCCTCGTCTGTTGTTGCCGCTTCAGACCTCTGGACTGAAATCATGTCAATCAACACAAAACGCATGATTCCATTTTAATTTTTTAACTAGTTCTAGTAACATTAACATAGTTGTGATTTTGTAATTATGAGTAACTACACATGTGACAAATGTAACTTTAGATAGGAACAACCAGTTAACCTGCATTAAGGTCTCTTTCTAGAACAGCTAATATAAAATCTTTAATTTGAAACCAAAAATGACTGCAGGCGTCAAGAGGGCCGAGAGCATCTTTACTGCGTCAATTTAACTACAGTTTTTAAATAATGCTCGTGGCATCAACATGTTTCTCTCTCAGTCATGCACCATGATTGCTTTTTTTTTTTTTTTTTAATGACAAGCCTCAATGAGAGAAGACCTGTGGCCGAAGATTAAAATAACAGTTACAGTCAGAACATCATGAACAACACACGTATGAGACTGAAGCGACTGCTACATGTGCTGCGCTTTTAATACGATCATTCTGCACACCATGTTATAGTTATAGTTATAGTTATTTTAACATATTACTATTTATTTGTTATACACATTTATATTTAACACTTGTTCTACTGCTGTTACTTTACTGTCATCACCTACATGTGTAAGTTATTTCTCTCCATTCTTGCCCATTTATATAAATATATATACAATAGATATAAACACAGCTATAAACACAAATACTAATATAAGGACGGATATACATGAAAACACAAATATTAATAATAACAGAACTATAAATATTGACAAAAATATAAATATACACTTAAATATATATATTAAAAAAGTGTTAAAATAAACACAAATGTAAATATAAACACAAATATAAACGCAAATATCAAAATAAACAAAACTATTCATATAAACTAAAATATAAATATAAACACAAATATCAAAATAAACAAAACTATTAATATTAACACAATTGTAAATATAAAAACAAATATGTTGAGTGCGTGTCTGTGTGCTTGTTTGTGTTTGTTTGCGTTTAAGTCATATTTTGAACCAAGTCGACATGCCAGGGTTTTTTTCTTTGCACTTGATCCCTCACGTCTGGTCGGTTCTGTGGCTCCGTGCCAAGAGCTGTGGCTTGTGGTCTGCTGGCACAACTGTTCGCCCTTCATCTCGCTGAAAAACGGGGACGAAAAACAACTCGAAACTAAAAACATGCATTTTAATTATAACGACAGCATAGTAGAACCTGCGATATAATCGATGTGGTATTAATTTCTTATGTTTGATATTAAACATCAGTATGTGTTCGGTATCATCTTAACAAAATCAAACCAGTCATGAACTTACAATTCACGTTTCATAAATGTAAACAATCTCGAAGAGTAAAATCTGTGTTTTCTTTTGCAAAGTTACTCAACTCATGGTTACCTGTTGTTACCCAGGTTCTAAGAACTGTAGTGTGAAATCCTTCATATTTGTCTTTGCTAATGGTTCATCCTGGGAGACTCTGAGGAAGCTCAATATACTAAATGAAATCATTGAGCTTCATATTGATACGTGTAAGTGTCGCCTTTGTCTCTCCTTTTTTTCTTCAACATAAGAACTTTATTAACTCATGAACATTCAGCAATTAAGCATCAAAAAAACAGTGAAAATAAATGGAGAACCAAACTCTCGTGACACAAAACAGTTTAACAACCACAGTTGTGATCGCACAACTGGCACAAACACATCATGTGCCAATGCTTCTCATGGTCTGCCATCAAACTTGGAGAAAAGACAAAGAGACAGCAACAAAAAAAAAAAAAAAGCTTGAAGTGACGTAAAGGGATCAAGGCCTGAGTGACGGAGAGGAAAAGGAGATTACCCACGGGACAGGGACGAGGGCAGGGAAAGGAGGAAGGTCAGAGATGAATATTTTAGAGATAATGTGTATCCAAAGAGTGGTAGAAAATGATTGTGTGTGTGATTCTGTGTGTGTGTGCGTGCGTGCGGGCACGTGTGTGTGTGTGTGTGTGTGATAGTGGGTGAATGAGGTAGAGGGAGTTATTTGTTTTCAGTGAAAGGTGAGGCCACTTAGCTGCGGTGTGGAGCTACAGCGGAATCTATTACCATGTGTCAAGGAAACACGAGAAGGGCATGACCTGCATGTGTGTCTGACTTCGTGCATGTGTGTGTTTGATTGACAGAATGAGACACAATAGATGCCAATAGAAGTGTGGGTCAATGTTGCCGTGTTAGATTTGACATCAGGGTGTGTTTTTTGTGCTTGTTGAAGTGCTGCTGATTTAAGGTTATAGTGCATTTAAATATACATATTTAAGGGGAAATATTGATAGTGGATAAAATACATGACGACTTATGATGGCGTCCTAGAGATCCATCTGGAGACAAGAGTTTTGAAGATTGTTTTGACCTGTTTAACTGTTGATCTCCTGCTTGGATCTGTGAAAATAAAATGCAAAATGACATTAAAAACACAGCATACAGTCATATCATGAAGAAATAAAAACTTTCTTGTGACTTTGGTCTGTCTGGGTTTACTGTTTGGCTACTTCTTTTTTGGAATAAATCAATACAATACTTAAATTGTGAAGTTTTATTATTAATTTCCTTTTTATAAGTAAACTCCTATCACAGTGCTTTACTAATTTTCGCTTCATTTGTTATTATTATTTACCTTGTTCTTGAAAAAATGTATTATATAGACAAAATGAAATGTTTTAAAATCCCATTAACAGTCCGTTTAGATGTGGTGTTATGAGATTCATTCACACATTCTTCTCTCCAGTTATTTACAAATCTTTTTTTTTCATCATATTGTTTGTGTGAATATACGCAGTGGATGAAGATCTTGTCACTCGACACCCGTTGGTGGCTGTGGCGCACCACACACTCACCACACAGTGTGTGCGAGCCAAAGTGTTTCAGTGACCTGCGGTGAGGTTCACGGCTGATTTTAATCACAATTAGATTCACGAAACCTACTCTTAGGTCCGGAGAACTGTTTGTGATGACTCAGCATAACACTCGTCCAGTTATACAGGAAAGACGCAAACAAAACAAATGACCCCGAACAAGTTAACCTGTTAAAATCTTTTCTTTTATGAAATGATTCGCTTTTATTTTGATCGTCCACTTCCTGTCTTGACCTTTGGCTGTCCCGTCCATTGATCCGTCTTCTGCGGCTCATCCAAGGTCAGGTTGTGGTGGTAGCATCTGGAGCAACCAGGCCCAGACGTCCTCTCACCCCAGAAGAACCCTTCCTTCCAGCTCCAGCCTCTGAAACTTGTTCCCTGTTGGAGAAGTGCCAGAGCGTTCGGAACACCGTCCGGGTCCTAAAAAGGCGACGGCGCCACTTCAACTGCGGTTATACTTTGAGTCTCTGAATAATTAAGATCCCTCACTTTATCTCTGAGGTAGATTCCAGACACCCAGGGGAGAAAACACATTTTTGCCCATCAGTATATGTAAAAATAAACAACTGAAAAACACTATTAAATAAATATATTTAACATTAAGTCTTTCAATGATGACATAATGACTTATTTCACCACTGTTTCCTTCAATTTAATGCGCTGAACAACCACTTTAAATGATGCTCCTGAATAAGAGAAAATACAGGATTAAAAATTGGTACGGCCCAAAACAAGGCGACGTAGAACAAAGAGGATGAAAGGAGGGGAAGGAGGACGGAGGGGATGAAAAGATAGATGTGAAACCAAGTGATCAGACTGACAGTCAGGGGGGCCATCGATCCTCGACTCTTCTCCCTGAAGCTCGTCCTGCTTTGCATCGGCAGAAGACAGATAGTGTTGAGGTGGTCTGTATTGGATTCATGAGTTAATGGTCGTTCCAGGACAAGACAGATGGTAAAATAAGAAAGAAACCAGAGAGTGTGATGGCGAGGGATTGCACTTGATGATCTGTTGGGAAGTGTTGCTGAGACCAGAGGTGGACTTGTGTCGTGGCCAGACTTTGTGCAATAAAATGTGGATTTAGACAAATAAACTACAGCTCTAATAACTGAAATAATTAAGATGACAAACACTTTTTTTTAATCAAGAAGCAAACAATATTTTATATAATGACATAATGAATCACTAACAATATTTTGGTATACCTTTAAACAATTTAAAACACTTATATAACAACCTGATCTCCCTTTAATCCATGCAGAGGTCATGCATATTTAATATCTTTGATCGTGATGCTCTCAAAAAAAAAAAATGTAATCATTTCACTATTCATTTTCCTTCATCTCCAAAGTGTGACAGCAGAAAAATGCTTCAGTGATAGTCCATCATATGAAGTAATGAATCATAAAACATGCTTGTTTTGCACTTTTGAGGGCTATAAATCCACATGCGTGCCTTATCTTAGCTGTGATTAGGAAGTTAACTTGTGTATCACAATGATCTTTATTATATGTTCACATCATTTGAATCTATTAACACATTACTTTCTGTCTGTCAGATGAATCTATATATAATTTGGACTGAATACTTTAGATGCAGTTAAAATCTTACTGTACTTCAGTTTTTAATAAATATATTTAATGATGTTCTTGCAAATATTAATATTAATATAAGAATTAATTGATATAATCTGTCCGGAGCACTTTATTTCAGAGTGACTCTGGTATATCCACTTGTGTTTTGGCATATGAGAGACCAGCATGATGAGGATGAAGAACCATTAGCGGCGCAGACTTCCTGGATTGACCATTCTTCACTATTGCATTCCTGTTATTTCTCTCTTCTTTTCCTTACCATGTTCCGCACAGTTTAAACAGACAGACCTGTAGCATCATCTCCTGGGGGATCTGTTGTTTGTTCTTTATTCTTGTTGTATATTCATTTGTTTAACAAGATTCAGTGAACTAAGCATCCAATTATTAAGATGGTGGAAATGAGTCTTGACTGTTCAGTTGACCCTTGAGTCAGAAGGGAATGTGATCAAAGTCCACCACTCTCCACTCTATAATCCAGACCTGGCAAAGTGTGGCCCGTCTTATTTAGCTTAATAAATATCATGGCCTAATGACGCGTGTCCTTTTTTTTAGGGATTTTTTTTTTTCGTCTTTCTTTTTGCTTGACGGTCCCTAACAACATTCACAGAATTTAATGTGGCCCTTGAATAATTGAATTGCCCACCCCTGCTATAATCTAGTGGTTTGAAAAGCTTTTCTATTGAAACCTCGTCATTTTTTAACCAAGGGCGCCACCTACTGACCTCTAAATAATAAGACAATGCTTCATAGGGATTCATCAGCCCATCATTTCTCATCAGAGGTTCTGTGTAGAACTAAACTATTTCAATCTCCTTCCCTCTTATAGAAACTGGTGGTCAACCGCAAACTCCTTGTTCTTAATGGTGATGAGTAGTAGCTAGTTTTCCACACACTCGCAGTTGAATCCATGCACTGATTCTTTTTTATAACTTTGTTGTCGACACTGATGCAGCCCACGAATCTGTCAAACTACAGACCTCAGAGCCCGAGCTGGGGTGTAAGGCTGGATCAGATCAGTGATGAAAGGAGGAGCCTGACCATGAATAGATCTGAAAGTAAGAACCAGAATTTTAAAGTTGATCCTGAAAGAAACTGGGAGCCAGTGAAGAGTTTTAAGGATCAGGGAAATGTGAGTTCTTCTACTAGAGCAGGTCAGAATTGTCACTGCAGAGTTTTGTATTAACTGCAGGCGAGACAGCTCCTTCTTGTTCAGACACAAAAATAAACTGTTACATTAGTATAAACGAGAATACAAAAAAGCATAGATTACAAGCTCCAGAGCGTGTTGTGACACCATTTTCCTAAATTTAGAGATTTTTCTCAGTTGAAGGAAACAGTTTCTGGTCAGTTTTTTGCACAAACGCGAGAAAGAGAGGCTTATGATGAAGGTAAAGAGCTGAGATATTTTATAAATGACACAACTCTAACCACACAGGTCTGAATTGTCCCACATGACTGCTTTTCATTTAAATTAATAAATTGAAATATTTTTGGTGAATTTATTTTTTGTCATGTTGTGTTTTGGCTTCCATTGGGTGTAAGGTTCTTCTCTGTCTTACATAATAAAAATTGAAAAAAAAAAAACGCCAAAGAATTAATAAGGAATGAATTATGGTAATCATCTTTATGTAACATGTTTTATATATGGTATACATTTGATCAAAAATAGACCTGTTTTAATTCTTCCTCCTTTTGTGGTCCCTTACGATTAAGAAAACAGCTGAAATTAATTCTG
The DNA here is from genome assembly GCF_982586985.1 of Callionymus lyra. NCBI lineage: Eukaryota > Metazoa > Chordata > Actinopteri > Syngnathiformes > Callionymidae > Callionymus > Callionymus lyra. Next base: position 21,828,701 of record NC_141822.1, on the reverse strand, counting down.
AAATGTCGATTACTGAATGTATATAACACATGGTTTATATTTCATCCAAATTGAATTTTCTAGGGGGTCTTCCCCCCCCCTATTGTGCCCCTTCTCCTTTGACTTAATGGAGGTGCCCTGCCCTCTGAAAACCATCACTGAGGTCAATAGTCTAAACGATGATTCAAGCAAATTCGTCCAGCAGTTTGGGAGTCTATAAGACATTAAAATCACGCACACAAACACACTCTTACGTTTCTTACGAACCACCGATGGAGGCACTTTCGACTTCGGACTTGAAACTGAACTCCAACCCGCATTATCAACGTCACTGATCCACATCTAATCACTATTCAATCATTAACTCACGTTCCTGCATCACCTTCTCATAAGAGCATAAACACCAGATAACCGTTGAATGTGCCGCACAATCATCATCCCGGCTGATGAAATATTGACCACACAATTTATGCAGACTCATTGGTTTTCATGAAGGATGCATTAACTTCTAATAGTAGTTCGGACGGCCACCGATTTGCTTTAACACACAAGCACAATTAAATGCACACGCACACAGTGCGAATCTTCTCCCTGATCAAGTTCTAACGTCTTTAGTTTCCACTTGAAACGATCCAGACATTAGAGATGAGGAACAAGTCTCTTCCACATCCGTTGAATCCGGAACAAATATGATGTGATTCTCAAACTAAATGTGTTGAAACAGTGCAAACTCTAAAGTCCTTGACTTAGTTTTGATGTTGTTTTCTTGACTTAAGAATATGTATAAGTTGTGTGTGTACTTTTATTTAAGATAAAAAACAGTAAACGTGTATTTATGTCAGATACTGACCAGTGTTAATGACAACACGGTGGAATATTTCATCACGGCGCCGTTGACTCGGAATTGCAACACACATTTATGTGTGGGCTTGAGTGTTCGTGGTAAATTTTCTGGGTTGTTTCAATTGTCAATTTACTGACCACTGCGGTGAGCTTAAGTGCCCCCTGAACACCACACCCTCTTCCACACACAACCGGCAGGACACACACATCTTCATTAACAACGCCACATTTCTATTGATCCGCATTATAGCTGTGTCTCATATTACGGCTAAGAAATATGTATGAGGAGCACTAAATGGGTTACACAAAAAGACCAACAAACACACAAAAGCACACACTTTTGCTATTATGACACCAACAGCGAGCTGTAAGCGCAGTTAATGCAGTAAAGACTTGGTCAATACTAATTCACTAACTCTTTCGCTCGAGCCACTAGTGTGTCTCTCGCAGCACATATTAGCCTGACGCTTCTATTTCCTTTTTACTTTATAATCATTTCTTCGTGCAGCTTTTCATGCAGCGGTCTGCACACAATGGAGCAGACACTTTTTGAAACCCAGAATGTAGTTAAACGTGGAACATTTTTGCTCAATTTCGCCTCTTAGTAAATCTTGCCGCTACTAAGCAGGCTTTTTAAAAAATCGAATTATTTATATTGATATCATAATCTCACCATATTTCAATCACATTAATGGTAGCAGTAGAAGTAGCTCTGCAGAGACTGGTGATGCAGGGAGAACAAACATTTAGGTTTTGCTTGTTTTATGACTTATAAGTAAAATATACATTATTAAAATGTTTTTTTTTAAACTTGGAATGTTATCATTTATCCTTATTAACAATCAGTTTAAAATTGTATTGTTATGTTTTCACTTTTATTTTGGGTTTATTTTCTTCCCTCACTTCCTGTTTTCTTCCCCAGTCAAGTAATGGCCCACAGCTGGACCCCATGAGTAATCAAGACCCCCTACTCTCAACCACCTGACCAGACATGTGTGTCAGATCTAAGATGTTCCTGCACTGGTTTGTATTTGGTTTTCTCATTCCCTCCTGTGGACTTTTCATGTTAGACCTTTTGCATTGTTGCCTATTTCCCCCTGTGTTCTTTATAAGTGAGTTTTTTTACCTACTTTTTTTATTTTCTGTTTCCAGGTTCCCTTGTGTTTCCTGTTTTATTCCCCGGCTGGGTGGACTTTTGGACATTTTGAGATTTTGGACTCTGGTGCTGTGTCTCAAATCTCATACTAGCGTACTAAAAGTTAGTATTTTTTGTGCGTTAGTGCGTCTCAATTCTTAGTATGCGAAATTTAGTGCGCCATGCACACTAAATTGGCGTACTAACACGCCCACAAAACTGAGCATGGTTCGATGGACACTAACCACACTAAACGGCCGCCATCTTAATGACGTTTTAAACGGAAGTTATGTCATATATAAATGCATATATATGCATATACTTACACGTGCATTTTCCGCAGCAGTAGGAGGATAAACACGTCTTCGCTGCTGATACCAGCTTAAATATCTTGCGATTATTTAGATTCTCATATTTTTTCTTTATTTATTTTTCCAAAGTTGCAATACGTGCTGCCAGCAGGTGTCGGCGATAGCGTTCAAACAGCTGGTTGAAACATCGTTAAATAGAAGAAGCTGTCATGTGATCTCCGGTTAGTGTGAAGCAGCAGAGTTTGATTTGAGACATACTATCTGTGGAGAATTTGCGTACTAGTTAGTACGTACACTAAACTGATGCATACTAACTTCTAGCATACTAAGAGTAGTATGCGATTTGAGACACAGCATGGTTTTCTTTGTATTGTTTTGGACTTGTTTTTTATTAAATGTGTTATTTGTTATTGAAAGGGTTGTCTGCTGGTTACTCTTAGCTGCACTTTGGTTCTGCCGAGTTGAGATCGTGACACGCATTCCTGTATGTAATATTGTATAATGATGATCTATGATAGATGATAAGATTATTACAATCATTATTATTTACTGTAAATATGATGAATGTACTTCTGGTTTAATGCTTAAGTTAGGTAAATCGTTTTGTTGTAAATAAAGCTTTTAATTATTTTATTTTAGTAATTTAGTTCTTATTTTAACACAAAATAAGCAAACCGACGTAGAATTATGTCATTAAACTGAACTTGTTATCAAATTCTCATATGATATTGCTGCAATTATATAAGAAAACAAATGTATCTTTTATCAAGTTGTTGTGATTGTCTGAGATTGACTTGAAAATCATCATCAACTCAGGTAAAACAAGGATTAGTGTAAGAAAATTCAATGAAACTTGGTCAATCCTAAACATAACAAAAGATGTGAATTCTGCCAAAATGCTTGATGCCAGTAGATCAGGAGGTTCAGATAACCTTACCTTGTGTGGAACTATAACACACAAATGCAACAACACACTTTTTAATTATATACGTGATAGCAAATACATCTGCTGAAAATCACCATTTCACTTGACAGACCTTGAAAACAAGTCATGGTGTGATTAAAAATGGTCGAATCAATGTTTTAGTCTGAAAAGTAAAGCAAAGAGAAAATAGTATTCACTTTCTCTTTGCTTTACTGTCCCCTATTTAGTCAACACACTGTTTTTTTTATGTCTTACATGCTCTGCCCTCGAACAGGCCAAGCTCTTGGTTTTGCCTCCCCTAGTCTCTGCACTGTGCCTTTTAAAATGTATTTCTAGAAAGTACCCCATGATTCTCTTCTCCTTTTGTCAAAAGTCGGTGTTTGTTTGGATTACTTTGACTGGACGCACAGTATCTTTTTGCCAATTCTGTGCTGGTTCTCTCAGCAGCTTGGACATCATGACCATCATGTTACCTGTTACAACCCTGCTAAGTTACCAAAGAAAGCAGTGGCAAATGGTTCAAAAACCCTCTTGTACAATTCTTCTTTATATTTTCAGGTGTGTAGTCGATCAAAATATTTATCTTGTACATGGATACGGAAGAATACAACTTTTCTTACTTTAAATGATTTCACACAACAAAGTTGTTACTGAACTCCGTGGACTATCGTCCTTGCATCACTGTTGTTGAAAAGCTGTCTCAAAAAGGGGCCAATGTGGTCCAAAAAATACTATTCAAGCAAATATTATGTTTGTTTTAAAGACCCAACTTTTCTTGAAATATAAACACTGAATAACAACTGACTTAAGCCAGTTTGATGAGATGTATTCCAGGTATAGTATCCCTGATGATAAAAGTCTATCCAGGGAACTGTTTCCACTTATTATATGGACTTTAGGAATTATTTTTGGACCTCTGTGAAGCACTTATTGTAGTTAAATACTTTTTAAGCAGAAAATGTGGTCAGATACCTGCATACACAAACAAGAAAGGTCTTTCTAGCAGGGTTTTTTAAGAGCATACAGGTAAGCAGAGTCTAGTTCCTCTGAGAGATTAGAACTTCTCAGTCCGTCAGAAATAACATCACGTGTCTTGATCAAATTAATGTTTAGGAATGAACTAACAAACTTTTATGTTTTGATCAACGTCTTCTAAATTTCTATCAAGAATCTTATGTTAAAATAAAGATTCAGTTTATAGGGAAGGTAAATGTGACTTGTTTTAAGTGTATTTAAAATCCTAATCGTAAACACACTTAGTTTAAATTTGAGTCTAAGTTAAAATCAATATCATTATTAAACAAAATCTTTAAATACTTTCTCCACAGCCTGGAAAGCAGGATGGAGCGATGGCTTTGAGCTGCATGGCTGGTTGAAATGCATGCAGATGTTTTGACGAAACAAACTCAATTGGGTGTAGTTGAACAAAGGTTTTCTAAACATACTGTTATACACACACATAGGTCAGGGAAGTTAAAATGTAATGTTTTTTAGTATCTTTGCTTGCCAGATGGAGCTCTTTTGTTAAGAGAAAGACAGAAGGGAATTGTTGGTGAAGGATATGATTCTCATTGAACGTCTTGTTTTTAAAGTGGTTAATACCACACCACTGCGAGACCTTTTAGAAGACCCCACTGCAAATGTCTTCTCTTGTGTTACCACAGGACGAACTGCGGACCATTTCAAGATCTGTCCTGATGGCATTATGTGTTGCACGTGTTCACATAATGCTACTGTATTTCTGCATGACAAATGCACTTCTGCGGACCTCAGCCACTGCTGGATCTGTTTCAAAACCTCAAACTATGACATATGTCAACCACAATCACACACTGCATCAACCCTCCCTCACTCGGAGCAAAACTACGTCAACCCCCCCCCGAAACCAACCCCACCCCCCACCCCACCCCAAGCCACACAACACGTCCGCCACAGCCAAATCCAATCACAGCTCAATACTCAACATGATTGATTGGCTTCCAATCCAATTGGATTTCTCACTGATGGGGTATGAGGGAGGGGGTGTGTCCTCCAAGTTATTATAAATTGGCAAGGGCAGAAGGGTGCAGAGAGGGAGAGGAATCAAATGGGGGATGCTAAAAAGAGAGAGAAGAGATGGCAGGAGAGGAGAAGTAATTGAGAAAGATGGTGATTGAGCAGGATGGATGGTGACCACCCCTCTCCCATCTGAAGTAGCAGCAGATCTCAGAGTGTCCAGTCTGTTGTATTAATTGCCTTGTTTGAAATTGACTGTAAATGAAAACTGCAAAGTGCTGCTTTGGAGAATGTGCAATTTGACCTGCGTGTCGGATTAGATTTCTGTGATTGAACTGATAAATCAATAACAATCTTTCAGAAGAACGGGGGAGACATCATGATGACCGTTTGACTGGACGTACGTTCAGCGCAGCAGACGTCAAAATAAATAAGCAAAGATACACATGGAAACTGAGCGAAGGCTACTCATCTTTTGACGTCTCCCCAAAAAAGGGGAAGGAAGCCGGAGGAGCTTCAGGATGATCCTGGACAACAACAATTAGAAGATCAACATGTACCCCAAGTTCTGATTCATCTTTGAAACAGGCATTACATCAAGGAGAGGAATCACTTAAATAACCAAATAAACCGACTAAAAACTACATAATCTGTATTAATTATTAATATATGGACACTTGGAATCCATTTTAGTTTACTATTTATGTTTATTACTGTGTAATAATTGGATTCATATGAATACCACAATAATAAGGGGCCAAATAACCATTACTTACCTACTTACTTACTTACAACCTCATTTTATCAATAGTTTTTTTATAGTTAGTATTTTATAGCTCAGATCAAAATCAACCCAGACACATCAATCTGTGTAAAGAGAAACAGATTAATAGATTAGCAAAAGTATGATGATTAAAAAAAGTTGATGATGATTGATGAACAGAATACTTTGATCGCATCAACAAGTTTCAATATATCAGAGGTGATTTTTTTATTTTTATTTTCTTCTCAGAGATGGTGACGCGCATCAGTGCAGCTACCTGACCTCTCTGTGGTTTAACGTTTACACTTGGATTGGAATCCAGGACGGCGAGTCAAACTCCAACCACAGTTGTATCCACAACATTCATGCCACTGGAGAGCCACCATCATCTACCACGATACACGTGTATTATTCCCAAGGCAAGACACAGGAAGCTGGGCTGTCAAACCGGCATCCCAATCCGGTGTCATGGCGATAAATTCTGTGGTTTAACGTTTGGTAACGGTTCACGAAAAAGGATGTTTTTTTTGTTTCTGCCATGTAGATACAATGAATGTATCACTGTAGTCTCTCCGTTTGGTTCGTCCCCCAAGTCACATCACTACGGAAGTGACTGAATGTAATCGCGGGGGTTGTTGGACACAAAAATCTATTTTCATGTTTAATCAGAAATTGTTATAAAAGTAGACATTTAAAGAAAACTTAAACACTTAACCTAGAGCGTAGTATAGCTTGTCTCATGTCTTAACAAACTTTTCCACTCCAAGATGGTCCATCATGTACAAAACATAATGGGCTGTGGCTGCACCCTTTTCAATCAGGGTCCCAGTGGATACTTTTGAAAACTTTGCATCAGCATCTCAATGTGGACAATAGATCCAGATGTAAATGTTAACTCTTAGTGACTTATAAAGTCATCGCTTCAGAGTCATTTTGGAACTTATTTTGAGCTTTTTGTAAATATTGAATGCACAATCTTAAGCTCCTAGTTCACTAAGATTAGTCGACATAACGCACGCACACGCACACGCACGCACTGCATGGCAGTTGAGGTTTACGACATACAATTAACAGTTGAGACAAAAACAAGTTACTGTTAATATTCAGATTTATATTTAAAATTACATTTGTACAGATTACTCGCACAGATTATGCGATCAAACAAATATTTATTTTAAAAAGAGACAACAGTGACCTAGATAAGGAATACTTGTTTATATCCATCTATGTCAAGAAATAAAAAGCAATTTCTAAACTAATATCATTAGAAAAAATGTTTTGTCAGATTTGCTCTATATGTTACCAAAACATCAGTACCACTGTCCCATGGACACAGTATTTATATTGTATAGTATATTTATAGTACAGTAACTTCATTGGAGGATCACAACGACATCTTTGTTTCCCCTCATGTTTGTTAGCTATGCTAATGTTTACAATGTTTTACAAATGTTCCTAGTAGATCTGTGTGGAAGGTCACAGTGGATCCATCTTCATGCCATGGTGTAGACAGAAGTATATCCGTTCAAAAAGGGATCTTAAATTCAGGTTCAAGGGTCACTTTCACCGATGACCTTCATTTTCAAAAAGGTCACCCTGACCTAAAGACCTGCCCTAAAATACCCCCAAGTCTGTCTGGTCAGGATTCTGTTTCACTCAGGCTTCTTTTTTTTTTTTCTTTCCACCTCTCTCAATTACTACCTCGACTTCCATTATGACTCTCTCTCACTTTTACACATTTCTTCTCCCTCGCTTCTAATGATGTTAGTCCCTCTTCATGGACATGGTTCATGAAACTCTCACTACAAAGCACGACTCTGTTGTAGACAAAATTCTATCAACAGCCTCGATCTGTGATGCTCTTTTGATGAAATCAAATGAATAAACAGACGCACAAAACAAATTCACACACATGTGCTCCAACATATTTAATAATTAATAGTGAGGAAAGACTATATAAACTTATGCGGTTTATTCTGTTAATTACTTTACCATGGTGTCGTTCTTCAACGGTGTGTTAGCCGTGTGTGTGTCTTAGCGTACTAGCTCGCTGCAGGCTCCATGGTGACATGACAATGTGCATGGAGGCTAATTAATGAAGCTAAAACTATATTCATCCATGACCGCCCAAAACCACAAGCCAGGCAAACACAAACAACAGACGGTCTACTCCGACCAATTTAGATGTATCAAAACGCACACAACCCATTCAAGCTCTCTACACCAATGAACTGTTTTTTTTCTTTCCCTGGATTTGTGAGGAAACATCAACAAGTCTCTGTTGTCAAATGCACAATTATTATTATAAAAAAAACATATTAGTGACCAAGATGAGGAACACCTGTTGATTTATGGCTGTCAAAAAAGGAAAACCTCTTTTTATCAATTATTTAAAAGACTGTATTTTGCTATCGTGTAAAATGGGCCTAAAAGGAATAATTTCATTTTCTTTCATGTCCAAAATCCCTTACCTTTTTTGTACCTTAGACTGGGTAACTGTTGGGATTATATTCATGGACCGACATTCAGGTAGAAAAAAGTGAAAAAACAATAGCATGAACTGCTAAAAACTTCAATTTAGTGCAAAAAAAAACATATCACCGTAACTTTGAATCAGCAATAGCTCTGGACTGGTTACAACGACATTTTTGTGTATTTGCATCTATGTATATTGAATTGTGTGTTGACGAGAGTGTTCTGTATGTTAGTGTCTTCAAGCTTTTAGAGACTTTGTGCCAATTTGTGAGCTGGTTTTTGTTTAAGTACTATTCATGAATTAAAACAATTAAAATTAAACAATTTCCCGAAGGAGACCTCTAGAGGGATCAATAAAGTTGTATCAATCTATCTATAAGCAATGAGGACTCTGAAACAGAAGTTTAGTTTCTAATGATTTTGTGTTATGTTTTTGTATAATACAGTAACATTGATTGGCATGCTGGTGACTCATCTAAAAAATATTTAACTGTACTCTTAATTGATATTTTAAGTGTGTTATTGTGTTAAAAAGTAAAAAAACATGTGTTTATGATAAATACTAAAGCGCCACTTGGATTTATAGAGGAATTTATTTTTTCCCTGGAAGTCAGTCAACATGTAAGTTTCAACCTCCAACTGTGTGTATGATAAGCTGCAGTAAAATGGTTTTCCTTTGACTCCTCATATCGCTCAAGTGTTCTGGGCCATAAAGATTAGATGCTTTTCTTCGAAGTCCACTGGCTGGTATCAAGTCCAGAGGTTAAATCAGATGGAGTTACAGGACCGGCTCTGTCTGTGGACACTCATTCCTCGGGAGGCACTGGAGGTGAGTCTCTTCATCTGTTAGAACCATTTTAACCTAGTGTTTGTTAAATTATTAACTGAAATAACTGAAAATTAGTAAAGTTTCTCTTGCAGTTAATGACTTTTTTTCAACAATTACCAAACATTTGTGCAGAAAATGTTACATTAAGTTTGTGTCTTTGAAATTCTTTTGAGTGTTGATACGTTTACATGTAAAACGATTACATCACAGGAAGGAATCAGTAGATTTGTCACAAGTCTTTGACTTTCTAACAGCTGTGTTTGCTTTAAGGATGTCTCTTGTTGTTAATGAAGTTAAGAAAGTTTCCAACCAATATCACACCAACATAATTAAGTACACACATAAAAGAAGACCGAAACAAAGTAGATACAAATGGGTTTCCTCAAACGTTGATCTGGCATTTGGAGTGATTGGCTACACAGATCGACTGATATTAAAGAAAACTAAATTCAAACATTGTTTGAAGAGTTGCAATGCAAAGAAAAAAAATTGACTATCTATCTTGATCTATAATTGTTGGTTCTAGTCTATGACGCCAATCAACAAATATATGAACTTGATACGATAACTTTTATCAAGAGAAAAAAGATAGAAGCCTTTAATCAGCATCAATGAACTGCAGTTGATTCACAATAAATTATATTTTCTTTTTTCATGCATTTGCACAAGAATGAAATGCTGTGTCTTTTTTGTGCTGTGTTAAAATTATTTTGTATTTTGTAAGTTATCACAAGTTTTAAATATACTTTGTAAGAAATGTGAGCTTGTATTCTGTGAAATATTTAATCCGCCTGAGACCAGGAATGTGATTAAATACACATTGAAATTTTGTCCATGACTAATATGACCTTGTTCTCTTTTCTCTAGGTCGTCTGCCCGTCACTCCATCAGACTGCCGTCTTTATTGTGTCCTGTCGCCATCAGTAACAAGGATTCATCCTGTTTTGTTCACAACAGACTGACAGGAAATCTCTGTCACTGGTAGAGATGGACACACACACACGAACACACACACACGACTGAAATAAATCCACAAAAGTTGTACTTGTCATCATGTCTCCATCATGGAGAAGCTAATTTGCTAATGCTATGAGACGTTGGACTTTGTTAGGATTCAAAACTTTTATACACGTTTGAACTGATTCAAGTTGTCATCTGTAATATTGAAAGAATTCCTACTTTAATGCATACTTTAAAGTATATCTAATGAAAACATCCATGATATTAAAAACAGTATCTACTCTAGAGAAAGACTTTGTTTAATCAGTGTTTAGTTGTTCTGATTATTTTTATATCGTTTATTTAACTTGCTTCCTCTTCTGTCATGTATTAAAAAGCCTTCCATTCATTGTGTATCCTTGCCTTCTTGATACAGTTTATCTATGATTATTGGATCCATTTTTACATCACCTGCCATATACAACACATTCATATATTAGATGTAAAAAAAAAAAGCTATTATTTCTTGCTCTGACCCAGTTTTATAAACAAACTACACAGCTTGTCTTGTGTTCAACCCTTGTGTTATCTTTTTGGGCCTTCGGGTCACCTTGACCCTCAGATAACACAAGGGTTTACAAACCTGTTATCTTTAACAGACCAGGGGTTAAAATACGACTGTATTGCTGTGATTTATTGTAGCTCAGGTCAGAAGCAAGATAGCTTTGAGATGAACAATCGGGCTCAAAATGGTAATTATTATCATTATTAATAATATTAATAATTGTAATTATAATATTTTATATTATAAGAATTATTAATAATTATAATAATACATTTTATATAAGGCCGCCTTTTTAGACGCTCAAGGTCACCGTACACATACATTTAAAAATACAAAGTAAAAAACCTCGACAATGGTAACTTCTAATAATCTTGAGAAAGGAGGGTAGAAATGGTTCTACAAATACACTAATGTCCAGCTTGGTATGAAAACAGCTTGTGATGATGAAGCTTCCTGAAGCAGTGTTTGTTTTTTATACGTAGATGATACCCTCAGTTTAAACTAATTATTCATATTGAATGGATGGACGATAAAAATCCTTTAACCTTAAAAAATATTCGAGGTTTAAACAGCAGTAGATTATGTTGTACAATGCAATTTATTATAGAGATTTAGTGGGTTCGGAAAATCAGGAAAACTCATCCATGAAGCTTCATCAGCCCATCAATACTTTTGTGTATTAATATTAAAAAATGGAACTTTGTAAGACTAAATAACCTAAGACTGTATGAGGAAAAAAAATATATATTGAGTTTTTTTTTCACCTGAAAAACTACTTTCAGGTTAAGTCCATTAAGTGGTCTAGGAAATAAAAATTAATTCACAGGAATTTCACAAAATACAAAATAGTCAAGGTCAAACACGGTCAATCTAGAACCTTTTTTTTTAAAGTACATACAAAACAAATTTATGTTAATTAAACATCACTTACTTTTAAAGACCCAAACAGTAATTAGAACTTGCTCAGTTAAGTCTTCGAAGACCGTCCTCCAAATACTGTACATGAAAGAGTTTCTTCTCTCTGAGGATCAAATGTTGCCACATTGGCAGATTTTTAACTGAGAGACGATAGTTACTCGCTCTCAGTATTTTCAAGGGATTCCCATCAATTTGTTCTCTCCATTTCCTCTAAGGCAGGATTGGGGGTTGTGATCGCGAGCAAGACACTCAGATTACAGCAGATTTCTTCAACAGGAGCGCTCGAGTGCGGAGTCAAGTGCCAGTAATTAATAATTGTTCTGTTCATTGATTCATTGATTTGTCTCCCTTTCGATTTCTGTAGTTCGCCAACATGCAAGAAGAAGAACCTGGTCGAACCGTTCTCATCACTTTAATGTCAAGATATTCACTCGGCAGTGACTTGCTGTACATTCAGGTCATCTGACCTCTGTGGTCTACCAGTGGAACCACATCTGAGAATACATGAAACATGACACTACCTTTTGTTATTCCAGAGATTGGTGACGACATATAAAAAATTAAATGGGATATAAAAGTTTTTTCGTAGCTGTGTAAATAGATAAACACTTTAGAATTGTTTTGCATGGACTATTCAAAGTGAGTTCTGTGCATTTTTTTTAACATAGCATATCCCTTCATCCATGTTCATGTTACTTTAAGGATGGGGAAAAAAAAAACAGTCCTTCTGATTTAGGCTCACTGGTTTTGTTTCACCCGGCTAGTTCGTCGACAGGCCCTTTTGTTTGTGTGTGTTTATTTACCTGCCACGCTGCGTTACTCTTCTGCATTAGCTCCGGCCCAGGGGAGCACGCTCACCGACACAATCGCCAAACGCAGCCCAGAAAAAATTTAACACTGGCTCAAGTTATGCCCGATCACATACTCCTCGGAGTCCCAATAAGGCTTCCTATTAGCTCCCACTTAGATGTTTGTAGTGACACGTTGGAGGAAAGGCGGCCCAGCGGAACAGACAACAGACAGGCACAAACAAATATCAACTTAAAAAAAAAAGAAAAAAAAAAGGTTACAATAATAGGGCGGCCTCGTTGTCTCGACAAGATCCTTTAGTTCAGGGCTGGTAATTATTTCACACTTGTTTCAGATGGACAGACACACACACAAAAAAAAGCTGGGATGAACATTTCAGAATATAGTCAGGATATTAAGCCTTGCTGTGGAAGATCATTAGTATCTTTTGGATTCCGCTGAATAAACTTTTTTGCTGTGCGTCATGCATCTGGAGCATGGTTGAAGATGTGGCCCTGGAGATCTATGAGGATCCTCTCTGTCTCTTAAAGATTTCCTCTTGTGTTACGATCCAGGAGAAACTGATATGAACACAAAGCAGCCCTTTACTCTCTTCCCCATGGAGCCTTTGCCACTAAATAAACCTCTGGGCAGTTCTTTTTTTTCCCTTTCTTCATTTGCATATTTAAAGACACAACAGTGAGATGGTCAAAAGGAGTCTGTTGGTCCTACTCTGGATGCTCCAGGAAGAAGAGGAGAAAGGAGAGCATGGATGGGTGGAGTCTTTTATAATTATGCTAACGCTCCTTCTGCATCTTCAACAACCCTTTTTAGAGTCTCACCACCATGTGGAGAATCTTCTTCTCTGCTCATCTACTACATAGTCAGGCAGGAGCTGAAGACACCTAACATCTGCAGAAGGCTGACAGTGTTGATCTTAAAGGGCTGTCACTTCTCCATCCCCTGAATAAGAACAGCCACTGATGAGCCTTCTTGACCAGGCCAGACAGTTGGCGCTTCACGTAAGGTCATCGCTGAGGTGAAGGCCCCACGTATTAATGGCTGGAGTCGACCTCCACAGCTGCTCCTCTAATGTGCAGAGGAAGAAGAGGACAACAACTCCCTTCATCTCCCTTGTTTTTCGCTCCAACTTCAATTCCTGGTAAAGCAGTTGTATGTCACACATGTAAACCAGAGGGGGATCAGGACACGTGCGTGATGGAAGAGGGGGAGATGTTGTGGATCCTGACAGTTTGTGGTCCATTATGGCTCTTTTCCACCCGCTCAACTAAGCCCTACTGTACTTGACTTGACTAAATCATACCACGGTACGCCAATGCAGATTTGAAGCGCCTGCTCTGCTCTGAGCGAGCCGAGCCGGTACTAAAAAGTTGGCGTCGACCTGCCACTTATTGGTCAGAAGAGAGTGATATGACTGTGGAGTTATAAGTGCAACTCCCAAACCTTGGCATTAAAAACAATTACCGCCAAGTTTCACAGGGCTATGTTATGACGGTTCCACCTAAAGGGAGTAGGTAGCAGGGCAGGTGGAAACACAACACAACAGAGTAGTGTCAAACTGAGGCGAGTCAAGTCGAGTCAAGTAAGGCTTGAACTGTGTAGTGGAAGACTTCAGAAAGTTCAGCACCAAGTCACTGTGGGAGTCATTAAAGCCGAATGTTTGAGTGTTTGGGATACTGGATTTGAAAGCAGATGAGAAGTCTATATAGAGCGGGAACATTTTTTAGTTTTTATTCTAGTTATGTAAGTAAGTAAGTAATTTGTATGTATATAGCGCTTTTCCAGACCAGGGTCACAAAGCGCTTAAACAATCAAAACATTATTCAATAAAGTATATACTTTAAAGGTCTATTCTCTTAGTATTTACATAGTCCGAGATATTCTTTCAGCTGTGGGTACATGCTGGAAGAACATGGGAGGAACATCAGTTAAGTTAACATGATTAAAGTCCCCTGCAACCCCATAAGTAAACCTTTGAGTGTTTACTTCGGAGCAGGCTGATGATATTGTGAATCTCTGCTTGCGCAATACTAGAGTTATCATCATGAAGCGAGTAGTATCTATTGCCTCAGAGCAAATCAATCTTCAGGACATCTTCTCAGAGACTGTGGAGGTTGGATGGTCTATGCAAGGCATTGGTTATACTCTCAAAGGAGAACCTTCTTCTTGTACAAAGAACTATTTTTGATTGTTCAGTTGATAAACACTGGTGTGATACTGTCTATATTGGAGTCATAGAACCCTCTGAAGAACCCTCGGCATCTGTAAAAACGAACCATGATGACGCAGGCGAGGGAGGAAAGCAGCAGAGTGTAGAAGGAATGTGCGCCAATCAAAAATCAACTACAGTAAACTGGACTTTAAATACAGCAGAGAAAATGACACATGATCCGTGGAGATCCGGTGGCACTGGAGCAAGGGGGAAAACTGTTCTGAGGGGGAGGAGGTGAGAAACAGAGATGCAGCGATAGAGGGAAGAGGGAATGATGCGAGAGCAGAGATGACAGAGGGAAAGAAGGACAAATTACGAGGAAATATGAGAAGAGGCAGAGCAATTAGAAAGCCTGAGATGAATACATAAAGAAAGAAAAAGGCATTTCAGCACAAGCGCACAAGCAGAAGACACACAAATGTACTAGAGAAGCTAGAATTTAGATACTTTTTTACATGTTCTGAAAATGTCAAAAAGAATGAAAGTCAAGCAAAGAGAGTCTCAATGAAGTGATCACAAACAACCATGCAACAGAAAACCTCTTTGATCAACATTTTATTTGATTCGGGGGAGTTAGAGTTCAAAGGTCACCTAATGTGTTGATTTAAGTGTATCTAAATAGATGTTGGACCTCTATTTGTTTCTGTTTGTACAAAACTCTCTTTTCATTGAAATATTTACATTAGAAAAATGTGCTTAAGCCCCGCCCTCTAAAAACACCTTTTTTCTGGAGATGAAATCTTGTTTACCATAACCACACCCACTCTGCTGTGATTGGTCAAGCAACAAGGGTTGTCAATGCACGTCATCAATCCCGGAAGGCTCCACCTCCAAGTGACTCATTGTATAAACAAAGCGGGGTGATGAAGGATGGCTGGAGGAGGAGTGAAGCTCATTATTACATCATAATGGAATCCGCTCTCGTAACCTCTTGTTGGCCAGGATTTCAGATGGGGGAGAACGAGGCACTGTCGTGTGCCTGGGACACAGATCACAAGCATCTCAAATAATTCTACCAAAATTAGAGTTCGAATTAATAGAGCTTTGAGATGATAATCCACCAATTAGAGCATTCCATAGCATTCATGTACAGGTGAGTCTAAATTGTTGCTTTTAACGATCCAACAGTACACAAGTCAACCACTGCTGATGATTGTGAAGATAATATGTGATGCATTAACGCTGAGCAAAATATTATCCCATGGTCAGAGCATATACAATTTTATACGTATCATGATCAATATTTATTTTCCTCCTACTGTAACTGAATTCATTACTGTCTCCTCCTTGCATACTGTGATGAGACAGAGGGTTCCTCCTGCCTGTACTCAGACCCTGAGCTCGATCCAGAACAATGTATATGAGCGCCGGGCGAGGACCGAGGACCAAAGACATGCTCAATGTCTGTGAAGGCTCAGGGTAAGAGCCATCATTGGGGCATGTGAACAACTTCAAAATAAAAGGGGAATAATGTATAGCAACTCTTCATAGAGATAAATAAGATGGATGGTAACTGAGAGACATGTTGTGTCACGAATATTACAAACCCCGCCTATAATACAAAGACAACATGGCTTTTTGTTTATGGGATTTTCTTCATCTGCTGTCACTTTTTCAAAGGTGTAAACATCAACCAACCCAGAAAAACTGTCCACCTAATGTGAAACTAAATGAAGTTATGTTGATATACTGTAACTAAAATACAAAAGAGGTGAACGTAAAGGATAAATAATTTATAGATCCCTAAAAATGTTTTTATTGCAATTTGAAAAATCCGCAGACTTCCATCTATCCAGCCACTTCTTCTAGCGCTAGGTAGACCCCGTCTCACTTCCTGGTTTTATTGTGAAGTCCTGATTCTTGTTTACTTCTTCTCGTGCTCCTGATCTGATGGCCCTGATTCGTGTCACCTGCATCTTCATCTCACCTGATTCCTGTTTCCCTTGATTGTTGTGTGTTTAAAACCCTCCTTTGTCTGACATTTGAACTTCTGCGGTTCGTGGTTTGCTCTAGAATAGTATATGTTCAGTTCAGTTGGCCAACGTTTTGTATTTTGTCTGTTCTTTTTCTTAGCCTTTTTATTAATAAATGAGTTTGTTCATCCAGTTTCCTGCCTCTGCATTTGGGTTTCCTGCCCTGAATCCTGACAGCATGCATGTAGGAAATGACATCATTTAGTACTTCTAGCGACCTCAGCCAATAGCGACTTACTAAAAAAAAAGTTGGCAACTTAATTCATACAGAAGAAAAAAAGTGCTTATGAGTCAAAAGACTTCCGTCACAAATGTACAGGAATCATGTTGATTTTATGTCTTTATGCTCTGATCTTCAGACACTATAGAAGCAGCTGTGATTGGTTCAACTGAGGGGAAAATTTGATCTAAACAGGATGTAGAAATAGAAAATGAAAGATGGAGAGAATAGACATATCGGCTATTTTTTTAAGCAAGACGTCCAGAATTGTAATTCTTTTTAAATACTAACACTATTTTTTTTCTCTGAAACTATTTGACATTTGATAACAAAATAAATGGTTCACCTAGAATACTTTTCATCCAGTATGATCAATAGAATCCGTGTGATCTACGGTTTGAGTCTCCCATCTGTCGCAGCTCTCCTGTCTGCTCTCTATCATATTTTCCAATCTCTCCTGCCCTCCTCCTCCTCTCCCTGCATATTTGTGTCCTTTGCCCACTGCGGTGGTCTCCTGTTTCCTTAATGGTTCCCAAGATGCATTGTGGCTTTGTGGGAACTCTTAGATGCAAAGGATGTGTGTGTGTTTGTGTGTGTGTGAAACGCACAAACACTGAGAGGCAATATGGCCATTTTGATACATGAGAAATATTTTCCATCACCATCAAAAGGCTTTAAAGACACTTAGACACACGCACACACACACACACACACACACACACACACACACACACACACACACACACACACACACACACACACACACACACACAAGGGAAGGAAATTCACACATCACATGTACGTCACTGGTAAGTGGTTCAGGCTTTTACACTCAAAAGCCATTAAACAGGAAATCGTCTCATTTTGGTTTCCCCTAATATAAAGATCTCTAGGCTCAAGGTCAGCACTTCCACACTTACAGCTGTTCCAGTTTAAGTTACAAAAATAACTTATAAACTAATTAAATAAAAAAAGGCAATAATCCAGAGATCTATTTACTTCATTGGCACAAAACAAATTGAGAGAATGATGACATGTTATATTTACCTCAGAAAACTGAAATTATCTGGATTAATATTGAGTAATATCTATTTTTTTTCTTGAAAATACCACAATACCAGTAATCATCATCTCCAAAATGTGTATTAATTAAAGCAACTATCGTATAAAAAGGTGAGAAAAAGTGTCACATGTAAGAAGTACAAGAGCAGCTCTATCCTCAATTTAACAGGGACCATATTCTTTATTTACAATTGATAACAAGACTAGTGAGATGATCTTGTGGAGGTCAAAGAAATGGTTGATTCATGTTTCATCCTTCAACCACTTCTTGTACAATTAAGACCAAAAACCTGTCGGACGTTATGAAACTCTCACTTCCTGTTTGACCCAAAACTTTTACAAGACTTGCCGTTTCAGCATTAGCCTGCATACATCCAACACTTCGAGTGTGTGTGTGTGTGTGCGTGAATGTAAATGTAAATGTCATGCCGCTCGATATGTTTGCACAAACTAATTAAAGGCCACATTGAGGCATTGGCATCGATGGATGTGTTTTTAATGACTGAGTGGCGGCAGATATGGAAAAAAAGCTCCAGAACGCTGATTTTATAACTTTTTGACTGTCCCATTGATTTTATATTTTTCTTCAGTAGCATCAATTATGAATAAATATTCTTATATTAGGATGGGAGGCAGCGAAAGGGCTGATGTTTAGAGAACGGTAGGTTTACCATCATTTTTATTAGTGTGGTTTAATATAATTTCTATCAAGAAAAACGAACAAATTGTAAAGCAGATAATAAACGACTGAATAAAACAACACTTGAGCACGAAACAATCATGGTTATTCTTAAATAGAAAAAGTTTTACGTTCATTTTCTCTTGTTAGTGTATTTATTTCTGTTGAATTTAAGGGTTTTAAAAATATCTTTAATTCTCTTGAAATCTTTAAGGTTGATAAACATATAGTTTTTAAGGTCTTTAAAATGTATTACGGGTAAGATTCTTTTTTTATTGTCAATTATTTTGCTTGAATCAGAGCAAAACAGGTACAAAAAAAGTACAATACCAACAATGTTTGAGTGAAGTAAGTGTATAACATACATTATTTAAATTAATAAATATTTACAAAGAAGCTTTTCATCATTTGAAGGAAAGAACTGTTCTCAGGCTAGTGGTTCTACTCGGGATGATCCAGAGGAGGAGATAAATAGACTTTATCAAAATTGCTTCAGTTCTGCATCTGCATCAGGAGTAGATGTCCATGATGTCCAGACTCAGAAAATGTGAAATTAACGAATAAAATTAAATAATATGAATAAAATAAAAAGACTAAATAATAGATATTAAATAATATATTAAAATAAAGTGGCCTCAATGTCCTGGTGACGTACAGTTTCTGCAAAGATTGAAAAGAACAATCACCTTCTCAGCAGAGAATTAATCCGCTACAGTTCTGATCTGTAACTGTTGCTGCAGAATACCACACGGTGATGGAGGAGGTGATGATGGACTACACAATGACAGTGAAAAACTGCACCAGCGACAACTGTGTGAGGTGGAATTTCATCAACTGACGCAGGAAGTACAATGATTCAAAATGAGACCTATGTTCCTTTGCCACTTCAGATCTACAGTGAAGATGGTACACAGCAGACAGATAAACTCCACAATGTCAACCGTGGAAACTTAATCATAAATATAAATGCGTCCCATTGAGGATTTAACTAAGCTTAAACAAACACATGTGTAGAATATAACTCTTGTGTTCTGCTTTTATTTTGATTTTAATTGTCCTATCACTTCCTGTTATTCTCCCCCCTATGTTATTGACCTGTAGCACTTTGGTTTTTGGACTCTTTTGGATTTCTTATTCTATTATTTTGTGTTATTTAATTGACTAACTAAGTTTGTACTTTCATTCATTGCAAACACCAGGTTTCTTCAATTCCTTCGCTATAATGTCTGTTTTCTTTTTAGAATTTTGCAGATAAATTAAGTTTGATAAAACATATTTTGGTTCACCAATCAAAAAAATAACTTTTGAAGTATTAAAATTGAATACCACATTTGATATCATCTCTTTCCTGATGGTAGGGGCGTTTTAAAAGGTGAACTTGATAGCTAATGATTAAATTATTCTAGCAGTTCTGACAAACACCAACAGTATTATTGAACCTATGATTACTTTCAAAGAACAAGCTGAACAAAAAATCTACTGGTTGACTCTGAACTTCAGTGTGGTGGTACCACTTAGAACAAACCACAAATAACATCAACAATGAGTCACTGTATAGGTATGGATGATAATTAGTGAGTCCAAGTGGACCAAGGCCTCCATTTTTATACAAAGGTCTCAAAGTTACATCGATAATATGTTACTTAATTATTGCATGACTGAAAATACTTAATGTTTTCCTCTTGTTTTTGTGGGTTTTCTCCCACAAAACATACTTTAAATTGTCCGTATATGTTAGTAAATGGTCGGTTTTCCCTGAAACCCTGCTAAGGAAATATTTAAAACAAGGGTTTGACTCCACTTGTGTTTAAGACAAAAAAAAAAAAAAGATAAAGGTCTATTCTGATATAAAGTTAATTATGTTGAACTCGCCTTGTTTTCACTTTGGACATTGTGTCGAAACAAAAAACACACACACAAATTAAACTTCCCTCAAACAAACAAACAAAAATCCATCACACAGGGATAAATAAACTCTAGTAAACCACATGGGACCAATTATGTTATTTGCCTAGTCGTCAAATCTCACTGACGAAGAGAGATTCAGTATAAGGCAGAGAAGTCATCACCTCATTAGCCAAGTCAGACATCGAATTTAATTGTGTGTGTGTGTACATGTGTCATTTTTCATTGTGTTCCCTTGCTTGATTTGAAACGTGTATGTGTGTGTGTGAGTTTATTCCGGAAAAAGTAATTTGTCCTTATATTTTTCTTAATGAACAAAACAAAAATATAGTGTTTTGAATCAAAGCTTGAGAAATTCTCTGAAAAAATGGTTGAATAAACTTCATCCTCAGCGTCGCCAGTTAAGGGAATAAGCGTAAGATAATGACTAAATGATAGTCGCATCTTCTTCTCATTTATTACATCTTTATCAATAATAATTGAAGAATAAGTAAAGGAGGCCAAACCAACCTACAAGGTCTAAATAACTGCTGCTAACACGGCTTCTTCAAGAAGAGATTATTGAAGTTTCATACATAAATTCAGTGCTACTTGGGGAGGAAGTAGAGCACAGACCATCTGTAGAGTTGGGCTGAAGAAGGTGTCTTAAATAGTCCTTTGCATCATGTTGACTGTTGTGTATTGACGCAGCTGCTCCAAAACTCCCTCATGAAGGTCCAGCAGGGTCCAGACATGACAGAGCTGGATGTCGTGGGATCTCAGTGGGGTGCTCAGGAATATTATGAGTAGCAGATCCTGGCGGTAGTTTCGCAAAATAAAAGGTATAAATAGCAGCTTAGAGGCTGCAGATTTTAAATGACAACTCTTTATTATCGGTCTTGTTTTATCAAAGAATATTCTTATCAAGTCAGAATAACACGGGTTAGAACAATAATTTAAGATTCAATAAAATCAAAAACTATGAAATCATCAACTAATGTATTCTGTTCTTGACCCTTCCTTTCGAGTCTTCTGTGAACCCAGATGTTGCAGTCAAATGTCATGTTGTGTCTGTTGTGTCTGTTGAGTCTGTGCTCTCACACTCAAGGAAAGAAGGACATGTCTGACCTGGACATGGTACACTACTTTCTATTTATATTTTCTTCTTCATTCTGGCTGATCAAATTCATCCTAAACGCTCCACTGAGAATTTAAAATGCAATTCAAGGATTTTTATTCTCATTCCATTCAATATGAATAGAGTGAAATAAGCTTTGAGCAATGAGTAATGACAGTGATTCAACAGCACATCAAAAAATACAAACTGTGAGCAGAGTAAAGGAGCAAGATGGAAGAAGTCCTAAGGTTTACATCCGTCTGTACAGAAGGTTTGAAGGCTGTCAAGGTGGCCCTGAGGCCCGGGAACAAATGTCTCTGGGTCAAGATGAAAAACCTCCCTGGCTTCCATAAATACATATGCAGGGATGGAGGTCGTTCACCGTGACTCAGAGATAACTCCAGGGATACCACAAAGACATTTGTGACCTTGTAACAAAATGTGTTTGACCCTGTAATACGATAATGGATAATAAATCATGAAAGTTTATTAGAAAAGTGAGATAAATCTTTAATAAAGTCAATCTAAGCATACAAATGTCACCCCCTAAGAGACAAAGTAGACATGGTTAGTGTAAATAAAGTTTCATTAGACATTGGACTTGAGACGTAACATTAGACGTTTGACTTGGACTTGAAAATTAACATCTACCTATGTTCTGTAAGCGAGGCCCAAACAAGTATAACAGAACTAGACTATTCATTCACTTATTTATAACTTATGATTATGGTTGGTCCTGTTGAACCTAAATTGGTGAAGTTTATTAAAGTTTTCTCACGTTGGGTGATTTCCTAAAACCATACTTTTTGATTGTTGCAAGCTTGCAACGCATACGTAATTTGTGACTTAGTCAAAGTTGTCTTGAAAGTCATTCATGCATGAAAGAAGAAGAAAAATAGCCTTTTAAGATGGTTTCACTTAATGCTATATACAGTAATTTGTGACATTTAAGTAATTTAGGGAAATGGACTTTATGGTATTAAATAAATAATGGTCAAAACCTTGCACTTAATATTGGATATTTAAGTAAGTAAGTAAGTCATTTACTTTTGTAGAGCACTTTTCCAGACCAGGGTCACAAAGCGCTTAAACAATCAAAACAATACTCAATAAAATATATGCTAAAAGGTCAAGATAACACAGAGACAAACACAGGAGTCTCAGAGGATCAAGGAAAAGCCTGCACGAATAAAAATGTATTAAGATGTTTTCTAAAGGAGTCAGTAGACTCCATCAAGAGCAAAGGGAGAGGAAGATCGTTCCAATATTGCAGAAATGTGAGTTCTTCTACTAGAGCTCGTCAGAATTCTTAGAGCAGAGTTCTGAATCAACTGCAGGCGAGACAGATCCTTCTTGTTTAGACACGAAAAACTACTGTTGCAATAGTCCAGAGGAGAAGACACAAACACATGGATTATAAGATCCGGATCGTGTTGTGAAACCATTTTACTAATTTTAAAGATTTTTCTACTTTGAAGGAAACAGTTTCGGTTCAGATTTCTGCAGTATGTTTAATACCCTTTTAATGTTTAATTCATACTTTATATAAAAGATTCAACAGCACTTTTTACTCAAGTTTTTGTATATGACACTTGACGCATTTGCGTAGTACTGTATGAAAAGCGCTAGAGAAAACACATGTATTATTATTAAGAAAAAACAGTGTTTGAAAACCTGATTATTTTCTGTCATTTTAGATACTTATTGGTCTGATGACACTTGGTGATTCATTACTTTTTATTTCTCATCGCACAAAGATCAGTATGAAAGTATAGACTTCTCAATAGACAAGTATGCACCACACAAGATGATTTAGGTTTTAAATTGGATTTTCGGTTGTCCCCAAAATCATGGATGGAACACCGCCAGAACCACTTTGGTAAATGGTAACCCTTCTATTTTGTAACTGCCACGCCATCTTAACGCTGTGCATGTCCACGTTGATGACTTCCTGCTTCTCGCCGTGGCAGCTCTCCAGCCTCAGTCACTCACACCATTTGTTTCTCCACACTTTCACCGTTGAAGTTAAACAGCGCCAAGGAGGGAAACCGCCAACAACGAACAGCCATCTCGCGATCGATGCGGCGTCGGATCATCCCGACCGTCTTCATCCTGACCGCAATGGTTTTTCCCTGCTCTTTAATGGGCAACATGGTAGGTTCGTGTCTTGAGAGTCTGGTGGGTGGCCAGGCTCTACCCGAAGCGAAGCAAGGTCCCTTTAGTCCTGTGGTTTACGAAGACGTCAGGAAAGCGTCGCCTCACCCTTTCCTCACTCCTCCTCACCCGTTCCATCCCCATTTGTCCCCACATTGTGGTTAACAAATGAATGCAAAGTGTGTATGCATGTGTGGCCTCGGCCATTACCTTCTCTGTATTATAAATGCGTCAAACGACATGGCTTTTGATTTATTCATCGGCTCGTTTGGACCCGTGTGTCCCCGTGTGGTCGACTCTGCCGTCTCCGATTGGCTGCTTCTTTTACGTCCTTCCACTTTGACGGTTTGTTTCTTTTCGGGTTTTTCTTGGATACTTAGCATGCAAACGCACTCACTGACACACACACACACACACACTGACGTGCACACGTGACGCTGACTAGGCCTGAAGTATCTGAAGCCCGAGGGTGAGAATGCCTAATTATTAGTCTTTGTGTCTTTGTCTGAATGTGTTTGTCTCAGGAATCATCGCAGCTGTATGAGAGAATCATTGATTTTAATTCATCGCTCGTAGCCAGGATGCAGATTATAAACACGCAGATGATTTATTATTAACATTTTAGAGCAGGTGTTGTAAATATGTACGCTACAACATATGGTAATTGCTAATAGATTTTGTTTGTTTTATTCTCATCCTGTTCATTTATATAAGTAATGGTAATAATAATGATCATCTTTATTTATGAATTAACTATTAGACTAGCAGGAGTCACAAAGTGCTTTACAATAAACAGCATTAAAAACATTCATGATTCAGTTCAACATGTGACAAATCACAGTTAAAATATTACAATTAAAACTACGATTTTTAAAGGATTGGACCAAATCAATTCTGGAATTTGTATTGGATTATGGAACCCAGTCCTGGTTTTAATCTGGATCATACCTTCAGTGTGTGTTTAAAACATTTACAAAACAGGATGGACCAGATCCCAACAAGTGGTGGGATCTTAAGGAGGATTTTAGAAAGGAAATGTAGCAAAGTAAAAATATTCAATAATTTGTATCATTTTGTGTATGACTTTATTTATATTTTGCAGTTGAGTTTTGATCAACCTCTACAGTGTAGGTGTAGATACCAATAAATCCTTTGAATACAGTATAAAAATAAATGTACTTTCTTAAATTTCTTACATTACATCTTTAATATTTCTGTCCTTCATTAGTGAACATTTGGCAGCCAGTGAAGAGTTTTAAGGATCAGAGAAATGCGAGTTCTTCTACTAGAGCAGGTCAAAATTCTCACTGCACAGTTTTGTATTAACTGCAAGCGAGACAGATCCTTCTTGTTAAGACACAAAAACAAACTGTTGCATTAGTCCAGAGTAGAAGAAACAAACACAACGTCGTCCAACATTTCTTTTAAACAATAATGGGTGAGTAATCTCTAAATAACAATTTTTTTAGCAGTTACACGTCAACCCTTCACTCTGACAGAATGAGGTTTACCCCGAGACAGAAATCCTGTATGGAGGTATTTGGATGTTTCAAGTGGGTCATTTTGGACGAAGAATAGTAAGTAAGTAAGTAAGTAATTTTTATTTGTATAGCGCTTTTCCGGACCAGGGTCACAAAGCGCTAAAACAATCAAAACAATATTCAATAAAATATATACTTTAAAGGACAAGATAAAACTGATAACACAACAGGAGTTCTAGAAAATCAAGGAAAAGCCTGAACAAATAAAAATGTCTTAAGATGTTTCTTAAAGGAGTCAGTAGATCCATCAAACACAGAGGGAGAGGAAGATCGTTCCAAAGCTTAGGAGCCTGAAAAGATTTCTCTCCTCTGGTCCTGAACTGTGTGCGTGGAACAATAAGTAGATTCTGATCCACAGACCTCAGAGCCCGAGCTGGGGTGTAAGGCTGGATCAGATCAGTGATGTAAGGAGGAGCCTGACCATGAATAGATCTGAAAGTAAGAACCAGAATTTTAAAGTTGATCCTGAAAGATAGTGAGGATGTTCTGTCGCTCTTTTGATTTCAGTCTCGACTTTGGAACATCATATCTCTGTCCGAGAACCAAAGATCCTGAGCTGGTGTCGAACTCAATCAAGCAACTGACCAAGTCTTGGAAAAAATGTAAACATATTGAAATGTCTAAAACAGTCAATAAAAGTTTAAACAGAATATGTGAGGCTGAATTAGTTTATAATCCAACGCTGAAATCATATCAAAGATCAGTCAAAATCATTCATCTATAGGTTGATAGAAAAAAGTTAATAACAATAAATCCACTTTGGCATAAAATCTCTCAACTGACTGTCGCTTACATATCTGTTTAATGCTAGATGTTAGATTAATCATCCTGTTCATTAAATCCCTTAAGGTGCTTTATATATAGTAATTACTTACTTACTTACTTATTTCTATATTTTTTTCAAGTAAATATGTTGCAGATTTCTTTCTAAAGTAATTCCATTCCTCATTTTGCAATCATCCATCTTCCATCATCCAGCAGTCCAGCCTGCTATCCATTTGTCCAGAATATATATATATATATATATATATATATATATATATATATAAAATTATCATACTGAAATCTTGAAATTTAGCCATTCTAGTTTTTACAAACCTTCTATTTAACATCTCATCATTTATTTTATCCTTACAAGTCAGTTCGATCCATTTTTTAAATCAAGTATCTATTTCATGATTTATTTCCTTTAACTTAATCATTTATAATCAATTCCCATTATTGCATGTATATATTTATATAGATATAGACCCCTGTATCAGCCACTCCCACCCATTGCATCGTTCCATCATCCATCCATCTTCGGTAAGAAGCTCGTTCGGGGCCTTTTTATTTAATGCAGCAGGAAACAAATGATGGTGCGTCTTAGACCCCAAACCTGCCTCTTGTTGTCCGTCAAAGGTCTGACTGCAGTGGTCAGGAGGCGGTCTGGATCGCGTGTGGGTGCTTTTTGATGTTCTTAGGCTATGTGCCGGATCATGAGGAACATTTCATTTACAGTGGACAGCATCTCCACTGGTTGACAATCTTTGTGTGCGAGAGTTAGTTTCTGCTCTAATGCACCTTCTCAGCCATTCAAACTGCACTAAACAGAGCCTGAGGCGATTCCATCCATCTTTATGTTTCTACTCCTCTCTTCTTTCCTCGTAATTATGTCTTTCTGTCCATCAAACACAAACGTTTTGACTGTTCTTCTGCCTGTCCCGATCCTTTTTATTTTAATTTCTCCACTAAAAGGGCTGAACATTTAACCGACTATGACTGTGCATGACTGAATAGGTGCGCCTCTTTTCTCTGCCTTTCTCTCCATGTCCTTCATTTCTTGTGTCAGAAAATCAATTTTTAGTTTAGCAAGAATAAGCTGGTTTTCTCTCATCACAGAGGCCGCCTGAATAATTCAATAATCCAAGACACACTCACTGGGAGAGAGTGGGAGTGTTGGGAAGCTTCGAGGGTACATTGGGATGCGCCGAAATATTTACTTGATATGTTATTACCCTTACTTTTGATTCGATTTTTAATATTAGAACAACATTTTTAACTGTGGATGGAGATGTAAAATCAAGGTGCAGAAAATATTACCAGAGTCTAGGTCACACAAACGTCATTACCCATCTGCCCCGGAACATCACCATTACCAGAACACTCTTCTCCTCAGTAACACAATTTTTAGTGTATATTTTGTTTGAACAAAAGAAGAAGCTTAAAGAATATTTCTTATTCTCAATTATTCTAAACAGAACAAGGGAGAGCACCATTGAGAAGAAAGAAAGAGTTTGATATTAGTAATTTCCTATACAATAATTGTTCCTATAAAAGGGGAAGAAGAGCCTTAATATGATGGAAACACACAATGATATATAGTTATTTGATTGATTTGATCTATTTAGGAAAATTTGACTAAATGCCATAAAATAAATAAAAGTAGATTAAAATATTCGCTTGTGGTGTTAAATATAATAATAATAATAATACATTTTATTTAAAAGTGTATTTCAAGAGACTCAAAGTCGCTTCACAGTAAATATGTTATTTAACAATTAAAAAGTAAATTAATTCTATAAAGAAATCCTTATAATATAAATAATATTTTCAGTCATTTATTTATCAATTGAATTAAGTAACTCATGTTCATTACAGCAATGATTCATCTTCATCCAGATCCCAGGACGATGACTTTATACTGCTTTATTGACATTTCCTGGTGTATAAGTACAATGTGTTTATATTATAATTGTTTCAATACAGGGGCTCTTTACCAGGGTTTCTGTCCTTGTCAATAAGTAATTTAAAGTTGTATTCAAGATGAGACTCAGACAAAATACAAAGCACTACAGGTAACTACAGCGGACACTAGATAAACTGAAGCTGTTCACACTAATGTTGGTTTCACTATTTGAAACCGGCTGTTGCATCTTGTTTGGTCCCTTGAGTGACACCAACCATTATTATAAGTAATACCATAATAAATAAATTAAAAGTTAAATAAACTGAAATGTACACATCATAGATTGTTAAAACATTACATAAAAATGCTTAAATTAAAACATGTATGGCACATTCTCTGTCATAATCTCACAGATTAAAAGATCCTCTACAGATTAGCCAAAATGGGTTGATCTGTAATTACTCTACACATCTTTTTTCTTCTCTTGTTCCACTTTAAACCTTGATTTAGTCTTTAATATATTCCATATTCGTTTTAATCGGGCGTGTCATGGGAGACACACACAGAGCGTCAACATTCACTGTCTTTAAAGTTATTCTGTGGAGGTGATTCCTCTGTCTGTGTGTGAGCCTGTGTTCGGCCGAGAGTCATTTGATTCCCCGGCTTCCTAGCATGTCACAAAATCAATTAATTACTTTTAAGTGGCCGTTAACTGCATCCACACAATACACCTCATGAATTATAGAGGAGGTGTTTGCATGTACACTATCTGTGTATGGCAGAGAGAGGGCGAGAATTGGCTGATCTGTTAACTAGAGACTGATCAATTGATGAGCGCTTCACTACAAATCTACTGAAGTGGCACAGAGTGTCACTGACTGTCTGTCTGTCTGTCTGTCTGTCTGTCTGTCTGTCTAAAACGATAATATAACGTTCAATAATCTAGTAAAATCATAATAAATGTATCATCCTAATAGAGATGTGGAAGTTATTCAACTTTTTTTGTTGAAACACAATGTGTCAGTCTTATTTCCTATAGTAGGAGGTTAAAGAAGCTTCTAATCAAATTCAAAAATCGACAATTACTAAGAAAGATTTTAATTTTTCAGACACTTTGTTTTTCCTCATAAAGTAGAAACATCAATTTATTTTCAACACATTCCGTTTCGAGTTCTGTTGGACCACATAAAATGACTCGGTGGACCAATTATGAACCACAGCCATGAGTTTTACATGTGTTATGTACAATGTCAAAGTTTTTCACATTGTAGACACAGTTCAAACGAGTCGGTAATGTGCCAGTGTTAGCTTTTCTCACCGGCTAAACATGTGTGAACAAGCAATTGAATGAAAATGTAGTTACTTTAGAACTTAAATATAATTAATAATGTGCCAGGATGTGTTGCATTAGAATTCATGATACACAAACTAGTGGACCCTGGTGGTCTCTTGAGTCTACATTGTGCAGAGCATGTTGGGTAGTTACCATTGGTTTGACCAGGTCGGTGTTTGAGATGAATGCCACATTTCCTTCAGAAATCCATCCCTACTTGCCGCCCAAGTTTCCCTGAGATGTTACTCCCACAGCACTGACAGTCTTAGGACTTGAATCGCAGCAAACACTTTCAGGTAAGACCATAATTAATCAACCTTGAAGGATCATAGAAAGGCTGCCTCTACACTAGTGGGTGTGACAATCTTAGGGCATTTTACTGTAGATCCTTGCATTTACTGAAGTCTATTTTACATTGCGTTCTCTGCTGGGCCTGAGAAACCATTTTCATTCCACTCATACTAATTGGACGCCTTAGACAGTTTCTACGTTTACTTATGTACTTGTATGTCCCTGAATTTGCTCTTAACAGGAGCAAATTCCATTAATCAATGTCAAACAGAGATGCTGACTCATCAAAGTTATGAACGATGAAGTGTTCACAGTGAGGCCAGGTTTAGAGCCCACACTTGCACTTGTACAACAAATTTGCAAAAAATGCCTTGTTTGGTAAGTTTGGTAATAGAAAACACCAGTTTGAACAAACATCTTTTCCAGTAGATTTTATCTGTTAATCATAGTGGTGCCTCAGATGTCAGACCAATTACAGGCATTAAAATAATATTTTTTATCAATCAAATATCACTTATAAGGGCTTTAGAATGAGGATATTTGGCATCTCCGGAATCATAAAGCGTTATTTGCACTGGAGTAACTTTCCTTTTTCACAGAAAAAAAACATATAAGGACATGTCTTTTGCTGCTGCTATACCTAAGTGGTTTTAAACCACTGGGCTGGTTCCAGTACTGGTCCATAAGGCATTTGTTACTGAGCAGCACAGAAATGAAAATAATTATGATTTAATTTCTGTTGGGTTGATAATTACTGTATGAAACTGTAGGTGTTTTATTTCTTCAAAGTAACATTCGTTGATTTCAAGATACTTGTTTAGGTCATGTAAAAAACATTGAACATGTAAAGATAAGTTAAAAAAACAAGTAAGTAAATTATATTTATTGACCAATAAAAGCAAATTTGTGCTTATGTAAAAAATATATAAACTAAGCTTTCATTGAATCAGAATCAGAATCAGAATCAGAATCAGAAAACCTTTATTAGTCCCGCGAGGGGAAATTCGGTTTAACAGCAGCAAGAGAAATAAAAACACCCAGAAATAAAAACGAGAAAGAAAATCTAAATGGAATAAAAGATAAATCTGCGCTATTCTTGCAGAGAAAACATCCCATTACTTCTAAGTTCTAATATAAAGATCGGTCCGTGAAGATATTGCACACATATTGGTCCCTAGTGCAAAAAAAGGTTGGTGTTGCAAATAACATACAGTACATACATGATTAAACCATTATGTCCTCCTCTTTGAGAAATTAAATAACATGTTTCCAAATGCATTCTTATTTCTTACTTCCTAAATGAACTTGTTTTACAATGTGACCGAGAACCTTCTGAAGAAAATGTAGTTAACGTAGTCTTGATCAAAATAAACTGTGTGTCTGAGTGTGTGTGCGCGTACACGCACGTGTGTGTGTATGTGTGTGTACGTGTGTGCGTCTGAACGGTTTGTGGTATTGATCCCTGGCCACGCCACTGTGACTGGCCTCGGGGTAGGTTTAGCTTGAGGGATGCGACAGCTGCAGGAAGAGAGAAAAGAAAAGACGACAGATAACATCTAGATAACCATTCAAATCAATGTAAATGCTATTTATTTGTTGGATTTTTACTAATCAATGAAGGAAATATATTTTTGTATAATGATCCTGAAACACTTGTTATCACTTCTATTGAACACTAACGTTCCATAATACTGCATATTGTACTTTAATAATTTATTGGCGGGCTGGACCCAGTAATGCAACAAAACTGTTGTTTATGGTTAATTAAATATAAAGTATTGAAAAGCAGAGTTTTTTTGTTTTTTTTAAACAATTATAATTATACAGTAAGTATATCCAAAGTATTACAAAATATATCCACAAAAATTGATAATGAAAATGACTTGAAGATTTAATGAAGAAAACAATTAAATGTGAAATGAATCAAATAGTAAATGTAAACAGACTTTAATGAACAGCCTAAATCATCCAGAGGTTATTGTTTATAATAATTGTTAATGCTCACTTTACAGTACAGTTGTTTTATTTAATTCATCATATTTTATTGTCATTTCAATTCATGTTCAATGTCAAACTAGCAACTTCACCTTCAACTTTAGCATACCTTAATTTACCAGTTACTTATTTGTATAATTTTATTTTATTTTATTTAATTTTGACCACATGTTTTGTAATGTATTTCTATAACAACCACACAAAAAAATACAGTTTAGTTTGTTATTACTGGATATAAACATTTTTAAATTTAGAAACAAATTGATAAATAAAAAAAATCATAATAAATACTTATATTACGTAAGATATTTAGCTGTTCTAGATCGTGATGAGAGACAATCATCTTTGGATACAAAGCTTTTTTTTAATTATTATTATTTTTATTTTTTGCCTGAGCCGATTTTCACTGATCAATTTGGTCAGAATAAAACGGGACCTGACGGACAGCTCACTCAAACACTGTCAAGAGTGTGAACTTGATTCTCAACTTCGCAACATTGAAGGGGGGGAGAGGGAATGAAAAATCATTTGAGTAGCTAAATAGAATTAGCAGCTTAAAAAAGCCTGGGGGCAAAGTGGAGCTGTGTCCCCTGTGGCTACGCTTTAGAGAGGGAGGGATGAATTAAGCTTGACTAGATTTTATACATGCTTGCTCACTTCTTACTTCTTCACTTTTTTTCTGCTAAATTTCAGAGTGTGTTGAAGGGGGGGGGGTGATTGAGTGAGGGGTATAAAAGCAAGTGGTGGAGTTGATGACAGGCTGTTTTTCTCTTTTTCTTTCTCGGGCCGTAATTGATTTTTCTACTCACCCTGATCCTAGAAGATCATACTTATCTAACAGCTGCATTTCACGTTATAAATATCCATATCATCGCTTTTTTTTCTTTTTCCTTTTGAGCCGTCTTTGCCGGTTGACCTCGGCCGATGCCCTGCAGGTGTGGGACCTTTGACGCTCCAGAGTGAGGCATGAACACCGGAACGTTCTCCGGCTCAGGATTGTCCTGGGCCATGTACCTGATGAGGAAAGGTCGGACAGGCACTGGACTCTTTGGTAAAGTCTTCTTCTAACACGTGTACATTTCTTCAGCGTTACAGGGTTCTTTGTTTTTGTATGTTGCTGATGTAGTTTATGTTTAATTACAGTTTTATTGGAACTGGAAGTGGATTTCTCAGTTTTGCCTCCTAATTATTGTAAAGTCCACTCTTACTGAAATATTTTTAACTTCACTTTTTTTAAGAAATACATTTAAAAAAAAAAAACATTTTCAAATATATATTCATGCTGAAATGTACTGTTTTCACAGGTGAAAATAATATGCAATTCTTATCTTTGGTAATTCTATACACGTGTATACATTATTATGATTATTATTATGTGTATTATTTTTATTGTAATTATATAATTATTATTATTATTCATGTTTTTATCATGTAGTCATTCCTTGTATTTCAATTTACAACAATAATATTAATAATAATGTTTAACATTATTCAAGAGTACTTGTCAGGTTTCACAAGGTCACTTAACAGATAAAAGAGTAACAGATTGAGAAAACAGTTATAAGAGAAAAAAAAAGATTTTCAGCGAGTTTGGAAATAATTATTAATGTTAATTATATTGATTACTTCGCTTTCATAGAATTATAAAATCCATAAACCCGTCTCCCTCACTTAAATAAAATATTGATGATAATTATAATCATTTTATTCATTTGTAAAATAAAGAAGAAACAAATAAAATGAGGCAAGTGTGTAAAAGAAGTACAAGCATTATTACAAACGGCTAATTGACTTGTATATATATATTAATAATATAGGGTGATAATTACTGTCAGAAATGTATTATTCATTTATCAATATTGGTCATCAGTTTATTGATTTGATTGATTTTAAACCATGATTAAATGCATTTGAAAATATAGTTTTTTTCTAATTGCTGGGTATTTAAATTATCATTATCAGATAAGATAAAACATGTACATTTTTTTTTCTTGGTCCGCATAGTTGTATGTATGCATGTGTTTGTGTGTGTTCGGTTTATATGCATTGAAGTGGATACATTTGATCTACGGTGACTAAAAATACTCACTAACAATGTTCAATAAAAGTTAACATTTTATTTATAATGAGTGTTTGTAATGGAGAGGTCTCACTGTTAGAAGATTATTTAGAATATTTAAAGGTAAAGGAAAAGGTATAGAAGAGGCCCATTGGCATCCACTCCCAGCGCATGGTTGTTTGCTCCGCTGACGAATAGATTGGTGAAACCTTGTCTAAACCCCGTCCAGATCTGTGATGTTATCATCAGAGACAACCCCCAGTCGACCGGTGTGGCGCCCCTGTACGGCCTGTTGACTCCAATATTCAGGATGCCCGGGGTGAGGCGAGTCTTGAGGGACATTAAATTACCACCGGCTGGAGGTTTCACCGCACCTCGTCTGTTGACACATGCTGCAGTGCTAGAGCCGTCTGACCGGACCGGGACATGGTGTTGTCTTTACTGGGAGGAGAAGTGATTTAGGACTTTATTCTTAACTGTAGTGTCAACAGGTTAATATGCAGACCCACCTGGAAACCTAGTGAAGCATCTTTGAAGATCTGGACATGGAGAGTGGTGCACCCCGGAGTCAAAGATGAGATAGGGAACACCCTAAAATTGATTTCCTGCTTGGCCTGTACAAGGGATGACCACCACATGAGGAGCTCCAGGTCTCGCTTTAGAAGCCCATGGCTGGAGTCTCCTTGTTGAGGTCCAAATCTGGCTGTTGGTGAGAAGTGTCTATGAGTCTGACACAGTATTTCCTTCTGTGTATGAACAATGACTCCTTGTTCTCAGCGAGAAATGATCATTGTTATTTCTCTTGTCTATAGTGGTTACAATCATACTTTCACACACACTTCTGGTGGACAATGAATAGGTGAAGGTCAGTCAGAAGTTCTGGAGGGCCTTTTCTTCCAACATGAATTTGTTGATTATGTTTTTGGACTGTGGGAAGAAACCGGAGTACCCGGAGTAAACCCACGCATCACAGTGTTTATTAATATGCTTGGTGATCATTATGACAACAGCAGGGACTTTTCAATGCAGCGCATAAATCTTTATTGATACAAAACAGAGTATAGGGATCGTCACCATCAACAATGAGGAAGAGTGACGCTACTTCCTTCCTTCAACACCCTTCAAAATTATGAATAATATAATAACAAGAGTCAGTTTAGAAAAATACATTACATCCAAGCCTACCTTTGGTATTTCTCAGGCCAATTTAAAAAATTGATGCAGAATTTTTGGTGTTTTTTCTGTTTGATCTGAATCCTTAAAGTATTGTATAATATGTTTATTAACTTGTAGGCATATTCAATTGCTTATGTTGTTTGGTTATTGAGCAGGCTTTACCTAAAAAATAAATACACATTTATTAAACTTATGAAAAGTCTAGACAACAATATTAATACTGATTTGATAAACACTTAAATGAGTCAATGTGTATATCTGTGTTTGAATAGGTTTTAAGTGTTAGAATACTCACTACGTTTGTAAAGGGTCTTCTGGCATTACCAACTCCAGACTAGCTCTGGTGAAGAAGCCACTAGATGTCACTCTCTGATCTATAATCCATTTATTTGATAAGCAATCATAATATAACATCATCCTCATTGTAAGGAGATTGAGAGACATGTGAAGAAAATATGAGATATATCATTTAATTGTTAGTTTTGTTTGTCTCTGATTTAATATGTATTTAAACATTTTGTCATGTATTTTAGGGCAAGACGAATGAATAGTCTTTATTTGAGTCTATGAGCAAAAAAAAAAAAAAAAAATCAGCTTCACGTTCTCTATTGAAACACAAGCCTTTATATGTTGAAATGTTTACAAACCATTTCTTCCAAATCAGACAGACAACATGCATAAATCATGTATAAATGTCAAAACGACATCAGCAGACGTCCAACTTGGGGAGAGTATAGAGAGATTAGGAGTGTGTACATTTTTCATTACTCTTCCCTTTAGCAACGTAACCAGAGGCAGACTGGCGTTTATTCCAACTGCCTCTGACAGCAGCTTAGAGGCAAAATCATTCCACTCAAATCAATCTGGGAAAAAGACGAGTTACGAACTCAAAATGAAAAATAAATAAATAAAATAAAAACTTTGCCAAAAATGCCTTTGAATAATTAAACATGGTCAAACATCCAAATCTGTCCATCCAGCTTTACTTTTGGTCACATGTGGCAGGGATTTCTTGTGACATTTGTTTTATATTCATTTTAAATTAACTCTTACATCTACTCTACATTTAGTCATTAAAAACTATATTTCGTGATCCGGATTTGATTTTCTTTCCGTTCAAGACGTTTAAAAGAAGGTAGTAGTTTGTTGTACTTTATTATTATTATTATTATTATTGCATATTATTGCGTGCTTTTATCTGTCGCTCCAGCGCAGAAAAAAAAAGAAGCGTTCATGCTTCACATGAGGACCAAACACTTCACTCCCTCATCCTCCCATCCGATCCCCCTCCTCACCCTCCTCACCCTCCTCACCCCGGACCGGACGCTGACTCCAGCTCGGTGACGCGTCATCGTCGCGTCCTCCCATTGGCTGCTGAGCGGCGACATGCTAATGAGGCGCTTCTTCTGCAACTCAAATACACCAAGAAACAGCGTCGCTGGTCAACACTGAGCGATGCTTCTCTGCTCAACACTTTTGACCATCACTCTTTTCAGAGACACGCTTGGAAATGCGAGAAGGGACTTGAAAGTCACGAGTTCAAGAGGATGAGTCTCTCTTGCGACACACACTTTGGTTGGATAAGGACACTTTTCTGGATGTAATACAAGAAATATTTGCGAGAGGTTTTTTTTTTTATTGTAGTTGCATGAAGAGGCAACACTTTTAAGATCCATCACAAGAAGGAGACTTTGGAAGTGTTCGTTGAGAAGCCCAGATGGTGTTTCTGTGGGATGCGAAATACGGTAAATTAATTTTATTTATTATGTGTAACAAAGAAAAAACCGAGCAAATTTAAAAAACCCTTTTTGCTGTATTTAATTATTAATTTTTTTCCCTAAATATTGTTTTCTAAAATTGGATTTAAAAAAAATCTGAAATTTCTAAAAAGTTTTTTGTTTTTGTTCTTCTAATTCCTAAAACAACAAAAAAAGTAGTTTTGCTCTCCATGTGGAGATATTGCGGACATAGTGTGTGTGACTGTGTGTGAGAGTGTGTTTGTGGTTCATATATGTGTGTATATGAATTTAATATTATGTACCATGATATTATGTTAAGAGAACATAGTTTACAAATTAACAACTTAAGTTTTCTTGGAGCAACATAAGTTTTTTACCTCACTGTCTTCTAAAAAAAACCTCAAAATACGTGAGTCTTCAATTTAGGTTTTTTTATAACTAAAATTGAATCTTGTATATTTACTTCCTATAAGTTGTTTAATTGTTTATTGTTGCTATATTTATATTTTGCTCTTTTGCGAATGTTTATACTGCCGTTGTAGTGTTTTTATCATGTAATAATAATAATAATAACACTAATAATAATAATAATAACTAACATCATCATACATTCATTCTTAAAAATGAAAAAGATTATAATTAAACCACTTAAAGATTTTATATTTTGTAATTTATATATTTTATATCATTTATATCCCAATACTTCCTTTAAGCTATTTCTCTAAATTGTTCATTGCAAATTGATTCCGATAATCTAGAGGATTCAAGCAACACTTCATAACTGGAGGTAAAAACTAAATTGAATTAAAGTCATCTAGACGTGCACTGAAGAAAAACAGTTTATGTTTCTCCATCTGTAGTACGCATCTCTGTAGTCTTCTTTTGTGCCGCTGTGTATCAAAGTTTTGTACTTTAAAATAAATGTCCTCATCAATCAATCAAATTAAAATACATTTTTATTTATATTACAGCTAAATTGACCATTAATTACTGGTTCATTTGCTCTCTTCCAGACCCAGCCCCTGGCCGACGCTACTCTCCCCCGTCAACCACGCTAGCCTCCGGGGGAAAGATGGCCGAGGCCTTGCCCCTCGGAGCCCAGGAGGCGGGAGGTGGGGCGGCCATGGTAGGAAAGTTGCACCGTGGAATGGTGGATGTAAAAAGCTCCTCTTTTTTAAAACACACACATTTCAATTGTAAAACTTTCCTCTATTGTTTTGAACTGAAATGTCGTGTGATGCTGATGGCAGGTCATCTCCGACCATCCTGCAGAACTGGTGAAGACGGACAGTCCCAACTTCCTCTGTTCTGTGCTTCCCTCGCACTGGAGGTGCAACAAAACCTTGCCAATTGCATTTAAAGTGAGTTAAAACTTTTTTTATTTTGATTGATTACATTTTGTTGGTAGGAGCAAGTTCCAGCACATGACTGTCTCTTTTACTTTATAAATGATATGTTATATTCCATTAATAGAAATGTAGTAGATTAAATAAAAGGACAATAATAGGATCTGTTTGGCAAAACTCTAACTGCTTTTTATAACTTTTTAAACATTTTCTGCATTCTTACATTTTTTAAATGTACATTTTTGTGCATGTGTACAAGGGAAAATGGAGTTTTCATGATTTTTAAACCATCCAACTATTTACCAGTACATAATACTGCAAACAATTTTTTTTTCACTGTTAAATGTTTACAATTTTTCTTGTCTCTCAGTTTGACTAAGATGTGAAAGTTCATATTATGATATTGTTAATGTTGTGTAGTAGAAAACACAATATATATCCATAGAGCGTCCATTGTCATGTTGTTATTGAATATAGCGTATGTATTTTTCATCATAGGAAATCATCAGGAAAACTACACTTTATAATGGTGCACTTCAAAACTGAAGACACATGAAGAGGAAATTAAGTAAATATGTATTAAGATGTGAATAGTGAGGGGGTATAAAGCCAAGATAATAAAAGTAAAGAGTGGATTCTGATGTCTTTCCTTCACTTTCACTTTCATAAAGAAGCAGGAAATACTCATTAAGTATAGTTTTAAATTATTCCTCAACAGAATAACCTGACAAGCAGTCTCAATGGTTAACGTCTCTCGGTATATTGACAGGTCGTCGTCCTCGGAGACATCCCTGACGGCACTCTGGTGACTGTCATGGCGGGAAACGATGAAAACTATTCCGCAGAACTTCGCAACGCCACGGCCGCCATCAAAAACCAAATGGCCCGATTCAACGACCTGCGGTTTGTGGGCCGAAGTGGAAGAGGTACACAAACACAGATCTACGAAACACACACAAACACAAAACCCACACACACACACATACTGATTTAAACTCTCAGGCCGTTGACAAACACAGGTCAATTTATTAATGGGATCAGGAATATAAAGAGGGAGTTAAGGCTGGATATTTTTAACGTTGATTTCTTTGTAGATATAATGTATAAATTACATGATAATAGACAAGATAGAACACCTTTGTATCACAGATTCTGTTTTATTTTTTCAAATGGCACTACTTTTGTGGGACATTGCAACATGTTTTCAATTCTAATTATTTTCACCTCATGTGGATTCATAGTTTTTAACATGTATTTTTTAAAGTACCATCTAAGGTGGACGACGGCAAAAGCAAACTCTCAGCTGGTTGAATGGTTGATTTGATGCGAGCGCTTGCTGACAGACACACAACAAACACAAGTCTATGTTTTTTTAAATAGCCTCAATTAAGTTGGAATATCTTTTATATTTTTTATTATATCAATAATTATGAAAATATGTTATTATTTTTCCTTTTTAATACTGATGTAAAAGTGAACTCAGCAAAAACCTGCTTCCTTATCAGCTCTTATTTAGTCTTTCAAATCATGCTTTAAATAATTATTTTAACATTCAAATATAAAAAGATATGAATAGAAGTCGTTTTACATTAACTTAGAATTCATGCAATTTAATAAAATGTTGATTTTAAGTTAAATTCAAACACTTTTATACACAACTCAAATGATTCATGTGTGTATAGTTCACTTGTTTTCACCAGCCTCCTCCCCTGCTGTCTCGTAGGCAAGAGCTTCACTCTGACCATCACGGTGCTGACCAGCCCTCCTCAGGTGGCCACGTACCAGAGAGCCATCAAGATCACAGTGGACGGCCCCAGAGAGCCTCGTCGTGAGTGACACACACACTTTCTCTACACTCAATTAGACATGAATAGAACATAAAAAAGGCCATTAAATTAGCACAGCTGCATAATCACAATCAAAAAGACAAAAGATACATTTCATTATTTATTTTAAAATTTTGACGATGCCTAAAATTGTACCAAAAAAAACTTTTTACAAAACTGTTTTTGCAGAGAATTTAAGAAAAATGGAAACTCTGTTTTTAAAGGGTTTCTATCGTCACATTTTTCCACCTGCGGTATCTATTACTGTCAATGTTATTTTGGGTTTCAAGTTGTGTGTAAAAGAGTGTCAGGTTATTTAAGGTGCAGAGAGTGGATGCTTCGAGTTATTTTCTGATATGACGATGTTTCTAAATGCTTAATAATAATAAATATTTGTGGTTTTCCAAATCCAAAGTATTTTAATTTGGGGTAAGTAAATAGAGACTTAAACACAGCATTTACAGTAAATACGCATTGCTTTGCTTCCTACCATTTATGTAAGAAGAACCTACATAAAAAAAATAACCAGTTAAAAAAAGAAGGTTTTGCACAACCTCTCGACACTGACAAACTAAAATCCAGGGTACAGTGGTCAAAATCTGGGTCCAGGATTCTCCTGTGCCTCCAGAATGATCATCTCTAAGTCATAGTCTGCCATCCTGATATACACATTTCCCAGAAGACAAGGTGTTGACATTCTTGCTACCGGGCCAACCAGCCGTGAGACAATGACGTTGTTTTTAATGGTGTGTCAACACCAGGAGTGGACGTCCATTGTCTCTGGTACTGTTGTGAACTTCAACTCTTCAGGGCTGTGTTGGGACATGAAGACCTCAATGACATAGACAGGATGATGGTTAAACGCTGTGTGGTTTGTTTGTTTGTTGTTTGTGGTCCGTCCGAGTGGGTCTGTGAGAGCTTTGTTATCTGTGGTGAGTCTTTGGTCAAAAGTGCTCGGACATGCAGTTGATTTACTTCGGCATCTTTGCAGCAGTTTTTTCTCTGCCATGGTCAAGACTGACAAGATCACTGCCAAGGCCTGGGAACACACTTGGTTGACAGGGTGGGTGTCTTTCTAGACCTCCTATGTTGAGACTTGGTGAAATAACCTGTACCGTTGGGCCCTGGGCCTCCAGATCTATGTTCGCCAGAACTTCTCCCCAACGCCGTCGAAAGACCCCTATTGAGCCCAACTACTGTTGATACAAATACTCAGGACAATTCATTTGATATGGCTCTTTGGTTGAGCATAAATTATTGTACTGATGTGACAAGATTGAACAGGTATTTTCAGGTTAAAGGCATAAATTAATAATGTGTCTAATAAGTACTTGCTACTCTCCAGCAGTATTAATTCAAATCAGAGTTTGTTTTTTTTACAACCTGATATTGGTTCTTGGCTTGTTTGAGTTCTAGGTACGTTTATGTTACAAGAAAGAGCTGTCTTGTCTGCAGTTAATACAAAAATCTGCAGCGAGAATTCTGACCCGCTCTAGTAGAAGAACTCACATTTCCCAGATCCTTAAAACTCTTCACTGGCTACCAGTTTCTTTCAGGATCAATTTTAAAATTCTGGTTCTTACTTTCAGATCTATTCATGGTCAGGCTCCTCCTTACATCAGTGATCTGATCCAGCCTTACACCCCAGCTCGGGCTCTGAGGTCTGTGGATCAGAATCTACTGACTCCTTCAAGAAACATTTTAAGACATTTTTATTTGTGCAGGCTTTTCCCTGATTTTCAGGGACTCCTATGTTTCTCTTATGTGTCTTGGCCTTTTAGAGTTTTTAAATGTGTATGTATTTTTAACTGTGTATTGTTTTTGATTGTTAAAGCGCTTTGTGACCCTGGTCTAGAAAGGCGCTTTACAAGTAACCATTACTTACTTACTTACTTACTTACTATTTAATTCTGTGCATGGAAATATAAATAAATATGATTATAAAGTAGCACATATCTATTTCAATTCCATTTAATTATACATTTTATTTTACCTTAGGAGTTTGTTTGTCAATCTGAATTTATATACTTTAAATCAGATTATACAGTACCTCACTTTATGAAAGTTTTTTTTTCTTGCTACTCCTACACCAAAATTAATGCTAAATAATGAGAAAGTTTTTTTGTTTGTGTTTGATCACTAATACAATTACCTCAATTTAACTTTTTTTTTATTTGTCTAACTTTCTGTTTAATACCTGATGCTGAGACCATTCCAGGATTTCCCAACATGTTCTGACATTTTAAAAAGGGCACATTCTTAATGCATCAAATATTTTAAACAAGAGACTCTTACCAATTTCCAAAGCGGTAGCAAAACCGACTCTCCCTCTGGCCATTCTCCTTGAGCGCTTTTTCTCTGTTGCTCAAAGACATTAAACACCATCTAGTTATAATTCCTCAGACTAAATTCCACCAGATTCATTTGTAGCCGGAGTTTAGACTTTGTTAGTTATAATCGTGAACCTGATCACCAGTTTCTCTTGTAAAGTAAGAGTCAACATCAACATTTTATCAATTCACATTATTTACACTCACATTTACCTCACAACACCATTTAAACTACAGAAATAAGATCAAGTAAACATCCATGCCTCTGTCTGTTAGGTCATCGGCAAAAGATGGACGAGGTCAAGCCGGGGACGCTGGCGTTCTCCGAGCGGCTAACAGAGCTGGAGCAGTTGAGGCGCAGCACAATGAGAGTGACGCCTCCTCATCATCTTCACCATCAGCATTCAACAAACTCTCGCCACTCAGCAGCAGCACTGCACTCCAGCACATTCTCCAGCCCGTCGCACACTCAAATTACTGAAGGTACAATTTACTTACTGATATTTAC
The DNA here is from genome assembly GCF_982586985.1 of Callionymus lyra. Lineage (NCBI taxonomy): Eukaryota > Metazoa > Chordata > Actinopteri > Syngnathiformes > Callionymidae > Callionymus > Callionymus lyra. Next base: position 21,786,101 of record NC_141822.1, on the reverse strand, counting down.
ATTTTTCTCATATTGTTTTAAAGCCACAATATGTAAGACTGGACAGGTTTGCCTCTGTCTCCCCCCGGTGTCATAATAGTGTAACTGCAATGTCGTGGAACCTAAAGCACCATTTTTAAGTTCTGAATGTAAATTATTTTTTCCACAAAACAAGAAAAAGACTAATTTTCTTGTTTTATTCTACTGTTAACCTCTAAAAGTCAGTTCTTTATCTGAAAACGCTGACTCTGAATCACTGTTGAAAGCACTTTGGTGGTCACATGACACTCACAGACTCTCTGGGTTGGTTGTCCGTACAAAGTATTAACAAGACTTTTAATTATTTTATTTTTTTTGTCACATCCATAGCCCGTTCCAGATTCATTCAACCAAATATCTGAGCAATACAGTCTTATTTTAACAGGATTATCTATGGATTTCTTTCAGTTTTAGTCTGGTTTCATTCCAAAAATAAAAACGAATGCAATTTCATTTTAACCGATTTAAAACAATATTCGATGAAGCACATTATGTCTTGACATTTCTCATAGTTTTATAAATAATCTTCGCTGTTTTCTATTATTAATCTACCTTTTATTGAAACTTTATTCTGTACATGTTTTACTATTAATTCCATCTATCTTCTGGTTTTCAATACACCATCAGAATTTGTTAGTTATTCAATACACCACAGTCCTGGGTTTTTCAATGTGATGCAGTGAAAGTTTTCTTGTCTCTTCTTGGTCTGCATCCATGATGATATTTGTCTTGTTTATCTAAATATGGGAGGATGAAAAGCACTGATTGTAATGAGGTCTAATGATGTTTGAGTGGTCGACTGGTGAAAGCCTGGTTTCAGCCATTCACGCGCAGATAATGTGTGTCTGTATCAAAGGGACTGATGGAGAGCGGCAGAAATAGCTGCTCTCGTGCTGGTAACCAGCGCCAGAGGCTCGATTAGGGCTCCAGCGTTAGTCAGAGGTTCACTGGAGAAGCTGTAGTCCTGCAGAGTTACACGGTGAACTTGCTACGACAGGAGAAGATCGAGACCAAGTCGGGTTCTGTCAGGACCAATGAAGTCCATTCTAGTCACAAACTCCTGGAAACACTTGATCAATAGTGACTCAAACATTTCAGACGTGATGAACCTGTTCAAGTAGTTAAATTTCAAAATATGTCTCCAGTCTCCCAACTTCATGAAGACCACACGATACAAGAAGTAAATAAACTTCTCAAAAGTCTCAATGGACCAGGAACCAGTTCAATGGCTCTTTCTGGGAAATAGTCTGAACCTTCTTTCTTGGAAATGAAATCCCAGAGACGATAAGTGCTCAAGAACAAACTCAAAAAGGAAACTTCACTCGACTGATCTGAGTCATTGGAGCAAAGGCTGGATCATATCAGCTCACCTGTGCTTCGAAATAACATGTATGGAGGCCAATAATTGAAGGCTTTTCCAGCTGAGGTAACATTTGTGACCTTTTTTAATGAGTGGACTGAACTTCAACTGAATAAATGAAAGGAAACTTTGTAACACAAAAAAAACGTTTATGTTAAAAAAAAGATTATCTTCTTCAGTCGATTATCGACCAGGCTTCTCTCACTTTCTGGTCTGAATTTCAACCGACATTCGGGCGATGTGACGAAGTTGCTGATTGGCTGAAACTGAAAATATGCTAATCTGTAACTGTACAATGCAATACAAACCTTCAAGAGAATATCAGGGAAACCAAATAAATAGCTGTTGAAATTGTCAAAATGTTGAAATGTATTAATAACTCCAATTTTTAAAAAACTGGAATGTAAACAATTGAGCAGATCAGAGGCATTGTCTCATGTCAGACACTTTTATTTGGTCTATAAAAGCGCCATCAATTTTAATTTTTGTTTCCTCATTAAAATGTTTTAAAAACAGTTTGTGTATGTAGCGTGTGCATCACTATGTAGCTGAAATGTTCTTTAACTGGCAAAAACAAAGTTGTATATAATCGTAAGGATGCGCCCATAGATATCAAAAACATATGAAAAGCTATCTTATCTAAATAATACGGTAGTGATTCCTATGTTGTGTTTAAAACACTGGCAATTAAAGTTTCTGATTCTAATGAGTCGACGAACCTTCACGTAACGGTGTAATTATTTTCAGTGTCCACCAGATGGCACTCTCTGCTCAATAGCTTTGAACATCTATTCATATGAAACCTCTCATCATTTTTACAATCAAGGTTTAATTGTTCAATTTCTATACAAGTATGTTGTTTATGATAGATTCCTATGATGGACGTGAAACTGAACTTATTTGCTACAACAGTAACCGTTGAAAAATCCTACTTGTGTTTCTATCAGATTCCAGACAAATACAATCGTCTCCTTCCTGGTCGTACGAGCAACCGTACCCTTACCTCGGCCAGATCACCTCCTCCGGCGTCCACTCGTCCAATCCTCTGTCTCCGAGTCGCTCCTCGCTCAGCGAGCTCTCCTCCAGGCTCACAGGTAACGCTTGAAAACTATAAAAAAAAAAAAAAAAAACATGCTCCAATGTCAGCATCAGTGTTGACCTCTGACCTCTGCCTGCAGGTCCCGACCTCACAGCGTTCAGCGACCACAGGATGACCCTGGAGCGACCCTTCACCTCCCTCCCCTCGCTGTCCGACTCCCGCTTCCCCGACCCCCGCGTGCACTATCCCCCCGCGGCGGCGTTCACCTACGCGCCCTCCCACAACCCCGTCTCCAACGGCGCCATCGGCATCACCATGGCGACGGCCATGGCGACCACCCCGGCCGGGAGGTACCACTCCTACCTCCCGCCCCCTTACCCGGCCAACACCCACCACCACCACCACCACCACCAGGGGCAGAACGGGCCGTTCCAGTCGGCGTCGTCGCCGTACCACCTCTACTACTCCACCACGGCCGGGTCGTACCAGCTGTCCATGATGGCGGGGGGAGGGAGCGGGGGGGAGGCACGCTCCCCACCGCGAATCCTCCCGCCTTGCACCAACGCCTCCACCGGCTCCGCCCTCCTCCATCCTTCGCTCCCGAATCAGAGCGAGGTTCTGGGGGTGGAGGTGGAGTCCAGCCACAGCAGCTCCCCGACGAACATCGTGGCGGCCGAGGCGGTCTGGAGGCCGTACTGACTGAAGGAGGACTCTTGTTTTGAAAGCGTCGGTGTAGAGTAGCACATGCATGTCGGACCAGATCCACGTCGTTCTGCACACTGAAGATGGAGGCCGGAGGACGTTTATATATATTCATAGTCTCCATACAGTACAGTGTAGATAGAGAAGGAAAAAAAATCCGCCACTTAAAAAAGATAAACACAAGAAAGTCCATGAATTTAAAGGACGATCCAAAACAAAAACACAACTTAAAACTACAATTTGTGTTGTGAAAACACTTGTGAGTTTTGGGTTCATTTATTTATTTATTTAACATTAACTTGTTTTCACACATTTGTTAAATAAAATGTAAATAAGGCCAAATAAGTAAAAGGAAATTATTAATTAAATACAAACTGATACTTACTGATACAAACGGTTCATTTAATTTAAAAAGAGTAAGTTTTCCATGAACTACATTGAACTGCTTAATAAAGTATCAATATTTTGAGAGTCCACTAGATGTCACCCTTTGCTCTAAAAGTAATTGCTTTGAAGCGTTTCTCTATTGAAACATCCCATTATTTTAAAATTATTTTACCAAAACCAAATACCGAAGACGAACTGTTGGACAGTAAACATTATAAAAGGTGAGACTTAAAATAGTTTTCACATATTTGTTAAAAAAAAATGGTGGTGAGGATTTGTTGTGTGTAAATTTAAGATGGAGGCGAACAAGGATTTTCTTACACGAGCCTCGATGCATGCACGCGACACTGCGTCCTGTTCACCTGCTTTGTATGATATCAGAGTTGATATGAAAGTTGCTGTAAATACATTTGATCAAGAAAATTCATTTTTGCAAGTTCCTTCCTTTAATAACCATATGTTTCTGACCTTTCTGTCCATCAAGCGTGTTTCTTTATTCGCAGATATCCAGATGCGAGAGAAGACCAGAGCTGACTTGAGTGACATTCTGACATAATTATTTATAACATATATAATTGTTCATCCTGACTATGGAATTGTTTTAACTTCCTGTTAACTTCTAAGAGTTGCTGAGTTTAATACTTACAATTACAAACAATTGTTATATTTTATACATTGTCTCGCCCTAATACATAATATTGAACTATTGAATTATTTATATTTGAATCATTTTAAATACTCTTATTTTTCATGTACCATTACTTTTAATTTATTTAATGTATTTTCTCACTCTACCACCTAATCTTAACCCCTTGGATTATTTATTGTTATCATTTTAAATACCATTTGTTTTTCTTGTGATGCATTACTTCTTTTTTGTAATGTCGTTTCATGACACTACCACTTAATATTGACCTTTGAGTTATTATTTTTTGAATACTTTTTATTTCCCCATGTATTTTATTACTTTTAATGTATCATGTATTCTCGTAACGTACTACCTTAACCCCTTAAACTCTTTTGTAACTATCTTAAAAAGGAGAGTCATGTTTTGTTAGTTTTTAAATTACAGTAATACCTTAATCTACCTTAAAACATAAACAACTTACACCTTGAATTGTTTATTTAGTAACATTTCCAACACTTACCCACGCCCTCCAGGAGATGGCGTCAGAAACGTCAGAGGATTTAACGCCGAATCAATCTCGAGCTTTTCGTAAAGCGGTTTGTAATTCAATAGTATAAATAGATTGGTTTGACCTTTGATAAGGAATAAAGAATGACTAATCTTGTTCTTTTAAAAAAAATAAAAAAACTACTAAATTATAAAAATAATAATAACCTTCACACATATTTTAAGTTGTAAAGGCTAAAACATTATTCTGACTGAATAATATTTAGGGGTTCCATGATAAGTTAGCCTGTTGGGAAATATAAAATACTGAAGAAGGTCTAACACATGAGAAAAAGCAGTTGAAGATCTGAGCAAGACACTTTACCCCGATTGCTCCTGATGGTAGACTTGGCGCAGGTGTGCAGCCTACTCCCATCAGTATGTGTGAATGGCTGTCAAAAGCACTACCGAATTTCCCCTGCGGGACTAATAAGGGATTCTAAAAAAAATAAATAAAAAGATGACATCACAAACACAGGCATTTCCATCCATGTTTCATCATTTAATGCCGACATGCACAAGTTGTAAATTACTCAACAACAATAACGACGTCAACACATCATCGAGGGGTCACTGCTCAGTGAAGGCATCAGAAGATTTCATGTCCATACAAAAAAAACAAAAAAAACAGGAATACCAAACACAAAAACAAAGTCATCCTTCATCGTTGTTCCCCCGACAGAAGTGGGGGTGCTGGTCAAAACGTCACTATTTAAATATAAACATCTCACACATGTTCATGTCGAAAAAGATTCACATAACACTTTTGGAATGAATGGAGATTTCGGTTCTACACACTAAAAACCTTTTGGAGAGAACAATAATCACGCCATCTTCTCCTATGACTGCAGTTCAACGTTAACACAGCAACAATTGAGGTTCAAATGTGACGTGAAAATGTTGGTTGTAAATAAAGGCAGATCCCTCTTAACAAGTCGCAGACCTAAAAATTAATCTGGAATATTTGTGAACGAGAATATTTGGTTCTTAAATGACATTGGTAAAAGTATTGAACTATGTCGAACATCAAGACACAATCGGAACAGAATATGCAGATTCACACATCACCATATTAAATAATAATGACCTTCAATCACATTTAAGATCACCATAATCATAGTCGGCTTTTAGGAGACAATGTGCAAAAATATGAACCACGAACAAAAGAAAAGAGTTTGTTGGAATATTGCTGAACAGTCTGCAGCGTAGAACAGTGACTTCCCTGCTTCAAGGATTCATTTCAGGACTAGATTTGATCTGTAAATTTCAGAGAAAAATCAAGTTCTGAAGAAGCAGCATATTATCCAGCAGATGCTGAAGACATGATCTCAGTCATTGACTCCATCTGTTGGTGATTACGTTCATAGAATTGAAAATCAAAAAGAGATATCCACAGTACAGTACAAAGAGATCGGTCCGGTGATTCACTAAGGTAACGTGAACATAGCACAAGTGGTATGGATTGATCGAGGAGGTCACAGAATCAATGGAATATTAAGTCGACTTCAAATGAACGCCACAAACCCGTGTGTGTATGAAGAGGCGTCACGATGCTCCGGCATCGGTTCAATTCCAGCTTCTTTGACTTCTTCGAGTTGTCAGGAATCAGTTTCTGCTACCTCTTGACTTCAATATGTACACGAGCTCGGGGGATGAGAGGGGGGCGCGGCTCAGAACAACACGTCTTCGTTGGTGATGAGCGTCTCCACCACCAGGCGCTGGTATCGGATGTCGTTGAGCGCCGTCATGGCGTCCAGGTCGGCCGCTCTCATCAGAGTCGGGCCGAAGACGATGCCCAGGTTCTGGCTGGTCATCAGGTTCTCCTTCTCGCACTGGGTCACTCTGAGAGGGCAGAGAGTAGGAGGTGTGAAGGGAGGAGTGACATGGGTATGATGTACTCTGTAACGAGGGTTCTGAAGGTACCTCTTGAGGTGAGCCATGAGGTACCGCAGGGACTCGCGGTGTGCGGGCGGCAGCAGCTTCAAGGCCTCGTGAAGAGACTCCAGACGTTTCTCTGCATCCGTTACTTCTGAAGGGAACAAACATGTCCACAGACTCGATGAATCCATCAACAAAATTTGACTACATTACGATATCCTTTTTCTCTAAAGAAATCATAAACGGTGGTTCAAAATCAAAAAACGTGTTGACCTTGAAAGTCACCAGTGTATAATATAAGAGATGAGACGGATAATACATGCGTTTGGTGAAGAAGGATGGAATGAAAAGACAACATTAAAATTAAAACTCGTACTTCCTGTTACATAAATACTCATTTAGATTGGCTCTAAAAATGTCAGCCCCTTGTGTGATTGACCTAGAGTTTCTAAACACCCAACCAATGTTTTTGTTGTAAAGATGCATTGATAATTCCACAATTGATCAATACTATGTCTGTCGATGTTGATTCAAATACTATATGCCTCAGTCAAGCACAAGCAAATACATTTGAAAAGTTAATTTTTCTTCCACATTTCATTGTTAAATCTCTTTTAAAATTGATTATATGTGCTTATCAGTGCTTACATCATTGACCTACACATGTTAAACATAGACACAATAAGTTTTATAAAGGAATATCGGACGGTTTATAATTTAAGGTTAAGTTAATGACAGGTGTGATTGTTGTGAGAAACCGGAAAAGTAAATAAATGATCAAAACGTGGTCGTACTTGCAGCTTCCATGAAGCGTGGGTAGGCGTCATACGTGATGAGGGGGATGGGCAGCTCTCTGAAATAGAGTTTGAGAGCTCCGGTGATGATGTTGATGTCTTCGTAGACGGTCGCAGAGATGTCGGCCTTTTCTCCGTCTGTGGACAGAACGCCGAGTCAGCACGCTCACCAGTGCGTGGACACCTTGAGAACGGTGGGTGACGAGCGGTAGGATGAGGAGCTTCAAATGGCACGACTCACCTCTGTCGAAAGCTAGTTTGACGTCTTCTACCAGCTCGCTGAAGCCCGATATTCTGTACAAACCTTCCGACTGAAGACCTGCTAATAAAAAATCTCCGGTCAGTGTTTACATTTAAAGTTAATTGTAATGCATACAAGAAACAGGAAGTGCATTAATATATGTATTTATTTACTTAGGCATAGATTTGTGGCGTCACTAATCAGATCCCACGTCCTAGTTTGATGTATGCCGTACACAGAGGAACATTCAAAATGGCTGTTCTCTCACCTCTTGCCTCGATCTCCTGGATGCACATGTCCACCACCATTGGCCTCTTGGCATTGTGGGCCTTGACCAGTGTGGTCAGGTCGCAGCTGTACACCTTCTTGACGTGCCGCAGGTCAGGCTGGCAGTCGTCGGGGACGACCTTCGAGCACTGCTTATGGACGTTTAGACCGCAGTCTGAGAGAGAGAGAGAATGATGCTTCACTGACGTGTTCAGAGACATGATGTGCTAATAAATGAGAGGAGACGACTCATGAACAGGAAGCATATGATTGACCAAATGTTATTAGATGGAACAGTTGAAATCTATTGAACGTTTTTTAATGATTTCTGCAGTTTAAATCCAGTACATTACAAGTGCCATGCTATGATAATTTCATGGGCATTTTATTGATTGATCAGAGGCAGAACGTTCAAAGATAAATGATTTAATGACACATTTCAGCTTTAAAAAGCAGTTACCTGCACACTTGACTCCTTGAGCGATAAGACCCCACATGAAGTTGGCACAGTATTCACACCAGTGAGGACCCCGAAATGTGTGAACCTAGAAAGAGAGGTGACGTGACACTCCGTCTCTTGACTGATAATCAAGTACTAGCACTATTGACTCACCTTGAAGTTGTGGATCTTCTCATACTTTGGTAAGAAGTCACTCTCCTTCAGTGTGGACCTCCGTACCAATGATGTGAGCTGTGAAAGAGCAAAGCGAGTGTATTTATACATGTAGGATTTGATTAGTTTCCAAAAGGTGTTACTTCGATGCTAGCAAGTATAATGCTGTAGTAGTTCCTATGGTAGCTGTACGTATAACAGGAGTTTGGGGGGCAGGAGTGGAGTAGAAGTATCATGATGTTCTATTCTAAGTTAATCTTTGTATCCTTTGTCTTTGATCTATGTTCTTTATCTTTAGACTTAGATTGTATAATCTTGTTCTTTCTCTTTATTTCTCTTTGTTCTTGTTCTTATTTATTTTTTTTTTTATTTTTTTTTATGAATAATTTCTGTATTGCTGTGGCTAATTGGAAAAAAACAATTTCCCGAAGGAGATAAAGTTTTACCTACCTACCATAACTGGAAGGTTATGTTTACAAGGTATTTTAACATATTTACGACATTTTAATATCTAATCCGCCAGTGAAACAATGTTTAAAGCAGTTTAGTGATCAACTGAGCTCCAGAAATGGGTTGATGAGGTCTTGTGAAACGTTGTGCTACATTTAACAAACCGTATTTAAACTGTGCCGGTGGTATCACTGTTACTCAATACCGACACCTGCTGGATTGATGATGTTATTGCAGGCAATGACGGATTTTTAGATTTTCATCCAAGTGTAAAAAGTGGGGATACTTTACATTTCAATATTTAATTCAATTTTAAAAATCAGTTTCAGATTTAAAACTATTTTATTAATAATTATTTCCCGATAAAAGTATGGAAATGAAATGGTTTTTTTTCACATGCATCAAGTTTCTAACATGCCAATCAGATGGAATCATTACTATTGTTACATAAAGCCATATCACATACTGCCGAAGTTACAAAAATATATATAAATATTTAAAGAAAATAGTGCAGTTGAAACAAGCTACCTTTAAATGCTGATAAAATATATTTTATCAAAAACAGAACGTGGTCCGTTAATCGATAATCGAAGTATGGTCACTAGGAAAGTGCTTTGAAATAATAAAAAGATACAAGTTGAAAATATTTATTATACAACATACATTATTAAACATATATATTTTCTTTTTACTATTAAATCAATTTCAAAATCGTAGCACTCTTAGTAAAATACAATTGACATAATTGTAATTCAAGTTTAAGTGTGATATATTATGTATTGAGGCAGTGGTTTTTGTTATTTTTACCAATTGGAAAAAGTAACTTTTCTTTCTTTTAACCAGCTCTCCAGCTTTTGAAAAAAAAATAAAAAAAACGTTCTAACATGACACAAAGGATGCTGGGGTCAGCTGGAGTTTTAATAGTTGTGAAAGGCTTGTAGTGCGTGTGTGAATCACAATGATATTTGTTGACAGTGGAAAGGACAAACTCTGACTTCAACCCCAGTCTTTTGTATAGGTTTGAAAAAAAAATGCAATAATATAGCAGGTGAGGAAACAAGTGTTATAACCTTGTGTTAACCTGTGTGTCCCCAGCACTATTAATCAGTGCTTGTCTGACAGGCTGAGCCAGAAGTAGGACCTACATCGGTCTTTCCTGCTGCACATGAGAGTTGAGGAGATTGTTTCACATCACTAATCAGTCTCGATGGAGTCTCTGTGAATGAGGGGAAATGACTGAATGTGCCTTCAAGCCTTTGACCTAGAATCCAAACTACGCCCATAATATTGAATAAACTTTTAGTCGATTTTAAGAGCCCTGTCTACTCATTTATATGTGATAAATATAAACCGATGGAAGACTTCATTAATTATCTGCTTTGCACTAAACAAATGTACTCAAGTCAATGGTCATGTTGAATAAAAACCTGTCGATTCCATTAATGAAATATTCTATATTTTTCGTCCATGTAGTGAAAATAATCTGTTTTTGAAAACATTTAGTTTTATTTTACTTACTGTAATCATAAAACCTATGGTAACTGATGAATCTGGATGGTTTAATGCGTTATATCAATAATATATATATATATATATATATATATATATATACACAATATATTCAAACAGCTACAACTCACCCTCTCTTCTGCCACCTGGATTTCGTCGATTGCCACAGGTCCATCAAGAGTATCTTCACTGGGCGACAGATGTTTCCTCATCGTGGGCTCCTGGTTCAGAGTGGTGTAGCCCACATGTTCGTATATCGGGTTGATGGTCATTTTGGCGATGTACTCGGCTGCCTAAAACAGGAGGGAAGTAGATTTTATTAACCCAAGTGAGTTTCTAATGCAACATCAAATGTGTGTGTGAAGATAATGTTATCATGTATAACATAGGAATATGGGAGGAAAAACTCAAACTCACAAGTCATGTTCACTTCTAACAACGTATCTCTAACTAGTTTTAAAAACATAATAACAATCTTATAACTATTATTCAAGATAATTGACATCTTGCACTCCAATGAAGTTTTTCTATCTCGACCCCGTTTCCCTTTTTAGGACATAGAAAAAGGTGGGAAAATGACCTTGGTTTCGATGTAGAGGGTGATTAGTCCGTCTGTGACCAGGTCATGGATGGACTCAAATCTCTTTTCTCCAACAAAGTGTTTCCCATCATGGTAGAGACGGAAGTTTCTCGTCTGGTTCCCAAACCTGTAAATGAAATTCCAAACCAAGTTACAAAGAGGTTTAATCTTTGTATCTTTTGTTGTTTGTTCTTTTTCTTTGATCTATGTTCTTTATCTTTAGACTCATCTTGTTCTTTCTCTTTATTTCTCTTTGTTCTTGTTCTTATTTTTATGAATAATTGTCTGTATTGCTGTGTCTAATTGGAAAAAAAAACAATTTCCCGAAGGAAACCTCCTGAGGGATCAATAAAGTTCTACCTAACCTAACAACAAAATTGTCATAAGGAAGTTCATAATGTTAAACAACTTGATAAAAAGATCACACATTTCCTTCCCTTCTCTGAAAAAAACAAGGTTATTTTACAATGTATAAAATTAACTGTTAATTAATGTATTTTTTAAATGTTTGTAGTTTAACACTAGCAGTGTTGTGACATCGAGTAAGTACCGTAGTGCGAGTGTGTACGTCCCCGGCTGTCTCTGACTCTCTCGGATGAGGTAGCTGCCCTCGGCCTGTATGAGCAGGTGGTCCGCCTCTTCTCGTGAGATCATCCCGTGATACCTGGACAAGAGACAGGAAGAGCTCTCTTTTAATGATTTTTTTTTTAAGGATACCTTGTTACAGTATACAAAAATTGAGAAAATGTAGAAAAAGACTAGATCGCGAAGCATGAATTGACATGGTTATAGAAAAGAAACATGTATTACACAAGTAAAAATTAAGTTTGATTTGTATATAATACTATACAATAACTTTCCAGTAAACTATGATAAAGGATTAAGTTGTCCAAATTGTGACCTTTAGTGCAGAAACACAGCTTCGTGTTACAAAAATACAAATTTAATGGAGTGCCATCTTCATTTTCCAACTCTTATACCAATACAGGCAGAGTCACAGCATCCACTGTACTGTAAGACTAACACCAGTCATACTGGGACATAATAGTCCATGATCATACTTTTGTTTTAACACTGCATAATTCAAGAGTACTTATCCAAATATACCCCAAAGAACAGGATTAAATGCACTCACCCTAGTTCCTAAACATATTTTTCAACAGGTGAGTAAAGTTTCACAAACATTAGATCCTGCTGAGGATGAAGAACCGTTTCATTATTCTATGACCGTGAACTAAATCAAACAAATCCTCTTGAATTCAACCATTAAGAAAAAAAAAAGTCTTATTTTTTAGCATGTCTTGAGTATGCAACAATAAGACACTTACTCTCTTCCATAGTACTTTGGTCTGTTGTTCACCTGCACAAAACAAAAACAGTCATAAGTCAAGAAAATGTATTTGAAAAAGCAACAAGAAAAAGCCAGAACATTAACTTGTATTGTGTTCCTTAAAAGATGAATAACACAATATTTAAAATGATTTCTAGATGCATCATACATATGGTTTTGAATTGTATTTTTTATACATTTGATCAATATTTTTACACAAAATTCTCTCTAATTAAAACATCACCAATGTGTTTATTCGTCTTTTTTGCAACTTTCATTGTGTCTGTTGTTATTGGGTAATATACAGTACTTAATGACTCACTACACAACAGAACAACTAATGCTACTCTTACCTCACAAGTGCAGGTGAGTCTGCGGGGGTGTGGCGCCTCCTGTTGCAGCTGGTATACTATTGCAAAAAGAGCCATTAATGGAAATATCACAAAGAAGACTCATCTCAACGACCTAATAAGAAAATTCATAATAAATATAAGAACTTACAGTACGACTTCCAGACCGGTGGCCTGAACTCATCATGATCTACAGAGAGGGAGAGCGAAGTGAAGGATTGTATCATATTGAAAGCAAAAAAGAGTAAAAACGCTGTTTTTCTTTTATCATAGTTTTAAACACACGTTACACGTTGAATAAGGGTGTCATTTTTCCACTCAATATTTTCTTTAAAACAATTAAAATGTTAAAGTAGATCATTGAAATACAAAGGCTTAATGGCAAGGATAATATAAAGATAAAAGAATAGTCTTTTTTTTAATTAAATTTAAAAAAAGGAATATTTCTTTTGTTTTGGTTACATCTGTACCCTTTCCTTGTCTCTGGTTCAATGTGACCCAGTTGCCTGAAAACAAATGTGTTTGAGGTATCCCTAGTGTTGTCTCTAGATCAAGGACCTCCACCTGCCATAAATACATATGCAGTGGTGGAGGTCCTTGACCTAGAGACAACACAAGGGTTAAATCCTCACTTGATAACAACATTTTTCAATAAGTTTGATACACTGTTTATCCTCTCTGGTAATACGTGTAAAATGTATTCCCAGACGTAACAACAACAGACTCACACAAATGTAACATTTAATTTAACATTACAACAACAACAATAACAAAACAGAAGAGCTTTCTACCTTAAATCCAAATTAAACTCGGACACATTAGCCTAAAGTTTTGAATCCCTGGATCAGCACCGTGAAACCGTGAAAGTGTGTGTTCAAGCTAATATGGATAGTTTTGCAACATTAATAAGTGTAATGTTGCAGATAAACACACACACAAAATACACTGTTATTAAAGTCGAACACGCCTTCTGAAGCAACAGTGACGTGCAAATATAGCATGTACTTACCAAACACATTCAAGGCCATTGTGATGATAATCGACGTCTACAAATAACGTCCAGTTTTCTCCTGAAATCGTCTCCACGCTGCCTTGACTTCTGCAACGACGAGAGAGTAAACACGACAGCAGTGCTCGAGCAGACACACTGACGTGAGACAATACACGAGCAGCTAACGTTAGCTTCACACAAGTTTCACGTGTTCACGACGATTCTAACCGAGCGTTGGCGGGAAGAAAAGAAGTGACAATGCAAGATAAACGACAGCGGTGTCTCCTGGAGAGCGGCAGACAGCTGCGTGTGGGAGCTATAGCCATGAAAAGGAAGAAGTCACATTTACGTCAATGCCGCTCTGAGGTCGCCATCTTGCCGAGTCACGTGATCCCGCCTCCCTCACTACGTCGTAGCTATGGTAACGACTTGCTGGTGTGACTTGTGAGTGATGACAGTTTGAAAAGAGAAACAGGGTTAATTCATCAAATAGAAGATAATCTGGTTCGATCACTGGACACAGGGGTTAATTTAACTGGCTTTTATATCGATACCACCAATCAATACTGCAGTCAGACAGTGTTAGACTTTATTTGGGTGTTGAGAGTTCATGGTTAAAAATAGGAACATCCCAAACTGAACTGACCCTTTAAATGGGCCAATGATTATATTGTCACAGCAAGACACTGGTACAACCAGATGTTGATAAATGTAATTCAGTTTTATAGTAGTATAACTATAATTTTAAAGATTGGTCTTGTAGAATAGATGTTTTAAATTAGAAAAAAATGAGTTTGGAACTACTGTAACTCTGACCTAAATGTACAATAAGTACAGTTTATAGACCAGGGTCACAACGCTCTTTAACAATCAAAACCAATACCTAATTACCTATTTGCAACATATGATACATATAAATATCAAACAGTTCATGTTCAACTATATTTTGGGCACTCAACACACTCAACACAAGCTGCATATAAAATGAACGTTCGTATAAAGAAAACATTATGGTTATATCCTAGTCATAAATATAACTTTGGGTTTTTCTCTCTGCGATCAGGTTTTAAATAATGACTGAATTGAATTGTCTTTATTGTCATTGTACCAGTACAACGAAAATAGCAGTACAATCCCTTAAAGTACAGAAATAATTTAACATTACAAGCATAAAAAAGAATAGGCTAGACCATTAAAAGACACATTTAAAATATAATATTATATTAAATACATCATTTAATAATTAAGAGTGGCATAGCATTACAGTTAAATCATTTTCTCCAATGTGGGAAGATTACATGTATATCATAATTGAAACATATCAGTTACAGAAATGTCTACGTTCTTAAAAAATAAAAAAATAATCTCAACGTCGACAGGCAAGTGTGGTTGATAATAATGATAATGATGATTTTTAATATGTAAAGCGTTTTATCTGAAGAAACTTGCCACAGTGGGCTACTGCAATCCAACATTATCAAAAATAATCTCCAGGAATAAGCAGGATAGGCTCTCTTTAATGTTATATTATATTTAATATTAGTTTTATTTAAAGAAGAATACTTGTGCATTTTGAACGTATGAAATTATTTTTGTTCAGATTAATTCCGGATTTCCACACACACAAACAATTTCAACATCATTTCAAGTTCACCTTAATCTTATATTGTTATAACTTTATAGATGCCAAGCCACTTTAAAATAAAAAATAAATCACAAAACTTGAAATGCCTTTATTTTGAAATGACACGTAAGCGCGAGATCAGAGTTCGCCAGTTTCCTTCCTGATCCCGAAGTAGATTTTTTTAAAATAAAAATAAAAACGTGATTATTTTCTCCGTGAATGTAATCTCGCTTTTACATCCACCCCTGACACGTGTGATAGTTTTAAGTATAACAGTTTCCGGTTGGTCACAGTCTGAAGGCCGTCACCTCCTCCATATGACCGCGGGGTGTCGCTGTGGAGCCGGGAGCTCCCCCTTCATGGAGTCGGTGCCCGAGGCAGTGTTACTCTTTATTGTTCCAGTAGGAAGCTCGCTGCACGGTTTCGCCACATTTGTCTCAATGGCTGCTAAGCTGGAAGCTTGTCCCAGCTGAGAGGGGAGAAGCTTTCTTCCACGAAGAAGGAAAGAAAAACGACCCACTGTGGATTTAAAACGCGTTTTTAAAAAGCAAGAAATCCGTGTCAAACTCTGTGTGGATCCAGGAGCAGCAAAGGTAAGAGACGAAGAAGAAGAAGAAGACGCTACAGTAAACGCCGCCTTTCTTATAAAACGCTGCACACGATGGTCCATGTGTCCCGAGATTTTTATGATCTGTTAAACGTGACTTAAGAATTGGGAAACCATGTGTCACTCTCATTTAAAACCAGATATTTTATTTTATTCCAGGAACAATAGGCTGTCAATTGAGCCAGTCAAGCTTGATATTGTGACACAGACTAGTAACGTGTGAGCTGTGAATCTTTGGCCTACTGACATCTTTACTGAAGGATTACTCTGTTAACCTACATCTCCAGGCTGACATGTACACTTGACTGCACGTCACTCATATATATGTACATAGATCACTCATCGACACCAACTATAAACTGGCACAATATGGCTTTTTTTCTTCCCGAAATTGATTTTCTATTACACTTACTAGTTAATGAATAAACTGGGTTTAACAGCTTTAATCTTTGATCCATATCAAAATGGACTAGACTATAAGGAGGTGTGTCTCGCTTCCTACAGCTCAAGAGAGGCAAAAGTAATCTTCGAGTCCATAAAGCAAAAACAGCCCAGAGGCATGAAGCGGGTCATGTTTCAACACGTCATATCACTTTATACACCACTTCTTGACTTAAATGTTTCTTTAGAAAAACACTTTCCTGTTGAACGTCTTAGCTGTTCCAGTTCTTCCAGTTCTTCCCTATTGATAATCTGGTATAATGTTAAAGCAGTTGTGTTACTAATATTACTTGTGGTTTAATAATACTTTTGTATTCTCCATACTTTAAAATAGATAAGTATTCCGGGGGGTGTCAAACTCCATCAAGGGACCAGAATCTTAAAATGGTCAAGGTCGTGGGCTTAACAAAATCTGTATTTATATATATAACAAAAAGTCTGATGTTATCTTCTTCATTCTGGGAGGTTCAATCTATCTTGAGTGGTTTTGTTTACCGTCACCAAAAGATCAGTTTTACTCTCTGTATCGTTGTTGTCATCGGTTATCTCTGTTCCTTGGGTTCAAAAGAGTCATCTTCATTGGTCACAACATTAACATGAGAATATACTTTGATTTTGACCCAACCATCTGGCCAGCCAAATAAAAAGATATGACGGTCCCTCGTCCTTGAGTTCCACGCACCAGCTATAACTGTACCAACACTTTTTTCATTGTCATTTGTTGCCATTTTCCTACTGCTTTAATTCATTTTCTGAATGAAGACGACACCCTTTTATTTGTTGCACCCCCACATTCAACCTCTCAAGCGGTCAGTACTTAAGTAACGCATCTTTTCAGGGGACTTCGAACAATTGGAAAAAAAAGGGATGGCATAATGATACAGATTGCTCACAAGTTACGATCTTTAATCCTTGAACCCATTTCTTTAAAAGATTTATATTTTAAGACTCTTATGTGTGTGTCTGGGATGTCTACTTTTCTTAAGTCATGATAGAAACCGATAGTTTTGAGACTATGAAACAAACTTTTGTCCATGGATGTTAAAACCCATTTCAAATACCACACTGGTATGTGGGTCGTTACTCATTGAGATACTGCCCTCCCTCTTTGTTTACGTTACCTTCTTCTGCTCTACCGAGCAAGTCTCTTCCTCGGCGTGTTATCTAGTGCATTCAATCCTGGTTATCTCAGAAATGTATACGCCCGCACATGTAAGCTTGACTTAAATTGAAAAGAACTCAATCCCTAATGTGAGCTTAGCTAGCAGGTAGAGCGCAGGAGTGTATTTCTGCGTCTATGCACGGAAGTATAGTCTTAAAGCATCACATATGCAGCGCTACCAACATACTGACTAAAGTTGTTTACATTTTACGGCATTCATTGCTAATTCTATGGGTTTTTTAAATCCCCAGGTTATGATCATATAATGGCAGGAATTGAAATATTCACGTTATGGCGATTTTTATTTTGAAGCTATGGTAAAAACTACTTGCACACCTCAAGGAGAAAAGGGGAACATTTCAAATGTTTTGAATTAAAAAAACATGAATTTAATCAATTATTAATGTAAACTGTGTATTTCGGACATGATGCATTAATGAATATATTGTTTGCATATATAATATATCCTTTATCCATTTATACGTTTTTGTTCTGTTATTTGTTGGTAATTTATTGGGCATGAATCACATGATCTTATATTTATAAACATATCTGTACTTTATAAACTCGATTCAAGCACCACATATTATGTACATAATGCATTGATGATAGTCTTTCAATTCAGGTATTTTTCTACAGTATAGATTGAGCAGCATACTTAAACCATTTATCGATCGCCACGTTCTGGTGGCTGGAATGTTTGAAACGGTTTATATGTCACACGAGCAAATAAAGAGCAGATTATACAAATACAAACGGCAGGGGTATGCTCTCATTGCGCAAGCATTTCCTCTTATAAACTCTTGGGAAGTTATTTCACTAACAAAAGTTGAAAAGAGGTCCCTCTGAGCTGAAGCTCGCCACCGGAGTCTCCCACAGTAGCTTCCTTTGTATCAGTGTGGGAAGCTCACTCTGTATTCCCAGTCTCACGCCGCTCTAGTGTTCGGCACTAAACCTCTAAAAGAAATGACAAGTGAATCTCTTCCTTTATTAATGGACTTTTTTTTAATTGGCTTATATGTTATCCTTCCTCGCATAAGTATGTTGGATAGCCACTCAAATATTTTTCTTCTAGCCTTACGAATTCTAATCTTTCGAACCCATAACAACATCATGAAATCGACTAATCCCGGTGTTTTTAATCCCAAAAGAATCTGTCTAAATCCTATTTGTGTTAACTTCCTTCAGTCTAATGTATTAGTTCAATACGTTGGGATTATACAATCCAGTGTTTGAGATGTTATTTTGGAAGTTCCAAAATCTATTTTGAGTAAAACATCAATGCAGAATCTGCCGTCATCATTATAAGTGGCCAAGTAGTATCGGTTGTTTTGAATTTAATTTTCAAAAACTAAAATGTGGTCAATTCACTCTCTTTTATAATGGTGAATAAATGGAGAGAATTTAAAGGTTTAAATAATAATCCCTGGACTAATGCTTTGGCATTTTAAGAACATCTTAACTAATTGGGCTATTTTAAATGTGTCCTATTGTGTGAGGTTCCACGTTTGGCTGCCCCTGTCAAAACATGGAAAAATAAGTCAATGTGTTTAATTATGTGGACACATTTAGACGTTTATCCCTTGTGTTATCTCAGGGTCAAGGTAACCCAAAGGCCTGAAAACTGCTGCTCGATCAAGGTGAACGACCTCCACCACTGCACATGTATTTATGGAAGCCAGGGAGGTCGTTCACCTTGACCCAGAGGCACCACAGGGGATACCACAAACCCATTTGTTTTCAGGCCTTCTGGTCACCTTCGCCCTGAGATAACACAAGGGTTAATATTGTTACCGAAATGCGATATTTTTCCACAGCCTTTCTTTTGACAAAGAGGACTTTTGCACTGAGAATGCTGTTTGCTCACGCCCCTGTGAAAATCCACCTCTAAGCTTAGGTTAAGCTAATTATGTTGGCTTCAGGTGCCAAAACCTCTAATTCTATAGTGTTGCTGTGTTGTCTTGGGTTTTCAGTTTCAACCTTTGTCAATGGACTGTTCTGTAGTCGCAATGTATTATCTTTCAGAGGAAACGGCACATTGTCCTAATTGTTTGACAAGCTTTTTTTCTTTTTTAACTTGTCATATGAAGGTCAAAGGTCATATGCAGTGCTTTAGAAAGGAATTCACTTCTCAAAGATTTGATAACAGCCATCAATGTATTTCAAAGTAAACATGTTTTGATGCGATGGAAGGCATAGGAAGTAAAACAAAAAACACTGAATTCTAATGTTTAGTTTGTACTCTAGGTGTGCAAACATCTATATTGATCTTCCTTCATTTATGTAATCCTCTGTTTGACAGAGTATTTGTTCATGACTTGATGATTATGAGTCGCATGTAGAAAGATGACACATGGGTTCTGTGTTTGTGACGGAAACAAAAGCTACTGGAAAAGCTGCGTTATCTCGTGGCTGTGTCGCACAAAAGGGAAGTTTCCCCGGACTCTGGTGACGCTTGAGTTCAAGGCAGGAACTCGCTCTCGGGTTTTTGTCAAATATGCCAAATCTCTTGAAAAAGACAAATTTATACTTAAAAATAAACTCTTAATGATGTAAAATCTCTTTTCGGGGGGTTTCAACAAATGAAATAAGATTTATCAACTGCTTTTTCCTGAATGCAGATTCAGTGACTAGATATTGTTCAATTTATGATGACGTCGGCTATACCTGTTTATATAATAATAACTTTTCTACCAAAATGTGTTTGAATTATAATAGGGGCTGCAGAATGGCTCCCTTATGCGTGTGTTATTTTATTGACTATTTTTTCCAATTTATTTCTTTTATTCTGTACTGCCAACACATAACAAAATATATATTTTTTATAACTTATTAATATTTATATTTATACTTTTTATATATACATCTCTCTGCTGTGTTTTTTCAACGGTTGCCAAGTAACGAAATTCTGTTGCCAGTTTCACTGCTGTGTTTTCTGTGCAATGACTCATGATTCTTATAATCGTGATGACGGATCGGAAATGTTAAAATGGAAGTTGTGTTGGAGTAGATTTACCTGCAATCCCTGTATCCCACCTGAAGTTGAAACATATCTAGAAATCACAATAATGCATAAACTGAAATACCTTTTTAAATTTATATTGAATCATGTTTGCTCCACCGGTGCCGTGGAGATTAAGAAGATAAGAACATACTTATAAATGTAATTTAACATCCATGCTTACCTAAATATTTGTGTGTTGTAGGCAAGGACAGACTGTGGTTTCTGTCACCATGGTGGAACCGGCCGACCGGTCGACTACAGCTGGACAGAGGTTGAGCGCCCCGGAAAGCTATGGCGTCTCCACTCTGGAACCGGGCCTGCGTCCTCCTGCCCAGGCTCCAGGGAAAATGGTCGCGATCAGGGTTCAGATGTTGGATGATACACAGGAAGTCTTCCAGATTTCAGTAAGTTTTTCTCTTTTTTGTGTTTTTTATTTTTAACTTTTCCTAGCTTTCAGCCCGAGGATACAGTAAATCCATGACATCATTTTAATACCTTCTAGCAGTAAAAATCCTTTTAGAGGGGTTTGATGTTCAGTTTGGAATTTTGACTCTTTCTTTCTTTTACTTCTACTTTAAAATGTCCTCTGCCCAAACTTTAGACATGATTCAAAGTGAATCACCAGTTCTCACTTCTAAAGAAATCTGTTATTTCAGGAAGTCCAATTTAAAAATATCTGCTTCAAAATCATCTGTATGAGTCATCTGAATCATCTGTATTAACTTTAAACTTGAGTTTAAATAAATCAAAAGACAACAAAAAATAATATTTTTTTCAACTTAGTTTACCAAAAATATATCTTAATTTTTATTATTAATTTTTTTGCCAAATGATGGTAACAATATTCAAGTGTTTGACGAGCCTTTATATCTTCAAAAACAATCCTGCTCCTTTAATCTCTTCCTCATTTTATTCCGCTTGTTCTCAATATCCGATGCAGGATAATCTCACTTGACCTCTGGCCCCATCAGCACAGGAAGTGAGGTCACTCTCTACTCAAAATAAAACACCACTTTGTCCCGGGTCTGTACAGTCCATAATTCTCTTGACATTCAACTGCCTACACATCCAGCCTGTATTCCCTGATGTGAAGATATTTCAATTGGACGAGATGCAGTTTTCTCAAAAGCTCTAATTTTGTAAATGTCAAGAATGTGTGTTGTGGCCAGAGCCCGAGGATACGTCTGTCTGAGTAGGCAGGTCGTTTCTGTGCAAGTAGACATGACGACAACAACGCTGGCTGTTGGTGATCTCAGAACAGTTTGAGGTTGTCAGCCCGTGTTCTCACTGATATTATCTTGAAATAGAATAATCCATAGATGACGTTTAAGGGCATGTATTCTTTAAGCTGATGGTGGAATCTTTTTCATTGTGGTATTATTTTTTTCTTTATTGGAATTTATTTAATCTGCTGCTACATTTTTGACCTAAACGAAAAAATCTTATAATGGGTGTGCAAGTGTGTGTTCCTGAGTGTCATTTTGCCAACAAATCAATTACAGGAATTACCAGGGTTAACCAATGTAATTGGTACCTTTTGGCACTGACGGCAAAATGAAGGATACGATACTCTGAACCTCCTCACAGACACGGGCTTTGTAGCTAATAAAAAAATATTGGACCCACAAAGCCAAAGTGATGACATGAACTGGACTGTTGATGGTTCAAAATCCTCTTTCTCGGCTGAGAATCCACGGTGAAGATTTGAGACACCAAACACCACAGCACTGCCACAGGCAAATGACCTACATTTCATGCCACATTGAAGCAGTAATTCATGTAAACCACTTCATTAAATTGTGATATTCAACCTTTGAACATGTACATCTTATGTTTATACTTAAAAACTCATCCAACTTTTTATTAATTTATTTGCTTCTGCTCATCCCTTTATGCATTATTGTCGATCTATTATCCATTATCTGTCAATTAAAAAGGCGTGTGTCGTGAGTGCACACATGCGTGTCAGGCCAGACTTTTATCAGACTGGCATCACATCTGCCTTTACTTAAAAAATG
The DNA here is from genome assembly GCF_982586985.1 of Callionymus lyra. Taxonomy (NCBI): domain Eukaryota; kingdom Metazoa; phylum Chordata; class Actinopteri; order Syngnathiformes; family Callionymidae; genus Callionymus; species Callionymus lyra. The sequence continues at coordinate 21,763,562 of NC_141822.1, read as the reverse complement.
GAACACAGCCTCTCCGTGATCATGGCAACCATGCAGGTCTTTGGACGTACTCCACAGGGTTTCAGTCTTCAGTTTCAAAAATATGCTTCTCTCTCCTTTCCTGTTTCATGGAATACATTAACTCCTGGAATACTTTTGTTTATAGTGGAACTACTCTTGGATTCCTATATTGAATTAGTGGTCACTGGAGTTCAAGAAATACTCGGGACATGTTCAATTATTGTGTTATTCATTTTTATTTCTGCTTCTTTTTGCTCAGTTGTGAAAGAAATCCAGTATTTCCTTATATTATATTGAGGGCATAGGTGTAAAATATTTTTTTTAAAACCTTTTTTTTGCATTCAATATAACATGTAGCATACATGCTTTACTTTATTGCATTTAATTAAAATCAGTTAATATTTGACTCGGGAAATATTTCCACAACCTTCTCCCAATAATTGTTTGGTTCATTCCTCCTCACAGTTTGTTTCCTGCTTTATCTCTACCATCATCTTTATCTCACCTGAAATCTGGCTGATTTCTTTTGATTCTCCCATCCATGCACTGCTTAACCCTTACATTATCTCTGGGTCAAGGTGACCCGGAGGAGCGAGAAACTAATGCGTATGTGGTATCCCTTGTGTTGTCTCTGGGTCAAGGTAAACAACCATATGTATTTATGGTAGCCAGGTAGGTCATCTACCTACATTTGTTTTTCGAGCCTCCGGGTCACCTTGACCCAGTGATTACACAAGGGTTTTGGGCAGTTGGCAAAGTCAGTTCTTGGAAATGGTTGGATCAAATGTTTTGAATGATTATTGACTTTTTAGGTTTTATTGAAATATTTTGATTGACACTTAATTCAACCTGATTTGGAAAATAAGTATGTAATTTATATTTATAGAGCACTTTTCCAGACCAGGGTCACAAAGCGCTTAAACAATCAAAACGATACTCAATAAAATATATACTTAAAAGGTCAAGGCAGTTTTTAAATGTCTTCTCTTTTTTACTAGTACATAAATGTAGCTAAACGGGTTTTTCTGCACTAATAGTAGCCATTTTCTAATGTGGGATAGGCAAGGTTATAGAGTGGAATACATTTGCGCTCAAAAAATCATTCTGACTTCTACTTTCACAAGCTTTTAGTTTAAAACAACGAAATCTAAATATTAACAGCCTTCACCAGATTTTGACCTTCTATGTCTATGTCACGGATTAGTTAACCTTTCCAGCAGTGGCGATAATTCCATGCCATTAAAAATTATACATGCTTACATTTTCCAACATCGTCTGTGTTTCTAAATTAGGATACTTACTGTTTGAGTTTCACAGCAAAGTTTTAAACGACTGTTTTCTTTTCTAAACAACCCCCTCATTCAGAGGGTGATCCAGGACGCATGAGGAAGCAGCATGCTGGTCATTAGTCTCACAAAAGCAGAGCTGTTATGTAATGGCTGGCATTGGTTGTCTCGTTTCTGTGGTCAAGGACTTGCTACTCCGTTCTGGAGTGTACGCTGTTGTTGAACCGAGCAGAGAGTTAGTCTAAACAACGGTAAGGTTGGAAAGTCCTGCGAGCGGAATATAATTTTAGGCGTTCATTTAAGAGACTGGTTATAGATTCTTGTGCGAGTGAGTACAAGTGAAAGTCTTAAAAAAGAGTCCATGATGATGAAATTGAGAAGAGATTGGGGGGACACTTGATGAAGCCATAAAGAGGGACAGAGATAGGATTTTAAAGAAAAGGAATCTAATCATCCTGTGGTTGATCTTTGCAGTAAAATGGTTTCAGTTCATTCATTTCTATGCTTCTCCTTGCCTGAGGCAAAAACCAATGAATTCACATTCTGTACGCTAGCTAAGAATACTAATGTGTTCAGTACCAGATATTGCTTTACAAGCTTAGTATTATGACACAACCGCTACTTCAACCTTCTTTTCACAGTTTAGCGACACACCCGTTTAGCTACTAAAAGGGAAACAAATACTCACTATAATAGAATACTTGTGAACAAAAACGCAATGGAATATTTTTTTTCTGTCTCGAGCGAACTAAATGTTTAATCAGGGTTGTCAAAGTTTGCTCATTATTAAAGGTAGTATTTAAATGCTTTTACGCAAACATCAAGCAAAGTTGAGTTTAAGGCCACGTTTTCCCTCTTTCCTCATTTATATTCCATGCTCATGAATTCCTAAAGGCTATTCATTATTTATATTTTATTTATTTTTCTTCTTTTTGTGCTGTGAACTAAGACCTTTTATCTATAAACTAGTTGGTCAATCATAATGATTTGGGACCAATTTCTTATTGATCACATTTATACACATGATTTACTAGATCCCGCCGCGCTTCTCTTAAATGAAGTCGGCATCTTTGAACGTTAAGTCCTTCCACCCGCTGGTAACTAGAGGAAATGACTTTGACATCTTGCTAGTGGATTAAGCCGTTTAACCCAATCTAGGGCAGGGATTCTGATTGGTGGATGGTTGTAGTGGGAGGAGGCCCGGCCCAGCTGCTTTGCTGTTTAATCTCAAATCTTGTCATTTTTCAGTTCACATGCCTCTGGTGCTGCCTATTTACACCAAATTTCCATTATTAAGTATTTGGCAATGTATGAATTTGGATCATCTATGTAGCTTTTATATTATAAAAGTTTAAAGTTGAAGCCAGTTGACCCAGGCTAGTAAACATTATAACTCATTTGAAGGGTCTGATGTTGACGCTTGTTTACTTTATTTGAGCAGAACGTTTTTGCACGTTATAAAAATAAGTAATTATTAGGGTTCACCGTCAACGCCATCAACCTGCGAGTGTAGAATATAACCTCTTCAGAACTGGATACACAGCCTCAGGGCTAACCTTGGTTCACACAGGCAAATAAAATGTTGGTGTATGGTATGTGTTGTGAGAATATTGTTGACGGGGACACGTTCCAGGTGCTTGCCAATGCAGAGCCGTATCGGTTGAACGAGACTAAACAAAAGTGAGTCCCGGAGTCTCACGGCTGCACAAGATGTTTGCAGCTCTGTCTTGACTTGGTCATTTTCCCCAAACCCTTTCATAACATTTTGGAGTGTTATATATCAAGAAGATGTTGCCATAGTGACAATAATTACCATGATGACTAACCATCATTACTACGGCTAAAGTAACAGACTTGTCTCCGAGAGATTCACCATTTATATGCTTCAGCTTGGAACAACTGTAGCAAGAAAGACATAAACGGAAATGTCAAAAATTAAATGGGTCAATGTTTTTGTAGTCCTTATACTATTTCCTATGAGAATTATCTACTTTTCAAAGTGATTTAAGTTATAGTTTTTATATTCATTCATTCATTTTAAGGGGCTTGTTGTATATACAAAGTTGGAAAATAATCCAACTTTTTTTTTACAGATGTTATTGACATTTCAAATAATGAATACTGTGACCCTGTCCTTTCACAAAAAAATAACCTATATAATATTACAGAACAGGTTCCTGTTCCATTTGGTAGTGCAGAAAAATAATTCCACTGGGAGTAAGAGTTGAACAATAAAGGCCGAATCTGAGCAGGTTGCAGCTGCTATCGTCAGCCATCCCCATCTGGGTCCTATCACTGTTGTTCCAGACAAAGTTCTAGCAAATTAAACTAGGATCTGAACTAAATGGCTGGTTTACTTTCATTATTGCAAACTTCCGAGTGGAGTGGATAGAAGAGGGAAACGCATCCAGGTGACCCGACTGTGAGGTTAACATGGAGGAGAATTCTTCTTCCTCTATGCAAAAAGGTCTACAACTGCAAAACATGCAAAGCAATAATCTTGTATATCATCTTGCACAAGAATAGAGAATATAGATGAGCTTGAAAATGTAGTATAAAGGCTGTCGTGACTTATGAGTCAAGGAGAGGCCAGTGTTATCTTCTTTTCCTGTCCATTTAAAGTCTCACACTCTAATGTTTTCCTCATCTTGCATCCTCTCAATCTCCCCCGAGCCAAGATTATACAAAATCCTGATCTGGCTCAAATCCTGGTTGGTTTTCACTACGCTGACATCTGTCAGTCAGTCGCTCCACATGGCATCCATCTTTCCCATCCATCCACTATGACAATTCCAGTCAAACCAACCGACATTTATGGTCCCCTGTCAGCTAATCCTGCTTCCATCTTTGATTATTTTCTTTTTCAAACTCTTTCAAATACTAAAAGGAAGCACGTTTTTTTTAAATGAGCTTAATCCAGTGTTTGTAAGCAGAATCCAGTATTGGTCAGTCAGTACCGTGCGACTTGTCGGTAAATGTCGATATATTTGCTGCCAGACTAATTGACCACATGGGGAGGAGCTGGACACATGGCGGCCAGATGGAGACAGATTTGGCTTACACCTTCACTGATCTGAATCCTATCTGCCTCATACACAGTAACCGTAATCAGTACTTCAATCCACTTCACACCATATACCCAAACACAATGTATGAAGACAGCGTTTTTATCTGATATCTACATGTTTAACAGACACACTGTCAGCTTTATATAATTCTTATATTTAACATTTTTAAGATTCCAAAGTCCTGTGGTTGCTTAAAATTGTTATATGTAAAAAGCGGCTGATTGAAAACACTAGTATTGAATTTATTGTTCTAAGATGAAAAGCTTAATTTCAAAGTATCACCAAACTGTCAATATTTATTCAATCACTGATTTACATAATACATTCTTGTACTTTATGTGGTTATTATTTTTTATTTTAAAACCCTTTTTTAAGCAGATTTTGATTTAGATGTTCTTATAATGTTTAACTTCTTCTGACACAGTCTTGTATCACTAACTGAAATACCTACGTAAGTCATATTCGGAGTTGTGCTTTATTAAGGGTCTAAAGGTAAAAAATAGAAACTACCTACAGGAAATTAAAAATGTATATAAATGATGTATAAAATTGTATATGAAAATCACCCTAAAACCACTCTAGGGAGAGGGCTTTATAACAGCAGAATAGAGCTGAAATGATTGATATAACCCTTATTTAACATGTATTAAAAATGTTTCACATTTCGTTAAAATTGACATATTTGAAGTCTTCTTCCCTCTAATTTCAAGTAGTTTTGGAGTCTCTAAGACATTTAGATCAGACACACACACAAGCAAACGCACACAAACACACACAGATTATATATATGAAAAAAACACATCTTGGTAAGAGTAGAAACGAATAAAACAGCTTGGCCTTTAATTGCACTATAAAATCGCTATCGTCACATTTCTTTTCTTTCGTAACTCAAGATTTACTGAAGGCAGTTTACCATGTGACTCAAGCGTGCTCTGTGCCAAGAGGTGCTTTTTTCTCTTGAAATCAGTCTAACAAGATAAGTTGAAAGCACTTGCAAATGCACGGTTATTATCGAAGCCACATCTCTCTTTATCCCTGTGTTGTCTGCACTTGTGTGTGCCTGTCTAAGACAATTTTGTTATTGTGAGCCTGATAGTCCTCACTTGTGCTGAAAGTATAATAATTGTGTCATTCCACATCAAAAAATAAAAGGGCTGACTTGGTGGCAAGGAAAAATGATCCAGGGCTAATTTAAGGTTAGAAGTCTGCAGTAGATGCACACTTGCTGCCTTGCCAAGGTCAATGGAATCCAGAGTTTTTAAAATTGTAGTTGTCACTTAAATACGTAGGTCAGTCCCGGAATCAGCCACAGACATCTCCCTACTGTTTTTTGAGGATATTTCTGAACATAGTCACATCTGGCCGATGGTAATCCAAGCTGTAAACCATCTTGAAAGACCAAAACAAAGTTTTAAAGTAGATTTTTTTTCTGTCATCTCACCTTTGCTGGTTAGACTTGTAGCCAGTGAGCATAACAAAGCACTTGTCTTTGACACTGACCTCCCTGTTTGTTCTCCTTTAGCAAAGATCTTCGGGCAAAGTGCTGTTCGACCTGATCTGTGTTCACCTTAACCTTGTGGAAGGAGATTATTTTGGACTAGAGTATCAGGACAATCGCAAGATGACGGTAAGAAATTTTAGTTTTCATTTGAATAAACATTATTTTCCAAACATTCCTATTGATATCAATTGTTCCATTCTATGTTCATTGCTTGTCCTAAACAAGGTTTAACCCGAAATGTTTATTTTGTCATCAAAACCCTGTGCTTCTCAAATGTGTCCTAAACTGCACTCATGATTTTACCCTGTGTTTTCGGACTTTCAGGTATGGTTAGACCTGCTGAAGCCGGCACTAAAACAGATTAGACGTAAGTGACCCATGTGTTCTGTCGATCATCAAAATGCTCAAGTATTCGCTCTTGACAAATTCTGTATAATGATCTTCTTCTGTTCTACCTTCTCCCTCCAGGGCCCAAGAACACAATCCTTCGTTTTGTTGTAAAGTTCTTCCCTCCTGACCACACACAGCTTCTGGAGGAGCTGACTCAGTAGGTCTTCTCCACACACAGACCACATCCCAGCGGGGATAAACTTTCGTATTCAAAAGTCACATTGTTTTTCTTGGGGGGATATTGTGTGCTGGGCTTCAAGTGTAACTTTGGCTCTAGGGTCTTTGGATGTTTTTAAAAGAATGGAAGCCAGTTTAATGTCAAGTTAAACTCTGTTTAAAGGTGCGTTTACACTAACATGATGTATCTGTTGACACCATCCTTTTACAATAAAAGAGCAGGAGTTGTAAGAAATCAGGGACAATATTTTACTGTTCTTCTTACTTATATTCTACTTATGTATAGATACAGTTATGGCTACCATTCTCCTTTTTCAGTCTGACATTTGTGCTTTCCACTAAATTGAGTTTGCCAGCGATCACCAAGATTCACACGCCGACGTTTCATAGATGGTCATTGCAGTTTCGCATTGTTTACTCACTGTGATCTTGCTGCATAAAACAGGGATGTCCCCTATTTAAGATTTAGTCGATACACTACCCCAACAGAATTTATTTAAAAACTTTCCTGCCATTGACTTCTTGATAAGCTTCCTTACACGTTGGCAGTATATGTTACGATTTTACACAATTATTTATATAACATGACAGCATCATCTTTCTGTCTACTTTGGTTTTTCGTTCTAGACACATCTTTCTTCTTAAAGCAAAATCCATAGTATGCAACTTGGAGTTCAATTCCGAACTATCACATGAACGCACATGTTTCCTGCAGACACAACAGGACCTCTTTTTGGATGCACTTCTGAGTTGTCCTTGAAGCAGTTATCAACTCGTATCTCAGATGTAGATGAAAGTCCTGGAGCAGCAGGAATGTCTAATGTTCAGACCTGGGGGTCTCTGGTGCATGGCTGAAGCAAAAACATAATCAAACAACATAAATAATAACAGAATATAACTCATTAATGATAGATGAAAAGAAGATTTGTCCGAGACACCACATTCAGAGGTGCTGATAAATGATCTCATATAAATAATTGCATCTGAAGGTCGATGCTTACTGGATCAATGGAAACTAATTATCTCCATCTTTGTCACAACCCCGACCCCCACCCCTTTTTTATTTCGTCCAGGTATTTGTTTGCCCTGCAGATTAAGCAGGACCTGGCCTGTGGACGACTCATTTGCAACGACACCAGTGCCGCTCTGATGGTCTCCCACATCATACAGTGTAAGTTAAGCATAAGGGAGGTTAAATATTCCCTCCACAAATGTGTAATTTCAATGAAATGTATACTTTTCACTGGTACTGCTCATTCTAACTGCAATATTGAGATTTATAGGAAAGAGTTGGTCTGATTTCTGATCGTCTGTGAGATGATCCTGCTTTTTTTGGGGGACATTCTAAATTAGTTTTTCTACTGGGTTCCATTTTCTTTTGAAAAGCCCATGAAAAGAGCAGGAAATTGCGCCTTCAGGGAAAGGAATTCCGAGGCAGCTGACAGATACCAGATAGTGGAATAAAGCTCTGGCTACTATCAGGGGAGATCTCATGTACAGGGTATTCCAGGGGAACCTTCACAGGTGCTTGACACTTCTCTCTCTTCTTGTTTGGGAGCCTGTTCAAGGCCAACAGTTTCAACAAGTCCCACCATTTGTGGCCTCCATAACCCAAAATATTTTGGGTTTAGGTCCGTGAGCCGAGTGGTTGCATTTTCAGCTGCAGCTCCAGGTCGACTGTCATCACCCAAGTCCTGGGCTGTGGAGAGAAAACCCAAAGCAACTCTTTGATGTTCGCTGTGGCCTCTGTGCTTTCTTGACAAAGTGGATGATGGATTGATGCAGCTTGACGTTATTGACCTCCCGTTATCTTACTTACTCACCCTTCTTTGACCGATTTCAGCTGCAATAGATTTCAGGACCCAGCTGTGCCTTAATCAATGCCTTTAATTTAATGCTTTAGAGCAGCTGCTCGGGATGTGTTCAAGGGTCACGGTTGAGGAACCAGCTGACTTTGTTCTACTTCGCCTGCCTCCACTAGCCACCCTCCATTTCCTCCCAGTCCTCACTACTATCCCTACCCCGGACACTCTCTTATCTGCAGATCCTGAAGCTGTTCATGTGCCTTTGCAACAGTGAACTACTTCTTGTTTCAAGCAACTTGAAGCTAGACTTTGTTGGTACTGCCACAGAGGATTATTGGTTACTTCGTCTTTCAGTGTCTGCTCAAATACCAGAAAAGTCAACTGCACTCCACAAACAATCCTTTGTAATGTTGAGTCACTCTGGCTGCGTCATTTCCGGTGTGTCTAGCCCTTGGTTGCCTCAAGCAAACTGTCTTGCTGAAGCCTGGTTTATTTGTGTTCTCATCTCAGATGTTTGAGCAGAGTGGGCACTGTCCCAGGTCAAAGTATGCCATAGGAGTCTCGAGGGACATGGGTTGTCTCCTTGCCTTTGCAGAAGTTACTTCTCTGATTGTTTGAGAGAATTCTCAGTCAAAAAGGCTCACCAGAAACACAAAAAAGGTTAAAATATGATTGAAGGCGAAGTGTTTTCTTGGTCAAATTCTCTTGAGATGGCGCATTCTTCATTTTTCCTTTGTGAGTTTCGTAGCCTCTTGCCTGAAGTGGTCATGCAAAGTGTATTATAACTCTGTAAAAGGTTTTCAAGTACTTTGGTAGTCAGTTTAATCCTGTGTCCATTAACAGCGGAGATAGGAGACTTTGAAGAGACCCAGAGTTGGCAGCACCTCCTCCACAATAAGTACCTTCCCGACCAGGACGCCATCAGAGACAAGATCATCGACTGTCATCGCAAGCACGTGTAAGTTTAACATGGCAATGATGTGATGTTTTAAACTGTTTCTTATGACTAAAGTAAGCCAGATTTTGGGGTTTTCATCTTGTTGACAAGCATTACCGACTGCATCATTTTAGATGGTTCACAAGTATGCAATAAAGGAAATGTCTTCTTCATAACATCTGTCATGATCACAAACGTATAAGAATGTGTGATAGCTTTCATATGCTGATAATCCCATGGCTGTAGAGTTTCAATGCTTTTCTACTTCTAAAAGACAAAAAAGGACCCACATGCTTTAGCATGTTACTGTATGTTATTTGATCATATGAATGTGCTCTTTTAGTCACTTATAACATCAGGAAGGTCAAAAAATCTCTATGACCCTTCAGTGAATATTTTAGGGGGAGGGGGAACTTGATCAGGTCAATGCAAAAACGGCAGAATACCATGGCAATGAAAATTCAAATACATCAAATGTTGATGAACTTTAGATGGCTACCTTGAGATTGGCTCACTTTTCCCACCACACATCACAAGAAACTCCTGTTTTGTTTTATACTACTGACAATGAACATGATTCTTAACTTAATTCTGATACTAAGAAAGGGAGATTTCCAGAATTTTCTTCTTTCCAATTGTAAGAGAGCATGAATGGAGGAAAAAGATTAATTGAAATTCAAACTTTTCCAATTACAATCACATTTATACAGTATTAAATACAATTGCAGGAGTAAACATTATCAATATTAAATATGTAAGGCACATAATCCATCTTGAACCTACTGTCTTTTCCCTCCCACATCTAATATAGTACTATCTCTCTCTATATATCTCAATCTATTATCAGAATTTTTTGAGTCTTTAAGGTTTGTATTTCAGCCATTGTGTTGTTTTTTTTAGTTCTTTCCATGTTACTGTTTATGATGGGGTGTAGTTATTCTCAGTACCTATAAACAAGCCTCAGTTTCAGACTGACTTAAGATTTTAAAGACATTAGGTCATGAGATTTTTGTGGTTAACGGTCAACCTGTCAACACATGCGGACACGCTCGCAGAGACCGTCTCCTGCAGAGATGTTTATCTCTTGAGCCACACACACATGCACACGCCTTCCCGACATTTAATTAGTATTCTATGGAGAAAGCTGTCTGCTAACATTCCGCTTGGCACTCCCTTTATTCCTGAGAGAGTTCACGCGTGTTCGTACAAAACATTAAGATTGACAACATACATACCCACAAACAAGTGCATTTATAGAGAGAAACCGCAGATGCACACAAAGTACAAGTAGACATGGTAAACCAACAGAACAAAAGATGGAGGCTCAAACATGAAAGGATCCTGACAAACCCACACACATCAGAAACAGGCAGCCACACAGAAACATGAGACACTCAGATATACAGACACAAGTGTGCCAAGAAATACAAACAAATTCAATATTTAGAGACGAGCAACACAAGCCTGCGTACACACAAAACATATTGAATTAACCAAATGCATTCTTTCCTGTAACCTGCTACTCACGTGTTGCTCTCGGGTAAACAGTAATCCACAAAAAAAAAAGTAAACTTGAGAACTTCTAGATTGTTATTTCTGGGCTGGTTCTCCCGAGTCCGCCACACAGGAAGGAAACGGCTCATTAAAGACCTCATAACGGAAACAGGAAGTCATTTTCAAATTTGTTGGGAAACAAGACGTCTGTCAATGCAGCCTGTGCTGTCATGACAGATGGTTTTTTGTGGTTTTGGGGGAGATTGCAGCCGTGGTGGTGTCTGAACTCATTGATTATGGTAAAAATGATGTTGGAATTAAGTTTTATTTTCTCATGTTCTTCCACAGAAGACAAACTCCTGCAGAGTCAGACTTCCAACTGCTGGAAATCGCCCGGCGTTTGGAGATGTATGGTGTTCGACTCCACCCGGCTAAGGACCGCGAGGGGACCAAGCTCAGTCTGGCTGTAGCACACACGGGGGTGCTGGTCTTCCAGGTGAAAAATCAAGCCTTAATTTGAAATGATATCTTACTGTTCCAATAAAAACAAACCTAATATGAACATATAAATTTAAGGTGTTTGGGGAAAACATAAATTTCCTACTCATAAAACTGGGTAATAACTTAAAACAGCTTAGACTGAAGTCTGGGTTTGGACTGCTTTGATGTGGTGAGCATCCAGCTCAGCGGAGGAATGTACCTCACTGCTGCTGTCATGCATATTTAACAGGTTGAGTCTTCTGTTTTCCAGGGCTACACAAAAATCAATGCCTTCAACTGGTCCAAGATCCGCAAGCTCAGCTTCAAACGCAGAAGATTTCTGATCAAACTGAGAGAAGATCCCACAGTGAGTCAGACGTACCTTCTCTTCATATCAATTGGAAATTGAAAAACGACGAGAGACCAAGTGAAATATATTCTATTTTACTTATAAAGTGAAGGTTTGTTATCATTAAAAGTGTAAATAAGTTCATATTAAAGATTCATTTATTCGTCCCACATTGGGCAAATTTGAGACATACGTATAAGATTGAACACACAATGGAAAACATTTAAATAACTATAATTTAACAACATAAAAATAGTATAATTTGGTCGATTTGTTGTCAAGTGTGACTCATAATAACAGCTTGTCCTGGTGGTTGGAAACCCAACCATGTCTCTGAGGTCATCTTTATACACAAAGATAGTTCAATCATGATGAGACATGTTTAGGAAGCAAATTTCAAGGCCACTTTAAAACTCGTCTTCCATTGATATATATTATATTTCTGTTTCTGCGGCTGACTGTTGTCTCTGCACAGCAGAACACACACCACGATACGCTGGAGTTCTCCATGGCCAGCAGAAACTGCTGTAAGGTGTTCTGGAAGATCTGCGTGGAGTATCATGCCTTCTTCAGGCTCTTTGAGGAGCCCAAACCCAAACCCAAGCCCATCCTGTTCACACGAGGGTCATCCTTCCGTTTTAGGTAAAATCAGACGGTTATTGAAAGAGCAGCACAGTGGGGGGGTGACTTGTCTTCACAGCGAGATTGTTGTGGGAGAGAATTGTTGGATATTATGGAAGTCTGTGGCTCACCATTCTTCTGTGTCCCTCTGCAGTGGACGAACGCAGAAACAGATTATCGATTATGTCAAAGATTCAGAGGTGAAGAAGCTGCCATTTGAACGGTATGTTTGTTTGTCTCTTTCTGAATGTTTTATTGGCTCCTTTCTTGCTGTGTTACTGATGTAAGAGCCTCTTTATTTAATAACACCTGTTATTGTTAAGTCCTTAATTGACACCTCATTGGATGTTCTGTTGTATTCACTGGCTTATTAAATCAATGCAGATCATTTCTTTTCGTTTCCGATCTGGCCATGAATTAATTAATGCTAATTAATGAATTGATTAATTCCATTGCTCATGTATGTCTTTGACAAAATGCTGTTTTCCCCTTTTGAAAAAACAACAAAATAATTATGTGATATGGTGAGCCTGCAGCTGCATGTTCGAAAAAAAAACAATAGTGTTTTTTTTTTTTAAAGATAAAATTATGAATTTGAGTTTCCTAGTTCTGATTTTTTTTTTTTTATTTGAAGGCAGTTGTTCAATTTAAAGTTACATTTCCAGGTTCAAGCATAAATTTACATTTTTCTTCTTTAATATTTTACCTTCTATCTTCTATCTTCTGTATTTCAACTAATCATTTGTTGATTCCTTATTTCCTTTAGTTGCTCTTGTAATGTGGCTCCATATATTATTGTGTTCAACTTTTCTAAAAAAGTAATGTGTCTTCTGTGTGAGTGGCCTTGATATTTATTCCAAAATGTAAACTTAATTTCTGATGTAAATTCATTGATTAATTAAACTTAACTCTTGATTTTTTTCCCTCAAATATTGTCATTAATAAACACTTTTTAACTCTGTTTGTTTCAGGAAGCACAGTAAGATTCTGTCCAGTTGTGGCATGTCACCTCACACCTCATCCAAAGTGCCTACAGATGTAAGAATTAAAAATAAGTGGTTGAATGTTAAAATGCGTTTTTATATTGTTCTAAAAACAACTACTTTTTTATAATTCCAATAGTTTATCATTTGACTGATGATCTAAACCTATGTTTTCCTGCAGAGTGCCGGATGTGTTCAAGCGAGCGACCAACTGGACTCCGCCAGACTCGCTGCTCAAACCGACGGTTTCCTGGAGACGGCAACCTCGAACGGTTTCCACGACCCGCAAGCCTCAGAACTGAGACTCGGCGCCCCGGTGTCGGACCAGCAGCTCCTCAACCCAGGTCCATCCAGCAGGGCAAATAAAGGCAGCAACTTGTCAATTCCGTACATAGACTGCAGCGACATAGACAGCGAATGTGAGAAGGGCGGCAGGTCAGGGAGGGCGAACGGCCACGCAAATGACAGCAATGACGAAGAGGTTTATAAGAAGGTCGCTCATAATGAGGGGCAACCTGTGAGGCTGTTTGGGTCTGTGAATGGTTTCTACCACACTAATCACCAGGAGAGTAAACCGCAGCAAGGTCTGATGGGAAACCAAAATGTGGATCCCTCCATGACCCGCCGTAGTTACAACGCGACAGATGAGATGCTGTTCAACACCAGCTCTTACAACAACCGCTTGCCTTTGCACAGCACCATCTTGGACGAGATATTCCAGGGGAAGCGCGGCGTCCCGACCGGACGTCCGTTGGGGAACGGGACTCGGAGCCAGTGCTCCAGTCCGGTGATAGGCGGCTTCCACCAGCGCACCAACTCCCTCAGTCAGGCCAGGGCGGGGAACGGGCAGCCTTACTTGCACTGCGACGACGGCCGACAATATTTCAATATACATCCCAGTCCTCTGCCGGCAGAATCTCCCGGCACGCCGCGTATCTCGCGCGCCACCAACCGCAGCTATTCCCCCATCATGTCGGGTCGCACGCCGCAACACCTAGCCAAACAGTACAACAACATCCGTAACCGCTCGGACACCGACCCCTTTATCCTGAGCCAGCTCACCTCCACGCCCCTTCACCACAACGGCAACCGCTCGGTTCTGCACGCCAAGACGCCCAGTTCCGCCCCCACGGAGCGCAGGGTGATCATAACCAACGGCAATCAGGCCGGTCACCTTCTGGTGCCGGGTCAGCCTCGCTCCAACACCGTCCAGAGGCTCTTCGGTCAGCACCCGAAGGCGGGGAACCGTCACTCTCTGAACAACAACCTGGCCCAGTCGGTGCAGATGATTGACGGCTCCACCAGCAGTGGCACTGACACCAGTGACACGGAGTCGGACACCGGCAGCAGCGCGTACAGCCACCCGCTCATGTACGGGAACCCGGCCGCCGTCAGCTCCTTCAACTCGGTCAGCTCCAACGGAGCCAACTTGTCCCCCGTCGCTCACAAGTTCTCGTTCGGGAATCTTGACCTGGAGGACGGGCAGGACGGAGAGTTGGAGCGGGAGGAGGGTTGCTACCGTTTCTTCAATGAGGAAGACATGAGCGGTTGTGCTATCAGCAGCTAAATACAATCCAACTATTCAGGGGGTTAGTTTTTTATTGAAGTCCGAGTCACTTAACTCTTAAGAAAGGCTCAGTCCAAACCCGCTTTGACGTACTTTTCTATAGCATCTTAGACACAGTCTCAAGCATGAAAGTTGCTTATTAGATCAACCGCCTCAACAGTTAATCAAATGTTACTTCTTTGCTAATAATATTAACGAAGGATGCAATGATTGTACATATTTTTCAAACACAGTTCAATTGTTTACACGGAACAAATGCTGTTTAACAGCCGCTCACACCTTCACATGTGCCAAGACTCCTCGCTGTATTTTCTGATTCAGTGTCATCATGTAAATATTAGAACCTTTTGACATACAGTAGAACTCTTATTTTTTCATAGCATCACCTATGCAATGACTGTTGTATTTTCTTGTATTGAAGTAGACTTGAAATCCTAGATGTGAGTGTCCTGAAGGGGCATTTCATTCCGAGGCAGGACCTGAAAGACTAACTAGGATTCACATCCCCTTTTCTACTTTGACATTTGGGGTTCTCCCCTTGAGAAGTTATTTTACCAGGTAGATTTGGGAGTGAGACTCTCCTCTGCTTAGGTTTTTTTTTTAGGTGGGGTTCAGGTTCTGTCCCAACACTTCCACCTTATCAGTCTCTTAGAATGTTAGTGGGTGTTTTGCTCATCCAGTTCACCTTTGTGGATCAGGAGAAGCCTTTGAATCACTTTTCATCAAGAAACGAGGGACTGAAAAACATGCCTGTCTCTGGGTGGTTAGACTCCCTCTTTGAGTTATTAGTGGCTCAGGTGATGCATGTCCAATTGGGAAGAGGCCCCCGGACCACACCCAGGACAGGAAGCAGTTATGACCTAGTTTATGCTGGAAAAGCTAGAGTTGCTTCGAGGGAAGAGAGAGATCTCTTTACTTCGATAGATCCTCGACCTGATGGTTCACAAACTAGATTAGTTTCAGTTAAATGTGATTGTAAGAAATTGTACATTTTTGCAAGTTTTTGAAAGCCAACTTTTGGTGACTGTTGTGTCGGGTTTTAGATGAAGTTACAAAACTGAGTAGAAAAGTAGTCGAATAGCTACTGAGGTGTCACTGCCGACCGGTCTGCCTTCTGATTCTTATACGGGAGAAACTTTTTGTACTTTAGTAGTCCGTCGTTTTCTATTAGCCGTGATGAATTCTGTATTTTTGATAATTTAGGAAAGTGTCTGTCTAAGAGGCTTCTTTTCATGCACTTGTAAGAGTCAATAATGTTTCAGGACCGACCTGCCTGACTCGGGAGTGCACTACAAAAACCTGCTGTTTGTTTAATGGCAATCTTGGCACCTGGGCTTGATTACCTCTGCCAAGGAGTGGCAGCAGGATTGGTTATAGTTAAAGACTGGTTATTCAACTTAGACTGGATTAGACTGTAGTTGTGTTCTGTAGTTCCGACTGGATTTAGGAAATTGTTGAAGGTTTCTCACTGGTTCTGGACAAGCCCATCCTGGTTCCTTGTGAAATTAGTTTGTTGTCAGAGGTTCACGCCGACTCAGTGCTTGTCTAGTTTATTTTAGTCTGATGATTATCTGCGTGTATATGGATCGATTGGCACTTTTTCTACTACTGTTCTGAGCCTGAAATGGATGCCTCTGCTGAAAAAGTAATAAGTTAAATTGTCTCTCCTTTTTTGTCAGAAGCGTGACTCTTTTATTTCGAGAAGTTATGTTGTGAAAAGTGTTTTTATTCTTGTGTACACACATGTTCCGCATTCACTATTTTTAAACCAGTCGCACTACAATTCTTTATCGAGAAATAACCGGCAGCCTTGATGCAAAATTCTTGGTCGAGTACCAATGCCTGAATGTGCTAAAGAACTCTGTGTCCCGAATAAAACACATGTGCTCCCTCTTTAAAAGCACAAAAATCAAATACACATTTTGGGAATGAAGAGCACAGCCAAACTCAGCGTGACCACACTTTATATAGTACTAGTACGATTTAGCTTCTTATAGAAAAAATCTTTCTCGATTTATTTTGTTGTTGCACTTTCTACATACCTGTCATACTATTCTATGTTCATGATATATGAACATGAATACTGTAGTAAAAACAAGATCTGAACAAAAGTGACTTCAACACTTCCAAATCTGCTCAATAGATAATGCAGATGAAACCAGTTAAGATTGTTTAACTCTAAAGAAACTACCTATAAAACTATCATTTATATATTTGTATAACTCCATAAAGCCCTCCTTTTCTCATTTATCTAAACTTTAGATTAAGTTACCAGCTTTTCCCACCTGTAGCATCAGTACATTATTACGAATATGACTTTTTATTTGCTGCTTTTATTTCTCTTGGCTTTTGTATCCATCACTGTCATTTGCTGGCATTTTACTGAATCCTCTTCGATCTAAACCTTAAATATGTAACAGTTCTTCATGGAAACATCTTTTTTTTAATGGCACTGGTGTTTGGCTTTCTATCATCTGTTCTTCCAGCATGTCTGTGCTCCAGAAAATTTCACTGCTTGTTTTTCTTTTTTTCTGAATGCATGTAAACAAGGCACTCCCTGTAACTCATCTGCTCTGTTTCGATCACCCAGCCTGTGTTTCTGAGGTGGAAAACTCTCTTTGTTGAGAGAAGAACTGTTTAACATGATTGATGCTCGTGCGACTGTTTGTTTTGAATGTATTTCTCAAGACTATTTGTGCTTCATGTGTTTCACTGCTGGACAAAATGAGTTGGACTCAATTCTTGTGCTCAGTTTGAGAGAGACGGCGTCGATAGACCGGCACAAGTCAAGTTAAACATTGCGAGAAATGGATGATAATATCCCAAATTAAAAGCTATATTCTAAAGTCAGTATGAAAGTAAGAGAATCGTCAAAAGATGGAAAAAAAAAAACAGACTTGAGTCCAGTTTGCTTTGTCCTCCACTGCCTGTCCCCCAATACTCCCGTGGAACACATTAATCCGACTGTTACACTCGTGAGATTTATGTCTATATTCAGGTGACGATTAGAGACGAAACATTCAAGCATTCTAATTTATTTTGTTTTGTTGCTGCTTCTCTGTTTCTTTACACACTTTGTTAAAGATCCAAGTTCTTTTTCTCACTAATTCTGCACTGACTCACCTCTGTTTGTATTCTCTCTGCACCTCTCTGTGTTTCAATGGTGTGTTTTATGTATTTCTGTGGGTTCTTGCTCGTCTTTATCTTCTAAATACTGTAATTATCTGCACTAGTGTTAATAAAATGTAACGTTGCATGTCCAAAAGACAAAACGGACTCCAGAATTTACTGTAGTGTAAACTGTAGTACCCCCCCTCCCCCTCCTCAGACACTTGTGTCCCCCCCCCACACACACACACACACACTAATCTCCTGCTCCTCCCGTAGATGTGCTGTGATAGTTAGACTGGTGGTCTTGTTCGTCCAGTGTTGTTTAGATTGTTTGTGTAGCTGTTGTGGTGGTGGACGGTTCACTCGTCACAGGTCTGCATTCAGGGTTTTTACCCATGATCCAGTGGAGGCTTTGCACACGGCAAGTATCAAGTTCCTCCTCTGTAGTAGATGTAGCTGTTAGTAGTCAGTAGTTTGGATCTTCTAGTGGACCTGGGGGGGCGAAGGGGGCGACTGATGTGAAGCCATCATAGACATGAAAGGTCATGCCTAAAGTGAATTGCAAGAGATCTACGCCTCATCATTGCATATCTCGTGCCATCTCGCTCAACAAGCATCTCCGTAAAAGTAACCTGAACAGCTCCTATAATGCTTTGCCGCCCAGCCAACCAATCTCAGCTGTCAATCACTTTTGACGTAGAATTTCAATGCAGTTCACTGTTTTGTTCGTAAGGTGTATTAATGTATTTAAAAAAAAATTGATAACGTCAAAGTTGAACCGTAATGTCAAGAGGGATCACTGTATATTTTAAAAGGTAGAGAATAACGGACATACTATGTATATTTTCTTAAAGCGGTTAAGACGGTAGATTAAAAAGTAGCTGCACCATCGCAGTTGATGATGTACATGTTCAGCCATATTTGTTTCAACAACTTGACTTGCTTACCAAAGAGTAGTTGCCAGTTGCTACTAGTTTTTTCCCCATTTAAAAATAATTTTAACTGTTTTTAAGCAAATTAATTAATTATAAAGAAAATGTGATGATTTCATATTTAAAAAAGTCAAGACAATTAAGTTACATTTAATAATCTGCTCTAAAAAAATGATATTCTATATAATTGTATATATATATAAACAAGATTTGATTGGACAGACTCCATTGATGAACTCATTCAACTTCAGATGCCCTTGTTTTAAATTTTAATTATTATTAGGTTTTTTATATTGAGATAACATAACATCAAAGTGTATACAATTCTAATTAAACACAATGCTATAGGAAATAGTGAGGGAGACATTAAGCAAATTATAATATTATTTTTAAATCATATTTATTTTTGTATTTCCTAGGTTAAATATATAACTAATTATAGATGACTATTATTTCTAGTAAATAAACATTGCACCCTCGTTAATTTAAATGTAGTGTTTATATTTTATAATGGTTAGGGTTTTGTTTTAGATTTTCTTTGTTCCAACACAGAAACGGCATATATAAGCAGCGATCAGGCCTTACAATTCACTCGGCTGACCTCTTATATAACCCTTGTGCTGGAATGTACTGCTAGTAATTCAAATATATTTAAATACAAAAAAAACATTTTTCTTTAATTGGAAGTACATTTCAGGCACCAGATATCTTTTCCACAAAACAAATCCATCACCTTCCCTAAGCATATCACACTCTTTGTTCCATCCCTACCCCCCATCCATGTTTTTTTTTCTCTCCTTCTCCCCTCTCAGGAAGTCCTGGGTCACAGGGCTCCTCCCTGGATAGTCCCCATGTGGCCGTTAATGGGACCCACTGTGTGAATGAGCAGGATGACATGGGTGTCCTGGGTTCAGTTCCTGAGGGACAGCAGCTCTCCCCCCTCACTAGCCCCCTGCTCGCTGATGCATACACGAGGCACGATGATGAAGAGGAGGCCAGGAGGAAGGTTGGCCATGATGTCATTGTCTTCTGAAAAAACGCTGTGGTTGATTTGCATTAAATATGCATCTTTAAGTGTCTTGTCGGCTCATGTAGAACTCCTTGTTTGCTTCCAGAAATTCCCCGCAGACAAAGCCTACTTCATCGCCAAGGAGCTGTTGACGACAGAGCGGACCTACCTGAAGGACCTGCAAGTCATTACCGAGGTGAGGAGGCGAGAGTCCTGTCTTTCTTTAAAAAAAAAATGGACATTTTTAACCTGCTGCGTAAACAACCATCCATCATTCGTTTGAGGCCAGTACACTGTGTGTGGGGTTTGGTCCCCCTCAGAGCCCCCCGCAAAGTTTCTTATACTTGTCAACAATGTTGTCTTTATAGGGCAACACGTGCTATAAAAGGCTAAAATAGTCTTTATCTATGAAGAGTCTGTTAATGTTGATTCAATATTTAGTTTGGAAAATAATTGAATAGCAAAGCCTTCTGGGATTTGTATTATGGATTGTGTGAATCAAATGGAAAATGGTGAGCTCCACAGCTGAGCCATAACCGGCAAAACAAACACCAATGACTCTTGAACATAAAAATGAATATTGCTGATCATTTTAATTTTTTTTTTTTACTCCTAATCTTGGAGTTGTCCATCTTACCCCACTTTTTGTATCGAAAAAGACAGCGGTGCCAACAAGTTCGCCGCAACAATGCTTTCGTTCTCTGCCATTTAAACCCCCCCCTCTAACCACTCCACTGAGGTGGTGTTGGTCAGACTTCAGAAAGGCGGTTTTGGCTTCTATTGTTTTGACCCGTCCACATAAAACCAAACCGAGATTGGTCAATTTGCTCCAAACCATTTGACTCTCCAAACTATGCTGTTTGTATATATGTTTTTGTTGTGCATGTATGTTTTTGATGTCAAGATTGATTGAAGATCTTGATAGAGCCGAAACATTTTGATTAGTCACCATCCTGATGTTATCAAGAACCATCTGTCAGGATTAATGACAGTCAGATGAGGAAATAATGTATTTCATGTTTTATATTAGATTAAAACGGGTAGAATGTTTATTTTTTTTAAATGCTTTAGGGTTTTTTCTTAGGGTTAAGAAGATCCTGAACTTGGTGATATGAATAAAAGATTAGAAGAAATGTATTTTCTCTTTATGTTCTTGTTTTTATTTTATTTTTATTTATTCTTTTTTTATGAAAAATTGCTGTATTTTCTGTGGCTATTGGAACAAAAACAATTTCAATCAAGTTATACCTTATTCATCTTAAAATGGTTTGGAAACAATGTTATGGTGTAGCAGGTAGCCGGCTCTGTAATTTCTCCATATTTTAAGTTTACACGGTGGGTTATATAAGATTACTGGGTGTTTGTGTAACCATAGTGGTTCATTCTTCCTGTTTATTTTAACTAGAACATCAAGCCTCAAGTGAGTTTCAAGGTATTATTTTTATGTGCCTTCCAGTCCTTCCAAAGCGCTGCCGCGAAAGAAGAAACTTTCCCAGAGTCGGTCCGGAACATCATCTCGGCCAACTATGACCCGGTCTTTAAGTTCCACCAAGGACTGGTGAAGGAGGTGGAGCAGAGACTGGCGCAGTGGTCAGTATCACTCCTAAGACCTGCTTGTATATGTGGACCCACTCCTGAACGCATCACAAGGAAGACTTGTTAACTCATAGTTTCCAGCGTTTTTAAAACGTATGGATCTCGCCTGACACCTGCTGGCTGTAATTGGTCCCTGCAACCACAAACGCATGTCTGCACTCGTGTCTGTTCCAGGGAGGGACGATCAAATGCTCACATTAAAGGAGACTTTCAGCGGATTGGCGACATTCTACGGAAAAACATCGAGGGCTTAAAGGTAACTGAAGGTTAAACATTAATCTGAAAGTGTAATATAAATTCATTTGAATACAAATAAATAATAATATTTATCACAGATGCCAACTTGAACCTAAATATGTCTCAAAAAAGGAAAATTTTACTGACAAAAATGTTCTCACTTGCATCTGCAGCAGTTAACGGTTCACCTGCAGAAACATTCCGAGTGTCTGGTGGAGCTGGAACGAGCCTCTCGGTAAATAAAGTTGATAAAAGTTGTTTAATGTCAGCGACTTGAAACCCGTTTTCTCGTCTTTCAGGTCTAGTCGGAAAGCGGAGGCCGTGTGTCGAGAGCTGGAGCTGCAGAAAGTGTGTTACCTGCCCTTCAACGTGTTCCTTCTACGGCCGCTGCACCGCCTGCTGCACTACAAGCTGCTGCTGGAGAGGCTCTGTAAACACTACCCGCCCACTCATGAAGACTTCAGAGACTGCAGAGGTAATCCAGAGTCAGACCTGATCCAGAGTCAGCCCTGATCCAGAGCCAACCTTGGTCTGAGCTCAAGCACATGTTTATTTGTTTTTCGGTGAAGTTGAGAATGTTCCTATAAAATGAAGAGTCGTAACTTTTGAAGCTTCTTCGGACAATAAGTTGGTTATGTGTTCATGAAGCTTCATGAAACCTTATTTTCAGAGTCCACTAAAGGTCACTCTCTGCTGTATAATTGATGGCTTTCGAGTAACTATTATTTTGAAACCACACATTATTTTTATAAACCACCTACTAACCTTTAAACATCTGACACGGTTTCATGAAGCTTCATCAAAAAATTACTACCATAAGCAATTTCTCTTAAGGTGCATGAAGTTATCCTAAAGTAAGTTGTCTCTGATATAAATTGCAATAATAAGATCATTAGAAACCTTGCTAGAATCAATTTTATCTATAATTCTTTGAGCAAAACATGGTGAGAAGAAGAGGTTTTAAAAAAAGAGAAGACACAAAATCATTTTGTAGCTCAAAGATGAAGCAACTGTTGAAACAGACAAGCAACAGAGATCTTTATCTCTTTGGAATCACCTTCTCTGTCTCCGTCTGCAGCGGCGCTGGCTGAGGTCTCTGAGATGGTGCTGCAGCTGCAGGGAACCATGATGAAGATGGAAAACTTTCAGAAGCTTTTGGAGCTCCGGAAAGATCTCACGGGCATCGAAAACCTCATCATCCCTGGAAGGGTGAATGAAGTCTTTAGGCTTTTTCTAACAACTGCAAAGACTGAAGTCAAAGCAAACGTTTGACTTATTCTAAGTAAAAATCCTTCTTATTTGTCCAGAAATTGATTTTACTTTAAGATGTGACGACAGAAATGACACATTAATCTTCCACTTATAGTAAAAGAAAATAATTTTCTATAAACTTCTTATTATACCTAACTACAAGCAATCCATGTTTACTTTTTGTCTAGTAATATATGGAAATAAGATGTTTTCCCAGCAGGTGGAAATTTAATCTAATCAGAGGGTTTTTACCTGAAACAATACTTGCTGTGATTTCAGTGTTTGCAGTGTAAACATCTTCCTGTTCTGTCGCTAATGTTTCTCTTCCTCTCAGGAGTTCATCCGGCTCGGGTGTCTCAGCAAGCTCTCGAGGAACGGCCTTCAGCAGAGAATGTTCTTTCTGGTAATTAAAACATTTATTTTTTTTAATATTGGAAAGTGAAGTTTGACATTAGAAGCAGAACAAAACGAATTTGTGTTTGTTGTTTTCACAGTTCAGTGATTCCTTGGTGTACACCAGCCGGGGTATGACGGCGTCCAACCAATTCAAGGTCCATGGTCAGCTGTCTCTGTACGGCATGACGGTAAACACTCCTCACACTCTTCTCAAGCCCACCTTTTTTTAATGTTTGTAACCATGATGTGTTTCTGCTTCAGATCACAGAGAGTGAGGAGGAGTGGGGCGTCCCTCATTCCTTTACGCTACACGGTCAGCGGCAGTCGGTGGTGGTGGCAGCCAGGTACAGCACTGTGTTAAAATTTGACTTCTTCTCCACAGTCCTCATTTTTTCACCATCTCACCGACTGTTTATTAAAACACAATTTAGTTTAAGAACAGTTAAAAAGAAGAATGTAGTTTTACTGAGAGGTACTCTTATCCTGGGTCTGGAAACTTCCTTTACCATCCATCCCCAAACTTACCAAAGCAATATGGAATTTAGATCAAGTGCACATGCAAGATGTTCCTATAGAGCACATTTCAAGCTCAATCACACAAGAGGCCAAAATTGCATCGTTTAAGGTTGTTATGTTAAGTATATCATGTAGGGTTTAAGCGTCAGTTAAGGAGGATCAGACTTAGCCCGTGCCTTCTTTTTGTTTTTCTCCGTTCTTGAAGTATTTTAAATTTCGAGTACATTATATTAGAGGAAAAATGACTTTTTGTAAGTAAGTAAGTAAGTAATTTTTATTTGTATAGCGATTTTCCAGACCAGGGTCACAAAGTGCTTAAACAATTAAAAACAATATTCAATAAAGTATATATTTTAAAGGTCAAGATAGAACTGATAACACAACAGGAGTTCCAGAAAATCAAGGAAAAGCCTGAACAAATAAAAACGTCTTAAGATGTTTGTCATTCTTATAGAGAACTATGGAAGACTTGAAGACATAAAAGACGCCACTGTGTCAGAGTGACATGTTAGTAAAAGCTCAAGTGGCTTTTTCTAGTTTTCTGCACTGTTTTACAACTTTTATTCGACATTTTTCTCTAGTATATTTGCACCAAGAGTACAACAATAACAGAAAATGTCCATCATGTTGGTACATTGTGTGTTTAATTCGATGCAAAAACACAAGCATATGTTTTAAGTTTTTGTTGAATTATTTGACTTAAAGATTCACTTAAAATATTAACGAAAGTTAATTTTGCCAAAGTTAAAAAAAAAAAAAAATACTTTCCAAGTTTCTTAAAACTACTAAAATAATACAAGCTACTAAAGCAACTAAACCAGCGTGTTTTACTCCTTACCTAATTATTCTTAATTTATTTTATTTGCTTTTTACAAGCCATTATTGTTTCATTTCTGTCTCACATCTTGAAATCATCTTAGACTTGTCAGCGAAATGTGATTCCAATTAAATCCAATTTGAGAGTTTTCACTAGAAGAGTTACTTAACGGATGTTGATCCACAACGTAAATTGAAGAAAAAATGATCCTGCTTTTAACAAGTACCGTGTTGTTTGTGTAGCTGTGCTGCAGAGATGGAGAGGTGGCTGGAGGACATCAGGATGGCCATCGACCTATCAGAACAGAGCAGTGACCCCCCCGCTGACCTGCTCTCCCCTGCGCCCGCCGACAACAGTAAGTCTTCAACAAAGTCCTTTGATCGTCTTCTCTCCTCAGTTATGGTTCACACGACCTCCAACTGACCTCTGGTTTGACGTCTCTTTTGTTCTGCGACTCCAGTCGCATCAAAGTCCTGCAGCATCAGCTTACGCTCACTTTTATGTTCCTTGTATCAGTCAACTCTCGGACACAAGAGGAGCAGCAGCTGCTGAAAAAATCCCAAAATATCAAATGACTCGAGCAGAGTAAAACTTAAAAAGATGTCGAGTGATTTAGTGAGAGAAATGTATTTTAAATGTATTTGATCATTCTTTTCTGCTGCAGAACTAGCTGATGATGCCGGACCTGAGCAAGAGTCTGAAGAAGAGCTCCGGGGATCACGGACCTCCTTGGAGCGCCAGGGTCACCGTGGTAACACCACAGTCCACGTCTGCTGGCACCGCAACACCAGCGTGTCCATGGTGGACTTCAGTGTGGCTGTGGAGGTGTGTTGACGCTTTTACAGATGCAGGTTATTGATATAGGTTTAAGGGTTTTGTGATTAGTATCGGCAACAATAATACTGTATATGAGCTAATGATCATTTTCACTGCTGAGAGAAAAATCTTTTTGAATATTTCCCATCAGTGTATTTACCCATACACTTAAATATAGTGATATTTTTTCACAATACCACAACAATATTCAACAGCTTTATCCATTAAACAGAAAAAGTCTTTGTTCTCAAATCATTTTACATGTTTATCATAGTTATTATAAGTTTAAATGTCTGAATAAGTGTGTATAAAATATAATGCTGCTGGGTGGTAGCAATCATTACATCCTCCGAAGCTAAATGAGAAATTAAATCCTGTGAGAAGCTTTAATCCTATTTATATGAAGGGCCACTGAGCCAAAGATTAAATAAATAATATCGAAGGTATGCACAAGTACAAAGGAAGCCCTATTATGACGGCGGCAATGTTACTGTATGTATTTCATTGTTGACATGCCATTGTATTAGTAATATAAGATCAAATTAGATTTTGTTATCTATGATTTCAATGTATATATCATTTGTCTGGAGATTCTTAATATACATGAGAGGTAAAAAGTTAAAATGTGATATTATTAATTAAAACAAATATAACTTTATTACATTTTTTTCATATTGAGAGACAATTAATGAGAAATATTGACCAAAATGTAAAGATAGATGATGCAAAAACCTTCAAAAATGTAGTTAAGATATCTACAGGGTTTCAAACATAAATAACAAATTGTAATAAACTTGTTTTAGTTCTACAATAGGAGTGATTTTTGATGGTTCAAATCCTGGACACATCCTGTTTAGCCTGTTTAGCCTTTTGCTGGTGAGATATTCAAACGAAATGTGTGTTTCATGGATGACATTTCAAATGTGATTTGGTGTGTAAAGGACAGAAGAGTCTTAATGTTTCTGTTTCTTCTCTTAACAGAATCAATTGTCCGGGAATCTGCTGCGGAAATTTAAGAACAGCAACGGCTGGCAGAAGCTCTGGGTGGTCTTCACCAACTTCAGCCTCTTCTTCTACAAGACACACCAGGTCAGTGACGAACGATCCTGGATGATTGACATCTGGTGGTTGACCTCATGGCTGGTTTCAGGACGACTACCCACTGGCCAGCCTCCCTCTACTGGGATACTCGGTCACTGTTCCGTCGGAGTCGGAGAACATCCACAAGGACTACGTCTTCAAACTCCACTTCAAGTCGCACGTCTACTACTTCAGATCGGAGAGCGAGTACAACTTCGAGAGGTAACAGGATGATGAGCTGGTGCATCATGGGAAGGCTCACATAATGAAATGAATATATGTGGTCTTTCTAGCATCCTTCCTTCATATTTTGCTCATGATGAATATTATAGATCTTTTTAAAAGCTATGATGGATAAACGTTTCTTTGTCTGCAGGTGGATGGAGGTGATCCGCAGCGCCACCTGCTCCACGAGTCGCCTCCTGCAGGACACTCGGAAAGACGTGTACTGAAGAAGCAACGATCACGTGGAGCGCTGACGGACGGGAAATGAGCACAAGACAATTGTCACACTAATGCATTCACACAGAAAAACAAACACATACATTTCTTTCTCAGTTCTGCTCCGACCAAAACGATTCTTATTTTGACTTCAGTATTTTCCACCCTTTTGTTTATAACTCGCCACTGATTTCACAGATTTTCACACACTGCCCAGACTCTATGCAATATTTGTGTTTGATCATCCAAATAACTACTTGAAAAGTTGATGTACAAACGATTTTACTCCCCATTTTCGGAAGAGAGTCCCTATTCATCCATGTGTGACGCCACGTTTACAAAAACATCTATTTTCCTTTTTTTTGTGGTGTTTTTGTACCTTGATACACTGTGAAAACACACTTTATTTCCTCCTTCACCCTTTCAGTCGAAATGTTTTATGAATATCTAGGTATGTTTGGATTCACTATTTTAAATAAAAAAAATTAAACAATATTTTCTTTAATGAGTCGTGTGTATTTTTGTAATTGTTATAATTTTAACTACCCTGTTTATTTTAATTCAGACAATATCCAGTGCATTTTTGTGAACCTAAAAAAAATGTTTTAATTTAATGAAAGGAAATTAATGAATGTGAAGAGAGAAATGAATTACTGAAAAATACAGTTTATTGAATGTTGCTTTTGATCACATTTTTAATTAAATGTATAATATTTAAAATGTATATCCTTAATTTCAAGAGCTTTTTTTCCTGAACTGAACAATATCATATGGACACTAACAAATTCAACTATTTTCACCATTTTGTAAACTCTGTAATCATCGTAAAAAGAACATTTACATTCACATAACAGATTCATGTCACTGTTTCATACTCGAATACTCAAAAATATATATATTAATAATTAAAAGAAAAATACAATCTAAGGTTTGTGTTACTACAAACAAAAACAAAAGATTTCTCACTGTTTTGACATAATGGAAAATGTCCTGACAAATTGTCCCAATTAAAGTATTACAATCAAATGTATTTTATTTAGTTAAATATTTAAATTAAAATTAATTATTATTAAATTATGTTATACATTATATTATAAATATTTAAATTAAATAAGGACTTTGTGTAAAAATAGATGGATGAATGCCAACTTTTGAAGTTGAGGGTTGGATGGGTCAACAGGACTTGAGCTTCTTTATGATTTAACTGTTTGACTAAACCTGAGAAAGAACAGGCATAAACATCTATATACAAATATATTTGAACAAATAGTTTCAAAGGATTTATTTAACAACCACAGTCGTATCAATGTTAAGGTTAACAGAAGATTTTCCCAGAGATTGCTTTGATTATATAACAACAAAAGATATGAACGACTAAAAGCAGACCCAGAGTAAAAAGTCCAACCTCAAACCACTTGGAGATGTTTTCTTAAGATAATTTATGAAACCCAATATTAAAATCAGAAGATCGGTCTGCACATTAAGAAGGTGTTCTGACCCAGGTGGTCATCAGTCTCTGGCTTCTCTGTACACATATGGGAGTCCATGAGAACCGTTTGTATCGTAGTCATCATAGGTGGGAAACTGCTTCCACTCTGGCTGGTACGTGGTGGTGCTGTACACAAACACTTCCGGAAGACTTTCCGCAGACTTTTCCTTGTTTCCGGCCGACTCCGTCACCTCCAGTTGGATAGGAGTCCGTTGGTACATGTGGGGAACGCCCTCGAAGTCATCCAGGTACCTCAGCATCTGCTCGTCCACTTTGTAGATCTCTCCGTGGATACTCCGTCCCTGGCCGGGGATGTTGAGGAGGAAGGGGATGTTGTTTACGGTGGCGATCACCAGAGGGTACTGCTGGACGGTCTGTGCCGTCGCCACGAACTCCGCTTTCCCATTGGTGCGTTCAAACATGCGGTAGTAGTTTGGTTGCCCTCTCTTCAGTGTTCCGTACACAAATATGTGAGCCATGATTCTTCTTCTGGAAGCACAGACGAGCATTGATGCTTATTTCTTAACCAAGAACATGATGCATTGTTTTAACAAGTATATCATTAACATAAGTTACTCAGTCAGCAGATAATACTTGTTAATCTTTTATCAATGCAACCTTGTGTAAAGGTAGGGGATAATAAATAACCATACCTTATTGAACTATATAGCTTGTTACACAACTACATTTTAATTTGACTATCAGAAATAGTATGACAATAAAAAAAATGGATGACAAGTGATTACTTAAGCAGATCAGGGATGACTACCATCTACATCAGGGGTGGGCAATTATAATTCTTCAAGGGCCACATTAAATTCTGTGAATGTTGTTAGGGGCCGTCAAGCAAAAAGAAAGAAGAAAAAAAAAGAAGGACATTCGTCAATAGGCCGTGACATTTATTAAGCTAAATAAGCTGCAATTTTATTCTTGAAGAAATGTTTTGAAAAAAAAACACTTACAACTAACTTAAAAAAATGTTTTGAGGGATAAATATAAACTCGAAAAATTACACACAAAAAGGAGTGAAAAAGTAAATGAGTGTTATGTTAAAATGTAAAATAGTATTAATACAAAATACATTTTCTAATGCATTAGAACCATTTCTACATGATCATACTTTGACATTAGGAGGGCCGCATAAATACAGTCAAAGGGCCGCAGTTCTGATCTACATAGAAAAAAAAACTCATTTTAAAGTGCAGCTTTAATAACTGTCCGATTTTACTTTCAAATATGTCACTTGTGTTAACAAATACAATAATATACGTGCAACTAAGTTAACACAAATAAACAGTTTTAATCGAGAATGCATTTTTTTCATAGTTGTAAATCTGTCACAATTACAGTTTATTCCCGGAAGTATTGAATTAACCTACCGTTAAAAAGACTTGATGAATGAAAGTTCGTCGATCATGTGTGATCAGTTCTCCCTCAGGCGTAGGTCGTATTTTAACGGTGGACTTTGATCAATAAATTTCTTCAGGAACATCAATAAATTAATATCTTGTGATCAGCAGATCTGATCGCATTTCCCTTCCCCGGCCTTTTCTTACTCGCGTGCACACCACCGTACCGGTGCTCTACCGCCGCCTACTGGACTGAGTCTGGTCTAGAAATGACTTGAAACTGAGAATGATGTGCATTTACGACTTTTCTTTCTAAGCCTACTTGATCTGAGTAATGTTGTGTTATTATTGCACTAGGAGAACCGAATAAATAAAAAAATATCACTTTACAAAACAGTACTTCAACTTTGTTACTGTTACTTTTACTTGTTTATTTATTTATTTACACACGTTTTCGACTCACAAACCGAAGTAAATGTACTATTTAAATCAAATTATTATATAGCGAAGAATATTAGGAAAGCAAAGAAACACACAAATATACATATGTGTCATTTAATAATGTTTATCAAATAAAATGTATTTATTTATTATTAAAGTTTTTAATTTCTGTTCTTGGAACAGTTCTGAAATTACAAAAAAAAACTAAACTCTTTTGCTTCATTCTAGACGTATAATTTCTAGAAGTATCTATCAAATATCTGAGGTTAAATTTGCCAAAAGAATATGACCGGACCCTTCAGGAATTAAAAACGTCAGTCACGTGACTCCTCCTGGCACACAGGTGTCAAACTGGTCCAGAAAAGGGCCGAGCCAGTACAGGTTTTAGATCCAACCATATAGTTGAACCAATCAGGTGTCTTCTAACAGTAATCAATCGATTGTCAGTCAGGTGTTGCTTGTTTAAGCCGACACCTGATTCGTTAACTCATGTGTGCTTGACTGGTTGGAACAAAAACCTGCACCGTCTCGGCCCTTTTCTGGACCAGTTTACTTCCCCTTAATTGTTCGCAAATGTCTGATGCGCTTGATTAGTAACACCTGTCCTGTGGGTATAAAGCTGCAGGTGAGTTCAGGAGCTCGTGAACAGTCGTGCTAACAGGTGAGTCCATCTCTGAGGTTTAAACTTTGTCTTAGTTAAATGTAAACAACATTGAAGAAAAATATATATATATATATATATGTGTATATATATAGTGTATTATGTTTAACTGAGGTAATTTTTAAGGCATAATGCTAAGATTTCTAAATGTAGTTTTCAGTGCAAATGATTAAACTCTTGAAGCTGAATTTTTGTTTGTCTCTCCTGTGTTTCTCAGATGAGGTCGTTGACCTGAAGAGCTCGAGGTGTTTGCAGTGGGTGAGTAAAATACTACTGAGTAGTATCTGATCCTGTCGTCAATCTCTGAAGCGTCTAACCGTGAGTACATTTTCTTTTTCTATCGCGGTGCAGGGCAGTGACAGGCACATGCACCACATACACTAAAAGTTATTAAACGGGCTAAAAAAAAAATTAAATATTTACGTAATTTTGGACTCGTTTTATTTTCCAATTTGAAGAGGAAGATCTGAAGGCCCACCTGATCTACGACCACCAGGTGAGACTTTCTTCTCCACATTAAACACACTTAAGACACTCTTTTGTGCAGACTTTTCCTTGATTTTTCTGGAACTCCTGTGTTTTTATCAGTCATCTTGACCTTTTTAAGTAATATTTTCAGTTTTATTTTGATTAAGATCTTTGTGACCCTGGTCTGGAAAAGCACTCTATTAATATTACTTAAGTGTTTAACAGTTTTGCAAGTTAAACTATTTGAATTCAGCTAAAACATTATTCTTGTCAAAGATGTGCATTTTTAAATTTGCATCAAGTTCCAAGACTCTTACAACGTTGTTCTTTTCCTCGGGTGAAGACGTTAAAGCTGCAGCTGCTGGACTTCTTGAAGATGGATCAGGTTCTAAGAAGACTCCGACGAAGATGCAACGTTGAAGTTTAAGTGTTGTATGACATGAATGTAAACCTTGTAACCACTAATGTCTGTACTGGTGCTGTATGATGTAAAACTCTGTAAGAAATGTAATGTATGAGTAGCTAATGTTGACAAGCTAAAGCTAATTAAAGATGGATTATGTATGAATATATAGACATGCTAAGGCTAATGTTGTACATGATCACAAATGTTGGCACGCTTGAGCTGCAGATCTAATGTTTCCTTTTTCAGAAGATGCTAATGCTAAGACTTTCTCTGCAGGTGATGTGACTGCTGTACCAAGGATGAGCAGCTAAAGTTATATTAACTCAAAGATCATGATGCTAACCTCACTTTTTCTTTTTCCAGCGGGTGCTAATGCTAACATTAATTTCCTCAGCAGGTGATGGTGACTGCTGTGCTAAGGATGAGTAGCTTATGTTCACATGCTAAGGCTAATGTTAGCATAATTGACCTGCAGATCTGACACTAATGTTACTTTTATTCAGAAGATGCTAATACTTTCTCTGCAGGTGAGGTGACTGATGTTCCAAGGAGGAGCAGCTAAAGTTTTACTACCTGCCAACATTAACTCAAAGATCATGATGTTAACCACTTTTTTCCAGCGGGTTCTAATGCTAACATTGATTTTTATCAGCAGGTGGCGGTGACTGCTGTGTCAAGGATGAGTAGCTAAAGCTAATTGATAATAAATTGTCTATATACTGACATGCTAAGGCTGTTGTACATGCTCACAAATGCTTGAGCTGCAGACCTGACGCTGACATTACTTTTATTCAGAAGATGCTAATACTTTCTCTGCAGGTGAGGTTACTGCTGTGCTAAGGAGGAGCAGCTAAAGTTTTACTACCTGCCAACATTAACTCAAAGATCATGATGCTAACCTCACTTTATTTTATTTTTTTCTTTCAGCAGGTGCTAATGCTAACATTGATTTCCTATGCAGGTGATGGTAATTTGACTTTCTCCAAGCAGATGCTAATGTTAACATGGATTTATTGTGTGAAGTGACTGCTGTGCCAAGGATGAGTAGCTAATGTTCATATGCTAAGGCTAATGTTGGCATAATTGCCCTGCAGATCTGATGCTAACTTAATTTTTATTCAGAAGATGCTAATACTTTCTCTGCAGGTGAGGTGACTGCTGTGCTAAGGCTGAGCAGCAATGTTTAGGCTATTGTACATGATCACAAATGTTAGCATGCTTGTGCTGCAGACCTGATGCTAACGTTACTTTTATTCATTAGATGCGAAGACTTTCTCTGCAGGTGAGGTGACTGATGTTCCAAGGAGGAGCCCTCTAACATTAACTCAAAGATCATGATGCTAACCTCACTTTTTCTTTTTCCAGCGGGTGCTAATGCTAACATTGATTTCCTCAGGTGATGATGACTGCTGTGCAAAGAATGAGTAGCTAATGTTGACATGCTAAAGCTAATTGTTAATGAATTGTCTATATACTGACATGCTAAGGCTATTGTTGTACATGCTCACAAATGCTTGAGCTGCAGACCTGATGCTAACATTACTTTTATTCAGAAGATGCTAAGACGTTCTCTGCAGGTGAGGTTACTGCTGTGCTACGGAGGAGCAGCTAAAGTTTTACTACCTGCCAACATTAACTCAAAGATCATGATGCTAACCTCACTTTTTCTTTTTCCAGCGGGTGCTAACGCTAACATTGATTTCCTCAGGTGATGGTGACTGCTGTGTCAAGGATGAGTAGCTAATGCTGACATGCTAAAGCTAATTGATAATGGATTGTCTATATACTGACATGCTAAGGCTATTGTTGTACATGCTCACAAATGCTTGAGCTGCAGACCTGATGCTAATGCTAAGACTTTCTCTGCAGTGGAGGTCACTGCTATGCTAAATAGAAGCAGCTAAAGTTTTACTACCTGCCAACATTAACTTGGAACATGATGCTAACCTCACTTTTTCTTTTTTTCTTTCAGCAGGTGCTAATGCTAACATTGATTTCCTATGCAGGTGATGGTAATTTGACTTTCTCCTAGCAGATGCTAGGGTTAACATGGATTTATTGTGTGAAGTGACTGCTGTGCCAAGGATGAGTAGCTAATGTTCCTATGCTAAGGCTAATGTTGGCATAATTGCCCTGCATATCTGATTCTAACTTAATTTTTATTCAGAAGATGCGAATACTTTCTCCGCAGGTGAGGTGACTGCTGTGCTAAAGATGAGCAGCAATGTTCAGGCTATTGTACATGATCACAAATGTTGGCATGCTTGTGCTGCAGACCTGATGCTAACGTTACTTTTATTCATTAGATGCTAAGACTTTCTCTGCAGGTTAGGTGACCAATGTTCCAAGAAGGAGCCCTCTAACATTAACTCAAAGATCATGATGCTAAATACTTTTTTCCAGCGGGTACTAATGCTAACATTGATTTCCTCAGCAGGTGATGGTGACTGCTGTGTCAAGGATGAGTAGCTAATGTTGACATGCTAATGTTAATTGATAATGAAATGTCTATATACTGACACGCTAAGGCTATTGTTGTACATGCTCACAAATGTTTGAGCTGCAAACCTGATGCTAATGCTAAGACTTTCTCTGCAGGTGAGGTCACTGCTGTGCTAAAGAGAAGCAGCTAAGGTTTTACTACCTGCCAACACTCAAAGATCATATTAACTTGACCTTGTTTTTTTTCCCAGTGGGTACTAATGCTAACATTGATTTCCTCAGCAGGTGATGGTGACCACCATGCCAAAATGAGTAATGTTGACATGCTAATGCTAATTGTTAGACTTGCTTGTATAAACTTTATCTACAGTATATACATTGACATTAAATCCATCATGTCATCCTTAGCATTTAAATGTATATTGTACTGAATGCCTTGATTCTATATACATTGACATGCTAAGGCTAATGTTGTACAAGATTGTGTTTGCATGATTAACCTGCTAATTTGACAGTACTTATCTTTGTTTATAATGTACTATAACACTCTCTGTAGGTTATAATGCTAACCCTTTACTGGTGATTGACACATACTATCTTCCTCTCTCTTTGCGCTTGATGGAGTCTACTGACTCCTTTAAGAAACGTCTTAAGACGTTTCTATTTGTTCAGGCTTTTCCTTGAATTTCTCGAACTCCTGTGTTCTCAGTATTATCTTGATCTTTAAAGTATGTACTTTATTGAATATTGTTTTGATTGTTTAAGCGCTTTGTGACCCTGGTCTCGAAAAGCGCTATATAAATAAATATTTCTTACTTACTATGCTAAAGTCAGTGGCTTCCTTTAAAAGGCTAATGCTTGTAACTTTGTGTATATATGTAATGTACTTTTACAGTAGGTGCTAATGCTAAATTTGACCTGCTCTAGTGCAGATCTATGCTAATTTCTTTGACTTGTAATGCTAATAAGGAATTTTGTGTATATATTGGCCAAAATGTACTTTTTTATTTAAGCAGGTGCTGATGCTAACTTTGACCCTCTCTCTGGCAGACAAATGCTATATTAAGGTGAGAAATCCAATTTACACGCTAATGCTCAAGTTCTTTCTCATTACCAACATGTGGGTTATGGTTGCATATCCTGATGCTAACATGTCTTTTCCAGCGAGTGATGGTGAGTAGGTAACTTTGACATATGACTGACGGTGCTGTAGGTCATGTGACCAGGAGTACCTCACAATGAGGGTGAATATTAACATTATGGGTGTTTCGATGGTTGATAAACTTGTGTGGATAAGAAAGTTGGCATGATCAACCAATGTTTGAACCTCAACACAAGGTTGTTTTTTTTATGTACATGAAGGTTTTCTTTTTAAGTACAAACTTTATTTTTATTTTTTCCCCTCAAAGGTTTAAATGTTTTTACACAAAGGTTCTCTTTTAAAATGCAAAGGTAAAGAAATCTTTACTTTTTACATCCACAAAAGGGTTTCTTCACGCAATGGTCTGAAATGTTTTTGTTTTTTTTATTTGGAGATTTATTAATGGTTTGACATGTTTTATACACAAAGGAATTCTTTTAAATACAAAGGTACAAATCTACATCCAAAATGGTTTGAAATGTTTTCTTTCAGCAAAGGTTTACAATGTTTCATAAATGTTTGTTCACACTTTATCTACAACAGTTTGATTTTTTTTTTTTCTTTCAAAGTTTAATTTGTATGTTAAAGGTGTTATCTTTATACTTTATAATGGTTCGACTTTCATAAATCGACAGGTTCAAATGTCTGTTTGGAATTGGGTTTTTGTCTTTCAGAAAAGATTTGCAATGTTTCATAGTCATTTCAGGTGTTGACAAATGTTTTAATGTCAAAAACAAGCATTTCAATGCACAAGGTGTTTGTAAACATTTATACATTCATGTATCAATGGTTTGAAATTTATAAATGAGGGGTTAAATGTTTATTTTTACAAAAGGGTTTGGAAGTTTTTTTTTTATTTCAAAGTTAAATTTGTATGTACAAGGTGTTGTATTTATACTTGGTTTGACTTTTATAAATCGACAGGTTCAAATGTTCTACAAAAAGGTTGGGGTTTTTTTCACCAAAGGTTGAAATGGTTTGACATGTTTTTAAATACAATGTTACAAATCTTTTGTTTGGAATTGGGTTTTTTTTTGTCTTTCAGAAAAGGTTTGCAATGTTTCATAAACATTTCAGGTGTTGACACTTCATCTACAAATGTTTGAATGTCAACTGTCAAAATACAAGCATTTCTATGCACAAGGGGTTTGATTATTTATACACTCGTATATCAATGGTTTAACATTTATAAATCGACAAAGGCTGACTTTATTTTCTTTTTTTAATACTTGATCCACAGTGGTTTAACATGGTTATTCAAAAGTTTACTTGTACAAGGTTTTTGGAAGAGTGAAACATGTTAAATTATATTCTGAAAGTATTTACATGACATGTTTAAACTTGTATTTTGAATGTTACATTTATCTGCTAATAACTCTCATGCTCTAACAGGCAAAGCCAGCAGATGACCGTCATGGGACCAGAACCTAAGGCCTTTACAGTTCATGGATTGAAAGTTTCTCCTGCCAGGAACATCTAGAGCAACTCTTGATCCTTGTTTAAAGTTTCTCTTCTTAAAATAAAAATCTTTTAAACCTTTTACTGACTCGTCTTTGACTACTTTGGTTTTTTTTTTTTTTTTTTTTTTTTAAATGGGAAAACGACGTTTTCAAATTATGTTCATTTACTTTATTTAAAACATGACAATTTAAACTGAGCTTCCAAAATGAACCACCGTTCTATGCTGTTACTGTAAAATCACGGAACAGGTAATGCGCATGCGTTTCAGGATCGCGCACCGACGACGTCATCAAGCAGCCACCGATCGTGCGCTCGATCCGCACACGGGTCGCAGGAGAATGTCGTCATCACATTTGCAGCCTAGCAGCAGAAAACACCGCGTAAACAAACCCGAGCGCAAATCAGCTAACGCTAAGTAGTTTGCTCGTAAGCTTTGGAGAAAACCACGACATGTTTTCGTGTTTTTAAGTTAGCTCGCAGTTATTTAACGCGGATGAACACTTTCTTAAAGCGACAACATGCTCGCCCAAAAGGGCCACGGTCACCGTTAGCAGGAGGATGTGTTATAAGTGTAGATATTTCTGGAGGAATTAAATGTATCTGACGTCATCAACAGCAGACTATTTTTCATGTCGCTTTTGGCGTTTTCTCGACGGGATGTAGCGGAGAGAAGCTGGAATCTTCGTGTCCGCTGAACGATACTCCCGGACTGAGATGTTCAGCCTGATGGCGAACTGTTGCAACTGGCTGAAGCGCTGGCGAGAGCCTGCGAGGTATGACATCGTTCTGGGATCACCTTTTCTATTATTTCTGCCATCTTTGATGGTTAAGTGTGGAGCACAGACATGGACCTCACTCACAGATCTGTACAGTAATAATGGATTAATGACTGTATAGATGGAGAAAAATATAGTAAAGTAGTTAAATCTGACACTGAATTATCAGAGTAATTTAAATGTCATGTACAGGATTGAAAATGATCAGAAAGAAATATACACTTCGAATGTTGTTTGGGTTGTTCTCTCTCTCTCTCTCTCTCTCTCCCTCTCTACCATTATTTTAAATACCAGCCTGTAAATTAAGTAGAAATCAGATTGAGTTGAAATAAAAACTATATGTAACTAGTCAGTCCATGTAATAATGTGTGTTTATCCATTCTTATCATGGAATTCATTTTAACACTACTCCTATTTAGATTTTTATATTTAATTTGTTTGTGCACTTAATATACTTCATGGCTTAAACATTAACTAACTAACAAGGTGACTCAAAAAAGACCAAAAATGTTAACCTAAAAAACACTCAATTAAGTCTAAATATAATAAAGGGTGACATCTTCTTTTTTTCAATTTCACAAGGTTAAAATGGATTTAATAATGTTGCTTGTATACTGAAGTTATTTGCAAATTTGAGTAATGGTTGCTTTGATTTAAAGTTGTTTAGTTACTTCGTTAATCTTTATATTCTAAATATTGTCAACTGTATTTAGCTATTGTTAAGCAAGATCATGCAGTTCTTGAGATCATTTAGATGATGTGGAGCCATATGGTTTCAACCACTTTATTTGATCAATTTAATTGTATTTATTTATTTATTTTAAACTTTATTTGCCCACATTAATGTATGAGTCTCATGTTATGTATTGTGTTTTATTGACCTAATTGTATTTATTATATTCTATACCCTCAACACCACAAACAAATCTTGTATTCTGTTTAAATTACTGGCAATACACTAAATAAAATGATTATTATTCAATAATAAACTGAATATATCGATAAATAGCATGTCAATGTTTCAGTAAAGAATGGTCGGGTGTCACTAACCTAATATGATAAGACGCCTGAGAGGGAGCACGTGGTCCTTCTGGGCATCTTATGTTGTGGAATTAGCCAGAAATCCTTCACTAATCCTACAGCAAGTGCTGCTCAGAGCTCTCATCTGTCTGTCCTGTGACTGTCATAACGGAGGGTCGTGTGGTCTTGAACAGGGGGTACTCTGTGTGTCCCCCTGATCGGGACCGTCACAGGAGAACTGCAAAAGCCTGTTGTTGGCTCTAGAAGACGATTCGATGGATAGTACGTTTGATGTCTTTTCGGAGGAAGTTTAAAAGTTAAGTAGAGTGAGCTGCTTGTTGACTTGACTAAGAGCTTCAGTATTTACAGTGTCTGTGCATTAGATACTGCTTTGTATCATTTCATTAAGATAAGATGATTCTATTATTACTCGGCTTTTGTTTTTGTAGTATTTACCTTTTTTTGTTGGTTTCTTTTCTAATCTTTCAATATTATTATTTAGACTAGAGAACTTTGTGACCAATATATAAATGAACAATAAATGTTTATTTGTATTAATATTGCAATATCGTTTTCCAATTTACATTACATTTTAAACAAAGTAAATAATATTGTTTTTTGAAGAGTAGCTGTACTGTGACTCTTCATGTCGAGACACCAGCTGGATTCCTTGTATACATCAACTAATTGTGGTTAAACCAACTGGCGTGCAAGAGAAAGGCACAACAAAGCTAAAGATCATTTGTTGCGTGAGGTTGCAGGTTGTGCTTTTGCATCTGCTTGCAAAAGTAATCTCTTAATGTTATTATATATTTTAAGTCAGTTTATAAGTTCAACTGGATGACAGGTGCACATGAATGCATCTAAATGAATGATGATTTATGTTTGTTTATGTATGGCATCATTTATAATATATAAGTGTTCTCGTTTCAACAAAAGCAAGAAACCAGGCTTGCAACAATCAGGCTTGAGCATGTGATGCTAGTGTTCTGACTTAAGTGAGAAATATGACTCAATTAACAATTCAATTAAATGATAATATTGAAGATAAAACTCTACCTACAACAACCACAAAGTGACAATAAAGTTCCCAATTTGGTCACAGTTAATAATAACATTTGTTGCACTGCATTGATTGGTTTAATGTGAGAATTGTTTTCAAGGACGACCTTCCCTTCAGATAAAGACGAAAAACCAATGTTAACTGCGTAAAAATACATTTCACTATAACGCTGAATCAGCAGTCTCTACTTTACAGGTTAATGATTTGACCCAAACAAGATGATTTTCCTGGAATGTCGCTCAACACAAAACATAACCCAGGTTTTATATTCATGGCTCTGTGTTCCTGGTTTACAGAAAAGTGACTCTGGTGATGGTGGGACTGGACAATGCTGGGAAAACTGCCACAGTGCGAGGAATCCAAGGAGGTGAGAGTGCTGACTGAGCATTTTTATATTCTACCTGTCAACTCCTCCCTCAGACGTCTTTGTCTTCTTGTTCTCACATGTGTTGTTGTTGCTAGATGATCCGCAGGATGTGGCTCCAACTGTGGGTTTCTCCAAGGTTGACCTGAAGCAAGGGAAGTTCGAGGTGACCATCTTCGATTTAGGCGGCGGTAAACGAATCCGTGGCATCTGGAAAAACTACTATTCCGAGTCCCACGGCGTGGTGTTCGTGGTGGACTCCAGCGATGTTCAAAGAATCCAGGAGACCAGGGAGACGATGACGGAGGTTCTTCAGCACCCTCGTATCGCTGGCAAGCCTGTGCTGGTGTAAGTGATGTTGCTGTCTTAACTAAACCTACTGTTCATAGCTAGTTTGATCCAAGTCTTTATTTTTTATTTTATTAACTATAAATACAGTTTGTGTTAAGGACTTTTTTTCTTTCTCCTTTTAATAAATATGTCTTGCCCCTTAAATAATTTGAATGAATATTGATATCATATTTAGAAACAAATAATAAATATATATATTGTATTTAAAAGTTGTTTAATTAATTTATTACTATAGTTAGGTTTATATTATTAATATTTTTTATTCTCTTATTTTTGTACCCTTTTTTCCCCATCATATCTTAACCCTTTCCTCCGCTCTTTTGACTATATAATGTGGCCCTTGAACTATAACATGCAAGGAACCAACTCTATATAAATGTTAACAGTTAATTTCAATCTCAATTTCAGTATATATTAGTGGCTATTTTCAGCTATAATGTGTATTAAAATGTTATTGTATAAGTCGTAATTTTTTTTTACCGTACACAAATCATATTCCTTCTCTTTTAATTCTTATAACACAATACACATAATTCGCTTTCCCCAAAAAAATCACTCCCAATTCGTCCCCTTGGCCACATTTGAGACGTGAGTTAGCGTGTTTTAATTCATCCAACCTTACTTGAAGTCATCAATCAGGGTCATTATTCTCTTGTTTTCTCTTAACTGTGTGTTTTGTTAAAACGTTTCCCTTCCCTTAACCACAGGCTCGCCAACAAACAAGACCAGGAGGGGGCGCTAGCGGAAGCCGACCTCATCGAGAACCTGTCGTTGGAGAAGCTGGTCAACGAGAACAAGTGTTTGTGTCAGATCGTAAGTGTCCACATATGATGCTGACAATAAGGAGGTCAGAAAGACTTTTCAAAGTGGTTCTGCTTTGTTTATTTTTGGTCAGATGACAAAATAATGTCAATGCTCAGAAACTAGAGAAACGAAATACTGACATTTACTGCATTTTTACACAAATTCACATTATAAATTAATTTTCTATGTGCTTTTACACTAGTATGGACGTATATCAGTGTCATCAGAATATTGAATTTAATATTTCAAAACTTGTTAAAAAGTTTAAAGCTTTTTTCTTATTATTATATTATTATTATTACTTATATTATTATATTTACTTATTTTGATTTTTTATGATTTTATTTAAAGATTGAATTCAGTTTTTTTATTTAAATAATCGAATAAATAGTAGAATACTTTCAAATGTAATTTATTTTAATATTTTATTTTGTAATTCCAATAATTCAGAGCTACTTAGTCACTGGATCTTCTGCGCATCACATGATTGGCTGAAAGTTCGTTATAGAAATTAGTAAATTATTCAAAAAATAATTTAATGCCTAAAGAACATTACAATTTAAAAAAAAGTTTGAACATTTGAAATGTTAAATTCACCAATTCAATATTTGGATTGCACATTTCTAACTTGATGTTCTGGACACTAAATTGTGTGTGAGAAAAAACGTGACCACTGAACTGATCTCTTCTTTCAGGAGCCGTGTTCTGCTGTCCTGGGTTACGGAAAGAAACTGGACAAATCCATTAA
This sequence comes from Callionymus lyra, assembly GCF_982586985.1. Classification (NCBI taxonomy): domain Eukaryota; kingdom Metazoa; phylum Chordata; class Actinopteri; order Syngnathiformes; family Callionymidae; genus Callionymus; species Callionymus lyra. The sequence continues at coordinate 21,721,718 of NC_141822.1, read as the reverse complement.
AAAGGGACTGAGCTGGCTGCTCAACAATATAGCCAAAGACTACGAGGCGATAACTGAGCGCGTGCAGAAAGACACGGCAGAGCAGCGCGCCCAGGAGGAGCAAGACAAGAAGGAGCGAGCAGAACGAGTGCGACAAATACGAGAGGAAAGGTGAGGACGTACATGCTGCCGTTCATAATGTTGTATTATCTCTACAACGACAACATTGAGGTCTGAGGCTGTGACTGACTTCATGTGTCCACAGAGAACGACTGGAGCGGGAGGAGGCAGAACGCGAGGGCAGAACCATCCAGTCGGAAGAATCTGAAAACCAGATCATTTCCAACCCGTTCCAGCCAATCAGAAATGTCCTTTCAGAGGTATCGGTTTACTTAAGTCCCGTTTCCTTCACTTCATTAACTTCACTTAATTGTGTTTTTCCTCCAGGGTAAACAAGGAGAGGCGGAGAAGAGGAAAGACGTAGAGCTGCAGGAGGCCGGCAGTTTGAAGACGACCGAGGAGGAGGAGGAGAATGAAGAAGATCACAACGACAGACAAACAAGTGAAAATGGCAGCTCAGGTTGGGATTACAACTAGTGTACAGTATACAGTGGACAGGGTTGAGGGCAAAAAAAAACAGAATAATACACAATAGTGTGTTTTTAACTATCGTGAAATCAGTAACAGTAAATTAAAAAAACTTACTTCTTTTAGGGACATCAACTACAATGTTCAGATGTTCATTATAAGTGATTTGGTGTCTATCATTGTTTTGTCAAAGCCGTTTTAAAAATTATTAACAAATTACTGAGGATGATTGGAAAAAAAAAATCATTGATTCATTCAACGAGAATTAGTTTTGTAGTTGTGTTTATTTAAGAAATTATTTCTACTCTCTTTTCACGCCTGAAAAATTTGAGGACGGTCCCTTAAATGCTGTCTCACCACCTGCCTTTACTGTGAAACATGTAAATCAACAACCTGACGGACATTCTTCATTGTAGAGGTCTTTTAAATCGACAGATCAAATACTTTTGACTTAAAATTATTAATATTTGTTTTTAATAAACATTGCTATGTTACACTTACAAACTTAAATTTAGAATCCGCCAATGTTATGCTGTCTTTACACAAGCGTCTAAACACGATATATTCTCAAACAAGGTTACTAGTGTTTTCTTTCCCCAGCATGTTCATAATGATCCATGTCTGCCAGTGTTCTGACGACTGCTGAGCATCACATCATGACATATTAACGCATTGATTTACACAAAACGATCTTGTTAAAGATCAATACTTGTTTTTTTTTTTTCCATTCTCACCGAAGCATGACCATTCCTACTCTCTGCTGATAGGTGCCCTCGGGCAAGGCAAGAAGAAGAGCAGAAAGCTGCTCTTGAAGAGGAAGCACAGAGTCGACCCTCTGTCACCCGAGGAGGAGGCAGCAGAGAGTCCGACCCCCCCTCCACCTCCAGGTGAGACAGTGTTTGGATCATTCATACAATATTTGAAGTAACCTTATGACGTTTACTTGCGATTGTTGTGAACGACTTCTGCTTGACGTCTCTTCCCTTTGATGCTGCAAATACAGTTTAAGAACGTGAGCGTCGATTGTTCCTTAAAACAGTGTCTGCCTGTGTTTTCAGTGGGCTGGGCCACGCCTAAAGCTTCACGGCTGCCTAAACTAGAGCCTCTCGGGGACACCCGGCACTCTGGTAACCTGGTTTGATTTGTGACGGTCCGTCATCTCATCTTCTCACTCACCAAACCTTCTCACTAACTCTAACGCCACACTCTGCACTCCTTGTTGCAAGGTAATGGACATGAGCCAGGTTCTATTTGCTGTTTTTGTAAATATGTCAATATTATCTGATCTTCTCAATGATTTAGTTTCTTTAAATTCTGCTAAAATGTCTTTAGCATCATCTGTAGGTAGAGATGGTCTGATGAAGCTTCATGAAGTCTTATTTAAGAGGTCAGTAGATGGCGCCCTCAATTCAAAAACGAGTTTAGGTTATTGGTAGAATAATTATTTGAGTGACATCTAGTGGACCCTGAAGCTTCATCGACACATCACATGCTGTAGGCGTGACAGGGAGATTCCAGGTGAGAGTAGACGTTGATGTTTGCTGATGATATAGTGATTCAAGGTGAACGAAAGGAGAGGCAGGAGAGAGTAAAGGAAGTGACGAGGATGGAGGGAGTTGAAGAAGAGAGCAGGAAGAGTGAACATGGCGGATGACAAATGTCAGAGAAGGAAATACCTGCTGAGAGAATGGATGCAGTAGAAGAGGACAGAGAGATGATAGATGCTGGAAGGTTGTTGTTCTTTTTTGAATTTAATTCAATTGTTTTTATTGAATAATTTAATTCATTTTCTGTATATTGAAAGCATCACAGAGAGTTTGATCAGGTAGCTCTGTACTCATTTGGTATTGTCTAGTGGCACTACTTTACCCAAATATGTTAGTGAATTGAAAAGGCCAAGAATGAAAAAAATAACAAGTTGAAAAGTCTGTTTTTGAATTATTTAAATAAGAATATCAAACTCTGTGTAAAAGAAAAAAGAGAAGGTATAATAATATACATTATTGTAATTATTTAAAAAATATAACGAATCCTTTCACTATACAAAATATTGAATTCAATTGTTATTATTTAAAATAAAAATCTATTGTATTATATATTGTGGATTATTTTTTAAAATAAAAGCTCATGTTTCATTTGGGCATACATAGGGTTAAATATATATTAAATTTGACTTAATAACTAAGGTAGCATCTAGTAATTGAGATGAATCTTTTTATATATTGTTAAACCTCTCAAGTTTATGTTTTTAATTTAGATTAAACGCCCCACGTGTGACGATCAGACAATGGTTGATGTTCCAGAGCTTGTGCCTGCTTTACTATCAACATCCATTAACCTTTCTGCCTTTTCTCATGCATAACCTCATCGTCTCTCCATCTCGTCTTCTGCAATTATTATTTTCTCATGTCGGATCTCATTTTCTAACTCAGTCCTCCCCCCTTACAGAGTTTGTCAAGAAGCCCCTCCCCCCCTTGGCGAACAAGCCCCGCCCTAACGGCGACTCTCATGACATAATTTCCTAACGTGACACGACTGAGATCTTCAACCATCGTGTCCGGAAACTCAGGCCAGTTCACACGCGCGGGACCAACAGAGATGAGTTCAGTGTCAAATCTGGGACTGATTTCATATTTGCCTGATAAAAGCAGATCCACTGCTGAACTGACAGCTTCTTTATTTTTACCTCAGTGTTCGTCTGCATTTAACCATCAAACCATCAACGAATGTAAAAGAGACACTAACGGTTTGTATCTCCTACAGATTTATTATATTTGTACTTAGTAGCAAAAACTTTTAAATGTAACGTCACATTTCTCTGTGTTATGTTGAAGAGTGTTTTTTTTAATGTTGGTTTGTTTGTTTGTTTTTTTAATGTCAACAATCAACTTTAAGCTTTTACTGAACAAAAAAAGATGGAGAATAAAAATGGAGACAAATATGATATTTACATCCGTTTGTCTTTTCTAACTAAAAATGTCATATACTATATAATGTCATAAACATTTCCTGTAAAGCATTTAGTCAAATGTTGCTCGACTGTCTTTTCATGTGCTTTAGATGTTCGGCTATTTTTTCTACTTGGTCTGGATTTTATAAAAACTACAATAAAAGATGTTTTAAATGGAAACTGCGTCTGTGTCTTGTTGTTTTGGCTAAAGATGGTTTTGGTGAAACTGTCTATTTATGGAGACCACTAGATGGCACTCTCTCCTCTGAATTTATACTGTGAAACGTCATGTTATGTTTAAACTTAGGGCGCCACCTACTGACCTCTAAATACAGGACAATGCTTTGTCCATCAGTAATTCAAGGTCAGTAGAAGGACTCAAGTTTTTGTAATAAAGTCAACCATGAATTGAACCCATTGTTGATGTGATAGTTAAGGTACATTTTCATAGACATCACAATCTGAGTGTGAAACACCAGGGACCTCATCAGGGCCGGGTCTAGACAGGCATGTATGAGGGGGCAGCCACAAATCTTGAGGGGGCATTGTGCTGTTACTTACTTACTTACATGTAAGTTTGCATTTGCATTTACATATTTGCATTTACATATGTAAATCATATTTAAATGAACCAGAGTCAATTTTTTTCGCCTCCGTGATCAGAAAAATAAATTAAAACATGAATTTTAACTGGATTAACAGTTTATATTTGTTCTTTCTGACATGGATCACACACTCTTTAATTTAAATCAGTGCAGACGATCGGGCTGATTTGAAACAATCAAAATTGAATTGAACAAGAATTAAACTGTAAATCAGTAACTTAAAGCGCTGAGTAGTGATGATAAAGTTGGTCCGATCTTCTGAGCTGCAATGGAATTTGTGGCACAGCTGCGCAACACATGCCTGAATTCTAATTACATTTATAGAATAAATGTGTTTTGTTTACAATCATGTGACGGTGTATTTATATCAGTGTGATTTTCAAGCTCCGTTATCACGTTATATTATAAAACAAGCTTATAATTCCTTTACATTTTTTTTAGCAGATTCAAATATCCAGTATAAAACAATCGATGTTGTCTAAATAAAAACTAAAACATATCCACTCATCTCACTATAAACACGTGTGTGTCTGTTAATTTTTGATCAATATTTATCGTTAATGTGTGTCTGATAAACACTTTTATGCGTACACACTTTACATGAGGCCCCTGGATATTTTGATACTGGAGGGCCATATTTAGACCTACAGAGTAGTGATGGGCTGATGAAGCTTCATGAAACAGTGATCTACAGTGATGAGCTGAAGCAGAGTCATGTTGTCTAGAGGTCAGTAGGTGGCGTCATCAGTTTAAAAACAAAGTGATTTTTCATTAGTTGCAGTTGTTCAAAACAAAGTAAAAAAAGACTTCCATCTAGTGGTCTCTGATAGTAATGACACTATTTCATGAAGCCTTATAAACACATCAATACTACCAACATCCACCACTAGAGGCTATATAAGATTAACGGCTGATAATTGCAAAAGTGTCAGCGATATTTTCTGTTGGAAGTCGACCGAAAAGAGGGCGAGAAAAAGGATGGCGTTAGAATCATACCAACAGTTTATTCTAGACCACCCCATAAAAACATTGTCACATATAAACACAGCAAATTGGCAACATTTACAAATCTGCAACCGTCAGAATTGATACAAAATGTAGAAGAAAAAGTACACATTCTATGGTCACATGTTGAGTGTCAGCCACTCAAGTATGAACATGTTCTGTTGTCATGGGAACATCATGATTGGATATGTCCAAGATATGCAAATCATTGAACCTCAGTAAACCACCTGTGTATGTGTGTGTGTTTGTGTTTAGTTTAACCGTAGCATCACACATCCATCGTCTCCTCTCACCTGCTCACACACACACATGCAAATAAATTAAAATAAAAAAGTATATATTTGAAAAATAAATTATATTTTTTTGGTTTTAAGAACAAAATAAGGTCACGATGTGACACAAGAAGCTTCCTGGTGAGCAAGATATCTGGAGCGAAGAGATGTTTTTTCACTTCCTGGTCAAGAGATAAAAGATGGCCGACGTGCGTCCATCCTTTCATTTGTTTCGTCTATTGAGCCGTTCAGACAAATCAGTCGCTGCAGAGACCAGATTCCAAACAGATCGATGTACGACTTCACAGTGAAAAAAAAATGAATCAGTTAAAACCAGTGTAAACCAGAAAAAAACACTTGTGTCCTTGTAGGAACCTGTCTCGCTCTTCGTTCGCCTCTCGCAGCAGATACAGCGTCTCTAAGGACCACTCAACTTTGGGTCGGTGGGCCCGGGCTGCTCTGAGCTCGGATAGCTACGCAGCAGAACCTTGTGCTTGGTGGCGCTCTCCGTCCGATGGTACTGTTGCTCCACCAGGAACTCCTTGAGGCGAGCGGTGGTGAAGGTGAGAGTCTGTCTCCTCAGCTTCATCAGGTACGAGTCCTGCAGCCACGTGTGCGTGAAGCAGTCGCGGGTGGTCGGGCGCGCCCTGAGAGGAGGACGGAAAAATAAAATGTTAGTAAACATGGCTTTGAACTCTTTCTACTAACAGTCAGATCGACAGAGGAAGTGATGAATGTCCAAGCCGAGCAAAGGACGCGACAGCAATCCTACTCATAACGCAGCAGAGAAACTTTTTCTTGTTAAAAATCTGATTAAAAAAGCTTCAAACTAGATGAGAAGACGGGACTGTAAAAGAAAAAAAAAAACGAGCAATGTATAAATACATATATTTTTGAATTATTATAATTGTTTTGTTTTCAAATCATATTATATTTTAATCACAGTTATTTCATTGAAGTTTGTATAGAATTATTTATCAGTGTTTATTCATTTATCTTGTTGCAAGCGACCATTATGTCCCCCACAACCAGAGGACAATCAAATCCTGTGAGATCCCGGTGATGACTGAGGACGAGAGGATACAATGGACTCCAGCAGCTTTTAAACTTGATATTTGGCATATTTTTGTTTTAATGAAAGTGTCCTCAGTCATGTGGTCTGTAAAGTACTTTGGCTTCATACAAATGTTTCCTTATTCCAACTGAAATATGTCCCATCGTATCGCCAGATTTTTGAGCATTAAGAAAAAAGGAGAGGTTGTAAAAAAAGCAGAAAATGCCTCAAAGTTAGGTCTGATGAAGCTTTGTGAAGCGGTGTCATTATTTTCAGAGCCCACTAGATGGCGGTCTCTGCACTATATTGGTCTGTTCTGAAAAACTGTTCTATTGAAACCTCACACACAACACATTATTAAACTGATGGCGCCACCTACTGACCCCTAAACAACATGACACTGCTTCATGAAGCTTCATCATACCATTACTGCTCAAAGTTCCACAGAGAAACATCTCTGCCTTCCACTATTGATGCAGGACCAAACCAAAGAAATGAAGGTGGGAATTCCAAAATAATGAGAAGAAACCACCAAAATAGAAGTGAAAATGAGGATAAACAGATAAAGGCCTAGATCAGGGAGAAGAGAGTTTGAAAACAATGACCTACGTATAGGTGACTAATGACTTGATGAAAAATCTTCTTCATTAACTTCAACGCTTTATTTGGGATCAAAACTGGACGAGACTTACTGAACAAGCAAGCAATCTGGATTCTGATAAATCCCCCCCCCTCGAATGACCCAGAACTTCTGTTTTCTTCTTCCACAAAGTGGAGTCCATTGGGGTCTTCTGGCTCTTTTGCGCCCCCTTGCAATTAACAAAAGAGCCCTCGCTCACTTAGTATATATATGATAAATAATGTTTTTTTTACTAACATTTTTTCAAATTGGCCTCTTTCCTAAAACATTAGGGGCTACTTTTCAAGACATTTTGTTGATCAGTCTGGGAGTCATTTTCTAACACAACAAATCTTCTTATTATATATTGATCAAGTGATCAGGTTAGGTCCTTATCTTGAAGGATCTGGTTGAGAAGAGAAGGCGGCTCTCACCATGGATATCCACTCAGCATCTTCTTCAGGAACACAGCTGCACTCTGGGAGACGTTTGAATAAAGTTTGGTCTGGTCAAACTTCGCCATCAGGATCTTGGACTCGATGAGTTTGCGGTCTTTGTCCTCAAACGGCAGTCGTCCACTCAGCCTGTCAGATATAGATGAAAACAGATGGATTATATTTTATTTTGACTTCTTAATACTCCATGTTGGACATACATGATGTGGGTCACCACTCCGACAGTCCAGATGTCAGCGGGGGGTCCAACTACTTCCCCTTTCAACATCTCAGGAGCTTTAAAGACATTTTGAAAATATAATAAATAACCGCAGGTACAGTATAGACAGTTTGAACATGCGGACCCTCACCCATGTAGTCCAGCGTCCCCGCACACGACTCCTGCTGCTTGAGGCTGAGTGGGTTGAAGATCTGAGCGCTTCCGAAGTCCACGATCTTGATGCTGTTCAGGTTGGTCACGAGGATGTTGTCGGGTTTGAGGTCTAAGTGGAGAACACGCCGGTTGTGGAGATATTCCACTCCCTGGACGATCTGGACCAAGTAACCCACCACGTCGTCCTCAGAGTATCGGAACCTGAGATGCAGAGACATGGACGATTAGATGAAGAAGTCATGACATCGTGGAAGCTGATGCACATCATTTAAGGAAGACATCAAGTTAAGAAAAGGTTTTTTACAACAGTTGTCAACACAGTTGTCTTAGTTTAATTTCATTTAATTTGATTCAACACTGAGCTTCAACATGTGTTTTTTCTCTGTGGTAAAGTTGATCCATTTGATAACGTCTCAGGTTACCTGTCGATAAGGCTGTACAGCAGCTCCTTGCCAGTGCAGTACTCCTCCACCAGCACTAGGTAGCGTGGCGTCACGTAAGCTTCGTGAAGCGCCAACACTTTTTCATTGCGGAGCAATTTCAGGATCTCGTACTCCTTCAGGACGCTGGCTTTGTTCTCCTTGCCGTACGGAACTATCTTCGCCATGTAGATCTTTCCCGTCGCGTTCTCTCGGCACTCTCGGACGACCCCAAACCGACCCCTGGAAAAGGTCATCGACAACACTTTTATCATACCCGCTGCATCTATTTTCGTCTGTTTTTTTCAGGTCACTTGTCTTGGCTTCAAAAAAAAACATGTTCTCACCTGGACTTCTCATCCAAGAAGGTGTATGGCTTCTGTGGTACTCCTTGACGTAAACTAGTTGTTCCAGTGGTGGGCGACGTTACTCCATCACCGATGGGACTCAGGCTGGAAGTCTGGAGGACTTGAGGGGCGAAGGTGGTGAGAGTCGCGGGCGCCCGGGCAGCAGTGAGAGCGGCGTAAGTAGGAACCGAGGACACTGCAGGTTTGGTGGGGGTGGTCGGCGGAGTCAATACACTTGTCTGCGTCATTGGCGTGACCACGTTCACCGGACTCTGGGCCTTTGGAGACACGAAAGGTGGCGCCCCTTTGGGTGTTGAGAATCTAGAGGTGGTTTTGGGAGGCGCCTCGATGACAACGGACGCAGGTGTCGAGGCTGCAGCTGTGGTTTGTGCAGCGGCGGTGGAGGCGGGAGGGGATATTTCGGGTTTCGGCGAAGGGACGCTGACAGAGGCGGCGACAGGAGGAGGGTTTGGTGAGGTTTTGACCACCGCGACACCGGCTGAAGCTCCTCTCACTGTGACAGAAATAACATCTCAGCAGATAAGAATGAGTCCAAGTAAGTGAAGCCTCTTCATCTGAAGTTATGTGTTGATGAAGCTTCATGAAACACTGTTTTAAGAACCCACTAAATGTCCCTCTCTGCTCTACAATCTAATGCCTTTTCATTGACACATCATTTCCTAACTGAGGGCGCCACCTACTGACCTATTAGAAACAAGGTTTATGAAGCTTCATTAATCAATCATTAGTCATCAGTCACTATTACTTTGTGTTGAAAGACTCCTGACTCATGTTTGACTCAATCTTAAGTAATAATCATCTGAGTGTCAAATACCTGACAAGTCCAGGTCGACCGGAGCAGAGCTGCTACTAAACGGGCCCTGACCCGCCTTGTTGACACAGCAGACACGGAACCTCAACACTCCTTCTGTTGGCAGGTCCGTCACGTTATAGTAGCAGTCCAGCACGTCTGTGGCCACAGTTATCCAACTAGATCCTCCTGGAGAACAAATGAGAAAATATTGTTAAACCCACAAACAATGAACCCAAAAGACACACTGAGGAGAGTAAAGTCATTTGAATTATCATCTTTACAATTGCTAAAATGAGATGAAATCATAGTTATTCTTATTTATCATGTATCTTATTCATATTTGACACATGTTAATTGATGGGGTTCTATCAAATGAATGCTGACACATGACAAAACCCGGATTAAAAGACTGCTCGAGTCTCACCTTCAGTCTTTCTCTCCAGGGTGTAGCTGCACGGTGACTTTGTGTCCGCTGGCTTCCACAACACCAGGGCTGTGTCATTGTATGTCTGCGGTACTTCGGGGGTCCCAGGTCTTTTTGGAATATCTGGAGACCATCAAAACAATATAGCGTCAGATATTATGATTAATCCTTGTAAAATATGTGGGCCAAAAAGTTCGGTAGGTGTGACTTATGTAATTCTAATATTTTTCCAACAAATTAACTTCATGTGCAAGACTTAATAGTCATTAAAAGTCGTTGTTTCTTCATTCAACCATGAAATATTTGTTAGACTACCGTGTATATCCAACAACAAATGTGTTGATTCTTATTTTAGATTTATTTTCGCTCCAAAATTAGGTACATATTCATGATTAAATTTTTTAAATAAAACTAAATGGTCCGGAAGCTTGTGTGCGGAACCATCAGTAGATTCTGATCCACAGACCTCAGAGCCCGAGCTCGGGTGTAAGGCTGGATCAGATCACTGACGTAAGGAGGAGCTTGACCATGAATTTTTAGAAAGTAAGAACCAGAATTTTAAAATTGATCCTGAAAGAAACTGGCAGCCGATGTGAGTTTTAATGATCGGGGAAATGTAAGTTCTATCAACTGCAGGCGAGACAGCTCCTTATTGTTTAGACTTATGTTTCTGGTGTGTCAATCACTTTGAGCATATTTTTGTGGTATGAGGACCCATAGAATACTCACTGGCGACTGACAGCGTGCAGGAGGTGGTGATTGTAGCGATGAGGTTGGAAGCGTTACATTCATAAACTCCTGCATCTTTCTGGATCGTTCTGAGGATCCTCAGAATCTGTCGACCGTCTGGATGGGAGGTCAAGGTGATTCTGTCGTTGACCTCCAGAGGTTTTCGATCTGTGAAACAGAATAATAGGGTTAGATGACAAGTGTTACTGCGGAAGGTAAAGGAAAAACTGATGGATGAAGCCAGGAACCTTTGATCCAGGAGATGTTAGGATGTGGACTTCCAGCTGGGAGGCAGGTGAGGGTTACAGGCTCGCCCTCTAGCAGGACTTGGTCTTTGAGCTTGATATGGAATACTGGTGCAAAATCAGAGGCAGAGCGGGTGTATTTATCAGATTTAGCGGTGGTGTCATCTTTGGCTGAAGTTAAAGAGGCACCTCTTTGAGGTGGAATCTTCTCTTTCCTGGACCTTGTCAAGCCCCACCTATCCCACCGAGAGCGGCGGTCACTCTCCTTTTCAGAGTGCATGCTGGAGGTGGACTCAACTGAGTCCTTGGAAGTGCTGGTGCCGACCTGTTTACCGAGCTGATTCTCCGGGATGCCCATCCCCTTCAGTCCACGTCCCTCTGACTGGGAATGACGATGGCGAGAAATCCTCTTTTCTTCCGCTTCCACTGTTCTCTCCTCCGACTGACTGCGGGTTTTGGAAGAGATCGCTGAACCTTTGGTCTCGAACCTCTGCCGCATTTCTACGACAGGAGAGTCCATCACCCTTTTCAAATCCTTCTGTAGTTGGATCTTCTGATTTCCCTGGGCTTCCTTATCCAACTTCTCATCAGACCTCGTTTTTATTTTGGCCGACATTCCAGCCACCTTTGACTCGAACCTACGTCTCATTGCGGAAACCGACGACTCCTCAGCTTTGCCCTGGTCTCTTGTGTGTGACAGCTTCCGAGTGCCGGCACCATTCATCTCCCTTTCATCCAAAGACTTGCTCCAACCCATCGCCCAAGAAACCCTTTTGCTTCCTGCAGTTTCCTTCACCACCGGACGCTTTTCCTCTCCCTTCTTATCGACAGAAGACGATCTCTTGGCCCGCAATGACAACCTCCCGATCAGACCAAGGCCAGGCTCTTTATCTTGTTCCCTCAAGTCTTGGACTGACTTGGATTTCTCCTGTAGGCTTTTGGGGACCATCTCCAGAGGGGCCCCTCTCATTCCGGGCCTGTAAACCTCCTCTCCCTCCTTGACCTTCTGATTAAGTGACGGGGATCTCTCCTCTGATTTGTTCCTGGTCAGCTTCCGAAGGCCACGTGTCAATGAAGACTCTCGTTTCTTGAACCGGGCTTCGAAGACTTCCTCAGAGTCGATGTCTTTGATATCAGATCGGAGCACGGGCTTGTGTGAAACGCCAGTTTTAGACGAGACCAAACTCTCGGGTTGTTCACCAGTTGCTACTTTGGCAAACACTGCTGGATGTTCTGGTAATACATCGGTGTGGTTGGGTTCACTCGACTCTGCAGGACTTGTTGGGTCTTCATTCTTATCCGCCTTTTCCTCGTCCACCTTCTGAGCGATAACAGGAGGTATCGTTGGAGATGACGACTTATCTGACTTACGGTTGGTCCTTGTCTTGGCCTGAACACTTTTGTTTTTTTCGGCCATTCCTAATTCCTCGTCCTTTTGCTGCGTTTGGTCCAAACCTGATGGTCTCATCTGGGTGGATGTTGAGCCCTCATTTTTCAGAGCTAATGAAGAATCCAGCACTGTTGGCTCGGCGAGGGCAGACATCGACGTGGCTTCTTGAAGATCAGATCCATCAATGCTCTTGTTGCCAGAACTGGGGATCTCCAGTGGAGCTCCAAACCTGCGATGGAGAGGCATCGGCTCAGAGTCGCCTTGCGAGAAGGAGGCGCTTTTCTTAAAGACTTTAGTCTTAGGTGTATCCTCTGCGGGATTCTCTGAAGACGCTGCTCTCGTGAGTGTCGATGCTCCCGCTCTAGACTTCCTCAAAGTCTTGTTAAGAGACCCGCTTCGGTCCTCATTGTCCATTCCAAGTGTTTCAAACAGCGGGCCTCGCAGTCCACTCATGTTCTTGTCCATGGTTCCTCCTCTGAGCAGCCTCTGTCTCATCAGTTCCAGCTTCAAGGCATAGTCCTCCTGGCTCATCTTCGCCACACCCGGGCTCGGGCTACGATTGGGCAGCTCCATAGAAATAGCACTTTTCAAGCTTTTCTTACCCGATTCTGCTGCCTCTGCAGATTTAGCACCATCCGGGTCAATGTGGAGGGTCAGGGCAGAATCAGCAGAACTGCCTCTTCTCATCGTAGCTCTTCTTGATTTCTTCTGTGGCTCCTCCACACTTGATTTGTTTTTAAGAAGACTTTGTTTTTCTTTCTCAGGAGTTGAACCATCTGTGATTTTTGTCTCGACTCCTGAATCATCTGTTCCATCAGCAGCAGCACCGGGCTCTCCAGAACCATCTTCATCAGCTGGGATCTCTTTGAGGGAGATCCTGGACCCGGAAAAGACCATGGACAGTGGCATCGGGATGAAGGGAAGCTCATCTACATCAGCCTCGGAGTCCGATGACGAGGATATTGGTTGGGATTCTCCTTTCAGGTGGCGAGCCACAGCGATGGAGACGTGGTTGGACGAGTCATTGAGGAGCTCTGGGATGGTTCGCATCACCATCTTGGACTTGTAGTTGATGAGGGATCGCTAAGACAATCAGATGAATGAGATGATTCAACAAATGCTGTCATGTCTTGCATGTATGATTTAAAACATTATATGAGATTTAATAGTCAATGTTGAGTTCCATTGAGACATTAATGATCCGCCTACCTGCCACTTTCTCCTGGACAATACTTGCTTTATCCTCGCAGTGTTGATCATCGTGTTTGCTGATGACTGTAGGAGATAACGTTTCAATATAATAATGATATTGAGGAATTCAGAAATCACACACATTTTTGCGACAAAACAGACTTTTAACTTCTCTTAATTATTCCACGCTGCAAGTAGGAGAGATTCCGCCACTCATTCTATCCTACTGTGGTAAGGTTATTTCATGAAAATATAGACATCATTTTAGCTCATTTTTTTTAAAATTCCCCTTTAATTCTGTACTTATGTTCTGTTCACTTACACCCTTGCGTTGGCTCTGGGTCAAGATGAATGACCTCCCTGGTTTCCATAAATACTGTACATATGCAGTAATGTTGTTGCTTCATCTTGACCCAGAGACAACACAAGGGATGCCACAAACACATTTGTTTTCAGGCCTTCAGGTCACCTTCACCCAGAGATAACACAAGGGTTTATACTGTTTATTGTTGTATGTTTTTGCACTACTACTTTATATTGACATAGTATATATAAATTATATTATTATTATTATGATTTGATTCTGTGCACTGTGTGTTTATAGTATTTATAAATGTTTAATCTGTGTTTCTATAGTAAACATGTTGATGACAACTCAGATTTTTACACTGTGGGACAAAAGGAATTTCCCTATATTATCTAATTTTTTTCTAATTTTTAAACTTTTAATCAGGGCAATGTGTATTTTACATTAAATTGTTCCACAGACGCAAAACACTCTCCATACAGATAATACTACAGAAAGAGAAACGCAACAGTTGCCGATACATTTCTTTTTAGTAAAACGACATTTTTTTCTCAAAAGAACAGAAGCCATTACAGGCAACAGTTGTGCAGCAGTTGACAGAGTTGGAAGAATTTTTAAGGTACAAACAAGCAAATTGGGCTTAATTTTGTGTCTTAAATTCTTCTTAAACAATTTTCTGGACTTTTCAGGTAAATGTAGTCAAATAAGACAAATAGAGAAAGAAAACAAAAGTTTAAGGTGTTTTTAAAAAAGTACCTTGAACCAAGGATGACGAAGACACTCGACTGCACTCGGTCGCCTGAAAGGGAAGGAAAAAGGAATATTTGTCCACAACTCCTCATCACTGATTTCTAATAACATGATAATACAAACGTCCTTACAGTCTGTCCAACACCAACAGCTTCACGATAAATCCCTTCGCTTCTTTACTGAGTCCAGCAAACATGTTTTCTTCAAACGCCACGTTGTAGTTGCGGATGTTTAACGTTGTCGCTCGGTCATTCTCTCCGGCGAAGGGAGACACGCCCGTCAGGCTATAACAGGAAAAATAATCATTAATTATCGAACTAATATTAGCAACGTTAGAGGCAGAAATGTCCTACCAGAGATAAGAAATGACACCAACAGGCCTTTGGGAAACCAGGAGAAGAGAGACAGCATGTTATAAAAGCTGAAGTTACATTTCTATCTTTTTTATGTCGTACCAAATGTCCGTTGCCGTGGAAACAGGAGTTTGGTTAACAATCTCTGGAGCCACATATTCAGGTGTGCCATATTTGCTGTAATGTTGGTCAGACGCCTCCAACATGACCGCGTTCCCGAAGTCACATATGCGGATCTGATCACTCTCCAGCTTCCACATCAAAATGTTTTCCGGCTGTGTGGGAGGAGGGCAACACAAAAACATCGTCAGGACTGAAGGGAGCTCACACGTAGCAACAGTCTCTCTGCACCTTGACGTCCAGGTGGACGATGTTTTTTTGATGGAGGTAAGACAGAGCCTGCAGGATTTGTTGAATGCTGGAACGGATCTAAAGAGGAAACTTGGATGAATCTCCAGAGTGTGTTGCACAGTTGCAGTACACAAACCTCCAGTTCTGTCACGGCTGGCTTTTTAACGATTCTCTCCAGCAACTCTTCGTGACACCTTCAAACAATAGTTGAGGAAAAAGAAAAAAGGGCTACGAGCACGAACGGTGAATTATAAATGAGCAGAACTCCCACTCATCCTCTTGCTCATTCTGAGCAGTGAGTCACAGCAACAGTGGGACGGGATTTGTCGGATTTTTTAACAATCGAGGATGAGCAGCAGCGCAGAGGAGAGTGTGAAAAGGATACAACTCCGTGATGAGAACGACGACGTTCTTCTTCTCAAAGGCGTCATGGAAATACAGGATGTGTGGATCGTCGAGCTTCGACAGCAGGTCCAGTTCCCTCAGTGCCACAGCTTTCCTCTTCCCTCGGGCGGAAATGAACTTGGCTGCAAAGTTGGCTTTGTCCGTCTTCTGAGTCACTCTCTTTACATACGAGTAGGCCCCCCTGCATCGTAAAATGTAGAAACGTAAATCCTTCTAGACATTACTCAGACAGTGTCTCACTAGTACTGTTTGCTACTTGGAGAAATATATTTTATCAGTAAAGTTTTCTGTTGCTTAAAAAAAAAAGTCTTCAACAATATCTCCTATTTTTCCTTCAATAACTGCAGCCACATGTCCTCAATTACGCATACAGTGTTGGCAGAAACATTGTAAAAATACTCAAATATAACTTTATCTTAAAGAAACATCGAACATCCATTGATGTTACCAGTTCATCAAACTGAAGCAAAGGATTACGGGGTTGACATCATGCATCAGTTGTTCTCAGGAAGACCGCTGAGCTACATGTATAGTTTGTGTTAAAGGGTTGATGAAACTTGACCTATTCTTTATAGTCAGTAGGTGGCGGCCTCAGTTTAAAAAACGTGGGGTATAACAAGATTAGATGTTTCATTGCCATACCGTTCAGTGGAATTTAGAAACATAACACTGCTTCATGAAGCTTCGTCAACACATTGATATACTATGGATACTATCGAAAATATGCTTGGGCTTATTAATAGTGATGGTTTGGTGAAGCTTCATGAAGCAGTGTCATTATTGTCAGAGTCCACTAGATGGCGGTCCTTGCACCGTTTTCCTTTGTTTTAGAACTGTTCTAATGAAACGTCACATCATTTCTAAACTGATGGCGACACCTACTGACCTCTAAACAACATGACACTGTTTCATAAAGCTTCATCAGCAAATCACTACTTATTAATACGAATAAAAAATATATTTAAATGCTACAATAATAAATTGTTTTATTTGACTGGTTATGAATAACAATACTGTACATATTGTTTATACAACACATGAATCTAAAACAAAACAAAAATAATTATCTTTGAATTTGAAGTGACTCCATGAGGATCACGACCTAAATGACTGGGATGTACACAAATAATGTATTCTTTCAAGCAGAAAATGTAGTGTTGATTTGAAAAAAAAAAAAAGCTTATGCAACTGTTATGGATTGTTCCGATGAACTAAACAAAATGTTTTTTTAATGACAGTGAAAATCAGGAAGATGGTTATTTTTTAAAGCACAATAAGTGGATTAAAAGAAATAAAGTGTTTGTTTTGACCTGGTTAAATACGTGTCATGAATAGAGTGGACGCTGCATGAACGATACAAATTCAGCTGAAATTGAGAGAGATTTAAAAATGTTCACCCAAAAGTACTTGGTCATAATATAGAGGCACTTTCAGAGAGTCAATTAAACACACCTGGCCAGGTCAGTCGACCAGGTCAGGTGTGCTTAAGAGGAGCTCATTGACTCTGGCTCTCCATTAGAATTCATAACACCAGCTGTAAATGAGATTAATTTCTGTCTCTGCGTTCATTTATTATCTCCATCACCCCATACCTCTGGCCTTCCACACCTGTTTTTGCAACTGAATTCTGGATGACCCCTGACCCATCAAGGTCCAAGACCAATGAGGTCTTCAGTTAACAGAATTTGCAACCCCCCCCAAAGAGCTAAACGCAGCATAGAATCAAAAAATGACCTTCTTTGGCAGGAGAGGATGTGACTGACAACATGGTTACTGATATACTTCTGTGTTGGAAGAAAAGATGGCACGCACCTCCCGATCTCCTTGTGGACGTCATAGTAATGTGTCAAGCGTCTCATCTTACGTAGAATCGTCCCCTCGTCTTCCATCGGCTCAGGCACCTCTTTTGTCTCTGGCATGATTTCAACAGACAGCAGCACATCAGAAAACA
Organism: Callionymus lyra; assembly: GCF_982586985.1. Classification (NCBI taxonomy): domain Eukaryota; kingdom Metazoa; phylum Chordata; class Actinopteri; order Syngnathiformes; family Callionymidae; genus Callionymus; species Callionymus lyra. The sequence continues at coordinate 21,704,142 of NC_141822.1, read as the reverse complement.
ACTTCATCTTCTTGATCTAAAAGTAAAAGTTGAAGGTTCTAACACAGGGTTGAATGGATCTAGTACCTGTAAGGACTGTGAGTTCAGCCTTGCAGGAGTTAGAGCCGACCAGGTTCTTGGCCGTGCAGGTGTAGACACCCGAGTGTTCGGGTCGTGCGTTGAGGACCACGAGGGAATACTCCGGGTCATCGTACACGAACGTGAAGAAGCTGCTCTCTGACAGAAGACCGTCATCCTTAAAGGAGAGAAGAATCGTTTGATGGACCAACATCTCTTCATCCTTGACTGTTCAACAAGTGCAGGATCTACCTTGTACCAGAGGATGTCTGGGTCCGGCTTCCCTTCAACCACGACCACCAGACGTGACGTCTGCCCTGCTTGGACGTCCACGTCCTCCATGATGCTTTCAAACTTTGGAGGTACTGTGATAGGAAGTTTGAATTAGAACTTACTTGAATCTTTTATTATATATAATTAAAAGAACAAACTTGTTCCAGTAACATTATCAGCAGTTTTTAATTCTATAGCAAATCTGAGCTTTGATGATGTATCTGCTTTAACACAGTTAACACTATTCTATTAATCAGGGCTCCTAAGAATGATTTCGGCAACCATTCTTCCATCCAACCATTGATCCATCCATCCATTCTCCCATCCACCCATTTCTCAATCCATTGATCCATCCATCCATTCCTTTCTCCGACCAATGAGCAACCATCCATTGATCTATCCATCCATTCAAACATTCTTCCATCCATCCAGCCATCCATCCATTCTTCCATCCAACTTTTGATACATCCATCCACTGATCATCTAGCCATTGCCAAATCCAATCATTGATCCGTCCATCGATTCTTCCATTCAGCGATTGATACATCCATCCATTCTGCCATCCATCCATTGATCTGTCAATTCAACTATTCTTCCATCCATCCAACCGTTCTTCTGTCCATCCATTCAACCATTCTTCCAGCCATCCATTGATCCATCCAACTATTGATACATCCATCCTTTCTTCTATCCATCCATTCCTCAATTCAACTATTCTTCCATCCATCCAGTCTTCCATCCAACTGTTCTTCTATCCATCCATTCTTCCATCAAACCATTCTTCCTTCATTCCCAAAGTTTAAGGAAATATATTTTTCACTAGTTTACAGGTGTATGGCTGGAGTTATCTTAATCAATAGAAGCATCTTGACATGTAAGGAGTCAAATGCTAATGCTACATCTGATATAATGTGCTCTTTTCTCAAAACTAAACACCTTTCAGACAGTTTTAATCAATGCAAGAAAATGTAAAGCATGTTGCTTTAACATCAGGAGACAAAATGCAGTTCGAGGACCTTCTCATCAATGTTATTAAAAGTTCAAGTTATCATCGATAAATCCCTGCTCACCTGCCATCATCAGCTGCAACATGCAGAGGTCGCTGCCAAATTGGTTGCTGGCAGTGACGAGCAACTGGCCGACTTCTGTGCTCCTGAAGCGTTGAATCTTCAGAGAGTGCTGATCATCATCTGGCATGCTCATCTCGTACATCCCCGGCCGGCTGGCCAGCACGACGCCCCTCCTGGAAACAAGATTCAGCAGTTTGTTTTATAGTGCGTATCCGTCCGATACAAGCACATTGGAAACTTAAGATGGATGCGTCCCACATGTCAGGATAACGAGGGGGAGACTTTGCTTCCGGGTAGAAATACGAGGCAATTACGACTAATTCTCTTTTCAAACAAACCTTTTCCACGTGACGACTGCATGCACATGGTTGAGAGTGATGGTGACAGTTGCAGGCTGATTCTCTGCCACGTACAGGACCTCAGGTTTGTCCAGGATGACAGGAGGTTTCCTCAAATATGGACCTTTTTTTTCAAAAGAAACGTAAAATCATTTCAAGAGGTTTTTGAGTCGTGGACTTGTGAGTAGATTTGATACCTCTGTCTAGCAGCTGGACCAGGTCAGTGGACGGAGAAGGTTTGCTTAAGATCTTGCCAGTAGACGTCAGCACACGGAAAGCATAGCGGACTCCTTTAGACAGGCCAGATACAGTGTAGTTGGTGTCCCTCAGGCTGGAGGCCACGATGGACCACTGGATGGATCCCAGAGGCTGCTGCTGGACCACGTACATCAGAGGAGAAGAATCTGGGGAAGAACAGATGACATTAGAGAGCAAGTTAGTGTGACTTGCTTCAAACTGAGCCATGTATCCATCCATCGTTCCATTCATCAAACCATCTATTCTTCCATCTATCTGTCTTTCCATTAACCCATCCATTCTTCCATCAATCCATCTATTCTTTGTTTCATCCATTATTCCATTCATTCATTCCCCCATCCATTAATCCATCAATGCATTCCTCCACCCATCCTTTCAACCAATTCTTTCTTCTATTCTTTCATCTAACTAATTGTCGATCCATTAATCCATCCATCTACTCTTCAATCCACCTGCGCGTTCATTAATCGATCCATCCATTCATCCGCCCATCCGTGGGCCCGACTCTCCATGATCTCATTCATCTATTTTTCCATCCTTTTGTCAATCTTTTACTCCATCAACCCATCTGTCAGCCATTAATCTATACATCCCTTCATTTATCCACCCATTCCTCCATCTACCCATCCCTTCCTCTATCTATTCTTCCATCCACCTTTCCACCTTTACATTCATCCCATCCTTGCCTCCATCCATCTTTTAGGTCATGCATCCATTCCTCCATTTATCCACTCTTCCATCAATGTTAAAATATAGGGGAATAAAGGTACCAAAAGAGGAGTCCAGCCTCTTGGGTCTTTTCCAGCTAAGGGTAATTGTCTTCCCAGTTATAGCCTCTATAATGGGGGGTCCATCAGGAGGGTCAGGGACTATGTCTGAATCAAAGACAAATGTATTAGAGATAATAGAAACAAGCAAACATGATTACTACATTTTTTACCTGTGACGTATAAGTGAGCGTAGCAGGCCGCTTTGCCAACCTTGTTGGAGATGACGGCTTTATAGACGCCGCCGTGAGCACGACAAGCACTTCGTATGAGCAGCTGGTGAACATCCTTCTCTGAGTGACAAACACAACCGTTTCTCTCCACTGTTGCCACCTCTTCAAAGAACTTTGCTTACTATGGGTCATCTTGCGCTCCTCGCTGCTTTCGATGCGTTTGCCATCGTGGTACCAGGCTATGGTCGGGTACGGCAGACCCGAGACTTTACATTTCAACATGACCTCTTTGCCTTCAACGACCTCCACGTCTCCGAGCGGTTTGACGAAATCCGGCATGGTCCTCCTCTCCAACTCTCCTTCCAGCACCTCTGGCTCTTCTGGGATTGACGGCATCTTCTCCAGTTTGGCCCTTGTGGTCACATTAATATAGGATAAATACATAGTGGGCTGATCAAAAACAAGTCTGCATCATCCGATTACACCAACAAAAATAAATAAAATATGGCAAGACAACCTTGAACATTACTTAAAAAGATTGTTGATATTGCAAAACTGCATGATTCTTACATGTGTGAAGAGATGGCGGGTCTGTGCTCCTGCATGTACAACTCCGCGGTGCACTCCGACTTTCCATAGATGTTCTGAGCAATGGCCGTGTAGAAGCCTTTATATGGGAGGAGATCAGTGCCATCAGAATATTGAATTATTGAATTTTTGTTGAAAATGTTGAAACACTGAATTATTCTATTTAAATGTATTTAATGGTATTCAAGCATTTAATTATTATAAAATTTATTTTAACAATATTTAATGCGTTTTTTTTATTATTGAATAAGTAAAAATAATAATTATGTTTATTGAAGGGAATTTTTTTGTTGACTATATTAAATCCAATAATTTGTATATTGAAAAGGTTGAATTATTTTTGGAATAATTGAATTAAATAACTTATATATTGAAAGGTTGAATTTATTTAATTTTTAAAATTGAAATAGTAAAATATATTATATTTCTTAACTAATAATCTTTAACACATAAGAGTTTGCTATTCAAATTCCAATAATTCCACAATACATTTTCAACATGTGATATTTTACTTATCTGTAGCCTTTCCAAGTCAATATTTTCCGGTGGCACTATTAAACAAACATTTATATTATATAAATTTATAGTCAATTTTAAAGGCAAATAAATGAAAAAAACACTGAAAATTATTTTAGAGTTAACAGAATTAATTAATAATGTATTAATTAATTAGAATATTCTACTGGAAAACTAACAAACATGAATTGCTTTATTCAATTATTAAAAATGATTTAAAAAAAACTACAAATTTAACTTTAATTTACAAATGATTAAAATTAAATTATTCAATAAAACCAAATTCATCCTTTGAATTTCGAAATCATTGAAATCAATTGTTTAAAAAAATGACAACAAAGTTTTAATTTTAAAAAATCAAAGTTTCAACATTTGAAATGTAGCATTGAAGCTTCAATCATCTGATGTCGCTGATATACGTCCGTACCTTCAGTCTCACTACTGACATGAGTGATGATCAGGGAATGACGACCTCCTTCCTTCATAATGTGCAAGTTATTGTTCTCCGTCACAGGTTTCTCTAAGAGCACAACAGAGATACATGAATACATGCGAGGATGAGTCGTTCAAAAGAGTGTGGGTGCGTTACCTACCAAAGTGCATCCAGGTGACACCGGGAGCCGGAGACCCGCTGACCTTACAGTCAAAGCGAGCCGTTCGGCCCTCGATCACCTCCAGGATGTCCAGCTTGCGGGTGAACAGGGGCTCTCTGGAGGAGGTGACCCTCAGGTCGGCACTGGACGTCAGCTCCTCTGCAGGTGAAACAACAGAATCAATGGTAATTATAACAGAATTATCAATATTGTTAGCAGCTCCGTCTGTGGTTTACCTTTGGCACCGCTCAGTTTGCAGGTGTACGTCCCGCTGTCGTCCTCATGCACCGAGCTCAGCAGGAGGCGACACCTGAGTTGATGTTTTGGGAAAATATCAAGCCAAAATATGTTAAACACAATTCACAAAAATGAAGGTTTTTGGGACTTCGGGTCACCTTGACCCTGAGTTAACACAAGGGTTAAAACAGTTATAAACCCAAACGATTATATAACGATAGTTTGACAGAGAGCGATACTAATAAAAAAAACACATAGCTTCGATGAAGCTTCATGAAGCAGTGTCATTATTTTTAGAGCCCACTAGATGGCGGTCTCTGCAGGGTTTTCCTTTGTTTTTAACAAATATTCTTATATCTTACATGTGTCAAACTAATCTGATTTGGCTTAAAATCAAAGAAAATTAATGTTTAAGTTGATATCCTGACCTATAAAGATGTCAACAATTATACAGAGACGTCTAGAGTATTACTAATATTGGTGCTTCTTGATGCTTGGTTCTCATTTTCTATTGCTTATTTTGTTTACAACACTTTTTGATTCTGATTTTTGGAGAACAAATAGAAATACAGATTAATTGATCCTCAAAGAATGGACAAAAATTATGTCACAATCAGAAACAATATTAATAATAATAATTATAGTAATTACTTGTATATTAAAATTTAGTTCAACCAACGATCAGGACATTTAAACTATTTTAAATATATGTTTTTTTAACAAGCACATTATGTCTCATTAAAAAATAAATAATTGGGAATTCCAGCCAAAGAAAATGTGCATGCATTTGCAGATCTATACGTTTATAAGAGAACACATCAGCGATGAGGAAACACATTTGATGCACGTGTTTCATCAAACCTTTTTCCATCAAAGTGCATCTTGCAGTTGAGCAGTGCCGGCTGGATCAATTTCCCGTTGGACAGCCAGTCCACGTCCACGTCCGGAGGTCCGGCGATGTGGCACTCGAACACGGCCGACTCCCCCGCCCTCGCCGCCGTCCCCTCCACGCCTCTCAGGATTTTCAGCACGGTTTGAGTCACAGCTGGTGGCAAAACGCAAAAATCAACGGTCTGAAAATATCACGAGTTATTCCGTCCTTCACGCACGTCTCACGACCACTCGACATTCCTCCTGCTGGCTCCCGAACTCGTTGACGATCCTGCAGGTGTAGCGGCCGGAGTCGGATCTCTCGGCGGAGCGAATGGTGAGTTGACTGGTGCCGTCGGGCCTCTGCTGCACCGAGAGGCGTCCTGTCGTCTTCACGGCCACTTTCTCCCTTGACCTTGGTCGGCACAAAGTAGCCGTTAAGTCTAGCGTGCAACTGTTTTAAAGATCACATTTATGGCACAAGAAGAGGCCACAGTTTTGTTTTTACTGTCTTACCAGTGGACGCTGGGTTTAGGCAGCCCTCTGACTCTAGCTGTGATCACGACATCTTCGCCCTCGTTCGCCCTCTGATCACACGGTGGAATCTTCGGAGGAAATTTCATTTATAAATGTGAATCACAAATGTAAGGCAGGAAGTGACACACAGCAAAACACCAGGTTCTTTTAAGATCAGGAGGATAAGCAATATTACATAATTCGAATGTTCAATATAAACTAAATGTGTCCTGTTATTTACGCGACTCCTTAATTCTCTTCCATGAAAAGAAAGTCCGACTCAATCCCCTCGTAACCCTGTAAGCCAGGGGTGTTAAACTCAATCACACAAGGGGTCAAAATAGTTGACTTGTGGAGGTCGCCGGACAAACATAATGTTTATTAAACAAACTGTTACAGGAGGTATGTGTATCTTTATATTATCTGTGTCTGTCCTTTTTGATTAAATGCTTTGGCAGCTCAAAAAAAAGTTTCCATACATTTCAGTAGATACCTTTGTAATAAGAGCTTGTTACAGAGCTGCCGGTGCACTGATCTTGACAACAGAAAATATTTCCTCTTTCTTAGCAAGATATGACGCCTTATATCAAGCATGAAAAGCATTAAACACATGCTTCAAACTCAAGTCCGGCTGGCTGAATTGTTGGCTCAAAATCACGTACAATGATGTTGAAATGGTGACCTATTAAGAGGTCAAGGTAAGGAAGGTGACAAAAACTTTTTTAAAGTTGGGCGAAGTCTTAATCCATGTTGAATAAATATCATATTATTATAACAAACATATTCTATTTAAAGACAATTTCATCGCTCACCATCCAAGTACATTTCTAGGCCTTATAAGCCATCTTTCAAACCCATTATGTCCCAAACTACATTTTTTCACATCCTAACAGTTATTCACTCTCAAAAACCTACAACATTTGAATGACATGAAATAATTGATATTAATGATAATAATATGATAATTATGAGTAAATTGTCAGTGGACAAGGTTTTTTTATTTGATCAGGCAATCTCCACATATAAGGTTCCCTCTATCAGTGATGTAAACAGCTGCCATAATGCTTTGCCGCCCAGCCGACTAATCACAGCTGTCCATCACTTTTGACATAGTGACATAGAAGTATCATTTAAATACACCAATCAGATGTCACTAGATAGAGTATTTTGTGGACAGGCATCATGGGAGTTCACTGTTTAGTTGGAACCGTAAGTAAAGTGGTTATAAGTGTATTCCACTTAGTTTTGATTAAATACGCGGCACTGTGTGTAAAAACAATTCAGTGTAAACAGTGATACCACAGAGGGTGGACCTCAATATGGCGGGGGATCACTGTGTATTTAACTCATATGTCCTTCATATTGGAAGTTATTGATCAAACAAGTAAGTTAAGAATATATATCCTAGGTTGAGTATTTTGAAAGAGCTATTTCGCCCTCACAATTGTCACCATCATCAACGGCAGAAGGTCAAAAGACATAAAAATGAAACTTTACCTGAAAAGATGGAGGCTCCTCTAACTGGTCGGCGTGAGACGGATCAGAAAAGTGGTCCATCTCCTCCTCCTCCAGGTCCTCCTCTTCTAATATTGTACCCTCTTCCTTACATGTAGCTTTTTTCCCACGTGGCCCCGGAGTGGAACCTGCAACAAGAAAAAACATTCAGTGCGTTCACAGGCTCAAGTACTTGAAGAAACACTGTCAATTATTTAACATCATGGCGCTCCAATGTTTTCCGACTTTGGTTTTCTCCAGCCGACCGTCTCCGCCAAGAGTCACAGTTGGACACGAGGCAGAGAGACGAGTGGGCCGTGGACAGGACCTCTCTGAAGTGACCATAACTGGACAGATGAACCAGGAATCCATAAATCCCTGACTCGTCCACCAAGCTGAGACACTGTACTGAAGTTGGAATGTAGTCACAGTGAAATAGAGGAATAGAAATCACTGATCGTTCTTCTCAGAGTCTGATTCTGTCCATTCAAAGATCCAAGGGAAGAGCTTCATCAGAAGTGACACGTAATTAAGTTTAACTGGTGAAACGTAAAAGAGGTTTTTATCACAACATCAACCCTGGAGTTTATAATAACTGACACTTTAGATGTGTTCATAAGAAAGTTGTTTTGTTGTTTCAATGGCCGACCTGAAGTGTCTGCACAAAGTCTGAGCACCACAGATACCAATATTTACACAGCCTCTGCACTTTCACGACCGTCTGCTACAGCTGGTGATTCATATGATGCTGGCGACACCGTTCTTTATCGAACCGTCTCGGATAAACTCGTACATCGTGATGAAAGTTGTATCTCAAAAGTCTTAAAAGTCTTCAGCGATTAAACCTTCCCGACTGCTGCAGCAATCTCACTCTGGTGGACGTGAAATTACCCAGGAGAACAAAGAGGGGCTAAAAATACCCGAAGCAAGTTAAGAGTCTACTGGCCTTATATGGAAACTGAGGTGCTGCTGATGAGAAAGAACAGAGCGTTTTGTCTCCGACGACTGACACTGAAGATGCTTTTGTGAAGCTAAGAAAACATATTCAACAATATATATCATTCAGTTTTATACATGCACCTGGTTTGAGTTGTAAAGGTGACGAGACCGCGTGGTCTGGTTAGTTTTATACAAACATAAAGCAAGTTATATTATATAATGTTTTCAGAAAACTAATATAATTTCAATTTTGGGTCAAATGCACAGTAATAACTTTTATTTATGACCTCAGAAATCTGACTTTACATTGTAAGTGCAATGCTAATACATCTGTGTCTTGATGGGTTTGGTGGTAAATAATTAATTAAACACTTGTTTAGATATTTTTGCATAAATAAAAGAGAAGTCATCATGAATCCTTGGCGTGCTTGGACAGAAAAAAAAAAAAAATTATAGAAACCTACTAGTATATTTTTTAGCATTAGCTAGTGAATTTAAAAGTTGTCGAATCTGTGAGCAAAAACATTGAAGGTTCATTATTTCCGTCACAGATTGACTTTTCACTTGAGTGGACAGCTTTTCATTTAAATCCGCACCAATCAGTGAACATTAGGGGCCTTTAAGGATACGTAGGTTGCCATGGCGACACAAGATATTCCTTCATTTGTTACATAGTGGATGAAAGTTCTCTTAAGGAACACTTAAGGAAAATATTAAACATATAGTCCAGATAAATAAAAATAACAATTATTTGAATTGTAAAAATAATACAATATAATAATTACAGCATACTATGGCATTTAACAATATAGAATATGAGTCAAAATGTGCGTTTATACGCAAGAACTTCCTCTCACCGGATTGGACGGAGAGAACGGCGCTGCATGATCCTCGGCCTGCTGTGTTGACAGCTGTGACGCAGTAGGAGCCGGCTCGGTCGCACGTGGTTTGCTTTATCACCAACGTGTGTCTCCGACCCTCACATTTCAGCACATGGAGCTCATCATTCCAGATCTCCTCGCCGTTCTTCCTCCACGTCACTGCGCAGGCAACCGAAGAACACTCGTCACCAAACCAAAAAACATCCCACAGAACCTCCATATTTATAGAAGAACTCTGACATACAACATGTTTGATGTGTCGTGGTGCATAAGGCCAGGTATTTCAATGTTTAAAAGTAACACAATTTGATTTATTTATTCAAGTATACTAAATAAATGTTCAGTAATTAGAGGGAATATTTATGAGGGGGACCTTGGAATGACTTACTTTATTCAGATAATGTGGTTCCGCTTACACAAACTGGCATGAAAGATCAATAAAGGAGGGGAAAACAGAACAGCAGGTATGATGCAGAGCACTGCATAATAAGAGAATAGTCAAGGCCAGAAACAATGACAAAAAAGGAGAGGAAAGGAAGGATCCAGGACCAAAATGTGAACCTCATGACACCACACTACTTTGTGGTTTTAAATGATTTAATCATTTTCACTTGTTTCGTTAAAATGTATAGTTCGACACTAAATAAAGATGAAAACGAAGCTCCACTCTAATTCAGGAAAATATGTCAACTCCTGCAGAAGTCTCTAAAAATAAAACAAAAGCTGTTTTCCTACTATTTTAATAGAATATATATATATAACCAATCTTAAAACTTTGAAGATTGATTTTTCTTTGTTTCTTGTTACGTGTGCTCTTCAACCCTTCAACCTGATACAAGTCTGGTTCTCTACAGGTTTCTTCCTCACATTCAGTATTCATGTCATCATGATGAATTAAATTTAATAAAGATATAAATCACAATGTGTTTAAGTTTTACCACTTAACTTGATATAACTTGATTTAAAGATCTTACTATCCCCTTTTAAAGTATAATAATTAGCAATAAACTACTTATTCCAAAAAAACAAAATCAATAAAAAAAATATGGGTCACATTTTTTCAGATTATTATTATTATTTTCTCCAAATAATTTCTCAAAATGTTCCCTTATCTACAGAAGTGGCTCTGGAGCTTCAGCTACATATGTCTTATGTTCAAAGAAGGTTCTATTCTTCATGATAACAGACATGATCAGGTGCCTCTCATACACTGACTCGCATGAAATACGAACACAAGTGCAGGAAATGTGTTACCTTTGGGTGTTGGGCTGCCACTGACGACACAGGTCAGAGTGACTTCATGTCCAGTGAGTGCGGTCTGGTCCTCCAGGGGCCTCTCGAACCATGGCGCCTCGGCTGATTTGTCACCAGCAGACACGCAGGAGTCGTCGCACGGCCCCTCTGGAAACACACAGACGTGTTATTGTGTGTAAGGTTTAGCAACTCTTGGACCATACAAATGTTGTCGTTTTTTTTCAAAGGCCTGTTAATAGACAGTAGCTTTGATATTTATATTTAATAATTTAGCTCCAGGTTTATGAATACATAACCAATAACTTGACTTATTTTTTAATTCCTATCTGCAGAACCTGCATTATTTATAAAATATTTTAATGTATAAATTCAGTGGTAAAATATGACTTTATATTCAGGACTACAGTACATGCTAAATAAGTAATATTTATATAAATATTACAGATTCTGATCATGCCTACCTTCTTCTGCAGTCCCCTCCCTCCTCCTCTTCATCCTCTGCTTCCCCACATTGTCTGCAGCACATTCTGTCTCCATGGGTTCATCCTCCACCAGGATGGTAGGAATCACCACCTTTAGGGCTGTATTTGTGCTCTTCAACAAGGGGCTGACACATGGGCCAGGTGATGGTGCTAGACGAGGGGGTTTGGGGGGATACACAGGCTCCCCATCTGTCCCCGGTGAACTGTGTGATCAGAGACATCATCATGGGTGAGCAGTTATTTTGAGGCAGAAATCACATTTAAGAAAAAAGTACCTGATGTGCTGTTTCGTTGGGACTGTTGGCAATGGTTGCCCTGGTAACTGGTGAAATTGTGGAGTCTCCATGGTAACAGAGATTTTCTGTGGGCCTTTTTGTGATGAGCCATCCGCTGCCGCTCGTTCCTTGGACTCCGATGACCCTGTAAGTGTATCTTTCTCAGAAGATCGGTTCCATACGTTTCCCACTTTCCTTCCAACGCTCCATCCTTCCTGGGCCCGTTCCAACTTCTCAACCACCTCCAGAGGAATCGGCTCCAGCTTGCCGGTTCCTACCTTTTCTTTCTGCGAGAGCTGTTCAGTGGAAAAGGCTTTCTTCAAACTCGGCTTCCCGACGAGTTTCTTGATCCTCTGGAGTTCTTCCGCGAACTTGCTCTGGTAGCTCTGGACGGTCTGAGAGTAACTCGTCTTGTCTTCGAAGGAAGACGCTCGTTTTTTGAACGCCGACCGCTTCTGAGGAGCGTCCTGCGTTTTAAGACCTCCTGACGTTTTACTACCGCTGGAGGTCGACCCCTGGCCTCGCGCATCCACGCCTGCTTTTCGTTCTTCAAAGGATTGGATCCTGTCGAAGATTTTGGGTCTAGTTCGGCTCAGGTTCGAGGCCGTGACATCACTCGAGACTCTTGACGATGGGTCGGCGTGAGGATGGACGCCAGGAGTTCTTGTTCGATCCTGATCTGAGCTACTGAGGATGTTTGTATTGGGAAGTGTAGAGAAGGGAGTTCTGGAGAGTGAGTCATCATCAGTCCTGGAGGAATTAGGATTGAAGTCAGATCTGTTATCGAGTTGCTGGAGAGTTTGGGAGCTTTAAAAAAAAAAAAGCCTGTGAGAGTCTTTTTAATCTGGTATCAAAACATTACTGTAGGTTTGTGTGTCTATGGCGTTTTCTCCTTGTCAAGTGTCTTTTTCCTTCAAATGTAGTTTGTAAATTATTGGCTCGCTCTGCCAAATACAAACCATGTCCCAAAAATCTCAGGAGTCGTGTGTAAAGCCATGCATGCTAATATTATCTCAGATCATCCTCATGCTGTAGCAAACCCAAAAGTATATGGTGCTAGTCCCAGAAAAAAAAAAAATAGACAGTTGTAATAAAAGCAGGCAAAAGGTGAGCAGTGATATTTCAGGAGTGCACCAAATCTGTCACAAGAAACGCTCCGTGATGGGCAAACGTGTTAGAAATCAAACGCACAGCAGAAGGAAAGTCAAAGGAATGTGCAACTCCAAAATAGAAATGGCAAGATATTTGAGAAATGAAAGTTAAAAAAATGAATAATCTGTTCTGGGTTCATAAGTCTTAAAAGTTTTCGTAACCAGGAGTCTTCCATAAACCTCCGAGAGTCTTCTACAATGGCATAGACAATGTTCTCCCTCTGTAAAGGCTGAACATGCTTCCATAGTAGTCACTGCCAACAGAGACACTTTCCTCTGACCCCTGAACAGGCCGGGCCAGGTTAGCGTGGGATGCGCGGATCAGTGGTTCCACCCCAAGGTGACGGACGGGGGGTCCCCCGTCTGAAGGACCCCCACTTAAAGCTTGCCTGGGTGGATTTGTGGGGTCCAAGTGGGACCCAGGTGGGCGTGAGCCCAACGCACGGAGCTCCCGCTCGACAACCGGATCGTAGGAGCCCGGTAGTGTAGCCCGGCGGTCCGATGGGTCAAGGCTGTAGTCCATCATCCGACCCCCATCATCTGCAGAAGAGAAATAAAACGGTTTTAAAACAGTTTAAAGTTTTTAGATGTAAGTTCTGGACCCTTAAGTGGATGTCACTTTAATACTCTCTTTTGGGACAGCATGATACATCACCCACTCCACTGTGATGTATACAGTATATAGTGCGACTTGTAAAAGTAAAAGTTGCAACTTGTAAACTCTTACCGGTCTAAAAAAGTAAAAATTAACCCAGAAAAATCTGCTCTTGCCAAAGTATAAGAGCCCCTTTATAATTTGTACTGGAATTAAAGTTAAAAAATACAATCGCTAAAAACACATTTTGATTGACAATTCACAAACACCTTCTCCGCCACGTCTACATGCCTTTTCCCTCCAATGGATTCTCACTGAATGTGTTCTTTGATGCGTCATTATAAAACCATGTGGAGTACGGTAGTGCAAACAAGTAAAGAAAATATCATATGAAATATATAAAATAACAGGAAAGCAAAGGTAATGAAAAACAGAAGAAACGAATGTGTGGGGTAGACTACACAGGGTACTTTAAGATACAGTGATTAACGTTTATAATATACAAGGTTTAATTCAGTCCAAAATCTTAAACTATATGAACACATTTTTTGTTGCATTCTGATTCTTTATCCGTTGCAGAAGTGTTGTAAAAAAACATCTACTCTGTTTTTTGGGGTTGGGATTAAGGAGCTTTACATTTTCTTGTCATGTTTTTGGGAAAGTAGAGAAAATCTGCTTTAAGCCTCGTCATTGGGGAGGATACTGTGGACTTTAAGTCTTTAAGGAAAATCGTTCTGAAATGCAGTCGTTGAAATGTGATGACCTCAGAATCGAACTGAAGGCTGGTGATAACAAGAATAATGTTTAAGAGTTTGCACTGAATATTTTCTATTCCAAATCCACACCATACTGTTTATATTTCAACCTTCAAAATAAAGTTTTTGTATCAGGATGACATACAATTTTCCCTCTAAACATACCATTGTCAAATAAATGAGTGACCCTTATATCAAACTTATATATGTATAATTAATTCTGGAAAAGGCGTCATGAGGATTTGGAAATAAGGTTATCATCGTCATCATTATTATTGGATTATATGGATTCTTTTGGCAATCAGTCAATTTATCACATCATGCATGAATTGCCGCTAAATACACTGTGGGTGTTCAAGTTAGCAGCTAGCTGTTTGAGAAAAGAAAGACGTAAAAAACTAGGCAACATCAATGAGAACATTTGTTGCAAATGCTTAGTCGACAAATAGTGCTACTCTCCAGGAAGTGGTGTCGCTGCATCGTACATTCATTCATCAAGATTGAAAAAAACATCTTAATTTGCCGTTTTTTAAATTAAATCTTGTGTCCACAATATTGAAGAACAACGAAAAAGCATATTAGATTACGGGACTACTCTACTTAGCAAAAGCGCTTGCCAGTTGCAAATCAGTTTGTGATTGACATTTTAGTGATGAGCAACAGAGACAGGAGTGCTTCGTCAGCGAAAAGAGGAGATGGTCAGCATCTCCAGTTAATGACGGGAATCGGGAGTCAAGTGTATAAAAGGGCAGACTGCAGGCAGCATTAGGCCTGACTCACCCTGCAACCACAGGCGCAAAGATGGGTGAAGAAATAATGGTGGATCGAAAGTGCATCATCATGTAACTTTTAAACGGCAACAACAACGAGGAAAAAAAAAAAATGACAAAAGAAATATCGTGACATGGTGTCCACCCAAGACTGGACAGTTAATCTAATAAAATGAAAACAGATATTGAGACTGTTACTCCTCTGTGTGCTAAACAATAATCAAAAGCAGCTGGTCTGATCAAATATGGCGGACATAGATGCCAGGATGTAAAAAAAAAACAGTTAATATTTAGATCCGGAGGGCTAATACAAGTTTGATACTCCCTCCAGAAGAACTTTAAATTATACTTTGAGAAGTGGTTATTTCAAAACTATTTATTAACGTGAGGCACTATATTGATTTACTTTGGATTAGAACAAACTAAATAAACCAAAATAAGGGTCAGATGACCAATGGCAGAATAACAGAGGCTAAGCCTGAAAAAACAAACGTGTTAAAGGTAACCCTTGTGTTGCCTTCGGGTCAAGGTCAACAACTTTCCCGGCTTCCAGAAATTGTTCACCTTTACCCAGAGACAACACAAGGGATTCCTCAAACACTTTTGTTCTCGGGCCTTTGGGTCACCTTGACCCTGAGATAAACAAACATGCCACATTTATCTAATGTTGTAAACAACAGCTATTATTTCTGCTTTAGACATTTATTCATGCGTGTATATTCTTCCAATATTAGTTTGTCTTTGGCCTCATCCATCCATGTGAAGGTTCATAAATCATCCATTAAAAACAATATATTTTAGTTTGAGTGACAGATTTCATTTTCTTATGTCTGTGTAATGTATGTGTAATTCTTGCTTAACAATCATTTTCCCAACATTTAAAATAAGTTGTTCATATAAAAAGCAGAATAAACTCATTCATTATACATACACATGTTAAATGAAAAAATCTTTAGCATAATATACTACTGGAAATCGAAGTATTATTTCATATCCAGGCTGATCATCTCAATTAAAGCATCATATTTCTTCCAGAAGTCTCCTGCAAACTGATTCCTGCTGAAAACTGGGGCAGTGTGTCACAGTATCGCATTACAGTAGCAGGTTTTTTTTTTTTTCTTTCTGCCATATCGTATCAGACTCAACTCACGCTGCCACGATTTTAAGTGCCCCCCAATAAATCTAGAGTTTCATGAGACGTTCAGATTACTGGCTGAACGACAGCCGGATCATTTACGTCCTCATCGATTTAAGAATTCATCTCGTTTCTTTTATGTCTTCGGGTTATGCTTGGACGTTTTTTAGGTGTTTTTAATTTATTGCATAAAAATGTGTTCAGGGCTGCGATACCTGGAGGTCGTCTCCATCCATCCTTCTCCTGGTTCCCTTGCTTGGTTTCCATTTGAGGTTCTGTGGTTTCATCTTCTGTGTTTTCAGAGTCTGCCAAGCAAGCACATGAAGAGCAAATCAGAGGCTATATTGAGGAGGAGATTGCTTCTTCTCTCCCGCAAGAGAGCGAGAGAAGGGAAACGTAGGCGAGGAAAACACAATATGTGTGAGAATGACATTTCAAAGATGCTTAGCGGGGTAAAGTGTGATGGCGCCCTGAGTGGAGCTGCACTGGCCCCCCAGGAGGGGCAGAAATGGGCTGCAAAGGGAGCGTGACAAGACGCCAGCTGCGGTTCATGAAATACAAACATGAAGGAGCAAAAGCCGGAGGATACGAAAATGATTGATGATGATTGATTTAATGGTCGCGCACGTCCTACATTTAATATTAGCACAATAAAAAACACTTTAAATAATGGACACTTTACGAATCACATGCTCACATAAACACAAGATTTGAATAATGTTCATATGCTACAATAATGATCACATGACAAACATTAAATGATGGGACAAGGACAAATAATAACAAATAAACATTAAAACATAACCAAAGTACGAAGTAAAAATGATGTCCAGTAAAATAGAAAATAATTTAAATGGCTGGAAATACTAGGAACTGTTCTCTCTCTGATCCTTTTCAATCTAAAATAACATCTTGTTTCTCAAAATTGGTTGATTTAGGTTTTAAATTGTTTGCATACAGGTGAACTTTGTTCCATCCAAGTAGTTGATTGTTTGAATACATTTTAAAATTATTTGATATCTGGTCTAACTTGTTGGAATAAGCTGGAAAAGGTTTGGCTGCAGTTAAAAATGTTCGTTTTGTTGTTGAAAAGTCTCAGATTTTATGAGTTTGACATATAAAGAAGAAGAAAAATGTTCATGATTTTAAATGTGCAATTGTATTAATAACCTATAGATAAACTTAAATTGGTGGAAACAGAGATGAGATTGAGACAAATAAATTAACACATTTTGAGAGAGCCTTTTCTGTCAACAGATAAGAAGCTTCTCATAAAAACAAAAACATACGATTTCCCACAAGTCTGTTCAAGCCAAGTTTCAACATCTGAGATTGAATTGTTCCAACGTCGACAAGGTATCTCACTTACGGGGACATAACATCCCCCCAAAAATAAATGATCATTGGATGCCATAAATGATTTTAGGAAACCATGAAAAAGCAAATCCTTGAAAGAACATCACAACAGGAATATATGAAGCGATCGATGCATCATGAGGGTGAAAACAGGATACGAGAGGAATATAGATTAAGGCAGGATTTACCATAGCTTTGCTTTCGGCAGGAGCGGAAAACTTCGCTTCCGTAGTGGCAGCAAGAGAGGGCAGACGGGAGAGCACCGTTACTATGGAAACCAGCATCTCTCTCACCCACACGACCAATCTTCTTGGTACCCATTTGAGTCAAAAATCAGCAGCCAAACTGCCGGGTGGCTGACGGATATGTTTACTGGTTAGAGAGCTTGAAATGAACCAGAGAAATGTTTGGTCTCAAGTGGCAGCTTGTTTTTTTTTTTTTAACGATCCCTCAAAATACAACAACAAAACCACGTCTTAATGAGTCACATCTTCTAGAAGGAACATTTATTAGACAATATACGAAGAGTGTTGCTGGAACATGATCTTTATGTTGCACAAATATTGCATGTTTACATGGATGTGGCTTGTTGCTCTAATGCAGGCTGGAGAATAACAGAGTAGATCATTCGGCGAAAAGATAGAAGAGGTTTAAAGCTCATACTGACAACACACCATGGGTAAATCTGCCAAATGTCCGTGTGGGATGCCCAGTTCTCTGAAAGGAAATACAGAACGTGAAGCATTATTTAACAGTGAAGAGGGTGTTTTAAGAGTCACAACACTTTTGAGTGGTTTAATAAGAACAACTGATCCAAGCTGTCGAGATCAAATGCAAACTTTTGCAAAGGAGTAGAATCTTCAGTCATTTAAAATGGGTCAAATCTTCTTTTAATTTACTTAAAACATTATTTTTCTCTAGACATACTGGTCTTACACGAAATACCGATGGTTCTTGCAATTATATCAAAGAGTATCGTGTTAAATAAATATGCTTTTATCACTATAAGATATAAACATCACTTATGCATTTTAAACTTGACGATTGAATGAAAATATTCAGTTTTCTTTGTTGATAATAGTCTGTGGTTGACAGGAAAGCAGGTTGTTGTCTTTAAGAAACAACATTTGATTAACAAAAAATGAAATAAAATTCATCTGAATATTCGCACAAAAATACAGCAAAGATAAGTGGACCTGCTGATGGAGCGGTTTTCAAAAAGTGCTTTTGTGACAAATCTGTCAATCTGGAGACAGTGGATCATATTTGAATGACTCATGCAGACGGTAAAGATAAAAGGAAAAAAAAAGATCAATAAAAGGAGAAATGATAATCTCTCTTTACAACATCCAGTTGTGTCCAGCTGATAAACACAAAACCCGCCAGTGACTGGTTTTAGTTGAACATGTATTTGGAAGCAAAGGTAGTTCTTAAAGGGGCAGATATTGTAACTGCATACATTAACGTTGTCTACTGACTCACTTTTTATCAACCGGCCGACTCACTGGTGTCCATGAGTGTGGCCCACTGACACACTTTTTAACGGGGCTGAATTCTTCTGAAATATGAACAGCTACAGAGCATGTCTATATATGGCCGAGTTAAGATAAATAAAGCGGTCGCAGAGACGAGAAACAAAAGTGAAACACTAACTAGAAACCCATTCAGAAATGTTAATTCAATTCACTTATAATTGGTCATCACTATAAACCACATTAGCTCTTAATTATTATGGGTGTGGCCTATTATTAAGAGGCAAAAAACCAACCACGGTGTGTGAAATTAAGAGTCAACTTACCTGAAATCTTTTCTTTGACCAAATTTTCTTCATATTTCAGACACAAAGTCCAGTTATCGGAATGACCTGTGGCATGAGCCGACACGAAAGAAGCTTACAAAAAAATAAAAATCAGAGGGTGTGGCATTAAGAATCCCACAAACACGGATTTTCTGCAGCTTCTCCTTCCTAGCGTGGGTTCTGTTGACACTCCAGCAGTGAGGAGCAGGAACGAGAGGAACGAGGAGGACACAAAGCAGAAGAAGCAGCAGAGGGTCTTTGTGTCTGAGCGCGCATTCGATGGTGAGGACAGCATCATCCTCTGACGTGGGCGGTACCATCAAAGGAGAAAAATTCTCCAATGGCTAAGCCCGATCCACTCCGCTCACAGACATGCCTTGCTCGAAAGCAGAATAAAAGGAGGTGTGTGGGGGGGGGGAGATAAAAAAAAAGGGGGTGTGTTTTTCTAAATTGCCGTCATGACGGTGAAGGAAGAGCAGGGGGAGGAAAACCACTCAACGCAGAACAGCTTGATGCTTTAATCCTGGTGAAAATACAGCAACATTTTCGACACAGAGAAAGGCTGGAGGTATTGAAGAGGTGGAAATGGAGCAACAAAATAGGCTGTCACAGAGGGGGGGGGGGATATTGATGTTGTTCACATGGGATTTTATGTGGTTGTCCCCAGAGCTCTCAGATCTAGAAACCGCTGACACTTTCATTGTTACCTATAAGAGTGGTGTTGTGAATATGATCGGTGAAGTGTGACGCTGCCGGTGGTCGTTTGGTGGTGAAAGCACATTAGAGATTTCCTGGAGTGGAATAAACAACAAGAGAAAAGTCAAATTCCAAAGAAAATTGAATTAGGGTGCGAGTGAATGATTTTATCACCCACTTCCTGTTAAAGGTCGAGCATTGTCTAGAACAGGGGGTCGCCAACCTTAGCCGTGTAAAGAGCCATTCATTTAGGTTTATAGACATTAAAAAATAACTGTTTAACTGCTTAGCTAATGATACTATAATCAGTCATTAATATTTCACGCAATAATGTCGATTTCATGAAACATAATATCAAGAAGAATTTCTTTTTTTTTTATACTATAATACTCAGAGAATTAAATTAATTTGAGTTAAAATATAAAAAACAGGTCTATTTGAGTCTTCAACCAAAAATGTAATCAAATTAAAACCACTGTGTACATTTTAAAAGTCACATCTTATGCATTCTTATTAGCGTTCCATCTTTTCTTAATTCTTTTGGATCAGCAAACAGAAGCAGATTTTTATGTGAAGCCGCTTATATCACAAAGAAAAAGCTAAATTACTCTCTAAATATTTTCTTTTCTTCAAATTGAACATCCCTATTCTACAGGAGCCAATATCAGTGGATAAGAGGAAGGAGCTGTCTCGCCTGCAGTTGATTCAGAACTCTGCAGCAAGAATTCAAACCCGCTCTAGTAGAAGAACTCACATTTCTCCGATCCTTAAAACTCTTCACTGGCTTCCAGTTTCTTTGAGGATCAACTTTAAAATTCTGGTTCTTACTTTCAGAGCTATTCATTGTCAGGCTCCTCCTTACATCACTGATCTGATCCAGCCTTACATCCCAGCTCGGGCTCTGAGGTCTGTGGATCAGAATCTACTTATGGTTCCTATACTGACTCCTTTAAGAAACATCTTAAGACGTTTCTATTTGTTCAGGCTTTTCCTTGATTTTCTGGAATTCCTGTGTTGTTCTAAGTATTATCTTGATCTTTAAAGTATATACTTTTTTGAGTATTGTTTTGATTGTTTAAGCGCTTTGTGACCCTGGTCTAGAAAAGCGCTATATAAATAAATATTACTTACTTATAAAATAACCATATGTGGATCCCAAGCCATAGGTTGCAGTCACTTTTAAATAAATAAAACAGGAATTTCTTATTAAAATGCAGAATCTGCAGCTTCAACATAGCATAAAAAAAACAACATTTTTGCTCAATTAAAAAAAAATAGTTAAAGTTTGAACTCAACTTAAACCTTCATTCTTAATAGCAAGTGTCGAATTTCTCGAAAAAGAGCTCCATTAATGTGCAGGATATGATATTTTATCTTTGTTTGAGAATCATCTCCTGATGCCTAAATGTGTGAATCAGTCAGACGGAAGTTTGCAGCGATCGTATCAGCATAATGACCATTTATCCTGCGAATTAATAGCATGAACGAGGTTAATATCTGTAATTACTTTTCTGTAGTGACTTGACAGCTCAGCAAGGAAGGTGTATTTAGTTCCCCCTTCAAACGTACCCTGCAGTTAACACGTAATCTTAAATAATGATCTAGAGTCGTGGTGATCAACGGACTCTTTCACGGTCATTTTCGTCTTTTGAACTATGATGCACAAAGAAATATTGTATTAATAAAACCCCAGACAACGATCCTTGCAATATACCTTTAATCTAAAATAGTACGTTGCTGACTCACACACCAGGAATAATCTTTGCTCTGTATACCTATGAATCTAAAAATAATTACCGCCTGATCTCTTCAGTTCTTCAGCATCATTCAAATATGTTATATATTTCAGTGTGTATCTTTGGTGACGTCAACACACGATCAATGTTGCCACTTTCTATCCGTCTTTCTGCATCATGTTTGGTCACAAAATGAAAGATTATTCTGTATATTCTATGTATATTTTATATATATACATATACTTCAATACATACAAATGTATATATAAAAGGCAAGGAAATCTGTATCAAACAGACATGACCATTTAAAAAAAAATGAAACCCTTGGTAAAGAATAAAGATTAGAATGTTGCAAAATTAACCCAAAACCAAGAGATTCATTGAAGTCCATTGATTTCGCATGAGAGGCGGTGATGGATGGCCTCCAGGCATTCAGCCTTATCAGCAGCAAGACTCGTGTAATCTCACTGCCAGCAATGGAAAAACACATTCTGCTGCTTTGACATCAAAATGTAATCACACCATTTTAGCCGCTTCCAGCGCGGAGTAAGCTATACCGCATCCCGTCCCTGGTGATATTCGAGCTCGGAAAACGTCCTCATAAAAAGCTGATCCCTCCTGCTCAGATGTCTACCGGTCAAAAGAGAACCGGCCATCAGTGCTCGCATTTTTTCCATTCAGTCTCTCGAGTCTTGATATGAATACAATAAAATATAATTCTTAAAAGAAGAATATCATTGAGAAATCCATCTTCTTTTGCATGAGTCGGACTTGATTCAGACGTGTCACAATATGAAAATAATGATAATAAGTATTAATAATAATAATAATAATAGTATAAAGATAATAACAGTAAAGAAATGTCATCATTCAGATTGCACCTTCTTTACCCAGCCTGGCTTCAATGGAACTACCATCTATGACTCAACTTTGAGTATCATAAAGATCTTTGCATTTTTCCCCTCATTGTTTTTGGAGTCCATGTACGGCACCTTTCAGGAAACTAAGTGGCTCCAAACCTGCTTACACAGGCTGTCCTGCAGCGGCATGAGAATGAGAGAGACTTTGCTTCTGTCACAACTCTGTCCCTCAACCCCATTTCTGCAATATTCCACTGGGACGGTGAGATAAAGTAAGTTTCATCCAGTTTTGGTGGGTTTTTTAGGTTGTTTTTGTGGATCTTTTAAATATATGTAGCACAGTGCAACATTCTAAATGTGCATGTACTATCTACGTACTGCACAGCATATTATGAGCCAGGGGAAAATCTAGAAAAATATTTACGGGGTGGCAGGAGGGTTATTTTCTTTGTCTAATTCCAATAAAGGTTTTAGACCAAGAAGGTTTTAAGCTCAAATATTAAGCAAATTACAGCCTTTAAAAGTCACACATTTTCACAGATGGTGGCCTTCGTTTAGCCCTTAGCAGCTTCCACATTAATCTTCAGAATCGGCTGAAAAAGACACTTTAAGGATCCTTTACGTCCATGTAAGCATATAAAAGGGACGATAACATTTTAAAAAGGATATGGCCTTTGCATTTTTTAATTCAAAATATATTATGTTTCTGTTTCTTACAAATCATAAGAAGTACCGGGGAAAACATTGAGTACTTAAGCTAGTTAACAATTCATTTTAACCAAAGGGTGAAGGGTTTCCTAGCAACTGGGGTATTCCAGAGGGAGCTGACCCGACAATCGGGAGTTTGCCGATCGATCCCTGAACTGAGCCATGATACTAATGTGGACAAAAAATACCCAAATATCAGCCAGTTATTCACTAAACTATTACATGTACAATAGTCTGGTGAACATTAAAGTCACAAACATCAACATAGGTTCAATGTTTTCATCGTTTCCTGCTTCAGAACAAGACCCTGATTGTCAATTTTGTAAACAAATTCCTTTTTTTCTTCCTTTATGATCACGCGGAGTAGAATCTCAAGTCACAGGTCTATTAAATATGAATCATATATTTAGATGAAGGTGTGTAAAAGGAAGGAAACTTGAACATAAACCTATATGTTTGCTTCTTTTACGATTATGATTTAAAAAGGAAATGTCTTTGGATGTATGCGTACAAACAGATATATCTAAATATGTGTCAATACTTAGTATACGTGGGCCCTGATGAAAACCCTCTAATAATAAATAATTATAATAATAATAATAATAAACAATAAACATAGAACTCAACAAGTTACGATTAAACAGTTTTTAAATAAATAGTTGTCCATAATTCACTGATTTTCTACTCACCCTCATGTCGAGTAAGGATTGAGATTATTTTTAATCTGTTCCTTGTCTAGAGTTACAGGCAAAATGTTTGTTCATTTTAATGCAAAAAGCAACTAGAGCTCAGTTGTCTTCATCTTCGTCCAAAATGACGAACTTAAAATCATCCAAACACTGCTCTTTCATTGAAGCCTCAACATGAGGAATTTTTCTGAAAAAACTTAAATAACTTTATATATTAAGTTAATTTGTAGCAGAAGATTAAAGTTTCTCAACTGTGGCCTTAAGTCTTTCCTCATTCAAACACATTGCAAGTGTCGCGTGTCAAGGTTTAGGCTGAAGGCCTAGAAGCCTCCACTCAAAACAAACTTAAACATGTAAAATGTCGAGGCATCAATACTAGATGGACGTTACAGACGAGCCGCATGGAGGTATTTGAATGTTTTTAAGTTTAAAAATAATCCCAACTCGACATGAGGGTGAGAAGAAAATGAGTGAAAGTTTTGGTCAAATGGCTTCATAAAGAAGTTAAAGAAATCAATCCACAGCTTGAAGAAAAGACACTAGACATATTTTTACATACATACTTTTTTCAAACTTTCAAAATTAGGTTTTTTTGTCCTTCAGTGGGATCAGTGTATGAGGCACAGTCACTACTTATCGATTATATTTTGCAGCCGTGATGTCTGGCTATTCTGGAATGAGAAAAAAGGACTCTTTAACAGGAAGAGTTTATAAAAATCTTGACTCTAGGGCAGCCTGAATGAAGGTGCAGATCACCGACTATAATCATAAGAATTCAAAGAGATTAATAAGGAGAATAGCTTGAATTCAAACTTTAATAATTAAAGTTTCTATGAAGTAATTACCAAGTGTTCGACAGCACAACTGGCCATCAGATGAAGAGACGGACTGACACAAGTGTTTTAAAGACACTTCAGAGCCGGTGTGGACTTTGGCGTGGAAGTGGACAATGTTGACAGTCGCGATGAAACCCGATCGTACCACCTAATCCGGGCTTGATCCCCCAGAGTCCCCGTGAACGAGTGCATACATAAGAATGGATCACAAACGCCGACATAGCCGGACCCAACCACGGATGCCGTACACCGAGAGCCAATTAAATTCACTGAAACTTTAATCCAATTGTATCAAACGGAGAATGTAGTCGACGATGGAACTTCAGTTTGTTAGCACGAACACGCACGTGAAATAGAGTTTTTCTCAAGGAACTCTATGAAACTGATGAAATAGATTCACGTATTTATAATCAAATATTTGTTAGAAGTTGAATGTTTGTTGCTTAGCTCAGCTTTTGTTACCATGTTTTTGAAGCAATCTTTCAAAAAAATTGACAGCCTCTCCTCCTCCACGATCACAAGACAAACCTCGCTGAATCATTTTTTGACAGCTCCCACTCACCTCTCTGCTTCTTACTTTTTGGCCCACTCACGCCTTCCCTCACCCTCCGCAGAGCTTTGCGATCATCCACCAGATCATTCAGAAACATGGTTCTGGTCACAACATTCCCTCACACTTCTCTATACGGAGGTCTTCTTCGGCGTTTCTCCACGGACATTCTCCTTCCGACCGTTTCCACGAACAACCCCGAGACATCTTTTTTTTACTTCTTCAGCTCCCCTTCCGGACCCTCAAGCCGCCTCTGGTCCCCCTCAGGACCGTCAACTTCACTTATCTATTTTCATCTTGTTTAGCTCAACCCCTCCTGCTTAACGCCGCACTGTACTGTCCTTTCGCACCTTCTTCCCCCCGATCGGCCTGCCTCCCCTCAGTCATGAGGGGGAACACACATGTCCCTGTAAACCATTCCCGGATTAGTCAAATCAAACGAGTATGTTTAGACTCCCTTCAAATGGTAGACATGGAAAACACCTGTTAGAAAACTGGTATAGGTAGCTCCATAAAACATCTTATAGTTCAGACAGCCCCAGAATATGTTGTATAAAGATCATCTGAGATCAAATAAAACAACGGTTGGACAAACGACTGTCATGTTAAGTATGTTGTAAATGCTTCGCTACAATAGCTGCTAGTAAAACGACTTTATATCACCATTTGTGAAGCGACTGCTTCCAAGAACACTCGGGAATCCAATGGTGCATATAATACAGTCACATCGTAAACGTTTTCTAAAGTATACAACATTGAAGAAACCAAGTCTTTTGTTGTCCAGAACATCATCATTAAAACACAAATAGTCAAAAACTGAAATAGAAAACTGCAGTTCATTGCTGTAAAGTGAAAGACAGTATAGTTGAAAACTTTGTGGTCACAAATGAGTTTTGGAATTGTGTGTGTCGCATCCTGAACAAAAGTACATATATTTCTTTTGGAATAGTGACAAAATGATGCAGAGGTTTTGAGTTATTTTAACTAAAACTGTATAATTTAATTGAATTAGTATTTATTGGAGACACAAAATCATATTACAGTTTGGTATGACTGTAAGTTTTAATCAAAGACCAATTCATGTGAAAACCCAACTCTGACTCACTCACATGTTTCAAATTTCGAAGTCTCAGCAAATGAGAGGTTACGAGAGCACAATTTCAGTCTAAAGTATCAAGGTTGCGCATACGCCAGAGTCACTAAAAAGTGGTTTGAAACTCTTACGAGAGCCGGCCCATGGCACTTGTGAATTACACAAGTGAATTAAACCAATATTTGTCAAACAGGAAGTTGCACATGACATTTGTTGTTATGATGTTAAGAATGAATAACTTCCAGAAAAGCAATGAGCGTGAAAATATGATGCTCATATTTCCTTTACTTTATATACTGTTTTGGTGTTGTTCACAAGTTTTTTGTTGTCAGTTTCCATGTTATTTTTGTGTTATTATTTAAGTATTTAGTTTATTTGGGGTGCATTGGTCAACTTATTGTGTCGTGTGTATAACACTTTTTTTTTTGTTTTACCACAAACACAGTGATGCCTTTGGAATGATGACACATCTGCAGCTGTGCTGCTGCATTGGAGGGGGCCCCGAAATTAAATTTTGCTCAGGGCCCCATGATGTCTTGGGCCGGTGACTATGATCCTGTCCAATTATAAGCAAATTGTTAACAGAATGAGACCATTTAACATTAATTTACCATTTACTCATATCAGACACAACTTCTTTAGCCGAAGAAACCAACGTGTCGAGATACATTACAGAAGACAAACTGACATAGTTCTGTGGTTCACCAAAATATAAAAATAAAACAATGAGCACCACCTTCTGGTGAATACCGTTTTCAACAATTAAAAAATGTAAAAACAATGTGAAAACATTAAATACATTGATTTCGGCTTCACTTTATATTAAAGTATTTTATGCATGATTGATAATAAAGGTGTATACATCTGTTTATTTTGAATTGGTCAAAGAAGTTTTGTAGATTGAAAAGTATCAGAGAGAAGAACAGTTTCTAGCATATATATATATATACATAATTTGTATTTGTATTTGTTATGTATATAATGGTATTATATGTAACTGCCCATGTTATGCATAATGTTATGATGTTTTCTAAACAAGTAAATGCTGTTTGCTTGTTTTTGGTGTTATTTAATTAATTTAAATAATGTTTCTTGTTAGCAATAATAATTAAAACGATAACAGTTTTTTTTTTTGCTGGTCTTTGTAAAGCTACTGAGACTGATGACAGCCAGGGCATTATAGAAAGCACAAAAAATAAAGCTACACAATAGTGTAAAAAATAGACATCATCAACACACAAACACACCCGCCCCTTCCCTCCGTCTCTCATCACTCTGTCAGTGATGGAGGGTGACGCTGCCACATCTTGACCACGCTGGGGCTATTTTTACCGGCGATCTGTGATGTCTGCTGGTGCAACAGGAGACGGCAGCGTCATTGGAGTCCGTTGGCTGGCACGCAACATACCGGGCTATTCATACACCCCGGGAGAGGAGGGGAGGACGGTGGGGAAGGAGTGAGAGGTCAGGGGGGCTCAGAAGTTAATGAGAACCTCAAAAGCAAGAGCAAGAATACAGAAACAACTTTGGGAAAGCAATTATGTTTAGAGGAAAGTAAGTTAGTAAATTAGTTAGTAATCTGTCATATAAAAAACTATCAAAAGACTGAAAAGATTGCATGAAAATCCTTATAATAAATAGATGCAATTAATAAAAAATGACCTGAATAGTGAGATAAGAAATTGTTGGATTAGTATGCATTGACTGAACTACAAATATAAAATGAATAATGTAAGAATTATACATAAATTAAACAATGTTTCTTCATCCTTATTTCTTGCCAAGTTACACATATTTTAATCTGCATTTATATGGATTAGATTACACTTTCAGGATCAATTTACTAATCCCCCGAGTAGCAAGTAAATAACAGAGTAGCATTTTATTCTTCTCCAGACAGAAGGAACATTAAAAATTCAAAGATCACAGTCAGGTCCATCCATCATCTGTGAAATCACTAATGGCAATTTAAAAACTGAGAAACTCAATATGTATGAACTCCCTTGTATATCTGGACATTTCAAGACTCATTAGAGATTTGGCTTGTGGCCCGAGGGCCAAATCTGGCCTTCTAGTCTCATGTGTTTGGCCCACAAGATGGATTTCTCAATATCAAACTAGATAAATGTTGATACGGTGACCTATAAAGATGAGTGTTTAAGACACGATAAAGAACATGGATTACAGATGTCAACGATTACACAGATACTTTTAATAACAATTAAACTGAGGTTAATGGGGATTTAATTCTCCCTGTTGAAGAAAGTTTTGTAAATGTAAAATTTGTTCAGCCTACGACCAAGAGTGATACAAGTCCGTGGTGCTAAAGCACTTTTGAAACAGACAGTTGTTGGTGGATTCAAGACCCCAAAAACAAGATGAAGACTCATATTCTAGAAGGAAAACAAACTTCCCGCTCACCTTCTCCGAGATCCATGACGGCCAGAACAGCACAACACGTCACCTCTCCTAGAGGATTGGTGGCCACGCAGGTGTACAAGCCGGCATCACTCAGACGACAGTCTCGTATCCACAGTCCGCCGGGGTCCTGGGCCTCTGACGGAGGGAGAGGCCGGTCGTTGTGGTACCATGTCAGCGAGGGTTTGGGAAATCCCGTCACCGAGACCCTGAGGCGAATGTCACACCCGGTCCCCACGGCGGCCTTGTGCAGTTTTCTTGTGAATAACGGAGGGTGGGGGGTGCGTTCTTGTGATGGGGTGTCCTCCACCCCCTGATCTCGGGTCTTTGCGAGAGAGTTGAGAGGCTTACGACGAGATCCTTCGGCCATCTTCGATGTCTGGTTAGGATTAGATCGGACGACGTGGAGACATCATTGCTAGTGTGTGAGGAAACTCCTCTGTTCTCCTCACTCTGGGCTCAGAAGTAACACAACGACTGTCCTGGGAACCAAACAGTAGCAGAGAAGTGAGATTCAATGTCATATTAGAACAACAGTTACAGGAGTGTTAAGTATCATAAGCACCTGCAGGGGAATGTTAAGAGTAGGGGCGTATGTCAAGATTCAATATATTGATAAATCATTTAAAACTATATATATATATATATATATATATATATATACACACACACATATATTTTGTAATATACATTTTGTTATATATACACATCTTTTTGGTTAATTATATTCAATTAAGTGTGTGTAAAACAACTGGAATCGATTAGTAAATATTTTTGCAAATATTCATTTGAATCAAATTTTTGACATTTTTATGTCTTCAAGGCTGAATATATATAGATTTAAATATGTACATTCTATTGACAAGACGATGGACATCATACATGCGTTTGATGTTTCTTGTGTAACACAAAAGGAAAACAAATACAATTATAATAAAAATCGACATAAATACTGTACATATGAAAAGAATAGAGGTTCCAAAAACAAAGAGATCTTTATAGGTCAAGATATCAACACTAACATTAACCTTATTTTATTTGCGCCAACTATCAGGGCCACATATAATGACTTCAATAAAATGGCCCCTAGGCAACTTGACATGTGTTTTATAATCTACTTCAGGCTTCAGTCACTTTTTATTTAACTAATTGTATGTAGAAATTGTACAAACACGTGCAGAAGTTAATTTTACAATTGAAAACGTAATTTTCTTTTTTTCCACTAATAAAAATCCAACTTCTTTGTTTATAAATAGCGATTTTTATTGCAACTTTCTCATGCATTTAGAAATAAGTCGAGAGGTAAATAAAAATAAATAACATAAGTCTGCAGTGCGTCTAACGCTAAGTTGAGAAGGAAAAGTCAAACTTCTCACCTCATGTCTCATGGATCCTGACACTCGTCCCTGTAAATTCCAAGTCACAGTAACAAGATCCATGGATCAAATCTTTCATCTCCTATAGTTTCGTCCTTCCGTGGGTTCAGACTCGGTCAGTCCTCTGGAGGATCCAGTAGCATTAGAACTAGCACTGGCTGCTCTTAGCAAACACTTTCTCCGAGACTTCTCTCCGTCATGTAGAAGAATAACTTATATTTTTATTTATTTTTATTTCATATGCGTGTTCTCTGTTGTCCAAGTCTCGTCTGATGCTCAGAGCTTCAGTCTGGTCAAGAACGACAGCTGCGTCACCACAGATAGAATTTCCAGGCTGACCATGTATGACCTACACACACACACACACGCACACACACACCCCCACACACATGCACAAACACACGCACAGAACACACGTGCACGCCCACAAAATAATGTACAAGCTTTGTCAGCTAATAAAGTATCATAATCACAAACATTTTAACGTGATATTGAACTATATTTAAGTTTCTCTTGCAAAAAACAAATGACAAACTATATTCAAATAACAGCAAACTATGTTATTTTTATTTTAGTTACACAATGCTTGGTTCTTTTTTTTATTGCTTATTTTATGCGTTATATTTTATCCCTTTATTTTCTACTGCCGATACAAAAATGATCATGTGTACCAAACCTAAAAAAATGACTACATTTTGTTAAAAAAACGAAAAGAAAAAGCAAATGGTAAAGGTGGAGAAACAGATTCTAGAATTAATGATATCCTATACAACTACTCATAGTTAACATACACAAGGGTAGAATCAGCACAGCATACTTTGTGTGTGCAAAATAAATAAGATTTCAGCACAAAAAAACGTAATGGTCTAATGGTATAAGCTTGTTCTTAAATTTGCATTTGTATGGTTGTGTTTTGTACTTGAAAATGCCGTTATCTATGAGTTTTGTATTATGGGTATGTCATCTTAGGTTGAGGTTTAAATGCAATAAACAGAGAAGAGAGAAGAAAATAAACATGAAAGTGTAAATCTATGACAGAACTACACAGCAGGGCCGAGGTGGAGATGATAATCTAGTGAAGGTCTTTTGTGTCTGAGGTCCTAACTTGAAGACACAAGGCTCATTAACCAGAGAATCCTCTACATAAACACAGATTTCATAATAGTCTGAATATGTTGAATAGCGTCTTCAAAGTCATTTCTTTTTTATTCTTTTAATGTCATTAACTTTAGTCGTTTTCTTTTTAAGAGTCATAAAAACTTCATCCGTTTTCGTAACAACGTGCAGCAAGAGTTCCTTTTGGACGGCATCAGCTCAGGCGTCTTTCCTCAATTCAGAACGACGCCCAGAGAAAACTGCTTGTGTGCGATTTAACCCCCGACCTTGGTGACCCTTACATTTTGACACATGATAATGTTTCAATAATTCATTTTGTTTTAAATCAAACATGACACTTTGTTCCGGCAGAATGTAAAAGTCGACAGAGTTTTGTTTGGTTTAAAAAAAAAAAATCAACAAAAAATGTCAGTGTAATGCAGAGTCAGTTACCATGGCAACAAACATTGAATTAAACCCGTCTTCAAACAGAAGTTCTTAAAATACATTTTTGTAATGGCGAGTACCAGTTTAGACACCATTCATCAAGATGAAACAGTTTGTTGGTCCGTCGTCTTCCAGCTTTTGACTCGTACTATAAGATAAACTTACATATTGACCTTTTTATTGAATTCCTTATTTCCAGGACGACATTTCATTGTTGGTTCCTGACAAATCCCTCATGAGAACGTTCAAACACACACGACAGAAGTGGAGTAAGATACTGTGTGAACCATATTTTATTGAGGGTTGATTGAAGAAACCATGAACCGGTTTAAAAAAGAAAAGACAGTGTAGATTAAGCCCTTTGAGAGTAGATCAAGCATTTTATGAAATGGCCCCCGGGAGCTTCGTAAAGCATGTTAGAACCCAGACAGAAATCAACATGTTCCTGCCAATAATCCCACACCAGCCATCCTTGTGTAACTTGAATTATCCTGTCGGCCATGTTGTAAAAGTTCCCAGAACTTGAGCATTTCTTGTGTCCCCCCATCTTGTTTCTATGCAGGTGAACACACTGTGGTTATTTCTCACCTCTCGTTTACTTTCACCTTCTTCAGCAGCAGATCCAGACTCCAGAGTTGAGCTCAAGTGACTGGGCGACTTATTTTAAACAAAGTCAGAACTGGCTGACCTGGGAGGCTTGGGTTGCAGGTTCAACGTCCGTCACTTCATATCTGGAAAACTTGATACAAACGAAGAGCCGAATATTTTCTCATGAATAAAATAAGAAACTTAAAAGCCTGGCTTCATAAAAAACACAAAAAAGCATTTTCATTAAATTCCAATAGGGTTGAAAAATTAAGTTCTCGTTCGTACCTGTAGAGGGCAGTGCAGATCAGTTCTTCAGTAGAGATTTCTGAAAGGAAGTTAGTAATCGAAGCCTCGGACTTTTTGTTCAAATATATTTTATTTATTTCTCTGAGATCAAAATAATTTCTACAGTTACATAAACTACAAAAATGCAATTGAAAAAAAATGGAATGCATCTTACAATTAGTACAAAACAAGGAAGTGAGATGAATATGAATACAGCATAGTCAAACGACAGAGTGTGAAAGACAAACCAATGAAAAAACAAAACAAAAATCAAACCATGAATGTATGTTGCTATGATGCAAGCGTTTCAGAAAAGTCAGCGACAGGCTTGTTTTCGTACCGTCAGTTGTCAAGAAGGAAAAAGAGAGGGGAAGGAAAGGCGGACAGCCAAAGGCTGGAAAAAACAAAACTCATGATTTAAGAATTTAAATAGATGAGGGCGGATGATTGTCAGTGTCCAGCCGGTGCACAAACTTGTGATTTCTTTCTCCCTTTGTCAAGTGTCAAATTGAGTACGAAAAGATGTCTTAAAATGAAGAGCTTTGCTTAACATAAAAATAATCGGTAAAAATGAGTTCATAAAGGATTACGGGCAAAAGTCTCGGAAATCCCTTGAAATACTTCCCATCCAGGAAGAATTCAAGAGTTTTTCCAGGTAAACATTTCTGCGTGATGGAGTGAAGAGACCAGCAGTTCACTGTAGAAATGGATATCTGACGAGACGATTGCCGCACGAGTTCTTGGATCAAGCTTGTTTCGAAGTTTGGACAGAGTGCATTCAATATGACCGACATGCCACACATGGACCATGATCTCTGAACTATTGATGGAAATAGTGGGAAAAAACGTGGGATGTGACTGCAGGCATTTCAAGTTTCGAGTCAACGAGACCAACCGTCAATCAAAAACGGCTCTCTCAGCAATTTCACTTTTCAACAACCTGTAATACTGAACACACACACACACACACATACATACATATGTACGTACACCCACCCGCATGCGCACTCACACACACATACAAACCAATCACACACACACCTCTCCCTCAGTGGTCTGACTGCATTCCCATATGTGCTTCCCCATGTGTTTAAGGCCAGTAGGAATGAGAAGACTGGTGAGTGAGGCAGGACGCAGGCTCAGGCATGTAGTCCTATGAGAGAACAGAGGACAAAATGGAAGAAAAACACATGTTAATGAGAATTTTGCCATTTTTCCAGAATCTCTACATGAAAGTGCAGTTCATTTGATTACTCATACACAGTCGTGACTAGTGTAATGAACCAATTTCAGTATACAAAAGAAAACAATGAATAAAAACTATATAAATAAGATGAAAAAAATGAAAGGAATGACAATCGACGTCCTAACATTAGGACTTTTTTTTTAATATTTTCTCTAATATCTATATATACATACGTACACACATACATACA
Organism: Callionymus lyra; assembly: GCF_982586985.1. NCBI lineage: Eukaryota > Metazoa > Chordata > Actinopteri > Syngnathiformes > Callionymidae > Callionymus > Callionymus lyra. Next base: position 21,670,188 of record NC_141822.1, on the reverse strand, counting down.
CACACACACACATTTTGAACCAATCATGATTCTGTGGAATTCTCTAGCTATTCTTTCAATGCCTGGAGGGTCTGTGAGTGTTGACATGACCAAACTGTTTGACAGCACTGGGTCAGAGATGGTGTTGTCATATGTACTAAGAGAACCTATTGAAGTTACAAGGAAGATGAAACATGAAACTGACGGATCATTTGCCTTCATCTTGTTTACAAAACAAATGTACATGTGGATATGTGTCAACGGTGCAACGTAGGAACCATAAAGCTGTCCATAAACACAGAAATGGGATCTTTAAATCTTATATTTTGCCGTTTTGACAAGACTGGGGGGGGGGGAACGAACAATGTACCTTTCTCACTGGTCTCGCCCTGTTTTTCTTGGGCAAAATTTAGCCGGTTCTGTTCAGAAGCCATCTGTGCTGCCGTGTTGACCTCCGGGCTGCTGCTTCGGGACGGGGTTCCTTCCTCAGTTTGGTATGCGAGGTCCAGATGCTGCTGTGCAAGCTTCAGGTGCCTCCTCAAGCGCTCCAGCTCTCGGGACGAGCTCCCTTCGTCCCCTAAACTCTCCCGTCCGGAGTCGCTCATGGGCAAGTCCCTCAGATCCCTTTTGTGGTGCTCCTTCTTCATGGTGGCGTGATACCCCGGTGGCGCGTTAGGAATGGTACGAGTGGCAAGGGGGACGGGAGTGCGTGACCTCACATTGGGTCGCCTACGAAAACTGTCTCGAATCCCACCGATGCCCAAGTGGAGGATCTCGAAGAGGGTGAGGAGCAGGCAGAGGAACGACACCACGTACATCACGAGGAGAAAGATGGTCTTCTCTGTGGGGCGGGACACAAAGCAGTCCACCGTGTGTGGACAAGGAGAGCGTATGCAGACGTAGAAGGCCATCACGTTAAAGCCGTAGAGAACGTACTGACCGAAGAGGAAGGCCACTTCAAAAGCGGCCCGCCACAGAAGCTGGCACACATACACCGTCATTAGACCGTCACGTATGATACGCCGACGACCATCGTGTTTTCTTTCGGTGCCTTGTGAGGGAGGAGAATACAAAGCATGAGCAATTTGAACCAACATCCAACTGCGACTTGTACCAAAGTTGTACCTTTCTCTGGTTTCTCAGGTTCAATCTCTTCGGCGATCATGGGGTCCTCCTCGCCGTTGTCCTCCGCCTCCTCGTAGTCTCGCACCGCCCCTCGGTTGACGATCGGCATCCTCTTTTTCTGAGGCCTCACCGGCCGGTAGTCCGAGTCATCCATGCGCGCGATCTTGTGCATGGCGAAACCCAAGTACATGATGGTGGGTGTGGTTATTAGGATCACCTGTGGAGAAATGATGAGATGATAAGTTGTGGAACCTTTTTTCGGGGAAATGGTGCTAAACTGACCTGGAAGATCCAGAATCGGACGTGCGAGAGCGGTGCAAACTGATCATAGCAGACGTTCTCACATCCAGGCTGGTTGGTGTTACAGACAAACTTGCTCTGCTCATCGTAGTAGATGGTCTCGCCGCCTACGGCCGTCAACACGATGCGGAAGATGATGAGCGCGGTCAGCCAGATCTTCCCCACGAAAGTGGAATGGTTTGAGATCTCATCCAGCAGACGGGTGAGAAAGCTCCAACTCATCTTGCCGTGGTCACCAGGAAGTTAACTGGGCTCTGGGGCGAAGAGAAGAGTCGGAGTTAGCCAGCGGGGATAGAATGAACATTTTTCATACCAGCTTACATGTTCCAGTCCCTCAGAGAAAGACTTTTTAATACATTTTTTATTATTTTGGTCTGGTGGTTAGACACGACCAGACATTTTTAAGACATAGTTTGTGGGAAAGTGTTTTGCTGGTTTTATGTCCACTTCCAAACAATGTTTTTATAGTCAATTAAAGCAATAAATTCCTTGGTTGGAACTATATCGACCAAGAAATCGCTGACAGAATTATATATTCTCAAACAACCGGCCGTTCCACCTTTTCAATAAAGACCTTTGTTGAACTGTTGCGGCATTAAGAACAGATCTGACCTTATACAAGAGAGAGTCCGTTTACATTGCACTATTTGATCCAAAGATGACTCAAAACAATTTGTGATGCGTCCGCTGCTGGCTTGTGTGCATGTATGGAGTGGAAAATAGATGCCGATCCAAGTCACGCTGGTTAAAATGGCACGCGGTGTTTGTGTCTGGCAGAGTGCTTCGATACATATTCACTCTGAAGCTTGGTATTTATGATCGAATAAACTAGTTTAGATTTGTGACGCAGCATTTAAACATCCACTCTAGCACCAGAAATAACACGTTCATTTATAACCTGCAGTGGTGATGAAGCTTCATAAAGTAGTGTTATTATATTTTAGAGGTCAGTAGGTGGTGCCCTCGGTTTAATAACGTGAGGTTTTAGGAGAACGGCTGATCAAAGTAAATTGATCATAGGGAGAGTGACATGTAGTGGACTCTGAAAATAAGGACAATGCATCATGAAGCTTCATCAACTCATCACGAACCTACAAAAACCACCTGAACTAGTAGTTAGCATTATCTCAGTTTCTGAATATAGTGCCTTCTCATCTAGTTGTCAAGGCAAGGATCAGACTCGGAAATGTTTAATGGTTTAACAACTGTTGTTTCTAGAGTTTTTAAACATGTTTTTTTCCACACATCATAGAAGAGTCAGACTGAATCATTCGCACGATGAGTACTTGAAGTGTTGGTTATAGAGACGCATTCGTGTTCAGTTGGAATAAACTGAACACGAATAAAACCCGTGACCAGAGTGGAAGTTCACATAAAACATGCTAAAGTTTTCCATCAGGTTGGCAGCGAGAAGAATGCTTAAAAGTGCAACTGGCAGCAGGAGCAGAGGTGCAGGGAGCAGTGGGTGCCAGGTTTACATTTCTTAATGATGGACCAGTGGCAGAGGGATGAAGCTAAATCTCCAGAGCATGGTGAAGACGTGTATACAGCCACTCTTGTTTACAAAGTCGGGCCGCAGATCTCTCGGATACGCGTTACTGGCCTCGGTCTTCCAGGATGTGACACAGTTGTGCAAGTAGCAGCTTTGAGAAAAAAAAAAAAAACAGTTGGCTGCTGTTGTAAGCTCCTTAAACATCAAAGTTCTGGCTGTGGAGGCCTGGTGTGCCATTGGACGGCAACAACTGCACTACCAAGAGCCTAAACACAGTTTATTTGCTGCCATGCTGCCAGAAATGCTCCCAATAAATTCTTCTCTGCCCACAATGAGATAGGTTAACATGCAAACAATGGACGCCACTTCAACAAGCATCGGAGGTGTGTTTTACAGCAAAACTGTGGGTTTTTAAAAAGAAAATCTGGATTCAATCAATTTCAGCAAGCCTTACTTCTTTGTTCCCACTCCACGGAAAGCTCGTACAACATAATCTAAAATTCAATTGCTCAATAAAATGCTAAATGGCAAAAGAAAAAGAACAAACACTGGCAAACAGGGTGGAGCCCCAGACATGATTTCATGACTCACATCCACACAGTGCAAGAACTTACAGGCTCCAGGTTACGCATCCTTTCTCCAAACCCTGAACCACTGGAACGCGGAACGAACGGTTTATCCAAACATGCCTTCATTCATCATCAAGATTTAAACAGGCTTTTACTGACATCTCAGACCAGTTACTGTTTGTCATTCCACAGATGTGTTATTCAGGCCTGGTGATGACAACTGGATTGAAAATAAATCAATTTGCCTTCTTGGAGGAGGTGACAAAATTATATCTACGGCAACCTTCATAAGTAAATGGACATTTGATCTTTAAGCAAAGACAAAAACCATGAGTTACTCCATGTTTGCTTATGAACTACATTCATGACAGTGTGTAGCTTCCCTCTCAAAGCGTATATTCAAATAGTTTCCAAAAAATATTTTGAGCTTCTTCCAAAATCTGAAGTCCAAGTAAACAAAGTCCTTTTTCCTGTTTCACAATTTTTTTGTGGTGGGATTTAAGTCGTCGTTGAAAGGTCAGGTGATTACAACAAGAGCAAGATGCAGGTAAGTCAGAGGTTAAAAACACAACATGTCACAGTTTTCTTTACTGAACAGAGAGTCCAGTCATATGCCTGGCAGACATGCTCTGTCTGAGCGAAGGAGCCAACACAAGGAAACTTTAGACTCTGGCAGCACTCACAACAAGTCTACAAAGAATCTGACACACACTGGGGTGAAGGGGTTTCTGTAAGGAGGTCAATCTGCTGGTGGATCGTATACAGCCCTCACACCTACACAACTGACATGCCTAAATCTTTGACAAAACTTTTCAGAAGTCCAAATACACAACATTATACTCTGATGAACTTAACCCTGACATGAACCTTTTAAAACTTCTAATGGCATTTTCCAATTACATTCCATTTTCAACCAGAAGAATAAAAAGAAGACCAAGACATTTAAAAGATGAAGCACACAACACTAAATCCACTACAAGTCCATGCATGTGATGGTTATGTCTATTCATGAAACGCTGAATCAACTAAACCACTGTTCTTTAAAGATAAGGCATGAAAATGACTTTGTGATTTTAGAAGATTACTTTTGGAACAGATAAACTATTGCATCATTTTTTTTCTCCAATTATTTACCAGCATTTGACCAGCAGGCTGTATTTTAGAAGACGATGGCAATATTTAGTTAATTATCCCAGTATTTGACGAAAATACAGGATTGTAATCATTTATTTCCAACTCTAAATAATCTTTTTTTTTTCTGTGTGAATAAAATTATGGTTTTATTATGGGATACAGTAGCCGGGAAAATTACAATCCTTCATACATTAACTCACAGGTGTAAACTAATTTTCCGGTCTATATTTTGCATTTCCAGATAATTTACAAACTAGTTTTATTCAGGAAAGTAACCTTAACTAGATCACTCCTGTAGTGCGTAGTTATGCCGGCATCGATATCAAATGCAAGTAAGCTAAATTTAAACCAAGTGTTGGAAAATGGTGGATACTTGAGCAAAGATAATTATTGAAGTAGTTTATGAAACAAGTTAAATGAGTTTCTTAAATGACTACATTTCTACATGGGTAAACCAGCTTGATCAGTACTTGTAAAGCCATAACCAACTCATTTCATGGGTGAACACGGACACACACAAAAAAAGTATTAGAACAAATGTATGACCAAGTTAACTTGAAAAGGAAAATGACATTGATAAGGATTAAGAAAAAGCTGCAATAAGTAGAATTTACTTATCAACACACTTATATTCATCAATAGTAAAAATAATCATTTTTAAAATGTCTCACTCGCAACACCTTTTAGTTTCACAAATAATTGTATACATTATAATACAACTGTTACATAAACACCATTATACAATAGATGCAAATACAACATGTATTAATAATATGCATATAACATTTTAAATGGAACTTAAATAAAACTCTTGTTTATAATCTCAAAAGCCAAATACCTTTGGTAAAATGATTCAAGATTAATTTTGGTAAAACAAATTAATTAATATTTTGTACATTTGAACACTTGATTTTAACATTCAGACCCTGTAATTAATTGTGAATAGAAAACATGACGCTATTTTTAATCCAACATGTTGCCCACACACACCATGATGCCCTGGGGGACCATGAGAGTTGGTAAAAGTTTAATAAATGTTTTAAGACAAATTCATTATTGTTAAATTATATGTTGAGAATCGTACAACATATGAGGTGAGGATAAAACTTTGTGAAGCTCCTGGTCAGTGAGTGAACTTGGAGGATAAAAAAATAAATAAAAAAGTGTTGTTTTTTGGGAATTGAGGGCAACATTTGGAGGAGCTGCATAAGGTTGTTCAGCACTTCTGTCACTTCTATCAAAGTCATAGAAGCAAAGATTTGAGAGGAGAACAACGTGACTGTAACCAGGACTATAGACACCAGAGCAAAACAGTGGAAACAGTAGCGTTTTCTCTCGCGGGCTCAGGTCCAGCTCCACGGATTTAATGGCTTCTTCACTTCAGTCACCGGAGGAGATGCAGGAGGAGAAGGAGGAGGAAGGTTTTTGGAGAGCATTTTGGGCAAAGGATCAGGAGGACGAAGCTAAAGAAGCGAGTCAACATTCCTGCCTTAACCAAAAGCAGAACGCTGGATTTTAAGGTTCAGGGAGCAGACACGAGCGAGTGTTGTCAGTCAAAAGTGAAGAATGTCAACGTGAGCTTTAACTCCTCGCGTCAACTGCTGACTCGGTTCTAATGTCAACTTCAAGTAGACGAATAAAAGAAATAGAAACAAACACTCTCAAGGGTAAAAAAAAGAAGAAAAAAAAGAAAAAGCGCATTTCAACAGTTTCCAAAAAGACAAAACAAGTGTTCAGTAACTCTCTGGTGGTTCCTTCAAACAAGTTTAAAACAATATAAAGTAGTTTTTCGATGAAAACCGCGTTGAGTTTAAAGGAGAATGAAGTGTTGCCAGCTCACCGTCCACCAGGATCCGCGTCTGAAGCTCCACAACCAAAAAAAAAACTAAACTTTTCCGACGCAGAAAAAGCAAAAAAAAAAAAAGTTGAATTCGTTCACCACGCAGGAAAAAAAAGTCAACAAGACTCTTGTTGGAGACTTTTGTTTTTGTGTTCCTCCTCCAGACCTTCTCTTCTCGCCTCTCGCTGCTTCTTCTTCTTCTTCATGGACTTCTGCGCCGCTTAATTGCTGCACCAGGTTTTCCTAATTTGTGCGCGCGCTCGCCACTTCCGCGTGCCCGACGGATTCTTTTCTGACCCCATCAAGGGGTCCACAGGAGGAGGAAGAAGAAGGAGAAGGAGAAGAAGAAGAAGTAGGGTCTGCGACTCCTGCGACCCTCCTACTTCCCCTCCTCAACAACCCCTCAGTTAGAACATGAAACCTGAGCTCCACAGCGACTCGGACCACCGTGAGAAGGTACAATGGTGGCCCCAGTCCAGGGCCCCTGAGGGAGCATAGGAGCATTTTTAAAACACTAACAATATATATCATAATTTATCTAAAAATAATCCCAGGCGTTGGCATTATCATTCATTAATAATAAAACCAGAAAATAAATTATATAAAATTGTTTTATTTGGTCGTTTTTCGCCCCCGCCTCTCTTCCTTAAACCGCTGGAAAAGGGGCTCCAGACCCCCGCGACCATGACAATGGATTAACCGGTAGAAAATGAAAAAAAAAAGAAAAGAAAGAATCTTCTACAGAGGAGTGGGAAAGTGGAGGGAAGCAGGAAAAAACGTCAAGCAGGTGTTAACTTCTTGTCACCCCCCCCCCCCCCCTTTAATTATACACTTGTTTATATTGACACAGAGGTGAAGAAGTGGAGGGGTCTAATTAACTAAAATAAAAGATATATTTTTAAAAGAAAGGAAATTTATATAAAAAAAACTAGCTCCATAAACAGTTGAATAAATTAAAAATCCATAATTTTCATTTGGTCAAAAAGTGCTAGAGCTTATGCTTTGCTTAAAAAGGTAGAACCAAAAATAAAACATTTGATTTATTTGGACATTTTTAGATTTAATCACACGTTTATTTATACATTTGGTTATTCATGCATACATTTTCTGTAACGCTCAATCCCTTGTGGGGCTCGTGGGGGGACACCCTGGACAGGACTCCGGTCTGTTGAAAGACACACCAAGACATACCTCTGTATGCCTCACTCAACCTCTGTATGATTTTAGTGTTTTTAGGATCATTTATACATTTACAATTGTGTCATCTATCCTTCATAGTTACGTTTGTAAATAAGTGACGCAAGAAGGTTGAAGGTTCGCTTCCAGGCCCGAGCCAACTTGTGACCTTTCTGTGTGGAGTTCTTATGTTCTCCCTGTGTTGCGTGGGTTTACTCCGGGTACTCTGGTTTCCTCCCACAGTCCAAAAACATACAGAGGTGGATTGAGAACTTGGGGAAATTGTCCGTAGGTATGAGTGTGTGTGTGTGTGTGAACGGTTGTCTTTCTTTGTGACACACTGGCGTCCTTTCCAGGGTGTCCCCTGCCTCTCGCCCAATGATACTGGGACAGGCTCCAGTCTTCCCACGACCCCGATAAGGGATAAAGCGGTAGAAAATGAAGGAATGAATGAAATTGTTTGTAGTTTAGTTCCTTCAATTATACGCAGTAAAATGTCCCAAAGGGCACTATTTTGAGCTAAAATGTTCTGTGTACAAATTCTAATTCTGATTTAAGTCATTGTTGAAATGATCCTCCTCCTCAGTTTCCATTGATGCGTCTCCCAAATATTTGGGATTCTGGTGAAATTGTATAAAACCCCCATTTTCATTCGAAGATATAATTGGCTGGGCGGCCAAGTTGATCAAGTTTATGGGGAAAAAAATAGACATTGTTTTTGACAACAAGTGCTATAATAAATCTCATGTTATTGGAAAAGTTGGCTTTTCGGAGCTGCCATTTTGACCGACCGCTAAAGAATCCCAAACGGTTGTTTTTTTTAGGAGACAACGCGTTGGTGAAGTTACCACAGTCTCAGAATCCAAGGTCAGGTCTCCATCGTGGGTGTTTGGCATTTCCAGTAAACATGACAAAGGAAGGCGCTACCAGGATGTACTTTTTTTTGTTTTTTTAACTCGTCTCCTAGAAATTGTAACGTGGAAAAACAAACCCTTCCTTATCGCAAGATGATCGTGTTGGCAGACGGCAAGAGTCGAGTCATGATTTCCTGATCCTTAACCAAACCGCACAGCTCGGTGGAACCGTGCCCAAGTTCAACCATAGGCGGATTAGTCAAGAGAAATCTACAACTAAACTCACAAGAGAGTTTTGTTTTTTTTTCCATTCGGCCACGAGGAAGTCTAGAGTAATTGCTGAGTAACTGAAGTATGGCAGCAGAAAAAGAAGCGAAGAAAAGGCCTATCATCTAAGAATTTAGTTGCTTTCAACACTAACCAAAACAACAGATTTCTCGCTGTCGTGCGCAGAACAGCTGTAGCGTTTTGGATTTACTGGAGGATGCAAAATGTTTGGAGGAGACTGTGGGAAGTCGAACCGGGCCAGATGTCTGCATGGGCCAGAACCATGGCAGCATCCCAGTCTTCTCTCATCACATCATTTCTCTGTGAACTTAATCACCTGCAAATTTTTATCACTCATAAAAACCTACAGAGTCGAGGTTTGTGCGATCAAAGCCGGAGCTCAGGTGCTGGATTACTGGGGTGGAAAAAAAAAAAAAGAAAAGGAGTTTTGCTGTTGAAGACAGAAATCGGGAAAGGGTTGGCATAGGGATCAACATTCCTTCCAAACCTCCTTTGGTTAGTCAAGGAATTAAGTTTGGAGGTGAACTTTTGATTCCGCTCACCTGCTGGGGCGACCACCTCCTGGGCAAGTAGCATGCTGTGGCTATTTTAACATACCCGGGCAGATTGCTTATTTCCTCCCCAACATAAAACCGTGGTGACATAAATGTAAGGCGTGCAGTGGTTATGACTCATATACTCACAGGCTTGGTTTCTGGGCTCGTTAATTTTGCCATGTTTTCATCCAAAAAACAAAAGGATTCAGAATTTCCTCACGAGGAGTTTATTCACGGAGGGAAGGCTGCAGAGAGAAAAAGGGGCGAGAATACGACTTAATTACGAAAAATATATTAACTCCAGCTGTCGGTTAAAGCATGAATTATCTCGTGACTTCTTACTTTTTTGAAGAAAATACAGTCTACCTTTTCCATTACTGCGGGACCCTGACGGAGAGAGAGAGCGCCACCAGTAGGTGGCAGGAGCCACAGGTTGCCGGTGGAGACCAGCGTCCGGTCACGGCTTTTGAGGCCATGTGGGTTTGATAGAAGGTGATCCGGTCCGGTCGCGGCAAGACATGTGTCTCGCACATGTCTTACACGAGTGGCTGCAGAAATGTTTACACTCAGGAATTAATTCACCTTTTCACTCAAGTCACTTAGAGGCCATTTTTTTTCAATGTTATATCATATTTCCTTTGTTTTTTTTTAGAAAAATAAACAATCTCTTGCTCGAGATTTAGATGCGGAGAGCTGGAGCCTAAAGTTTGATTTATGACTTCATGAAACTACTCAATATTCTCTCTGGAAGTCCTGAAATAGTCCTAAAGATTGTCTCCCAGCTATAGGTGAGCGAAGACATTTTTGTTTTTCCTAATGGAGGAAGACGGCGTCAGCCTTTCTATAGAGCAGACGATGTGGAATGTAAATGTTCTAATGAATCCCGACATGTCAGCTTTGTTTGTTCATCCACTTAAATGACTAATCATGCAGAACATTTTCTTTGACCCACTTTTTCCTTAAGATTTGTTGAAAAGTTTTGTCAAAAAACAGAGATTAATGTCATTTCTAACCCTTACGTTTTGGTGAATATTTATTGTATTTTAAGCTGCTGTTCTGGTAGAATTGATAGCACTGACACACACACACACACACACACATATATATAAATATACGCACACACAGTTAAACATCCATATAAAAATAAGAACTTTATGCAAAAACACAATTTTAAAAATAAATTAACACATATTTGTTTCTGTGAAGAATCACCAGTTCAAACAAGTAAGATATCTGAACGTAAACAAAATCAATATATTTCCACTGACGCTCCATCAATAGAAAGTGAATCACGATGACAGCGAGAGGAAAGAATTCTGCTTTTTTTTTCCTGCAGCCATCAAACACTTAAGGTGCTTTTCCATGTGGACAACAACAGAAGAAAACAAAGCACACTCCATTTGACCAGGACCAATGTTCCGACCAAAACAGCAGGAATTCCCGGAAAGCAGGCGGTGTGTTCACAGAATCCTGTGCCACAAGAATGAAACATTTCCAAGTTCGGCTAATGAAAACCAAACTCAATGAAACAGCGATTTTTCTTTTTTAAACACAGGGGAAAACGACGCGCCACGTGCCTCGGCTTCTTTTATCGCCTTCCCACATCACTTCCCTTTGCCTCGCGTGCTCGTGTCCAGCTTCACGCCAAACATGGCCTCCCACTGAGTTCGGATCCACACCAGGAGTCCCTGGAGGAGCTCGCTGCTCTCGGATCGGACGCACCAGTTCTTCTCCTGCTTCTCCGTCTGTCCGACGGGACCAGGAGTGAAGAGAAGGAAACTCGGTTATAACAAGAGAGAAAAACAAGAGTCAAAGTACGGCAAGTTCCTCAGAAACCTCAGTTTGCAGCTGCTTGTCACGATATTACTAAGAGGTAATAATGCTAAAAGCGACTACCCTGAGGCTTCTTGGACTAAACTCAATAATAGTGTCTTCAAGAACAGATGCTCACCTCGTCGTAAAGCAGGATGTCCATCCTGCAGGGGTCAGAGGTCAGGAGGTTGATGGAGCTGACGCAGCTGATGGGCAGTGATTCCCTCATAGAGAAACTTCCACTGCTGGGTTTCTTGTCGTCGTCGTCTGCCGTCTGATGTTTTGGACTCCTCCTCATGTGGTGGTCCTCTTTCAGAAGGTACAACGTTTCTGTGGTCGCCAACAACGTCAGGGACTCCCAGAACTGACCTGTGGAAAATGATCAAGCGTGAGCAAGAACACATCGTAGAGGCCTTGTTGGAAAAGAAGTTGTTCCTTCACATGGTTGAACGCTCCACAGCCTCTTCCCAGAGGGACAAAAGTGCCAATACCCAGAAATGGCCAACTTCTTAGAACTGGGGTCATGGACGCTAGAATGAAATAATATTGGACCTTTCTATCAAACAGATCTTGGTAGTCCTTGATGTATCATCCAGTGGAAAAAAAAAGGTTGGTAAATCCTTGTGTAGAATGTTATGTTACCGACAGACAGATCAGACACGGAAAAATCGTTTGTCCTCTTAGGCAAAGGAAAGAAACAGTTGTGAGGCAAACTTATCTTAAAAAAAATCTACCTCAATTTACGATGATTATTTAAAGTGTCCTTTTTGTGAACTCTTATGGAAAGTGTAAAAACAAGCAAACATCTTGGTAAATCAACTTAGAATAAAACAAATAATCAGACATATAATCCCGAGACTAAAGTCAAAACTATAACTCATTATCAAAGAAAACCTCCTTTAAATTCCCAGCTGACTCGTCTCTTACACAAACAAAGACGTTTTAGAAAGTAAAGCAGCTCTGATGAGATAAATGGAGATGAAGGAGAGTCACAGGTCAGTTCCGAACAAAGCATGTTCATATCAAACAAGAGTATAGCGTGTTAAGTTTCATGACAACACACAGCAGAGAAGCCAACATAGCGAGACAAAAGGCAGATCTGGACATGCTCTGAATTACAACCGTTGGAATTCGACTGATGTGAACACTTGTGTAGCCCGGAGGAAGATACGCGTAATATCAGGGATCGAGCCGAGCTGGAGAAGCATCCTGCACGTCAATGCACTGACGTGGATTTGAACCGATTAAAATCACCATATCTGGCATCGTGAACGACAACAACCACTTTTACCATCGACAATACAATCACATCTGCTCATTAATGGAGTAAATGAAAATATCTGATCATCAACCTTGGATTTGTGAGTCACTAAAAGTGGAGCTGGTATCAAACCAGGGTCTGGAACTAGTCTAGTCTCTACACCACAGCTGTCGGACTCAGGACCCCGGGGGCCAGGTCTGGCCCTTCAAGTTTTATGTGGTCCACAAAATCTTTAGAGCTATTGAATTCTAGATTTACGCTAGGGATTAATAAAGTACTTTCTGTCTCGATCCACCTGTCAACTCACCTAGCTCTCCATCCATCCATCCATCCATATAAATAAATGACTTGAACATACTTTGGATTGTTACTTTACTAAACTCATCTGCTCTTGACTGTTGTTTTATTTTAAAATATTGTCTCTATGCTGGATGGGGTTCGACATCTCGTCTCTACATAAGGTGTCCATCATGTGCCCATGTTTGGTCAAGAAAGATGAAACATCGACACTGAATAAGTAGTTGCCGAGACTCGATTTTCTTTTATTTTTTTTATTAAATCAAGATGCAAATCTGTTCCGAATCTTCAGTGAGGTTGGCTCGATAATGACCGACTTTGCACGTCAACAAGTGCAAAAATGAAGGATTGAATAAACAAATCTTCTAGAGTCATATCAGTGTCATTTTAGCTGAACTACACCCTCACTTTCAAAGAAAATAAAATAAAACATCCCGTGTTTTTGAGAGGAGTTGTCTAATCAGATCAGTTTTCAAGCCCCTCTGCTGTGGAACCAACTACCGGCTTCAGTCCGGAGGGCAGACCCTCTCTATGTTTAAAAACAATCTTAAAACTTTACTTTCTGATAAAGCCAATAGTAAAGAACGACTCAAGCTCTTAAACAGCCCTTTTTGTTTTTTCTCAGCTGCTATAGGCTTAGATTGTTGGAGGAGTTTTAGACACCGAGCTCTCTCTCTGTATATCCTTCTTTTTCTGCATTAAATTCATCACCTGTGCAGTTTAAACGCAAACTTTTCTTCTCTCCCGGAGCTCCAGGGCTTCACCTCCAGAGCTGCTGCTGGATCCAGGATCTTCTTGAAAACCATGTCAACAGATCCAGATTTCTCTCCAGCACCTCCATGAACTCTTCTACTCTATACTCTGCTCTTTTCTCTCACTCTATCGTCCCTCACTCTTTTCTCCATCCATCTGTCTACTCTGTCTAATACTTATGTTACCATTTGACTAAAAACAAGTGGTTGAAATGGTCTAGGATTCTATTCCAAGTCTAAAATACTTAAGATCTGAAATTACTAATAAATATTTGAAAAACAGAGGGAGATTTAAACCCTCAAACCATTTGTTTTAACCACAACTTATTGAACTGTGCCGTGCAAGAAAGTTCATTTATAGTTTTATAGTTCAGATCATACTTTTTTTTTTCATTTTCTTTCATGTTTTCCCTCATACTCTTAATACATATCTCTTAAACACAGTCACTACCCTCTTCATTTGCATGCATGTGTTTTACGACTTCATGCTGAATTCAAATGAGGTGACGTAATTCTGCATCTACGCCCACACTTTCTCAGATATTCTCAGATTATATTTAATTTCAATGTTTTTAGGGTCACTTTCAGAACAAGCCAAACCATAACAGTTAACACAGTAAGAGAGTTTATCCCCAGAAAACCACGAGCAGCACATGTATTAATTTTACAGACAGACAGACGGATGTTTTACCTTGCAGGACATAAGCCAGGATGTAGAAAAACTGGAGCTGGCCTTCCTCAGCATCAGCCTGATCGTCTCCACAAACCAAAGGCCTGAAAGACAGACAGGCGCGTAAGTCTCTCTTAACACCCTTGATGTGGCTCCAGCAGTTGACGAATTTGGAGATACAAAATAATAAAGTGAGCAAATAATATCAATTATATTTATTGATTTTACTTTCTGTATGGGTAGTTGATTGAGTACAAGTCAGTTCCTCCACTCAATCCTGACATTTTTAATTCTTAAATTCATTTTATTTTAGTTTGTTTTTGGAGATTTAAGAATAAAACTTTCCCCAGGGCAACACATTTGAAGACTCAAACGGCTTAAAGATGTTTCTTTTTCTCTTTAATGTTTCTTTCTAATTTTGTACAACAGATTTTATGGGACTTTTAACTATGTTAGCTTCAGTTCATCAGTCAAAGGAATTCTGCGGCTCTGGGGACTTTTAATTTGACAGGAAGCGTGTTCCTATAAGCCTCCTTATATCTAACAAGTTTCTGGAGCCTGGTCTATAAGATATAGAGGCTAAAAAAACCCCCAATAAGACGAGACTTTTTCCCGCTACACGTCTCTTGAAGCTTTTATAACAGACTGAAGGTAGAATAAGTTCACCTGGAAACACTTAAGCATCACAATGTAAATTTCAAAGTAGCTTTGAAGCAGAGGTGAAATGACTTAATAACAGCAGATGCCGTGGGATGGGCGGGGGGGCGACAGCTTGCTCACACATGATTTGTTTTTATCTCCAATTCATAGGCTGGACAATACTCAGCCAAAGACGCAAAAATTATTGTGTCTTATTTTTTTAAGGTTTCTTTTATTAGTCAATTAAGAGTTCAGTAAAACGTATTTACAAAAAAATCAACTTGTAAATTATTGCAATATGCATTTATGAGTATCTCAGAGGGAAGAAAACACATGCAAATAAAGAGGTAGAAGAACAAATATGGTGGCAGAGAGACTACACCACAGGTCTTACAAGCCTCAGGATTCCTAACGTGACACATGTAACACATTAAGATGTGGTTCACCAGCTAATTTAGTCGGGCACTTGTAACCAAATGAGGTCTAAAAAAAGCTGATTGTAATTGACTTGTGTCAGATAAACAAGCCTCTCTCTGACCACACGCTGCTCGCAAACATTTGTCACTTTTCCTGTTCATCCGAAGGTTTGGATCGTAACGGAAGGCAAGATAAAGACGCTACCAGAGGTGATGCTGCGGGTTGAGTCTGGTCGTGGAAATGGACTTCAGCAGGCTGTCGGATCTGTGCGCCATTTCCCGAACGATTCCTGAAAAGAGAGAAAGGACGTCAACATCTTTATTACATGTCTTTGGTCTGCCAAGAATTATGGTCATCAGAATCCAGATATACAAGAATTAAGCCAGAAGCTGATGACATTGATCGTCCGCCGGCAACTAACACATGGAACCAGTTTAATTTTTTTCTATTTGATTCATCCATTATAACATTATACTTATCTTCTTCTTCTCCTATTAATGTGGCATAGAAACACATTTCCCACATTCCTTTCTTCGCGGTAGATCAGATAATGGCACATATTATTATTTCACAAACCATGTTTGTAAATCTAAGACTTGAATGTAGGTATAATCACAACAACAACTGTTTTGGCTAACAGTTTGATAAATGATCAACATCTGCAAAAGGAGGTCTACATACACAAAAGCCATCTCATCCAAACTCTGGTCTAGTTACTGTATCTGCTCGTAGAAAGCCAAAAAGTTCTATAGTTACAGGTGTAAATTTCAGCCTTCGAGAGCGGGCGTGAGAGAATCCCGAGAGAGACACAATGAGCCACATGGTTGTATTCAGAGAAAGAAAAAGGCGTCATTGAGCCCAGTAACAATACAAGACACGGAGAATATTCAAGGTCAGGTCTGAAAAGAAGGATTTAAAGGGCCCGTACGGAGAAGAAAAGTTGTGCCCGGAATAGAGCAGAGAGGGGCCAAATCTTTGTAAAGGGAGTCCAGCCTACGGGCCAGTCAACCTCTACAATACTATTTCCTGTTGAATTTTAGGCAAACGGATAAAAAGGAAATGAACAACGTTATCGACAGAAACGTGACACAGAAGTCACATGGGAAAGCCTCCAGCGTTCTCCTTCTGTTGATATTTTTCAGTCCATTTGTTGTGAAATCTTGTTTCCATGTCAGCTTCACGTCGCCTTGAAACGCCCATGTTGTATTATCTAATCCAGAGCTCCTCGACATACCATAACAAAAGCAGTATTTGTTGTTGACGCAAATTGTCGCAAAGTACCATCATTATAATTATAATAATAATAATAATAATACATTTTATTTATAAAGTGCCTTTTCCAGACACACAAGGACACCATACTAACAACAGTGAAAAAGCAAACCGTAAAACAGATGTTTTAAAGATAAGAAAGATACGAAATTAAACCGATCAGCAAAACTACACTTTTAAAGTCTTTCATAATTTACTGACATTCGGGTCTTAAGTTATAGCTTTGATATATAATATAATAACATTATGTATAATAGACTCATTAACTTGATTTAATATGTAAGCTTGTCATTGATTAATCAACATTTTGTTACCATTTATTTAAATAAATCTTCCTTAGTATTGTTGGACTGTTTTTTTTCTGCCTTCCATTTAGAATCAGCTCTGTCTGAACTGTTTGTTGACAAAAATAAAAGTTTAAATCACAACCTTTAATACTATATCACTTCAGTGCGTATTCTCACTCTAACATTCAACAATTCTGCTCACAATGCCCAGAGAGGAGACAGAAGAACTATAAAGTGGCGAGTGGGGGGTTGAAAGAAATGGGTCCGCATGAGTGGAACTGTAGTGTGAAATCAGTTAAGAGTGTGTTCGACCATGAGAAGCTGTATCAGTAGGTGGCTGCTATGGCCACGTGTTTGTGCAGAGAAGATGAGATTTTGCCTTGAAATGTAGGAAAGACTGCCGAGAGGGAAAGCTCATAGAGGAAAAGCAAATTTCCTGAATTGTACCTTTGCTTAAGAGCTGGAACCGAACAGTCTAAACTGTTATTTAACATATCCATGTTTTTCAGATTGGATTTGTCAGTAATCAGTATTTGTAAATAAGTAAGTTGTAAGTTAGTAAGTAAGTAAGCAAGTAAGTAAGTAAATTATTTGTCAAGTTCCTTTCTAGACCAGAGTCACAAAGCACTTTAATAATCAAAAACAATACACAGCTAAAATATACACTATAAAAGGCCAAGACACACAAGACAAACACAGGAGTCCGAGAAAATCAAGGAAAAGCCTTAAGAATGGCTTCAGATGTTTCTTGAAGGAGTCAGTAGATCCATCAAACACAGAGGGAGAGGAAGATGGATGCTTAGGACAAGACACCCCAAACTGGTCACCATTTTGTCACAGGGTAAAACAGAGACCAACGACCATTCACACACACTCTTCAGACTACTATTCCACCTCTATAAGATTTGAGACTGTGGGAGGAAATCAGATTTCCTGAAGTAGAACCCAAAAACTCCACACAGAAAACCTAACCAGTATTATGTTTTTGACTCACAAACTGTGAGCACTCCAGGAAATTATAAATGACTTAAAAGATCATGAATTTGGAATCATACATAAGTGACAATATGCATTCAGGGATTGATCAAAAGGGAAATAAAATTAGCTGAAAATAAGTACAATTAGCATAATATATACCAATGGCATATAAAATGTTCACGTGACAAACATATATTTAAATTACAAACATAATGTTCTCATGACACACATTCATGATCAAAGGATATTGATAAAGTCAGCATTAATCAATAATCATAAATAATCATCAAGAGCATGCGTGTCAAACTCTGGCCTGCCAAATCCTTTTACGCAGCCCACTTTATCGTTGGCTCAAAATTAAGAAGATTAATGTTCATTCTATTATAGTGAAGACACCCGTGTTTAAGATAAGCTAAGACAATGGCAGAGGGCAAAGGATGAATTAGACTCGTCCCATTACATTTTCTTGATCCCGTGATTTGGACGGCTAAACGACTGCCCTTTGTTTGATTTAATTCAACACCCCTTTTTATAGGGTCGGACATCATTGTAATTAAGATTACTTAGACAGGAAAAGCACTAGACAACAAAATGAAGTATCGCTGGGAGAACAGAAAGGAACAACGTTAATCCACATTATTAGTTTTTCAGGCTGTGCAAGCGCAAACTAAGCAGAAATAATGATAGCCACAGCTGCCATGATTTCACAGAGAAATGACTGTCATGTGTATTCATGTTTTTGGCTTTCTGTTATCCACATGTTTGCTCAGCTGGAGACGTTTTATGTGTGAACAGACAGCCGTAAAACAAAGCAGTGTCAATGCTTCATTACCCGGGAATGAATGGGCTTTAGTTGATCATAATTAGAAACGTCAAAAACTCAATTATTGTTCCCCAAAAATAAAAACCTGAAATACAAACCATGTAATGCATTATCAGACTTGATGGATTAATAGGATAAGGCAATGATTTGCACATGTATATGCACTAAATGTAATCAATAAAAACGAATCATGTTCGGTTTCATAACTTATAATATGTGTCAAAACTGTTCCCTAAAAGAACAATTTATAAACATTAAACATCAATTTGAATAGACGTATTGCATCTCGGAATTATTACTATTGTTTTGATAAAGTTGCATCACTTTGTTGATGCAAGTTGCTGTGAGAGCCAGAAAACAGCTCACAACATCCTCTTTTCTTGCAGCCAGCACATTTTTTAATACTGCAACTTTGATCTGAGTCCACATGTTCGGAACTCGATTTTCTTTTTTTCTTTAAGATATTAAAACAGCTGTTTTAGGTTAACATGGAGGTTATAAATTGAACGTGCCAAAGAGACTACCATTTCCTTGTTGTTTTTTTTTAAGTTGATAAGGTGCTTTGGTGCTTTTTGTCTTCGGATGCACCTGGAATTACAAAATCAAATAGTCGCTGAGTGCGATCTTGAATGATCTCTGGGGTTAGAGCTCAGTCACAGAAAGAAACAAGATTGAATGTCAAATTACGTATAAGATCATAAGGAAAATATTTTTTTTATATTCAACTTCTTTATTTTGCTTTAATTGGAGACAGAAGCGAGAGATCCAAAAAGCCACATAAACAAACTATATTTATGAATCATTAAATTGCTTTAAGGACAATTTGATCACAATAATACATTTGGAGCATGACGTCCTTGATGTTGTCTTTTTTTTTGATTATGGTAAAATAGAAGTAACAGCAGTGGCAGCGAAATCGAATATTAAAACCATGTGTGTCTCATAGAGATTGAACAAATAAACATGCGAGGAGACAGATTGGTGAACCCGTTGACACTGCTACTCGAACCCGTATTTAAGGTTGATACCTGAGGTGGAAAAAAAAAATATGAGACCACAACAATAAATTCACCGGAAACATCGAGTCACCGCGACTGCACCACACAATACTGTTGGCGGGCTGAAGTCACATCTATTTTCCATATTTTTCCAGACATTCCAGAGCTGCGCAGAAAGTCTAATAAAGGGCTTTCATCTGCGTCAGGTCGGTCGTGCGATGCAGTGGAGGAAGTATTTAATGTATTTACGTCACGTTCTTCACATATGGAGGAGCATTAGTAGCGGAACGGCTTCATCCAACCAATGAGGGGAAACATACGGTTCCAATACCTGCCTCGAGGATTTAAATGCTCTCTGAAGAATCTAAATTAATCATGTAGCATCCTCCCTACGCCCGGAGCAAAGAAAAAGCTATTGAAAACAGGGTCAGGGAGTTTCTCCTTCTGACTTCACTGACAAAGTCAGACAGATTTTTTTTAAGTATTCTCCGAAAATCATTAGTCCGACTGTTTAACTCTTACCTGTCAGGCAGCCAAAGAGGCGCGTGCAGCGTGAACTGTCTCTCACGAGCAGCGTGTACGCCACTTCCCCGTCTCTGAACTCCATATGAATGCTCTGAGAGCCGAGGCCAACCTCCAGGTAGCTCATTGTAATGACCGGGATGCTGTCGGTCTTCTGGAGCCAGTCGGAGAGCTGACCCTTGCTGGAAATAATAAGACCGGGATCAGAGAGAAATGTCCGTCTCTAGCTGATTCAAATGTAGGTAAATATTTACCAAAGACAAACATATCAATAAAAACTGATCATTAAAATCATTATAATAACAAAGCCCAGTTCAAGACATTACAATATTAATTACAATCATGATTATTTTTCATTTATATCGTGACTACCATTAATGCACGATTAAAGTTGTTACAATAAAACATTTTTTATCAATTTAATCACTAGAATAAACTAATTTAATGGTAGCCTAGTGACAAAATATGTTGTTATTGACTTGATGCAGAATGACCGAACATTTGCAGCTGCCTTTTACTAAATTACCGTTTAATTCTTAAATTGAATTGTAGCTTTTGTCAAGAGCAACAAGTCATATAGGTTATAGCTGCTAAAAAGGATTAATCTTCAGTGGTTAAGTGTGTATTAAACTTTTAGGAAACAAGGAGAGAAAACGTCTAGTTTTTTTCAACTTACTGGTCATTTGAGGTGATCTCCAAGATATAAACACGCTTGTTGGACACCACTAAAACAGATGGAATTTCGTCCTGGACCCCGAATTTGACAGCAGATATCTAAGGAGAAAAAAACGGATTCAAAAAACAGATTTGATTCCACAAGTTTCAGGAGTGATACAGCTTGACCTTGGTTCACTCACACAACAGCAGAAGCACAAAGTAACACAGTGAGCAGTCCCAGCAGCATTGATAAACACGACAGTGATAAATGGAGGAGTAAATACACTTCCAGCTGTAGGTTTGGTGATGACCCTCGTGTCCAGGTGTCAAAAAACTAAACATTATCCTGCTGTTCCTGATAAAAGCACAAGTGACAAAGGGAAAAACTGCTACTGTTCCACCAGAAGAGAGTTGAATGTCTCTGATAAGTGAGAAAACAGGTACTCACAAATGCCACTGTTAAATGAATGTTATCTTGGAATACTTGACTGTGGTAACTGCGAAGTACAAACGTAACTTTTTACCAGATTCAAGGAATTCTTCTTTTTTGAAGCAAGATGAATATTGGCAGTTTTCAAAAGTCACACAATTCGTCCCCAAGTTTACTTATTAACCTTAGATCTTAAAATATAGTCAAGAGTACTTCTGGAGTACATCTATCCCCTTCAGTTGTGGACAAAAGTAGCACTAAGTTTAAGAAAATAAACTTGCAACAATACAAAAAAACTGACCAAAAAACATAACTTGGAGCTTATAATCCAAGCGTTTGTCACAATAGTCCAAACGTGAAGACATTATTATTGTGTTTAAACAAGATGGAGCTGTCTCGTTTGCAATTTATAAAAAATACTGCTCTAGTAGAAGAACTCACATTTCCCCTTCATTTCCCTTTCATCCTTAAAACTCTTCACTGGCCAGTTCCTTTCAGGATCTTTTTTTTTTTAATTCTGTTTCTTACTTTCAGAGCAGTTTATGGTCAGACTCCTCCTTACATCAGTGATCTGATCCAGCCTTACACCCCAGTCTGAGGTCTGTGGATCAGGATCTGCTGATGGTTCCGCGCACATGGTTAAGACACTTTTATTTGTGCAGGCTTTTTCTTAACTTTCTTGGGGCTGTTTGTCACTTTGTTGTCTTGTTTTAAAGATTTTAGATTAGGATGTATTTCTAACCGTTTATTGTTTTGTTGTTTTAGCACTTTGTGACTCTGGTCTGTGAAAGGCTCTTTGAAAATAATGATTTCTTAATTACTAACTTACATTTCATAGCAAATAAAGATATTTGCTATTAAATAGCATCCATATCAATTTGGGTTAAATTGTGGGATTTCTTTTCTGGAATTAACACTTACATATCAATGTTTGTTATTATAGAATAGTCTTAAATCCCTGGCAAGTTTTGAACAGAAAGGAAAAACAACTGCATCAACAAAACAACAAAACATTTATTTTTCCTGTACATTTTTTTTATTATCATCATTAAACAACTAATCTACTAGCAAGTAGGAACACAGTAAATACTTCATTTTCTGAGAAAGAAACTAATGAAAATAATAACTGTCCGAGTAAGAGAACTATATCTGAACTTTTCAACCACTATCTTTTTTATTATACTATTTGTATATTATGTTGTTTTAACATAGTGGGTCATGTTAAACTGATTCATGTTTATTGTAATTCCATTTTATGTCGATTTTAACTTCCGAAACTTTTCTTGTTTACCCTTTTAATCTACTACCGGTATACAGAATAATTATAACAAAAAGGTAAGAGTTGTTTTTCCCCACAAGCTTTGTTTTTATTAAAAGTGACTTAAGAAGACAAAGAAAAGCATATTTTACATGTTCACACAACCTACCTTAATGAAAGAAATGAGCTCCTCCTCTTCCTCTTCAAAGACTTCCATGTCCAGAAAAAGCTTCAGCCGATGGTCCACTGCTTTGTAGACGTCAGAAATAAAATCCAGTTCATCTGCAGACACACCAGCAGTTAGCTTCCAGGCATTACTTTGGATTCCATTTGATTTCCTTTAATGATAACTTCCAAGTTTTCTGGTAGCAGCATGGAGAGCTTTTTATTGGCCTTTTATGAAATGGTATGTTTAGATTTTACTGCCATCTTCTGCAGCAGGCCTCGTGCGACACGACATTTAATAGCAATAAATCTTGCAGCGTACGCACACGGAGCTTAGGATAACAATAATGACGGGTTATGGCTCATGAAAAATGACAGAGGAGTGACCTGCTGACGCTAAAACAGTCCAGACATCTCTCATTTTCAAGGGTGCAAAAACAGAAATGGGTTTCACACAAAAGGCTCAGCCGACGCCGGGAGAAGTTGCGTGCTGCCTCCCAACAAAAGGGACGGCGTATCACCAGGATGACTTTATTTGGTGTCGGCAGGGTTTGGAGGACAACTGGAGTCTGGCAGAAGTGCAATATGTGTATAAAAGAAGGCTGTTATTACGTCTCTGACTGCGCTCTCTCAAGTGTGCCTCCACCATCACTTTCAGTAATGATTCCAATCTGTCTTGTTGCACAAATGCAGAAAGTAAAAATGGCAGACAGATGTTGAGGGCTGAAATCAAACAGTCGCTGAGATATACAACACTTTGAAAGATTGCTCAAGATCCAAACACTTTGAATGTAGGATTCGCTTCCCATTAGCTCTTCAATCCGTCCTGAAAGAGGAGTAACACGGCGGATGCAAAGAGTCTCGACCACATGACAGAACCAGACGCTCACTAAGCTGCAGAGGAGAAGATATGGGTAACATAGTAGCACAACTGGGATTCAGACTCCTCTTCAGTGATACCATATACAGCAGGGGTGTCAATCACAAGAGACAACATGTAACAGAAAGTACATATCTTAAAATGTATATTGTCTTTTATATTTACATCGGTTTTACTCTCTAAATAATCGTTGAGACCCTTGCAATGCATTTTTATTATCAACATAATCATTTAAGTAGAATTTTGAGTCAACTAACTGGTGGGCCACATAAAATGACCTGCCAGGCCGGATTGGGCCCCCAGCCCATGCATATGATTCGTCGGTATGGAGGCAATATTAACACTTTTTGATTGAAATTAATAATTTTGTACTTTTAAGACAAATCATATCTACAGTAAAAACCATGTTTGTGAATATAGTTCATTCATGTACAGGGTTGACGTCCATCACCAGTGAACACATTCTAAATACTTTTCAAATTGTTAGGCAGTTGAAAAACTGCAGTTGAAATATTTCTTCTGAGCTCTGAAGTCACCGAGAAATCTTTACGTCTATACATTTTTTAAGCTACTTATCTTGTTGCTATTGACATAATTTGATGATCACATTGTATCGTAACTCCTAAAAGCTCTGTATCAAAAATGCATTTATTTTATTTATTCTATTTAAATATTGTTATATATTGAAATTATAACTTCATAACACTCACTTCAGGCACATGTTATTACAATTTTACAGTCATGAAATCATAATAAATCCTGAGGATCTTTCCGTGACTCTATTTATAAAGAGGTAAACCATCATTTTAACACATAAAGATGATCTATCGAAGCACTACCAAGGCACTGACACCTCCTCACTTACTTTTATAGTATGTTGTATGTTTACACTCCATGTAATGCGTTGAAAAGTGATTATGGTTTCAGAGCTTCAAGGTTAAATGTAATTGATGGATTGGGTTCTGGCTTTTTTCAACCTTCCGTTGGGAGACAGGACTCAAATGCCAAAGCACCAAACCCTTGTTCAGAGGACCTGCGCTTTAGTGGCCATTTGATGGAAAAACTACAAACTGCTTCCTTGCACCTCTATTGTTCTTCTAGGGAACTTAAACTACTGTTACTTAGGACTGGCAGGTCTGTGTGGTGATACGCCTTTTGAGAAAAAGTCAAACGTGTTCCGACTATGAGGGGATTAAGTTGGGTTTAGGAGCGTTTCAGACAAGTTTCCACCTAAGAATCAAAACTCAGTAGATTTGGCTTGATAGAGGGAGTGTTCGTTGGAGATAAACATTGTTTTACAATCCTTAAAATCAAAATCTAATTCGTAGACGACTAGTTCACTAATTTGAACCAAATATATACCCAATTCAATACATAGTGGAGACTCTAAAGGCAAGTGTAATGCCTATTCACCTGAATATAGGTTTTATAGGGTTGTTTGGTATGGCATTTTCTTCGATACATAATTAAAATTTATTATCGTTTATATGTTTTGTTCATTTACTTTTCGTCAGATCCATACTAAAGCAAACCTACTACCTGACTCAAACAGGTATTTTAGCTTTTCCTTACCTAGAATCAAATGTTAAATAATAAAGGAAGCTTTTACATTTTACGATTTAATGTACGGTATGTACAAATAGATTTATAAGTACTTTATATACTATAATATAGAATACAAAATCTCATTCTGTAGTTGCCCACAAGGTCTTTAACTTCTCTGCTAGACTGTAATAGAGACAAAGTACTTCAACACACCTTCAGCCGGCGATGGTCCCCCGTAGTAGACTTGTGGGGTAGAGTTGATGTAAGAGTAGTGGTAACTCCCCGCCAAGTCCTCCCTGCTTTGACAGTCTGTGTTGTAGCTGAAATTACTGGGGGGGTCTGGATCCTCGCCGATATAGAAGGAGCTTTCCTGAGCGCTATAAAACGTGGAGGTCTCAGCAGCACTAGCATCTTCCCCATAGGAACTGCTAATGTCTGTGCCGGTGTGGTTTAACTGCCGAGACATCAACGACAATATTAAAATTGTACAGACTTTGCAAGAGTTATCAAAATATATATGAATGAAACCTTGTTAAGATTTCTTTGGTTCACTTCCAGGCCGACGTCTGGTTCTGATGAGGGTGGGTTCGGTTTGCTCCTGTCAGGGCTTGAATGGGTGACGACCTGGATGACATGGTCACTGCCACACTCTGGACAATTACTGCCCTTTTCTATTTAAATAGAAGGAAAATGAATAAAAACAAACATCCAGGGTAAAAAAAACCCATTGTTTTTACGACCATCTGTATTCTATTTTTAAATGTGTGGCATTACAATAACAAACTTATTAAAGTCAACTAAATAAATCTCACCAAAACACACTTTTCGTAATGAACAGCAGACCTGAAACACCAAATAACAGCTGCACTTTTCACCCTCACAGTAGTAGCCAGAGGCTACAAATCTGAATAAACAAGTTAATATGACTATTTTTTATTTGAATTGACTTGTTGACTGATAAAGACTTTGTCAAAACAAAAAAACATAAATTTAGCTGAATGTGCTCCCCCCAGTGGCTGCAGACGAATTTGCAGCGAAACACTTATCGTCAGTAAGGCTGTGTTTATACTTGAAAGTACGATTGACTTGATTTTATAACCAGAAAACAATCATTCTTTTCTACCGCTAATAATAGTTACCTTAGTAGGAATAGTTTAAAAAAAATAATAATCCACTTAAAATCCTGGCATTCACGTGCTATGATACACAAAAAAATAAAATGTGTTTTTTCTTAGTTTATTCTTCATAAGAAATCAAGCTATTGAGCCATTTAAAAATGAATTATGACTTTTAAAAAGTCATATTTTGTTTTGTGTATTTGTGATTTAAAATGTGTCTCATTAATGGATTATATTTTCAGAAGACTACTCGATTATTGAAATACTGAAACTAGTTGAGAGTAGATTTAATATTGATGCTGTCATTTTCTAAAAGTAAAACATTTCTTATTATCTAAGACTATATTCATCACACAGAAGGGGGAGAGACAGCCAGTGTTTCGTATATAATTAATCATTTTTAGGGAAGTAAACCACAGAAAACACGTGCTAGAGAATACAATAATTCATAGAAGAAGTGTCTTCTGAAGGCCACATACAAACGAGCTCTAGTGAGAAGAAGAAATAACAGTTGCCCGCAGCCCTGTTGAGCAGCAGGACTTGCTATGAAAACAAAAAGGGTTGCAACAACTCCTCCGACATCTGTTGAACATGACCAGCAGCTTGTCCGTGCGTGTCGGCGCAGGCCTAATTTCAGGTGTTTGGAGACAGGGGGAGGAGTCCGGCGTGTGGAGGTGGATTATTTGTCTTCAACGGATTACGGAGGTGGGAAATCTGCGGAGCAAACTGCTTGAGGAAGATAACTCGTGGGATGTTTTGCTGAGCTCGTCTAAATCCGAACTCAAGGCCTGAGAACCGACCTCTGACCGGAGAACTGATAACCAAGTAAAGGTCAACTTGGAGGGCTCGCGTGTAAGTCGAGGGATTTGAGCTTCTGTTTTAACGGAGGACAGAACATGACTTGACAGAGATATGACTCAGCGAATGAAATGAGTCAGCAAAGAAGGTTTTCAGTGGAATACCGGATCCCAATAAATCAAATAAATGACAACGTAATTTCCTTGGAAGATTATATATAATAATAATAATCAAAAACTTTAAGCGTAGAGATAAGTGATAAATTAAATAAGTGATAACTACACGTTTCATTTTTAATATAATGGCATTTTTCTTAAGCTTTTTTCACTTCGATGTTGGTTAAAAATAATTTAAATGATCTAATATGAGACACATGGTTGAATATGATGATGGATATGATTGGAGATCTACGTGGAAATGTCAAGGTGTGACCAGACTAGAGTGTCAAAAGAATCTTTTTCTTGTTCACTTGCCATGTGAGAAAAGATAGAGCTGAATGGGAGAGAATGAAGACACATGTCCGAGGGCCAAATCCCTACAATTTATTTTAAGTTGCCTGACGGATGGTTGGTTAAAAATCCAAATGGATGAATGTTCACGTTTATACGATATGATAGTTTTTAACAATACAAGGAAAATAGAATTAATTTAGTAAAGAAGAATAAAAACATATATAATAAAGAAAAATTAAAGACTCTCACTACATTCAAGTAAACATACATTTAGTTTCGACCGTGACTTGCACTGCTAAAACATTTCAGCCGCTCAAATGACTGAGCTTGACACCCCGGACCCGAAGACATCAACAGAGAAAACTACTCTTACCTCTGTAGAAGTCATCAGACTCCAGCCTCTCATCCGAGCTGTGTCCCAGCACTCTGGTCGAAGAAGCTTCTCTCTTGAACATCCCTCTTCCCTCGGGCTCCGCGGGTTCTTCATCAAGGCTGAATTCACGTCTGCAGCAGAGGCATTGCAGGCGGACGCAGCCGGGAAGGAACTCGGACTCCCGGTGCTGGTTTTCCTCAATGACCCGTGTTAAAATCTCTTGCAGGGCCTAATAAACAAACAAAATCTATTTCACTTCTACTTTTTACCTTTATACCCGTCAGAGTAAATTAGTGTGACGAGGCTGGAGCTACATTTTCTTCATATTCATTTTCAACTTTTCATGAGGACAAAGACTGTCACAAAAGATAAAAACAACAAAATTATTTTGTGTATTTTGCTATCAGAAAGAAACACTATTTATTTACTTAACTAATGAATGACTTGAATATACAAATTTTGAGTATAATTTGAATTATGGATATATCAACTATGGATGAATTTGAATGGCAATAAACAAAAATCAATCATCATACAGTTCGTACACATTAAATCATACACAAATTATCTATGGCATAGTTCTTAAAACAGTTGTTATTATATCTGCACTTTTATTAAACTTTTTAAATCATCATACATCACATTGAATTTATGTTTTTAATTACTGTATCATTTTTATAACAAACTTCTAAATTAAACTAGCAAAAAAACAAAACATAATACAATTATTTGAGCAGCATGTGAAGCTCTAGTACATCAATTTAACTGCTTAACAGTTCAAGTTAAGTTAAGAAGTTGCTTGTTATTGGCCACTTTGACTTTAAGAACGATGCACGGTCCTGCACTGATATATTGCACGTGGAGATTGAGCTTCTTTCCACTCATTAATGAAATTCTTGTTTTTAAAAACCTTGTAAGGAGAAACGTGTGAAGTAATTTATATTTAAAAAAACAATTTATAAAAAAAGATTACTTGCATAACTATCCAAAGGATTAACAAAGTGCCATCTATCTATTGTTTAACTAAATACACACTATCTAACAGGTCTGGTAACCTGAGAACTGAAAACGCTGCTTGTAACTACACATCTGCTTTCTTTAGGATCTGTTCACATGCTCTAAGAATATCTTTGTTACTCTCAATATTGATTATCTAATGTTGAAATGTTTTATGATAGGAAATATGTGAAGAATTTATATTTGCTTTCTTTATGACCTGGGGAAAATTTATTCCAACATTGATATGAAAATCATATCCAAACAGGCCGAGGAGGAACCTAAAGGCTTTGGAGAGTCCCTGTTTGTTTTTATTTGAAAAAAAAGAAGAGGATTGGGCTTGTATCAGAAACTTTGCAGAAGTTAGTAAAGTAAGTAAACATAATAAAGACACCAGATTAAAAGAGGTCAGTTGGCAATATTATTCAAAAATGAAAATAAAACCTTGTGCACACATATACAGACTGAGCTAAAGTTTCTTCATTAAAATCGACCAACTCTGATCGTTCTGGATGTCATTTCAATTCAACATTGACGGATGATTTACTGACCTGAAGAGCCTGTTGTGGGGCATCATCCAGCAGGATGTAGCGCCTGTTCCGTCTGTCTTTGCTGATGTAGTCGAACTGCAGCTCCACCACTGGAAACATCTCCTTATCGTCCTTCAAACAAAAATTAAATAAAAAAATCAATATAAAAATAATACAATTATTTTTGTTGGCTGATCTGTTGAGGAGTGATTTACTAATGTAGGTGTGACAAGAATTTAGAATAATTTCATTGGTTGAAATGATAAAATTATTTATCAAACTCAAGCTGAAATTATTTTCATTTTTAATAGCAGTGTTCTATCCTCACCCCACGAATCCAGGGAGCCTCAGAGGTTTTGATCCCGGTAAGACTGTTGAGCTCCAGGCGACACCTCTCCTCACCATGCTGCATGTCCACCTCCAGCAACAGATGCTGTTTCACGCGCAGAAACAACTCTTTCCCTTGTTCATCCTTCTCCTGTTTGCTTCTGTCCTCCACGTGCGGCAAAACGCTCACCAGCAGAGGGAGACAGAGGTCAACTACAAAGACGAAAAAAATCAACATATTTCTACAATGGTTTTACCACAAGTAAAGTCAAAATATACAGTTTACTTTTTATTATTTTAAAGAAGATCTCATGTAACAAATTTTAAGAATCAGCAGGAATTTAATAGTCACATAAGTAAAAATAGCTTTTGGCTCTTGACACATCAATACGCATGTTTAAGTGAAGTTTATTTTAAAAAAAATGAATATATAAACTAGTGCAAATGATTGAACGACAAACTCTATATACAATTTATTTTATCCAAAAGGTCGGTCTGTGGATATAATGCCAACATAACACCGGTCTGTGGTGCAAATTAACCGCTGCTTCTGTCTATCTGTCCAATTTTAACTCTTAATCTCCCCCATAGCCTTTGTGTTCCACCACAGAAGGCACTGCACATCGAGTCTAGTTCTGCTTGAGGTTTCTGCCTGTTAAAAGGAATTGTTTTCCTCACTCAACTGTCACCAAATGATTGTTAATTGTGATTCATTGGGACCTTTTCCTTTCCACCATTATTTTGAGTGTAGTTTAAGCCGTAAACTGACAAACTACAATTAAATGAGAAATTATGATTGAAACTTACTTAGAAAATGACAGATGACCAAAACACTGTAATTAATTAGTAACAGTGTTTGTACTGTGTTACTTTCCAGCTGTGTAAATGGTCATCACACATGCAAAACATGTTTCAAAAGACTTACCACCAAGATCATCCTCTTCTTCCTCCTCCTTGCTGTGTCCACCCTCTGATTTAGGCGAATGTGATGCGGGAGACATGACTTGTACTTGGGTCTCAGTTTGACTGCTCAGCAAACTGTTTTCCAATGTCGTCTCGGTGTGTCCAGAGGACCACTGTAACGTCGACTCTGCATCCAAATCCTGGGTTTCCTTGGCAATTTCAGGGGGCAAAGATGGAAGTACTTCTGTGATGCCCACAGAGGACGTACTCAGTTGCTTTCCACTGATTGTTGATGAACTCGGGGGGACGTGGAAACCGCTGACACATGTTTTAGCAGGAGAACCATCCGGCTTGGTGGAGACGGCAGGCGTCAGGATGGAGGGAGTGCCTCCATCTAAGTGGTGTTCGTATCGCAACCAGTCCTCTCCCAGCTGGTCTCTGAAGCTGGACATGCGCTCAATTTCCTGTTTATGTGGAAGAAGGATTTCTAATGAAGAAAGAGATTTTGTTAGAATTGGCCATGAACCAGGTTTATGAACGCATTGACTCACCCATCGATGAGGAGAAGCCTCTCAGATCAGTATCAGTGTCCATGGGCTCACTGATGCTGGCTCTCCTGACTTTCACTTTCCCCTTCAACAAAGCAGAAAAACAGCTAATTAAGGAAAACATTTGGGAATCTTAAGTCAGTAAAAAAAACAACCACCTTGGATTTCTTCCTGCTGATGCGTGCCACTGCCACTTCTCCTACCGACACGCTGTCACTGAGCTCTCCGGCTCCACTGGACATGTCATGGTTACTCCACTCAGGTGGTGGACCAACCGACGAAGAAAACTGGCCCCAGCTATGGCTCCCAAGTTTTGGCAAACTCTAGTAAGAGAAGATTTGAGACTTTAGGAAAACATCCTGTTTATTGGCATGAAAACAACAATAATCATAAAAATCATATATGTCCTTAGATGTCAGCTGTAAGTCACAGGCCAAACTATATTGCATCTGATGATGTAGCCTTCTTATTTCTTGATTCTCCATCTATTGAACAGATTTATTTCCTTTGACCACAATTTTACTCTCATTGGAAGTCTCTGTATTTATGTCGACATAATCTCTGTTCCTCATCTTAATCACTTAAATATCTTAATAGATCATGAAATTGACACTAACCTACTTTTAGTAAAACATCTGGCTGGATTCATAAAATGACTTAAAGGAGAATTTACTATCTTTGAATACTACTCTACACTGTCATAGAGCTGCTTTCAACAAACAGTCACAGCTTGTGTAACCACTATACAGCTTGTGAAACCCTTAGCTGTATAGTTAAATGCACAAAACTTTTTTTTATTAATTCATTTTACTCCAAGAATTTGAAATTTGAAAAACTTACCGACAACTCAGATGAAGACAAGTGAAGGCCATCAAGTTTAGGCTGAGAAGACACAGACGACAGAATATGAATAGACAACAGAAACACGTTGTTACAATAGATGCTACTTTGGAGCATCACGGACAGTTGAGTCCATCACACACGGATAGACAGCCACTCACTCATGCACTCCCACCTATTTTATTAAGCTTCATGAAGCAATATCAGATTTGTAGTCGGAGCCCTAAGAATAATAATGGTGTGAAGTTTGCATTGAATTATTGTTCAAAGCATTTGATTATAGAGCAAAGAGTGAAACCTAGAGGACTCTAAAAAACACTGCTTATAAAGCTTCACATATCACTAGTGCTACAGCAATCCATTATGCTACTAGGGAGACAGTTACTCACTCTGAGATGAACAATCTTTGGAGAGAGATGTTGGACGGTGCAAGTGCGATGGCTCGCCTGGAAGAAGAGGGGGTTCCCCTCCAGGATGAGCTTCATTCAGAAGAAGATATACAAACATCAGTACATCAGTAATGTAACTGTAATGAATTTAAAAGCATGTGCTCTTACTGTGTTCAAACAGTGCAGTAGGGACAGAGGGGCGAGCTGTGAATGCTCCACCAGTAAATTGTAGGCCAAGTCCAAGTGCTTAAGGGCAGATAATTGTTCCACACCTGTGCCACAAAGAAGTTATTAGACCTGGACAATTTATGAACTGATTGGCTGCAAACTTGTACCACAAATGTGGAGATAAGACTGGAACACAACTAAGCACTTCACTTTTATGATTGTCTCATAGATGAGATCATGTTATACAGTTTAGAAAACCTGTAACGAAATGTTTTTAAACTGTTTCTGTAATACATTATGAACCAAAATCAAGTGCAAAACATTAAACGGTAACGATTCATTTGTAATAGTTTAATTGCATTTTAATGCACCATTTTATACACTCACGGTCCTTTATCGTATTTTTGTTACTATTTTGCTGTATTGTGTTGCTGTTGTTTCATTTCTGCTTTTATGTCAAATACATTGTGACTAAAGTATGTCTGAAAGATATAATATAAATCTAATTACTATTATTGTATTATACAATGTGCAAAATCGTCGAAAAATAGTACTTGATCTAGAATAATACTAAAGAATAATTAATTCATCATCTTCTAATTGGATATCTGTCTTTTGGGGCCATGTTAGGAAGAGTATAAAAAAAATTCAGCGATCTCTACTCTGTGGCCTTTTTATCAACAAGAGGTCCATTGATCTTAACATTATTGACTACATTTACATTTGCCTTCTCATTTGAGGCCATCAAAATATATTAGACACAAACAATAGCCAAGTATATGATGTGTATTCATGTAGAACAGCAGTCAAACACTATGCTGAAGCCCTCTCTTATAATATATATATATATATATATATATATACATACAAACACAACATAAATCTCCCCTGCCCGTTACCATTAATGGTCTCCAACTCGTTGTTCCTAAGGATGAGCGTGACTAGTTTGGCTCTCGCACTAGCACCCAGTGTTGGCACCCTTTGTAAGCAGTTGTAGCCAAGATTGAGGCGCTCAAGTTCACTCAGGGGCTGCAAGGGAACACAGTGAAACAGATACAATTAGATGCACACGTGAGACACTATAGCTGCTTCAAGTGCACGTCAGCAGTTCAAAGCACAGTTGGAATCCTTCCCCAGCAAAAAAAACAAAACAGTGTTTGAACATTCAACATTATTTGAATTACCTTTAGAAACTCAGCACATTTTCGAATCTTGTTGTGGCTCAAGTCCAAATGTTTCAAGACATTAAGTAAGCTCTACAAATGAGACAAAGGGGTATAAAATGGTATCATCCTTATATAAGTTAAAAAAGAGAAATTCTTTGTTGTGGGCTCACAAGTGACTGGTCAAGGCAGACAATGTAGTTGTAGCTGAAGTTGAGCGTATGTAGTTCCAACCAAGGCAGAGCAGAGCTGAGGTCCCCTCCACACAGTGACAGCAGCTCCTGGAGAAGGTCGATAACAAAACCCCTTGTTCTTGAAAACAGATCTCTTATAAATTGTCAAATTTGATGGTTATACCTCCAGCGAGCTGAGGCTCTTTGAGCAAGTAAAGACCTCTAACTGAGTGTAAACGACACGAAGACCCTCGAGACAATGAGGGGGGATATGTTTGAGCTGAGGATGGAAACACCACAGATAAGGTTCAAGATTGCTTTCAAAAAAACAAACGAGTATAATGTAAACCTACCTCTAAGTATTTCAGTGATTTAAAGGGAAATATTTTGACCACCGACTGAAGCTTCACCCCCGGAGGGTTGATGAGCTACAAGTGAAGAAAAACATTTAAATAAAAATACAAGATCATAAACAAGATAAACAGGTTTAGCACTTATCGCCACAAGTTAAAAATGTATAATATGTTCTTACTAAGACCATACTAAGGACCCTACATGGGTCTTAAGTAAATAAAGAGAAGCATACCTTAAGCGACACCGTCCTCTGTAAAATGTCGAACAGAAACTGAAGTTGTAGAAGATAGGAAGTGTCTGCGGGATGAGATGGCAGAGCCAGGAAACCATGCAACTGGTTCCTATACTGCAGGAACTGCTCGAACAGCCGGACGAGCTGCTGCAAGCTGCTCGCTGGTAGAGTCAGTGTGCTCCTGCCATCCAACACCAAATCCCCTACACAGGCAGAGACAAACCTCACATTTAGTAAAAAAGAGACTAATAGTAAATACTTAAATTATTATTATTTAATGGAATAAAGTAAATAGTAATATTGTTTATTTAATAAACTATATAGTTCAAACTTACCATGATTTCGCAGAAGTGTCGCCAAACTGTTTACAAGTGTGGACTGACCACAGTTTGAATCAGCCATGGCAGAAGATAGAACTGTGTCCAATATATGCGTGTATTTGTACACATGTGTGATCGAATTTATAGTTGCTATTAACAACTACGTTATTCGAAATGTACTTCAGCGGCACTTCCTGGTTGCTATGCTCAAACGACAGCGTTCTTTCACAATATAGTAGTAAGAAAAAATGAGGCAAACATTAATATCGACCTTGCTGAGTCCTTAATATAACGTAAATAATCGTAAAACGCAAAAATATTTGGCTAAAGCGGGTTTACATTAGACGGCTCACATTGTTGTTGATGGTTTTCCAATCACATGACCCGAACTCTGTCAGAGTCACTACGGGAGCTCTACTGGGTAAAAAATAAAAAGGCACAACGATAAATACGTTGGGCGGTGACACCTCCGTTACATTAAATACCACAGTAATAACATACAAGCGACCTGGACTTTTTTTTTTTACACACTTATGTTCTGGTTTTGTCCAAGATCCCAAACGAAAGATTATCGTTTGTTTGTATTTTTTCGATCCCTGTCCAGCAGAGATGAAAGATGTTTGACCTCAGCTCAGCTCCAGCAAATAATTATAAATTAATAGTTATTAAGTTGTCTTTTCTTTAGGATCAGAACTAAAATTTTGATAGCATCTGTTCCTGATTTCCTATTTACTTGTATTCAACAAAATCCAATGTATAACATAGTTGCAGATTAACAATAACAATGATCTGAAGAGCAATTTTTTAAAACAAAATCAACTATTCAATCACAAACATTTACAGAACACTGTTCACTTTAAAATGAATGAATTATTATTTTATATACCATTCCCTTAGTATTGTAAACAATGAGAAGGTTACATCAGAGTTCTGCATACATCAGATAAAGACACAGGGAAGTTGGACGAAGAATGTTTGAGACGAGGACCAATATAAAAGAGTTTTAGGAGGAGAAGGCTGACTTGGTGTTGCAACCCCTGACAGGAAATGTCCAAAGACAAAGAAGAAGAAAAAAGAAGAAGGATATCCTCCTGATTTCAGGATCCATGTAGTTAAGTAAGACATTTAGATATTAATTTGACACTCTTAAGTCATATGACGTGCTCCTGTAGGTGTAGTTTTAATTCAACTTTCAGTTACAAGGACAAAAGAATCCACATACATACAAAAACATTTATAAGTAAACATTAAAAATACAGGATGAGGCCACCTAAAACATGTGATCTAATTCCTTATGTGAGAAAACAATTACATTCAGCACATTTATTATTAAAATTAACGAACACTGTGAAAAGAAGTAAAGTTATATAATATATATGTGAAAGTATATTGTAATTTATGTTTAAACCATTAGCGAATCACCATAAAGATACCCATCAAGTAAATTGCAAAAAAATGTCCTCAATGTACATATTGTTGTTACAATTACACTTATTTTTGCCTTAATTTATCTTAAAAGAAAACATAACTTTCCATAAAACATGAATGCTGTTGACAACCTAAATAAACCATCATTTTCCTAACAGCCATAATGGAAATGGTTGCAGTACACTGAAATAGTTTGTAACATTTTGATACATGGACTTTAAAAAAATGGAAAGTTTCCTTGTTTCTTTCCATGGACATAAACCATTTATTGTAACTAAAGTGTGTCATATTGTGGTTATAACAAACAATTAAAACAATCATTTTCCCTGTTGTGTTCTGCTTATGGATTCTGATACTTAAAGATTGTGTTGTTGTCTTTGATTAAAAAAAATATTAATATCAAATGATATAAAACAATCTGTTTGGATTTCATTATCAAAATGAGTTCTTTCTTCATGTGAGAGAGAAATACAAATTTAAAAATGCCATTGAGGCTAAACTGTTGAGAGATACATAGTGAGAGACCATCATTGATGATTGATTCATGATTTTTAAAATGTGAAATAATAAAAGTCAATTAGACATTTCTTGGTTATATAAGCAAACGACCAATTAAAACAGACCTGCATACCTGGATGTTGACAAGAAAACCCAACAAGAAAATTAGAACCTAGACTGCGTAGATTGTTTTTTGAATTAAAAAAAAGAAGCAATATGACAAATCTAAAATATATACTTTGTAGTTGGTACTTGTAGATGTGAAACTCTGTTAAAATGTAGGAACGTATTGAGCAGATGCAAACGTTGCATTGCTATATAAGCTTGTCATCAAAACATTTAAACATTTATTTTATTTATGAATATACAATTCATCAATGCGTCCATTTAGAGACGCACATAAAAGTGTCTCTATCTATGTGAGACATATATAAAATGTGTATCCTCAGTACCCCAGTGTTCCGATGGATTCTTCTATCAATGTGAAGTTTATCCCCAGTTTGTGTTTACCCAACAATTCCACCGGGAGGAATTTAAGTGAGTGACCTTGTTTGGGATTACTCTGCACACATGGGCACCTTTGTGGCCTGGATGGCGTGTTAGACCCTAAGCAACCTCCCGTTTCAACCTTCAAGTTGTATTTATAAAATCCAGCTTCTTTCCCTCCTGTTGCTTTCCATCCACAGTGTTTAAAAAATGACATATCGGTGGACATGGTTCAGCGTGCAAACAGGACCTCTGGCCATCATCCTAACCTTCTCTCCAAGGGATGCTAGACAGCTTTAAATGTGCCATTCTCCCGCTGCCCCCTCAGGATCAGCTGCCATATGAATAGCTTAAAATACTATCAAATGTGTGGACACTGGAAAATAATCTATATATACAGTCGGTAAAAAAAGTCTTCCTGTCTGTTTGTCTGCAACTGGCAGACCTCACTGTCCTATAGACTTCTAAACTTCTTAACAAAATTTCCTGCAATTTCAGGATAAGGGGCACAAGACCCCCATGAAAATTCAAATTATTACATTTAAAAAAAAATTAAAACAATATCTAATTACTTTTAAATAACGATGAATTCTATAATTCTCTTTTTGGATTATTTTATTTTCATTTTTATTATTCTGTTTTGGTGGCATTTCTATCTCGCTTCCTTTTCTAAATACCCTTCGTAAAGTAAACCTAGTGAAAGTGATTTATTCAGACAATGGCTGATCATTAAATCCAGGCAACACTTTCTACGAAGGTCTCTTTTATAAAACACTACGAGAAAATTCCTGAGATATTATAAATCGTTTGTAAAGCTTTATAGAATAAGTTATGATGGCTTTAAACTGCCATGTCATGTTACTCTAGAATGTATTAAGTATTACAAGTGCTTTAAGTAAATTGAGAACACTCTTATATTCACAAAATAGTTAGAAATACTGCAATAAAATATATTTAAATCGACCTAATACAATGTTATTTGTAATTACATAGTAACTACAAGGCACTTAACTTCAAGGTCTTAACATCCACCATGTATACTGTTCTGCTTTATGAAACTTAAGTTTACAAACACGATTATAATCTGTCATAACGTCATCTATGAAGTGCTATTAATGCATAAGAATCACTTATTAATGCATTTGTAACGCATTACAAACGAGAGCTTTATTGAAAGTGTTTTTTAAGAGAGTTTGTTTAGAGTTCTGTCACACATCTATTCCTGATGATTCCATGTTGAGTAAGTAGACACCCTGGATGAGTTAGCTTGACATAACTGATCAACTGGGAATTGAGCTGCACACGAACACCACATTACTGTACGTGAGTGTCACTGACATATAGAGCAGGGACTTCTTTCCATCTCATGGGCATTTAAGTCTATTTATTTGTGCACTCTGTAGAAGCCATTACTTAATATAACACTCACCCAGACATGCTTTGATATAGTTTATACCATTTTTATTCAAACATTAGATGAACGAGGTCACATTGCTCCTCTGAACATCATGAGGCATGACAAATCAAACCCATGTGTCTGGAGTCAAAAACAGGTTCATGGACTCACATCTAACCCTTGACTTGAATTCAAAGTAAGTAAGTAAGTTAGTAAGTAATTTTTATTTGTATAGCCCTTTTCCAGACCAGGGTCACAAAGCGCTTAATCAATCAAAACAATACTCAATAAAGTATATACTTTAAAGATCAAGATAAAACTGATAACTCAGCAGGAGTTCCAGAAAATCAAGGAAAAGCCTGAACAAATAAAAGCGTCTTAAGATGTTTCTTGAAGGAGTCAGTAGATCCATCAAACACAGAGAGAGAGGAAGATCGTTCCAAAGCTTAGGAGCAACAGCCTGGAAGGATTTCTCTCCTCTGGTCCGGAAGCATGTTCAGGAACCATCAGTAGATTCTGATCCACAGACCTCAGAGCCCGAGCTGGGGTGTAAGGCTGGATCAGATCACTGATGTAAGGAGGAGTCTGACCATGAATAGAGCTGAAAGTAACAACCAGAATTTTAAAGTTGATCCTGAAAAAAACTGGAAGCCAGTGAAGAGTTTTAAGGAGAAATGTGAGTTCTTCTACATGAGCGGGTTAGAATTCTCGCTGCAGAGTTCTGAATCAACTGCAGGCGAGAGAGCTCCTTCTTGTTTAGACATGAAAATAAACTGTTGCAATAGTCCAGACGAGAAGACACAAACACATGGATTACAAGCTCCAGATCATGTTCCGACAACATAAGGTTCCATTTCACTCGAATTGGGTCATTAATGAATGTTAGGGTACGTTTATGAACGTCAATGCTTCAAATTTCGACATATAAACAGGGAAAAAATGTTTTTTTTTCTTTATTTTGAATTTCTCCCAAATGTATTTTAAAAGTTGTATATATTTTTCTAATCAAACTTATAATTAATGTAGCTAATGTTTACCAAACTGTGTAACTCACATTGCCTCACAACCAGAAGAAGTTTTAAAAAAAACACTTATTAACATCAGATGTGGCGTTTAATTGATGAGCCCCATGAGTGTCTCCACTGTACAGATCAAATCTGGGAATTTGTAGGACCCAGGAGCGCTCTCGGCCCCCACTTCACCTGTTCCACATTTCTCTTGCTTTTTTTTTTTTTTAACTTTGGGGATGTCTTCCATCGGACCCCAGTGATCAGAAGCAAAAAATCCCTTCAGCAATGCGTTGCTCCCAAGCCTGCAGCCTGCTCATCCTCGCCGCCGCCGCCGGCGCCTCCCTGGCCGAGATGGTGTTCCGGTGCCCGGTCTGCACCGTGGAGCGCCAGGGGTTGTGCCCGGAGCCCGGCGAGCCCTGCGCCGAGATCGTCAGGGAACCGGGTTGCGGCTGCTGCCCCGTGTGCGCCCGCCAGGACGGCGAGACGTGCGGCGTGTACACCCCGAGGTGCGCCACCGGGCTGAGGTGTTACCCGACGCCCGACTCCGAGCTCCCTCTGGAGCAGCTGGTGCAGGGTCAGGGCCAGTGTCGGCGCAAAGTGGACCCGGAATCCGCAACCACCACCAGCAGCAACGTGGAGCCAAACAGCGGTCAGTCCCTCTGCCATTAATTTTTAACAAGTGTCTAGACTGCAGTCAGAAAAATAGATTGAAAAAAATTGGATTGAAAATAGGTTTTTAACATTATTATAACAACATAAAGTTAGTTTTATACCCCCTGTCATTTAGGAAATAAACTATATAAATACTCAAACATTTTTATGGGTGTGTGTGTGTGTTTGGGAAAGAAGGTCTGAAAAAAAGCATGTTCTTTGGATCCTCCCAGTGTACATGCCGTGAATGGAAACAAAGTGCTGTCCATGTTGTTAACAGTAGCTTCCCAAAAAAAAAAAAAAACAACTGCCTCAACAAAGAACAAAGTCTGCAAAATTCCCCAGAAACCAGCAGGGACTCACACAAACATCACAGTATTGATGCTGACCATTCCACGCAGGAGTAGATAGAAGAGGTGCAGGAGGAATGCTGCATTGATTGAGAATAAAGACGAATCCTAAAAAACATTAAGTTGGATTCACTACATGGAGGATGACAATGGGTCAGAGCTCATCCAGACCAGGAGGCTGACGGGTCACTGGGACCAAGGAGAGCCATTACCAGATGGTTACGTGACTATAAATGGCCAGCGAGTGTCGGTCGTGTATAAGCCGTGTTGTGATTTCTACTTGTGTCCAAATCCTTGCCTTTGTCAGAGTTTACCTCCAGACTGACATGTTTATTTTGGCACCCCCGGCTCTAGGAACGTAGCAAAACTAACGGAGATGACATTTAGAGAGATGCTCTTCTCTGTCCGCACACTTGACCACCAGGACACGTTCACACACTGAAGGAAAAAGCTGTGTTTCTTGCAAACATGGTGTCATTTGTTCTTTTGTTGAATGTCACACACACACATACAGTCGCTTTTAAATAATTATATATTTAAATAATAAATAAAATAACATTTTAAATAATAGGATTTATCAAACTATTTTTAGTTAAAGTTACATGTATGTCTGTCTCAAAGACTTTCCTAAACACTACAAGAAGTTTTGACCTAAACCCTTGATTTAATCTCTAAACCTTATGTAGAAGTTTTTTTCAACCACTCATAATTATGTTTATTTTGGTGCAATGAAAGATAATAACAGTTTGTTCCATCTTCCCTTTTCCAAACTATGTGAATTTCCCTGCATAGGTAGAGTTAGTTTAAACATGGATGCTTTTACTGGTCAAGTTAAAAAAGCGTTCCTAGTGCTTATTTTTGAAAAAACAAAAACACGTTCTCTCCATGACAGCCTTAAACAAACTTCTTTATCTTTCGGGATTAAATACGAATGCACCATATAAGCTTTTATAGATGTTTTTATTATAAATCCTGTAATCCTTTGTGTAAGTTATACAAGGACGATTGTGAAAGGATTGTGGTTGAAGGTTGACCGACTTTTATACAAGAAAAAGTGTTTAAGTCATTTAAATACTATTGTTAAATTAAATAAAAAATCAAATTTCACATTGATGGGTTTATAAGGTTTTAGGTCCTCAATTTCAAAAGCCCCTAGATGGCACTATTTGCTCTATAAATTAAACTTCACATCTTTGTTTAAATATGACCTACTGATCCCTGGAAGTTACATGAATGTATCATGAAACTTGTTCTTCTCTTTTAAAACTAGGAATCGCCAAATGAAGTACATCATTTTATCATTTAAAATAAATCCAGAGGCCTCGTCTACTAAAGGGGTTATACGCACAAAAAATGTGCTGAGCCACCTTTAACGTTACAGTTCATTTGTATAAATAATGAAAAGAGCAGTAAAAAGTTTGTAATTCCTTTGTAAGGTCTGTAGGCCTCACTAGTCACGTTGAGATGTTCACATCAGAGTTACATTTACGATCAATATTGATCATAAATTAACACACGTAGTTGTAGTAACACGAGTAGATTTTCAATT
Organism: Callionymus lyra; assembly: GCF_982586985.1. Lineage (NCBI taxonomy): Eukaryota > Metazoa > Chordata > Actinopteri > Syngnathiformes > Callionymidae > Callionymus > Callionymus lyra. The sequence continues at coordinate 21,628,180 of NC_141822.1, read as the reverse complement.
TGTCACAAACTTATTAATATATTCTCATTCACCAAATTGATGATCTGTATTTATTTATACAACATCGCTCTTTTTATGCTATTCAGATAAAAAATTTAAAGGAATTATGAGCTTGTTTTTATAATATAAAAAAGAAAATGATTTGCTTCTGATACTTCAAGTCAACCAAAGTCATGAAGATTTTTGTGAAACAACATTTGATCAAAGTGAAGCTGCAGAATGAGAGCAGCTACCCACACACACACACACACACACACACACCCACACACACACACACGCACACACACAAAGAACTTGCGGGAATTACAAACTTTTTACCGCTTTTTTCAGTATTGACACATATGGACTTTGATGTAAAAGGTGGCTCAGCACGTTTTTTGTGCGTATAAACCCTTAGTCCTGGGATCTTTTAACTCAAGAGAATAAAACAAAGTCAATAATCTGTTTGAAGAAAAAAATACTTCGAAAGGGAGATTATGAATAATGTTTTAGTGTGCAAAATGAAAACTTTTACCAAATATATTTGCGCCATTTAATCTCTATCTTGAAAAAAAACCTTGCAATTGCCCATTTCTTAAAATGATTTGTTTGGTAAACATCCAAAATAAATGGGATTATTTTTAACTACCTTACTTCACCTTCGGTTTTTAAACTACCTCTCTTTTTAGTTTATTTGATGAATCTCTTGTCTGTTCCCATAATCATTCGCTGAGCCGTTGATTCTTTCTCCAACTTCAATACTTTCCGGGTGAATTTGGATTCATATGAAAACTTTTGAAGTCTTCTACATGAACACTCCTGATGGTGGCTGAATAGCTCGGGAAGAAGCAGTGGAGGGAGAGCCTAGTGCCGTCTGACACAACATTGTGATTTAGTCCCGGGCATTCCTCTGTACCTGGTGTCCAGACTGGGCCCTGAGAACCGTTATAGCTCAGAGATAATCCTGGGCCATGCCCCTCCAAAAACACAGGCTTTGGTGCCATCTCACCTCAGGGCACCGACATCACGTGGACTCCACAGCAGAATGATTCAACAGGCGGCCTGAGTGGTCATGGCCAGTGGCCAGTGGAGATGAATTGAAACAAGTATAGAAATATTGACTCTCTATACTCAGATTTTACTCCTGATGTTTGTGTATTCAATGAAGGCCCAGCTTTACATTTGTTTTCCCATCACGGTCGCATGTTTGACCTCATTTCCCTTTGTCTCATTAGGTCATAGAAACAACTTAAGCCGACCCTGACACTCACTATGAGTCGAAACAAAAAGTCACATTTCCAAAAAAAAAAGATTATTAAACAGCTCTTCTACACCAGAGCTGGTGGTTCGGATCCAGAATGCAGGAAACCTGGAGGAAGAGCAGAGTTCACACACATGTATTGATGAGATGAAGAGATGAAAAGTGCGCACCAACAGCAGGGTGGAGTTCATTGAACAGAGCAGAGTTTACCACACATGTTGTGCAACGAGGAGCCAAAGGTCTTTTGCTTTCTCTGCGGAGGTTGCAGCCAAGTGTGTCGCCTGTTGAACTGCCAGCTCCCAGATCACCCCTAAAGAGACAGAGAGAGAGTTGGAAAATATAATAATAACCTTAGAATATTATCTATACTATACGTGTATGATTCACTTTATGCTGATTTTTTAAAGAACGACATCACATTAGTGGTTCTTGCTTGTTTAAAATCAATATCTGGGTATGTTGCCATAACATGTGACCTCTCAGAGAAGGTTTTAAGGGACAGAGCAACTCGATCAGGTCAAAGGAAAGCGGGAACAAGAGGGGCAGAAGACACCCCCTGAAAATCAAATTGTGGCCAATTCTGATAAAATTACATGAAAAATATTTCCAGAATTTTGGATCCTATAGTAAATGTCAAGGTGGTGGACAGGAGACGCTCTTGAAAAATAAAACAGTTCCAATTTCAATTAATGTGTGTGTGTTTAAACAGAAAGAGACAAATACACTACCTAGATGTGAAGGAGTGAGGGACCAAGGAGAGTTATTTGCTTTGATAACCCTTTCAGTCCCCAGTGATGAACACACTTTAAAGTGACTAGAAGTTCATCAATGTGAAGTGGGTTTTGGATTTAGGGAATTTCTTGTGGTGTTTGACCTGAGGGATAATTATGGTATACAGTCTGAGGTAACCAGGGATGATCAGTCTGACTGCTGCTGAATAAAAAATCTTGGTTCGGCCTGTCTTGGCGAACAAGAGGTTACGGAAGTGGATTCTATTATGACACGATAATGGTCTTCACTCCTCCAGCCAGCTGTAATCACGCCCACTTTGGATTTGAATTTTTGACACGTGGTGACAAACCTCAATGCTTAGCCAATCACAGCAGAGTGGGCGTGGTTATGGTAAACAAGATTTTATCTCCTGTGGGCGGGGCTTAAGAACATTTTGTAATGTAAATATTTCAATGAAAAGTCTTGTTTTGTACAAACAGACACATACTCCTGAGTACAATAAAGGTTCAAGATTAATTTATCACACACTTAAACCAACACATTAGTTGTCCTTTAAAGTGATAGTTCACAAAAAAATTCAAACTACACACATTTTCTACTCACCCTCTTGTCGACTAAGGATTGGGATTATTTTCAGAGTTATCCCATCCTTTTTATAGTTATAGGCGAAAATGCATTTTCATTTTAGTGAAACGAATGATGGTTAGTAGTCTTCATCTTCATCTTTGTTTAAAAAGAAACACTTAAAAACATCCATTGGTTTTTACCGAGTTTTCAGAAGTAAGGACAATGATGTCAAAATCCCTGACGTCCGATGTCATGACCTTTGAGGTGGACAACACTGAAGACACTTTTATTTGTGCAGGCTTTTCCTTGATTTTCTTTTCCCTAGACTCCTGTGTTGTTATTTTATTGAGTATTGTTTTTGATTGTTAAAGCACTTTGTGACCCTGGTCTATAAAAGCGCTCTACAAATATAATTTACTTCCTTACTAGCTTACCTTGGTGCTGAGTTGGTGTTTAGACACCTGTGGTGTTACTTTTTGATCCTGGGTGGTACCCCTGGGCCTCAAGCCAAACCTGGTCCATGTCCCAAAACAAATGAAGAAGGTCTTTGGCTTTATGTCTGTGAGATACACAAAATGTATCACAGCTTGTGAAATGTAGAAACTAATATGTATGCAACTCCATATACCCACCAGCAGAGAGCGCTCAGATTTAGTAGAAAGTGGACTATTTCTAGCTCCACGTAGAGAACATTGAAAAAACTAATCAAATAATGTTTTATGTTAGATGTTTGTAAACATATTGAATTTCTGACTAAATAAGGATATGAAAATGGCTGAGTCTGTGCATCTTTTCAATTTGAAAACGCATTTTTACAGCTTTTATGTGATGTCGCCATTAGAACTCTTCACTGGATTCATCAATGGGTTTTTACTTTCTTTCCATCATTTACTGTTTCAATTTTATATCTTAATATTCATTTAAGTGATATATTTATTTTAACTGGATTTTTTCTATATATATATTGTGTCACTATTGTTATTATGACACTTTTAAATGACTGTTTTTTGTTTTTATATAATTATCATATGGCATTATTGGTCTGAAACCTGCTATATAAATATAATAATAATAATTAATATTATTAATATCTTCACCTGCGATGGTTCTTTGTGGACAGACGAGGCAGTTCTGCAGCAGCAGCCAGATCAAGGCGTCAGCGACATCCCAAACATCCACAAGTCAAGTGATGACCTGACCAGGCTGGGCCCAAAAGAGAGTGCTGTCCGTCAGCACCGCCAGGAGATGAAGACGAAAATGAAGACAAACAAAGTGGAGGAGGTGAAACCAACGCGACTCAAACAAGTGAGTGACTTTCGATTAAAGATCAGTCGCTACATTCTGACCACTCAGTATCATCTGTATTTTATTTATAATTGAAACATTCAATGCAATCTAATAGTACAATGTTTGCTCTGCAGTTGGTAATACCTCAGACAGTGCTTGCTTTTTAAACCTAGAGAGTCTCTAAGATATTCTGGGTTCATCCAACTGAGCAGAAAAAAACCCCCTCTATGCCGTACCAATGACGTGTATGTTCCTTTTTTCCATAATATAAACTGTACTTTTTAATTACAAAAGGTTAAGGCAGGGTTCAACAAACACTCTTTCATTTCCCCCATGGTATTACCCAAATTATGTGTGGGTCACTAAAAGGTAATGGCTTCTACAGAAACTGAAAAATGAGGTCATTGAGGTTTTAATTTAAAATAATGCTAACATACGTTATGTTAATATATCTGCATTTCTTTGTGTGCGTTTGTTTACAGACTCAGTGTCAGCAAGAACTGGACCAGGTCCTGGAGCGTATATCTAAGATGCCCTTCAGAGATAATCGAGATCCACTGGAAGATCTGTACGCTTTGCACATTCCAAATTGTGACAAGAGGGGGCAGTATAACCTTAAACAGGTGAGATGGACTATAAAACACGTTGTTTTTAGATAGATGGATGTATGGATAGATCTATAGATATATTTATGTATTCATATTTTAAGATGTAACTGAAAACCAGTAGAGTGTATGTTTTCAAAATCTTGTAATACTTATTTTTCTTGTGTTCCAGTGCAAGATGTCCCTTTACGGTCAAAGGGGTGAATGTTGGTGCGTTAACCCCCACACTGGACGACAGATCCCTTCATCCCCTACTGTGAGGGGTGACCCCAACTGTAGCCAGTACCTCAGTGAGCTGGAGCTCCCCGATATGGCCCAGATTTAGAGTATCCAATAGCAGAAGCGTATGAACAACTGGGTTAAGCTAAACATGATTTGTCTGTGTTTGTATGACTTTAGAACTAAGAAGAAAATAATTGATAGGGTTCGTTGCTGTTAGTCTTTCATACATGCTTATGTTAGAGATGTTTTATTTGTCTTACAGACGACTTTGGTGACTTTAAGACCATTAGTTGAACCATGTGTATGGATATTGCCAGTTGAGAAACACATGTTTTTTTTTTAGCATAATTTAAGATAAAGTTAACCATTAAAATGATTAACAATCTTAACACGTTTTAGAAAATTTAATTTCACATGTACCTTTTAGCATTTTTTAATATTTCACCATTTCTTAAGGTTATCTATTCTCTATTAGTGGAGTGGATCAAGTAACCATCATTCACAATATCCGTTGTGTTTCACATTACAGCAATAAACATGATTCTTGTATTCTTAATGTCTCTTATTTACTATTAACCGCATATTAATGCGTATTTAATATTTTGTGTCAATTACGTCCCACAAATTGTGAGAAGCTGAATTTCCTTTGGTCATCAAGTTATAATTTCCATGATGTTTTTACTTCAACTGGTGAGTAGGTGTGAGTAGTCCGACATGAGGGTACTCAAAATTGGGGTGTGGGCAGTCACAGTATCCGGAAGTACTAGTTCAACACTGCAGAAAACTGACCAGAGACTCTTTCCCTCAACTGAGAAAAATCTCTAAATTTAGGAAAATGTTGTCACAGCATGATCTGGAGCTTGTAATCTATGCGTTTGTGTCTTCTTGTCTGGACTATTGAAACAGTTGTCTCAATTGCTCCTGAGACTTGCTCTAGTAGAAGAACTCACATTTCTCCGATCCTTAAAACTCTTCACTGGCTGCCAGTTTCGTTCTGGATCAACTTTAAAATTCTGTTTCTTACTTTCAGAGCTGTTAATGGTCAGGCTCCTCCTTACATCACTGATCTGATCCAGCCTTACACTCCAGCTCGGGCTCTGAGGTCTGTGGATCAGAATCTACTGATGTTTCCTGAACACTTTTCCGGACCAGAGGAGAAAAATCCTTCCAGGCTGTTGCTACTATCTTCCTCTCTGTCTGCGCTTGATGTATTCTGACTCTTTCAAGACACATACCAAGACGTTTTAATTATTGTTTTGGTTGTTTAAGCGCTTTGTGACCCTGGTCTGGAAAGGCGCTCTATAAATTTAAATTACTTTCTTACTTACATCAGGCAAGAGACTGAAAGTTAACAGGGTTCTTCAATAAGACCTTGTCTTCTCAATTCATTTCATTAGGTGACCTTTTGATGATTGGTCACTTCTCAAGTGCAATGTGACGTGAAATAAGAATTCTAAGAAGTTGACCAATTATTTACCATTTGATTTCTACAGAACCAATATATTGGCCGTAGCAACATCATTTCATACTGAATTGACGGATAGTTGGGGCATCATGTCACAGCAGATGAAGCTCCGGCGCTGGATGAACTGAATTGGCTCAGGAATTAAATAAAAAAAAACAGACAAGAGGAGAGCCATACATTTGTTTTAAATAGTACCTGTATTTAAGTATCTTGGTATTACAGATGTGTCAAAACATTTTGAAACATTTCTAGACCAGTGCTATCCAACCTATGACCCATTGGTCAAATCCAGACCTTCACCCAATTGGACTGGCCTGTGGCCCATTTATCCATAAATACTGTGTGTTACTTGTTATCAAAAAGCTGATAAAACTAGTTTTCAGTGATCTACTGCACGAGCAACACGATGCTTTCCGGCAAAGACTGCAGTTTACGGTAAACTGAGGAGCTTGGAAAAATCTACATGGTCCTCTCTGTAACATAAAGTTGACACAGAAACATAAATTTTAACAACGAAAAGAAAGAAAAATATCTACAGAAATCGATCTACCATTCGCTCAATACTTTTGTGTAATGTCTGTAAGGTATTAATGGGCTGATGAAGCTTCATGAAGCAGTGTAATGTTGTTTAGAGGTCAGTAGGTGGCACCATCAGTTTAAAATGATGCAATGTTTCATTTGAACATTTGTTTAATACAAAAGAAAACAGTGCAAAGACCGTCATCTAGTGAAAATAATGACACTGCTTCATGAATCAGCCCATCACTTCATACACTATATACAAGGAGAATTAAGCCAAGAGACTTACCTGTTTAATAGTGCTTAATGTGTATCAATTATTGTATCTTATAAAAAAAAGAAATAGTAGTAATGGGGTTGACTAGAATGTTTTGTTTAATATCCCCAGTATAGAAAAAGCATTCATGAGCACCTAAACCTACTCTGGGTCTTTACCAAGAAGGAAGTTAATTTTGTATCTTCTCATTTATATTGGACTGCATTTTCTTTTTTACAAATGTTTAGTGGAAATGGCTCCAGATCCGTTAGTTAAAATAAAAAGCAGGATCCTGTGAAAAGTCCTGGAAGCTACAAGAACAACGTCTACAAACCTCAGAGTACAGGAGCTTTATTTAAATAGTGATTTGTTATTACAAAAACAGATTCAATCAATTACACATCTGATAAATATTTCACAATAGTTTTCACAATATTTATTTGTCTACCATTTTTTTTTTAAATCTATGAGTTTCCTACAGGTGCCAGAATAGAAGGAGACGTCTGACAAGCCTGGTACAGATACATCTTTCCCACATGAGGATGTCATAGGCAGGAATGTCTAAATATTTTCAACTGGAAAATATTGTTGTCCTCTGTTGTTTTCAGTGTATGACACACTGTTTTCTCGGTCAACAAAAAAAAAAGAGCCACATGCAAATGAGAATTCAAAGCGTTGTTGAGCAAAAGGCACTTGAATTTACATACAAACTCAGCAACCTTGCTCGTCGCAGAAGGCTGGACTCCCTACATCCACAAAGGTCAACATTTGCCTGTGGGAGCACTGGTGACCGGCGTGTTCAGAACAAGGGCAGCACCAGAAAGACTTTGCATACGATTTGTGTGCCGAGGAAAATGGGCAACCCACGTTTACGGATAATACCGGAGGTTAGTTTTTGACAATTCAAAATGCACACGGATTCAATCTGGAAAAAACTACTAATCAACACGAAAACATGAACTTTTTTTTTCTGTATAATAATGTTTGTTCCGAACTTCTTGACTTTGAACAACGAAGATAGTGCTCCATCTAAACTGCGATATCAAGTTAAGCGACTATAGTAAAACACAACAGTGGCAAAATAGGTACCAGTTTGACTTAGATGCCATATAACCCGGCAGTTGAAACGTCATAAAGGATCCTGAGCAAAAACACCATTTGAATCAATTTTCTGCTTTACTGTTCGAGTGAAGCTACTAGACTTTACACACAAAAAGAAAACAAATGTGCTTACAATCCCTTCCGATGAAAACATCCTGATGGGAATCTTTAAAAAGCCACAGAAATCAAAAACAATGGCAGTGCTGACTAGTTGGAATATATGATGGGAAGCCACACTGAAATTATGCCTTGTCAATAGCCAACCTCTTGGACTCCACATACAGCTTATTTTTGCTATTATACAAATAATATATTTATATATCTATGTTCTTTACAGAGACGAGGCATGGACTTGAAATTAAGAATCCAACACGGTCAAATTCCAACAAACATCACTAACATCATTCATTGTTGTTGCTGTTGCTGTCCAGGTCTTTGCACTGAAGATCTCCGCCGGCATAGTTGATGCCAGGGATCTTCACACCAAATCGATCCACACACCAACAGATGCCCCTCCTGCGACCACGGGAAGGCTTGCACTGGAAAATAAAGAGGATTATATATTGAATAAACGTTTGCGTTTTACAGAATTTGGGCCAAGTAGGTGGTTTTAAAAGACGCAGGAACAATTCCAAAAGGGCGCAATGAGGGAATGATGGAATTAGAACTATATGAAGGAGTTTCAACTGGCTGTTAGATGTTTTGTTTTGTTTGTACAAAACTCTCTTTACATATAAATATTTACATTAGAAAATGATCTTAAGCCCCGCCCACTGAAAACACGTTTTTTTTCTCGAGCTAAAATCCGGTTTACAATAACCCCACCCACTCTGCTGTGATTGGTCAAGCATTGAGGTTTGTCACCGCGCTTCATCAATTCCATTAAGTCTCCACCTCCAATGGACTAATTGTATAAACAAAGCGGGCGTGATTACAGCTGGCTGGAGAACGACTGAGGCCATTATTACGTCATAATGGACTCCACTCTAATAACCTCTTGTTCGCTGAGATTTCAGACAGGGGGGAAACTTTAGAAAGTAATAAGTTCAAAACATTGTCATGATGAGGGACTTACTGCATCTTGGAGAGGAAGACTTTAACATTTGAATCTAGTGATGGTCTGATGAAGCTTCATGAAGTGTTAATATTTTCTGAGCCCACCAGATGGCGGTCTCTGCACTATTTTCCTTTGTTTGAAACAACTGTTATAATAAAACATCACATCCTTTTTAAACTAATGGCGCCACCTACTTGCTTGATGGAGTCTACTGACTCCTTTAAGAAACATCTTAAGACGTTTCTATTTGACCAGGCTTTTCCTTGATTTTCTGTAACTCCTGTTGTGTTATCAGTTTTATCTTGATCTTTAAAATTTATACTTTATTGAATATTGTTTTGATTGTTTAAGCGCTTTGTGACCCTGGTCTGGAAAAGCGCTATACAAATAAAAAATACTTACTTTCTTACTTCTAAACAACATGGCACTTTCTAATGAAGCTTCATCAGACCATTATTGATGAGTTGCCCTTTAATTCTTGAGAGAAAATGGAATTCCTTTTTTTCCATTAGATATCTTAATTTGTTAAGATTATACAAGTTGCTGCCAGACTTTAGGAAGAATACCAACCTGTTTGCGTTTGAAGAAACCCTTCTTGTCACAGTTGGGAATGTACAAAGACAGAGCCAGGACTCGAGAAGTGTCCTTCATGCTCTGAATGAGATTATCCAGTCTCCTCCTGCAGGGGCCCTGCAAACACACCAGAGTTGGAAAAGAGCAGCTAGAGGCTGTAGTCAAGAAATGGGACAGAGAAAACTGCCCGAGCTATGAGGAAGTTGTAACAATCCTGGCACACGGTCACATGTGAACGTGTCCCTGTGGGGCATCTCTGCTCATTTGTCACAACTCATTTGCTCCTTGGTTCGAGAGACAAATGTAGCCTGAAGCAACAGAATTCTATTTTCCTAACTGTCTGTTTATGTACATAAATCTTAGCCAAAACCAGCTGAGTGGGAATTAACACACAGGAAGTCAACTATGAGACCGTGGTTACAAAATAATCCAAGAATACTCACAGGCAGAGGCAAGTTTATTAGGATGTTAGAGAATGAGGTCAGACAGGATTCATTGTGGAGCATTAAAAGAAGTATATATTTGTGCTTATATGTACATTTACAAAACTATTTTTCTTTTTACCGACAAACTATGACCAAGTAAAAGCTCAAGTAATTTAATCTTTAATTACACCTGGTGAATTTGAGTTTAAGATAAGAGCTAAGTTAGGAAATATTCATCTGTGCACTTACAAACTCAGGCTCCAGCTTGTCCACGGTGCGCAGAGGGAAGTCCAAGTTGCTGCTGGGTCCCAGTCTGGCCAACTGTTTCTTGCGGTCTTTGGCCTGCTTCATGGCCTGAGCTTTACGACTGCTGATGTGGTCTCGTCCATATAAGGGCACTTTGGTTTGGGGCAACATGGATTCGGGAACAGGCAGTAGACCATCAGCATGTGACGCCACATCTGATTGGAAACATACAACAACTTTTTAATGGTTAATTGAGTGTAACATTGATTTAAGGTGTATAATGATGGGAATTACAGCAATTAGATATTTTATTTTTTGTCTTTTAAAGCAGCCAGCAAAGTCATCCTTGGAAATTCAATCTGAGGTTTTGGGAACACATCTTTTGTTAAGGTGGAAACCCATTTTTGTGTTAATGACAACAACATGTGTATGGTATTATGTTTGTCTTGAGATGCAAAACTATCACTTAAATTCAACATATATGTCTGTATCGTGGTTGTATCACTATTTGAGAGTGTTGTCCTGTATTTATTGTTAACTTTTTTATTGTAATTTAAACATTGACCTGACTTTTGAAATACTGATATTGTTTGGCATTTTCTATCATTTTCCAGATGTGCTGTCCGAGGTCTTTAATTGGTGGATATTATTTCAAAACTATGTCATATTTACTGACAAAGATTAGCAAACAATAGAAAAGATTACATATTCAGGTGCTTTTAAGAATTTGTATAATATAAAGAATCTTGCCATATGCTCAACACAGTCGCATAAATGCTATTAACTTGACTTCCAGTTGTAACCAGAACCACCTACTCTCCCTTTATGCTCACTTTCTATCCATCAAAGTTGAAATTAACTGGTTCAAGATCGATCATTTCTGGTCCACTGGGGTTGTGTTGTTTGCCAATCTTTGGCACAAACGTGTAACAATTGCCAGCTCTGCAAGTTTGGATCTGAATGAGTGCACTTTTGGAGCCAAGGTAGAGTTCACCCCCTTTTTAGACAGATCTAAAGTGTGTCCATAGCATCACATTAGAGGAACATGATCCTGTTAAACCTTCTACAGTTGGGCAAAAAAGTATTCAGCAGCCACCGGATGTACAAATTGTCCCACTTAAATAGACAAGAGGTCTGTTTGTTCATCCATGCAGATCTTCTTATTTTTAGAAGCTGTCGCTGGGTTACAAACACTTTCAACTCCCTCCCCAGATTCTCTATCGGCTGAGGTCCGGAGACTGGCTAGGCCAATACAAATACAAGAAATCCTTTTCTGTGAAGCCACTATTTCTTTGTCTTGGATATCCAGCTTGTTTCCTCGTCAATGCTTTCACTGATTGAAGGAGGTGTTTGAAAAAATATATCTGGGCAGATTCATCCATTCCTCATACAGATCAGGCGTCCAGTTCCTTTTTGAGGAAAGCAGCACCAAAGCTTGGTTCCATCCCTACGCTTTACAGTGGGGATGGTGTTGGCGGAGAATTGAAGAGATCCTTAAAGAAGAATTCACTTGTTTGTACTCTTACTTTTTTGCATGTGGTATAATTAATATTTATTCATAATTCAATACATTCTTTGAAAATCATCCAGTGTGATGTCATAAATTATGTAAAAAAAAAATCTGTCTCTCTCAGTAAAATTCCATCTCTGGTACATATAACTGACCTCTCATCTTTTTAAATGAAACAACTTCCAGAATCAGGGGCTGCCAAATACTTGTTCTCATCACTGTATGTGTGTTCAAGGAATTATGTCATGATATAAACCTCACAGATGGAAGCTTAACTAAGTTGGCCTCATGCTCTAGCATACATTTGCCCACGCAATCTTTGCAAATCGTCCGCAATTTGTGATTCTGTTTTACTTTTCTTGATTTTATGGTGTCCGTTTCAGTTCCCACAGTATTTCAACTGCTGCTTGATGTGTGAGTGCTCATTACTGGGAGTTAAATAAAACTTTGCTTCCTTCAAACTGTGCAATTTATTCGTCTCACTCCTTATTATTGACCTTCTCCTTTTGTGAATCTACAGAATGTTATGAACAAGAGTAAACATGTAAAAGTTGTAGCCACTGAAACTGGATTCCAACAATTACTATCATTGAAGAAGCTTTGTCTCTCCTCAAGTATGCTTCACAAATTACAGACGTGGCAGGATTAAAATTGTACCAATTATTACACAGGACTTAACGTCCGTGAGCGAACCATTCTGGGAACAGGCCATCAAAGCATATTTTCGTTGCTTTCAAGAGTCGTAAAGCACACCTTAAGTTTCACAAATACCTGTGGCTATTATGAAATCAATCCAGAGTTGACCACCTCCACCAACTAGTTTAACATACCAGGAGCACCACCTGCAATACCCACAACCCCCATCTTTGAAGAAACCCCAAACTATCTGTAGTCCTAACCAAAGGAGTCAGCTGAATTGCAATAACAACACTGCAGCCATTTTTCTCAGCGTCCCTAATACACCAAGACTTTTAACCACTTTAAAGGAAAATAAATAGTACACCAAAGAGAAAGCCACATTTTACACCAACCCAGACAATGTAGTTAAGTGATTCCCCTTCAAAAGTAATTAATAATCTCCTTCTAGTTGCAGATGACGGTGTTAGCTCTGTCCTTACTTTTATAGATCTTAGTACAGACTTGGACACTAGAGTTCATGACCTTTTGCTGGATCACCTTGACTCATGACACTTTTATACGGATCATCTTTAGTCATCAACGGCTTAATTGTCCTGTGCTGGAAGTGGAATTTCTGCGGAACAGTAAAACACTTTCAGTTAATACGATGTTATTATGATGACGATAGAGAAAAACAATGGAAGTGTGCCAATGCACCTGAGAAGGATTTACAGATAACTACAAAATGAGTAATGCTTCGCTGGAACAGCACTTAATCCATGCTGGAAAGTCCTGTTGCATAAAAGGAAGTTGTGGCTGCCTATATGCACGACACTTACTTCTTAACAGTGGGTTTTTAAGTGACGGTTCACCAAATATTCAAATTTCTACGAATGTCGACTAAGAGTTTGGATTATTTTCAGAGTAATCCCTCTCTTTTTGGAGTTATAGGCTGGAATGTATTTTCATTTGACGGTCACAAACCGGATTCCGTTTTCATCTAAATACATGTGTATAACATACTAGACAGACAGGAAAGACTGGGTAGACTCCAGTAGACTTACGCGACTGTAAAGTGGACATAAAGTCTAAAGAGGATTGAGAGAGATAGAAATTTCATTTTTGGGTGAACTATCCCTTTAATGGAGAGTATTCCTTCTCTCTTTCTTTTGGTCCATTTCGAGCATCTAAGTAAAGAGCTTCAATGATTTTTCTGTCACAACGTGAGGCAACATTATGTATTCATTGTAGTGCTAAACCATTTTCTGGAGAAAGACGAAAGTGTAAAAACAAGGAAAAGTACACTTTTCTGTCTGTCACTTGTTTCACTGAGATTGATTTAGATCCCATGCACGTCACCACGACTAAATGGTTGGCATTATGAAGACCGTTATTTTGTTATAGGAATTTAAGAATGTAAATGAGAAAAGATCGAGGCTTGATGGAAGCAGAATATTTGGTTTGAGGTACACAGATTATAACATCAACTTTTTGCTTGAATAGACTTTTATTGCATCAACCCAAAGATAAAGTACTGTTATATTTTTAAGCAGGTCTGTACGTCATTTAAAGAAGGGTACAACTTGATAACTTGAATTAAATTTTTCTTTGTCTTATGCATTGTTGAAATCATAATAATGGTAACAACTATTAGTTTTCTTTTAAGTTTAAAGTACATAGGGTTTTTTATAAGATAAGCATTAAAGCCCAAGGCCTGTGGGAAAAACAACCAACCTCAAACAATTTTAGCCAAAATCCCTTATCTATTATTGATTCTTTCATTTGCGCTAAACTACAGCTCAGCAACATTTAAAGGACCTTTGCTGCTCTTTTGATGGCTCCTGTCCCCCCTACTTCCTTACAAAAGGCAGAGTCAATGGCTCTGGTTCTCAATTCCAAAAGCACTTTGAAATCATTTCTCACTGCCTGCATTAGCCCGATACATGTCCTAAGCCAGTGCTGGCCCACTTCCACTGCTGTGTCACGCACTTGTTTCAGCTTCATTTTGTCAGATTTGCAAACTCTGCATAGAAACCCAGCTGTGACGTGATCGCTAAGCTACTAAGCTAACTGGAGAAACAAGGTCAACATTTTGTTGAGAATGGCACTTAAAATCTCCCACCCACCCGCCGAGAGAGTGATGTTATTTATTTCTGTGATGACAACTTCTTGGAAATACAAGAGATTTCCTTCTCAGTTTCCACCTGACGCCGTTTCTCTCTCTCCTTTCAGAATAGTCAGAGGCAGATCAGTATTATCAGACTAAGCAAGTCCTCACTTGCTTATCCGCACACTTGTCAAATCCTGCATGTACTGAGGGATCTTTATTCCTCAGCTCTCTTCTGTTTTCATTGTGAAACGTAAATGATCTTCGAGAGCTCAACTGAGACGGGATTTAGTCTCCTTCGTCTGTGCCTGCAAACATGACACTTTCCTTTTTAATCCTTGAGTTGACATTCCACAGTGTCATCCATCAGCCATGCAACCTAATATTTGGGAAACGTGAAAACAAAACGTCTCTTTTAACATCAAGGTACTCATTAGTAGAATTGTTGAGGAATTATCACGACACATTCTGTGCAAGAATCAGGTCGCACTGACAGGAAAATGGACCGGAGCAGTTGTTTCCAAACCATTTTGAGTCACGGCACACATTACGTAAATTTGACACAGAACGCCACCCAAAAAATATCACAAAATATAAAAATCTAATTTAGTTTTAATATACTTACAAGTAACACATTATATATTTTGGCTGAGTAATTATTCTCAACCTACTCATATATGTTTAAGGTATAAACATCTGTACCTAGAATTATTACATTGAGTACTTCGAGCACCTAAATGATCTGTTTAAATCTTGAGTTTTGAGTACGACCATTATTTGAACGTATGTAATCCTAATATTCATCTTTACCCTGAGACAACACAAAGAATACCATAAACACGTTTGTTTTTGGGCTTTTGAGTCACATTGACCCGGAGATAACACAAGGGTTAAAGAAGAAGGCACCTTTTTTTTTCTCGTCTGAAATATGATATAACTATTCAATTTGTAAGTTTACTGTCAAGACCTCGGGCTCATTTCAAAAGTGATATATTAAGCCCAGAAACATTTGAATCCTGTTTTTCCAATTGAGTAATTTAGGTTGATATAATAATAATAGGTTCATTTATTTTAAATAAAATATTCTGTAAATCCAACATCATTTTTTTTTTTCTCATTATTTTAGCTGACAGGGCTTGGATTGCTACTTATACGACAATAAATAATACAATTAATTGAGGTCTGTGGTTGAGTGAATGAACTGCCACTGCAGAGACCCACATTGATTTTACAATAGCATGGATGTTATACACACACTTGACTAATGCAATGGCATTTAACAAACTTTGAATTGAATGTTAAATACTGATCTGATAAAAGTTCTGAAAAATGTCATACTAGCTTTTTTTTTTTATTGAAATTGAGAGTATATACAAATTGTGTGAACATGCACACATGAAATATATAGTAAAAAGTATTTGTAAATATATGAACATAAAAAGTAACAATAAAAAAGTCAAATCAAACAGTGACTCTTAAAATACAAACTTTATCTTTCAATTTATATTGATTTGTATATGTTTTTCGCCTGTTTCCTGAATATCTTTCTTTTCAAGTGCCATTTAAGTATTCGGACCTGAACCTCTCTTCATAGCCATAGATGGTATTTGTGTGTAAACGTTTCTTCTGCAGAGCCATGGTTGCTCTCATGAGTCTTGGTCTTGGTTAGTTTAGTAAGATTAATGAGTTCTGTAGCCCACTCTCTTCCCGCGTTCTGCTGACTCACTGTCATCCTGCAGCGCTGAGATCAAGGTACACAGGAAGATTGGGGATCAGCGGGAGAGCAGTGGGAGTGTTTCCTCGGATTTAAAGAGATGAATACTTTATCTGATGGTTTCCTAAATGGAACAGACCAGAGGGAACAGAGACACACTGTCGTTTTGCATTAGTTCACATGCTCATAGTGCCACATTAGAGTCCAGAACATGCCTTTTGTTTCAGCAGCTAAAATAAGAACGACTCTCTCGGGAGTTCTGAGATTATTTATGTCTTCAAACAGATCTAAAAAAGCAGTGAAAGTGGGAGAGGATGTAGAAGGAAGATAAGAAGGAAGAGCGGGTAGTGAGGTAAACGGTGGATGTTTCATGTTGATGAGTCCTGAGCCAGTCTCCCGAGATGACCACCTATGATCTTCCCCCCTTGTTCTGTGTGAAATGGAGCCCCTCACACGAAACCTACTGATTTAGCTCTCAGCCTTTTTTTCACCCTGATGACAGGATGATCAGCACTTTGCACCAATTGTTGACAGAGTTCACGGGGTCAGACGCAGATGGGCTGTTGAGTCGTGCGCTTTGCTAATTACAGGTATCAAGGCCCTTAAAGAGGGTTGCGACCCATATCAGTCAGACTTGAGAGAGGTGTGACTGAGTTTATCTTGATTCATACATGACAGGATGAATCTTCACGGTCCCAGACGGACTGGGTTACATTCCTGTGAAGACCCAGTGTTTAGTGTCTCAGATGAGCCACGCAATTAAAGTGCTAGTGTTCAAATATTCCTTGTCTAAATTAGTACCAATGACATTGGATTGTAATGATTATTTCCTAATACTTGATCATACAAACTTGTTTGGATCACATCATGACTTTAAAGCTAATATGAGAACTAATCCTGTCACCATCACGTTGATAGGAAATAGAAATACTTCTAAAGTTTGGTAGCACATCCTTGAGTAATAACAACAGACATTTTTTTTTTCCTGTGACCATGAATACGTTTCTTACTTTCTTTCAGATTTCCGAGGAATTTTGAGCAAACCTCTATAGGTCTTTACAGATTTGGGAAACTTTAACAGTATGTTGTTCACATCCAGACTAAGCCCAAGTTTTATTTTTCAGAGCACTATGTACTACGCTGCTGTCCAAGAGTATTTAATAAACATTGAAAGCCATTCACACAGTCAATTCACACAGTGTCAGAAGCAACAGTTCAAGCATGAACAGTGCCAATTTTGTCAGTGATTTTGGTTTTGTCCCATGAATACGTTTTCTCCATGTTTTTTTTTGTTGTAGTGTCTTTTTTTATTTGGATTGTCAACATATACAAGCCAACTGTATGTTACCTGCAGGAATGCTAGAACAAGCTTGGCTCTTTTCCCGAGGTTATTTATCCACCATTTCCAGCAATGCTTTGTTGTAATCTGTCTTCATTTTTGTCTGTCTGCATTTAAGGGATGATGCCAGCAGCTGCTAACTTATTGGTGACATTTTCAGTTAATGCATGAACATTATGTCTGTGGAAATGCACTTGCAAGATACGGAACTGTATTCTGTCTTTTCTTCATGTGAAACAATATCAGTTCAGTCAAGTTCTATAATCCGACTGATTGAAATAATTATTACTTAAATACGGTCATTTCATCCCCCATATATATATATATACAGTATAAATATATATATATATATATATATATATATATATATGACAAAATTGTATATATTTATATATCTTTTCCTAATAAATGTGCAACATTAATCTTCTCACAAAAATGGATGGGACACAAAGTGTGGCATTGTATGTACATAATGTTGAGATGACCGAGTATAATCGCTCCTTTAAAATACCATTCTGACTAATGTGGTCAATGTAGCAAATGCAGGTATGAGGTCCACTGTAGGAACATATATATATATTATAAACTGTCTATTTTGTGTAAAAAACAAAACAAACATAATGGTCTGACAAAATAGCAAATTTGCCAACATTTTGTATTTAATTTTGCATAATGTTGCATAAGTGGGGGGTGCACTATAATGTTGATCTAACTTTATATATATATATAAATATATTTTTTTATTATTTTAAATCGAAGAACCAAACAGGTAAAGCAAACATTTCCATGTCCAAAATTAAGAATATTTACGCGTATCTGATCAGGTTTACAATAAACCACCTGCATTGAAATAATATCACATATGTATGTTTTAATTCCAACATCAGTCGAACACACACATCGATGCATTCAATGCGGTTGCAGATCATATCCACGAGTTCCACCTACCTTTGTTCGGATGCATCAGTTTGTACAACTTCTCGTTCCTGCACACGCCGCGCCCGTGCAGCAGCGCGTGCAGCGGCTTCTCCTCGCCGTTCTTGGGCAGACAGCGGAGTCCCCGCGTGCACGGCCCGGTGTACACGCCGCACGACATCCCTTCCTCCAGGGCGCAGGTCAGGCAGCAGCCGCAGCCGGGCTCCTTCACCACCTGACACCCGACCGGCACCGCCGGGCACATGGCCTGGGCCTTGGAGTCGCACGGCTCGCACGGAACGTAAGACGATCCACAGGCGGTGATGCTCAGCAGCACGGAGATGATCAGGAGCATGACGCTTGGAAAATATATAGAAATGCTTTTTTTTGTTTTTTAAAAGAATAATCTGCGATTTATCAACTGGATCCTTTGTGAGCTCCGAGTCCAAACATCACCTGCTGCATCCACAGGTGCGAGATGTCACCGCATCCAACGATTACGCAGAATCTTCTCCAAAAAAAAGAAGGAATCAGAAGCAGTTTGTCCTCGTCGCTCCGGCTGTGGTTTAACCCACTCGGTCTGTGAGCAGAATGTATAATGCGTGGCTTTTCAGCGGGGCTTCTTCTTTCTTTTTTTCTTTTTTTTTTGAGAAAGAAAAGAGCCAGAGGCGAAGCCTTTAACGATGGGTATGTCAAGGAAGGTTCGGAGGGGGAGGCGCACTTGTCAGGAGTGTGTGCTGTGATGCAGATGTCACAGGGCGGGTGCTGGCTTGTCTCCAGCGCTGACTGATCGTCGTCTTTACACGAGGACAGTCTGACACCGATGGAGAGAGAGTCACTGGCAAGCTGGCTTGGTCTTCATAGACTTTTTGGACACCACAAAAAAACAAGTTTTGCCTTAAAAAAAAAAAAAAATTTGCCCTATAATAAATAAAAGTTTCATTTATAAGTAGCAAAATACCATTTTAAAATATCCTTTTGTTGTTGATCCAACCCATTTATTTTATCCAAGTTCTATGTGAACATCTCACCATGCAGAGTGAGTATGAATGGTTCAAACAAAGTTCATTCAGACACAGAGAAGCATTGAATCCATACAAACATAATCAGTTACTTTTATTGATATTGTTTTAAGGATTATTAATCACCATTATGCACGATTTTAAAGGGACACATTTGTATTTCCAACAGGCTGTGATTTCTGAAAGCAACATTTTAAATTAAATGTGAAACAAATGTATAATAAAATAATGGATGTACATTCAAAAAGTGAAATAAAGTTCAACTGACATTCAATCTTTTTAGTACGCAGAGACCTAAGATGATACCTGTAATTTTCTAGACAGTCTTAATAAATTATTAACCATTTGATTTTTATTAACCAGGGTTGTTAAATTTTGAAAGCCAACACCTTGTTCACAAATAAAATGAGAATAAATGAGTACCGCTGGTAGTTTTTGAGCTTTTATTATTGTATATGGAAAATTGAATTAAAACAACGTGGATCACCACTGGGCTGCCAATTTACAACCATATTGTAATAAATGGTTGCCCTTATCAAAATGTTTTGTTTAAATAGTAGTTGAAAATTAGCTCAGCAAGTCAACAGGTGGTCGTTTAGTTCCGTTACTTGTCAAACGAAACGCAAAGGATCAAGAAAAAAAAGGGAGCTCACAATACATCCCTTTTTCTGTCAGAGTTAAGACTCCTTCAAGAGTTGTGGATCCAGATGGTCATCACCAAAATGTACCAGGTTACACTATATTTAACGCAATTATTATACAATCTCCACTACATCTTGAACTGAAAACGGTGGAATCAAAGTGAGAGTGAAAAGTATAAAGCAGACGAAGTAGTAAGTAGAGGTTTAAGATAAAAAGGTACAATTTAATTTAAAAAAGTGCAATACACAGTCAACCAGAGTCCAAAATCCAATAAACAATCAATAGTTAAATATCTCACAGAATCAAACTGTCATAAAAACAGGGAATAAATGGAAACAGACATTGAATCTAAAAAGGAACAGAAAATATGGCAGTTAAACCACTTGCAAAATAAGAAAAAATAACAACTTAAACACTAAAGGCACCAGATAAACAAGGCAAAGTGCAATGGAAACACAGGATACTATAAAGAATACACAGAAAATTACCAAACACATGGAATTACTGGATCTGGAAGCAGGTGGAAGATATAGTGCAGGTGATTGGTGATCAGGTCCAGCCGTGCAACGACATTAGTCAGGGTTATGGGGAGAGAAAGGGAGAAAACGGGAAGTGACCGAAAAAAGGTCAAATTAAAATAAAACTGACACTTTCTTAAGATATTTTTCAAGTCACATTATTTTACAGACTCTTTGCAAAGGTAGACAAAAAAAGCTGAAGAAAGTCAAATGAAAGATGGTTGTTCATAATAGTTAATATTTGATCAACTTAAACAAAAAAAGGTTAGTCCCTTTGTTAATGATTTATGGTGCCGTCAAAGTGTGTGGACTGATCCGATAAGACAATTGGTGGAGTAACTTACTTAGGCCCAAAACAGGAAAGAAATCAAGGACACATTTTGGGTATTTCTTTTTTATTAGTATCCATATATCTTAAACCCACATACCATTTAGATATTCGGCTTTTGACTCTACTTTAAATTTTAGATTAATATATTTTTGATCAGTCATCATGACTTCCTGAACTTTATGATTCAAATATACATTGAGTCCTTCAATAGTATCAACTTTGCTCTACTTCATTAATCTTCTTCATAAAAAATGATCCACAAATTGCTCAAATCGTGCTGATTTTGCTCACAACATCCTCTGTACTAGTTTTTGTTAACAACTGTGGTTCTGTTCATTATGTCAAAATTGACATTGGATTTTGATCCACCTAGAAACAACCAAACATCCATTTCATCTAGATCAGAATGTAATTGATATATTGAAACAATGTCTTTATAGAGTTGTATTTGTTAATACAGAAATACTGTGTATTTTCTTTCTAAAGAAGCAATGGTTTACATTTGTGGACCTTTAAGCTATTACTTTAGCCTTTCTACCTGCTCTTTGTCTGCCCTCTAAGTAGTCCAGTCTCCTCTCATCATCATCATCATATCTCTGCTTATCTCATATTCTCCTTCCTTCCCCCCTGATACTAGTTGTCAACCACCAAGTCTCCTTGTTCTCCTTTCTTTTCCTGCTGATAAACCTCCTTCCAGTTCCCCTCAGAACGGTTGCTTGACTCCCACTAGTCGGGTCTTTCTGACCATCCAGAGATAACTCTGGACAACACTCTCCCTGTCTTCCGATCTGCCATCACTGTCTTCCACTTCTTAGTCACTACGCTCATCTTACAGATCACTGGCTAATGCTGCCTAGCAACGGTCGGTCCCTGAACCACTTCAAAGGCACCGGTTATCTTTCTGAAATTGAAGAGGTTCTACTTGGTGTTTGTCTCATTTGATTCTAGCTTGTTTGACTGTCATGGAACAATAAACTAAATCATACATCTCAGTGTTAAGAAAGGATCACTAGGGTAGTATGACTAGCCAAATTTGACTGAAACTTTATTTTTAATGACAATGCTTAAAGTACATTAGAGGACTCCAAAAAAGTTTATTTTTCCAATTTCTAGTTAAAACATCTCAAGACTCCACCAGAGAGTGAAATTTCAGTGAGATATAGGAGCCGGTTTTTAGACAGTACATTCTGATATGTTAGTAAAACGATCTTCAAAACATCTTGTTTTTGTTTTTTTGAGCTGCATCTTTTACCACCTCAATGATAAATCTATTGAACCACAAAAATATAAAGAATAGCCATCCGTTTATTTTTCATAGAAAACGAACACTCGTGGGCATATTGTTATTTTACACATTGAGTGTCTCCAGATGTCGCATTGGTCCTTAAGTATATTGTTTTTACAATTGTACATACTTATCGTCTGAATGAGTTTGTTAAAGCCGTATGCAAAACACTTGTTTAATTTGTGTAATGGTTTGGGTCTTTCCCTGAAATAAGCTCAACAACAAGTAAGCCTTTGAGTAAAAATAATTTTCAGGCTTTGACCACATTTCCTACGATTTCATGATTCATCTGGTACGTCTATATACATACAAGAAATATAATTTTACATTATTTTAAAGAAACCCCTCAAACCCAATCCTGATACCATTCTCCACCAAATTTAGAGAACCATGGACTGGGATTTGGAGGTGCCGACTTTCATCCCTTTTGCTTCACACTTGGTCTTGAAAAGCTCTTGTGAAAGTTGAAGGTCCCGTTCTGATGAAGCCAACAGGACGACATCATCTTTAAAAGGCATTGAACCAATCCTAAAACCACCGAACCAGAACCCCCCCTCAACGCCCTGGGTGTGTCCGGATCAGCATCGGTGACAAATCCTCAATGGATTATTATTACTATTATTATTAGACATGTCAAATAAGAAAGCTTCTCTTAAAGATTTGGCCTTTTGTGGGGTTTAGGAATGAATGATGTGAAATCATTCAATGTTGTTTTTGTGATTTGTAGACTTCAAGAAAGTACACAGTTATGTTTTATGATATATTTTGTTTGGTGACACCACGTGAGATTCGCTTCAAGCACTTCGCTGCAGTTATGACTTGCACACAGAGAGAGCAGCCGTCCAAAGCTCTTCCCACATTCCAACATTAATTCTTCAGGCCTTTGGGGGATGAGTAAAAAATAGGGTTGGCTAAGCAGCTGCATCACCGACGTACACTGACAGACATGTATGCTTTAGTTTGACAATTCATGAGCATAACCAACATGTGCCATATGAGCGAACAAAACCTCTGTATGAGCTGATATGGAATGTAACCATCCCCCATTCTCACACATATATTCTTGTCAGGCCCAGCAGTCTCGGACATATTTACTGTATTATGAACACCCAGAAAAAAAAAGAGTCGTAAATAAATAAGATATGATGCATTGGAAGTTCAAACCATGGATTCAAACATCTGAGAACACAAAGGAATCATACATTAGTTTTTTTGCAGAGAGGTGAAATTGTCCCAGACATCTCTGGCAGAAGAGCAGCAGGGGTGTGATATTTCGCCCGAGGCAACTTGGATCACGAAGCAGGAAACATTGGGTGAAGCGTGACTCAACTTTCAACAGGATGTTTCTGGAGCACGTTGAAATTGTCTAGTCTGTATCTGTCCGGGACTGTGATGGATTGACATGAATGGGTTTCATCACAGTATATAGGGATAATATTCAGATGCTTGATAATGTAATGTTGGATTGTTGTAGATTATATAGTATTCTAATATAATACTATAGTGCTATAGTAATGAGGGTTGGGTTGGTGAAGCATCATGAAGCACTGGCTAGGTCAGTAGGTGGCGCCCTCAGATTAAAATAACTTGAGGTTTTGGTAGGATAACTTTTTTTTAAAGATATTGATTAAGGAGCAGAGAGTGCCATCTAGTGGGCTCTCAAAATAAGGACACTCCTTCATGAAGCTTCATCAACACATTACTACTATTATATCACATTGTTTTTAAATACTATAAAAAGTAACATGAGAAATGGTGAGATTAAAAAGTTATTTTCCTACCATTTTCCATCTCCAAAAATCTTAAATGTTCACCTTTTTTAAATTTCCCCACTCCATATCATAAAGGATCAATAAAATCGGAGGGACAGTTTAGAAGAGCTGACATCCTTGGATGTCATTCTAGATAAAGTCCCAACTTAGGCCTTAAAAATAATCTTTCTTGGCAAGTACTTATGGTTTTGAAGTTTACATGAAGAGCATGATTATGTGGTGCCTTTGATTTACCAAGATTGGTTGTACAACAGGAGCAACAGTAAGTGTCAGAGACACTTCCATTGAAACCAGAGATACGTCTAAGATTGTTGAGACATAAGAGAAGGTAGCAGCTTCTTCTTTGCCTGTTGACATTTCCCATCAGGTTTTTGGGAATGTTACAGTGGTTTCCAACTACATATTCTCACTTATAAATGAAAGTGGTATCGTTGGTTTGGCAGGAAAAAGGAAATAAAAGGCAAATTTGGAAACCTAGAAGTTAAGTTCAGCCAACATTGATGAGGATGGGTAGCCTGTATCCTACCAAATGATATATTCTTAATAAAGCTGAAAGGTCTCAATGTTAATGGTGGCCTGCTTTGTTGCACCTTCATAGGCAGAACACACTTTCCAAATAAAAGATTTGGCTGAAGGATACCCTCAGGAATGATTTCATAACCATTTTTGAATCAAAAATTCAGAGTTCGTGCTGCAGTCTGACTGTTCCCCCACCTTTCCAACATTCCTGACGAAAAAATCAACCGGATTTCAAAAGTTTCTCCCTCAGAATAAGTCCAATTTGTTGTCGCCCAGGTCACTCTGACCTTTTCTTGGAAGTATCAAGTCCCCTGTGATTCTTTTGTTTGAGCGTGTCAGAAATGTCAAACAAACATTGGCTGCTGTTGACATCGTTAGCCTACAGTGTTTACACAGATGCACTTAGTTATTGATGGAAACATGTGTTTTGAAACTCTTTCTCTGTCATAAACATCTTTGATTGACCTGTTCTTAATCCATTTTAATTGTTTCAATACGTCCTGGATGGTGCCAATGGTCTGTGTCATCATTTTTCATGCAGAGAATGATTCTTTTATATCCCTCAGTGCAGATGACATTTGGAGATAAAAAGCTTTTCAAATACTCGAAGATCTTTTATTGAGCAAAACTCTTCAACTGCTTATTCGACGTCTTCCCAGAATCCTCCTCCAGTTCTTCTGGAGGAGTTCCCGGGACATGCTGGAGACAAGGTCGATCCAAGATGTCCTGCGTCTGCCCTCAAGTCCCTTACCTATTGGACATTTATGTATCTAGGAGGCATCCTACCCAAGCAAGAGTAAGTTCAAATTTTACTCATTTTCTACTCACTCTCCTATCATATAAGGGTTGTGATTATCCATTCCTTTTCCAAGTTATAGGTAAAAATCCATGTGTAATTCTAAAAAACCGACTAGTGTTCACTCGTCCTCATCTTTGTCCAAAAAGACAATTTA